>NC_140594.1:650637933-651931517 GCF_964204655.1 Triturus cristatus
GTCTTTGTTAATGCCTTTGTTTTCTGCATACCTTTGGCTTCAGAAAATGTAGCTGTGTCCCACAATCCACACTGTAAGCATCTTGTAAGGAGGTCTGGATGCACTCAGATGGTCTCTGTAAATGAAATGGCAGTTTGAAAAGTAAGATTTTTCTAAAATGGTGGCTAAGATGCAGTTTTGAAAAAAGACAAGAAATCATTGGTTGTTTGACAACCTTCTACACTGAAAGGTAGGGTGCATGTTTCTGTTTTTTAAACGCATTATTCTTATTGGTTAACAAAAACTGATTGAAAGGAACATTATATATGATAAGCTGATCTGTTGAAAAGTCAAGCACACTTGCTGTTTTGATTAGCAACATTGTGCGCTGAACTTGTGACCTGTGTGCTCAGTTCAGTGTTCCATGACCTGTTGCTATGGTAACAGGCAGAAGGCAGATTGGGGGTAGGGTTCAAATTTATGTTATTTGGAAAGGGTTGAAATGTTTAACCAATAGAAATGTGTGTTTGCTTTTGAATTTATGTGGGAAGGAATGTGATTTGATGTTTACATGTATATGTATGGAAAATGAGAGGGAAACTTTGCCATTGTTTGGTTTTGCTGACAGGTGCACAGTGCAGAGATTCTGTATAAGAAAATCTGGTGTGTGACTGATATACTTCTTAATCTACAAAACAACTTGAAAGGTAAGTTATTTAACTGTGAGGGGATGTATGTAGACTATTTTGATTTTAATCAGACTAATGTATTTCTCCTGCTAAAGTGCAGGGAGTACTTTTTTTTGTCTACAATCTTATCGATAGTGTGTGTGCATGTAGAAACCATTCTGTGATAAGCATTTGTGTTTTTCATGTGTTTGCAGACAGATAACTGTGCTGTTTATATATTTTGGTACAATTAGAAATCAGTCATTGTTTATGAATTTGCAAAATGAGTCATGTTTCTAGACTAAAATGTAGTACTCGTAGATTAAGAAATGTCATGTATTTGCTGGCAGATGACTGTTGTAAAACCTGTCATGTTGTCATGTTTTAGTAGCATTAGAAGCCAGTCTTTGCTTATGCATTGATAAAATGAGTCAGGCATTGACAGTAAAGTGTAGTACTGAAATATGTAGATTGTGTGCAGTACCCTTATCCCTTCCAGAGTAGTGAATGAGTTTTGGTAAACTCGTAGGGATAGTGTTGCTTGTCTAGAATCACACTGTGAGTCAGTGTGCATTTGGGAACCACTGTGAGAGAAGCACTTGGTAACATTATGTATTTGCTGACAGATAAGTGTTTTAAAACCTGTCATGTTGTCAAGTTTTAGTAGCATTAGAAGCCAGTCTTTGCTTATGCTTTGATTAAATGAGTTAGGCTTTGACACTAAACTGGAGTCCTGAAATATGTAGATTGTGTGCAGTCCCCTTACCCCTTCCACAGTAGTGAATGAGTTTTGGTTAACTCCTAGGGATAGTGTTGCTTGTATAGAATCACACTGTGAGTCTGTGTGCATTTGGGAACAACTGTGAGAGAAGCATTTGGTAACATCATGTATTTGCTGACAGATAACTGTTTTAAAAACCTGTCAAGTTGTCAAGTTTTAGTAGCATTAGAAGCCAGCATTTGCTTATGCATTAATAAAATGAGTCAAGCTTTGACACTAAAGTGCAGTACTTACATATGTAGATTGTGTGCAGTCCCTTTACCCCTTTCACAGTAGTGAATGAGTTTTTGTAAACTCCTAGAGATAGTGTTGCTTGTCTAGAATCCCACTGTGAGTTAGTGTGCATTTGGGAACCACTGTGAGAGAAGTATTTGGTAACATTATGTATTTGCTGAGAGATAACTGTTTCAAAACCTGTAATGTTGTCAAGTTTTAGTAGCATTAGAAGCCAGTCTTTGCTTATGCTTTGATTAAATGAGTCAGGCATTGACACTAAAGTGGAGTCCAGAAATATGTAGATTGTGTGCAGTCCCCTTACCCCTTCCATAGTAGTGAATGAGTTTTGGTAAACTCTTAGGGATAGTGTTGCTTGTATAGAATCACACTGTGAGTCTGTGTGCATTTGGGAACCACTGTGAGAGAAGCATTTGGGAACATCATGTATTTGCTGACAGATAACTGTTTTAAAACCTGCCATGTTGTCAAGTTTTAGTAGCATTAGAAGCCAGTCTTTGCTTATGCTTTGATAAAGTGAGTTAGGCTTTGACACTAAAGTGCAGTACTAAAATATGTAGATTGTGTGCAGTCCCCTTACCCCTTGCACAGTAGTGAATGAGTTTTGGTAAACTCCTAGGGATAGTGTTGCTTGTCTAGAATCACACTGTGAGTCTGTGTGCATTTGGGAACCACTGTGAGAGAAGCATTTGGTAACATCATGTATTTGCTGACAGATAACTGTTTTAAAACCTGTCATGTTGTCAAGTTTTAGTAGCATTAGAAGCCAGTCTTTGCTTATGGATTGATAAAATGAGTCAGGCTTTGGCACTAAAATGCAGTACTTAAATATGTAGATTGTGTACAGTACTCTTACCCCTTCTACACTAGTGAATGAGTTTTGGTAAACTCCTAGGATAGTGTTGCTTGCCTAAAATCACACTGTGAGTCTGTGTGAATTTGGGTAAGGATTGTGAAAGAAGGATTTGGTAACATTGTGTATTTGCTCACAGATAACTGTTTTAAAACCTGTCTTGTTGTCATGTTTTAGTAGCTTTAGATGCCAGTCTTTGCTTATGCTTTGATTAAATGAGTCAGGCATTGACACTAAAGTGGAGTCCGGAAATATGTAGATTGTGTGCAGTCCCCTTACCCCTTCCATGGTAGTGAATGAGTTTTGGTAAACTCCTAGGGATAGTGTTGCTTGTCTAGAATCAAACTGTGAGGCTGTGTGCATTTGGGAACCACTGTGAGAGAAGCATTTGGTAACATTATGTATTTGCTGAGAGATAACTGTTTTAAAACCTTTCATGTTGTCAAGTTTTAGTAGCATTAGAAGCCAGTCTTTGCTTATGCATTGATAAAATGAGTCAGGCTTTGACACTAAAGTGCAGTACTTAAATATATAGATTGTGTGCAGTACCGTTACCTCTTCTAGACTAGTGAATGAGTTTTGGTAAACTCCTAGGATAGTGTTGCTTGCCTAAAATCACACTGTGAGTCTGTGTGCATTTGGGTAATGATTGTGAGAGAAGCATTTGGTAAGATCCTGTATTTGCTGACAGATAACTGTTTTAAAACCTATCATGTTGTCAAGTTTTAGTAGCATTAGAAGTCAGTCATTGCTTTTGCATTGATAAAATGAGTCAGGCATTGACAGTAAAGTGTAGTACTGAAATATGTAGGTTGTGTACAGTAGCCTTACCCCTTCCACAGTAGTGAATGAGTTTTGGTAAACTCCTAGGGATAGTGTTGCTCGTCTAGAATCACACTGTGAGTCTGTGTGCATTTGGGAACCACTGCGAGAGAAGCATTTGGGTACTTCATATGTTTGAATGTGCATAACTGCTTAAAAACGTTCCTGTTCTCAAGTTTTGTTAGAATTAGAAGGCAGTCATTGCTTATGTAATCACCCAGGAAGTGTTCTTTCAATACTGTAAACATTCAGTTAATATTCAAGTAGTAACTAAGTGAGGCAGGCCTTAGCACATGCATTGATTCAAATGCTTATCCACTATGCATGCAGTCCTCTAACCATCTACACAGTTCTCTTTCACACTTTTAATTCCACAGTCAGTATTCATACACTTCAAGCAAACATCCTGTCAGTCCCCATGTACTCCTCTAGTGACCCATTCAGTAGCATATGCTAAACCATTCACTTTGCCAAAACCCAAACACTTATAAATTCACTCAGGCACTCTCTTTGTAGTACTCTTATCATTCAGTCAGTATCCAAATACTCATCCAGCGAGCCAGGCCTTACAACATGGACTGCTTGAAACCACTACAAGCCTCTAGTCACCTACACACTTGTCTTTCACTTCTTTAATTAACTAGTCAGTATCTATATACTTCAATAAACATCTTGTCACTCATCTTGCACTCATCCAGTGACTGATCCAGTACCATGTACTAATCTTTTTACAACGGCAAAAGTGAAAAACTTAAAAGTTTTACCCAGGCACTCTCCTAGCAGTAGTCTAATGATGCAGTGAACCATGCATTACCACATAGAGGGCTACAAATGTCTATGCAATATGCATGCAGTCTTCTAACACACTATACACTTGTCTTTAATAGCTTCAATTCCCCAGTGAGTATCCATGTACTTTCAGCAAACATCCTGTCACTCCCCTTGCAGTGTTCCAGTGACTTATTCAGCACCATGTAGTAAAGCATTCACTGCGCCAAAACTGAAACACTTGTAAATTCATCCAGGTACGCTTCTTGCAATAGTCTAATCATTCAGTCAGTACCTAAGTACTAATGGAGTGAGGCAGGCCTTAGCACATGGATTGATTCAAATGTGTTTCCAGTATGAATGGAGGCCTGTAACTACCAACACAATTGCCTTTCATACGTTCAATTTCTCTGTCAGTATCTATAAACTCCAATAAACACTCTGTGACTTTAATTGCACACCTCCACTGACTCATTTGGCAGTAAGTACTAACCTATTCTCTGCAGTAGAATGCAAAATCTTAAAAAGATTCACTGAGTCACTCTTTTTTGTAGTACTCTAATGATTCAGTCAGTAGTCAGGTAGTTTTGCAGTGATCCAAGTGTTACTCTATGGACTGTTTCAAACGTCTATTCATTATGGATGTAGGTCTCTAGCCACCTACATACTTGTCTTTCATACCTTCAATATCCCAGACAGTATTCATACAGTTCCCGCAAATACTCTGTCACTCTCCTTATACTTCTCCAGTGACCCATTCAGAACCATGTACTAATCCATTCACTGCACCAAAAGGCAACCACTTATACATTCACCCAGGTAGTCTCCTTGCAGTTCTTTAATCATTCAGTCAGTACCCAAGTACTCATGCAGTGAGCTAGCCCTTAGCACATGAATTGCTTCAAACGTCTATCCAGTATGCATGCAGTCTTCTAACCACCTACACACTTGTCTTTCACACCTTCAATTCCCCAGTCAGTTTCCATACACTTCCAGCAAACACCCTTACACTCCCCTTGCACTCCTCTAGTGACCCATTCAGCACCATGTACTAATCCATTCACTGCGCCAAAAGTCAACGATTTATAAATTCACCCAGGCTCTCTCCTTGCAGTACTCTAATCATTCAGTCAGTACCCAAGTACTCGTGTAGTGAGCCAGGCCTTAGCACATGAATTGCTTCAAATGCCTATCCACTATGCATGCAGTCCTTTAACCACCTACACACTTGTGTTTTACATCTTCAATTCCCTAGTCAGTATGTATACACTTCTAGCAAATACTCTGTCACTCCCCTTGGAGCCCTCTAGTGACCCATTCAGCACCATGGAGTAATCCATTCACTGTGCCAAAACCTGAACACTTCTAAACTCACCCAGGCACTCTTCTTGCAGTACCCTAATCATTTAATCATTATCCAAATAGTATTGGAGTGAGACAGGCCTTAACATATGGATGGATTGAAACATGTGTCCAGTATGCATGTATGTCTGTAATCACCTACACACTTGTCTTTCACACCATCAATATCCATGTCAGTATTCATACACTTCTAGGAAACACCCTGTCACACACCCAGTTTGTTTCCTAATAGTATTGTAATCATTCAGTCAGTTAGCATGTACTCTTTTAGTGAGGTAGGCTTTAGGGCATGAACTGCTTCAAAGTAGTATGCACTATGCATGTAGTGTTTTAACCATCGTCACACTTGTGCTTCATGGCTATAGTTTCTTAGTCAGTTTTTATATAAAATGTGTTTTTACAGTAATAGAATAGTATGAATTTGAAAGTTATTAATATACTTTTATTTGTGATTCTTTTTTACAGATACTGTTTTTCGACGTTAAAATAGAGAAATCATGCCTGAAAACACAACCACAAGTATCGAATGTACAAGATAATGTGGCTAAAAAGAAAAAATCTTCTGGTAAGATTACAAAGCAATTTATTCAAAATGTTTGTAGGAGGAAACAGAATGTACAGAACGCTGAATCCACTGAGAATGTTTCAACTACAAAAAAAATTCAAAATAAGAGGAAAAGCAAAAAACAAATGTTCAGTCAAAGGAGACAAAGTGTGCTAGAAGAAGGCAAAATCAGTATCAGGAATTATGAAAAAAATATTTTACAAGAGAGTAGTACATAATTTGCTGAAAGATGTGAAGAAATATAAAAAGAGAGCTCTATTTTATAAAAAGAAGAAGCATATTGAAAACATTGTTGAAAAGGCTTTAGAAGTAAAAAGGAAACTATTCATTTTAGTATTAAACAGAATTCGATCACTAGATAAACCAATCAATTTAATGAAGGCCAAAAGTAGGAGGAAAAGAGTCATTAATAGAAAACATTTTTGTGATTTTTTTGGGGAGAATGGAAACACAGTTCCAGTTCATAGCCTTTCTTTAATTAAGAGAGTTATTTACAGAGCAATAAATTACTGTTTGCAGTTGACACCAGTGGTAGGGGCTACGAAGTTAGAGATGGTTGTCCAATTGAGAAAGAGAAAATGGTTGAAAGAAATGCAGAAGAAGTGATAGCTGATGAAGTTCTAGGGAGACGTCCTAAACACCCTGTGTATACATGGGATTGCAGTAGTATTTGTAGTGTACAACAGGAAGCTATTGATAAATTATGTAGTTTTTTACGAGCATATACTAAAAAAAAGTGTTAAACAAAAGATTAAGGTGTTGAAAGGACTAGACCCTTGCAGAGTGAGAAAAAATACTGGTTTGCAAGGTCATTCTCTGGCTTGTCTTTCTAGGAAAGTTTGTGAAAGTGTTTTTCACCATTTCATGATGCTGGCAGTACATCATACTCAAATGCGGAAGTTAGTGAGAAGATTGTATTATGCGAAAAGTCCAGCACTAAAGTTAAATGAGTTGAACAGTGCTCTTTTACGTGGCTCAGTTTCAGATGTGAAGAAGGTTTGTGTGGATATTGAGTTTTGTTACTTTGGTCCTCAGCAAGAGAGTGGAAAAACTGTGACATTAGTAGAAGAAAATGTTGAAGACAATGTAGAACCTGTGATTACAAAAAATTTGGAGGATGAAATCACAAAGTTTAAGGTAATTTCAGGTGAAAGACCAAATGTTTCTTGTATTTGTTGTCGGCGAACTCACTATAAAAATCAGACTAGGGGTGTCAATCTGTATTTAAAAAGATAATGATAAGTGGATGGAATTTGCAACTTATTTGCTGGTAGAGAATTGTTTTGATTTGGGATCTGGGCAGCGTATTTGCAAATATTGTTATAACAAATTAGATGAGAATAAAATGCCTGCTAGAGCTGTTCATAATAATCTAGAATTGGTAGCTATTCCTCCAGAGCTGATAGATTTAAATACGTATGAGTCTATTCTCATTCAATGTGTTCACCCGTTTCAGGCTATTGTTCGTATGGAGCCTAAAACAGGTAAATTACCTCCATCAGAGTTGCAAAGAGGATTGAAAGGAAGAGTTGTGTATTTACCGTTAGACTTAAGGAAAAATATTGAAATTATTGGTGTAGACCATGCAGAAAATGAGCCACTAGTCATTCTAGTTAATGGTGTTCCTACTAAGAATAAGAAAATCTGGCAAGAATTAGTGGATGTTAGAAAAGTGCAAAAGGCATCATTGTATCTGTTAAAAAATAATGAGTACTATAGAAATGTTTTTGTCGGAGAAGAAGAAATAGATTCAACAGAAGATACTGAAACATTAAGTGGACAAATTGAAAAAGTGGACATGTCCAGATGTGAAGAAATCTATGAACATTACAGTGTACATCCACTTCATTCTAAAGAGGTGATGGGGAATACGATTGAGTTGCTCCAAATGAAAAAAGCAACAGGAAGTCCTATGAGTGTATGGGAAGAGAGTTTGGAAGCTTGTTGTTTCCTGCAGTTATTTCCAACAGGAAAAGGTGGACGATATGATGAACGTCCTGTGCAGATTCCTGCATCTGTATATCGGACAACAAGATTATATGCAGAAGATCCAAGATTTCGACAATGTATCCCTTATATGTTTCATCTTATGTTTGAAAGTGACTTGTCTGGACTTTCATATGCAGTAAATCACATTTTAAAAACTGGAATGCATCTGCAAAATGTAACTGCAAAGGATTTTATGGATAAAGTGCATCAGAGAGATGATCATTTAGAATCTCAGTTGATTAATCTGCTGGCATGTCAGCGAGGGACTAATGAATATTGGTACCGTCGTCATGGAGAACTGAATTATATGCTACGTAACTTGGAAACTCCTACATGGTTTGTTACACTAAGCTGTGCTGAGTATGCTTGGGATGATTTACTTGAATTTCTTCGAGAGGCAAATTCCAATATAAAAAATATTGAATACAAGACACCTGGAGAATTGTGCTCATTGGATCCTGTTAATGTATGCAGATATTTCAATCATAGATTTGAAGCTATGATGTCTTTCATCTGCAATAAAAAGAATCCTCCTCTTGGAGAAGTTGTGGATTTCTTTTGGAGAAAGGAGTATCAAGCAAGAGGTGCTCCTCATATACATATATTGTTATGGATCAAGGATGCCCCCAAATTTGGAACAGATTCAGATGAAACTGTTTTGTCTTTCATTGAAGATTATGCCACATGTGCTGTACCCAATAGCAAAGAACATAAAAACTTAAAACTACAAGTCTTACGATTCCAAAGCCATCGATGTGGAAAATACTGTCGACGAAAGTAGAAGTCAAAGGATAAGTTCTATACCAAATGTCGTTTTGGATTTCCATGTCCTGTATTATCCAAAGGAAGAGTGAACAGTTTTATGTCAGCTATGCGACATACCATCACAAGAAAGTCTCCGAAAAATACTTACAACTTAAAAAGAAGGAAAGAATCAAAATACATAAATGACTACAATCCAGTTATTTCATCCATGTGGAATGCTAACATGGATATTCAGTATGTTGCGGACAATTCCATTGCTGTTGCACGAAATGTAGCATCCTACATTATAAAATCAGAAAAGACGGAATTGAAAGAAATGTGGGAAGAGATTTCTCACGAGAAGACTCTAAGTAAAAAATTATACAGTTTCAGTTTGAAGATGTTATTGCATCATGAAATTGGAGCATATGAATGTTCAGATCGGTTATCATCTGCAAGTCTATATTCCAAAAGTAGAAGAATCATTTGGGTGAGTCTAGGTCTTGCAGGAATGCGAAATCGGGTACTGAAATCTGTTCAAGAAATTGAATATTTAGCAGGAAAAGAACCAGAAAGTACAGATATTTTGTAAACGAATATGTTGGACACATATTACCCGAACAGAAGTCATCATCTTGAGAACATGTGTCTCTATGAAGTGCTGCAAAACTACTCTTTTAAACGGAATACTACAGAGAACATCAATGATGGAAAATATGCAGTTATTGGTTCTGAAGGATGTCTGGTGAAACAAAGGAAAGGAAATTTAATTAATAAAAGGAAACTGAGTTGCGACACTGCTGATAAAAGGGAATTTTACTATTTAGCCCTTTTGCAAACGTTCAAACCATGGCGTTCAGAACTGGAATTACTTGGAGATTTTCAGAGCTATGAAGATTCATTTAATGCCTGTAAAGATAGCATACAATGCAGTGCTTTTGCAAATTATGTGAAAATGTTGAATGATGAAATTGATCAAGAAGCTACAATTGCAGCTGAGATTGCTAGAGACAGTCAAAGTTCTGCTGAACTGAGTCAAGATCCACTAGGACAACCAATTGTTGAAAATGAAGCAGCAACTGCCATGAATGAGGTGGAAACAGCAATGTATCAAGCTCAAGAAGAAGTAACACAGTTAGGAAACTTGGAAGAACAACTAAATGTTGAACAGAAACAAATATATCAACAAGTGAAAGAGCAGATTGACCATGGATTACTTCATGAAAAGAAAGGGTGCTCATGAACATCATTTCAACCTATCCGAATGTATGTGAGTGGTCAAGCTGGAACAGGAAAAAGTTTATTAATTAAAGTAATTACAAGTTATCTGCAGAAAACAACTGAGTCGCATTTGTCTTGTGTTGTCACTGCTCCAACTGGGTTGGCAGCACATAACATTAAAGGAATTACTTTTAATCGTTTACTAATGCTACCAGTAGAGCATGAGAATAAATTGGAATACCACAAGCTATCTGGAGAAGCTTGTTGTGAAGTTTCAAGAGTCTTGAAGAAAAGGAAACTTCTCATTATTGATGAGGTGAGCATGGTCTCAAACTTGATGCTTGCCTTTGTGCATTTGATAATGCAACACATTCTTAAAACAGAGTATGACGTGTTATTTGGAGGAAAACACGTAATAGTTTTTGGAGATCTATTGCAACTCACTCCGGTAAAAGGACAACCGGTATTTAAAACACTTGCACATGAAGATACCAGAAAGTCTCTTGGTAGTGTTGGTAATGTGAACATTTGGACTAATTTTGAATACAAAGAACTGACAACAAATATGCAACAGGCAAATGATGATGAATATGGAAGTATTCTTCAAGATATAAGAATTGGAAGTCTTACAAAACATGGCAAACAAGCTTTGGAAAGTCGATTACTTTGCAATGCCTTTCCAAATGAAAATGTAGTTCCTGCAAAAGTGTACTTGAAAATTGCTGAAAATAAATCAGTGATCTGTTTAATGCCAACACTGCAAGAGTGTTCCATATTCAACGAAGAACTATTGAAACTGGAAAATGAAGAAATGATAAAAATGGAAGCCATCGATAAAATAGAGCATGAAGGAATCACTATTATTTTGACAGGAAAGTTGAAAACAAAACTGGATTCTTTAGAAAACAAAATATCTAAAACAGCTGGTTTAGAAAAGACACTGTATGCGTGTGTAAACTTTCAGGAAATTTTAAGGCGAAATTTGGATGTAGAAAAGTGTTAGTTAATGGCGCAATGGGTAATGTGGTAGATTTTGTTAATTATCAGAAAAAAGAAGGAACTGAATTTTTAAAAATTAAATTTGATCAGATTGAAGAAGTTAGAGGAATTGGTTGTTCAGTTTGTTTTTTGCTTGTTAGAGATGTATATGTCCGTAGGAAACAATTTCCATTTTCTCTGGCATATGCAGTGACTATTCATAAATCTCAAGGATTAAGTGTAGACAGTGCATTGGTGAACATTGGATCTACTGTATTTAAAGAGGGTATGGCATATGTTGCTTTGTCGCGAGTCAGAACATTATCTGGTTTCTTTTTGATTGATTTTGATGAGACAAAAGTTACTGCAGATGCAAACTGTGTAAAAGAGTATAATAGGTTAAGAAGGGTGTATGCTCCCAATTTAGGTCAATATCCTGTATTTGAAAAGCGTGTGGTTGGTCGAAAAAGTAGGTTTGAGAGCAACTGTTCTGAAGGTGTTAAGAAGGGAATAGAACAAGATAATGTTGTGATTGTAAGTAAAAATAAATTGGACACTGTTGAAGAGGTTGTTAGTTATCAGTTTGAAAATAGTTCAGGTGTCAACTACTTTGCTAATGTAGTGGTCAATGTTGTTTTTTATCTTGAAGGTTTGCAAAAACAAATTATGCAGAATCGGCAACAAAGATTTTGTTCTCTGTTGCATTCTGTTTTTGAAAAATTAACAACAGATACAAGTAAAATACAATCTGTTTCAGATGTTCGTAATCTTTTGGATGTGTGGTCTGGTTCTACACAATTTAAACAAAATATCCAACAAGATGCTCAGGAATTTTTTATGTATATGCTTACCATTTTTGAAAATGAAGGTGTAGAAATAGAAAATATTTTTGGCCTTTCTTACAAGTGGGAACATCATTGTGAAAATTGCATGTATATATGTTCCACTAATGTAGACACTGAAAGATTTCTGTATTTAACATTACCAGACTGTAAATCCGTTTCTTTCAATAAATTAGTTAAAGGTGCAAATCAAAACATGGAGTGTAGCCAATGTAAATCAGAAATGTTATCCACATTATTTTTAAGAAAATATGGATAATACATAATTTTAATGATGCAACGTTGTACAGCTGATGGAAGAAAATTGGATACTTTAATAAAGCAATTTGTAGCAACACAAGTATCAATATCAGGAAGGACTTTTGTAGCAATTGCAATAATTTTCCATGATGGTCCTTCCACCACATCTGGACATTACACTGCCTATCTAAAATGTGACAAAGACTGGACACTTTGTAATGATTCCCAGTTGGTTTTCAAACAACGTTTGCCCAGGGAATTACTAAATTCCTACCTAATATTTTTAAAGTCAAAGTTTTAGGAAGATAATTCACTCTCTGAGAAATGTATTATTATAATTTATTAGGACTATCATTGGACAATTTACATGAAAAGGAGTGCAAAAATACCATTTGGCCTCAAGGAAAGGTATATGTTTGAATTATGGACTTTTTTGTGCTCATTGACTCTGTGAATATTTTTAAGCGACATAATTTACAGTTTTTGTAAGTTAAACTTATAAAATTTTGTTAGCCATAAGCATTTTATATATGTGTGATTTGTATCTTGTGGTATTTTACTGAGAATAGCATGTTGTTTTTTTGAAACAATCTTTTTGATTGGTTTTTTTTTGCCCGCTGTTAAGTGATGAGTACGATTGAAATCACTATTTCTAGTGAAATTCAATATATTCAGAGAACAGCAAAAAAGGCAAACAAATTACGCTGTTTTGTAAAAAATTTATTATTACATGTTATAACTATTTTTTCTTTTCTTTACAGATCCTAATTCTAAAATAAGCAGTTTACATCAATTTTTATTGTAAAGAAAATCTGAAAAAAATGTATATCATATTTATTTTCTATTACTATGAAGGTAAGTTTAAGTAAATATAAATATGCAGAATGGGCATATCTGCAAGAACCTACAAAGATTGAACAATGTTTTAAAAACACTCTGTTTATACCGATGTAGTTTTGAAATCTCTCTGTTACCGGATATTATGTGACCTGCAAAAAAACAGATTTGAGTGGTTCATCATATTTCCCATTGTACCTATCGAAGGACCACAATAATTTCAATCATTCTTCTTTGAGCATATTTGCAGACAAAACTCAGTGCTTACCTTCTATCATTCGAAATCAATTTTAAAATATGTCACTTTTTGAAACATAGTTATTGCGCAAGACACTCTTTCATATTTACAAATAGAGGAAAATGCGCTCTGTGTACTTTTTCTACACCATGTAAATACAACCTCATCATACACACCACTTTGCGTTGAAAGGTTGTTTTATAAGTGTTTTGTACATGATTGCACTGAATACTCATAGAACAAGACACATCTCTAGATTTATCATAAATCATAAATCTCGATATGTGTGTGAATGCTGCATCATTCTCTAATTGGTGTACGAATGCACAACAAGGAGAATTTTTTTTTTCTCCTCATCTTTAAATCTTTAATGCATGCTAAAATGTTCAGCATACATTGAAAGAGAAAAGTGCGTCTATTGATTGTATTTGTGCATGAAGGTGTGTCTTTCTGCACAAAAACAAACAGCACAAGACAGATATTCTTCCACTATGGTGCAAGGGTGCCTGTGTCACTACATGACTGCAATTTAACCACTTCCGTGCTCAGGGTGGCTCCCAGCCATCATGAGTCACGGTAGTCGTGTGCTCATGATGGTCGGGAGCTGTCCGACCGTTACCGCTCTGCCCACGCGCAGCTAATTCCCCGCCTGTGCAGGTGAATTAATCAGTAGGTGGAGTTCGGATGGCTCCCAGTCATCATGAGCACACGCCCACCGTGATTCATGACCGCCGTGAGCCGTCCTGAGTACCTGGGTGCCACGCCCAGCCCCACCCCCCTCGCACTGCGGCATAATTTGCCGCACGTGGAAGGGGTTATGCAGCTGTGCAGAGAGAAGCATAGATGTGCAACATATTTATGTACATATGTTGCATCCATGTGCTTCGGAAGTACTACAGCACACTGCAGTTAAAGAGATTACTGTGTGATGCTGCAGCACTTCCTCATAGTTCTGCACTATTTCATTCACCATACACTATTAATGCATTCATTCAGTCAATTACGTTCTACACATACATTCATCTAAACTTTCACACACCAACAAACAAGTATATAGCTCTTTTTTTAAACCAGGAAAGTTAGTTCTTAGAAGAACTTTTTTTCTTCTTCTTTTTTCTTTTATATATTTTTTTTGTTTTTTGGAACAATTTTCAAATTTTGGGGGATTTTCTTTTTTTTTTAAAAAAAAAGGAAAAAATAGAACTGGAGGAACAAAACAATGAACTTCAGGGAGAGAAAAACCCCAAAAACTAGCAATGGTGACTTTCTTGCTGGCGGCAGATCAGATCGATAGACTGCTCCCCGTAGCATAAAGTTGCATTGCATAAAGTGCAGAGCACTTTCAAAAATTGGAATTGTGGACGGATGTCCAAATGTTGTGCAGAAGGATGCACTCTTGAAGTGCTTGGCACTGATGAATCCGTAGGAGCAGGAGCGACTCTCATCCTTCGGCATTCCTCCCGAGCAAGGTTTACTGGATGACGGCTCCTCAGATGCTTCATCATGCTCGCCGTTCCGCATGAATATTTCTTATTTGGATCCCCACGAGACAGCACTCTCTGGCAGATCTTGCAAGTGACCAAGGTGGCATTGGTCTTTGTTTACCCCTCTGGATAAGTAAAACATTTCCACACCACAGATGAAAAACGTGGTGTGCGTGCTGGCTCTTCAAAAAATTCATCCTCAGATGAATGAGGAGATCCAGGAGATGCCTGCTGCCCTGAAGCCATTTTTTGGTTTGAAAAAAGTTAGAGCTAAGTGTAAACTTAGTCCAAAAAAGCTTCTTCACTGCAAAGAGATGCTCCTCCAAAGAAGGTCAAAGGAGAATGATTGAAATGGGTGGGGTCTTTCAATAGTTAGAATAGGAAGTGTAATGAACCAATCAAATCTCTTTTTTTCAGGTCACATGGGATCCGCGCACCGTGCGCTTACACAGCACGCACCCAGCGCGCATCCGCGAAATTGAATTTAAAACGAATATAGTATTAAATGTAAAAATATAATACTTTTATGAGTAGTTTAGAGTTTGTGTTCAATTAATATTCACTTAAAATATATATATATATATATATGTTTTTTAAATGTTAAATATTTCGTGGGATTCGCGCACCCACCGTGTCTTGCACGCACATGACGCATCACGGAAGCGCGCAAGCGTCGCGTAACGTGAATCGTACGTGTCGCGTATACGCTTGGAGTCGCGCACCAAGCACGTACCAAATGCTTAACGTACCTAGATGCTTTCGCGTAGGGGTCATGAAGGGTGCGCATAGGGTGCGCGGATCCCCAAAAAATGGAAAAAGAAACAAGTTTTGAAAATATAGTTTAAAAAATATTTTACAAATATATAAAAATATATTTTAAAACATTAACAATTTTAAAAAAAACAATAAAAAGAAATAATATTTTGTAATTTTTAAAAGAATTGATTGAAAAAATATGTAAAAAAAGAAGGGGATAAAAATGAATTTAAAAAAAACATAATTAAAGGAATTGACAAACTGAAATTGAAAAATTTAGAAATCCAATGAAAATCATTAAACATCATAGCTTTAGTGATAAATTATATATAGGAATTAGCATTTAAAAAACCTTTGAAATTCACTGAAAAACCATAGGTTTCATGCACGTTATAGTTAGGAATTGGCATTTAAAAAGCCTTAGAAATTCACTGAAAAAAACATAGGTTTCAGGGGCGGTATGTAATGATCAATGGTTCTGTTCCGCAGGAGCGCCAGGAAATCTGAAGAGAAGTCCGCAGTCGTCCCCCACGTCCCTCCTGCTCTATCAAACTCTAGAGCTGGAAGGAACGCAAGGGAAAACAGGGAAACAAAACAAGGGTAGGCAGGGGGAAAAAGGCAGGTTTGGTTGTGGACCACGTCTGAGCAACAGGCAAGAACTCTCAGCTGTAAAAAAGAAAGGTTCAATTAATGTGCATCGTACTATATGATCTCCCTGGTCGTACCCTGGTGAGAATGGGAAACACCTACCAATCTATCTCGTTTCAGGGAAGTATCAGCACGCTATCGTGTGTCAGATGCAAGGAATCCTAAAGAAACATACAATGGTTACACCCAATATCCTCTCTAAGATGATGCCTTATCTACCTATAGATACCTATCTTACCCCTTATCTTCCAGTTAGTTGGGACCGTGGGAATACTGACTTCTACGGCCGTCTAATAGTCTTCTGAAGAGAGTATTTCACCTAAGGGCTACAGGGAACTTGAGTGAGAAAAGAAGCGTAGAGAAAAAACACTTAAATAACCCCCACGTACTTCCTGTGTAATGATTACCTTCTCTATCTGAGAATTACTGCTGTAACATAAGACAAGGCTCAATGGTCCACGCTAGTTCTCCCCGCCTAGTAGTGGTGTGTCATTACAAAAGGAACTAAGGCAAACTTAACTAATAATAGCACTCTGACCCACACCCGTCAGAGAGACTCCTTAACAGCAGGGTTTAAGATTCACAATAAACACAGATCCCCGTGTTCAACACAATAACTCCCCAACAGAGAACTGCCTAGGGAACGGACCATCAGTTAGTCCAAACGGCAGACACCGAGACCTTACTTGTTACTGAAGGCTTCCGTGGTGTAAACGACTTCTGCCAAAAAAGGACCAGCACACGACAATCGTTGCCGCCCCAGAAGTTACCGCAACTTTAAACACCACGCCACACAAGGAACAGCAAGGTACTCGCACTGCTTGCTAAACGACGCCAGAAAACCGGAAACAGGAAACACCTCCAGACAGGAAGTCAGGCACTACGCGACAGGACGGAAATGAGCTAAACGCTAGAACGCTAAGCAGCGTTAGTAACAATCGGTGTCTCTTAAATACCCTCCGCATCTCTGGGCATGACCGCGGGGCATGACAGTACACTCCCCCTAAGAGACTCTCCCTGAGGTTTGGGTTTGTCTGGGTACCGGCGATGGAATCTTTGAACCAACTGGGGAGCATGCACATCCCGAGCGTACTCCCACGTGCGATCCTCCACTCCATACCCTTTCCAATGCAACAGATATTGGAGAGATCTACCCCGGATGCGAGAGTCTACGATGTCCTCGACTTCATATTCTTCCGTATCTGCAACAGTGACAGGAGCTGGTTTTCTAGGGAGTCTCGTGCCTGGCTCAATCGGTTTTATCAAGGATACATGGAATACAGGATGAATTGTAAACGAAGCAGGCAACTCCAGCTTCACTGCCACCGGATTAACCACCTTGAGTACTGTATAGGGACCGATGTATTTGGGACTAAACTTGCGAGGACCAGTGAGTGTTATGTGTTTTGTGGAAAGCCACACCTTATCCCCCGGGGTATAGATGGGTTCTAACCTCCTGTGTAAATCAGCCCCCTCCTTATATTTCCTCTTAGCCACCTCTAGGTCTTCTAACGTTTTCTTGTGTACGTCCTGTAGCTTCGTTACCAGCTCAGTGGCAGCAGGAGTAGGGCTGTCTATCTGGACCCCTACTGGTAACAGCTTCGGGTGAAAACCATAGGAACAAAAAAAAGGTGTCATTTTGATGGAAGAATGGGGGCTGTTATTATAGGAGATTTCTGCCACCCATACCCACTCATCCCATTCTGCTAAGGAGTGTAAAGCCTGATTTCTTACGTATTGCTCAAAACACTGGTTAACTCTCTCGGTTTGGCCGTCAGACTGCGGATGATGACTAGACGACAGTCGAACGTCGATCTGCAACATAGCACATAAGTACTTCCAAAACCGAGATACAAACTGAGCCCCCCTATCCGAAATCAGAACAGAAGGTAAGCCATGAAGGCGGACAATCTGTTGTAAGAAAATGGAGGCCAATTCAGAGGTTTTGGGCAACCCCGGCAAAGGGATGAAGTGTGCAGTCTTAGTGAAATGATCCACCACTACCAGCAGGGTGTTATTCTTTCTCGTGGTTACTGGCAGTTCTACTATAAAATCTAGGGAGACTGTATGCCAGGGGCCGGGAGGAGAGGCAAGAGGTAGGAGGAGACCCACGGGGTTCTGATGGGAAGTCTTGGATTGGGCACAGACATGACATGTCTTCACATATTGCTCAATATCTTTCAGCATAGTGGGCCACCAAAACCTTTCACGTATGGCCTTGGTAGTCTTTTTTATTCCGGGATGCCCTGACAGAGAATGAGAATGATACCATTCTAATACTTGGGCTTGTAAATCTAAGGTAGGTAACACGACTCCTCCCTGAACACAAACACAACCATCCACAGTACGTGTCTCTTCTGACCCTACGATGGCCTGCATGTCTGCTGTGAGTTGACCCTTTCTAATGTGGTCCTTAAAGTCGTCTTCGGTGATCATTCCTCCTATGATGTACTCGCTAGGAATGACTGAGGGGGTATCAACCAGTTCTTCTCTTTGTTGGAAACCCAACCGGGATAGGGCGTCCGCCTTGCCGTTTCTAGTTCCAGGACGAAATCGTATAGTGAATTCATATTCACAAAAGAATTGAGACCAACGGAGTTGTCTCATAGACAAGGCCTTGGCAGTTTTAAGGTATTGAAGATTGCGATGATCTGTATATACGACAACAGGGAACTTGGCTCCTAGGAGGTATTGTCTCCACTCCTCGAATATCTTCTTTATGGCCAGTAATTCCTTATCTCCCACAGCATAGTTGTACTCAGCCGAAGTGAACTTATGAGAGAAATAAGCCACGGGGTGACACTCGCCGCTCTCAGGATCTGATTGACTTAGAACCCCTCCCACTGCCACTTGGGAGGCGTCCGCCTCCACCACGAAGGGCAAAGCTGGGTCAGGATGTCGTAAAACAGGCGCGCATGTGAAAGCCTTTTTCAAGCGTTGAAATGATGTTTCCGCTTCGGCCGACCACACATATGGAATCCCCTTTCGCAAAAGAGCAGTAAGAGGATGTGCCAATTCCGAGTAATTCTGAATAAAACGCCTGTAAAAATTGGCAAAACCTAGAAAACTTTGTAGTTCCTTAACCGTACCAGGTGCCTGCCAAGAGAGAACGGCTTTAACCTTGACGGGGTCCATACGGAGTCCTTGAGGGGTGACGATGAATCCTAAAAAAGGCACTTCTTGCGTATGGAAGGTGCATTTCTCCAACTTGCAGTACAAGTTGTTATCACGCAAGCGTTCCAACACCTTTCGGACGTGTTCCATGTGTTCAGACAAAGTAGATGAATAGATCAATAAATCATCAATATAAGCTATGACATGGACGTCTAACATGTCCCAGAGCACTTCATTAATGAAGAATTGAAACGCAGCTGGAGCGTTACAAAGCCCAAAGGGCATCACTAAATACTCGAATAACCCGTATTTCGTGCAGAAGGCAGTTTTCCATTCGTCTCCCTCCTTGACACGTACCAAATGGTAGGCGCCCCGCAGATCTAGTTTGGTGAAAAACCTGGCGTTGCGTATCCTGTCAAGGAGGGAGGCGATCAGAGGCAAGGGATAACGATTCTTAATGGTGATGTTATTCAATCTCCTATAGTCGATACAACACCTAAGGCCTCCTTCCCGCTTAGGTATAAAAAACAAAGCCGAAGAGGCAGGAGATCGAGAAGGTCTAATAAATCCCTTCTCTAGCATGGTATCCAAGTACTCTCTAAGGTATATGTTCTCTTTCTCAGTGAGGGCATAAACTCTACTGCACGGAATTCTGGCTCCTGTCTCTAGGTCTATGCGACAGTCGTATACCCTATGTGGGGGCAGGACTACAGCTTCTTTGGGATCAAACACTGTGTACAAGTCGTTATAACAGGCAGGTAATTCAGGTACGGGTTCGTCTACCTCTGCATCTCTTAAATGTTGAACTAATGCTATGTGAGACCCACAATGTGTACTAGGACGAAACGTGAGCGTTGATTTCTGCCAGTCGATGATAGGGTTGTGTATCTGCAACCAAGGGATACCTAATAGAACAGGTATTTGTGGTGACCGAATTAAATCAAATTCAATGATTTCTAGATGATCGGGTTCGATGTGCATATGGAGACTAACAGTCCTATGAGTCACTGGCCCTGAGACAAGAGAGCTCCCATCTATTGTAAAGACCTTGGTGGGAACATCTTTCAAGACACAGGGAATTAGGTTACTCCTTGCCCAATCCTCATCCATAAAATTCCCAGATGCCCCTGAATCGATCATGACGGATACATGGATGCCAAGGTTTTCTACAGCAAGGTAAGTGGATACATAGAGATGAGGGATAGGTGTAATGTCGTGCTCAGAAGAGGAGACAGTTATACCAGAGCTGCCCAGGAGTCCCGTCTCCACGAAACCCAGGCGCACTAGTTTCCCGAACTTTTCAATGCATTAGGTTTGACTGGGCATGTTCTCAAAAAATGACCAGCCTTTCCGCAATATAAGCAGAGCCTATTGGCTCTTCTCCTTTGCCTCTCCTCTGCTGTTAGTGGCCCTCTCACAATACCTATCTGCATTGGTTCGCTTTCGTCAGTACTTTTCACAGCTTCTACTTTCTTCTCTTTAACTGACACGAATCGTGGTTCTCCCTTTCCCCTTTCTTGTTTCCTTTCTTGGATGCGGTGGTCGATCTTGATCACTAAATCTATGAGCTCTGGACATGCTGAGGGTAAATCCACAATCTGAGAGAGAGCGTCTTTTAAATCGTCACGCAACCCCCTATAAAATAAAGTACTCCGTTTTTCCTCTGGCCAGTTGGACTCGACCACTAATCTCTGAAATGATGTGATGTAAGCCACCAATTCCTGGTTACCCTGTTTCAGAGACAACAATTCCGTGTCAGCCGAATGCGTATACATATGTTTATCGAATAATTTGCGAAATTCCTCTTTGAAGGCAGAGTAATTATATAAGAGTGGGTCGTCACGGTCTACTAAAGGTATAGCCCAATCTGCGGCTGCTCCACTGAGGTAAGATACTAGAAAGGCTACCCGGGCTTGATCTGTGGGAAAGCAAGAGGCCTTACATGAAAAATGTAATTGGCAGTGACTAAGAAAAGCTCCACACCTGGATGCATCACCCGAGAATCTCTCCGGGGGGGCTAAAGGGATAGAAGTAGGAGTAGTGACATGTATAACCGAGGGGGTCGCTTCGGCTCTCCCTCCTGTGGCCCCTAATTCACGCCTATTCTGAAGAGTGTCGATTCTGGCTGCCAATGCTTGTGTTTCTACTTGCAAATTACCTAACATGCCAGCCAAATCGGCCAAGGTGACGGCTCCCAGATCCATGACGCTCGGGCAGAACTATATATTAGGCTTAGCGTTCTGTAATGATCAATGGTTCTGTTCCGCAGGAGCGCCAGGAAATCTGAAGAGAAGTCCGCAGTCGTCCCCCACGTCCCTCCTGCTCTATCAAACTCTAGAGCTGGAAGGAACGCAAGGGAAAACAGGGAAACAAAACAAGGGTAGGCAGGGGGAAAAAGGCAGGTTTGGTTGTGGACCACGTCTGAGCAACAGGCAAGAACTCTCAGCTGTAAAAAAGAAAGGTTCAATTAATGTGCATCGTACTATATGATCTCCCTGGTCGTACCCTGGTGAGAATGGGAAACACCTACCAATCTATCTCGTTTTTAGGGAAGTATCAGCACGCTATCGTGTGTCAGATGCAAGGAATCCTAAAGAAACATACAATGGTTACACCCAATATCCTCTCTAAGATGATGCCTTATCTACCTATAGATACCTAGCTTACCCCTTATCTTCCAGTTAGTTGGGACCGTGGGAATACTGACTTCTACGGCCGTCTAATAGTCTTCTGAAGAGAGTATTTCACATATATACTACTGCCCCCTGTCCGTGTGATGGGACTACTAAACAAAGTACGGAGCATTTTTTACTGCTATGCCCTCTTTATCTCTATCTTCGAAAAATATACCTGAAACCACTTTTTAAAAAACATAAAGTATTCAATATTGCTTCAGCCATGGGGCTTTTATTTGGGCTCAACTCACAGGACATCTGCTATTTTACTGCTGTATATATTTTAAAATCGATATGTATGAGGAAAAGCACCGTTCTATGACATGTGATTAATTTAAAATTTGCTGAAACCTCATGTTTTTATATTAATGTATGTATGTACTTTTATGATCATTAATTTATGATCGAATAAAGTTTTTGAATTGAATTGAGTATTTCACCTAAGGGCTACAGGGAACTTGAGTGAGAAAAGAAGCGTAGAGAAAAAACACTTAAATAACCCCCACGTACTTCCTGTGTAATGATTACCTTCTCTATCTGAGAATTACTGCTGTAACATAAGACAAGGCTCAATGGTCCACGCTAGTTCTCCCCGCCTAGTAGTGGTGTGTCATTACAAAAGGAACTAAGGCAAACTTAACTAATAATAGCACTCTGACCCACACCCGTCAGAGAGACTCCTTAACAGCAGGGTTTAAGATTCACAATAAACACAGATCCCCGTGTTCAACACAATAACTCCCCAACAGAGAACTGCCTAGGGAACGGACCATCAGTTAGTCCAAACGGCAGACACCGAGACCTTACTTGTTACTGAAGGCTTCCGTGGTGTAAACGACTTCTGCCAAAAACGGACCAGCACACGACAATCGTTGCCGCCCCAGAAGTTACCGCAACTTTAAACACCACGCCACACAAGGAACAGCAAGGTACTCGCACTGCTTGCTAAACGACGCCAGAAAACCGGAAACAGGAAACACCTCCAGACAGGAAGTCAGGCACTACGCGACAGGACGGAAATGAGCTAAACGCTAGAACGCTAAGCAGCGTCAGTAACAATCGGTGTCTCTTAAATACCCTCCGCATCTCTGGGCATGACCGCGGGGCATGACACGGTATAGTTAGCTGGACATTTCCCTTGTACAAAACCCTAGAAATTCCCCTGTTATAGTTAGTTCAGCTAACTATAACTCGCGCGCCCCCGCAATGCACTGCTGATGACGTCACATATTACATCACTCGTGACATGGTCAGTGGCATCACTGATGACATCACTGATGACATCTCAAATGACATCACTGATGACATCACTGATGACGTCATCCATGTAATAAATTAGTGCATCTTCTCACACCCTAATATAACCTTTCATACACCAACTCAAAATTTCAGACGGCCATTCACAAAACCATAAATACTCCAATACCAATAACTACATACCCACTCATTGACTCTTAGGTCTACACACACCTCCACTCACTCACCTGTAGAGTCACTCATACTTACAGTCACTCAGTACAGGACTATCATATGCATTTATACACCTATATAGAGACTCAGACACCGCCAATCATCCATAGACATACTCACACACCTAGTCAATCATGCAAATAAATAATTACACTCCAATTTACTCACCTATACAGTTATACACACAAAAGTTCACTTACTCATAAAAATACTACCACATTCTTATGCTCTTATATAATTACTGATACAAGCACACACTCATCCATACAGCCACTCTCACAATCACACACTCTCACATATACCCAGTTATATGCTCTTACACACATATACCCTGCCTTTCACATATTTAGTTACTCACACATGTACCACTGAGATATACATTCAATCACTAACACACCCATAAAAACACTCACCCAACCATATAGTCCATCATAGATGCACTCTTAAAACCATGCACCCATAGAATCACCCACTCACACATCTATGCACAGAGTCACACACACCCTACCCACACAAACACTCAGGCACCCATACAGATACTCAGACAACCAATCAATAACCCATATAGACACCCATATGACTATTCACAAAACCACACAGCCACTTATACAGCAACAGACAGACAGATACAGACATTCACACAGTTTAGTTACTAGTCTGCAGTAAGATACATTTCATGACTCACTTATAGAGTCAGTCACACACCTAGAAAATCATCCATTCACACACTTATACACCCACTCATTCTTCAATACGTCTTTCCCTATAAATATTAAACATATTAAAACTTTCAGAAACACACATTCACTGGATGATGTCATCAGTGTTGTCATTTGAGATGTCATCAGTGATGTCACTGACCATGTCATGAGTGATGTTATATGTGACGTCATCAGCAGTGCATTGCGGGGGCGCGCGAGTTATAGTTAGCTGAACTAACTATAACGGGGGAATTTCTAGGGTTTTGTATGAGGGAAATGTCCAACTAACTATAACGCCCCTGAAACCTATGTTTTTTTCAGTGAATTTCTAAGGTTTTTTAAATGCCAATTCCTAACTATAACGTGCATGAAACCTATGGTTTTTTCAGTGAATATATATATATATATATACACACACACATACACCCCCACACAGCTACACAAAAACCAGGGCATACTAGATATACCATGATCATTGACAGCCATTAGTTCTTCTTCTAAGTCGGGCCTGTCCGGTTCTTGCTCCTTAAAATCTGGTCGCCCCAACAATTCCTACTCTTGCCACGAGCTCTTCAAAAGTACAAAAAGGGAATCTGGATCATGCTCAAAGGTACATATTCGGAATAAGACAGCAGAATGTATGCATAGAAACATACTGCCAGGAAATTGCATGTTTATGAAAGATGCAGTGTTCCAGAAACAATGCGCACACACATTATCCTCTCATGTGCAATTGGAAACACCACATAAGAGCCTGATGGGCTGAAAGACAGCGTATTGGTGAGCTGGTTGCAAATGAGGGTGTTATTGTAGTAGCATTCAGAGTGTGATATAATCGTATTATTTGCCACTTATATAGTTTACAATTGTGGCATTGTATGTTAGTATGAGACTCTTCACACCCCACAGTGAGACGGAGTCTATTTTTCAGCAAAAGCTAAGATATACATGTTGCTATTTAATTTCTGACTGTAAATATGTTATAGTATTTTACATCAAAACACACAAGATGATGGACGGAATGTTGCACATTGGCAAAACATTCACCCCCAGTCACAGATCTGGGTTTAATCTACCATTATTTTGCTCACCACGCCACCCCAGTTCAGACATGGCCATATGCAAATCAGGCTTGACCCTGTGCCTCAAGGGAACAGTCCAGCCCGAACTGCCAAGCCATGTCTTCCCTGGACTGGAATCAAGCATCCTAGGACCGGTTTCGGGGTTTCACCCCTCTTCAGCCAGGATAGCTTGACTCCAGTGACGTAGTGAGCACGGGACCCACGTCTGGGCATACCCTTCCCACATAGAACGAACAGAAAAACACACAAGATGATGGACGGAATGTTGCACATTGGCAAAACATTCACCCCCAGTCACAGATCTGGTTTTAATCCATCGTTATTTTGCTCACCACGCCACCCCAGTTCAGACATGTTCATATGCAACAAACAAATGATGGACGGAATGCTGACAATGCATACATTCTCCCCCAGTCAATAGATCTGGGTTAAATCCATCGTTCTTTTGCCCACTACACTACCCCAGTTTAGACATGGCCATATGCAAATCAGTCTTGACCCTGTGCCTCATGGGAACAGTCCAGCCCGAACTGCCAAGCCATGTCTTCCCTGGACCGGAATCAAGCATCCTAGGACTGGTTTCTGGCTATCAGCCGTCATCAGCCAGGATAGCTTGACTCCAGTGGCGCAGTGAGCACGGGTCCCACGTCTGGGAATACCCATCCCACTTAGGGCGAAAAGCGTTACAACAAACAAATGATGGACGGAATGCTGTCAATGCATACATTCTCCCCCAGTCAATAGATCTGGGTTAAATCCATCGTTCTTTTGCCCACTACACCACCCCAGTTTAGACATGGCCATATGCAAATCAGTCTTGACCCTGTGCCTCATGGGAACAGTCCAGCCCGAACTGCCAAGCCATGTCTTCCCTGGACCGGAATCAAGCATCCTAGGACCGGTTTCAGGGTTTCACCCCTCTTCAGCCAGGATAGCTTGACTCCAGTGGCGTAGTGAGCACGGGACCCACATCTGGGCATACCCTTCCCACATAGGGCGAACAGCAAAACACACAAGATGATGGACGGAATGTTGCACATTGGCAAAACATTCACCCCCAGTCACAGATCTGGGTTAATCCATCATTATTTTGCTCACCACGCCACCCCAGTTCAGACATGGCCATATGCAAATCAGTGTGCAACATTCCTTCCAACCTAATGCCAACCGTGTAACGTGCCAAGTAAAAGTTCCAGTCGTTATGGGTGTTAACAAATGCAGACAAGACCATACCAAGGCGGGACTAACAAGCCTTTTTACTAATCAGAAGCCACCATTTAAGAAGGTCAATGACACAAAGCCAATAACAAATGTGGACGGAGAGTGGGCGGGGCTGCTAGTGCATACCCTAATACAGCATGCCTCGCAGAGTCAGCTGTGCATGCGCGATGCCGCTAGGCTCAACCTAAAAACGGACGCGCTGCATGTCGTGTTTTATTTCATTGAGTAAACTGGCACACTTATTCACAACACTGCGTAGAGACAAATCCATATCCGTTAATGTGTTGAGTCTGCTGGTGTTTTTTAAACCAGACCAACGACTGAATTTCTTGCCTCAAGATCTGACAAAAAGTACTTTACATAGTAGTTAAGAGTCGCTACAGTGGACATTCAGTACGCCTTGACACAATGTAAAAACAAAAGGGCAGGTAATAAAAATACTGTGCTATACCTTGAGATAACCTTGCATATGGAATGGCGTCATGCTTTTATTTGTTGCATGCGCTGGAACTTTATTTTAGTGTTTTCACATAAGTGAGTAATGGGGACGAAGTATAATAGCGGACAACTGCCTTTGAATGCTGTGCATGAGTATTCTGAACTGCCCAATGAAACTTTGCCTAGTACCTTTTATGAAGGCACAAACTGCTGGAGCTGCTCAAAATGTTCTTTATATATGGAAACTAAGGAGCTGTGGAGTCCGGAAACAGCGTTTCCAACGCTGTTTCCACAACGCGTGGCTTTACAACTCGGTCGTTACAACAACCGCGTTGTTACCACGCAGTGCCATTACATCGCAAGTCATTTCAATTACTTGCTGTAGGGGCGTGCAACACCAGGGAATGTGTTGGATTTTAAATTCAACACCTTCCCTGCTGTTGCGCAAACTGGAGTAGAATAGCAATTAATACTATTCCTAAGACCAGCGCACCCCCTACAGCAAGTTGTTTAAACGACTTGCGATGTAATGGCACTGCGTGGTAACAACGCGGTCGTTGTAATAACCACGTTGTAAAGCCACGCGTTGAGAATGTATGGGATGTAATGTCATATATTTGTATGCATTGATGGAAGGTTATTGGGGTGTCTCTCTGTGGTGGTTAGGTCATGCATTGTTGTGGTGTTTTCCACGTTTTCCTTGAGGTATTTTACAATCTTTGTATTTTATTAGACTCGTTCATATGATATTTTGTCACAGAAGTGTTGTGATTGTGGCGCTTCTATGTTTAGGCACTCTGGTTTGGGCGACTCTCCTAGAATGTTATGGAGTTCTTCGAATGGAGGTTGGCTTCAGTTATGCCTGTGGAGTAGTGATGTCTGTTGTGATTCTGATGGCTCTTTTGTAGTGCTGTAGAATGCTTTTGACTGTCTCATCTCCTGATTTTCTCCATTTGCATTGTAGTGTGTTGAGTTGTGTTTTCATTCTTTTGATCTCATTAATCCATGTGGTGTTTTTTTATGGTAAACTCTGGATGTGTTTTTGTTGGTATATGTCCGTTACAGAGGAGATCCAGTTGTCGAAGGTATCTATGTCTTTCGGCGGGATGTTATTGGAGTTTTTTAAGGTGGGTTTTGGATGTCTCGTGTTTTCCATTGTCTATACAAGCATTTACTGGTGTTGTTTTTTGTTGCCTTCAATCGGTGTGTAACTCTAGAGGGTGATGATGTTGTGGTCACTCCAGTTTACGGGGTAGCTGTTTGTAACTGTGATTTGTCCT
Organism: Triturus cristatus; assembly: GCF_964204655.1. Lineage (NCBI taxonomy): Eukaryota > Metazoa > Chordata > Amphibia > Caudata > Salamandridae > Triturus > Triturus cristatus. The sequence continues at coordinate 650,665,924 of NC_140594.1, forward strand.
AAGGGTGCAAATATGACATCTAGTGTGCGTCCTGGCTGCAAGCTGTGCCAAAAATTATTTGTTGTAGGTTGGAGACTTCAAGGCTGATTGTGTTGGTTGTAGTTGGATTCTTCATGTCAGACCATATCTTGATTATTCCTAGAGTGTATGGATTTGAGTGGTCCAGATGGGTGTTGGCTACTCAATAAAGTAGGACATCTTTATTGCTGGTATTGCTGTGTGGTGGTCTATATATTGAGAGGAGGAATAGGTAATATTTGGAGTGGGGTAACATCTTATCATCAAGAAATTCACAGTTCTCCACTGTGAGATTTTTTTAAATCATGGTTCTTTAAAGAGTTTTCCCATTGTAAGACAGCTAGGCTTTCTCCAATTTTGCCAATACAATCATTTTTTATGATATGGAAATCAGGAACAATGGCTTCATGGCATGTGGGTGCAGAATCTTCACGAGCCATGTTTCTGTAATGAAGGTGAGGTTTGTGGATGTTTCTGAGAGTAGTTATAACATGTTAAAGCAATTTTTGATCATGGATCGTGCTTTGAGGAGTAGCCATTTTAGTTGTTGTGCTTCTTTTTTTCATGTTATTTAAGGCTGGTGGTGAGGGGGTTTGGGTATTTAGATGTGGCTTGTTTGGGGTGAATTGAGCTTGTGGCTTTTGGTGGTGGTGGTGGAAAGGAGGTTGTTTAGTTAGAAAAATGTGGACTTTGAGACGTGTGTGTTGTGGAGGCTTTTGTGGCAGGTCATGGTGTAACTTCTGTGTTGCATCAATCAATCATACATTTATAAAGTCCGGCAAATCACCCATGAGGGTCTTGAGGCACTGGAGATGTTGGCTGCTTGGATGTTGGGTGGTTTGTTCATTCAAACATCTAGGTCTTAAATACTTTCCTTAATTGCTGAAGCGACGGTGCGGTTTAAGGTGCAGGGGGAGGTTTTTTCATGCTTTGGATGCCAGGTGCAAGAAGGAGCATCCTCCGTGTTGATTCAGCAGATCCGTGGGGTGTCTGCGAGGGAGAAGGAAGTGGTTCGAAGGTATCTGGTTGGTTGGGGGAAGGTCAGGCATTTGTTGATGCATGCTGGTCCTTCATTGTGCAAGGCCTTGTTAGCGTAGGTCAGCATCTTGAACTGGAATCTCTTCTGAATTGGGAGCCAGTGTAGTTTCTTGAGGTGGGGTGTGATGTGGGTCATTCTGGGGAGGTTGAGGATGAGTCTTGCTGGTGAGTTTTGTATTGTCTTGAGTCTCTTCAGGAGGCGTGCAGTAATTCCTACATAAAATGTGTTTCTGTAGTCCAGTCTACTGATGATGAAGGCCTGTGTGACAGTCCTTTTGGCGTTGACTGGAGCCACCTGAAGATCTTGCGGAGCATGTGAAGGGTGTGGAAGCAGGCAGACAAGACTGCATTGATTTATTTCTTCATGGATAGCTTGCTATCCAGGATGATGTTCAGGTTGAGGGTGTGGTCTGTCGGGCGGGCGGTGGGCTGAGTTCAGCAGGCCACGGGGTGTCATTTCATTGAGAGGTGTTGTTCAGTGTTGAGCTTGAGGCAGTTGCCCTTCATCTAGTCTGTGACGTTCATCATGCATCTGTAGAAGTTGGCTTTGGTGGTGAAAGGGTCCACGGACAGTGAGAGGATGTGCTGGGAGTCTTGGGCGTAGGAAATCATGTTGAGTCCATGTGATCTGACGGTGTCAGCCAGGGGGGTCATGTAGGTTTTGAAGAGGGTGGCTGAGAGACGATCCTTGGGGGACTCCACAGATGATCTTCTTGGGCTACGAGGTGAACTGTGGAAGATGGATCCTTTGGGTTGCACCAATGAGGTACGAGGGAAAACATCTGAGGGCGTCTTCCTGGATCCCAATGTGGTGGAGTCTGTTGATCAGGATGTGATGGGAGACGGTGTTGCATACTGCTGACAGGTCCAGGAGAATGAGGGCTGCACTTTCTCTGCGGTCCAGGAGGGCTCAGATGTTGTCTGGTGATTTATGTAGAGTGTGGGGCGTTGTGGTGGGAAGGTACTATCAGGAAACCTTGCGATCATATGCTTGTGCCTTCCCTTGTTTTATAGTTTCCTACTGGCAAGTGACACTGTGTTTGTAGATTATTTGGGTTGTGGTTAATGAATTGTGGTATTGTTTGTGATAGATTGTGAGGCACCGCCAAGCATATTACTACTTTTCCTACCACCAGTGGTGTCATGTCATGCGGGGGAGTGCGCGTGAGTCCTCAGACCTTGGTGCCAGGACCTCACTCCCCCCAGCAGCTCCGTTGTGCTCTGCGGCACCTTGACATCAGCCAGCCCTCTGGTGCAGGGTTCGAGTCTACCCTGATTCCGCTTTGCCTCCTGATTGACTGCTGTATTGTGCCTGGTACTGTTTTTGTCAGTTTTAATCTCCTGTAATTGTGCCTGCTTCCGTTATTTTATTTCTGTTCCTTTGTGCCCCTCGCTGTGTTTTTTGTCTTCCCTCCGATTTCCCGCCGCCACTGTTCCACTGACCCCCTCCCCTCCCGCCCCGCTCCCAGCTGCTCGTCCCTCCTCCCTCCCCTACAAATGCCGACCGCTGCGGGGGAGCATGCATGAGTCCTCAGACCTTGGTCCCAGGACCTCACTACCCCCAGCAGCTCAGTGGTGCTCTGCGTCACCTTGATGCCAGCCTGCCCTCCGGTGCAGGGTTCGAGTCTACCCTGATTCCGCTTTGCCTCCTGATTGACTTCTGATTTTTGTGCCTGGTACTGTTTTTGTCAGTTTAAATCTCCTGTAATTGTGCCTGCTTCCGTTATTTTATTTCAGCTCATTTGTGCCCCCTCGCTGTGTTTTTTGTCTTCCCTCCATTTCCCCGCCGCCGCTGTTCCACTGACTCCTCCCCTCTCGCCCCACTCCCGCCTCCCAGCTGCTCGTTTCTCCCACCTCCCCTACAAATGCCGACCACTGCGCCTGTCCGCATCTGGACCGTGCCCAGCGCCAGACTCCCTGGCCCCCGCGAGCACCACAACACCCGACGCCGCTACGACTCCAACACCCTCCACGCACTCAACGCCGGCCGACCCCCCGCCTGCTTCCAGGCCACCCCAAAGCTCACCCATGGACCGAACCTGCAGCTACCCAAGCCAGCGCACACAGGCACGGCCCACCAAAGCAGGCCACAACAGTCTCAGTTGCATACTTCTCAACACCCGCTCAGTCCACAAGCACGCCGTAGAACTCTGAGACCGTCTCGATTCATCCTCCCCGGACGCCGCCTTCCTGACAGAGACCTGGATGAATGCCTCCTCGGCACCCGACATAGCCATAGCCATCCCGGACGGCCACAAAATCACTCGCAGGGACCGAAACAACAGACCAGGAGGAGGAATCGCCATCGTCCACAGGAACACAATCAGAATTTAAACCAACACAGAAGACTCCCTCAGCATGGCCGTACACCTACACTTCCAGATCCACGTCAATCACAACACCACTCTCGGAGGAACCCTTGTCTACAGACCCCCAGGACCCCGACCACAGTTCAGCAACTCCATCGCAGACCTCATCAGCATGCATGCCCTCGCCTCCACAGACTACATCCTCCTCGGAGACCTGAACTTCCACCTCGAGAACTCCAACGACAGCAACTCCACAACCCTGATCGACAACCTAGCCAACCTCGGACTCAAACAGCTCATCTCAACACCCATCCACTCCGCCGGACACACACTCGACCCCATTTTCTCCGCCAGCAACCACATCACCTTCAGCCACACCACCAAACTCCACTGGACCGACCACCACTGCATCCACTTCTCCTTCGAGAAACACACATCCAACCTCAACGAATCCCACACCGCAGCTAGAACAAAGTCACCAATGACCAGCTCCTCACCACCCTCGCCCGAGACCCTCCATTCGAGCCCTCTCACCATAACTTCAGACAATGGTTCGATGACTGCGCCAACACACGATCAGGAAACCCTCCAACAGGCGCTCCCACACAAGAGCCATCTGGTTCAACGCCGACCTCCAGACCTCCAAACTAACCTGCTAAAGACTCGAGAAGCAGTGGCACCAAGACCAGACAACAGACAACCATGCGGCCCTCAAGAATGCTAGACGCAAGCACCACCAACTCATCAGAGCCGCCAAAAGGACCTCCTTCAAGGAATGCATCGACAACAACGCACACAACAGTAAAGAGCTCTTCAGTATCGTGAAAGAACTCGCCTCCCCCAGCTCCAGCACAAATGACATCCCACCGTCGTAAGAACTCTGCGACTCCCTGGCCACCTTTTTCCACTGCAAGATCCCAGACATCCACAACAGCTTTGACACCCAGACACCAACGACAGACGCAGACACCCCCGACTCAAGACCCACCAAACACACTGACCTCCTGCTCTCCTGGATCCAGGTCAACGATGAAGACACCATCAAAATGATGAACACCATCCACTCCGGCTCTCCCTCCAACCCCTGCCCACACCACATCTTCAACAAAGCAAGCTCCATCATCGCACCCCAACTCTGAAAGATCATCAACAGCTCCTTCGAGACTGCCACATTTCCGGAGAACTGGAAACACGCCGAGATGAACGTTCTTCTCCATTAACCCAAGGCGGACCCAAAGGACCTCAAGAACTTTCGACCCATCTCCCTGCTCCCCTTCCCGGCGAAAGTCATTGAGAAGACCGCCAACAGTCAACTAACCCACTTCCTGGAGGAGAACAACATCCTGGACCCCTCCAAATCCGGCATCCACAGCAATCACAGCACCGAAACCGCCCACATCACCACCGACGACATCAGGACCCTGCTGGACAATGGTGAAACCGCGTCCCTCATCCTCGTGGACCTCTCGGCCGCATTCGACACCATATGCCACCACACCCTACGCACACATCTCCACAATACAGGAACCCATGACAAAACCTGGAACTGGATCACCTCCTTCCTCACCGGCAGAACCCAGAGAGTCCGTCTCCCCCCTTTTAGATCTGAAGCCACCACGATCACCTGCGGCGTACCCCAAGGATCATCCCTCAGCCCGACCCTTTTCAACATCTACATGGCACCTCTTGCCAACATCATCCGGTTGCACCATCTCAACATCATCTTGTACGCCGACGACACCCAGCTGATCCTCTCCCTCACCAAGGACCCAGCCACCGCAAAACCCAACCTCCATGAGGGAATGAATGCCGTCGCAGAGTGGATGAAAACCAGCCGTCTGAAACTGAACTCCGACAAGACGGAGGTCCTCATCCTCGGCACTACCCCCTCCGCTTTGGGACGACTCCTGGTGGCTGGCCACGCTGGGAGCTGCCCCGACACCCACCAACCACACACGCAACCTGGGTTTCATCCTGGACTCAATGCTCACCATGACCCAGCAAGTCAACGCTGTCTCCTCCTCCTGCTTCAACACCCTCCACATGCTCCGCAAGATCTACAGATGGATCCCCATCAAAAACCAGAAGGATGGTCACTCAAGCCCTTGTCAGCAGCAGGCTGGACTAAAGAAACGCCCTCTACGCTGAAACCACGGCCAAACTCCAGCAGAGACTCCAACGCATACAAAACGCCTGCACCCGCCTCATCCTCGGAATCCCTCGCCACAGCCACATCACCACACTCCTAAGAGACCTGCACTGGCTCCCGGTCAACAAAAGGATCACATTCAAGCTCCTCACCCACACCCACAAAGCACTCCACAGCACTGGACCAGCATACCTCAACGAATAACTCACCTTCTACACCCCAAACTGCCAGCTTCCCTCCGCTGACCTCGCCCTCGCCACCATCCCTCGCATCGGCTGTACAACCACTGACGGCAGATCATTCTCCCACCTCGCTGCCAAGACATGGAACACCCTCCCCATCCACCTGCGACAGACACAAGACCTGCTGACCTTCAGGAGACTCCTTAAGACCTGGCTGTTCGATCAGTAGCTGCTGCATCCCCCCCCCCTTAGCACCTTGAGACCCTCACGGGTGAGTAGCGTGCTTTATAAATGTTTTGATTGATAGATTCCATTATGCATATATTGTTTGCATGCCTTGCATACAAGTGCCCTAGAGATAAATGGCTTAAGCCGATCTGCTTAAATCTTGGCACAAGATCATGTAAAACAGCGCACTGTATACTGAAAACAGATACTTGTGAAGACATAGTAATAGCAATAGCGAAGTTCCTGAGCTGGATGTGGGACATTCGAAGAAGGTTCTAGCCGTTCCTGCTTCCTAAATAATTCCTTAGTGTTCCACATACTTTATTCGGGGAGTTCCAGATGTGCACCAATCCTGCATCAAAACCTATATATTATGTAGGTGTCCATAAATACTTGTGATATTAAAAATTGTAGGGATCACTTGTGTAATTTTATTAAATGACGAACCTTTTCCAAGTTTTAACATTTTTAGCATACCTAATCTTATATTTTTAAGATTTTTTTTTATCTTTGATGTTTGCTTTTTAATGAATTCCAAATTTAATGTTTTGTATGTATTGTCATTGTGTCTTTAGTGATTGAAAATATCTAAATAAAGACTAATTGATTGATTGATTGATAGATTGATGGAGATTCTTCCTCCATGTCGCTGCTGGAGGTGAGGAAAGAAAGGGGACCCAACAGGGCCCTGCCTTGCCCCTGTATATGTGGGTGCATGCAGGGAGGCACATGTTGTGCTCCTCTGTAGTTTTGCACCACCAGTTCCTGCATGTAAAGTAATGCATGACATGGTGCATTCCTTCATGTTCAGGAACGTGAACTTGCAGTCTGCGGAGGTGCTGTTTAAGGCTCAAAATAAGTCTTTAAACAGCACCGCTGTGGGACCGCCACAACGTCCACCCGACCACAAAATTATTTGTAATCTTGTGGGCTGGGGGCAGCGGCTCTTGGTGGTGCAGGTGCACGGTGGTGGCGGGCCGCCTGCTCTCGCACCACCAATAGTCGTCCTCAGGTCCTAAGAATTCTGTTATGTTTTTATTGTTATAAATATTTGCCTCCAGAAAATGCAATACATCATTTGCAAATCTTTAGCTATGTGAGAATCATGGCCTCCTCCCTGCCTCCGAGTCCCAGACAGATTTGTGGATTGCTGCATTCCTGACAGCTGGGTGGGACACACATTGGAGAAACAGCGAGACTCTACTGTACTCATTTATAGCGGTTCTTTAGTTCTGAAAGGCGGTCACTGGTCAGAGGGGCCTGGGTATATCTGGGGAATTAGATGAGGTTGATAAGAGAATCATAAACAGGAGGGCTGGAGACATTTTGTTATCTTTGGATGCACTTATCACTGAGGCTGACATCCAGATGCGAATCTCTAGTCAATCTCTTGGCCTGTGTTTGGGGCTATCAAGATTATCCACTGTCCTGCTGTGAGAGACTGCTCTTTAGAGGACGAGTATAACAAAGGAGTGGGCACTTTAAAGTGGGTAACTCCCGCAACACGAACTTCAAAGACAGAGACACTAAATCACAAGTGTGTCTACAAATGGATTATACAAAGGGGAGCTTGAGACTTCAAAACTATGAAACTGAAGTTGTACTTCAGCATACAGAAGCTCAGCACGAGTTCTGCCTGTTGTGACCAAGACTGTGGACTTAAAGTCTGCCAGTCTCTATTGCTGGGTGAGGGGACATCAGCCAGGAGGATCATGAACACTAATCTGGAGCCTGTAGCACCAGCTTCTACCTCGCCCAAGACCAGTGGGATTTGTGAAGTGAAGGAGAGCAATTGGAGCGCTTGAGATCCAGGGGGATCCCACTGCGTAGATAGTGGTAGCAAAGTGTGAGATTCTATTCTGTAAGGAACACCACTCGATCGGGCTGCCAGCCTCTGTGCCAAAGTACGGAATACCCCTTGTCAGGTGGGGGTTGGGGTGAAGAATAAGGGTTATCACCCTTGGCGCTGCTCTGTAAGAGGAGGGCAGTCACCTGATTTAACGTCATGACCTGAAGAGGACCATCCCTGTATTCTTGCTGCCCATGACCCCCGTATGTTAGGTGGGGCCTGCAATGAAGAGAGAGGGCCATTGCCCTGTATGCGCTGCTGCAACTCTACCTGCATGTCAGGAGATAGGGGTCTTGAAGGGGGAAGAGGGCCATCACCCTGAAGCTACATGCAGCTGAAAAGACACTGCGGGCCATGACCCATGGAAAGTGACAGCAACTACTCCAACTCCCCCATCTGGGAGCATTGAAGACCTGCCCCCGGATTCCAGGAGAGATTTACCGCATCAGGGGAGCACTGAGGATGGCAGCAAATGTGATTGCAGCTTTCCACCTTCTGCACTCAGTCGGTCTGCCAAGATCCACCCGGGGACTCTGAACCCCCACTCCCCAAGAATGGGTACGATTGGCAATAGGGCTGCCGAACCCTTGGAGAACTTGCTGTCATTGATGCCCTCTAGTGTGGGGACTCTGAGCTCTTTACAACAGAGCCCTGCTAGAATTTCTGAAACTTGAACTTCTTACTGGGGCCCAGCTTCGATGTTGGCACACATGAATGGGGAATAACCATTAGCCATAGGTGGGGAAGTGGGTCTGGAAAGCTGAGCCGGAAACACTAGTGGACTTGCCTCAATATGGCTGTGTATGTAATTTGCAGTGTGTTGCACCTTGTGTTATTAGATACATACTTCATTTTACATATACACAGTTACATGGAGAATTATTTATTGGGGTTGCTGGATGTATTTTGACTTGTGAGACTAAACCCGCCTTACACCTACCTCCTCCCCAAACTGCCCTGGACTGCTCAACCGGCGCGACCACTGAGAGTCACGCCCTGACAGAATAGTTGGCCCATTTGCCCAGAGCCCTTAGTGGGCAAGGCCCCATCCCATCAGGAATAAAAGGCCTCAACTCAACCACTACGGTTGAGCCCAGTAACTCCTGCTTGCACTGTGGCCCTCTGGAAGGGGTTCTGACAACCACTAATTAGCTAATTTAGTATAGCACCAGCAGACATGCACCATGCACGTAATCTCCCCTTCCTGGAACAAGTCCTAAAATCTTTAACGGGCTGTTCAGTTTAATGTACAATAATGTTGCTTTGTCAAAGAAAAGATGTTGCAGCATAACATATGTGCTTATAACATACACATTTTATCCAGAAGGAATGTTGGCATTGAATAACAGATGTTTTTGGTACCTCACTCAATTATCTTCGTTTTTCAACCTCAGAAGGAGGAAAGACTGAGGGGCCCTGCCATGATTCAAACCTGTAACTATGAGGTGAAGCACAGATTCCATAAGTGAATACATTATGTCACTGAGTCAATAGGCCTCATGCCTCTACAATCTTTCCTACCCTTCACTTCAGTGGTAAAGGCGTTTATTTTCAGGCAAGGCTGAGCTACAAAGTAGCTAGGTCTAGGTATGTATTATGTATGCAAATAAATATTTGTGCATTGTACAATATACCTGTTCATATATAAACCACAAATCCATGTCTATCGGTCTTTTTGTCTACCACTCTCTAAAAATCAGTAGTAAATGTTAAAATGTTAAAGTAGATGTGTAAGCAGCCATTAAACAATATTCAGACATTTCTAAATATCCAGCCATACCTGCCATGTGAAAGGTAGACAGCAAATACAATGATTGCTTCGCACTTTTAACACCACCATTCCTTATGTATGGTCCTCATTAAATTAGATATTCTCATAGACAGACCTCTGAAAAGAATATTTAAAACTAAGTTTATTGATTGTAAAGTCACATGAATCTGTTTCCGTGAATTATGGGGAAGTTTTGCTTTTAGGTGACACAAAGACCCTGATTACGAGTTTGGCTGTCTGACCGCCCGACTGCCGTGTTCATGTTCCCCAGAAGACCGCTGTACCAGTGGTCTTCCACCTGCTGTATTACAAGTCATGCAGCGTGAAACGCCGACAGCGTGTCGACGGCGTAGTTCCCGCCTGGGCCGAGGCGGTCTGCAATGTTGGCGATTTGTCAGGACTGCGGCTTCCCACTGAGCCTATTACGACAACACAGTTGTACTAGCGATGGTTCTCCAACAGCAGTAGACCGCCGTGGTAAGCTCACAGCAAAGCACCACAACAGTGCCCATTGGATTGATTAAAAAAGTACACATCTGATGTCCATTGGCCAGGTGGACATGTCTGCAAATAACACAATAAAACACACCCCATCCTTGACCATGATCATTTAGCACTCTCCAAACCCTTTTTTTGTTTTAACCTGTTCACTAAGAGCCCTTGCTTTTTTTGTTAATTTGTCACTCCCTTAATTTGATAGTCATGAATCGTCCCAAAAATAAACATTTTACAGAGGCTGAGTTGTCAGTCATAGTGAATGAAATCATTAGGGTAGAAGCCACACATTTTTGGAGCCTAAATCCAACATACTCCTCTCAGTAGAAAAAACGAATTGTGGAACAGGATAGTGGATAGAGTGAATGCTATTGGTACCACCCTGCACACAAAGATACAAATTAGGAAGAGGTGGCACGACCCGAGGTTGAAGGTGCATACCCTGGCCCCCAAGCATCACTTGAGGCCCAGATTACTGGCGGTGGACCTCCCAGCGGCCCATTACAACTCTTTTCCTGTGAGGAGAAGGTTTTGCCATCCTGCATACTGAGGGTATTACAGGAATACATGAGGGAGTGGAGTCTGGTAAATTACACTTCACTAACTGTAACAATATCTCAATGTCCTGTTTGTTCTCAACTCTACTTTTGCCATTGTGTTGTCTATCCACTTTACTAAAATGCAATCCTCAAAGTATCTGAGATGTTGGTTTGTCAGTGTTAATGTGTATTGTTGCATATACGATTACAGGTATCAATCTTCAATAAATGCCACTTGTTGGAATGCTGTTTGTAAGTGTATAATCAGAATAATATCATCCCTGGACACATGATATGTGTCAAAATTCAAATATATGGTCCATCCCAAATGCATGTTGCCAACAGGTATGGTACCCTAACCATTTGTCAAGTGTTGGTAAGTCGAGTTAGAAATGCCTACAACTACCATGAGGCACAGTGACTAAATCTAGCCAGGATGCAATAGTCTTTTGGCCGTTTCTCACTTCTCTGCCATGTAACAAATGTTGTTCCCTTATCATGCAGGTTACCATTTGTCAAGTGTTGGTAAGTCGTGATAGAAATGCCTACAACTATCATGAGAGCCTGTGACTGTAACTCTAATCAGGATGCAATAGTCATTTTGCCCGTTCTCACCTGTCTGCCATGTTACAACTGATATTCCATTATCATGTAGGTTACCATTTGAGTCAATTAGAATTGCCTACAACTACCATGAGGCCCTGTGACTGTAACTCTTACCAAGATGCAATAGTCTTTTTGCCCCTTCTATTCTACCATGTTACAATTGAGGTCCCCTCATCATGCAGATACCATTTGTCAAGTGTTGGTAAGTCGAGTTAGAATATTTTTTTTTGACGGAGTTTTATATAGCACGAACTTGACCCGAATCGGGTATCAGAGCGCTTTACATAGCACCAGTTGCGTTACATGAGGACACATTAATTTTTTGTTAGGCACGGGGAGATTACGTGATTTGCCCAGAATCACAGGCTGTTCAGCGTCATTGCTGAGGCTTGAACCCAGTTCCCCAGATTCGAGGTCAACCGCCCTAGCTGTTAGGCCAACTCCTCTCCCCGAAATGCCTATAACTAACATGAGGCCCTGTGACTGTAATTCTAACCAAGATGCAATCGTCTTTTTGCCCCTTCTCACTTGTCTGCCATTTTCCAACTGATGTGCACCTTACATGGACTGTACAATATACATCCAATGCTCTACTAAGAGATACGTCTGACTACTTAGATTGATGGTGAGTATCCTCAGCTGAAACTATTGATGGCATGAGTGACATGATACCAAGTGTGTACCTCAAATACATGTAAGGCATGAAGGTGACTCAGCTGATTAGAAGTGGCAGGTGACCTATTGACACTGCACTGTTCACATGACGAATAATGCTAAACATACAACCAAGTTGTGTGTACGCCTGGATTCTACACAACTAGGCCTTGGAATGGTCAAATCCAAATGTTGCTTTCAAACAGTGTTGGCTCAAAATGTTTAGCAGATGTTGTGTTTATCCCTAAATTCAAAATGCAACATATCATTACATCTAGTGAGCTGCTCAATTCTACTACATGTATTGAATGTCTCCAAATGTCTAGTAAACTACTTCAACACCACGCAAATAGATCACAATAGTAATCTTTGCCTAATTGTTAGTGGTGGAAGTGTGGTATCTGCATCCACATCATTTGTGTCACAGTAAGTAGAGACATAAGATTAAACCAATGTTCTCAATTTCTCAACAGGTCTATCTGGCAGAGCACCTGACTAGAGCTTGACTTTAACTGAACCCCAGGATCAAGCGCTTAGTGATGACAGTCCTCCTGGAGAGGTGGACGTGGATAACCTTCCTGGCCCATCTGGTCAGCTTGGGCAGACAGCAACAGTGGGGTTCACTGTTCCCACAACAGCACTTCCCACCCCAGCTGCAACAACACAGCCAACCACTGCCCCCCTAACCTATGTACCTAGTACAGTCAGCAACATCTTGTGTCCCCCAGTCCTGGATTCTGAGGTGGCAATCACCAACTAAGTCACTAAAGAACCCGGAACCAGTGGGAAGGCGCAGCCTGGGCCAAAGGCACACATCTGTGGGGATAGGGTTTGTGGGAGGGTAACTATAGGCCTGCTGAGTGAGCCCAGTAGGGCCACTGACACCCAGGCCACCATTATCCAAGTCTTGGGAGTCTATCAGGAATCCCAGGGAGTGATGGGCCAGTTACTTACGGAAATCCAGAAGATGAAGCAGCTGCAGAGGGACACATGCCAGGAGGTGGCTGGTATCAACACCAAAATGAGCTTCAGTTTGAAATCCAGGGGTATTATGTCAAAAATACAAGTACACTTTGGAAGTATAGAAATTTTAAGTAAGGCTGATCCCTATAAAAGAGAGCAGGAGACTGCTCCATGCCCTTAATAGCTTCTTGGTTTCAACTACTTCCTTATTAAAATTTATTTGGGCCAGTTTGTCAATGTCTTGTACTACCTGAATCCCTTAGTTTCTTATCTCCTGTTTTATTAATAGGCTAAAACATTGCATATACCCCTCCATAATGTTGGTCTTTTTTTATTAACAGAATACCCTGAAACCATTCCAAACTCTTCTAGGGCATTCAAGATTTCTGGGAGGGATCTTTCCATATCGCTGTAAAAATCATTATATCATTAGCAGATAAGGCCACATTTTTCTCCTAACCCTTACATTTAAATTGGCCGATATTTATGTTTGTTCTTATTTTGTTTGCCAGAGGTTCTATGTATATATTAAAAAGCAAAGGCAACAAAGGGCAACCCTGACGTGTCCATCTTCTAATGTTTATTTGGTCTGTAAGGTTGCCATTTACTAGAATCCTAGCAGTAGTTTTTTTTTAAATAGCTGTAACTGCTCTAGAAAATACCTCCGCCAGATCATGTTGCTTAATAGCCCATGATAGGAGTGGCCAACTAACCCTATCTGACGCCTTAGCCGCATTGAATGTGAGAGCCGTCAGGGAATTTTTTCATCAATGGCCATATCTATAGTTCCAATCAAATTGCATGTAAGATCATGTAATTGTTTTCCTCTAATGAAAGCCTTTTGATCTATATGTATTAATGGCCCAATAATACTTTCAAACTGCTTTGCTAAAATCTGAGTATAAATCACAGTTTCAAAGGGAGATTGGTCTGTACGATTCACATATCTTAGGGTTCTTATTTGGTTTTAAAATGATATTAATCGCAGCTTCCTCCCACGATTGTGGTAGTTCTTTTTTTTTTTAAGACAAACTTTATTAAGTAATACATCATAACGGCCATGCATCCTAGCAAGGACGTTGTGAGATTTACATTTTTGTTTTACAATCGTGCACAAGTCGCTTCTTAGTACAGACTAACCAACAAGGTTCCTATGCCAATACAACTCAATGTAGTCAGTACGAGTATAATACAAGTAATTGTTGTCAATCGATCAGCTGCAATAACTCTAGATATAAGTACATTTCACAATTTTAAAACAATTACAGTAACGTAAACCCTATTTCCCTCCCCACCCTCCCTCTTGGTCTGCCCTTCCCTGGAACGATTGTGATAGTTCTTTACCTCCTAAGAAGGCCACATTTATCATCTCACTTAAAAACGATGCCAGGCTTTCTTACAAAGCCCTGTATAGTTCATTTGGGAGGTTGTCTGGACCAGCTACCTTTTTTCAATTTACTAATACCCTTTCTCACTTCTTCTATACTAATCTCGGAGCAGAGGAATTCCTTTGAGTCTATTATTATGCTTGGAGTGTTTATTTCACTAAAATAACCTTGGATGTGTTCCATGGTCACTACAGTATCCTCAGTTTACAGATTTTAAAAAAAACACACAAGAGCCTGTTCCATTGCTACATCCTCCTTACATAGTTTGCCGGTTTCAGTGCCTTGAATTTCTACAACGTTATTTCTAGTGAATTCTGCTTTGGCGTTCCATACCAAAAATTTACTGCAAGCCTCCCCATATTAATAGGGTGATAGCTTACTAGCCTCTCATTTTGTTCTATTTCCATCCTCCAGAAAACTTGGCAAACCATATTTTGTTTTTGCAGACTTCCAGGGATTAAAACCTGATCTTGTAAGTTTGGGGAATTCTCTAGTTCCCTTGAGCGCTTCATTATATTAGACTCAAGTTCCCCAATCTTGTCTTTTCGCTCCCTATTCTGTCTAATAGAGAGGCTAGTTATGTGACTCTTTATAAGCTTTGTAAGTGTCCTAAACAATATGCAGCGGAGCAGAGGGCTTATTGATCTGAAACAATTCATCTTGATTATTTTTACTTCAGATAATAAGGCTCAATTTAAAGTCCATCTCTTTTGTGTAGGTATTTGGGGTAAACTAATCTCCACACTCATGGCTGAGTGGTCTGATAAGTGTTCCACAATATGCTAAACTTTGGCGACTTTTTTCCCGATCCTGCAATTTATAAGAAAAAAGTCTATTCGGCTGGAACGCCCATATTTTTTATTATGAAAGGTAAATTTGATACTTACTTCCTTTTTCCCTCCCGATATCAATCAAACCTATAGCATGTTTAGGCATAATAGCCTGTCCAAACATGCCAATTACCATATACCTTAACTTTAGCTATGACCCATCTCCCCTTTTTATCTACAATTCATTCTCTCAAGGTTACTCCAATAGATTTTTTTAAGATAATTGCAAACCCTTTTACACAACACTCCTGGTTTGTACATACATAGTATTCAACCTATTTTTGCTTCTTTAAAATGCTCACGCATTCCTCTTTTAACAAATGCGTCTCCTGTATTATTATCATTTCACTACTTGATAGTCTCTAATACTTCATGATTTTTCTTCGTCTTCTTGCAAAGGGTAAGATTAACCTGCCTAAGTCCCTATATATCCTTATTTTTTTTCTCCCCATGCTCCCACAACCAGTGCTAAAAATTCAACAAACTTTCTTTTGTAATCATGTACCTCCCACCCCACCCTGGGCAACCCTCCCACATATCATCGGGTGTTCTGCTAGGAAACTACCCATTGGAGCTCTCCTTTCCCTCCGTTATTCTTTAAGCAGTTATTTCTGGTGTGATTTCATTTGCTCAGTCACACCCTCCACTTCTTTTGGGTCCTTAATCTTTAGCATTTTGTTGTTCCGCATTATTCTCAATGTGACAGGAATGCGCATCTGGGCTGTGGCGCCCAATGATCTTAATTCTTGGATGTGTTTGCCCAGCTCCCATTGCCTGTCTTGGGTGGCTCTAGAAATATCTGATCTAATTCAAAAAGACCACTCCCTTTGTGTAACTGCCTGCCTTAATGGCTTCAGACAGTATTTTCTCTGTAAGAGCATATGTTTTTAAATTAATCAATATTTTTCTGGGTACCTTCCTGGCTGGGGATTTATGGAAAAGATCACAATTAACTCGTTGTCTGTCGTCATCAATGATACAGATCTCAAGATTTGGGATACATTCTTTCAGTAGTCCTATCATGGACCTCTTTCTGTTATCCCCTTTGAATCCTTCTGGGACATTTAGAAACCTAATATTGTTTCTTGTATCTTTATTGTCAAGTACTTCCCGTGGGTCTTTTTCACCCATTTTAAGAGATAAGATTTACTTTTGGTTTGTTTCGACCTCCCTGTTAAGCTTTTCCACTGAGATCTTCATTGCAGCCATTCTTTCCACTAAGGAGATTATCTTAGTCTCTAGGATCTCACACACATCTTGAATCCTCTCCTGATTTTTCTCTGATGTATTAAACCTTTTCCTCATTTCACTAAATAAGGATGTTATCTTCTTTTCTTATTCTTTGGGTGTGAGTCCTTTTCTGCCTGCTGGGGATCTCGGCCCTTATCCTAAGTTCCTGACATTGAGGTTGTTCCTGTGTCTCATTATCGGACAAAACTTGAAATCCATTTGAGGTCTCTAATATTCCTATGCTGTCCGGAAATTGGTTAAATCCGATTATGCCCGATAGTACCTTACCGGCTGAAAATCAGCTGACCTGGTTTAAACCGAGTGTCACAGGTTTTTCAAATTTGTTGCACTGCTTGTCCACTTGAGGGAGCCAAAGCAGTACAAAACAGAACTGTACTGGACCTGCAATCTGGAAGCAAACAGCGGGGAACAATATGAGTGCCCCCATTAAGTTAGGGGAGAAGCATTGGTTGGCAAGGTTAGTTGGTGGGGTTAGGCCCTATTGAAATTGCTGTTCGGACAATGTCCGGCCCCACACACCTCACCACACTGCAGACGACGACAATACGATGACCACCAGTGTTCCGAGACTCAGCAGGTAAGTTCTGCAAGGGAGCCATTTTTACTCCACTTTTCACCACCCTCACTCTTTGAGTCTCCTCTACCCGCAAATCTGCAGAGTGCCCTGTGGGATGCCAGATAAAGTGGTAATTATCTGCCTTAAGGGCGAAAGGTAGTAGAGCACTTATGTACTTTCTGTGCATGCAGTTTTCTTTTTTTTTCGATATGCAAAGGTGGCTCACTTGGATCTCGAGCTCCATATGCAATTAGTACAATAGTCCTTCTGCAACACTTACCGCAGTTGCATGAGTAAAGAGGCACTTTCATCTGCAAGGCACTGTCAGCAACATCTTAGCTGGCTGCAACAGCGAATGTCGGGATGAAACAGGGTTGAATTGGGATCACAATTAGGCCCAGGCAATCCAGGAAAAATGGCCTGCATTTCCAGATCATCTCTTTAAGGATAGCTGTTTTTAAGTCTTACGTAGGCAGCGCGCATGCGCTGTCTCTCATGGACATACAGTAATCTGTATAGCGTGAGTAATCCCGCCTGCTGCTTTCCTGCTTCTTGCAATTGGCTTATTTACGCAGCACTGTTATTTCCGGCGTCCCTATTGGTTGCTGGTCCGATGCATCACTTCCGTTTTTATCGGAAGCAGCACCGACCAACTACAGTTTTGTTTCACTGTGAGGCTTTGTCAGTTTCGTTTAGGGATTACTTGTTTTTAATTGCCATGGCGCCCTCTTTATGGGCCGCTATGCGCATATGTTTAATATGCATGGGCGCCACCGCGCCTGCTTTCATCATTAGCCCTCCACATAGGCTTTGCCAATCCTTAGCCACCTTGTTGACCGTTCCAATATTTAAAGCCGTGACATGAACATAACAGGCGATGACAGCAGGGAGCTCTTGATATAATTAGCCTATTTTTCCACGACTGACGAGCTAACGTTTGTAGCAATAAATAACAGACGTGTCCTTCTTCGCTTCTTCATAAATTCAGAGGGCTTTTATAAAAGGACCCATGTACATCAGAATACACACGTATGATGAGCGCTATACATCTCGTGTAGATGACAAGGAGGGCAAATTGGTGAGTACTCCAGCGCGAAAGTGTTAGATACATTATAACACCCGCTTCCCACCTCCATGAATCCCTCCAATACACCCCTCAAGTCCCCGACTCGCGGAGACCGAGCTGTGCCTACCGTGCTGCTGCAGCGGCAACCCAAGTTGTTAGCAAGAGGACGTGGTGGCTGCGAGGGATGCCGTCTCTGTTCATCACGACTTGAATTGGACGGCAGGAATCTTCTTCCGAGTTGCGGTTCCGTTGGGTACCCTTGGGTAATGGCAAGCAGGGATTAGGCACTTTGAGGGAAATTAATGAGTCGTTTTGAGGCGCAGCCCGGAAACATAGAAATGCTGTGCCTCTCAGCGCAGCTGCAGCAGTCTGATGGGTTTGCAGTGCCGAGCAGGGGTAGGAGGGAATACACTGCTTTTCCAAAGCACATACCGGTGACTTCCCCACCCCTCTTGGTCTCCCTGTGAATCATAAATATAATCCCACCGAATAGAGGATACCATTTTCTCAAATCCCAACCTTGTTTTAAAGTATGATAGTGATGTTTTCTGGACGGATTGCACGGTGACGTATTGAGTTGTGATTTGTGTGCAGATACAAGTTTCCCAACTTTTTTTTAGTAGCAGTTAGGGCAGACCAGGTTAGCGGAAGCCAGCGCATCATAGTTTCCCCCAACCTTGCCTCATTTTTGACTGCTGTTTTCAAAGCATTTCTTGTAGACCTTGTTAACAGAACAATAAAGTACCTATCTCATGTGGTCCGTATTACAAGTTTGGTCGAGTGTTGTCGTTGTATTTTTTATCTTGATCTTCTGGTGTGATAACCAATATAGTTGATCTTAGCGCCCTCCTACTTAACCCCTCCTCCACCAACCTTTAATGAAGTTTTAGGAAATGAGTTTCAAAGAGCCAGCGCTGCTAGATGCAACTGTTCATTTACACTTGTTCAATCAATCAAAACACTTGTTATACTTCTAGGTCAGGCATGCAACGCCTATTGGGCTTAAAGGGCGTCACCCCCACCCCCCTGTCCTGTGTGTCAGCCCAGGCTGAGACAGCTTCCCTGACTGGCGACCGCCTTATTGCAGCTGCACCCGAATACTTCACAGGTCTTTAAAAGACCATTTGCATTCTAACGAGGCTTTGTTGTTTGTTCACCCCTTCTTAGAGCTCCTGCAGCTCCACTCTGCCTATTGCAGGAAGATTTAGACCCCCCCCCCCCCAATTTTTATTAGGCCACCCCGAAATTTGGCTCTAGTTGCGCCTCTGCCCTTGGGTATGTACAACTGTCTGTTTTACACCAGCTGTTTTTTTTTCCATGGGTCATTTGGCAACCGGTTGTAAATACCTTTCTATCCCTTCTCTGCTGAGATAGCTCAAGGATTGGACCCTAACTTGTGTGTTCATTACCTGTGCTTGTACTGATTGGACTAGTTGTTCCTAACAAAAGTAATTTGAATTAGCCCTGTTGTCACCAATTTTTATGTTTGGCTGTGTTATTATCAGCTTGAAGAAAGACACACAGTAACTCTGTGCACGTTTAGGTGCCTGTGCATGTGCCTGCATTGCTAAATATTTCTTATATTTGTACTGACTATAAGGTTGGTAGTGTAAACTAGTCTTATCCAATGTATTTTGTTTTTTGTAAGTAGCTGACATTGATGGACAGTTAAATTATTATCAAAGCCATCATTGTGGGAACACTACTGCCACCTCATTGCTCTGATTGTTTTGGTTGCTTATTCTAAGCGTCGCTTTTTGTACATCTGCCATTATAAAAAAAAGAGCACTTTACAATAATGCAAGCATTTGCAATGCAATAGGTCTCGCATTTTAGATACTTTGACTTATTGGTATTGTAAATGACAATGCCTTGTAGCTTCAAAACACAGAAATAAAAGGCATTGTCATTTACAATGCGAATATCTCAAACTCTCACTATTGCGAGACCTATTGCATTGCAAATGCTTGTTTACCAGGTTGACTGGCATTTTAATGTCCTGGCTGGCGTGTACCAAACCTGCCGTAATGAGCCGTGACTGATAGTTAACTAGACAAAGACAGAAAAGTAAAGTAAAATGGATATGGATGTTTATAGGAGTCCTCTTTAATTATCATGTCCAGGCCTTTGCAGAATCTAACCGGATATTTTGTGTTTTGTGTTGTTTTAGAAAGCGTGATCTCGGCCCAAAAGCATTAGAGTGATTTACATGTGTTCCAATTACATTACACAAGATCAAATTTAGTTCTATTTTAGGCCTTGGGAGATTAAGTGAGTTGCCCAGAATCACAGGATGCTTAGCCGATGCTGGGACTCTGTCGCGTCACAGAGGTGAGAATATCTGGTCCCCAGCGAGGCGCAAGCATACTTCTTCCTCCCCCACCCACTATGGCCTGCATGTGGTGGCCTGGCGGGGAGGGTTCTGTGGGGAAACACTGCCCCTGGGCATGGTCCGACACATGGGGGGCCAAGGTGTGAAAGGGCCAAGAGCCAGAGCAACATATGGCCCCCATCCTGGCTCAGGTGGAGGGGAGGGTGTGACTGAGGTGCAGATGGCCCAACAGACTCTGCTGTACTCCCCCCTCCCCACCCGTTCTGTGGGCTGGTTGACTGAGGCCCTAAAACAACTGGCCCAGACGTGACTCTGAGGCACTGGACTCATCCAATCCGACCCTCGATGGGGGGCTGTGAACCAAATATCAAAGATCGTGGAAAATACACATCTGTTGCAAATAGTAGAGCCCTCCTATGTTGATGAAAAACTGCCAAATTGAAAAGCATTTCATTCAGGATCTCAGAATCTCCGCAGAAGAGAAGGAGCTCATACTGCACAGATGGACCAGTCCTACAGCCAATCTCATTGTAATTAGATTTAGCTCTGAATTGCATAGGTGCTTATGCAAGCACCCCGCCCATTCAGTTGATTTCATAAGTTGTGAAATGACCAGCTCACTCTGGGAAGTGTTGGCCACCTGAAACTCCCCAGCTGCCCGGCATTGGCTCTTTTTGTGGGATTAGCATTGTTTGTTTCCCTGTGCTCGATAAACAGTGCAGCTTGGGATAGGGTGCAGGCGTGGTCTGTTTGTGTGCGGGAGCTCAGGCTGATGCTTCGTGAGCTGTTTGCATGCTGAGTTCTGGAGGGGCCTCTTTGTATCTAGGGAGAACACTCTCACTCTTTGCCTGAGTGATCTCCACCCCCTTTTGGAGCATTCCTCCCCAATTGTTATCCTCACAGCTGCCCATGCACATGCGCATTTTCGTTCATTTTTTTACATTTTTATTTATTGGATTTCATAGTATAATAACCATAAAATACATCATCATTCACACATAGTTACAGAATACAGAGTGCTGTTTGGATACATTGCATCAATAGTTCGGCGGTGATAGTGAAACACAGTCCATGGTCAGAATATACAGTGTGAGCATTAGTGTCATATATAATATCATTAGTCCTCTTTCATAGTATTCATGTATGCATTGAATGGACCCCAAATCTCACGTGGCCGAGACGTACTGGGCAGCTCTTCAGCATAACATGTGAATTGGTCTTGACAATATGCTATATCTTTTAACCAATGTTCATGTTTGCGCGCAGGTCTGCCACCCCAGTGAATTGAGACTCCCCGCTTCGCCAAGAGCAAAGCTATGGCCACCAGTCTACAATTAACAGCTTTAATTTTAAGCACATTCCCTAATAAACATATTTGCATATTACATTCTATCTGTTCACCCACCATTTCCGTCAATATGCGTGTGACCCTCTCCCAAAATTCATATATCTCTGGACGACTCCATGCCAAATGCTGAAAGTCTGCATTGTTCGCGCCACATCTTATACAGCAGGCTGAGTCTCTTAAACAATATTTATGGGCATTTTCATTCATATTCTTAATGCCAACATAGCCAGTTTTGCGATTATTATGGTAATTTGGAACCAGCCCTTGTTCTGAATAAAAATGTGCACAGTCTGAACTTTAAAATGTGTTGTGCCTCTTCTGATTTTCAAATCCTAGCCCCCTCCCTCTCAGGGCTAAACCCCACTGTAACATATATGGCCATATGTAGGTAATCTGGAAATACCGATTCCTAGTTACTGAATTTTACCGAATCGGTATTTAGAAATCGGTATTTTCGATGTACGTAATTATTCGGTAAATATTACCGAATCGGTAAAAATTGGTAAATATTTACCGAATCCACAATACCGATCGGTGTATCCGATTCGGTAAATACCGAATCGGAAATTAAAAAAAACAGCAATTGAGGAATCAGCCAATCCTGTGCAACCCCCACTCCTCCCAACCAGGAAGTGGCCACACCCAGGCAGGTGCAGACAATCAATACCTTCTGGAGAGGCTGGGAGTGCAGAGGAGAGCAACAGAGCCAGTGCCTGAACTTTGTCAGCTTGCACAATGGTCAGCCAGAAAACAGAATGAGAAGGAGGGGAAAGGAAGAGGAAACTGAAATTCAGTCAGAAGGAACTGTAGGTCCTTGTGGAGGAGGTAGTGAAGCAGCACACAAAGTTGTTTGGAAAGCAGTCCCTGCAAGTTGCAGAATCAGAAAAAAGAAGAATCTCGCTTGGAATCCAGTCGCAGGTGAATGCCATTGGAGTGACCCCCCGGGACATTGATGTGCTCAAGAAGCGGTGGTATGACATCCGGATCATCACCAAGAGGAAGATGGCTGATCTTAAACAACAGCCCAGCCAGACAGGAGGAGGAAGGAACAGGGCACTGAACTTGAG
Organism: Triturus cristatus; assembly: GCF_964204655.1. NCBI lineage: Eukaryota > Metazoa > Chordata > Amphibia > Caudata > Salamandridae > Triturus > Triturus cristatus. The sequence continues at coordinate 650,688,563 of NC_140594.1, forward strand.
CGGCTCGTGGAGTCCACGATAGAGCCAGAAAGTGTCTGTGGGATCGGGGATGCAGACAGCTCTGCCAGAGCTGCTTCCAAATAAGGTAAGAAGCATGCACAGCATTGTGCCCCCCTTCCCCTATTCCAAATCCCCAATTGGGCTATGTGAATCCCACTCCAGTACAGGTTTTTGTTCAGACCAGCAATGCATTATGGGAGATGTAGTCAGTGAAACCCCCATCATGACAGGAATTGCACTGAACAACAAGGCACGTGACACACATCAGCGATAAGCAGGCAGAGGACAATGAGATAGTGTGGTAGAAATGTATAATACATTTTGCAATGCAGGGCTGCAGGTACACTGAGCTAATGTACAATTTCTGTCCACAGGTGAGACATCGTGCAGGACTGCTCAGGACAAGGGAGAGAGGGCACCCCGGAAGGACATCACCGAGAAGGCCACCATGAGTGCAGGGCACACAACACCACCACAGCCAGCCTCACCACCACAGCTAGCCCCACCACCACAACCAACCTCACCACCACAGCCAGCCTCGCCACTACTGCTAGCCTCACCAGCATCAACACCACCAGCAGTGGTTAGACCTAGGAGGCGTGCTGTTGCCAGACTGCAGGAGTTTGAGTCCTCCTCAGAAGACTCGAGGGGGGGGGAGACATCTACTGTGCCACTGAATGGTAGCAATGCTGGTTTGCTGTCCACCTCTGAGGGAGCACACACAGGTGCCAGATGCCGACGCAGGGCTCGTGTGAGCAGTCCACCTCCACAGAGTGAGAGCCTGGTGTCTTCGGAGAGCTGGAGACAACCATGGTGAAGGTGCAGCGCCTACAAGGCAAGGCAATTCAGTCAGTCCAGCGACAAATGAGGCGCCTCAATGAAAACATGACCAACATTGACAAGGGCATTAGCTCAATGGCTGAGCGCATGAAGGAGATGGCTGCGGGCATGCGGGACATGTCCCAGTCTGTGATGCTGCTGTGCAGCAAAATGGATGAGGACAGAGTAACACGGCGCAGGGAGAGGCAGAAAATGGAGCACCATACAAGGGCAGTGAACCGCCTAGCAACTGCCACTTCTCTGCTCTGCAGGAGCTCCGTGGCCATGCAGGAGGGGCTGGCACACTGCAGCACTGATGTCTCTAGGGGGCTGGTAAAGGTGACCACTGCTCTTGAAGTGCTGCTTACGAGTCAGTCTGCCACTACTGGTGCTGTGGAAGTTGGGGACAGCGAGGACACAACCAGTCGGAGCAGCATTACCCCCCCTATAACAGACACCCGGAGGAGCAGCAGATGGCATGGGGCTGCCACTGGTTCCACAGCCAGTGAGGACAGTCAGTCAATGGCATCCAGCACTGTTGTGCGTGGCCGCAGACGCTGATGCAGCCCACACTTACAGGACAGAATTGGGTGAAGTAACCCATGACTTCCTACTATGGATGTCACAAATTGGAATGCCAAGTTTGGCCGTTTGTGTTGTGGCGTAGTGCCCAGAAATTAAAACTACGTCATTACAGTCAGTCAGTCAAAGGCTTTATTTCGATAAAAACATATCATAAAAGCTTTACAATAAAAACAAGTTAATTACATTAAGCTTTAAAAGTCAGTTATTACAGTGAAAAGCAAGGCAAGTCATAAATAGATATTAAGAACAAATTAAACAATTTCTTTAAGCCTTTTACTTCTAATGCGCCATGCCCAGGATAGAAATTTTGAGAGGGCACATACGTGCAGCGGACGTGAGTCTGACATTAAGATGCGTAGCGCCACAGTATGATGTCTAGTTCCTAAGGAATGACACAGTTGCTTAAGCCATCTTCTCCTAGGCAGGGCATATTCCTGACATTCAAATACAAAATGAGCCACGGACTCTCCTCTGGATATGCAAAAGGGACAGAGTTCTGAGGACTGAGCAGAAGATTTCCATCGTGATGTGAAGGCATAAAGTAGGAGAGTCCCGGTTCTAAATTTAAAATACAAGGCTCTGTCGAAAGGACTCTCAATAATGTCAAGATATAGTTCCCGAATCGGCATTACATTCAACAACTGGCTGTGTCTCCTTACTTACTTAAAAATAGTTGCATGTGATCTCTGCCCATCTCTGTCTCCCATCTGTTGCTGGTGGCACTCCTGCTGCGTTGGGCTCTGGCTGTGCAATTTCATCATCATTGTCCCCAAAATCAGTTATTTCCACTTCTGCACCTTTCTTTGTGGCAAGGTTGTGCAGCATTGGACAAGTTGCAATGCTTTTGCAGCAGATGATGGGTGTGACGTGTGCCTCCGCTTTTGTGGAGGCAGCGGAACCTGCTTTTCAATAGTCCAAACGTGCGCTCCACAACGTTGCGTGTTGATTTGTGTGCCACATTGTATCGTGTCTCACTAAGGGTTGATGGGTTTAGGTAGGGAGTGTGGATAAATGACCGCACGGCATATGCACTATCACATAGGTGAGAAAGAGAGTGCCATAAGTCACATACACCAATACACATTCATCTGCAGTAAGTATAAGGGAGTGTCACAGTGATTTACCTAGCAGGTATCCTTCTCCAAATTCTCCCGCAGCCAGGCGTGTGTAGATCCCACTGTTCTGGAAGATGTATGAGTCATGGGTGCTCCCAGGAAATTTGGCTACGATGTCAGTGATTATGTTGGCAGCATCGCAGATTACCTGCACATTTATGGAGTGGGTGGACTTTCTGTTCCTGTAGATATGCTCAGTGGCTGCTGGTGGGCAGATTGGAATGTGTGTGCCATCAATACAGCCTATGACATGCGAGAACTGTGCCATCTGGTAAAAGTCTGTCTTGGTTTTCAGCAGTTCCGCCTGTGTGTTTGGGAAGCTAATGTAGTGATGCATTCTCTGCATCATGGCATCCAGGAACTTTCTGAAGAAACGGGACAGGCAACTCTGAGACACCCCGCCTACCGCAGCTATCACCCCCTGGTAACTGCCAGATGCGAGTAGATGTAGGCTACAGAGCACCTGCACATGTGGTGGTATGGCGTGCGCCCTTGGTGTTGGGTGCTCCAGGAGTGGGTGCAGGTCCCTTATCAAGTCCAGGATGGTGTGGTGGTGTAGCCTGTACCTTTCATGGATCTCAGCCTCAGTCTGTTGGAAGAGTGTGATGCGCTGTCTGTAAATGCTCTCCTCCCGTCTCCAGATCCTCACTCCTGCTGCCTGTAGACGTAGCCGCCTTGCAATCACATAGAAAGCCGCCATAGTGATCACACTGTTGCATTTTGGGATTGCTTATACACACTGTAGCTGATTACCACCTGCTTTCAGTCAGTGTTAATTACCGACTCTTAAATACCGAATTTCATTAAATTCGGTATTACCGAATTTACCTACATCTCTTTTCTAGTTTTTACAGTTTCTTATTTACCGATTCGGTAAATAAGGAATCGGTAATTCCGAATCGGTATTTTTGAATTCGGTAATGATGAATCGGTATTTACCGATTCATAATTACTGAATCCTTCTTTTTGGCCTCCTGCTTCTCAATTGCCTAAATACCGGCCGGTAACGGGAGATTTACTCAATTTCGGCTGTTACCGACCGGTATTTAGCTACCTACATATGGCCAATAATGTGTTCTCTTTGGAGGCACTTTCTTGTATCAGGTTAACCACATCCCATGCTTTTCTTTTAATTTTTTGGTAGTTTTAGTGTGATGTTTAGCCTGATAATCACGAGCCGTATATTGGAATTGTATACAACAACTCTTCCGTTGTTTTTAGTATCCCACAATATTTTCTGTCATCCAGATTTTATAATCAACATGTGTTCTTAACTATTGCCCAGAAATAAAGGTGATTCTTTTTAGGTTGTTACCTGGAGGTTTATTTAACTTCGAACCCTTGAATTTTCACTTGTCAATGTAGTGGCCTGTGGAGTGATTACCTGCCTAGATTGTCTATATTTCCAAATCCAATCTAATGCCTCCTAGAATGTCCCTACATGGTTTTTTGATGCTAACAAAAGCAAACCTTATCTTTCCATAGATAATTGCTAGTAGGGCATTTCTTAGCACAAGAGTGTCCAACGACTAGATTCATAGCACATTTTCAAGACTACTATTCAGTAGGTGAATAATTTTCATTTATTTTATGTAACTTTATGTTGATGTCCTGAAGATTTGACTAATTTGGGCCTTCTCACCCTATGGTGGACACTCCTGTTTTAGCAGATGCTAACTGTCAATCTCTTGCACATCTGCAGCATTACTGAGTATTTGCATCCATCTTAGTACTGGGTTGGCATTGCTGCTCGCCATGTGAGTTATTTTGACCCCAGTAACTGACTGATTTTCTGCACAGACAGTTCTGCACCCACACTAATCTCTAAACTAGATAGTATGCTTAATCTTGTAGCCTCAGCCTCTCTGTGTCCCCAGTGAACAAATGACAGAGAAGATATATTACCTTCCTTATACATATATACCTTCCATGTACATATGTATCTTTATATTAATTTCTTTACTTCTAGTTCAGCATCTCCAATGCACTACTCTATAGATCACATCCTTTACCTCTCTTATTATATCCTCTACCTCCACACTCTGACTCATCCCATACCTCATTCTACCATTCTCTCCAATGCACTACCCTAGTTTTCACACTATACCTCTCTCAATGTATCCTCTACCCCATTCTCTGACTCACCCCAAACCCCTTTCTACTACTATGACCTCCAAAATACCCCTTTCTAGACTATTTGTTAGCAAATATCCCCACTATGCGGGCGGGCATCTGGATTCCCTTGTATTTTGCTAGGTAAGCCGCATGTTGTGCGTGCTTGCTGCATTCAATGCATGTGGCACTTTCAGGGAAGTCAATGGTAAAAACAGCTGGCTCACGGTGCAGAGTACATACTGTAACCCACTCTGCCAGAATGGGGCTTAAACCTCGAACTCAAACCAGATAGCCCCTCCAATCCCTGAGAGAAGTCTTCTTACACTAGCAAATGAGCCCATTCATTTATTTCTCACCCACCGCCTTTATATTAAATACATAGATAATTTACATTGTTTGTTGCTCTCTAACAGCTGGGAGGAGGGCAGACATGAAGAATATATAATATATTATGAATGAATAGACACACAGACGCCTAGACTTGCCCACTAGGGATGAATGAACTTTTCATTGAATTTAAAAGCATTATTTTTATTTCTAATTTTTGTAAAATGTTTGTTTGATTCTTATGTCTATACATATGCAGGCATATGGTTCTTTTCTATACCTGTGTACTAAAACGTATCTTTTCTTTGTTAGGTAAATCGAAGTATACAAATTAAGAGTACAAAATACTGAAAATTAGACACCGTAGGTCAGACAATTATGAAACTGTTGTTGAAAGGTATATATTGGAGAAATTGTATGATGTAATATGATATAACGTGTCTACAAATAAAGGGGACTTAGGACTTTTTTACCAGGTCCAGCATACATGCCCAACTATTATGTAATATGATATAACGTGTCTACAAATAAAGGGGACTTAGGACTTTTTTACCAGGTCCAGCATACATGCCCAACAATTAATCACTACAAAAGGGTATGCAGTTCCTGACCGAACAATACAGGTTGTATAAGTGAGACAGAGCTCACTTAATAGCAAGCTGGAGAAAGGGGATTCCTCCTTTCGGAATTGGGACCCTCACACACCCAGCCAGCTAGTTGTCATGCTTCATCATTTGGGTAGGTCATCCGACATCTCACGGAGAAGACGCAACACTGCACCTTTCAGTGTCAACACCTGCCGGAACCTGTTGGTATGAGCCATTGACCCCAGTGGGGTTGACCTCCTAGATTAACAGGTACCACACTTAGGATGCTGTGTGTGGTCTATCACTCTCGCTATATTGGACCACCATTGACAGTGTAGATAGAAATTAATACTGGTCCTGATGAATTGCCGTCTAATTGACATTTAGGCAAGAAACATGTTGACCTTGGAGCGCGGTACCCTGTAACATTACAGCAGGGGTGTGCCACACTTAATTTTAACCAGGATATGGGCCACACTCATTAAAGTAGTTTTGATTGGACCTCTACTTCCTGTTTTATCCCCGACAAAGAGCCCCTTCGAGGGTGCCCGGCAGGTATTGCAGCGCCAACCCGACGAGGAGCAGACTAGATGATGAAGCATGACACCTAGCTGGCTGGGTGTGTGAGGGTCCCAATTCCGAAAGGAGGAATCCTCCTCCTCCATCTAGCTATTAAGTGAGCTCTGTCTCACTTATACAACCTGTATTGTTCGTTCAGGAACTGCATACCCTTTTGTAGTGGGTAATATGATATAACGACAGTATGAATTCGATGCACATTGTATTTTGCCGTGTTTAAACTCCACTCCAAAATGGCGGCCCTAGACACTGCTACAATTGGTGTCCTCTGTTTGTGTTAACTACCTTTATTGAATGAATTGTAGAACAAAATGCATAAAATTTTTTTGAGAAAACATACTCAGCGCTGTGACCAAGGTGCATGGGATGCATCGAAACACTTTGGCGTTTGTGCTACTGCCATAATTAAATCATCATATAACTGCACCAGAGTGCTGTGTGGATCCATTTATTGTTGTTTTGGAGCCGTTATATATATATAGATATATACATACATATACATACATATATATATACATTTTTCAATTATCACTCTGAGGTGCTTCCGGACACCAAAACGAGAAACGGACAACTTCAATACGTTGATTCTGCTTGTCAAAGTTTTGTTTTATTTTTTAAGTATTAGCGGTGCAAAACAGTCATTACGCGTTTCGGCCAACGCAGTGGCCTTGATCACATATATATATATTGTAGATTGTCATATAAAACACACATTCATTGTGAAAATTTCATGTGGCAATGACCTAAAACAAGTTTGGCAACATCAGGGAGACCATGAAAATGTTGTCTTTCTCATTATTTTCTCAATAGTATGAAACCTGTTTCTAAGTGATTTTTTTGTATTGATTTAGTTTGTAAAGAGCAACAACCCTGCAGAATAAAGATGCCAGAAGATTATGCGCTGGAAAACATAGATTTCATGGTTGAAGAGGTGTTTCGGCAAAAGATGTTAATTTGCAGGTTTTGCAGAGTGACTGTCCGAGTAGTAACTAGGAAGACTGCAAGCCGAATTGAAATTGAAAGAGCCACCTAATAGTGACAGCCTATGCCAGATGTCTCTTGCTGAGACAATGACATACTTCGAAAGAAAACGTGAGGAAGAAAAGGATGTGGTACATGACTTTCTACGTGCCCTAGTGTAATCTGGAACCAGTTTACTCTAAGCTGATGGACCAACTGGGAAACTGTTCCGCAAGCGTGCACCAGCATACAAAAGATTGCCAAAAGCAACACAAATGTATGACAAATACCTACCAGAGGTGTTTCTTGCAGATATTGAACATATTTCAGATTTACTCCAAAGTGATGTAAAGATCTCCCTTACCATTGATGAAACTCCAGAGATGCGTGGTGCTGCAGATCAGAGCATATAAATTCTCCCTACTTCCATGGACAGAGTAATTCCACAGTCATACGCACATACACTCACCATACGCTAGGGCCCATCACACCAACATTCATTCTATTACTCTATCCACACTGAATATACGAGAGAACTCCTAAATCAATCTGCATCTAAACTGAGGTCAATGCAACCTAATTGATTTGTCTCGAGTCATGATTTAAACAATAAGAACACATTTGAGATCTCAATAAATGACAAAGAAATAACCACCCGACACTGTAATTCAAACAAAGGTTATTTTATCTAAATTAGTTCAATGAAAGTCATTCAATAGCAAAATCATCATTCTCATAATTACCCATTCTAGCTAAATGTTGTATTTTAGGTCAGGACAGGTCTCTCAGTAGAGTCTCCCGAGTCGCCGTCCTCTCAATCAGCATCGATCCTCTCGAGCATAAGTTCGGGAAGAAGTGGCCTTAGACCCTCTCTAGTCTAACAATATTTATACCAAAACTTACACATTAAAAGTTACAAACAAGCTCTAAGCGTCCGTTGAGCAGAGCGAGCAGGAAAGGATGTTGACTCGCAACATTTAGAAAAATCTCCGCTCTCGAATATCTCAAAAATAAAAACACGGAAAAAGGAAGCACAAACTAATATCGCAACATCCATGGATGCTCTTCTCCGGAATTATAGTGAAGCCACCGCAAGTTTATCAAAATGTTCATTTGTGACAATTGTTCTCCTCCAAGGATATCTGGCGATGAGCCCAGAGCTGCTGTTCTTTCATAACTTTTTAACTCAGACAGAGGCCGAGGTCATGTTCAACCATATTCAGCGAGGCCTCTCTTCATATTTCATCTACTCAAATGCAGGCTGTAAATGTCGGCCATTTCTCAATAGGCCAAAATGGACAATCTTAATTAAAAGAAACACAAAACAACGTTACTACATTGTATTGATTATACAGTGTTAATTCCCACTAATACCCTTATGTGTATGTAATTATCTAGCCATTTGCGACATAAAAAAGCATTAAAGCATATTATTTCAAAGCGCAAACACATAACAAATAACACTTTAGCCACACATATTTAATTAATCTGCTCACCAACTTAGTTCACGTATTAATTAAGCCATGTAATTGCATTCCCACGTGTAATTCTTTCATTAGTAAGGTTGATTAGTCAAAACTCTCGACAACAATTAGTACTTAATAATTAGTTCTTAGTAATTTTAATTATGACATATAAAAATATAAACTGAAGTTTGAGTTTAAATAGAAAACCCTGCTCCAGCAATCCCCCCTTTGGTGATATATCATCACCACAAAAATCCAACCCAAAAATTTAGTCCCCATTTCTTAGGAGAAATTCAAATGTCTTTTTGCTTTTACTAAACACCAGTTTCTTTTTCATCATCTCTTTTAGTTTCTAAATACATGCTCTCTCTAAATTCTTCTAATTCAATTTCTTGTGGGTCTCTTTTTGACCTCTTTTGTCTCTTTTCAACATTTCCTTTTACTATTTTCTTTTTACTCCTCCTGTATCTGCAACATAAACACCCTAATCTAAGAATCAATAAAGCAACAATCACACATGTCAATGGAAATAATATCTTACCAAAAATAGTATTACCTATCTTAGCAATAAAATTCTTAACAACAATCATCTTATTAGCCATTTTAGTCCAGATACTTTCAGCTTCCAGTGGTACCAATTCTTCATGCAAATCAGTAATATTTTTGATATAGACCTTTAGATCTTTGCTTTCATCAGGAATGTAAGTGCAACAATGTTGAACTTTCAGCATTCCACAGACTCCACCCTCCTTTGCCAATAGAATATCAAGGGCAAGTCGATTTTGCATAGACATGGCGCGTAAGGCAACCATCTCTGTATTTACCAACAGAAACCCTCCAGCGGTGCTTGTCGATAAGCGATCCACCACTGTTGACAGCTTCCAAATTCCATATGCATTTAATGAAATTCCCACTGCTGGAATCAAAGCTCCAAAAATATCTCCTACAATTTCTGACCAAGTTTCTCTCTTAAAGCGTGTTAATAGATTAATTTGTTCTGCATCTTCTATTCTATCCATATGAAAAATCTTTGGAAAGACCAGGCCAACATAACATGTGCCATACCAATGGTCCGGCAACCTGTAATAAGCCTTATTCCCACAAATATAATACACTCCCGGGAAAACTGGATCTTCTCCTCCTTTAAATCCCCATCCCGTTGCAATAAAGTATGTATCATGACACTCACTAGTCCCAACAAAATGATTATCATATTGGGATTTCCTTCTGGTAATGCATAGTTTACCCTTCTGTGGTGCATCTAAAGCCAAAGTTGGACTGGCCTCATTTTTCAACTCTTTCCCCATCTCAATGTCCCACACTGTCTCACTCATTTTATATCCTCCTGCCTTTTCATGCATGCTCATTCTCCTTTTCTCTACCATGTCTAGGAAAGCTTTTTCTTCTTCTTTCAAACTGCAAGTTAAATTGTTTCTAGAAATGTAATCTAATGTTAATTCTTCTGTTTCAATAAAAATCTCACCAAAAATGTTAGCTTCTTTAGCAGGATTCAGTTTTTTATTCATAGGCAATTGCCCAAAAATGTTATCTTTATTAGACATCGCATAATCTATTTTCTCTAACAGATAAAAAATACTACTTAACACACTACATGAAATCCCATACGTAGCTGGAAGATGATGATAAGTAACTCCCTCTGAAACGGATGCAGGTAATTGCATACAGACGTAGCAATCCCTTACCTCCATTGTCTTTACGTATTCATACAACAATTTTGAAAAAACATTGCTAGAAAAATCATTAATTGACCTATCCTTATGTATGTATATGTTACTAATTCTAGTTGGTACTACTTTTTGTGAACTCTTCCCTATGTTAGTCATATTCTCAGTATGTATTCCAAAAGTATCTATTGTAACTCTAAAAGTAACTAATAAAGCAAGTACACTCCATAGTAGCATTAATAATCCTGTACAGCAGCAGCACATTTTGCACCATCATTTCAAGAAGGTACATCTACCTTTATTATTTTCTGTGTTAGACATTTAACTACTTTGACTGTGTCTTTTGACTTAGCCTCTACTACTCCACTCCTGAATCTCTTGAACACTAGATTATTACAATCTGTTAATTTTGGATTTCTTCCTCTTCACTCTCCTCTAAGTGACTCCTTCTGTTCACTCAGTTTGGATTTTCATCACTTTTCACTTCTTCTTCAGCAACATCAAATTGTATCAAATCCTCAATATCCCGAGCATCTGACTCTTCTCCAATGTCAGTCAAGATAACTTTCAAGATTCCAACAGTTTTCTCTTCCTCAACCACTCTCCGTAAGGTCCACTCTGGATTTCCTTGACTCTCTGCCTCTTCTTCTTCTTCAGACAGTGCCACATATGTCCATTCCGGAGACCTATACTTCTGGTTGGGTTTTCTGATTCTCTTAATCTCTTCTGGTTCCTTTGGTTCTTTCTGTTGTTCTCCTTTAGCTTGATTTTGACTTGACACCTCGTTCACCTGTTCAGCTTTTGATGAATTCACTCGTGTCAATCGATATCTCAGGCTCTTTATTTTGTTAGGCCAAAGATCTCCTTTCACACTTCTTTTCTGTTTCACTTCTCTATTGTTTCTTTCTCCGATCCAAGTTCTCTTTCTCAGAACTCGACCCTCTGGTAACTCATTCTCACTCTCATCTGATTCTGTCTCATTTGCCCCTTGTTCATCAACGATTCTCTCTTTTTCCACAGTCTTCTTCTCCACCGATTGAGATTTCCCTACTACTGTCCCTCCTCGGGTCTCCGACACGCAATCTTCTTGCTGTCTACTTGTCCCTTCACCTAGCTTATCAGGAATGTTCCCTACACCTCCTCGGGGGTCTTCCGCAATCTGTCTCTCTCTATCTTCTTCTGATCCTACTTCTTCAGGAGTAATCTCAGGTGGATCCTCAATCTCTTCATCTGACTCAGGTGTAGTCTCTGCGGAATTGCTCTTTTCTCGTCTTTCTTTCTCTTTTTCTTTTTCACTGCTCGTTGGAACTTCAGGCACTTTCCCAGAATCCGAACTCCTTTCCGAGGAGACTCCTAAATCAATCTGCATCTAAACTGAGGTCAATGCAACCTAATTGATTTGTCTCGAGTCATGATTTAAACAATAAGAACACATTTGAGATCTCAATAAATGACAAAGAAATAACCACCCAACACTGTAATTCAAACAAAGGTTATTTTATCTAAATTAGTTCAATGAAAGTCATTCAATAGCAAAATCATAATTCTCATAATTACCTATTCTAGCTAAATGTCGTATTTTAGGTCAGGACAGGTCTCTCAGTAGAGTCTCCCGAGTCGCCGTCCTCTCAATCAGCATCGATCCTCTCGAGCATAAGTTCGGGAAGAAGTGGCCTTAGACCCTCTCTAGTCTAACAATATTTATACCAAAACTTACACATTAAAAGTTACAAACAAGCTCTAAGCGTCCGTTGAGCAGAGCGAGCAGGAAAGGATGTTGACTCGCAACATTTAGAAAAATCTCCGCTCTCGAATATCTCAAAAATAAAAACACGGAAAAAGGAAGCACAAACTAATATCGCAACATCCATGGATGCTCTTCTCCGGAATTATAGTGAAGCCACCGCAAGTTTATCAAAATGTTCATTTGTGACAATTGTGCTCCTCCAAGGATATCTGGCGATGAGCCCAGAGCTGCTGTTCTTTCATAACTTTTTAACTCAGACAGAGGCCGAGGTCATGTTCAACCATATTCAGCGAGGCCTCTCTTCATATTTCATCTACTCAAATGCAGGCTGTAAATGTCGGCCATTTCTCAATAGGCCAAAATGGACAATCTTAATTAAAAGAAACACAAAACAACGTTACTACATTGTATTGATTATACAGTGTTAATTCCCACTAATACCCTTATGTGTATGTAATTATCTAGCCATTTGCGACATAAAAAAGCATTAAAGCATATTATTTCAAAGCGCAAACACATAACAAATAACACTTTAGCCACACATATTTAATTAATCTGCTCACCAACTTAGTTCACGTATTAATTAAGCCATGTAATTGCATTCCCACGTGTAATTCTTTCATTAGTAAGGTTGATTAGTCAAAACTCTCGACAACAATTAGTACTTAATAATTAGTTCTTAGTAATTTTAATTATGACATATAAAAATATAAACTGAAGTTTGAGTTTAAATAGAAAACCCTGCCCCAGCAGTGGCAACCCAGCAGTGGCAGTGCTAATCACATTTTGTGATGCAAAAATGGATGGTTCAGACGCACCATCATGGCAGATCTAGATGTATTGGAAACATGCAACGCAGTGTCACTTGGAATGCTGCTGCAAAAAGTTCTTACCAAGTTCAACAAAGATCGGAGTGATATTGTTTGTATTTGCAGTGATTCAGCTATATATATGAAAAAGTTGAGTGGTGACCTGCTAAAATCGATACCTGAGCTGAAGTTCTTCCCTGTAAGAGATCCTTGCCACTTGCTAGATGGTATGCTGAAAGCATCTTTACAATGTTCAGAGTTAATGAAGAATGCTATTGATTTTTTAGTCCATTCTGGTGCACTGTTTCGTTATGCGTGGGAACTATAACGCAAATATTTCCCATTTTTTGCATTGTATGGCAGCAAAGAAAGAGTCATCCCAACTGTGTCATTTAGCCGGCGGTTATAAGTCCTAGAGGCTGTGAATGCTATATTATTTATGTGGCGACCGTGTACAGAATTTGTGCTTAGCGATGATGCCAAAGGCAAGAAATGTGAGGATTTTCTGGAGTGCATTGAAAGTGATGTGAAAAAAGTTCACTCTACTGCATTCTTAGATTTTTACAGAAAACATGATAGATGTAGTGGAAATAAAAAAACTAGAGAATGAAAACACTCTTGTCTACCAAGTGTTCAGCATAATTGGTGTAGTGCCACGCAGCTGCCCCGCCCACACACAACCTCTGCGTAAAATCAGGACACCCGCAGCTGTCATAGTTTCCTTCCGAGGTACCGGGTGCTACATACACAAATGCGCCTGGGGTGATGCTGAAGGAGACAGGCACAAAAGCCCCCCTGTCGCACCTTCAAACACTCCGGCATTCCCTCCATCGAAGAAACCTAACCACTGCACTGCACACTATCACAAACCCCACTTGAGAGGTAGGAGAGCTCCCTACCTGCCTAACCAAAGGCAGCCATGTTCCCCGCTGTCTATACTTCCAAAGTTTACTTTTATTTGTGACACAATACCCCTGGAACTTAAACTAGAGGCTTTTAAGAAATTGCACAAGGCGAGCTAAGTAGTTTCATTTGTTCCACTAAAGGGGTAAGAATTGGCTGGAGGAAGTTGCGCCGGAGGAAAATACATGGTGGGATTCCAAGTTCTGATTTTCTCCTGTATTGTCGGGCATTTCAGTTCAAGACTTTTAGATCTCTCCTTTTAAATAGTCTAGCATACACTTCACTCTTTAAAACCATGACAAGGGATCTCTCTGAGATGGCTGATTTTTTCTTATTTAAATGTGGTCATTCCAAAAACTTAAAAAAGGACAGGCTAAAGATTTTGAGGACCAAGTGGAAAATATGTTACCAAATTAGACAGGCTCTTAGAATACCATATTATTGTGCCTATGTTCCCATTTGGAACTCTCCTGGGAATTCAGTATGTCTCCTAGATACGCTGGCAGTGCCCCTGGTCGAAGCGGGAATACATAAATGGGGACAAATTCTGCAGGAAAATACTATAATCTCTTGGGAATGTTTAGCAAATTTAACGGAAGGATGTCTTTCGAAGTGTAAATATTACCAATTGGCAAGTTGGACAAGACATCTGGGGAAAGTCAGGGAAGGAAGTGTGGACTACGAAGAGAAAATACAAATAAGATCCCCTCAGGAGAAGGAAGTAGCCAAGTGGTACTAGCAATTGGTGGATGTAGGAAGAGAACTTTATTCAATGCTGGCGGAGCTGGAAGAGTGACCTGCCGAATCTGGAGATGGAACTTACCGAGCACACGAGCACAGCACACCTAATTTTGGCCGCCACCGCCAGGAGTCATCGGGAGCCAACAGTTGCGTCGCCGCTCCGGAACCACAACCCCCGGCTGGCTTAGCGGCGGCGCATTCTTCTCACGCAGCGCCAGCGACAGGAGGCGCTTATTACGAACGCCGAGACCGGTGGAGCTTTGGGAACTTACCGAGCACACGAGCACAGCACACCTCATTTTGCCACCACCGCCAGGAGTCATCGGGAGCCAACAGTTGCGTCGCCGCTCCGGAACCACAACCCCCGGCTGGCTTAGCGGCGGCGCATTCTTCTCACGCAGCGCCAGCGACAGGAGGCGCTTATTACGAACGCCGAGACCGGCGAAGCTTTGGGAACTTACCGAGCACACGAGCACAGCACACCTCATTTTGCCGCCATCGCCAGGAGTCATCGGGAGCCAACAGTTGCGTTGCCGCTCCGGAACCACAACCCCCGGCTGGCTTAGCGGCGGCGCATTCTTCTCACGCAGCGCCAGCGACAGGAGGCGCTTATTACAAACGCTGAGGCCCGCTTCGCGGGACACGCGCGGGACGAGCCGGGCGAAGCCCGGGCCAAGGGCGGGCCCGTTCCAGACCGGATAAGGCCGGGCCGGGCCTACCCTCTTTCATCTGCAACTATATCTAAGGTTACTGTGTGGGACCTTTATATGAACTTGTGTAGGTACTTGTTGCCGACGTTAGGGTGGGTAATCTACTGGTGGCAATATGACTGCTATACCATCAATTTGTATCGAACACGCTAAAGATAAAAGAAGGCTGACAGGAGGAGCACTAATGGGCACTTTGGATAACTTTTTAGTGAGAGTTTCTTCAGCCCTTGCGAAGGACATTGAGCTGACAGAAAAAAGGCTATCCCTCGACATTGCCTTTGATAAAAGATCATCTATGGGGATGATAGCCGATGCCCGTTCCCCGGACATATGTCGGACAAACATTCAAGATTCGATGGTTTCTTTGGCTTCCTCAGAAGGGGGGATGCGGGAGCTACCGGAAATAGTTAGACCACAGATTAACAAGCCCCCCCTTGCCCCCCTTACCCTCTGTGTATCAGATAAAAACATGGATGATGTGATCCCTGTGGTGACGGAAGATGTACGTTCGCCCAGTATTAAAACTCGATCAAATACTAGTGCAAAGGTAAAGATGTCCAGGAGTGAACAGGCCCCCCAATTGAAACGGACACGTCAAGGTAACAAAACTCAGACCGCAGGGAAGAAGTTAAAACCTAGTGAATCCCTGAGAAGCAATAACCCTGTAACCCAAGGTCCTTCACACATTTCTGGAAGTACCTGTCATACGAGTGAGAACAGGAATAAACAGGATTTTGTTGTGGAGAGGAGTGCATGCAAGCTGGATCCTTCCTTTTGGACAAAAATGGAATGTTTGCTTAAAAAAACTTGCGCCCCATTAGTTGAACGTTTGGACTCAATAGACTCCAGATTAGTATGCCTTGAACTGCAACTAGCCTCATCACGTGGTAGGGAAGTAGAACAAGTCATTGGTTCAGGCAGAAATCAGGCAGGGGGTGGGGGAGGAGGTGACGGACCTAATACAACATCTAGAGTAGAGAACCCCCGCTCAGCCCCCATGGGCCCTATAGTGCCAAGCAAAGAGTTTGCAAGCAGTAATCTGGTAAACTCCAGAGAAAATTGCTTGGTATTAGGCCTTAACAATCAACCAAGGACTGAGATTTCTGAAGATAAGGGAATGCTGCCGTATAGAAAGCCTGGTATACCTGAGTCACAAAAGGAGGTTTTGCCTATAAATCTAATGGGCTATAGTGAATCTTCTTTACCAAACATCCAGCTTCCACCAGAGTCCGTGCCCTATGTAGTGGTCCTGGCGGGGGTCCCTCCATTGGGCCAGGGTAAGAGGGAATCTCACCAGGAGTTAAAAAATAAGTGTATTCACTGGCTCAATAAGAATCGACCGTTACCAACTCATGTTTCTGTAGAAATTCTTCACTCCAGAAGAGTAGGATGGGTGGGGTATAAATCAAAGTCAGTGGAGGGAGACTGTATAGTTATTAATTTTAGGGACCGGAGGGTGGTGGATTACATTTGTGAATGGTTTCAAGATGATAAGGCTTCCTCTATTTACCCCCTTCCTTTATCTTATTTCTATGCACCAGAGAATGTGGAGAGGGGGGCTAAACAGTATTTTGGATGGCAAAAGGAGTGGGGCACCGGTGGGAGGATACAGCTGAGCAATAGATATGATGCGCTATCCGGCCTGGAAGATTGCGATTGACTTATAGATGACACTCGAGATCAGAAGGCGGTTAATGTAGCCCTTAATCAGGTGGAGACAGTTGAAGTGCAAAATATAAATGTCCCAGAAAGTTTAGAGGTTAATATCGACCCCCAAAAAAAACCTACTTGTAAAATCCTAAGTTGGAATATAGCTGGGTTGAAAAGTAAGTGTGGTGATAAGTCCTGGCTAGAAGAGATAAAGCTGTATGATATATTGGCATTCCAGGAAACTTGGAATACAAACCTTAATTTCTTCATAGATGGGTATACATTTTTCTTAATTCCCGCTAAACAAGCCCAGTCTGGTAGAACAAAGGGCGGTTTAGCAATGTTTTTTTCCCTGAATCTGGAAGGATCTCTAAAACAGATTGACATGAGCTGTCACAATGGTTTGGCAGTGGAGTTATCCCGGCCACATTTTAGGAAATTATTATTGGTTAATTTTTATAATTCTCACAACAGTGAGTGTTTTAATCAATTTTTAGGGTGCCTAGAGGACTTCTTAGTGGTATATAAAGTTAAAAATCCATGGGCTGAGGTCATTGTTATGGGTGACTTCAACATACATCCATGTGGATATGAATGTGTTCTTGATAACTTTGAGGGTCCCCCATATTCAGCTCCAGCACACTTTGAACATACTTTGCAAGGGGAGGCCCTTGAGAAACTTTTGGCCACCGCAAATCTCTACGAATCTGGATGCACTGAGGGAGGCCAGAGGGCAGCTACCTATAAAGGCACGGTCAGAGGCACAGTCATAGATTATATCTTTGTGACCGCGCCAGTTCTAAACAGAGTTGTATCATATAGGGTGGGGGGTCTCTGTTTTTAGTGACCATAACCCTGTTATTTTAGAAATGGTCCCGGGGGCACAATTAGGTTTTAAAGTATCTGAGATGTTGGGAACCAGGCGAGAGGTGAAACCAATTGACCAGGGTAGGAGACTGAAATGGACAAAAGTAATTCCAGAAACCTTTATGGGGGAGGTTTTGTCCAACATAGAGAAGGAAGCCAGTATTTGTCTGGATAATACTGCACCGAGTACACTGATTATGGAGGCTTTTGACTTCATTTGTAAGCAAATTAATAGTAATTTGACGGTACAAGGGCGCTCCACATTCATCTCCAAAGGGAAAAGATGGTTTGATAACATTTGTACTAGGGCGCATACAGCACTCCTTAAAGCACTAAAACGCTCCCCAAGAAATAGAGAAGAAATTAAGGAGTTAAGAAAGTCCTACAAACAGGTTATTAAGAATAGGAAAAACCAAATCAAGAATGTGGCCTGGGATAAACTTTTATCCAAGGAGGTTCTGAGGGATAGTGGGAAATTCTGGCAAACTATTAACGAGCCTTTTTTTTCCGGTGAAGATAATTTACGACTTGATTGCAACATTCCGGACGACCAATGGACGGCCCACTTCGAGAAAATTTATGGAAGTTATGGGGCCGAGAGATCACAAGGAGTGATCGTTAACCTGGAAACAGCGCAATTTGTGGTCTTCACGGAAATTGAAGTAGCTAAAGCTATTTCAGAGACCAGGATAAACAAGGCGCCAGGACCTGGCGGGGTCCCAGCGGACCTTTATAAAAGTTACCCCAGATTCTGGGCAAGGGTTTTGACAAATGCTTTTAATGCTGCCAGGTCTAATATATTTCCTACCTCCTGGTCAAAATCTATTATTATACCGGTTTTTTGAAAAAGGCCAAAGGGATGATCCATCTTGCTATAGGCCCATCTCTTTGATTGACTCTGCCGTTAAGATATTAGGCAGAGTAATTTTAGCAAGGTTGACAGATCATTTGGAGGGTAGAGGGATCCTATCAAACGCACAGTATGGTTTTAGAGCAAAAAGGAGCACATTGAATCAATGTCTTAATTTACAGCTCCTCATCAGTAAGTATACTGTAGCTAAAAAGGGTTCCCTCTATTTGGGATTCATGGATCTCTCAACGGCTTTTGACCTAGTAAACAGGTCAAAGCTGTGGCAAATTCTATTACAGATGGGTATCGATAGTGCACTAGTAAATTTTTTAGCTGACCTCCATTGCGGGTTGATTGCTACTATTCGAGTCACCCAAGATGGGAGGTGCACGAAGTATTTTAATTCAGAAAGAGGGGTGAGGCAGGGGTGCATTTTAGCACCCCTACTTTTCACATTATATATAAATGCACTGGAATCAGCCCTGAACAGAGCATCGTTAGATGTTCCAAGAGCAGGAGATTTGACTATACCCGTTCTCCTTTACGCCGATGATGCGGTCTTACTGGCCCGTACTGGAGTTGGTTTAAATAAGTTGTTATCTGAGTTTGATAAGTTTATGGAGTCACTTGATTTAAAAATAAATGCAAAAAAATCCCATGTAATGATTGTAGGGGAACAAAGTAGAAAGAAAAAAATTATGACATTTGTCTGTGGGAAAGATAAGGTCAGTAGGGTCCCTGTTTTTACATATTTAGGTCTCCTATTCGATGAAAAAGGGTCCTGGGGCCCGCAAATGAAATTAAAAAGAAATGTATTCGCCAGATCTACATCAGCCCTAATGGGCTTTTCAAAACGCCTTGGAGCCAGACCCATGGAAGCCATTTTAAAGGTTTACAAAGCAAAATGCCTTGCGATAGCCACTTATGGCTCTGAGATTTGGAGGTATAGCTCACAAGACTATCAAATCCAAGTGGTGGAAAACACATTCCTAAGAACCTTATTATCTGTGCCACAGTCAACACCTACTTTTTCGATACATGTGGAGATGGGGCTGGATTATGTATCAGATAAAGTGAAAATGGCCCCGATATTATGCTGGCTCAAGACTTGGCTCAACGAGGAGATAACTTTGAACCACATAATATTGAAAGATTGTTTAGCTCTAGATAAAGCCAGGAAAATCCCGTGGATTGCATACATAGAATCCACTTTTAAAAAACTTAATAGGTCAGACCTTTTTTTGGCTCCGAATACCATCAAGAAAGCGGACATAGGTTGGATAAAAGAGGCCATGGTCAACCTTCAATCAGTTGAAAGGGAGGATGTTGTACTCTTACATGAAGTAGACGCTGTCAGCCATGTAAGATCTTTTAGTACCTTTATTCCAGTTGTACAGCAAGTAGGTTCACAGGTACATCAAACAGGTAGTACAGGTAACTGGATAAAGTAAGTAGGGTAGCCCAGTGGACAGACCATGGTAGTATCTAACCCAGTAGTATAAAACCTGTATCCAAACCCCACCAGGAGCAGCCTGCCTGCTGCTCAGCCCATCTGTAACTGTCATCTGTCACCCAGTCAGACTCCCAACGTTCTATGCATCACAGCATTCTTAACATTCTACTCCAAACACACACTGTGGCTGAACAGCAGGAGAACTGGGAAACAGCAAGATATGAAATTACTATGCAGGGCATAACATATCCCCCTTCTTTTAAAATGAAAACAAAAGTGACATTTGTACGATGGAAATGCAACAATGCAATTAGAGCAAGCCATACACAAAAGAGAAAACACTTGTAGTTAAATAAATACAATAGACTGTGACAATAGGTAGCGTATAGCAAAAGGGAACAAACCCGCATAAAGCTCATATTGCCAAGTCTCAAGCATAGCAACATTTTCCCAAGAAAAGAATGAATCAAAACCAGGGATGTGCAAATAAGAACATCACGAGAGATAATGAACCATTCAAAGTAGAGAACGGATAAAATACAACAATTATAAAAATTGAGTACAACAACCCATCCTCTCCCAAAAACAAAAATTATAAAGTGTCATCGCGTTAGACAAAAAGTAACAACCTTTCCACTGTATTCGAGTCTAACTCCCATGCATGCACATCCTGAGTAGGATTGTCCAAGAAAAACATGGGACCCATCCGACACATACCAACTCTATAGTACAATCCCTAAAGAAAGGGAACAAATGAAAAACACAGTTCCTAGCATAAGGAAACTCACCTATGTTGTGAAGATGACATAAAGCAAACCTTCACTCCTCTTGTGAGGTACAAAAACTCGGGATTATGACCCAAAAAACCACCCTAATGAAAGGGTCTCAGTCTATAACAATGAATATGGGACCACATAACTAAAAGATACACCCTGTGTAGGGGAACCGTACCCATAAATCTAAACCAACCCAGAGAGGGTAAAATGTTATGTTAACTGGTGGAAACCAAGAAAACATGACCCGCGTCCGGGTTACCATAAGAAACTAATCTCTAAACCTTTAATGGGAACAACACCCATAACTCACCTTAGTAAAGGCTGCGTGTTACGCACTATGGAAAGGGACTAGTACCCAGACCATGACCATCCCTATAATATGGGAACTGTGAGTAGGACAACCACCCACCAACTCGCCTCAATAAAAAGGCCGCGTGTAGCGCTTAATGTGTAAAAAGACCACATACCCACCCCAGAGCAGGGGTTCATAAAAACTCTAAATGGGAAGGAAATAGAACCAAACCCATACGCATCCCTAATATAAGGGAACGTGTAAACACAGCCCACTAAAGACACTAAGAGGGCAACCTGTGGAATTTGAACCACTGAGGACAAGACACCTCAACTTTACACACACTACTAAACCTGGCATACATGTAACTTCAGCCCAATAACAACACTAAATGGGCATCCCTAAACTAAGGGTACTGTAACTATGCAGTGAGCGTAAACTAAACACATCCCAAAACTAGGGACAAACCTGTGATTACCACCCCGACATTATATGTCCCATCCATATACAGGGAAGCGAAAATTGTGGCATATCACAACACAAAATCACATTCGATAAAACTTGCAAGTACACAAAATGGAATACATCCTAAAACTGTGTCACACCGGTGAGCGATCTCTCACCCGAAAACGTTCGTGTTATAAAAACACCGACTCCCCAATCAGCGACACAACAAAGTACAGCACCAAAGTCCAGAAGCAGGAACCATCCCTGAATTGAACTGTCCCCATGTTCAACTTGACACTGACACCGGATACTTTCACTAATGAAGGAACCAAAACTTCCACTCACCACCGGTGTAACAAACGGGTCCATCTGTCCTGATTGATGATACAAACAGCCCGCTCAAAAGAGTTGAAACGACCAACTCGATCATCTTCCTGCTACAAAAACTTTATTGAAGAAACTGGGCTCGTGGAGAAACACTTGGTTGGCACAAAACGTGGTTGGCGAAAAGGCTTGCATCCCAAATAACAATTACGTGGTTGGCAGTCTATGAGACAAAATGGCGGCACGTTTTTACACGCCGCGTCGAGTGGCTCACGGCACGCTCTGAGTGCCAACCTGCTAATAACAAGCAGTGCAGACTCCGGAAGACGTCATAAAGGACCACACGGAGCCGCGAGCGTCTTCATAGAGGTAGGTCTTCACGCACCACAATGAGCTCGTGCAACGTTTGAATTTGAAACTTAAATAGGCGGTTGGGAATCACCGCGACTTTAGGGCCTCAGGGCGGCTTCCAAAAACCATAACAAAGTAAGAAAAATAAGTCTCACCAGCCGCTGCATGCTTTTAGCCGCTCCCAAAAAGAAACACGTACTTGCGAATGACATGTAAATGATAAAGCATATCACTTACTCTCCTTCGTGTGGACACTCCACGCTTGTAGATCAATGAGGCAAGAAAACGTTTTTTCAGGCACAACTAAACCACCTCCCATGTAAGACTTGACTTGCGCTGTATCCAAAGCAAACTGTAGATTCAAAGTCAGCCTTTATGCACCTCCAAAGTAGCGCCAACACCAGGCATCATCAAAATATGGCGTTAAAAAGCAGTCCACGTTTGTCTTGATCTTTGCTGCGCCAAGGTACTTGTTGACATATACTTCCAAGCCATTAACTTTCCCTTTAGGCGCAGAACTTGTGGGTGTACACACAACCACGCTGTACAGCACTCTGTTGCTTGGGCTGTCCGATGTACAGGACACTGGTGGGGTTGCGAAGAGTGCTGTGACGATTCCTTTTGTTGCTTGTGACATCTTGTGTTGCTTTAGAAAGTCTGGAGTCTCTTCATAAGTTGCTTTTAGTATACTTAAAGTTGCGTAGTTTCAATGCCCAGACTTTCTAAAGCAACACAAGATGTCACAAGCAACAAAAGGAATCATCACAGCATTCTTAACATTCTACTCCAAACACACACTGTGGCTGAACAGCAGGAGAACTGGGAAACAGCAAGATATGAAATTACTATGCAGGGCATAACATAGGAACTAGAACTGAAAAAGCCGCTGGTTAGACTACATTTTGGGTTAGTGACCCTACCAGGTCCGGAACTTTATTTGAAACTAGTCACATGTCCCTTTCATCGTTTTCTGTTAACTAGATTCCGATTTAATTTAATCCATTATATCCTGGGAGATTTCCCTAACTGGGAAGCCCCGGATAATGCTGAGCCTTGCAGATGTGACAATGTGTCATCACAAGATACTTTGCATTTTGTCATGTTTTGCAAGTTCTACTCAGATATTAGGAAACAGTATCTATTACCAGTGTTGAGAGATGTAGGGTTTACTCAGGTTAGACCGGCACTTATCTATCTACAACTAATGAGTAATGTCCGGACTGTTTTTCATGTCGCGAATTTTCTGGTGGCAGCGGTCCGGATCTATAATATGAAGAAAAAGGCAGGCCGTGGGGATGCCGTATTTTGATTATGTATGATCATGTCAATTAATTCAGATTATATTAAATGGTTATAGCTTTTCTAATTCTTTTTAAGTATAATATTTATTATCAATTTTATTGAATACCCAAATTTGGATTTTGAGGATTGGATCACTTGTTTCTGGTTATGCTTTATGATATCAACACGCAAATTAATTTTTGGTGTATAAACTATGTTTAATCTCTAATTGTTTAGTATTGTAAATGTGTCTTTTTATGATATTAATTTTATCGAATAAAGTATAAAGTATATGACTGACTGACTGACTTCTGGCAAGTATCTTTTTGGTCAATCAATAAAACCTGCACCCCTCAGAAAAATTCATCTCTTCACAGTACACAGGATGTCCTGGACACCAAAGAAGCTGTCAAAGTTGGGGACACAGGAGGGGAGAAAGTGCCCTAAAATGCAGAGAGGAGAAGGCAGACGATATTCACGTTTTGACTGTGCCCTCTGATAGAGATCTTCTGGTAAGATGTGGGTAAGGTGATCACTGAACTACTAGGCAAATAAATCAAAGTAAGCCTGGCATTGGTGACATTTGGAGTAGCACATAGAGGCCGTAACCCAGTGAAATTACAACAAAAAGCTCTATTGTTTGTATTGATATTGTTGGCAAGAAGGGAAATATGCTTAAAATGGATACTCCCAATCCCTCAATTAAGAACTGAATGAACATTATCTGTCCAGAGGGTAAATGTTCTAGGAACGCAAATGTTCACTGATCAAAAGAGTACATTTTTGGGAGATTTGGGAAGAATGGCAAAAACCTTGAGACATTAGAAGGAGGACAATAGCAGGAGTTAATGTTTGGAATAACGAAAAATAGGTCCTATGATTAACACATCAATAGCAAATATCCTCAGAATGTAGTCAGGCTACTAGGGCCTAGAGAAATTAGTCCAAAATACTCACTTCAGATAAATTGCTAAAGAGGTTATGGGGCTGGTCCAGAGTGAAATACGGCTGAAGGGTGTCCCCCTGCCATTTGGTTCTGATGAGTAGACGGAGGTTAAAGTAGTTGCCGGTTTTGATCTGTCTTACCGAGCCCCTATATGCCTTCTTGATGGAAAATGAGGACTAAAAAGAAAGAAAATAAACACCAACATGGCTTCCCTGGTTAGAGTCCTGCAGGGCATCAACAGCTCCCTCTGCAGGGCTCTTCTACCTGCATCTACCCCTTCCTGTGGTCCAAGTAAATCCGAGCCATCAAGATATGCAGCAGCCCCAGGAATGGAGGCCCTGACAGAGTAAGACATGTCTGCAGGCACCCCTGTCTCAGCTGCAGTGGAATCCCCATCCCCAAAAAGAAAGGAAGTCCACCCAGAAAAACAGGAGGTGGGGATGGCAAGGCACCCACCACTGCCAGTAAAAAACCTCACACCTAATTTCCTCCTGTATGTGCAACACATTCACTTTGTTTACAATTCCTGGACACTTTCCATCTCTGATGGGAGTAGTATGTTGGACTTTGGACTCCAGACAATGTGTCATCTACAACTATGGTTCCATCCACCATGACTGACTTCTTCACTTTTGGTTTGCCCTGTTTAGTTTGAACATTTCTCAACAACTCTCTGAAACTAGGCTTAGTTGCCGAATCTTTTAAAATTGCCGAAGTTGTCCCCATTCTCAAGAAACCCAACGCCGACCCTTCAATACTCACTAACTTTCGCCCGATTTCCCTACTCCCTTACCTCAGTAAGATCCTAGAAGCTCATGTTGCTAAATGTCTCAGATCCTTCATTGAACTCTCGCTGTTTCTTGATCCCCAGCAGGCTGGCTTTAGACCAGCTCATTCTACAGAGCTGGTCATACTTGCAGTCATAGACAAACTCAGAAAGGGGGCCGACCACAACATCTCTCAGGCCCTTATCCTCCTGGATCTTTCGGCGGCGTTTGACACGGTCGACCACGATCTTCTGATCGACCGTGTCGGCGGCGCCGGCATCCAGGGAACCGCCCTGAAATGGATCTCCTCCTTTCTGGATAATCGTTCCCAGGCAGTCCGCCTGGCCACCTTCTCAGATAAGAGGGTAGGTTTGTCCTGCGGAGTCCCTCAGGGGTCCTCTCTCTCCCCCCTTCTTTTCAGCCTTTACATGCTCCCCATGATTCGCTCCCTACGTAACTGCGAGGTGGCCACTTTTAATTACGCTGACGACCTTCAATTAGTGTTTAAAATCGACTCCTCTACCACGTCTGTCTCAAATCTTCAGTCCACCTTGTACCTCATCAGTAACTGGATGAACGCCAGTCAATTGAAACTTAATCCTGACAAAACTGAGCTTGTTCTGACTGGTGGTACCGCCAACCCTTGGAACTCCAACTTCTGGCACCCTCTCTTAGGCAACCCTCCCCAACCAGCTGACTCCGTGAAAAGCCTTGGGGTCATCATAAGTAAAGATCTGTCCATGAAAACTCAAATCGGCGCAGTCGTATCATCGTGCTTCTTCCACCTTCGTAGAATCCGAAAGATCTCTAGATTTCTTACCACCGAGGCCCTTACCTTGGTTCTTCTGGCCATAGTCATCTCCCGTATTGACTATGCCAATTCACTCTATGTTGGTATCCCGGCTTACCAGCTTCACCGCCTACAACTGGTCCAGAACCAAGCAGCCAGGCTCAACTTCCACCAACCAAGACATCAACATGTCCGCCCCCTGATGAAGAGCCTCCATTGGCTTCCGGTTGCAAATCGCTGCGCATTTAAATTGGGCTGCACTATTTTCAAAGCCCTGGCCGGTCAAAGCCCAGCTTTTATTTCATCCCTGATACTTCGTTATACTCCTTCACGCACACTTCGCTCCTCCCACTCAAATTTGCTCGTCGTCCCTCCCTTCAAGCGAAAAAAACACAGTGGCCTTAGATTTTCTCTCTTGGCCCCCCAACTTTGGAACTCCCTTCCTACTGAGCTCAGGTTAGTATCCTCATACTCCCAATTCAGAACTCTCCTTAAAACCCTTCTATTCTCTCAGACATATGAGTAAGCCCCGGTTACCATACTTCTGCTGTATCCCCCCCACTAGCGCCATGAAACCGTTTGGTGTAAGAGCGCTCTATAAATATTTTTAACATAACATAACATAACATTTTAAATCTTCTCCTTGTTCAATGCAATAAATTCACTAATCACCAATTCATTGTCTCCTGTAGTATCTCTTATATCTATCAATGTATATGTACTCCCATGTGAACTTTAGAATGCCAAAACAAGGTATATGTGTAAGTTTGGATATGTTGAATGTAAACAATGTTTAACTTGGGATCAAAACCATGTCACATCAACACATACATACAAGTGTCTGGTCTTATAACATATTTATTCCATTGTTACAATCATAGGCTGGCCTGATGTCAGTAACATATCTAATAAGCCATGACTCAACTGTCCTGTGTCAGTGACCACAGATTTAGTTGCAGACCTTAACAACATGCAATGAGGGGACATATCAGACAATACCCTATACGACAAGGAACATAGTAATAGGTATATATCATCAACTGGGGACATATTGCCTACCTCACAAAAGGAATTCTACATCAATTAAACCAAGAAACAGACACATGACAGTACAACAGTTTGTGTGCAGAGGCTCATTCCAATCCAGTATTTCTACATCTGGTGGAATGTCACAGACAAATCAATGAAGTGCCACAAGCCCTTTGGCCTACAATGAGCAGACACATCAACAGCTACATACAGTTCATACACAATGAGGATTAAGCCGATGTGAAGGCAGAATAGCATGATTTGGGCCCAACGCAACATTGTGCTGGAGCACATGATGGCACACATATTGCATTAGGGCCACCACAAGGAACAAGTCAAATGGAACCCTCGTAACTTTCATGCTATCTCTGTGCAAGCTGTCTTGGTACACATTTTGTACACTCAAAGTCTGTGACAGCCATTCCCAAAAACAATCCATGTCCACTTCGTGCATCAGAACAGCATCATATACCTGCTAACGTCACAACTCTGAAATGTCCAAATGAAGATGCCATGGTGAAGGTACCTAAAACAGACAAAAACAAAGAGTTTAGCTATGCAACCAACATATGGCACAATAACATAGTCAACTTCTAGAGAACACAGCCCAAGACAACATTTGAAGCAAAACAAAGCTACCGTAACAAAACAAACACCTTTTACCAGATTTTGCCAGAGACTCATATTCCTAGTATTTTGCATAAAAATCCCCCTCACATAATCACAAAAGTCGCATAGGAGTCAAAGTCATTACATCTCACAACATACTTACATTCTCAGGAAGCTGTTTTTGATGAGATCTTGAAGCAAGTCAACTCCTTCCTCTTCACCACTATCATCCTTTTTTGGCATTTCAGGTTCCTCACCCAGTGGCTCTTCATGGTCTTCTTCCTCTGCGATATTAGGGATCTTCAGTTGCAGGGCAATGTTGTGGAGCATGGAGCAGGCCACGGTGCTTTGACACACGTTCCTGGGTGAGTAGAGGAGTTTTGTCCAGACATCTGTATCTGGCTTTCAGGAGCCCGAAAGCCCGCTCCACTGGCCATCTTATTCTTCTATGGGCCTCATTAAAGCGGACTTCCCCTGGCGTAGTAGGATTCCTCAGCAGTGCCAACAACCATGGATGGTTGGGATGTGCTGAGTCTCCTAGATGGAAGACAGACAGAAGTACAACAATGAGTTGCACATTTTCAGATTATACTACCTGGCATTAACCACACAAAGTTAGGACAGATCAAACTTACCAACAAGCCAGGCCCTCTCTGGTAGTAGTTGTGATATCAGCAATGAAGCAATCATGTGAAGATCATGGGTACCAGGCACAGATGTTTGAGATGTACAAGTCCGGAAGGCAGACAACTTGCATGTTGATAGACTGGAAGTTCCTCCTGTTAGGGTACACTTGTTCCCTGACTTGCAGTGGTACCAAGCCAATATGGGTGCCATCAATGTATCCATCCACATGCAGGATGCGACCAAATCTATAGAAATCACCCTTCACAGTGGCTAAATCCTCACATCTGGGGAACTGGATGTAGCTGTCCATGTGTCTCATCATTGCTGAAAGCACATCTCGTTAGACACGACTGAACATTGGTTGTGACATACCACCAGAAATAGCCACAGCAAATTGAAAAGAACCTGTGGCCAAAAGATGCAAGACTGACATAAGTTTCACAATTGGTGTGAGAGATGTAGGATAGGTTATTTGAGGAAGGAGCTCAGGCTCCAACTGATGACATGAATCCTGTATTGTTTGCTCATTCAAATGAAACTTCTTTATCACATTTCTTTCTTCCATGGTCTGAAGGTAAGGAAATGGATGGTACACTGGAGGCTGTTGTCGCCTCTCTCTACCAAGGTACCTATGTGAGGAGAAAACATGATTTTGTACATTGGTCACAGTGTCCAGAGTAGCATATATGAAGAGTGAGCCAAAAATCATGTGACATAACATAACTGCTTCATAAAGCATTACAAATAATTCACATTATCATTGTCTACTGTTTAACATCCACCAATAATCCCCAATGTGACCTTCACATGTGTCTGTAACAGAAATGTGCACATCACTAATTACGAAATGTAACATTTCCACCAAACTGAGGTTTTCATTACATTTTAGGTCAAAAACCACCAAAAGTGGTCTGCAGTGCACTGCCCGCATTTTACCTTTTTGTACAGTAATGCACCACACAGAGAATTTTTGTGCTGGACTTTACAAAGGAATGGAGTTTTCAAATGTAAACATGTTAATCCTCAGTCGTTGTGGTGGTGACGCACTTAATAGTCACCAGTACTGTCGTTCAAACTTCTAAAATGGCTATAGGACATTTGGAACGACCGCCGTCGACGGATTTTGACCGCACGGTGGGCAGTTAGATCCACGGCAGACACAGCCATAGGCTAAAGTTGTTCATTGTGACTGTCACGATCCCGTGGCTGGGTGTGTCTACTCTGATGACCCTGTACGTGGCGTACCTGTACACTGCTGCTATCAAGTCCTCCTCCCTTTTAGCTGCTGTTTGCCACCTCTAGGAGCAATCATGCCAGGCCAAACAGGTCAGAGGGTCCATCCCTTCTCTCCAGAGGAGCTGGAGACCCTGGTTGAAGAGATCCTTTCCCTGTATGGCCAGCTCTGTGGCTCACAAGAGGAATAGGTAACTATTTCAAATACATTGTTTACTGTGTTCAAATTCATCCTTTCAATTCCCATTGGCTACAATGTGCCTCTGAGTTAGAGAGTGAAACAATGCTATTTTTTATTAAATTGAGTGTTTCCTACATAGGAAAATCATGTAATGGATTATGGGGCTCTGTACTTTGTGGAGTGAACATCAAGATTGTAACGTGTGTGGTGCATGCACATATCTATGCATGTCTGCATTTCATGGTACCTATGATAAGTTACCAAATCAGATCATGGTATATGTGTTAAAAAATGTATAGGCTTGGCAGCATGAGCTGTGTCTGTATCTGTATACTGTAAGAAGCAGCTGAGGATGATGTTAGCCATGCGTACAGTGCCACAGATCACTCAGCCCACATCTGGCTTTGCAAAACTGTTGTCTGTGAGCTAGCTATACCTCACAGACCCATTCAGAGTGCCATACAACTTTGAAATCATATATTTGATTGCCAGAAGATTCATTCTTATGTATTGAATTGATGGAAATGTGATGTTCACTTGGGATTAGTAGGCACAGCCTGCAGAGAGTAAGGCCTGATAATGACTTGTAGCCAGCCTGGGTCATGGCCCAGGCTGGGACAGAGTTACTGTGGCAAGACAACTGATGCACATAGTAATCTCCCTATAGACCTGCAGATTCATGGAGGTTCCCAAAATGAGTTGTATTATGCAGTGGTTGTCTTGATTGATTTTACCTGGTCTTTATTTGGAATGGTAACTGAGGTAACCCCCTGACCTGATTGATACCTCTTTCCACTGATCCACATTGTCATTGTGTCTTTTACTTATGACAGTCCCCCTACTCCCACAAGTCTGTTATCACTTTTCCATAAGTCATGCTTCCACTCTATAGTCCTATTCACATCTGACACATTATCAGTGTAGATAGTTGTTTAATTCTGAAGAGATTTTTAATTGTCATTCACCGGTTTTGTTACATTTAATCCAATGAAACGACACATACAATGGTATGTTGAATGTCATCCCTGTAACAGTCAATGTAAAGAAAGAGGACCCCTTCTAATGAAATGAAAGTTCCTTAAGGCAGGGCTACATAAATCATTGTAAATCTTTAAGGCAACAAAACTGATGTAAAGTAAAACACAATTAATTGATCAACAATGAACAACAAAAATAATTGAAAGAATAAACCAACAAAACTATTTATCTTCAAAAAGTACAAAATATATTTTATTAATAGTCATGTCAGTAATAAAGAGATTCAGTCATACTATTCCAGTCACATCTACAGTCACACTCTCATGTAATCGACATTCAAATTTAAAAACAACATTTAAATGACAAACAATTGTACATAGATTTTGATATTCTAGTGTTCGTTTTCATGAACAAACAATGTGGCACAATAATATTTCACTGTTGTATTCTACTCGCGTTTCGGCACTGGAAGAGTGCCTTCGTCAGGAAAAGGCACAGTCAGACAATGATGATTACAAGAGTGATCATCCAGATCTGTCTCTCAATTATGTAGCGCAGTCTCTGCTGCAAACTGAAATCCGTGCAAACTTAATAGGGAGTGCGCCAATTGCAGAGAGATATCGGTTGTAGATACGTCACAAGTAAAACAATATTGGCATAACGGTGTTTTAGAATATGGTAAAGCCAGAGATGAAGAGATAATCAAGATACAAGGGATATTTTTTGATTGGATAATTTTTGTAGATGCAGCATGTGCGCCGGATGAGGAAATCCATCTCACGCTTCAATCCCTGTAACAGTGCCACATATAGCAAAGGGTGTGTCCTGTGATGGCAGTACATACCACACACACTCAATCTGATCTAGTATGATATCTGATTAAGCAGTCCACATGTCCACACATCCCCAAAGAGGCAGCTCACAGTGACACACATGCCCTTGCTTTGTGATCTAAACCTTAGGATATAGTCTATTCTATTGTGTCATGCTCTATGGACCGTATGCATCAAGTCAGTGGGCATGGCTGTATAGGTGTCTGTACAGTCATGTACAAGTAGTTCACCCTTCAGAAGGCCCTAATTGTGTGTTGTGTGTCATAGTACCTCATATCACAGAACTTGTAGGATGGCCCTGGGCTACATGATGTTAGTATCAGTGTAGGTCATGACCAGGGTTGAGGATAGTCAGCAGATGACCACAAAAGTGTGTATTCATGCTGTTGTAGTGCGTAGCAGGTGACATTTACACATGTATTGTGTTGACTATTGATGAATACTTGTGCTAGTTGTATAACAAATGTGTATCAAACAAACAAATATTCAAAAAATCGCAGATACAATCAGTTTCTTCATCAATTGCATTCAAGCAGGTCCACGTCCAATAGAAAAAAAGCCATATGGAGAGCTATCACCAGGAAGGTGAGGACCCTGAGGGGCTTTAACTGGCTTAGCGTCCATTGAAGGAAGTGGTGGGAGGAGCTGAGGCACTGGACCAGGAAGATCATGGAGGTTCAGCTGAGGAAGTCCTCCCAACGTGGATGATGTGCATGCCTGACCCTGACCCCCCCTAATGACCCGCATACTGGTAGCGGCCTACCTAGAGCTTGATGGGCAGTTGAGGGCCCAACAGCAGCTAAAAGGGGCTGAGTCCTGGTCAGAGTCATACATGTTACATTGCCAACTTTGTGTGTTACAGGCAGGAATTTCCCCATCAATATTGTGGGTGGCCCATGTGCGATTCACAAGATGAGTCATTGTTTGTGTATGTCTGGTAGTAGGTGCATGGTGCTGTGATGTGCCTATTGTTTTTATGACCAGGAACACAGCTGAGTCCAGTCCACTAGCAATTTTCATTTTTAGCAGACACCTTGCTGAGTGAAGTGATAAATCATGTCATGTTCTTAATTGTTCAGGGTGACAATTGTACCAAACAGACCACTTGTCTTCCTTATGTAAGGAGTGATGTTCCCTCACTACTGTCTCTCATGTGCTGGTGGCCCTATTACATGTGACATGGCATACAGCACACAGTTTATGCAGTGACTGGCCAACACTTCCCATTTGGATCACTGACATAATATCGACTACAAAAATATAGACTTACAAAAATATCGATGCCAAAATATAGAATACCAAAATATCGACTCCCTATCTCCAAACAGGAAAGTACAAAAATATAGAATCCAAAATATCGTTGTAAATAATATAGTTAGTCAAAATATCGAATTTTTTAAATGTTTTAAAAGTAATGTAAAATTAATTAAATAATACATATAATTATCTGACACATACTTAAAAATACTTAAATAACATTAAAATTAATAAATAATTAATGTAAGTAAAAAAAATAATTAATACATATATATTAACATAATATCTATTAAAAATATTCAATATTTTCTGCGTGGGATAGCGGGCGGGTAAAATTTACTATTACCACTCCAGTAAGTGCAATAGTAGGGAAGGCGTTGGATGGCGGGAGGGTAAAAATTACTATTCCCACTCCAGAGAATGCAACAGTAGGGAAAGCGCTGGATAGCGGGAGAGTAAAAATTACTATTCCCACTCCAGAGAGTGCAATAATAGTGAAATCATTGGATAGCGTAGAGGTAAAAATTACTATTCCCACTCCAGAGAGTGCAACAGTAGGGAAAGCGTTGGATAGCGGGAGGGTAAAATTTACTATTCCCACTCCAGTGAGTGCAACAGTAGGGAAAGCGTTGGATAGCGTAGGGGTAAAAATTACTATTCCCACTCCAGAGAGTGCAACAGTAGGGAAAGCGTTGGATAGCGGGAGTGTCAAATTTACTATTCCCACTCCAGTGAGTGCAACAGTAGGGAAAACGTTGGATAGCGGTAGGGTAAAAATTACTATTCCCACTCCAGAGAATGCAACAGTAGGGAAAGCGTTGGATAGCGGGAGGGTAACAATTACTATTCCCACTCCAGAGAATGCAACAGTACGGAAAGCGTTGGATAGCGGGAGGGAAAAAATGACTATTCCCACTCCAGAGAGTGCAATAATAGGGAAAGTATTGGATAGCGTAGGGGTAAAAATTACTATTCCCACTCCAGAGAGTGCAACAGTAGGGAAAGTGTTGGATAGCGGGAGAGTAAAATTTACTGTTCCCACTCCAGTGAGTGCAACAGTAGGGAAAGCGTTGGATAGCGTAGGGGTAAAAATTACTATTCCCACTCCAGTGAGTGCAACAGTAGGGAAAGCATTGGATAGCGTAGGGGTAAAAATTACTATTCCCACTCCAGAAAGCGCAACCGTAAGGAATGCGTTGGATAGCGGAAGGGTAAAAATTACTATTCCCACTCCAAAGAGTGCAACAATAGAGAAAGCATTGGATAGAGTAGGGATAAAAATTACTAATCCCACTCCAGAGAGTGCAACAGTAGGGAAAGCGTTGGATAGCGTAGGGATAAAAATTACTATTCCTACTCCAGAGAGTGCAACAGTAGGGAAAGCGTTGGATAGCGGGAGTTCAAAATTTACTATTCCCACTCCAGGGATTACAACAGTACAGAAAACGTCAAATGGCGTAGGGGTAAAAATTACTATACCCACTCCAAAGAGTGCAACAGTAGGGAAAGCGTTGGATAGCGTAGGGATAAAAATTACTATTCCTACTCCAGAGAGTGCAACAGTAGGGAAAGCGTTGGATAGCGGGAGGGTAAAATTTACTATTCCCACTCCAGTGAGTGCAACAGTAAGGAAAGCGTTGGATAGCGTAAGGGTAAAAATTACTATTCCCACTCCAGAGAGTGCAACAGTAGGGAAAGCATTGGATTGCGTAGGGATAAAAATTACTATTCCCACTCCAGAGAGTGCAACAGTAGGGAAAGCGTTGGATAGCGGTAGGCAAAAAATTACTATTCCCACTCCAGAGAGTGCAACAGTAGGGAAAGCGTTGGATAGCGGTAGGGTAAAAATTACTATTCCCGCTCCAGAGAGTGCAATAATAGGGAAAGCATTGGATAGCGTAGGGGTAAAAATTACTATTCCCACTCAAGTAAGTGCAAAAGTAGGGAAAATAATACATTAATATTTTTTAAAAAAAATAATTAATTATTAATACCAAAACAAGTATTACAATTAATTACCAATCACACAAGATTTAATAATTGATTATTTATAAATACCAATACATTTTTGTTTAATTAATTACCTATTAATAATTAATTAACAACCAATTGTTTTTCAATAACAAACATTAATAAATGCTAATAATACCAATTAATCATTAATTAATAATATATTGATTAACGATATACACAAATTATTTAAATAATTAATTTTTTTAAATTATATTACTTCCCACCATATTCCCCTATAAACACACTACCCGCTACAAATATTAAATGAATACAATTAACATAATTATCAATTAAACAATTAATACAAATTAATTACCAATTAATAATTAATCAACAACCAATAAAATTTCAATACCAATTAATAATTAACTAATAACAATTAAATTACTTCCCACCCTATTCCCCTATAAACCCACAACCCGCTACAGAAGTAAAACGCTAAATTAAATTAAAGATATATTAATTAACAATATACACACATCAATTAAATAATTAATTATTTACAATTATATTACTTCCCACCATATTCCCCTATAAACACACTACCCGCTACAAATATTAAATGAATACAATTAACA
Source organism: Triturus cristatus (assembly GCF_964204655.1). Lineage (NCBI taxonomy): Eukaryota > Metazoa > Chordata > Amphibia > Caudata > Salamandridae > Triturus > Triturus cristatus. Next base: position 650,723,843 of record NC_140594.1, read on the forward strand.
TAATTATCAATTAAACAATTAATACAAATTAATTACCAATTAATACAAATTATTTACCAATTAATAATTAATCAACAACCAATTAATTTTCAATACCAATTAATAATTAACTAATAACAATGACATTACTTCCCACCCTATTCCCCTATAAACCCACAACCCGCTACAGAAGTAAAACGCAAAATTAAATTAAAAATAATTAATAATTCCTATAAATTATTATTTAATGTACTATAATTAAATTACTTCCCACCCTACTCCCCTATAAACCCACAACCTGCTACGGAATTAAATTACACAAAAATAAAATAACATAAAATTCATTACTTTAAAAATATTCTAACATACATTACAATATTAATACATACTTTTAACACATATACTAACACTTAAAACACTATAAAAAATTCGATATTTTTAACAACTATATTATGACTGTCGATATTACTTACTTCTATATTATTGCAATCGATATTTCTTACCTGTTTTTCGATATTCTTCACGACTATATTTTGGCAATTCGATATTCTGTCCATTCTATATTTAAAACTCGATATTCTGTCCACTCGATATTTTTTTTTCGATATTATGTCTATTTACCTTTCCATTTGTAAGTTGTGCTTCAACAGTGAGATGAGTGTGTAAACATCACTAGTGCCATCAACATTAGGGCCTACATGTTGTACAATGTGCATTTGCCTGTTGTTAGTTTATCTGAAATAGTGTTTCAAAAGTCATTCACTGACTGGTGACATGCATCAGGGAGTGAGATGTTGAACTGTAGAGATCATATGGTAGTGTCTATACCAGGGATCTCCAACCAGTTGATCGCAAGCTACTGGTAGCTCACCGATACGCTAGGAGTAGCTTGCAGTACGACATCTCTTTCTTTATTGTTTTGCCTAATTCAAGGCCTCTTTTCAATGCTTACCCGCTCTCACCCAAACCAACTGCTTAGATTGGCTGAAACGAGCCTAAGCAGATGACGTCATTAACAAAATCTTGGAACAAGCAGTATTAGACTGCCAACCGGAAACCACACTGCCTTCCTCCTGCAGCTCAAAGAAACAATGAACAGGAGTAAACCCGTTTTCCCAGCAGAGACCGGGCAAAGGTTTTTAACACAACAACAATGTCTCAACTGGATATCATTTAAAATAGCAAATTTAAACACAGTGATATAAATCACAAAGGGAAGGGGAAAGAAGGAAGGGAGACCACAAGAAAAATTAGAAAAAGGATATATATTGTAGGTAGTTAACAGCAGTACGGTACAATCTAGGTACAAATGACCAAAAAAACACAAGTGAGCACTGGGCGTGCTGGTGATAGTGAACGGCGCAGTGACACAATGGGTGAAAATAGCGTGAACGGCGAAAAACAATTATAATGACAATGTGGTCAAGGAAATTGATTATATACAGTCTGGTTTGAACAAATTTTAAATGACCACAGAGAAGCCAAAGTTCTTTGCTGAGGATTGTCGACGGCGTTTCAGCCTGATGTAATTTCAGGCCATCATCAGGACAATGGTCATAGTTTAACGTATACTGGGCGTAATACAGGTAAGTGCAGGGAATCCAAAAGGTGGAATGTACGCAGGCATAAATCAGCGCAAGATCAAGGATTAAAGCAGTCGATGGTCAGCGTCAAAATGTGCTGTGGCCGTGAACAATGGATCTCCTGGGGCCAGGCATAGGAGTCAAATCTCGTGAGGATTTGGAAGCAATGGGTCCACGGGTGATTAAATCGATGGACGGGAGCAAAACCTGAGAGGTCAAATTGGGCTGTGGCCGGGAACAAAGGATGTCCTGGGGCCCGGCATAGGAGTCAAATCTCGTAAAGATGGGTCCAAGGGTGATTAAATCGATGGGCGGGAGCAAATCCTCAGAAGTGAAAAGGCGGGCGAATGAAGCGTCCGTGCCGCAGTTAAAGTCAATAAAGCTGACTGTGCGGGCTCTCTGGGAGCAATGCGAAATTTGCTTAGCCTTTTGTAGCTCACAATCATTTTCACAGATCAGAAGTAGCTTTCACTAAAGAAAAGGTTGGAGACCCCTGGTCTACACTTATCCTTACAAGGTTATCTTAGTTTGCAACACCAAAGAGTGCTATAATGTGCCACCTCATTGGGACTCTAGTGATCCCACATCTTTATGTCATAGATATTCACGGACACCCAACAACCTTAAAAGGAGTACTGGCTTGTAGGAATGTAATCTATGAATGGCGTTATCACCTCTACCAAGCAAGATTGGGGATGTTCATAGGGGTGGGGGGAGCTTGCGGAGTTTCACTACGTCGAATTCCGCTTAGATAGCTAAAAACTCAGTGGGATCCGTGGAGTTCTGTCAGCGGTGGAATTCCCCTCCGGCTTACACGCTCTCTATTAATTACCTTCTTCTAGATGCACTGCCAGCAAGGGAGGATAGTGTGCAGGGTGTCATTGTGGCGCTGTCAATCTGACATCTTTCAGGGCGACTTGGCCCTCTGAAAAATAGGAAAACACTTGGGAATGTGGTCTGTGGAATTTAACATGTATTGCCGTTCGCAAGCATGGTGCTTCTGTCCTACTACTGTCTTTATCATATATGCAATAGACTGTCTGCGCCAAGGCACAGCAGACCCCTCAACCCGCTGCAAATTCTTAAAGCTTGCTTCTGGTGATCCTGTAGTTGATAAGAACCACCCTAATGCAAAGCAGAGTTTAAAAACATTTGCAAACTAAAAATGCGACCGTCCCGTCCCCAGCAACAAAACTGTCCCCCAGAGAGAGTAAAGATCTAGAAATACATAGTCGATGTTGTTCAGTGACTTTGGACTTGTGATGGGCTTATCATAGCCCTTACTTTCTCTACGCACGCATACGACGTTTGTGCACACTGAGTACGGTTTGAGACAGAGTGTTTGTAATGTGTCTATTATGGACTAGGGATTATTATCACTCATTTAACTCTTGTCCTCTGCGCTCCGAGGCACATATATTGACTTCTATGAGATTTGATTTGGAATCAAAATTATTTTGAGCCTTGAAAAAAAGTCGTCAAACGATAAAACACGTGTCGGCTGTATTCATCTTTGGCTTTATTCATCTGTGGACTACAATCCAGATTGTTCATCTTTGAAAAGTAAAATATTTGCAACCTTAGACATAAAAGACTTCTTGAGAAACCTTGCATCTACAGCTGCTATTTCTGCGAGACGAGTGTGAGACAACTGCAGGCGAGAGCGGTGTGCGCAGTCCAGAGTCCTCAGAGTCCGGGAGCGCTGAGACTGTGCTGAGTCCTCGAGCGAAGGCAGGAACCGCCACAACCCCGCTGCCCTGCTCCTGCCGATGGCCAACGGCAGAGGGAAATTACGTGGGAGCACAATACAGCAGTCGCCAGGCACAACCAGGCATAATCGAGGAAACTGTTGGAGGCAGGGTGGGGCAGGGCATCCTAACGGCTAGAGCCTCGGCTCCGTCAGACTTATCGGAAGCGGCCGGCGTTAGGACGGTGCAGCTTGCTAGTCGGTGTGGGTACGGTGCGGGCATCCGCCGGCTCTCCTCTCCTTGCCTGCTCTTTCAACTCAGCCTCAAGCAGATTGCATACAGGCTTTGTCCCTGCCGCCGGACCAGTTTCCCCCCCCCCCCCTCCCCCCCACAGCTTGGTCCAGATAAGCAGAGAGGAGCAAAGAGGTTATAGGGAGGCAAGCCAGACAGTCCTCCTTTCTCCACTCCTCCATCATCTGGACTGGTTCCCTAACTGTCTGGGAAACTACTGAGGGACCTTTGGAGGGGCACCAGAGGACAGCTGGACAGCAGGTAAACTCAACTGGGTCAAATCGGGTCCTCTATAGCCAAGAGTGACAGGCCTCCTGGGAACAAATTACAAAAGATGCACCAGGGAATAACAACTCCAATTTGGAGAGACCCACTGCTTTTTTTCTTTTTTTCTTTTGGAGTGGACCGCCAGTTGCCTGGCGAACAGCGGCCTGAACTGTGGTAGCGAGTGGTGGCACCCGGATTAACTACTATTGCTGGGGCACAGCACAATCATACCTTGCTAGCCATGGCCACCACAATCAAAGATACAACCCCAATCACTGCCACAGTTATAACTATAGTCATTATGGCAGTCTTCAGTCCGTTCATCGCATTTCATCACAGCTAAACCTCTCATGGCTGTCCGAATGTCTTCACCTGAGGCCCAGCCCACCCTGAGAAATTGTTACCACCATAGAGCAGCTAAGGACTCCAATCATGAAGTAACTAGCAGGACATATCCTTCCCTCAAGGGATGGAAATATCACATAGACTATTCCATCAACGCCGAGCTAATGCCACTGAAAAAAGAAGGACCAAAAACCCAAGACACACATCCTAGAACAAAAATCACCCGAAGCAATTGAAGTGCTGATGACAATTTATGATGGTCTATGCACACCTTTCTCCTTTGGCACAGTGCCTAACTTCAGTCTTAATAAGACAAGCCTATTGACTTTGGAGACCTTGGAAGCTATTAAGCCCATTAAAGACGCAGCCTGCGTACCTGTCCATACTCCATTAACATTAAAATCTACACACGCATCCGCAGCAAGGGACTACAAGGCCAGGAAAAGGGCTAGCTATATTAATAGCGAAGGCACTCCAAAAATCGCAAAAAAAAACTTTAAAAAAAAACTTCAATAACTGATTACTTAAAAAAAAAATATCCTCAGCTATCTCATCTAGATACCCCACACTCAATTAGGAAAAGAGAACTCAACGGAGGCCCGGCAGCCACCCCTGCCCCTATGGTAGACATATCGCTCATAACCCCCTCCCCGTAGATAAATATCAGGCTTAACCAGGCGCACCAACAATTAATAAATAGCACGGTAATAGATATATCATCTGGAAGCCCTTCAGATAGTTTGCTGGCAGACATTGATCTATCTACTAACATGATGGGAAAAGATCAAAGAGGCAAAAAATATAACATATTACAACTTGCCTTTTAACCCCCACAGATTGCTTGTTGAAAGCACAACCCCTGCTTAAAATAAACAACATAACCACGGCTGCTCAGATTCACATCCACAGGGAAATAAGAAAAGGTGGCATAGGACAACAGGGCACAGTAGGCTGCAGCCTCAGGTTAAGCGATCGAGTAGATCAGGAAATTCTTAAAAGCAGCCAAAGGGGAACTGACACTGGTCAGGGCCAGCCCGGGGCCCTGCCTTGCAGCAATGATAAAGAAACAATGAATTTCATAGAGATTGAGACAGTACCTGAGCAGAATGAGCTACAACTACCAGAAGACCATAGCTCTAAGATGAGCATGAGCATTATGGAAAACCTAATATTATCTGCCACCAAAAAGATTAAAAACAACATTGAACAAGACTCCCTACTGGCTTCCGTAAACGCCACCTTAGCCAACACAGTAAATGCCCTGACATGGCAGTCTGACAAACTGGAATTGCAACTTGACTTAATCCAAACCTAGGCCATCTCAATATTAAAAATAGAGGGAAAAGTCAGCTCTTTTCAAGAGAGGCAAAAAAATGTTGGAGGCAAATAAATCCCTTGTGCGTCATGCTCCTGCCATCAGATTGCGGAGAAACTATGCAGCTTACCAGATGCCCTGAACCTAATGATAATGGATATAAAGTCGGCCTTACAACAACAAGTAAGTAGTACTGTCAGAAGGCCCAACCAAAAATCAACTGACACAGAAACTGGACGAACCGAGGAAAGAGTGATCAGCTCGCCGGAGGCAGCCGACAAGTTGACCTCACAGTTGGATGTGATGTTACCAATGAAAGCTCTTACAAAATCACTGCTGCTCACCCTAGCAGGACACCACAACCAGGGAGTTGTTCTATCTTCTATAGTGCAGGAATCGGTCCCAGAAGCGAAGGACAGAAAATTGCCAGGCAATCGCAATGGCAAAATAACAACTGAAGAAAACCAATGGTCCGTTGCCTAGTCAAAAAGAGCAAAAAAAAGACAAAAGAAGCCAGAAGCAAAGCAGAGAAAGAACGTTTTTCAAATCAGTTTCCAGCTCAGAAAATAAAACCAGATATTAACTTGTCTAATGTATACCCACTGTATAAAGGTAGTGGAAAAACAAAGAACGTATTACAACCTGTTCAATCGCCTGCTCCCCCATTCCATGCAATCCTGGACTCGCCACCGACTTTATCCAAACCAAATACAGACTCCACCATGGTAAAATGTCCAGCAACACAATCCACCATGCCAGGAATACACTCGCAGGGGATGCAACCATAAACCATGCACGACCAGAAGGAAATTCAGCCCAGAAATAGTGGACACATGACTAAAGGACCTGAACCAGGACAATTGACTGCTCCCCCACCCAAAGGCACTGTGACATTAGCTCTTTCTTCATTCAGGAAAAATTTCAGTTTCACCACTGACCAATGCCCTCTATCTCGACACTCAGTGTCCACCACTTAAATGCAGAGGGCGCAGCAACCATTAGGATGAGCGGCGACATATGTCCCGCAGGAAGTCAACTCACCCGTAACAGAAAGTGCTGATCCACAGAGAACATTGTCCAGGTGTGATCTGATCAGACCAATCACTAACGATCACCTCCCCCCCTGTCCATACCCACAACGAAGGTCAAACAAAAAAATGCTTAGGTGAGGACCGACCGACTAAGCTGGCCCTCATCTCACATTATCCTTCGGAAGGGAGCCACGATGTATTGAATCGTTCTAAATTATTAAGGTTGTTCCAGGCCATTCCCATTCAGTCTAAGATAATGTCTGAGGACATTTTGAGTGTGGAATTCAAAACCACCCCAGAGTGCAGTAACGGGAGGGAAGCAAATTCACTGGCAGAAGCTATATTAGACTGCAAGTCTATTCTTGAGGAATGGGGCATAGGAATTTCAAAAATCTCAGCGCCTGACTATCCAGCACTACTAAAAAAGCTACTTGATCTATCCAACTCAAAAGCCCACCCCTACAGCATACTAAGGGGGACTGGGCACTCGTTCCGTTACCCATAGTTATATAACATACATATAGCTTGCACCTACTCATCAACAAGGGGCCCCTTGAGGAAAATTGCAACAGGACAAATTGGGGCAGAACATCAATCCGACTGGAACTGGGTGTCTTATTCTTGTCCAGTGAAGCAACAGCTTATTCCTAGCAGTGAGAAGTGCTCATCAAGAGCCACAATAACTCATAACTCTTCTGTCATGGAATGTAGCTGGGCTATCAAGACTTTTAAGCTTAAATAAGCAAAATCACTGTCAATGGCATCCGACGTACTCTGTCCACAAGAAACATGGTCACTAACTCCATTAACAATCGCTGGCTTTCAAGGGGTCCACCAAGTAGCAAAGAAAAAAAACATCTGTGGGAGGCCATCGGGAGGCTTGACAATTTACCTTAATCTCAACATGAAAATAACAATAACCTCAATTCCAACTCAAAATGAGCTGCTTCTACTGGAGAGTCTCAAGTCATCCGCCTCCCGAATCAAATCAAGATCCTCCTGATTAACGTCTACTTTTACAGCTTTGGCTCAGAACAAGCTACAAGGCTGAGCCAGCTGAGCGACAAGTTGGATCAAATTCTTTGTGATCATGTAAACCATGAAATAATAATGTGGGGTGGTTTCAACCTGAGATACCTAGGAACATTCATCACCGACTGTCCACCTCTAAATTCCTTAAGTACACAACAAAACAAAACCTTAAGCAAACATAGACTTAAGTCCGCACAGATTATAGCTAATAACCTTGAGCCATCAAAACGGCTTTTGAAATTCTTCAGGGGGATGAACACTATTGATTACGCTTTTGCCTCTGAAAAACTCATGAACCACCTTGTGAGTTTCAAAGTGCATCCATCAAATGATACTGATCACCGTGCTCTCCGTACAACTTTTAATCTTCACCTACCTAAACGCAAAGGTACTGGGCACCTCCCGCAATGATGAATCAGCACATTTAATTCAGAGAATAAAATGGGGCCACGTCAGTCCACAGAAACTAGCATCATGGAAAGTCATAACCGGACAGTCTCTGCAGGCCCAAAGTGGTGAATACCTTTTAACTCACTGGGCATCTATAACCAGGGGCATTCACGAATCACTGAATTCCCGCCCAGGCTGTGAGCGACTTCAGTCAAAATGTTCTAATAAAAATCAATCTATACTGGCTAGCTCACAGCTTATCCGAAAGTTGACGAAGGCACGCAAAAAAAACCAGAATGAACAAATCAAAGTTGCACTGCAATTGGAACTTCAAGGCGCAAGAAAACAACATAAGCGATTGGTATGGCAGGAAAAAAATCAGCAGAGGGAAAAGGATTGGCAATATGTTTATTCGATAATGAGCAAGCATAACCATTTCGATTTATGGAGGAACATCAAAAGCAAAACATGCCAGGAAGTTATAAGGAGTAATGCCATCAATGAAGCCATGTGGTCCTTGCACGTAAAAAAAGCTATACGTAATCGATCAAGCAAGAGTTTTTCAACTCGAACTTTCAGACCCCAGTGACGACTCTAAGGGCTGTGTCACTATGTATACGACCAACAGCATTCAAAAAGCACTACGTAAAACACGAGCTTCAGGTGCACCTGGCACAAATGGCCTTCTTGCAAAACTATTCAAAGAAGATTTAACACTATGGCCTGCAATACTTTCCCCACTGTTCACCATCTGCTTTGAGTTCCATCAAGTGCCCGACAGCTGGAGAGGATCAATACTGTATCCAATTTTTTAAAAGGGCGATAGACAGAACCCCATCAACTTTTGCCTGGCAGCCTTATTGGATATTGATGAGAGAAGGAGACAAGGGAAACCCTACTCACTTGGAACCAGGGTACGTAGTTTATAAACAGAAACAGTGGTTCCTGTGGACTAATGCAGTAAGATTGTTAGTTATAAGCACAATCGCAATGAAAAAGGGTTAAGTCGATATCCAAAGGAGAAGAAACCATACACTGCTCAATGTTTGGTACTCACAGTCAATATTTATATATATAACACAATAAACAATTACAGAAATGTTGAATTTATACACAGTGAGCAGTGTCCCCAGTGAAAAAATTGGAAACTAAAGCAATAGTGACATATTGTGACATGAAAAGAAAAGGTTTCCAAAATAAGGTAAAGACGACCATGAAACAATAAGTAATAGAAGTAGCCTCCTTATGCAATCATAGGGGCTGTTAAATGGGTCACTTTGAAATATTGTCGACGGCGTTTCGACCCCTGTGACAATAAGGGGTCTCTTCAGGACCTATTGATGTAGGGACATCTGAGTCGTAAACTGTCAGCGTGACAAAGGTGCACCACAGGAAAGTGATTAATAGGAGGGGTTACTCACATGGGACCCAGCCAGGCACCCAGTGAGGGGAGCTGACAGAGAAGAGTCAGTGGCAGCGGTCCTCCAATTCAGGTGAGGCGTGCAACACTGCTGGAAGAGCACATCAATGTGTGTTTATGAATAGAACTCCAAGTGAAAGCAATAAATGCTTTGTGCGCTTTTGTAAGCCACTCCGACCAGTGGTAGTGCTTATTTGAATATTTCTAGTGATGCCTGTACATGTGAGTCAGTGTAAACCGGTGAGATGAAAACTATGTTCTTGAAGCGCATTACGCGTGCTTTCGCTATGGAGCAATTTCCGGGTGTGGGGTATTCCAAGTGGCCTGCTTAATGCCATTATATTCATCAACTTGGGTGAGGGTCAAGTTGTCAGATACTGTGTTAACCAGGAAGATCAATACTAACCAAGGGCTAAAGCAACGGTGTGTCCTCGCTCCAATGTTGTTTAATCTATACACGGCCGACATATCCCGGGCACTTAACAACGCCAATCTAATCCCCCCAAAAATCGGTAAAACTAAGATCACGATACTGCAGTACGCGGATGACATTGTTCTGCTCGACAACTCAAAAATAGGAATCCAGAGAGCATTAAACTCCCTTCACACCTACAACATAGTAAATAAGATGATTGTAAACGCCTCCAAAACAAAAGGTGTTATCATTCGGAAGGACGCTAAAACAAACAAGCTGCAACTGGTCTCTGGGCCCCTTAAAAGTCACTGGAGCCAAATCCTATACCTTCCTGGGCACATGGGTCTCAGTAAATTGCACACCTACAACATGCACGCGCCATTTAAAGGATAAGGCAGCATTAATTACCACCAGATTGCCAATTGCACAAAGCCCTTGGAAGCCCCACCTCAGCCCCAATCAGAAAAGTGCTCAGGGCAGTATTACCATCTGCAATCACCTACGGCAGTGAGGGCTTTCCGGGCCAAATCATTAAAATTATTGAAAAATTACATCTAAAAGTCTACAAAAGAGTGTTCAGGCTGCCATATTACACCAGGGGACCTCTGGTGAGGCTCGAATATGGCCTGGAGGGCACTGAATGGTCTAGCATGGTATCCTTTCTAAAGTATTATTACAGATGCATCACGGCGACACCAGGCACCTTGAAATTTATCCTGCAAAATATATTCAAATATAAAAATAACCCTTAGTCCACTTATCTAACGGCGGCAGCAGCTACTCTCCAAATCGATTTGACGGTTCTAAACACTTCATCACTCACACACACTGCAGTAAAAAGCATATTGAAAAAACAGATAAAATTCCTCTTGAAGACCTTGGACATGGAAAATATCAAGTCCACACCTCCGCGAAGGGCCCTCAGACACAATCTTATCTTAATTGCACAATCGGGAAAGCTTACCTAACCCACATTTTGGCAGTAAGGATGCTTGCATTACAAATTAAAGACTTGAATCCAACTGGCCACTGCTCTCCAAGATTGTTAAGTGCAGACTATGCAGCTACAAATCTGAAACTTATATACACTTACTTTGCTGCTGTTCGCTGTTGCTCGATTTCGGGCGAACACTATAAAAGCAACTTTTTTTAAATCCATGGCATAAGAACATGTAACAATGCAATGAACTGAATTTTTAGCATCATTGTTCGCCTTGAACTGGCAAGAATTGATAAAAAGATTTTGCAAAACCTTATTAAAAATACACAACTAAGCGCTGGGATGACCACGCATTGATAACATTTAGTTCCTGCAACACGGACATTAGACATTGCAAAGTCTGACATCTTTGTAATTGAGTCTTAACAATTGTTATGTATTTAACCCAATTTGTAGCGGATTTTAACAATTTTTACTTTTTCCATATACATTTTAATAGATTTAAAATAGCCAAGTTACCTTAAACTTAACTAAAGCCGACTGTACACCGTGAGTTTTATCTTTAGGCCCCATGTGCCAGTCTAGGCGCGCAACACCAATTGGACTCAAAGGGCTTCAGCCCCCCCCCCCATGTGTGGCAGCCCGGGATGAGTCAGCTTCCCGGGCACACACACACAGCCGCACCCGAGCACTTCACAGGTCTTTTAAAAGACCATTTACATGTTAATGAGGCCTCGCTGTTGTTTCACCCCTTCTAAGAGCCCCTGCAGCTCCACTCTGCCTATTGCTTAAAGATTCAGCCCCGCCCCCTGAAATCCGCTCCACTCTGCCTTTTGCTTAAAGATTCAGCCCCCCCCCGAAATGTTTTCTTAGCTACCCCCCCCCCCCCCCCCCCCCCCCGAAATTTGGATCTAGTTGCGCGCCTCTGTGCCAGTCACACTAGAGAGGGCATTGCAAGGACCCACCGATTCTTCTGTCCTTTATATAGCATGTCTTTTAAATGTCTAATATTGCCATGGTTTTAATTAACTATATAATAAACTGTGTGCTGATACTGATAAAAAAATAACCTGTCCCCCACAAGCAGTGGAATCGGCCCCCGCCAGAAACACTTGGTGCCCGGCAGCATTAGTCCAGTCCTTGTCTCGAGAGAGAGAGCCTGTGAGCAGAGCAGCGCGCGGTGTCTCAGGAGAGAGAGAAGCCACTGCTCCACTTCTGGAATGTTCTCACGGGAGTGGAAGCCTTGCGGGCCTGGCCCCGGACAGGTGTTGACAGAATGTGCTAACTTGGGTGTGCCTCCTCGCGCCGCCTCTCAAGCTCTAATATTTAGCGTCTGAAACAAAACAATTAAAGCATCTGCCTTTGACAGATCTCACCTGCAATTACCCTTCTAGCTCTATTACTGTTCCTGACTCTGCCAACCAGCAGCAGTAGCTCCTGCATAATGTTCTGTTCCCCAGCCCAGCTCGATAATTACACCTACTAAACTCAGTGCAATTTAAGCCCACACACACCACGCTCAATTCTCGCTTGGCGCCAAATTACAGGTCCTTTTATTACTCAGGCTACTCATTATAGCCACCTCAGATGGATAAAAGCTGCAGCATCACCTACATTCAACCTCCATTTTACAAGTGTATGTCTACGGTAGGCGTTTAACTCCATTAACTTTTATTGGTTGTGTTATATACAGTAGGATATATACATTATTTTCTTGTACATCTACCAGTTTAACTAATTAGAGGTTTGCCTGCCGCTACAGACAAGCTTCCATTGCCACCAAAAATATAAAAGTTCGTCTAGAAGGTCTCTTAAAACTCATGCAATCAGATTTCTTGTGTCTCACAGCCGTACAGCACCCTAAAGTACATGGCTGTTAATGATAGTGGAATCCTTGTTTATTAAGTCTAGCTAGAGGCAGCTACGGTATCTTGGGATCTGTTGTTATCAATATCTTAACATATGCATTGGATCAGGGCGGCCATCTTCGAGTAGCTAGACCACAGTCAATAACAACTAACCTATGGGGAAACACTTGCCTGCTTGAGGTCCTGCCGGGAAGGATTCCTTTGCGCTTGCAGCTACTTGCCTGTTGCGAGGTCCTGCTGAGGATTCCCTGCGCCTGTTGCCACCTTGTTGTCCTGCCTGTCTCGTTGTTCTTCCGGGGAGTGTGGAGTGCTGTGTCTGGGTTGCCCCCGCCGCCGTGCCGCTGCCGCTGCGCGGCCGTGAAGAGGGCTGGACTACATCCCCCAGCAAGCCCTGCATCCCCGCCCACCAACCGGTTCCCGCGCCTGGAGGAGTACTAAGGGAGGCAGCTCCCTTCGGGGAGCGGGAAACACTTGCCTGCTTGAGGTCCTGCCGGGAAGGATTCCTTTGCGCTTGCAGCTACTTGCCTGTTGCGAGGTCCTGCTGAGGATTCCCTGCGCCTGTTGCCACCTTGTTGTCCTGCCTGTCTCGTTGTTCTTCCGGGGAGTGTGGAGTGCTGTGTCTGGGTTGCCCCCGCCGCCGTGCCGCTGCCGCTGCGCGGCCGTGAAGAGGGCTGGACTACATCCCCCAGCAAGCCCTGCATCCCCGCCCACCAACCGGTTCCCGCGCCTGGAGGAGTACTAAGGGAGGCAGCTCCCTTCGGGGAGCGGGAAACACTTGCCTGCTTGAGGTCCTGCCGGGAAGGATTCCTTTGCGCTTGCAGCTACTTGCCTGTTGCGAGGTCCTGCTGAGGACTCCCTGCGCCTGTTGCCACCTTGTTGTCCTGCCTGTCTCGTTGTTCTTCCGGGGAGTGTGGAGTGCTGTGTCTGGGTTGCCCCCGCCGCCGTGCCGCTGCCGCTGCGCGGCCGTGAAGAGGGCTGGACTACATCCCCCAGCAAGCCCTGCATCCCCGCCCACCAACCGGTTCCCGCGCCTGGAGGAGTACTAAGGGAGGCAGCTCCCTTCGGGGAGCGGGAAACACTTGCCTGCTTGAGGTCCTGCCGGGAAGGATTCCTTTGCGCTTGCAGCTACTTGCCTGTTGCGAGGTCCTGCTGAGGACTCCCTGCGCCTGTTGCCACCTTGTTGTCCTGCCTGTCTCGTTGTTCTTCCGGGGAGTGTGGAGTGCTGTGTCTGGGTTGCCCCCGCCGCCGTGCCGCTGCCGCTGCGCGGCCGTGAAGAGGGCTGGACTACATCCCCCAGCAAGCCCTGCATCCCCGCCCACCAACCGGTTCCCGCGCCTGGAGGAGTACTAAGGGAGGCAGCTCCCTTCGGGGAGCGGGAAACACTTGCCTGCTTGAGGTCCTGCCGGGAAGGATTCCTTTGCGCTTGCAGCTACTTGCCTGTTGCGAGGTCCTGCTGAGGACTCCCTGCGCCTGTTGCCACCTTGTTGTCCTGCCTGTCTCGTTGTTCTTCCGGGGAGTGTGGAGTGCTGTGTCTGGGTTGCCCCCGCCGCCGTGCCGCTGCCGCTGCGCGGCCGTGAAGAGGGCTGGACTACATCCCCCAGCAAGCCCTGCATCCCCGCCCACCAACCGGTTCCCGCGCCTGGAGGAGTACTAAGGGAGGCAGCTCCCTTCGGGGAGCGGGAAACACTTGCCTGCTTGAGGTCCTGCCGGGAAGGATTCCTTTGCGCTTGCAGCTACTTGCCTGTTGCGAGGTCCTGCTGAGGACTCCCTGCGCCTGTTGCCACCTTGTTGTCCTGCCTGTCTCGTTGTTCTTCCGGGGAGTGTGGAGTGCTGTGTCTGGGTTGCCCCCGCCGCCGTGCCGCTGCCGCTGCGCGGCCGTGAAGAGGGCTGGACTACATCCCCCAGCAAGCCCTGCATCCCCGCCCACCAACCGGTTCCCGCGCCTGGAGGAGTACTAAGGGAGGCAACTCCCTCCGCCTCGCGGACGCGCGCGGGCGGCGCCGGGAGAAGCCCGGGACAAGGGCGGGACCGTCTGTGGCCGTCCGGGGCCGAAGGAGGCCGGGCTGGGCAACACCTCTTGGCTGTGGACTCTGGGTTTGTTTGGACTTTATTATCTCATTAACAATGAGTAATGTTTTAATAGCTATATAGTATACAGTCATAAGCTGACGTAGCGTGTTGTTTTTTTATTCTTGATTTTTTAGCAATTAGCTATTGTGCATACAGGGGTTTCTTCCAGTACTGTACCAGTCTGCTAGTCCCCAACTGAGTAATGGGGAAACATACTAAACCCTCTTCGAGTCGTCCTATGACTAGGCAACTAGCTAACTCGAATCCACCGCTGCCAAGTTTGACAGCGATAGACAAAATGTTGCAGAAAACAATTGGGGTGGTTGCTACAGCAATTGAAAATACGGAAAGACGGCTGTCCATTACTCCTGCATTTACTATGGCACCCCCACATGACGGCTCGGCTGATATGTCCACATATCAGGTGGATATGGAAGCTATGACATCCATGCTCCCATCCTTTACCCATTTACCTTGTGCGCAGGTGATTTTAGATGAGCCTGAGCGCACGGAAGTTGGTCCATTATCTTCCTCTTTTGTTTCTATAGTGGCCCCCAAGAAAAGGGTAAAGCCAAAGAAAAATAAGCAGAAAACAAAACAGAAAACAAAACAAAGGACCTTTAATTCTGCCCCTCTTGCTCCTGGGCTTGCCTCTTCAGACCAGATTCATCACCCTCCTACTATTAACCCACCGGTTTGGGCTTCTAACCTACTACTAGATCTACAATCGCACATTGACAACTCCCTAAACCTTCTCCTAAAAACCCTGTCATCCAAAATAGACAGGTTGGTATCTCTTATTAATACCAAAGGTATAGGGTCACAGCAGTCATATCTTGATCCACTGCCCATCTCTCGTGGCATGGTAGGTAGTATCACCCAAGCTAGGAGTAATAATCCTGTTCCTCAGGGCCAGCCTAGTTCTTGCTCGCTTCTTACTTCCTCTATCTTACCCCAGCCTCCCTTGGCTCCACCAACTGTCTCTTCTGTTGGTGCCCTTACACCTTTGAATGCTCCCCGAGCACCTACTGTTTCATTAGCTTGTGACCAGCCTCAGATCAATAAGGAACATAGCCCACGGGGTTCTGGTGGGGGTAGGCTCCTTCCTATCATGGGAGGGAACTCAGCCTCTCTGAATTTGGTTAATTCTCTGCCATTTGTTCAGCTCCCCCCCGAGTCTGCCCCGTATGTGATTGTGCTCACAGGAGTCCCTCCTTTATCTAGCACTAAGGGGGAAACTTACTATGAACTAAAAAATAAAGTCACACATTGGCTGTCCAAAAATAGACCATTGAATGGTGCTGGCAAAGGGGAGATTTTGTTTGTTCGTAGGATTAGTTGGCTAGGGACCCGCCTAAAGGACATTAGTGGGGATTGTGTCTTGGTTAATTTTAGGGACCCCAGAGTAGTGGGACATATACTGGATTTGGGTGGGAAGATCAAACTAGGTTCTATTGATACTTTCCATTTGGGGTATTTTTATTCTCATCCCAACGTTCTGAACCCTGTAGGACCTTCATACCCTCACCATCCCTCTCATAATTCTTATTTCAATATCCCGGTTGCCAACCGTTTTGATGTGCTTAGTTCCGTGGATTGACCATCATCCGGAAGGAACACCAAGGGTAGGCACATGCGCTGTGAGGGGAACTTTGGTAGAGAGGTCTATGGTATGGAGATGGATTCTTCCCTGACCGCATTGGGCACTGGGAGTGGACACACTCCCCTTCCCCTTTCCTATCTGAACAATAGCACTATGGAAGGATACCCTGAGCTGGGTCCCCCTGTACATATTGCCTCGCATGAGTCGCCTATTTCTCCCCACTTGGAGACCAGTCCTTGTTCCTCACCCTCGCGTAGACCACTAGTAGGGTCTTGGAATGTGGCTGGACTGGAGACCAAACTCTCTGACCCTGAGTGGGGAGATCTAATGGACAAATTTGATATTTGTCTATTTCAAGAAACTTGGCTCCGGTACAGCCCAGCGAGGGTGGGCTATGCAACTTTCTCTATTCCCGCGGTTCAAGGCGTTAGGGGAAGACCATCGGGGGGGCTAGTTATCTGGGTTGCAACCCATCTAGGTTGCTCTGTAAAATTAATTGATACAAAATCCCCCGATATCTTATGCCTGCTACTTACCTTCCCTGCCGGATATTCGTTGGCTGTCCTAAACGTTTATCTACGCCCATGTCCGGCACAGTTGGGGTTGTCGATTTTGGGAGCTTTGGACGAGGTACTTCATTCCCTTCCTCCTGCGTCGCACAAATTATTAGGTGCGGATTTCAACTGCCACTACGAGCCTCTCTTCGGGATCCCTCCCCTTACCTGTGATGAGGACGAAAACTACAAAATCCCTGTCCCCACCATTTACCCGGCCAAGCGTCTCCTTCCCTTAGCCCTCGAGATTAACAAGTTGGCCATTGCACATTCCTTGAGGGCTTGTAATGGTAGACTGTGTCCTGATGTACCGGGAGCTTTTACCTTCAATAGACCCGGGAGTTGCTCGACCATCGACTATATCTTGGTGAACGTGGAATTTTGGGGCTATTTAGCAACATTTTCTGTTATTCCGCGGATCGATAGTGACCATAACTTACTGTCACTAGAGCTGATAAGTAACTTTGGTGGTAGTGCAGGCTCACATGGCCTGTCGCCACACAATAGTGAGAACTTGGTTCTAGCTGCAGGAGGCAGACGGATTAGGTGGGCAAGGGTTGTGACCGATGAAATAAAGCTTGCAGCTTTATATAGTAGTGTCACTCGTTCCCTGGAGGCGGTTTTCCTCCTATTGAGTTCCAACGGGGATATTGAGCAGACCCATCACCTTGCTCTCCAAAATATCCATAAGGAACTTCTGGGTGGCCTGGTTGGTTTTTTCTATAGTACCTCTGTTTCAAGGCCACGGGCCCCAAGGCCTGAGCATTGGTACAATAGTTCCTGTAGATTGGCCAAGACTGCCCTGATTAAGGAGGTAAAAAATGGCACACTGTTGAGTATCCAGGTTGCAAGGGCATTTTATAAAAATTTGATTAAGGAGGCAAAATCGGAGTGGGAGGAGCTTAGGTGGCAAAACATGAAACAAGCACTAGCAGTTCATGACTCGAGGGCCTTCTGGAACATTGTTCGAACTGGTTCAGTAGCTTGTAGCCCCGCTATCATTCCTAACCTCAGTGAGGAGGTTTGGCTCGCCCATTTCAAACCCCTATATTCTTTAAGTGATCCTTGGGGAGGTTCTGATTTGGTAACCCCGCCCAACGCAACTCCATTGAATCAGAAGGACCATGAAGACTCTGTGAGTCGTACTTTCTCCCTCTCAGAAATAGAGTTGGCTCTTAGTACCCTAGCTGCGGGGAAGGCTCCGGGGCTTGACAGGATTCCCGGTGATCTGTTTAGAAGTGAACCAAATATTTGGGCCCCTTATATTTTGGTTTACTTCAATGCCATTTTGCAGGGTCTCGAGATCCCGGATACCTGGTTGGGAGCAGAAATTATACCTATACACAAAAAATCCTCTCCCCTCGACCCAGCCAACTACCGCCCCATTAGTTTGATTGACGTCTTACAAAAACTGTTTGCTCGAGTCCTTTTAACAAGGTTGCAGACCTGGATGGAGGACCATCAAATCTTAACCTCGCTCCAGGCAGGGTTTCGAGCAAAGGTTTCTACCATTGACCAACTGTTTAGGCTTCAGTTGATCTATTGGAAGACAGTCAGTATGGGAGCTGGTAATCTTTATTTGATTTTTGTGGACCTTCGGTCCGCATTTGATACGGTCCATAGGGAAAAACTGTGGTTTTTGCTATTAGAGATGGGTGTTCCCCCCTACCTTTGTCATTTACTCAAACGCCTTCACCAAGGCACTTATGCAAGGGTGAGATTTGGGAGATGTGGGGAAATTTCAGGGCCATTCCCGGTGGAAAAGGGTGTGCGGCAGGGCTGTGTCCTGGCCCCCACCCTTTTCTCCCTTTTTATCAATGGGATGATTGAGCATCTCCTTCGCTCCGCTAATTAGGATTCTCCGATCCTCGCGGGGCGTAGGATACCGGCCCTTATGTTTGCGGATGACACGCTCTTGTTATCCAAATCTTTCATGGGCGTCCAGCGCACATTGGAGGCTTTTTGCTCTTTCTGCGAAAAAAGGGATTTGGAACTGAACCTATCCAAAACAAAATTCATGGTTTTCAGTTCTAAGTTAATCAACTGTCCCCACCCTAAGATGGGAGATGTAGAACTAGATAGGGTTGCCACCTTTGACTATCTAGGGGTGACCCTCAATGATAAAATGAAATGGGGGTCTCATTTGGTAAAGGCAAACCTGAAGCTAGCTCAATCAGTGGGTGGTTTACTGAAGGTTTTTAATAACACATCTTCCAAACCTTTGGGCCCCCCCATGGAAATCTACAAATCTCAAGCAAGAGGGGGCGCGCTATATGGCGCTGAGCTTTGGGGGTATTCCACTCCTGCTTCTTTAGCGGTAATTGAAAATTCTTTCATTAGGCGTCTGCTGAAATTACCTGCGAGTACCCCCCTAATCCCCTTGAGATTGGATTTAGGCTTAGTTCCTATAGATGAAATTGCCCTGAATCGCCCTCTCATGTTTTGGAGACGACTATGGTCAACACCTGAGCTTGCAAGCTATAGGCTTGACCTGGCCGATATATTGGGTAGGGGGAAACTGGAAAAGATTCCTTGGCTAACTTACGTTAAGACTCTGTGCTATGCCATAGGGAAGGGGGACCTTTGGTCCGCCCCGGAAGAGACAAGTTGTACATTATCCAAGAAATCCTTGAGTAAGGCTTTGTGTCTCTATCGGAAGGAAATGCTATTACATTCTTCTCTGGGTAGGCTTACAGACACTTTTTTGGACATTAAGTCCAGCCCCCAGTATGAAACCTTCCTGGATGTTATCCAACCCCCCCCTGGCAAAGAAACTTTACATCCAGTTTCGTTATAGTTCGTTACCTTTGAGGGCATTCACTTGTAGATGGTCGAACGTATCTGATCGTTCAAGCATGTGTCCTGCTTGTATTGATATTTGTGAAACTGAGATGCATGTTGTTCTTTTTTGCCCCCTCTATATCAAGGCTAGGAAGAAATGGATTATTCAGCTCTGTAAGTCAAGGGGCCTTAGGGACTACCAGGTAGTCTTTAGAATTTTAAAATATGATACTACCCCACTGATAGTCTTTGCGATGGCCAAATATCTCTTTTCCATGTGGCTCACCAGGTCCAAAAAAATGATCATTGTCCCACAACCCCTTTGATTCCAGTATCATTTTTATTGCATTATTAGATTCTGCTGGTGCTCCAAGATTATTTTGGGCTTTGGTCACAGCTCCAATAATTTGGCTTTTTGAGGTTTTCCCTTGTTTCTCTGCGCAATTTTTTAGCTTAAAGTTTTAATGTTTTTATGGTCTGCACTCTATGTATATGTCGATTTAATTGTGTTTTATTGTACAGAATTATTTATGTCTTTTTATGGCATCATGCCGAAATAAAAGCTTTTGACTGACTGACTGACATATGCATTGCCTCCCTCCCAGGGAAGTATCACTCTTTCACTTCACATTGTTGGCTGTTTGGATGTATCCTTCCACCTTCCATTGGTATTCCAGGTGGCTATTTTACATCTTCAGTTCATCATCTCATACATGTATGTAATAAACAGATGAATGTGGTTTTTGTTTTGATTGCGTCAGGCATTTTATTGTGTTTGTCTGCACTCGAGTACGAGCCTGAGCCTAAGATGTCTATCTATTCTCTATGAGGTTGATATAATGGGTGTAGGAACCGTGGGGACAGGGCGAATTTTTCTCCCCCAGATTTCGGAGTGGTGGGAGACAGGTGACAATATTGCCCCAGATTTTGAAATGGAAACTGAAAATTAAATAGTGAAATACAAAAACATGTTTCTCTGAAGCAATGCATCTGTTGACGCTCCAGTGTACGAGTTTCAAGTCCCAGGAAAGGGAGGAACCGGACACAAATCCTTTACCAAGATCATTAAAGCAAAACGCGCACTACTCGGCTTCTCCAACTCTGAAATTTGTAGATTTAGTCAAATATGAAAGTTATCTTACAGAGAGCAAAAAGTTAATTAGAGTCAGAAGCAGCATTTTTATTGAGAGACTTGAGGTACACGCTCAACCCCATCTTCTCCTCCAGCAAGCACATCTCCTTCAGCCACTCCACCGGACTACACTGGACGGACCACAGCTGCGTCCATTTCAATTTCATGAGAACCACAACCCACCACCACCCTCAACAGGTTCCCCGCAGAAGCTGGAGCAAGATCACCGCCGACCAGCTCACCACCTCCCTCAGCCAGAACCCCCCCAACATCACGAAGGACCCCAATGAAGCAGCCCGCAACTTCACACAATGGCTCACCAACTGCGCTGACGACCTCGCACCACTGAAGAACCCCCCCAGCAGACACGGCAGCAAGAAAGCCTCCTGGTTCACCAACGACCTCAAAATCTCCAAGAAAACCTGCCGCACCCTCGAGAAAGCCTGGCGCCACGACCAAACAGCAGAAAACATGACAGCCCTCAAGAATGCCACCCGCAAACACCACCAACTGATCCGCACCACCAAAAGGACCACATTCAAAGAACGACTGGACAACAACTCCCACAACAGCAAGGAACTCTTCAGCATCGTCAAAGAGCTCTCCAGCCCCAGCGCCCTCGCAGGACCTCTGCGACTCACTCGCCTCGTTCTTTCACCGCAAGATTGCCGACATACACAACAGCTTCGGCGCACATACCACGCACACTACCACCAATCCGGCGCCCCCTACCACCACCCTCCGCACCTGGACGTCGGTCAGCACCGAAGACACCACCCGCACGATGAACACCATCCATTCCGGTTCCCCTACCGACCCCTGCCCACACCACATCTTCAACAAAGCCGACTCCGTCATCGCACCCCATCTCCGGGACATCATCAACAACTCCTTCGCATCCGCCACCTTCCCAGAGAGCTGGAAACACGCCGAGCTCAGCGCCCTCCTGAAGAAACCCACCGCGGACCCCACAGACCTCAAGAACTTCCGACCCATCTCGCTTCTCCCGTTTCCGGCCAAAGTCATTGAGAAGATCGTCAACAAGCAGCTCTCCACCTTCCTCGAGACTAACGGATCCCTCGACCTCTCGCAGTCCGGCTTCCAAGCTAACCACAGCACCGAGGCCGCCCTCATCGCAGCCACCGACGACATCAGGTCCCTGCTAGACAACGGGGAAACAGCCGCCCTCATCCTCCTGGACCTCTCGGCAGCCTTCGACACCGTATGTCACCGCACCCTGATACAGCGCCTCAGCAACATAGGAATCCAAGGAAAGGCCTTGGAGTGGATCACCTCGTTCCTCGCCGGTAGAACACAGAGAGTCCGTCTTTCCCCGTTCCGGTCCTCGGCCACCGAACTCATCTGCGGCGTCCCGCCAGGATCCTCGCTCAGCCCGACCCTCTTCAACGTCTACATGAGCCCCCTCGCAGCCATCGCATGCCAACACAGCCTTAACATCATCTCCTACGCCGACGACACCCAGCTGATCCTCTCCCTCACCAACGACCCCGCCACCGCGAGAGTCAACCTCCAGGAAGGAATGAAAGACGTCGCGGAATGGATGAAGCTCAGCCGGCTGAAACTGAACTCCGATAAGACGGAAGTCCTCATCCTGGGAACCTCCCCCTCCGCCTGGGATGACTCCTGGTGGCCCCCCACCTTGGGCTCCACCCCAAAGCCTACGGACCATGCACGCAACCTGGGCTTCATCCTGGGCTCTTCGCTCACGATGACCAAGCAAGTCAACGCCATCTCATCATCCTGCTTCAACACCCTGCGCACCCTCCGAAAGATCTTCCGGTGGATCCCCACAGACACCAGGAAGACGGTCACCCAGGCCCTCGTCACCAGCCGTCTGGACTACGGCAACACCCTCTACGCTGGAACCACAGCCAAACTACAGAAGCGACTCCAGTGCATACAGAACGCCTCTGCACGACTTATCCTGGACACCCCCCGCTTCAGCCACATCTCCCCCCAGCTGAGAGACCTGCACTGGCTCCCCATCAGCAAGAGGATCACGTTCACGCTTCTCACCCACGCACACAAAGCTCTCCACAACATGGGCCCCGCATACCTCAACAACCGACTCACATTCTACACGCCCACCCACCAGCTCCGCTCCGCCAACCTCGCCCTCGCCACCGTCCCACGCTTCCACAAGACCACCGCTGGAGGAAGATCCTTCTCCTACCTGGCGGCTAAGACTTGGAACTCCCTCCCCACCCACCTACGTCTGACCAAGAACCATCTCTCCTTCAAGAAACAGCTCAAGACCTGGCTCTTCGAGCAGTAGCGCCCCCCCCCAGCACCTTGAGATCCTTCGGGTGAGTAGCGCGCTTTATAAATCTAGTGATTGATTGATTGATTGATTGAGGTAATGAGGAGTGATAGAAAATATGTGGCTCCACACAGATTTCAGATGGTTTTCCTCACCGAAATGTGAGGAAAATGTGTTTTTTGTTAAAGGTTGAGGTTTGCAAGGGCTTCTGGGTAGGAAAACCTGGTGAGAGTCATGCAAGTCTGTAGTATCCTGTTCTTGTGAATGTCCTGCCATTATCTCTCTTCCTGCTCAGCCAGTGTGAAAGTGCTGTGTGCTGCATGGAATGTTGGAGTGATGATGCGTATTGGAATGTTGGGTGCCTGTGAGGTGAAGTGTGACAATTGGAGAATGGGCTGAGTAGCAGGCAGGCTGCTCCTGGTGGGGATGCTACGCTAGAACTCTTCTAACTGTAACTTACTTCAATAAATCTACTTAAACTACATCTTGCCTGCTGGACTTCATTGCTACATATTTTGGCAACAAGTTGGTGACTAACCTACATATTACAACTGGAATTCAAGAGGAGGTATCTAAAGAACACCAAAAGCACTCACAAGAAACCAAAACATTTTTCACAGAACACTAAAGACATCCACAAGAAAGCAAGAAGTTCTTCACAGAAAACCAGAGATGTCCACAAGAAACCTGTGAAGATGAAGCACAACGCCTCTCAGCCCCACCAGTGTCATCACCAACTGACAGCCCTAGCCCAGGCGTGCTGTGCTCATCTAGATTACTTACTTTGGACTTTGATGTTAAAGCACTGATTTCGTCATCAAGCCTAACAACTTTCAGTGTGTAAATTCTTTTGGGTCACTTATCTGTATTTCCAGTCACATACAGTATGACCCTGAGGACATTCAAAAACAACATGGAACTTGGGGAAACATTGCAGTTGACAAGAATGGGAGGGATGGTCCCTGCCAACAATTTTCAATGACAAGCGACGCAGCGCTAGTAAATACTAATTTTGTCTGTACTTGCCACTACGGTACTTCGGTGTTTGGGAGATGCGTAGCTGCACAGACACAAAATGTGCGCCTGTGTTACATCGCATAAGGAGGATCGGGGTGTTTGTCTGGTAAACTCTCTTACACCGAGGATATCTAAGGGGCCATTCCAGACCTAGATGGCTGTGTTCAAGTAAGCGTCAGCTATCTATGCATTATTTTCTGGTTGCACCTCTTTTGCACCCATTACCCATTACTCAAATGCCACTGACTTTTAATTTAGCAACACCTTATATAGCGCGCAATGTTATTTGCATTTCTCGTGACTGTTTCAATGGTAAAGCACCTCTGTTTTCTTATGCTCACATACTCTTTGGCTAGCACGATGTTCTGGCTTCTAAAGCGTCCCTGCGCCCTTAATACTAAGCCCTATTCTAGCCCATCCTTAACAGAGACAACTATTAAAATCTCGATCTTATGAGTGACTCTTTGAACCATTTGCTCTTCCATTTAGGCAGACCTTGCTCTTTACTGAAAACCGGTAAGCAGCCTTTCTTCTTCTTTTTTCACCTGTATAACTAATGGGATACCTTGTTTTATTTGATTGTCCCTATGAATTTTCCCCTCATTTCGTCTGCAAATCTTCCTTTCCCTTAACTCTCGTCTTTGGTGTCAGCACTAAATGTTTTATTTTTTCTTGGTGATATTATATATTTTTTCTTGATGAATCTGCAGGCTATGCACCTATCAACGTTTATCTCACCTTACCAATTGCCTTCTGAAACTATTACACACTTCTTCTTTTTCATGACTTACTCTTTTCTTTTTCAGAATAGGACCCTACTAATCTTAGACATAACTATAATAGTATTGTTGGTTCTGCCCTGTTCATGCTGTTGCGCCTAGGAAAGTGTTACTAGTGTTATGATTCTATTATAAGAGTAATGTGTCAATACACCCAATCTGGCATTTGTATTGATATTATGTCATCTATGTACATATTTACCTGCTATATGCTGTTTTATATGAAAACAAAATGTCACCACTAATAAGCTCTTTTGATTTCTTCTCTCCTCCTTTGAACTATCGTCTCTCCCCGATCGTCTCTCTCCTTTCCTTCCCAACGTGTTTTCCTTCCTTACTTCCCTTTCCCCCTGTGTTCCTCTTCCCTCCATCTCTCTTTCTCTATCCCTCACTTTGAAATTTTTGACCTTCTTTGGTAAATCCACCATACTTTGTCTTTTTCTTTCTCCTTCACTTTTTTCACCCAATTTTGCACGTATCTTATCTTTATATTGTGACTGTTAAACCATTTTAGCCTTGAAAAAGCCCAAGGCCAATGGGCCACATGGGCGAAACACGTGTCCGCTTGTTTGTTTTTTCTTTCGCAATTTATATTTGCATTTTCTACTAGTAATAAAAACATCACAAGCATTTTCAATTGGAACAAAGTTTTTGACATGGATTCTCCACTGACGTGGACCAATTAAGAAGGCACTACCCTCCACCATTTCTCAACCTTACCCTTTCAATGGCTCTTGGGTGTAGCCATTCACAAAGACTGTGCCACATGTAAATTTGGGCCCTGACAACTGTAGCGCCGTAAGTCCAGAACTTTCCACCCATACAGCGGTTTCAAGCACCTCTTTTACAATGACTGTTAGATAAGGCTTTCACAATCACTTTTATCGTTAGTGATAACATTTCTCCCCATCTATGTTGACGACTTGCCATTTCAGTTGCCGTTATTACCGTTTCTATGGCAGTTAGTGTGCGAGCTTCTTATCTAATTTTTTAAGCCGCCCAAATCATCTCAAGGACGCGGACCTTCTGTGACAACATGCCAGCACTTGCTGAGGGACACTGTTTGGCACCCGAGCGTGCCGGGAGCCATCCGGCACATCGTATCATGCGTGCAGCCATCCTGTTTGGCACCTCCCCGAAAGCAGCGGGGGATGAATTATCCAATCTTTCCATTCCATTTGCAGCGCCATGTACCTACCACATCTTGTCATCTGTGGGTGCTCACCCCAACGTTGTATCCATGATTCCTGTGGGACGTTGGCACATCTTAGGAGCAGGAAAATAGTACTTACATGGACATGTGGTGGATTCTGTAAGTACATTTTGTGCCTGGCTTTCGAGCCTATTTCTGGTTCACCCAGTACTGCATCGGCATATTCCATGTTGGATGCCAACCACAGAACCCTATATGCCAGTTGGACCACTTCTTTGAGCTGGCCACCAGATTCCCTTTTCCACATTGGATCCTAACTGTCAAGGCACGAAGATCTTACTAGACATAGTCAGCTCCTGGCTTTCTCAAGAATGCTGGTGTGTGGCACGATTTCGGTGACACAGACACCCTAAACTTTAAAAGTCAGCAAATGTTAATGTGATTCCTTTTGTAAGCCAATTGTATGCCTGGCTGTTATTACACCATATGCATTTATGGTTTTGGTTTTTGAAACATTTCATCAAGGAACTGTTTTTCTCCCCGATTTTCCTCATTGGGATGGTTTGGTGGGATTCGCTGGCACATTACATTACGTTCCTGGACATTGGGTACACAGCTCAATTGTTTCTCTGTTCTTTTTGCATGTTTACACTTTACACTTTACTCTTCCCTACAAGAGGGATGGAAATGGGTACTAGCCCCATTTGCTTACATTACATTTGTCTCAATGGATTATAGCCCCATTTGCTTACATTACATTCACCTCTATGGGTTTTTCTCCCATTTACACTGGTTCAAGTTGTGTATACCCTTACTTAGGGTACCTGGTTATGGGTCCAAGTCCTATCAACTCTAGCTACTCACCCCTATGCCAGGGGATACGTTATGGGTGTCAGTCCAATTAACATTATCTTCCTTTCCTTATTTTCAGGGACAGGTCATGGGAGTCAGTCCCATTTACATTTTCTAACCACCCTTATGTCAGTGGTAGGTCATGGGTTTTAGTCCCATCTTCATGTACTAGTGGTACATTATTACCTTTACACTGTGTGTGTCTTATGGGGTTTTAGTCCCATCACTACTAGTGGTTATCCTCTCTCTCGAGGGTTGTCCTTATGGGTGTCATTCCCATTTACATTATTCATGTCACAAATCCTTTACATGAGTAATCCCACATTGGGGTACAGTTTATTTTTAGTCAACACCTAGACTTTGCTGTTCATTTACTTGTAATGTTATGTTATGTTATGTTATGTTAGGGGCATTTATAATGTGCACAGCTGCCCCAGCTAAGGGGCGTCCTGGCGCCTGACAAGATAGACATAGCCGCACCTAACAGAACATAAAAAGAACAAACAGACAGCGCAGAGAGGAGGGAATTAAAATAACACCGTCTTTAAAGCTTTGCGGAATGAAAGGAGATTGTCCAAGAGGCGAATCTCCAACGGGATAGAATTCCACAGGATAGCTGCTTTTACCCGAAAAGAACGGCCTCCCATACGGCTCAACATGAATCTCGGGACCACCGCAAGCGCTTGGCCCATCGATCTCAAAGAACGAGAAGGTACATAAAAAGACAGGAGATTCAACAAGATCCGAGGAGCCAGACCCTTCAGGATCTTAAAGGCCAGGCATAGAACTTTAAAGTCAATTCTAGTTTTCACCGGCAGCCAGTGTAGAGATCAAAGAGTACTGGAGACAGAGCAGGACCTGGGCAGACCAACTATGGCTCTGGCCGCTGCGTTTTGAACGCGTTGGAAGCGATTAATTTCCGCCAAGTTTGCTCCCACCAGGAGGGAGCTGGCATAGTCCAAGCGAGAGATTACAGTTGCCTGAACCACCAGCTGCCTCGTGGGGGGGTCAAAAAACTTCAAGACGGATCTAAGGCCTCGAAGAACCCCAAAACAGCAAGCCGCAGTCTTCTTGGAATGCCCCACAAAACTGAGGGCGGGCTCCAGCCACACTCCCAGGTTTCTCAACTCCGTAACTGGAGTTGGAACTGGCCCAAGTTCAGATGGCCACCATCTGTCTCCCCAAAGCTCTCGCCCCTTCCCGACAACCATAACCTCAGTTTTCTTCGCGTTGAGCTGGAGACAATTAACATTCATCCAGCTCGCCACCGCTCTCAGTCCACTCTGGAACCTGGGGGCATCGCACTCAGCATCCCCGCTGATAGTGACCGCTAGCTGAGTGTCGTCAGCATAAGAGACCATCGTCAAGTCCCACTGCTTGACAACATCAGCCAGCGGCCTCACATAAAGATTGAAAAGCGTAGGACTCAGCGAGGATCCTTGGGGCACCCCCAGGCCCAGGGGATGGAATTTGGACTGATGAGGAGGTATGGCAACGCAGAAGGAACGATCGTCAAGAAAGGAGCGGAACCACTGTAAGGCTACACCACCAATGCCCATCTCCTCCAGGCGACGTAAAAGAATAGGGTGTGAGACAGTATCAAAGGCGGCGCTTAGATCTAAAAGTATTAGCGCCGCCGTCTGCCCCACATCCAACATTCCACGTAGATGCTCAACCATTGCGAGAAGAGCTGTCTCCGTACTATGCCCAGCACGAAACCCGTGCTGGGTATCATCGAGGATATTGGCACGGGTGAGGTGATCAGAAAGAGCCTGGTTAACATGGGCCTCCATAACTTTTGCCGGCCAAGGAAGTAAAGAAATAGGCCGGTAGTTCTCCGGTTTCGAAGGATCCAAAGAAGGCTTCTTCAAAATAGGAGAGACCACAGCCCGCTTCCATTCCGCTGGGACCATGCCCGTCGCCAGCGAGGTATTAATGAAGGATCGCAATATAGGGCGTCCTACAAAGGACTGGTCTCTAAGGAAGATAGGCTTTAATGGATCCAGGGGTGAGCCAGACTTAATTTTTTGGGTCACCCTATCAAAATCCTCAGAAGAAAGCAGAGGGAGGGACTCCATAATGGGGCGGCACGGGATCATCACCGGAGATCCCAATGGCGGGCCCATAGGGGAAAATGACCGGTAAATGGCTTGCACCTTCTCCAAAAAGAAGGATGCCAAAGCCTCACAATGAATGGTGGAGGCCAATACCGGGGAAGAAGTTCTTTTGGCCAAAAGATCTTTAAGGGCCTTAAATATTGATTTTGAAGGGTTAGGGCTGTTGTGGAAATCTTCCGAGTAAAATGCCGCACGAGTTCTACAAATGGCACGATGGTAAACCTTGACGGAGTTCAGATACAGCGTTTTTTTTGCTGCGTCATAATGTCTCCGCCACTCTCTCTCAGCCCGCGGACAAGTGCCCTTTAACTCCCGAAGGGCGCTGTTATACCAAGGGCTCGATTCTCTAGAGCGAGACTTACTTGCCTTAAGAGGGATCAAAAAATCGAGTGCCCTAGTGATCCACTTGCAGAATAGATCATAACCCAGTTCCACACTATCCAAGGGTCCCAGCGGATCTGCAGCCAACACCTCATGGAAATCCTCTAATCTGAGTTTATTCCAGTGTCTTCTGAAAATTAGTCTGGGAGGAGGGATGGAGGGAGTGTCAGGCAACGGAACTCGGATAGCCACTAAGAAATGATCTGACCACCCCACTGGTGTTATAGCAGAGATGGTAACTTCCGGGAGATTGGTAAAAAAAGGATCAAGCGTATGCCCTCCCACATGAGTGGGTTGAGCTACCTTTTGATCCAATTGGAGGGCCTCTAGGTCAGCTAAGATATTATTGACAGCCGGCATACTCCTGTTCTCAAAGTGGAGGTTGAGGTCTCCCAAGATGGAAAAATTAGCACAACCAATAGACAAGGAGCTAACAGCATCGGGGAAAGCTTCTCTAAATGCCACGTCACTGCCAGGGGGCCGGTAAACCACCATCCCCGAGATAGAAAACTGGGGGCTGATCGAGACATTAAAAAAGGCGCTTTCACACCCAACAATGTTTAAGACCTTCCAACTGGAGGGGAAACTTGATTTGACGGCAAGAGCGATACCTCCTCCTCTAGATAACCGATTAAGAGTGAAAACTGAATATTCAGGGGGGAAAGCCAAATTGATAATGGCTGTATCGTGTTCCTGCAGCCACGTTTCCGTGATCGCAAATATGTCAGGAGACTCTTCCTGTATAAGATCGAAAAAGGCTAAATGATGTTGGACCAGAGACCTAACATTTAGGTTCAATAAGCGAAGTGACGGCGTCGAGCCATTGCCTTGTGAAACTGAGAGGGAAGTTCCCTTGGAGATGCGAACGGGAGAGCCAAAAGCCCATCTCTTACAGGCACATCGATGAGGGCCGCTTAGCGGATGGATCTGTGCCTGATCACACTTCGAAATAGAATCTCCAATGGACCGTAAACGAATGCTGGAATAGGTAATCATGCCAACACTAACCGCCCCAGTGATCGAGACGAGCCCCAAGCGCCCTAGGCGTCCTCAGCGCGGACGGGCGCAGACGGGCAGGACTCAGGCACGACTCCGGCTAAGCGACGGCGACCCACTGCGCGATCCCGCTGCGCGGGGGGAGCGACTTTAAATAGGTGTCCCGCGAGGTTATCCAGACGCGTGAACACTCGCAATAGCGCCCGCCAGGATGAAGCAACACCAGCCCAACCAAAGATGGCGGCCAAAACTAAACTATGGACCCACCCGTGACCCGGACCCACCAAACGGCGGTGCTTAAGATGTTTTATATGCGGTAAGAGGGAGGGGGGACCACTGCCTAATCACAGACTAAAACCAGGGGTAAGAAAGTAAAATGAAAGCAAATACAAAATGGGAAAGTTAAAAATCGCGGCGATAGCAGCAGCGCTAACGCAGCTACAGTAATACCTTGTCTGGTAGCCAAAGAAGAAGGACCGCCTTAAATAGGTGTCCCGCGAGGTTATCCAGACGCGTGAACACTCGCAATGGCGCCCGCCAGGATGAAGCAACCATTGAATTACTGTCCATTTTGAAAATGAGGGAGGTTGAGTGATACTTCTTGTATTTTCTTCTCATCTTCCCTGTTTTCTCGCGTGTTCAGTTCTCCTTGTGATGTTTCATCTTCTTCTCATCCTTGGAATCTGGACTTTATTTGGTTGTTAGTCTACCTTTGTCCACTGTTTTTCCCTCATTGTAGTGTGTTTCTCTTTCTTCCTTGTTCAGGAGGAGATCCTTCCTTCACCACTTTGTGTGTCTGGGTGTAAAGCATGTGTTTAGTTTGTGTCGTGCTATGTCTTTCCTCCTTGCATATGGGTCTGGCCAATCAGTGTGTTTGGGGGTAGTCAGTGGCGCTTTTCCGTCAATCTCTTATCACGTTGTGTCTTATACCTTACTTTTGCATTCTGTTCTGTTGTTATTTATTAAAGGGGAGGATGGGTTATATCTGTTTATTTTTATCTATTGCTTCCTCTTCATTTACTTCCACCTATCTTTCTGCTCTCTCCTTTTTCTTCACTTCATCGCATCTATTCAGCTGCATTTGTGTTCCTCTCATTTATTCCATTTATACTTCTGTTATATAAGAAAGGGGGATATGTAGTATCCTGTTCTTGTGAATGGCTTGCCATTATCTCTCTTCCTGCTCAGCCAGTGTGAATGTGTGCTGCAGGGAATGTTGGAGTGATGATGCGTATTGGAATGTTGGGTGCCTGTGAGGTGAAGTGTGACAGTTTGAGAATGGGCTGAGCAGCAGGCAGGCTGCTCCTGGTGGGGCTGCTATACTAGAACTCTTCTACCTGTAACTTACTTCAACAATTCTACTTAAACTACATCTTGCCTGTGGGACTTCATTACTACAAAGTCACCCTATCCTGGATTCCCCTGGGTGACTAAATTTCAAAAAGGTGCAGGCTTGTTAGGTTTCTCTAGGTGGCAGCTGAGCTACAGCCTAAAATCCACAGCTACCCACATTGCCAAAAAGGGTCAGTTTTCAGTGAAAAAATGTGATGTGTCTATGTTGTGTTTTGGGCCCTTTCCTGTCATGGGCACTAGGCCTGCACAAACAAGTGAGACACAATTTTTATCAAGAGACTCACAGGGATGCTGGGTAGTAGGAAATGTGTGGTCCACTGCAGATTCCAGAAGTTTTCCTTACATAAATGTGAGGAAAATGTGTGGTTTTTTTGTCAAAGTTTGAGGATTGCAAGGTTTTCTGAGTAGGTCAACTTTGTGATAACCATGGAAGCCACCCCACCTGGATTCCCCCAGTTGTCTAGTTTTAAAAAATGTGCAGGTTTTCTGAATTTACCTAGGTGTCGGCGGTTGAGCTACATACAACCCAATATCCACTGTCATCCACAGTACAAAAAGGGCCAATTTTCAGTGGAAAAGTGTGCATGTGTCCAGGTTGTGTTTTGGGCTCTTTCCTGTCATTGGCACTTGGCCTAACCACACAAGTGAGAGGGCATTTTTATTGGAAGACTCAGGTGGAATTCTGGGTGGTAGGAAATTTGTGGCTCCCCAAAGAGTCCAGAAGTATTCCTCACAGAAATGTGAGGAAAACCTGGTTAGAGTCATACAAGTCACCCCACACTGAATTTCTTCAGGAGTCTAATTTTCCAAAGTTTTGCAGGTTTGTAAGGTTTCCTTAGGTGCCGGCCAAACTATGGCTCAAAATCCACAGCTACCCACATTACTAAAAAGCTTCAGTTTTAAGTGGGTAGGAAATTATGTTGAGAGCCACATAAATCACCACACCCTGGATTCCCCTGGGTGTCTAGTTTAAAAAAATGTGCAGGTTTGCTAGGTTTTCTTTGGTGCCGACTGGGCTAGGGCCCAAAATCCGCAGCTACCCACATTGGAAAAATGGGTCAGTTTTCTGTGGAAAAAGTTGGTGTCCGTGTGGCAATGGTGGCTCTTTCCTTTTGCGGGCAAAAGGCCTACCCACACAAGTGAGGGACCATTTTTATTGGGAGTCACGTAGAAACACAGAATAGTAGAACATTTGTCATTACCAATTGGATTTCTCTGTATTTGTGCCTTCCAAATGTAAGCCAGTGTGTAAAACAAAACAAGACATTTTGAAAAATACCCTCGGAATCATATGCTAGTGTGCCATAAATTCAGAAATGTACAAATACCCACTGCTCCTAAACTCCGTATCTAGTGTCCCTTTCTTCACTCTATATATTTTTCCCCGTCCCCTCCTTTCCCCACTGTGTAAACGCGCCCTGTGTCCGTTTCAAGTTGGGAGATTAAGTCCCCTTGAATCCTGAGGGTCCCTAGGGTCAAACTAGCCCACTAGGTACCTCCAGTAAGCGCCACAGAGCTGCGTTGCAGAGAGGTGTAAAAAGGGGTGTGGCCTCTGAACACCTCTCTGCAACGCAGCTCCCTGGCGCATACTGGAGGTACCTGGTGGGCTAGTTGGCCCCCAGGAACCCTCAAGATTGAAGAGGAATTAATTCCTCCACTTAAAACGCACCTCCAGTATGTGCCGGACAGGTGTTCAGAAGCCACGCCCCTTTTTACAACACTCTGCAATGCAGCTCCGTGGCGCTTACTGGAGGTACCTGGTGGGCTAGTTGGCCCCCAGGGACCCTCAGTATTGAAGAGGAATTAATTTGTGGACTTAAAACGTGCCACAGGGCGTGTTTGCACACACATCACCTCAGGTCTCGCCCCCTCCCTTCACCACTGTGCAAACGCGCCCCGTGGCGCGTTTTAATTTGGAGGATTACCTCCCCTTGAATCCTGAGGGTCCCTGGGGTGCAACTAGCCCACCAGCTAACTCCATTAAGCGGCACAGAGCTGCGTTGCAGAGAGGTGTAAAATGGGGCGTGGCCACAGAACACCTCTCTGCAATGCAGCCCCTGGCGCATACTGGAGGTTCCTGGTGGGCTTGTTGGCCCCCAGGGACCCCCAGTATTCAAGGGGAATTTGTTCCCCCTCTGCAAACGTGCCAGGGGGAGCGTTTGCAGAGTGCTGCAAGAAGGGGGGTCACGGATCCCCCAATTTGAATATTTAGAGCCCTGGGGAGGTGGCAGTGCCTGGAGCCCCCCCCCCCCCCACACAGGTTTTCTATTATTAAAAAAAAAATTTAAAGCCCCAGGGGGTGGCGGTCCCCGGAGCTGGGGGGGCTGAGAGACCCCCACATCATTTTATAAAGCCCCGGAGGGTGGCGGTCCCCGGGGCTGGGGGCCCCTCTGGGCCCCACTTACATTATACAAATTGCCCCTGGGACTTAGCCCCCTTGGGGTCTAATTAACAACGAAGCGCGGGCGTTTTTAAAAAATATTTCGGCCGAATTTCGCGCTGGGTGCACAAATTTCGCTGATTTAAAAAACAAAATGCTTATTTTGTCCCTGGGGGTCCTTGTGGGACCCCCTGAGCAGGCCTAGGGGGTCAGGGTGTTTCTACCCTGCCACCTTTTTGCGTTTTGCGTGTTTGTTATAATGCTTTCTTGTGCCTCGGTTCTGCCAAGGCACAAGATGGTTGCCAGCACTTCCTGGTTTGGAGTGTTGACAGCCAATTAACATACAGCTTGTATTCGGCATGGTGCTCTTAGGTTGCGCGGATCCACCACGGCCATAGATACATATGTGATTTTGATTTTCTCAGGATCTACTGAATGGATTTACACCATTTAACCAAAAGGCACGACTCTGAACCAAGGTCTACCTTTGTTCCAAATTTGTTGTAATTCTGTTCAGCAGTTCGGGCTGTAGCTGCGATGAAAGGTTCCTGTGGGAAAATTGCATGCGGAAAATACGTTCTGGAACCCCCTTTTTTCTCGGCCCCCGCTTGACGAATCACCACGCAACTTTCAGGATAGTGGCGGACCGGAGCGCCCCACAAGTTTTGAAAATTTCGCAAAGATTCGTCAACCGGCGCCAAAGTTATTCCAAATAGAATGTTACGGATTTCCTATGGATAATAGGTCCTAACTATAACTACCTACTGGCAACCGCCAGTAGGTAATATAAATATATATATATATCTACACATATTCTTGGCAGGAATGGATACCTTATATATATATATATATATATGTTCCAAATATACAACGCCATCGACATCTACAGCAAGTGATATTGAGTCTGATATCTCCACGGAAGAAACCAACAGTCTTGAGACGACAACACGGCAAGTGAATTTTTTGGAGGAATATCGTCACCTGCGCCAGAGCAGACGGACGACAAAGGAGACTCCGGCGAAGACTGCACCAGGATGGAGGGGACGAGGACGGGGAAGGGGACGAGGAAACGAAGGAATAGAAGAAAGAGAATCCACCAACGATGGGAGGAGAGGCAGAGGAAGGGGCGGCGTGGGAAGCTACAGAACCCGCTCCAGAAGGATGCGATAATGGATATGACAATGGTAAACAAAACTGTCATTAATCTTTCCAATAGGGTTATGACCGATTTGGAAAAACGGACTTTGTGTTTGGGTCTTTCCTTCTGCCCTTCCAGATCTTTTAACTTCACTGACACCAGGATAGATTTGTTTAAATTTACTAGGAAACTGAAGTTGAAGAAATGGCATGCGCTCAAAAGGTTGGGCAATACCATTGGGACCAAATCATCCATCCCCAGACATCACAATGAGATCACCACAGGTGATATGGATGCCCTGATCAATCTCATTGAACTAGAATGTGAAACAACAAGTGCCACTAACACCGACATCCACAACTCCATCATTGCTGATGATAACAGTGCTCCCACCACCAGTACCCAGACCCTTATAGAATATGGGGTCACCATGGATGACAGTGCCATGTCGGGTTTTAAACCGAAATCCACGTTTCTCCCTTCCCTTCCACACGATAACATCGATACGTTCCATGACTGCGTTGCTAAGGCGCTATGTACTTACAGAACCAAGAAAAACAACATCAAACACAACAATCTATCGTTTGGTCAAAGACAAGCTCTCCATGATCTTGCCAATGATTCTAGTGTGGTAGTACGCCCTGCTGACAAGGGTGGCAATGTTGTCATCCTCAGCAGAGACAAATATGTAGCGGAAGCTCTCAGACAGCTGGATGATTCCAATAGTTATGTCTCTGTTTCCATGGAAACATACAACCGTAGCATCATTAACTTATGGGACAAACTTCTTGTATGGAAAGACAAAGGGATTCTAGAATGGGAGGAGTACAGATACCTCAAAAACGATCATCCTATGCTCCCAGTACTATACCTTTTGCCCAAGTTGCATAAGAATCCTGTTGACCCCCCGGGGCGCCCCATCGTGTCATCCAGAGGCAGTGTCACCGAACATGTCTCCAAATACGTGGACCATTTCCTCAGGGAGTATGTTATGGCATTACCCAGTTACGTGAGGGATACGAAAGATTTTTTGACCAAGATCCAGGACATCCAGTGGGATGAGAAATTTTTTCTCATCACACTTGATGTGCAATCCCTCTATACGATCATCGATCACAAACAAGGATTGAGGGCTTGTGAGCATTTCCTCAATGCAAGACCTCTTAGACTCAGGGAACATAGCAGGATGCTGTTGGGGATGATAGAGTTCTGTCTCTCCAACAACATTTTTCTATTTGACGGCACACTCTACAGGCAAACGACAGGTACGGCGATGGGATCTTGCTTTGCCCCGAGCTTCGCCAACCTTTTTATGGGTCACTGGGAGGAGACCATATTGGCAAAACAGGAGCTTACCCATCAGTTTGCGCATGTCATCAAATGGATGCGCTATATTGATGACCTTTTCATTGTCTGGGGGGGTGATGAAGATGAAGCCTTGGATTTTATCCAATGCCTCAATCAAAATTCCAGCAATATTGTTCTCACAGGACAGGTTAGCAGCACTAGTGCAGAATACCTGGATGTCAAAATTGACATCATTAACAACCAACTGTGTACCACTCTCTTCAGGAAAGCCACTGCTGGTAACAGCATCTTACATGCATTGAGCAGTCACCCAGAGACCCTTAAATGGAGCATCCCCTTTGGTGAGCTCATGAGGGCAAAAAGAAATTGCAATTCGGAAGAAGCCTATCTACAAGTGAGTGAGGAGATGTTTGAACGATTCAGGAACAGAGGTTATCCCAGTTGGGTACTCAATAGAGCTAGAGAGAGGGCCAACGGGATCTCTAGAACTTCCACGTTGGAAAGTGAACCCACTCAGACATCTAAGGAGAATGACGATGTCACACGTATCATCATGACCTATAACACTGATTCGGATAATGTCAAACGCATACTGACCAAACATTGGAATGTTCTTACTGCTGACAATGTTATTGGCAATAGTATTCCCAAGCGACCCAGTATCACCTACAGGAAGGGTAAGAACATTAGGGACATGTTGGTACGCAGCGACGTGACAGAGTACCCTGACAAACACACACATGGGCTTCAGGGATTTTTTCCCTGTGGCCATTGTAAAGCGTGCAAACAAAGTACATTCCTTAAAACGACCTCATACAATGGAGTTGACAAGGAGATAGAGCAATTCCTTACATGCAGCACCACATTTGCCATCTATGTGATTGTTTGTCCTTGTAACAAGTGGTATATAGGAAGCACTACCCTCCAAGCCAAAAAACGGGTACTTGAGCACAGTAGAGCCATAACACACAGAGACGAAAAGTATCCTGTCGCACGTCACTACAGGGACCACCATTTCTCTGATTCCACTCTACTTAGGTACTTCATCTTGGAACAAGTCCTTAACAATCCCAGGGGAGGAGACAGGGTACTGAGGCTGAGACAAAGGGAATCCAAATACATTGTTGATTTTCAAAGCAAGGACCCTGGGGGTCTCAATCAGGACGAAGAATTAGCCGTACACCTCAGAGAGTGACAATTGATATTCTGCCACCAGCCTATTTGTATCTGATATGTGTGATGTATTACAAGTTACATTATGTCATGTATGTGTAACCAGTATACATTTCTTCCCTTCCTCCCTTCTTCCAATTTTTAGATCATGTACTAGAACTGTAAAGATGCAGAAGCATTTTGCATCTGTTTTTAACCATGTTTTTTCATTTGATTTTGTTTATTTCTTCCAGGAGGAGAGGCAAGGGCCCCAACACTGACACTCACTCTGCACGGGCAGTTTCTCCCTCTCTCCCCCTTCACTTCACCGATGTCATCACCAGTTCTGGATATTTGGGCGTGTGAAAGACTTGGTCCTTCTTCTGGTTAATACGGTTAGCCCCACTTGGGGAACACATACTATACTTTATATAAATACAAGCCCCCCCCCCTTTTTTGCTGATTGTTGTCAAAATAACCTGTTGATAGAGGACATCCCGCACATTTGGGTTAGATCTCCGCCTCTGACTTCCGTCAAATTGTAGCGACATGGGGTGGTTGGTACAAACACGTCACTGGCATTTGCCAGGTATTTCAACACTATGCCTCTTTCTATATATTTTTATTTGGTTTTGTGGTCAATGTGATTGCCTATGGCCGACCTGGACAACTTATATATGATAACTTTCATGTTTGAGATGGTTATTCAACCACTCCAAGATGGCTGCTGCATTGGGCTGGTTTTCTGCCACCATGATTGTTTGGTCCATTGTTTGTTTTCACAGCTCTCAAAACTTTATTTAGTTTGTTTTCATGGTAGCACTGTTATTCACGTGAGCAAGGCTTTTCAAGTCGAAACGCGTTGTGAATAAACACCCGTTTGTTCTGCCATCTGTGTTGGATCATTTGTTCCTGAGAGCGCACGACATCTGTATATTTGGAACATTTAATTTCCGGCATGCTCCGCCGGCGTGTGCGCCAGCTTTCTCGGGTCCCAGCAATCGGAAGGAGCGCTGTCTTGGAGTATATATATATATATATATATATATATATATATATATATATATATATATAGATATTCACTTAAAAAACCATAGGTTTCACACATGTTATAGTTAGCTGTACATTTCACTCATAAAAAACCAATGAAATTCCACGTTATAGTTAGATCAGGTAACTATAACTTGCGCGCCCACAATAAACTGCTGATGACGTCACATATTACATCACTCATGACATGGTCAGTGACATCACTCTTCACATCAATGATGACATCTGAAATGACACATTGTGGATTGCGGTCGCGCAAGTTATAGTTACCTGATCTAACTATAACGTGGAATTTCATTGGTTTTTTACGAGTGAAATGTACAGCTAACTATAACATGTGTGAAACCTATGGTTTTTTAAGTGAATTTGCAAGGTTTTTTAAATGCTAATTCCTAACTATAACGTGTGTGAAACCTATGGTTTTTTCAGTGAATTTGTACGGTTTTTTAAATGCTAAGTTATGTATTTATTTTTTTTTGTGGTTTTTCACCGTGCGCACACCCTGCGCAGTCCATACCGTGCGCACCTCGCCTTTTTTTACACAGTAACAATTTTTTTTTCTCCCTTGCGGGTCCTTCAATTTATTTGATAAATGTGATTGTTATTTCTTTTTTTTTTTTTTTGCCGTGCGCGTACGGTAAGCTTACCGTACGCGCACTCGGCGATTTTTTTTAAAAATTATTAAATGTATTTTTTGTACTTTTGTGTCCTTCTTTGACCCCCTTTCAAATGCTATGGGGTCTATAACTCTCTTCCTTGCCCCCTTTTCACGTTATCTCCCTTTTTTCTGTGTGAAACACACAAAATGGCGGCCGACACTTCCTGATTTCGTCCGATTCGAATGTTTACAGTCATGTGACAACCAATCAGATTTGAGCTCGCGCACGGCACGTACGCGTACGGTAAGCTTACCGTAAGCGCACGGAGCGCGCTTACAGATATATATATTGCTTTAAATGCTTTTTTCTCAGGAACTTCTGAACAAATTTACACCAGACCTACAAAAGGCACTTCCTTGACCTTATGGCTACCTCTCTGCCAAATTTCAAGTAATTCTGTTCAGCCGTTCGGGCTGTAGCTGTGTCTAAAGGTCCTATGGAAAAATGCATGGGGAAAACGCGTTTTGGGACCCCCCTTTTTTCTCAGCCCCCGCTTGACGAATCACCCCGAGACTTTCAGGGTAGGAGCTGAACGGAGCGCCCCATTAGTTTTGAAAATTTCGCGAGGATTCGTCAACCGGCGCCAAAGTTATTCAAAATAGAATTTTGAGATTTCCTATGGAAACACGGTCCTAACTATAACTATCTACTGGCGACCGCCAGTAGATAATATATATATATATATATATATATTCACTTAAAAAACCATAGGTTTCACACATGTTATAGTTAGCTGGACATTTCCCTCGTAAAAAACCAATGAAATTCCCCAGTTATAGGTAGTGCAGGCAACTATAACTCACGCGACCGCAATCCTCTGCTGATGACGTCAGATATTACATCACTGATTACATATGTGTCTCTCTGAAAAATAAATATTTGTAATATATGTATAGCTAAAGATTAATGGAAGAAGACATGGGTAAATAGGTGTCTAGATACAGTGATGTAATATCTGACGTCATCAGCAGAGGATTGCGGTCACGTGAGTTATAGTTGCCTGCACTAACTATAACGGGGGAATTTCATTGTTTTTTTACGAGGGAAATGTCCAGCTAACTATAACATGTGTGAAACCTATGGTTTTTTAAGTGAATTTGCAAGGTTTTTTAAATGCTAATTCCTAACTATAACGTGTGTGAAACCTATGGTTTTTTAAGTGAATTTGTACGGTTTTTTAAATGCTAAGTTATGTATTTATTAATATTTTTTTTTTTGAGGTTTTTCACCGTGCGCGCTCAGTGCGCGCTCGGTGCGTGCACCGCGCACGCGCTGTGGGCAATCGGTGCGCTTCGCACACCGAGCGCCCACGATGCGTTGTGCGTACCGTGCGCGCCCGGTGCGCGCACCCCGCGCTTTTTCGTTAAAAAAAACGTTTTTTTCACCCTTGGGGGTCCTTCAGTGACCCCCTGACAAAGGCTAGGGGGTCAGGAACTGTCCACCCTGCCCCCTTTTCACGTTCTCCACCTTTGTTTTTCACTGCCTCAGACTGCGAGAGACAAAATGGCGGACGACACTTCCTGATTTCGACCGATTCGAATGTTTACTGACATCTAACAACCAATCAGAATTGCGCTCGCACACGTCACCGTGCGCGAACGGTGCGCGCACTGTGCGTGCACGGTGCGCGCTTATAGATATATATGTACTTTTAACTCAAATTTTCTCAGGAACTACTGAACAGATTGACTCCAGATATTCAAAAGGCACATCCCTGACCTGAGGACTACCTCTCTGCCAAATTTCAAGTAATTCTGTTCAGCCGTTCGGGCTGTACCTTGGACTAAAGGTCCCTATGGAAAAATGCATGGGGAAAACGCGTTTTGGGACCCCCTTTTTTCTCGGGCCCCGCTTGACTAATCACCCCGAGACTTTCAGGGTAGGAGCGGAGCGGAGCGCCCCACCTATTTTGCAAAATTCGCGAGGATTCATCAACCGGCTCCAAAGTTATTCAAAATAGAATTTTCAGATTTCCTATGGAAACACGGTCCTAACTATAACTATCTACTGGCGACCGCCAGTAGATAATATATATATATATATATGTATTCACTGAAAAAACCATAGGTTTCACACACGTTATAGTTAGCTGGACATTTCACTCGTACAAAACCAATGAAATTCCCCCGTTATAGTTAGTTCAGCTAACTATAACTCGCGCGCCCGCAATCCACTGCTGATGACGTCACATATTACATCACTCATGACATGGTCAGTGACATCACTGATGACATCACTGATGACATCTCAAATGACATCACTGATGACATCACTGATGACATCATCCATTGGGTATGTGTTTCTGAACAATTTTAATATGTTTAATACTCTGTGACTAGATGTGTGAGTGGGTGATTCTATGGGTGCATGGTTTTAAGAGTGCATCTGTGATGGACTGTATGTTTGAGTGAGTGTATGTATGGGTGTGTTAGGGATTGAATGTATATCTCAGTGGTACATTTGTGAGTAACTACATATGTGAAAGGCAGTATATATGCGTGTAAGAGTATCTAAGTGGGTAGATGTGAGAGTGTGTGATTGTGACAGTGACTGTATGGATGATTGTGTGCTTGTATCAATGATTCTATAAGAGTGTAAGAATGTGTTACTATTTTTATGAGTAAGTGAACTTGAGTGTGTTTAACTGTATAGGTGAGTAAATTGGACTGTGTTTAATTACTTGTATGACTGACTAGGTGTGTCAGTACCTCAATGGATGATTGGCGGGGTGTGAGTGTCTATATACGTGTTTAAATGCATATGATAGTCTTGTATGGAGTGACTGTAAATATGAGTGACTGTACAGGTGAATGAGTGGAGGTGTATGTAGATCTAACAGTTAATAAGTGGGTATGTAGTTATTGGTATTGGAGTATGTATGGTTTTGAGAATTGAACTCTGTAATTTTGAGTCGGTGTATCAAAGGTTATATTAGGGTGTGAGAAGGTGCACTAATTTATCACATGGATGATGTCATCAGTGATGTCATGAGTGATGTCATTTGAGATGTCATCAGTGATGTCATGAGTGATGTCACTGACCATGTCATGAGTGATGTAATATGCGCGAGTTATAGTTAGCTGAACTAACTATAACGGGGGAATTTCATTGGTTTTGTACAAGTGAAATGTCCAGCTAACTATAACGTGTGTGAAACCTATGGTTTTTTCAGTGAATTTGCAAGGTTTTTTAAATGCTAATTCCTAACTATAACGTGTGTGAAACCTATGGTTTTTTCAGTGAATTTCAAAGGTTTTTTTAAATGCTAATTTATGAATGTATTATTATATTATTTATTTTACAATATGCTACCTATGTATATAATTATAGATTTACTGTATCCTGCAATATGGAATGGCTCACCTTTTTTTAAAATTGGTTAGATATAGTTGAACAGCAGAGTTAATATCTTCTACAAACCTCTAAACATTGTTTTTTTTTTTTGTAAGGGTTTTTGACCGTGCGCGCACCGTACGCTTACCGTACGCGTACGGTGTGCGCATGTGGCTTGCATGCGTACGTGCTCCGTGTGCGCATGCGTACGTGATTTACGTACGCATGCGTACTTCGTGCGTGATGCGTATGCGCGTGCTCCGTACGCGCATGCGCACGTGCTCATTTCACGCATGCGCGCGTGCTCCGTACGCGCGTGCTCCGTACGCGCATGCGTGCTTGTACCGTGCACGCACCGTAAGCGCACGGTGCGCGCACGGTAAGTCTTGTGATCAAGAAGCAACACTTTTCATTGGTTTATATTAGTTTCAGTTCCAGAAACTTCCAACACCACACCCATTCCCCTCATTATTACTTCTGATTCCCTGGGAGAAGGAGCTGAGCAGCTTTTCTAGTACTTCAGTACTTCAGAATGGCAGAGCAGCAGTCATCTTCTGGGAGTGAGCAGGAGACCCTTGTGAGACAGAGACAGAGGAAACAGAAAGATTCTTTTATCTGGCAATATTTTACATTTCCACAGGGGCAGAAGAAAGTGAATGCTCCCAAAGTCACCTGCACTCTTTGTAATCGTGTCTTATCTAGAGGAGATCCTAATAAGAATTACTCTTTTAGTATCTTCACTATGATCAGGCACGTTAGAGATGTACATCCTGTGGCTTATGCTCAAGCTGCTAGAGAAAACCCTCCAGCAGCTCAGCCGAGCACATCCGCAGCAGCTCAGCCGAGCACATCATCGGCAGCTCAGCAGAGCACTTCATCTGCGGCGGCAGCTTCACCTTCTTCGGTACCTCTGGATATACACCCTCTGTTTGAGAGGGTGCATATGCGGTGTAACTTGTGTAATGCTCTTATCTGTTATGCGGACACCAGCATTCCGCTTATAGAGAGGAAGATACAGCAATACACGTGTGACACCCTATAAATTTTGCCATGTCTTTTTTTTCCTCTGTCCCTCTATTAACACAACGGCTCTTTTTAGAGCCACCTAACATCTAAACACTTTTTTTTTTATTCTTTTTTTATTGTTTTTTTCCCCGCCGTGCGGGCACCGTAGGATTCACATGCATCTCCAGAGTTACAATTTCTCTTAAACCTGGAGATGTGTTTAGTTCTTTGAGTGTTGCGTGGGAACACCCACAACAACACCCATGGAACGCCCCTTCAACGCACAGTGCTGCGTGTGAAGTGGCTGTATTTATGTAGAAAGGAAAAGTCACGCAGGGTGGGTTTTCCTCTCCTTGTAAATATGGAGGAGCTCCCTGCGCCACCAGTACGTTATGAAAAGTGACATAGTGGTGGCGCAATGGCCTTGTTAATTTTCCCCAGAGATGTTAAGCAAATTAAGGGTAAGACAGACAAAGCGAGAGAGACAGAGACAGAGAGCAAGGAACTGAGAAGGAGTAAGGCAGTTAGAATGACTGAGACACATGGAGACAGGGAGAGATACATGGTTGAAAAAGTAGTGATGGAGGCAGTAAACCTAGGGGAGTAGTATAGAAGGAGTGAGGGAGTTACAAAAGAGCAGTAAAGGAAGAAGAGAGAGAGAAGAGGAATGAGAAAAGCAGAGTGAGGAGAAGTGAAGAAAAGGAAGCATGAAAGTGAAGGGGTGAGAAATACAGATATTTCAAACTTACCTGACCAACAAAATAACTGAATTAGAAATAAATGGTTTTTTTAATTGCTAGAAAAAATGATTACATTTCCTAAATTTTCTTTCTCGATCTGAAAAAAAAGAAAAAAAGTAGTAATATTTAACAATACATTTTAGAAAACAGTACACATATTTTTATATTTAACAAAGTAATTTTTTGCCCTTTCTTTGCTGTTTTCAGAATATATTGAATTTCACTGCAAATTGTGAAATCAATTGCATTCATCACTTAACAGCGGGCAAAAACAATTAACAATCTGAAAGATTGTTTAAAAAAAGCCCTGAATCTCTACTCATTAAAACATACCTTGATAGAAATGTAACATAT
Source organism: Triturus cristatus (assembly GCF_964204655.1). Classification (NCBI taxonomy): domain Eukaryota; kingdom Metazoa; phylum Chordata; class Amphibia; order Caudata; family Salamandridae; genus Triturus; species Triturus cristatus. Next base: position 650,768,595 of record NC_140594.1, read on the forward strand.
ATATTAAAAATATCATCTAAGAACAATAACTATTTGCAATAAATAACGTCTGTAAATTTGGTTGCTTAAGCTCATACACCAAAATAATATCTGTCAAAGAAGTCCACAATAGAAACAGTTACCTTTCCATGAGGCCAAATGGTAATTTTTAAATTCTTTTTGGGTGGAATATCCAATGGTAATTCTATAAAATCGAAATAATGGTTTCTTCAGATTCTGCAATTTGTATCTAATATTTGGGTTTTAGAAAAATTAAGTAGGAATTTGGTAATTCTGCAGGCAAACGTTGCTTGAAAATCTATTGTGAATCATTACACAGTGTCCAGCCTTTTTCACATTTTGGATGAACTGTGTAATGACCAGAAGTTATAGAAGGTCCATCATGGAAAATTATTGCAACTGCAACAAAAGTTTTTCCTGATATTGATAATTGATTTCCTGTAAACTTCTTTATTAAAGTGTCCAATTTTGTTCCATCAGCTCTACAACGTTGCATCATTAAAATTACATACTGTCCATATTTCTTTAAAAATAACGTTGATAACATTTCTGATTTACATTGAGAACATTCCATGTTGTGATTTGCATCTTTAACTAATTTACTAAAAGTCACTGATTTACTCTCTGGTAATGTTAAATATATGAACCTTTCAGAATCAACATTAGAGCTGCATGTGTTCAAACAGTTTTCACAACTATGTTCCATTTATAAGAGAGACCAAACATATTTTCTATTTCTACCCCTTCATCTTCCAGTACCATAAGCATAAACATTAAGAATTCCTGTGCATCTTGCTGGACATTTTGAGTAAACTGTGTACATCCTGAACATACATCTAAAAGATTTCTAACATCAGAAGCACTTTCTATTTTAGTTTTATCATTACTCAGCTTCTCATAAAGAAAACTAAGCAGAGAACAGAATCTTTTTTCATGATTTAGTATTATCTGCTCTTGCAAACTTTCAAGATAAAATACAACATTCAGCACTACATTAGCGTAGCAGTTGACACCAGAGCTATTTTCAAAATGACAACCAACAACCTCTTCAACATTGTCCTTTTTCTTTTTGCTTGCAATCACATCACTCTCCTTTTGATTTCTCTTCTGTACATCCTCATTACAGATATTCTCAATTCTCCTTTTCCGACAAACAACACGTTTTTCAAACACAGGATACTGACCTAAATGAGGAGCATAGCTTCTTCTTAATCTATTATACTCCTTTACACAATTTGCATCAGCACTAACTTTTGAGTCATCAAAGTCTATCATGAATAAACCAGATATTTGTTTCACGCGTGACAAAGCAACATATGCCATACCTTCTTTAACCCCTTCAGTGCCCATGACGAGCTGGACTCGTCATGGGCTGCGGTGGCGCTGTGCCCATGACGAGTCCAGCTCGTCATGAACTCCGCCCGCTAATGCAAGGCGCGGCACTGGGCGGGGAAAGGGGCGGGCACCGAAGGGGTTAAACACACTAGATCCAATGTTTACAAAAGCACTATCTACAGTTAATCCTTGAGATTTGTGAATAGTTACAGCATATGCTAGAGAAAACGGAAACTGCTTCCTACGTACATATAAGTCTTTTACAAGCAAGAAACGAACTGAACAACGACTAATGTCTTTAACCTCTTCAATCTGATCAAATTTTATTTTTAAAAATTCAATTCCATCTTTTTTCTGGTAATTAACAAAACCCACAACTTTACCCATAGCTCTATTCACTAAACCTTTTTCTACATCCAAATTACGTCTTAAAATTACTCGACAGTTCATACATACATAAAGATTCTTTTCTAAACCAGCTGTTTTCGATATGTTTTTCTCTAGAGAATCCGATTTAGTTGTCAATTTGCTTGTCAATATAATAGTTATTCCTTCATGTTGTATTTTATCCACAGCTTCCAGTTTTATAATCTCTTCATTTTCCAATTTCAAAAGTTCTTGATTGAATATAGAGCATTCAGGTAGTGTTGGCATTAAGCAGATTACAGTATTTATTCCAGCAATTTTCTTGTATATTTTCTCTGGAACTATTTGTTCTGTTGGAAACAAATTACATAGCAATCGACTCTGTAAAGCTTTTCTTCCATGTTCTGTGAGTAGTCCAATTCTGATATCTTTGAGAATACTTGCATAATCATCATCATTTGCTTGCCGCATATTGGTAGTGAGTTCTTTGTACTGAAAGTATGTCCAAATATTCACATTACCTATACTTCCTAACGACTTTTTCATGTCTCCATGTGTATGAGTATGAAATACTGGTTGTCCTTTAACTGGTGTGAGCTGCAGTAGATCCCCAAAAACTATAACATGTTTTCCTCCAAATAGTACGTTATAGTTTGTCTTTAGAATTTGCTGCATTCTTAAATGCACAAAGGCAAGCATTAAGTTTGATACCATGCTTACCTCATCAATAATGAGAACTTTCATTTTTTTCAATACTCTTGAAACTTCAAAACATGCTTCCCCTGTTAGCTTGTGGTATTGTATTTTGTTCTCATGCTCTACTGGTAACATTAGCAAACGATGGAGGGTAATTCCTTTTATGTTATATGCTGCTAAGCCAGTTGGAGCAGTAACAACACAAGACAAAGTTGCATCAGTTTTTTTCTGTAGGTAGCTTCTAATTACTTTAATCAAGAAACTTTTTCCAGTTCCAGCTTGTCCACTCACATACATTCTGATTGGTTCAAATGATGTGCATGAGCACTCTTTATTGTCATGTAGTAATCCATGATCAATTTGTTTTGTGACTTCCTCATAAATTTGTTGTTGTTCATCATTCAGTTGCTGTTCCAAATTTGGTAAGTTTATTAAATCTTCCTGAGCTTGATTCATAGCTGTTTCCACTTCAGTCATGGCTATTGCAGCTTCATTTTCTATGATTGGTTGTCCTAGGGGATCTTGACTGAGTGTCCCAGAACTTTGACTGTCTTGAGAACTGTCTCTAGCTACCTCAGCTGCAATTATTGCTTCTTGTTCAATTTCTTCATTTAACATTTGTACATAAGTTGTGAAAGTACTGCATTCTATGGTATCTTTGCATGCATTAAAGGAATCTTCATAGCTTTGAAAATCTCCAAGTAATTCATCCTCTGAGCGCCATGGTATAAACAACTGTAAAAGTGCTAAGTGGTAAAATTCCTTCTTGTCAGTAGTGTCGCAACTCAGCTTTCTGTGATTAATCAAACTTCCTTTTGTTTGTTTGTTTTTACCAAACATCCTTCCTCACCAATGACTTTATATTTTCCATTGTTGATGTCTTCTGTGGCATTACGTTTATAAATGTAGTTCTGCAGCACTTCATAGAGACACACGTTCTCAAGATGATGACTTCTCTTTGGGTAATATGTGTCCAACATGTTTGTTCTTAAAATGTCTGAACTTTCAGGTTCGTACTCTGCTAAATATTCAATTTCTTGAATAGATTTCAGTACCGGATTTCGCATTCCTGCAAGGCCTAAATTTACCCAAATTATTCTTCTGGATTTGGAGTACAGACTTGCAGATGATAACCTATTTGAGCATTCGTAGGATTCAATTTCTCGATGCGATAACATCTTTAAACTGAAACTGTATAGCTTTTTACTGACAGTCTTCTCGTGAGAAATCTCTTACCACATTTCTTTCAATTCCGTTTTCTCAGATTTAGTGATGTAAGATGTGACATACCAAGCAACAGCAATAGAATTGTCAGCTACATACTGAATATCCATGTTAGCATTCCACATGGATAAAATGACTGGGTTGTAGTCATTTATATATTTTGACTCTTCTTTTCTTCTTAGGTTGTAGGTATTCTTAGGCGATTATCTTGTAATAGTATGTCGCACAGCTGACATAAAACTGTTTCTCTTCCTTTTGAAAGAACAGGTCGTGGAAATCCAAATCGACATTTTGTGTAGAATTTATCTTCACTCTTGTACTTTCGTCGACAGTATTTTCCACACCGATGACTTTGGAAACGTAAAACTTGCTCTTTTAAGTTTTTTTCTTCTGTGCTTTTAGGTATAGCACATGTTGCATATCCTTCAATGAAAGATAAAACTGCATCATCAGAATCTGTTCCAAATTTTGGGGCATCCTTGATCCACAACAGCATATGAATATGAGGAGCACCTCTTGCTTGGTACTCTTTTCTCCAAAAGAAATCCACAACTTCTCCAAGAGGTGGATTTTTTTATTGCAGATGAAGGACATCATAGCCTCAAATCTATGATTGAAATATCTGCAAACATTAACCGGATCCAATGAGCACAATTCTCCTGCTGTCTTGTATTGGATGTTTTCAATATTTGAATTTGCCTCTCGAAGAAAATCCAGTAAATTATCCCAAGCGTACTCTGCACAGCTTAGGGTAAGGAACCATGTAGGAGTTCCTAAATTCCGTAACATACATTTCAATTCTCCATGGCGTCGGTACCAATATTCATTAGTCCCACGCTGACAAGCCATTAGATTAATCAATTGAGATTCCAAATGATCATCTCGCTGTTGCACTTTGTTCAGAAAATCCTTTGCAGACACATTATGTAGATGTACTCCAGTTTTCAAAATGTGATGTACTGCATAAGATAGTGCTGATAAGTCACTTTCAAATAAAAGATGGAACAAATAAGGAATACTTTGACGAAATCTTGGATCTTCTGCATGTAATCTTAAAGTCCGATACTCAGACGCAGGAATCTGTACTGGACGTTCATCATATCGTCCACCTTTTCCTGTAGGAAACAGCTGGGGAAAACAACGAGCTTCCAAGCTCTCCTCCCATATACTCACGGCAGTTCCTTTTGCTTTTTTCATCTGAAAGAGATCAATAGTGTTTCCCATAACTTCTTTAGAATGAAGAGGATGTATGCTGAAATGTTCATAAATTTCTTCTTCTTTTGACTTATCCACTTTTTCAATTTGCCCAGTTGGTATTCCTGTGTCTGCTAGTAAATCTTCCTCATCTTCATCTATATAAATTTATTCATACTAATTATTATTTATTTTCAAATATAAATTTGCTCTTTGTACTTTTCGTACATCCACCAGCTCCTGCCAAATTTTCTTATTCTTTGTAGGTACACCATTAACCAGAATAACTAATGGTTCAGTTTCCAAACTATCTGCATCAATTGTTTCAATATGTTTTTTTACAAATCTAATGGCAAATAGACAACTCTTCCTTTTAAACCTCTTTGTAAATCTGATGGAGGTAATTTGCCTGTTTTGGGCTCCATACAAACTATACACTGAAACGGATGGACACATTGAATGAGTATAGACTCATACGTAATTAGTTCTGCAGGAATATCAACCAATTCTAAATTATTATGTACAGCTTTAGCAGGCATTCTTTATTTTCTTCTAACTTGTTATAACAGTATTTACAAATACGCTGATCTTCACCCAAATCAAAACAATGTTCCAGAAATAAATATGTAGCAAAATCCTGCCCACTTAGAATTTCTTTTTCACTTTTTTTATAGAGATCAACATTCCTTGTGTGAGTTTTATAATGGCTTCACCGGCAACAAATACAAGTAATATTTGGTCTTTCATTATAGATGATAGTAAATTTTGTCATTTGATCTTCAAATGTTTTACTAACAGTGGGTTCTACATTCTCTTCCACATTTATTTTCTTCAATAACTGTGTCATTTCCTGCCCTTTCTTGCTCTGGACCAAAGTAACAAAACTCAATATCCTCACAAACCTTCTTCACATCTGTTACAGATCCACGGAACAGAGCACTATTCAACTCATGTAACTTTAGTGCTGGACTTTTAGCAAAATACAATCTTCTCACAGACTTTCTCATTTCAGTATGATGAACTGCCAGCATCCTAAAATGGTGAAAAACACTTTGACAAACTTTCCTAGAAAGACAAGCCAGAGAATGTCCTTGCAAACCAGTATTCTCTCTCGCTCTGCATGGATCTAGTCTTTGAAGCACCTTAATCTTCTGTTTAACACTTCTTTTTACTATATTCTCTTAGAAAGTCACGAAATTTATCAATAGATTCCTGTCGTACAGTACAAATACTACTACAATTCCAAGTGTACACTGGGGCTTTAGGACGTCTCCCCATAACCTCATCAGATAACACTTCTTCCTCATTTCTTGGAACCATTTTCTCCTTTTCCATTACACAACCATCCTTAACTTCATATGCTCGACCACTGGTGTCAACTGCATGCAGCAAACTATTACTTTGAAGATAACTCTCTTCATTAAAAAATGGTTCAGTACTTGAACTATGCTTCCATTCTCCTAAGAACACTTTACAAAAGTTTTTTTTCTTTACTTCTCTTTTTCTTTTGCTTTTTGACTTCATTACATTCACTAATTTATCTAATGTACGGTTCCTGTTCAAAGTTAAAATGAATAGTTTCCTTTTTAATTCCAAAGCCTTTGCAACAATTGATTCAATATATTTCTTTTTCTTATAAAATGTGGCTTTCTTCTTATATTGTTTCACATCCTTTAGCAAATTGAACATCACTCTTCTCTGAAACATTTTTCTACGAATGTTTTTAAAATCTATTTTTCTTTTTAAGTCATTCTTTCTTACTTCTGATTGTACATTAGCATTTAGTATATTCTGTCGATTGTCTTGTTGCTTTCTACTTGAAACACTATTTCCAGTGGATATATTTTTTACATTTTTTCTTTGCTTGAGGATATTTTTTTAAAAATCCTTAGTCTGCTTACCAGAAGGCTTTTTCTTTCTTCCAACATGAGGTTCTTCAACTAATTTTTGTTGTCCAGTTGTCTTCAAATATAGATGTTGTTGCTGTTCTTTTCCCTTTCTTGGTTTTATAGGCATCTTTAATTTATTTCAGTCTTGTTCAGCAATACCTGAAAGAAACTAAAAAAAAAAATACCTTTATGTAATTTATATATATTACTATATTTTTTATGAGCTTTTCAAAACCTATCATATGAGCTATCCCTTTCCTATGACTGCAAGTCTTACACAATAAAAACTACACAAATTAAATCTCTGACAACAATTCCTTTGTGCACACGGACTCATGGTGTGATTCTAGGCAAAAAACGATTTTTGATTGGCAATTTCAAAGCACATTTACCACTGTGGTTTTGCAAGTGATAATTACTATAACAGTCTGACACATTTTCCTTATAGTTTAGAGAGGCAGAAAAGAGCACATGTCCTAACAGCTACTTGAGACCATGAGCATGTGGAACCTGGGTGAGTGATTAGACTAGAGCAAAGGAAATGGGCCTTGGTGATGTTGAATGTGTTAGCGTTACACACTGCTATCTGAAATACCACATAGTGCTGAATAGTAAGCATGGGAGTGCAGGAGAAGCAGCTGCCTGTGTGCTAAGAGTGTGTTCCTGGAGACTGTGTATTGTCAGGTGCAAGAGAGATCTGCATGGACGCTTTCACAACTGCATGAAGACTGCAGAGATGTATGTAAGAGTACATGTGGGGTAAGGGTTAATTGGAATTTTGAACATGTAGGATCTACCTCACCCATTACAGGAGTGTAAGGAAAATCTACCCTGTTGTTTGCAAATGTGTTAGCATTTGCCTCTCATTTGTGAGATATTGATATGTGCTGAATGCTAGCCATCACAGTTCAAGAAAACAAGCTGCCCCTTTCCTACGAACCAGAGCAACACAAATTAAATCTCTGACAACAATTCCTGTGTGCACACAGACTCATGGTGTGATTCTAGGCAGAAAACACTATTTGATTGGCAATATCAAAGCACATTAAATACTGTGGTTTTGCAAGTGAAAATTATTGTAACAGCCTGACACATTTTCCTTATAGTTTAGAGAGGCAGAAAAGAGCACATGTCCTAACAGCTACTTGAGAGCATGAGCATGTGGAACCTGGGTGAGTGATTAGACTAGAGCAAAGGAAATGAGCCTTGGTGATGTTGAATGTGGTAGCGTTACACAGTACTATCTAAAATATCACACAGTGCTGAATAGTAAGCATGGGAGTGCAGGAGAAGCAGCTGCCTGTGTGTTAAGAGCGTCCTCCTTCTGGAGACTGTGTATTGTCAGGTGCAAGAGAGATCTGCATTGACGCTTGCACAACTGCATGAAGACTGCACAGATGTATGTAAGAGTACATGTGTGGTAAGGGTTTATTGGAGTTTTGAACATATAGGATCTACCTCACCCATGGCAGGAGTGGAAGGAAAATCTACCCTGTTGTTTTCAAATGTCTTAGCATTTGCCTCTCATTTGTGAGATATTGATTTGTGCTGAATGCTAGCCATCACAGTTCAAGAAAACAAGCTGCCCCTTTCCTACGAATGCAAGTCTTACAGAACCAGAGCAACACAAATTAAATCTCTGACAACAATTCCTGTGTGCACACAGACTCATGGTGTGATTCTAGGCAGAAAACAATATTTGATTGGCAATTTCAAAGCACATTTACTACTGTGGTTTTGCAAGTGATAATTATTGTAACAGCCTGACACATTTTCCTTATAGTTTAGAGAGGCAGAAAAGAGCACATGTCCTAACAGCTACTTGAGAGCGTGAGCATGTGGAACCTGGGTGAGTGATTAGACTAGAGCAAAGGAAATGAGCCTTGGTGATGTTGAATGTGGTAGCGTTACACGGTACTATCTAAAATACCACACAGTGCTGAATAGTAAGCATGGGAGTGCAGGAGAAGCAGCTGCCTGTGTGTTAAGAGCGTCCTTCTGGAGACTGTGTATTGTCAGGTGCAAGAGAGATCTGCATTGGCGCTTGCACAACTGCATGAAGACTGCACAGATGTATGTAAGAGTACATGTGTGGTAAGGGTTAATTGGAGTTTTGAACATATAGGATCTACCTCACCCATGGCAGGAGTGGAAGGAAAAATCTACCCTGTTGTTTTCAAATGTGTTAGCATTTGCCTCTCATTTGTGAGATATTGATTTGTGCTGAATGCTAGCCATCACAGTTCAAGAAAACATGCTGCCCCTTTCCTGTGAATGCAAGTCTTACAGAACCAGACCAACACGAATTAAATCTCTGACAACAATTCCTGTGTGCACACAGACTCATGGTGTGATTCTAGGCAGAAAACGATTTTTGATTGGCAATTTCAAAGCACATTTACCACTGTGGTTATGCAAGGGATAATTACTGTAACAGCCTGACACATTTTCCTTATTGTTTAGAGAGGCAGAAAAGAGCACATATCCTAACAGCTGCTTGAGAGCATGAGCATGTGGAACCTGGGTGAGTGATTAGACTAGAGCAAAGGAAATGAGCCTTGGTGATGTTGAATGTGGTAGCGTACACACTACTATCTGAAATACCACATAGTGCTGAATACTTAGCATGGGAGTGCAGGAGAAGCAACTGCCTGTGTGCTAAGAGCGTGCTTCTGGAGACTTTGTATTGTCAGGTGCAAGAGAGATCTGCATGGACGCTTGCACAACTGCATGAAGACTGCACAGATGTATGTAAGAGTACATGTGTGGTAAGGTTTTGAACATATAGGATCTACCTCACCCATGGCAGGAGTGGAAGGAAAATCTACCCTGTTGTTTTCAAATGTGTTTGCATTTGCCTCGCATTTGTGAGATATTGATTTGTGCTGAATGCCCCCATCACAGTTCAAGAAAACAAGCTGCCCCTTTCCTGCAAATGCAAGTCTTACAGAACCAGACAAACACGAATTAAATCTCTGACAATTCCTGTGTGCACACAGACTCATGGTGTGATTCTAGGCAGAAAACGATTTTTGCTTGGCAATTTCAAAGCACATTTACCACTGTGGTTTTGCAAGTGATAATTACTGTAACAGCCTGACACATTTTCCTTATTGTTTAGAGAGGCAGAAAAGAGCACATGTCCTAACAGCTACTTTAGCACATGAGCATGTGGAACCTGAGTTAGTGATTAGACTAGAGCAAAGGAAATGAGCCTTGGTGATGTTGAATGTGGTAGCGTTACACAGTACTATCTAAAATACCACACAGTGCTGAATAGTAAGCATGGGAGTGCAGGAGAAGCAGCTGCCTGTGTGTTAAGAGCGTCCTTCTGGAGACTGTGTATTGTCAGGTGCAAGAGAGATCTGCATTGGCGCTTGCACAACTGCATGAAGACTGCACAGATGTAAGTAAGAGTACATGTGTGGTAAGGGTTAATTGGAGTTTTGAACATATAGGATCTACCTCACCCATGGCAGGAGTGGAAGGAAAAATCTACCCTGTTGTTTTCAAATGTGTTAGCATTTGCCTCTCATTTGTGAGATATTGATTTGTGCTGAATGCTAGCCATCACCGTTCAAGAAAACATGCTGCCCCTTTCCTGTGAATGCAAGTCTTACAGAACCAGACCAACACGAATTAAATCTCTGACAACAATTCCTGTGTGCACACAGACTCATGGTGTGATTCTAGGCAGAAAACGATTTTTGATTGGCAATTTCAAAGCACATTTACCACTGTGGTTTTGCAAGGGATAATTACTGTAACAGCCTGACACATTTTCCTTATTGTTTAGAGAGGCAGAAAAGAGCACATATCCTAACAGCTGCTTGAGAGCATGAGCATGTGGAACCTGGGTGAGTGATTAGACTAGAGCAAAGGAAATGAGCCTTGGTGATGTTGAATGTGGTAGCGTACACACTACTATCTGAAATACCACACAGTGCTGAATACTTAGCATGGGAGTGCAGGAGAAGCAACTGCCTGTGTGCTAAGAGCGTGCTTCTGGAGACTTTGTATTGTCAGGTGCAAGAGAGATCTGCATGGACGCTTGCACAACTGCATGAAGACTGCACAGATGTATGTAAGAGTACATGTGTGGTAAGGTTTTGAACATATAGGATCTACCTCACCCATGGCAGGAGTGGAAGGAAAATCTACCCTGTTGTTTTCAAATGTGTTTGCATTTGCCTCTCATTTGTGAGATATTGATTTGTGCTGAATGCCCCCATCACAGTTCAAGAAAACAAGCTGCCCCTTTCCTGCAAATGCAAGTCTTACAGAACCAGACAAACACGAATTAAATCTCTGACAATTCCTGTGTGCACACAGACTCATGGTGTGATTCTAGGCAGAAAACGATTTTTGCTTGGCAATTTCAAAGCACATTTACCACTGTGGTTTTGCAAGTGATAATTACTGTAACAGCCTGACACATTTTCCTTATTGTTTAGAGAGGCAGAAAAGAGCACATGTCCTAACAGCTACTTTAGCACATGAGCATGTGGAACCTGAGTGAGTGATTAGACTAGAGCAAAAGAAATGAGCCTTGGTGATGTTAAATGTGGTAGCGTTACACACTACTATCTGAAATACCACACAGTGCTGTATACTTAGCATGAGAGTGCAGGAGAAGCTACTGTCTGTGTGCTAAAAGTATGTTTCTGGAGACTGTGTATTGTCAGGTGCAACAGAGATCAGCATGGACGCTTGCACAACTGCATGAAGACTGCACAGATGTATGTAACAGTACATGTGTGGTAAGGGTTTATTGCGGTTTTGAACATATAGGATCTACCTCACCCATGGCAGGAGTGGAAGAAAAATCTACCCTGTTGTTTTCAAATGTGTTAGCATTTGCCTCTCATTTGTGAGATATTGATTTGTGCTGAATGCTAGTAATCACAGTTCAAGAAAACATGCTGCCCCTTTCCTACGAATGCAAGTCTTACAGAACCAGAGCAACACAAATTAAATCTCTGACAACAATTCCTGTGTGCACACAGACTCATGGTGTGATTCTAGGCAGAAAACAATATTTGATTGGCAATTTCAAAGCACATTTACTACTGTGGTTTTGCAAGTGATAATTATTGTAACAGCCTGACACATTTTCCTTATAGTTTAGAGAGGCAGAAAAGAGCACGTTTCCTAACAGCTACTTGAGAGCATGTGGAACCTGGGTGAGTGATTAGACTAGAGCAAAGGAAATGAGCCTTGGTGATGTTGAATGTGGTAGCGTTACACAGTACTATCTAAAATACCACACAGTGCTGAATAGTAAGCATGGGAGTGCAGGAGAAGCAACTGCCTGTGTGTTAAGAGCGTCCTTCTGGAGACTGTGTATTGTCAGGTGCAAGAGAGATCTGCATCGACGCTTGCACAACTGCATGAAGACTGCACAGATGTATGTAAGAGTACATGTGTGGTAAGGGTTTATTGGAGTTTTGAACATATAGGATCTACCTTACCCATGGCAGCAGTGGAAGGAAAATCTACCCTGTTGTTTGCAAATCTGTTAGCATTTGCCTCTCATTTGTGAGATATTGATTTGTGCTGAATGCTAGCCATCACAGTTCAAGAAAACAAGCTGCCCCTTTCCTGTGAATGCAAGTCTTACAGAACCAGAGCAACACAAATTAAATCTCTGACAACAATTCCTGTGTGCACACAGACTCATGGTGTGATTCTAGGCAGGAAACGATTTTTGATTGGCAATTTCAAAGCACATTTACTACTGTGGTTTTGCAAGTGATAATTACTGTAACAGCCTGACACATTTTCCTTATTGTTTAGAGAGGCAGAAAAGAGCACATGTCCTAACAGCTACTTTAGCGCATGAGCATGTGGAACCTGAGTGAGTGATTAGACTAGAGCAAAAGAAATGAGCCTTGGTGATGTTAAATGTGGTAGCGTTACACACTACTATCTGAAATACCACACAGTGCTGTATACTTAGCATGAGAGTGCAGGAGAAGCTACTGTCTGTGTGCTAAAAGTATGTTTCTGGAGACTGTGTATTGTCAGGTGCAACAGAGATCAGCATGGACGCTTGCACAACTGCATGAAGACTGCACATATGTATGTAACAGTACATGTGTGGTAAGGGTTTATTGCGGTTTTGAACATATAGGATCTACCTCACCCATGGCAGAAGTGGAAGGAAAATCTACCCTGTTGTTTTCAAATGTGTTAGCATTTGCCTCTCATTTGTGAGATATTGATTTGTGCTGAATGCTAGTCATCACAGTTCAAGAAAACATGCTGCCCCTTTCCTACGAATGCAAGTCTTACAGAACCAGAGCAACACAAATTAAATCTCTGACAACAATTCCTGTGTGCACACAGACTCATGGTGTGATTCTAGGCAGAAAACAATATTTGATTGGCAATTTCAAAGCACATTTACTACTGTGGTTTTGCAAGTGATAATTATTGTAACAGCCTGACACATTTTCCTTATAGTTTAGAGAGGCAGAAAAGAGCACATGTCCTAACAGCTACTTGAGAGCATGAGCATGTGGAACCTGGGTGAGTGATTAGACTAGAGCAAAGGAAATGAGCCTTGGTGATGTTGAATGTGGTAGCGTTACACAGTACTATCTAAAATACCACACAGTGCTGAATAGTAAGCATGGGAGAGCAGGAGAAGCAACTGCCTGTGTGTTAAGAGCGTCCTTCTGGAGACTGTGTATTGTCAGGTGCAAGAGAGATCTGCATCGACGCTTGCACAACTGCATGAAGACTGCACAGATGTATGTGAGAGTACATGTGTGGTAAGGGTTTATTGGAGTTTTAAACATATAGGATCTACCTCACCCATGGCAGCAGTGGAAGGAAAATCTACCCTGTTGTTTGCAAATCTGTTAGCATTTTCCTCTCATTTGTAAGATATTGATTTGTGCTGAATGCTAGCCATCACAGTTCAAGAAAACAAGCTGCCCCTTTCCTGCGAATGCAAGTCTTACAGAACCAGAGCAACACAAATTAAATCTCTGACAACAATTCCTGTGTGCACACAGACTCATGGTGTGATTCTAGGCAGGAAACGATTTTTGATTGGCAATTTCAAAACACATTTACTACTGTGGTTTTGCAAGTGATAATTATTGTAACAGCCTGACACATTTTCCTTATAGTTTAGAGAGGCGGAAAACAGCACATGTCCTAACAGCTACTTGAGAGCATGAGCATGTGGAACCTGGGTGAGTGATTAGACTAGAGCAAAGGAAATGAGCCTTGGTGATGTTGAATATGGTAGCGTTCCACACTACTATCTAAAATACCACACAGTGCTGAATAGTAAGCATGGGAGTGCAGGAGAAGCTGCTGCCTGTGTGTTAAGAGCCTCCTTCTGGAGACTGTGTATTGTCAGGTGCAAGAGAGATCTGCATCGACGCTTGCACAACTGCATGAAGACTGCACAGATGTATGTAAGAGTACATGTGTGGTAAGGGTTTATTGGAGTTTTGAACATATAGGATCTACCTCACCCATGGCAGCAGTGGAAGGAAAATCTACCCTGTTGTTTGCAAATCTGTTAGCATTTGCCTCTCATTTGTGAGATATTGATTTGTGCTGAATGCTAGCCATCACAGTTCAAGAAAACAAGCTTCCCCTTTCCTGCGAATGCAAGTCTTACAGAACCAGAGCAACACAAATTAAATCTCTGACAACAATTCCTGTGTGCACACAGACTCATGGTGTGATTCTAGGCAGGAAACGATTTTTGATTGGCAATTTCAAAGCACATTTACTACTGTGGTTTTGCAAGTGATAATTATTGTAACAGCCTGACACATTTTCCTTATAGTTTAGAGAGGCGGAAAACAGCACATGTCCTAACAGCTACTTGAGAGCATGAGCATGTGGAACCTGGGTGAGTGATTAGACTAGAGCAAAGGAAATGAGCCTTGGTGATGTTGAATGTGGTAGCGTTCCACACTACTATCTAAAATACAACACAGTGCTGAATAGTAAGCATGGGAGTGCAGGAGAAGCTGCTGCCTGTGTGTTAAGAGCGTCCTTCTGGAGACTGTGTATTGTCAGGTGCAAGAGAGATCTACATTGACGCTTGCACAACTGCATGAAGACTGCACAGATGTATGTAAGAGTACATGTGTGGTAAGGGTTTATTGCAGTTTTGAACATAAAGGATCTACCTCACCCATGGCAGGAGTGGAAGGAAAATCTACCCTGTTGTTTTCAAATGTGTTAGCATTTGCCTCTCATTTGTGAGATATTGATTTGTGCTGAATGCTAGCCATCACAGTTCAAGAAAACATGCTGCCCCTTTCCTGCGAATGCAAGTCTTACAGAACCAGACCAACACTAATTAAATCTCTGACAACAATTCCTGTGTGCACACAGACTCATGGTGTGATTCTAGGCAGAAAACGATTTTTGAATGGCAATTTCAAAGCACATTTACCACTGTGGTTTTGCAAGTGATAATTACTGTAACAGCCTGACACATTTTCCTTATTGTTTAGAGAGGCAGAAAAGAGCACATGTCCTAACAGCTACTTTAGCGCATGAGCATGTGGAACCTGAGTGAGTGATTAGACTAGAGCAAAAGAAATGAGCCTTGGTGATGTTAAATGTGGTAGCGTTACACACTACTATCTGAAATACCACACAGTGCTGTATACTTAGCATGGGAGTGCAGGAGAAGCTACTGCCTGTGTGCTAAAAGTATGTTTCTGGAGACTGTGTATTGTCAGGTGCAAGAGAGATCTGCATGGACGCTTGCACAACTGCATGAAGACTGCAGAGATGTATGTAAGGGTGCCGCTCGGAGGCTCAGACTGTGCTGCGCTGTGCTGTACATCGGCTGGGGCCACACTGAAGATCGTATTTATTGCTGCAAGGGACGTCACGCTCTGCTGTGGGGAAAGCTGCTTGAGAAAGCTGAATAACTTCGCTACCGGTACTGCGAGGACCAGGGTGCTGTGTGCATCAGTAATCAGCTGCACCTGGGACCTCTTCCCGACTCCTCCCTACCGGCTACTTAACGCCTCGCGGCCCCCGCTTCGCGGGAGCCGCTCGGAGGCTCAGACTGTGCTGCACTGTGCTGTACATCGGCTGGGCCACACTGAAGATCGTATTTATTGCTGCAAGGGACGTCACGCTCTGCTGTGGGGAAAGCTGCTTGAGAAAGCTGAATAACTTCGCTACCGGGACTGCGAGGACCAGGGTGCTGTGTGCATCAGTAATCAGCTGCACCTGGGACCTCTTCCCGACTCCTCCTCCTCTAGCCCCCTCCCTCCTTATCAACAAGTCCTCGCCCACACGCGTTAGCGGGACGCGTGCGGGTCGGAGTCCGGGGCGAAGACCGGGCAAAGAGCGGGCGGTTTGAGGCCGTTCGAGTACGGACGAGGGAGGAGGAGGCTAACTACCTTACACTTGGGTCGACCAGCATCATCTGGGAACTTGACGTGGGGAAGATGTCTGCAAGAAAAACCAGGAGCAAAACTTTGTTGGCCCTGGGGGCCCCCAAAGGTACTTTGGACACATACTTTGTTAAGGCAGGGTCCCTTCTCATAGACGAAATCTCCATACTTGAAAGGCGCATCTCCCAAGAGCTGGATTGGGCTAGAAGATCTTCTTTGGGTCACTTCCAACACGCTATATCCCCCTGACCCCCCGCCTAGCTGCTCTTTGATGGATGGGGAGGGAGCTAACGCAATATTACCTGAGCTTTCGGGACCCTGTAACTCTAGTGCTTCAATAACTGATTGTACAGCAGAAAAATCTAGACAGATGTCTAGAAAAACAAGTGCACTACAAGTGCCCAAGTGGGGCGTAATCACCTTCAAACATGAAAGTATAACTTGAATATGACGTAAGTGTCAGTAGAAAATGAACAATTACTTACAAAGACAAAACAATATAGAACATTGAATACATTGACATACATAGATAATTCTTCACACCAAAAACAAATTTTCATCAATGGAACTGAGTCCATGTATCTTTTTAATTAAATCAATGAAGATAAAAAAGCTTGACAGAACGTTGCTTATTCTCAGCAAAAGTCTGTACTTCCGATTTCACATGTCAAATCCCAATGCATTTCGGGCTTTAAATTCAGCCCTTCATCAGGGGTATCTATAAGAACGAACAATATTTGTATCAATTAACATATAAACATCAAAGATTATCATGATCAATACATGTACAATTATGCTGCTCAAGGAGAGGCAGGGTTCTAGGGAATAGCATTATGGTCTTTGCAACAGAAGCGAAATACCACCACCAAAGCAGTTGTGAAAAGGAGCGAGAAAACAAAAACACTATAATCCAAAATTGTGAACTGTTGCTGAAAACAATATGTGCTCTAGGGAGGAACAAATCATACCTTGATATACTACGATGAGTGAAACACAGTTAAAGAGTCGAAAACGAAGGACTGAGTGTGTCTGTGCAACTCCTGAAGTTACGCTGCAGAAAATGAGAACAAAAACTCAAAAAGTCGTCCCAAGTGGATAAACACCGACCAAACCAGTGTAAAACCACTTACCAGCACTATGTCTCAATATCAGGTAAAGCATCCGGGTGAGCCTCCGTTTACTGCCACATATAACAACACGCGAAAGGTTTAGAACTGCGGTTGCAGTAATGGTCAGCGTTCTAACTATAAGAATAATAACGAAACCCAAATGTCAGTATTCTGGTCTCAAAAAAACTAACTGAAGTTAAAGTTTTCCAATAAAGAAGAAACGCTTACCCAATCCAACTGTAATCCACGCAAACCAACCACCAACAATGGCGTTTGGGAAGCTATCCGTGTTAGCGTGTTTAAAAAAAGAACTGGTCATAGAAACAGGACTAACGTATACACCGTACTAATACAGTGACAAGAGGTCGCCATCTTTAAGAATTCCACCAAAACTACAAGCAAATACTATTAAAAACCTCATTGCACCCAAAATAGAAAAATACTATTACAGACCTCATTGCACCCAAAATAGAAAAACCTCATTGCACCCAAAATAAAAAAAGGGAAACGGAAGAAGAAAAGCCACTGATGCAGCTAACCTATAATGCTTTACAAAGGTCAGGGAAATTTTAAAAAATTGAAATCAACACAGTGCATGAATAACCATTTGTAAATATACAGTACAACCCCCAGGGGGGAATTTTAGAGAAAACAAGCCAATTCAAACTTGTCATTGAGCCCCTTGGGCAAGAGGCTTTGCATAAACCAGATCCAGTAAGCTTCACGCTGTAGCAAAAACTTTGTAGTATCCCTGTCAGAACGTACTGTTACTTTCTCTAAAATACCAAAACGTAGTTGAGCTATGGAATGTTTTTTGTCTGCCCAGTGAACTGCGAGTGGTGAACTTGTGGTTTTAGTGCGAATTCTGCTCTTATGTTCAGTAATTCGAACACGTATTGACCTTTCAGTTTTACCAACATAGTAAAGCTCGCATGGACACTTGATGAAATACATAACATGATGACTATTACAATTAGCATCAAAACTAAGAATAATCTTTTTGCCTGTCCATGGATGTGTTACATATCTGCCAGTGATGGCGTTGTGGCAATGCGAACAGTTCATGCAAGTTGTCATGCCTTTGAACATCGTGTTGGGTTTGACTATAGTCTGATTAAGTATCTCTTTTATGTTATTAGATCTCTTATACGCGAATAGCGGTGGCTCAGCAAAGAGATTTTGGAAATCAGGTTCATTTTGAAGTAGATCCCATCGTTGTAGGATACTTTTTTTAATGAAATTGGAGTTACTAGAGAAGATAGATACAAATACTTCTCGACTAGGAGAAACCGGTTTGTCTTGCTTAAGTAGAAGTGACTCACGGCTCTTCATCATTGCTCGGCTTGCAGCCTCATTCACCACTTTAGGGGGATAACCCCTGGCAAGAAATTTGTTTTTAAATTCATGCATGGTCTGCACGCTTGACTCAGGGTCAGAAGAAATGCGTCTGATTCTTAACAGTTGAGAAAAAGGTAGATGTTTTTTTAGAGACCAAGGATGAAAACTCTGATAATGCAGTGCATTATTCCGGTCAGTTTGTTTCTTATACACCGCAGTCCTAATGTTAGTGCCCACCCTCGTTAAAATGACATCAAGATATGAAATGCTTTGAGGATCAATTGAATAAGTAAATTGAATTCTAGGGTTAATCACATTGAGCTGATGTATACATGACACTAATTCATTTTGGGACCCCTGCCATACAACTAAGATATCATCAATGTATCGACGATACAGAATAAGCTTAGATGACCACAATATGTTAGATAGAATATGCTCTGTCTCAAATTTAAGCATAAAAATGTTGGCATAGCTAGGTGCCCCAGAAAAGCCCATAGACGTGCCATTGGCTTGAAGAAAAAAATCGCCCTTCCACTGAAAATAACTGTGAAATAAACAAAAGTGTAAAAGTTCAAGTAAAAACACTTTGTTGGCTCTGATGGAATCCTGCTTCAATAAAGACCATTCAACAGCTTCGATACCCTCACTGTGGGGAATCGAAGTGTACAATGACACCACGTCAATGGTACACAAAAAAACTTCAGCTGAATGCGGATTGTGACATCTCTGCTCATGTTGACCTCAGTTTATTACCCCTCCCACCACCCACTTCAACTATACCAGCTATTAATGTTGAATCTAGCATATTAACTAGAGAGCCAATTATCATCCCTATAGCCCAGCCTGTTCGAACACCGGAATACGTCAGGGAAGGAGCTATCCTGAAAAGAAAAAGAGGGGCGCAAATTACAGGTGGGCGCAAGGCCAAGATCCCCAAACACACCACCATTCGGGAGAATAACTTAGTTTGTAGGGCCAAAAAGCCTAAAAGCAGACCCCAAGAACAAGGGCTCCTAACCCCTAATACTTTGCCTCAAGAAAACTCGAGTCTAAATGTTGGACTGAGAGAGGAGCGCCTTACATTATTGAATATTGGCGCACTCCTGAGGGATTTACTTAACCCCATTGTAGGTTGTCTGGTTAAAATAGAAAAAGCCCTAGTGCACCTCCAGAAGGACACCTCCCAAGCAACTAAGGGACCAAGCACACTTAATCAGACCCTACGTAGTAAATCATTTGGTATCGCCAACCCCCCTATACCTGAGACCTTAGACGAGGCTGGCTGTCTGACTCCAAAACATATACAACTCCAACAAGCCACCTCTAATATCGCAGAGCTTCCAAACTCTAACCTCCCAGAGAAGGCTATAGGCCCAAGCCAGCAAGCGAAGAAAGTAGATCTACCTATAGGTACTTATGGTAAAGACCCAAACTATAGAACCATCGATCTACCTCCAGAGGCTACACCTTATACCGTAATTTTAGCCGGTATTCCGGAATTAACTCCTTCCACCCGCGAACCACAGGGGGCTTTGAAGAATAAAGTAATTCACTGGCTTTCCATCAACAGGCCAGAACCGGAAGGCATACATAGTGAGGTGCTGATGGGGAGGCGAGTTCCCTAGATAGGAAACACCAGGAAGTCAATTCAAGGCGATTGTGTCTTGATTAATTTTAGAGATCCACTCATAGTTTCACACATATGTAGCTGGTTACCCCAGGCACACGGGTCTTTAATACAGGCACTTCCTTTGTCTTTCTTTTATCCCATTGCTAACTGTGATCTGGGAAAGGATTATTGGGAATTAGTAACCAGAAGGGGTAGGAACTGGGCGCCTAGACTCCCAAGTGCAAATCCCCACCTCAGACTTCCAAGTATCGACCATTTTTCTACTCATAACAGATTTTGTAGTCTTGATATGGTGGACTGACCAACAAAGACAGCGAGGGAGGAAGCCCCAGAGCCCAAACGGTTTAACACCACTCAAGCTAGGATAGCTGATTTAACTGAGAAGACTATAACTAACCGGGAACCTCAAGTCATGGTGACAAGTCCCGGTTTTTTCCTTCCAATACCCAGCTCAATTGAGGGCACTGCACTCCTAGCGGCCAGTCCAGTGAACACTCCATCTTTAAGGCAGGATACGAGTGAGGCCAGTCTAGTGGATGTTCCACTCCGGGGGCGGGTCACGGGTGAGGCTGTCACTGCAAACCTTGTCAGGGAGAGTCCCAGGCGTCCCTTTCTTAAGATCTTATCTTCGAATGTGGCAGGTCTGGCCAATAAAGTAAATTGTCCAGGTTGGTGCGCATTCATCCAGGCTCAAGACATCTGCCTATTCCAAGAAACTTGGGCGAGAGAACATCTTCCCCATACGGGGTTTGCAACATTTGTTGTACAAGCGAAATGGGCCGGTATAGGACGTCCCTCGGGAGGCTTGGCTATCTGGGTGTCCAGTGACCTGGGATGCAGGGCAGTCGTTCACCCACAAAAGTCGGAGGATATTCTTGTAGTGCGGCTGGAGTGGCCGAACGCAAATAGTCTCCTGCTGATTAACATATACTCCAGGCCAACTAAGATCTCAAAGACATCGCAAACCATAGAGGAGCTGGCAGCTGTTCTAGACGAAATCCCGCAGGGCACCCCCATTCTGATTGGGGGAGACCTTAACTCCCACTTCGAGCCCCTCCCAGGTCTATTGGTGGACTTGGCCCAGGAGGAGGACTTGGAATGGTCTATACCTCCCCTGCAAGCCTCGGCTCCTAGAGCTTGGACTCCTCTTGCCACACAAATTACTGCTCTAACTATGAATTATGGTCTCCGGGCATGCAACGATAGGGCAACCTCGGATAAACCAGCCAGCTACACCTTTAATTGTAAGGGTAGGGAGTCAAGATTGGACTACATACTTGTCCCCTTAGCCCTCTGGCCACGCATCATCGACTTTCGGGTGTCACCCAGGCAAGACAGTGACCACAATGAGTTGGAACTGGATTACGATCACCCTGGCTTAGACCCCAAGTTGAGACAGAGGGCGTCTTTGGAGGCTGGGCTTGGTCTCACACAAAACAGACGCAGAGTGAAGTGGGAGAGATTAATCTCTAACCCAGAGAAGATACCCATGCTTTATGCGAGGCTTCTCCCCATATTCGAAAAAAAATTCAGGCACTCATGGTCTCTGATATAACTCAGAGTGCACAAGAACAAATAGGGGAGTTCCATAAAGATCTATCTAATTCAATATCAACAATCCTCACACGAGTGACAAAGAGGGCTAACGGCAGCGCTGCAGGACCAGTTTGGTACAACAAGAGCTGCCGTAACGCTAAAACAAGCCTCTTGACCTCCATCAAGGTGGGTGTGGGGAGCGAAGAGATTAGGGCCAAGAGATCTGCTTATAAAATCTTAATTACCAACGCAAAAAAAGAATGGGAACATCTAAAATGGGAAACACTCTCAGCATCACTTGCCAGGGGCGATTCTCGTAAATTCTGGCGAACTCTGAACACTGGCTCGATGGAATTGGCCACAGCATCGGAGCCGAACATTTCAGTTAGGGTATGGTCAGACCATTTCCAATCGCTATACCAATCCCCAGATGGGGAATTGGTTGCCCCTCTCTTGCTGTCGGTTGATGACACGGCAGAAACGCCCTTGTTTACAAACAAGGAGGTTAGAGCGGTTATTGTTGGATTGGCATCAGGTAAGGCTCCAGGTCTGGACGGTCTTCCGGGCAACCTCTTTAAGCAGGAGCTGGACGTCTGGGCCCCTTACTTAGCTCTCTTATTTAATTCCATCTTGGGTGGTATGGAGCTCCCTGATACTTGGCTGGGCGCAGAGATTGTCCCCATCTATAAAAAGGGCTCACCTCTGCTCCCAGCCAACTATAGACCTATCAGTCTCATAGACGTCCCACAAAAAGTCTTTGGAAGACTGATCTTGAATCGACTCCAGGTTTGGATTGAGGACCATGACATACTGAGCCGCTTTCAAGCGGGTTTTAGGAGGGGTGTGTCAACGGTGGACCAAATTTTTCGTCTGAACCTCCTATATTGGAAGTCAGAAACAGTTGAAGGGGGCAGCTTATATAAGATATTTGTAGACCTGCGAGCGGCTTTCGATTTAGTCCCTAGGGACAAATTGTGGGCTGTTTTGACGGCCCTAGGGGCCCCCGCAGATCTTCTTGCAATCCTGAAAAAACTACACCAGGGTAACTTTGCAAGGGTAAGATGTGGCAGAGATGGAACTCTTTCGGAAGCTTTTCCCGTTGACAGGGGGGTTAGACAGGGCTGTGTGCTGGCACCGACCCTTTTCTGCCTCTTTGTCAACGGGGTCTTCAACCACCTGAATGAGCTAAGTGACATCGACGCTCCTAAGCTGGCGGGCAGCAGGGTGCCAGCTATCATGTTCGCAGATGACACCCTGCTGCTCTCCAAATCTCCCATGGGCATACAGAGGGTCCTAGATGGCTTCGTGGACTTCTGTACGATACATGGATTGGAGATCAACACCACAAAAACTAAATACATGATCTTCAACCCGTCTGCTTTAGCTCGACCAAGCCCCAGGATAGGGGCCTCCAGCCTAGAGAGGGTACATACCTTTGAATATTTAGGGGTTACCTTTAATCAATTTATGAAGTGGGACTCTCATCAGACAAAAGCAAACCTGAAGCTAACCCAGATGACGGGTGCCATTTCCAGGATGACAAATGGCCTGACTTACAAACCACTAGGTTCACGCCTCCATATTTACAAAACCCAGGCTAGGGCGGCTGGGTTATACGGGGGTGAAATTTGGGGGCATACAGCCAACCAGAAACTGCAGATGATTGAGAACAACTTCTTGAGGCAGTTGACAGCCCTACCGTCTAGCACACCATTACTACCATTAAGACTAGACATGGGCTTAATACCTATTGTGGTGGAGCTTGGGCTTAAACCTCTAACTTTTTGGCGTAAAATATGGTGTACCCCAGAGCTTGAGAACTTCAGAATAGAGTTACAAGAGATTTTGCGCCTTGTAAAAGTGGACCAAGTTCCATGGCTAATGCACGTGAAACAATCCTGTGAGATAATAGGCAGACCCGATTTGTGGTCCGACCCAGCTAATGCATGTTACACGATTTCACGAAAAACTATCTCATTGGCCTATTACGAGCACAATTTACGTGTTCTACTAACGAAGGTCAGGGCTGGGTCTTTATCTGAGTATTTTCTGGGGTTCAAAGACACATACCACCGTGAATTAGTCTTAGATAATATTGAACCAACGTTAACCAGAAAACTTTATTTACAATGGCGCTATGGCACCCTCCCCTTAGGGGCTTACACCGCAAGTTGGTCACATTTGCAACCAGCAACACAATGCCCAGCATGCGGCCATCCTTACGAGTCAGATTTACATATTATATTCTTTTGCCGAGTATATCAAAGACCGAGGAGATACTGGCTTGTCCCTTTATTAAAAAACCTGGGCTTTAGGCAGCACCTCCCAGCCTTTAGAATTTTAAAAACTGACCTATCAGCTTCTACAGTATTCGCAGTTGCGAAATTTTTAACAGCTATGTTGATCATTCGTAACCGTTGTACAAAATCAAACACTGTGTCTAAAACATCTTCTGTTACAGTTGTGCCGTAATTGCCAATTGACATATTTTTACATGCATTGAGAAATATGTATATTTCTTTTTTATGTTTTTGTATGCTTATTTTGTGTTTCCTTTTATGGTCCTAGTGGCCGAAATAAAGCTGATATGATGATGTAAGAGTACATGTGTGATAAGTTTTAATTGCAGTTTGTAACACATAGGAACTACCTCACCCATTGCAGGAGTGGAAGGAAAATCTACCCTGTTCTTTGCAAATGTGTTAGCATTTCCCTCTCATTTGTGAAATATTGATTTGTGCTGAATGCTAGCCATCACACTTCAACAAAACAAGCTGCCCCTTTCCTACGAATGCAAGTCTTACAGAACCAGACCACCACGAATTAAATCTCTGACAACAATTCCTTTGTGCACACAGACTCATGGTGTGATTCTAGGCAGAAAACAATATTCCTGGGTGATACCAGTACACCTTTATTTATGGTGAAGACATACTCCATAATATCTGACAAGTTCAAGGCAGTTAAATATCTTCCAAAACATAAAATGTAAAACACAACTTTAAAACAAGAATCTCATTTCTATTTTTTATATCATAATGCACCTCATACATCCCCTCTCAAATTCATAACTCACCTTTAAAAGTAGTTAGTTGAGGAAGAAATGTGGCACTCACACTGCAGATTATCAGAGCCAGAATCTCTGAACTGTACACCTCTCAGCAGAACCAGTAAATGGCAATGTTTCCCTCTCTTTTTTCACACATATACATGTTAACTTCAAATCACAGTGCTTCCCACATTTTTTCAAATGGAAACACACATTTCTATTGGTTGCAAATTCCAACCCTTTCCAAATGATCCCTACCACCCACATGACTTCTGCCTCCTACCATAGCAACAGGTCATGGAACACTGGTGTAAGCAGAGAGGTCAGAAGTTCAGCACACAATGTTTCTAATCCAAAGAGCAAGAGTGCTTGACTTTTCAAACATAACAGCATATCCAAAGTAATCTTCTGTGGGAACACATTTTTCTGAACCAATACAAAACATGCTTTTAAAAATTTAAACATACAGCCTAGTTTTTAGTGTAGAATGGTCTGAAACAACCAATGAGCTATTTTTATTTAAAAAAAGTATGTAAGCCTCCATTTTACAACTATCTTTCTTTTCATATTGCCATTCTACTGAAAGACACCTTCTGAGTGCATCCAGATCTCCTTGAAAGATGTTCACAGTGTGGATTGTAGGTCATAGCTATGTCTTCTGGAGTGAAAAGTATGCAGAAAAAAGAGGTATTTTGAAAGACCTTGCTTTGCCAAATGTAGACATTAAATGGATTGGTCAGAGAGGGTTAAAGTGGCACCAATTAATGCCTTTGGTGAAATCCTTTCTACATCTCCCACAGCCTGACTTTATAATTGCGCACTGTGGTGGAAATGACCTAGGCACTTTAACTGGGGTAGGTCTGGAAATGCTTGTTAAGGACACCTTTGTGCAATTGATGTCACTTTTTCCACAAACTACCTTTGTATATTCTAATATATGCCAAAGGCAAAAGTGGAACTGGTCCAACCAATGTTGTCCGCAGATTGACAAAGCAAGAAAGCACGTCAATAAGTCTGTTTCTGCTTTCCTCAGAGACTATGGTATGGGTTCTATATACCACAACAACTTGCGTTACATCATGCAAGGCATTTATAGAGGAGACGGTGTTCATTTCACAGATGAAGGCAACAGAGTCTTCCTCTTGAACTTTAGACTCTGCATCGGTACTTACTTGTAGGTACAAAAAACACTCAATGAACACAACGGCTCTTTTTAGAGCCAACCAACATCTAAACACTTAAACTTGATTTTTAATTCTATTTTTTAATGTTTTTTTTGCCGCCGTGCGCGCACCGTACGCGCACCGTGCGCGCACCCCGCGATATATTACATTTTTACATTTTTTTTTTAGACCTAAGGGGTCTTTCATGGTCCCCCTGAGAATGCCTCCGGGGTCAGGGACTCTCTACCCTGCCCCCTTTTCACGTTCTCCACTTGTGTTTTTAGCTCTCTTCTACCTCTAAAACTCAAAATGGCGGCTGGGGGTGCGCGCACCGTGCGCGCACCCCGTGATTTTTTGAAAAAAAATAAAATGTTTTTTTCACCCTTTGGGGTCCTTCAGGGACCCCCTGACAAAGGCTAGGGGTCAGGAACTCTCTACCCTGCCCCCTTTTCACGTTCGCCACCTCTCTTTTTCACTCTCGCACCCAAAACAAACAAAATGGCGGCCGACACTTCCTGATTTCGACCGATTCGAACGTTGACTGACATGTAACCACCAATCAGAATTACGCTCGCGCACGTTAGGGTGCGCACACGGTGCGCGGCTATAGATATTTATGTGCTTTAACTGCAATTTTCTCAGGAACTACTGAACAGATTGACACTATATATGCAAAAGGCACATCCCTGACCTGAGGACTACCTCTCTGCCAAATTTCAAGTAATTCTGTTCAGCCGTTCGGGCTGTACCTTCGACTAAAGGTACTATGGGAAAATGCATGGGGAAAACGTGTTTTGGGACCCCCCTTTTTTCTCAGCCCCCGCTTGACAAATCACCCCGAGACTTTCAGGGTAGGAGCTCAGCGGAGCGCCCCATTAGTTTTGAAAATTTCGCGAGTATTCGGCGCCAAAGTTATTCAAAATAGAATTTTCAGATTTCCTATGGAAACACGGTCCTAACTATAACTATCTACTGGCGACCGCCAGTAGATTATATATATATATATATTCACTGAAAAAACCATAGGTTTCACACACGTTATAGTTAGGAATTATCATTTACAAAACCTTGCAAATTCACTTAAAAAGCCATAGGTTTCACACATGTTATAGTTAGCTGTACATTTCACTCGTAAAAAACCAATGAAATTCCACGTTATAGTTAGATCAGGTAACTATAACTTGCGCGCCCACAATAAACTGCTGATGACGTCACATAGTACATCACTCATGACATGGTCAGTGACATCACTCATGACATCAATGATGACATCTGAAATTACACATTGTGGATTGCGGTCGCGCAAGTTATAGTTACCTGATCTAACTATAACGTGGAATTTCATTGGTTTTTTACGAGTGAAATGTACAGCTAACTATAACATGTGTGAAACCTATGGTTTTTTAAGTGAATTTGCAAGGTTTTGTAAATGATAATTCCTAACTATAACGTGTGTGAAACCTATGGTTTTTTCAGTGAATTTGTACGGTTTTTTAAATGCTAAGTTATGTATTTATTTTTTATTTTTTTTTCTGGTTTTTCACTATGCGCACACCCTGCGTGCACGGTGCGCTTCACGCACCGTGCGCGCGCTGTGGGTGCTCGGTGCGCTTCGCTCACCGAGCGCCCACGTTGCGCAGTCCATGCCGTGCGCGCCTCGCCTTTTTTTACGCAGTAACATTTGTTTTTTTCTCCCTTGTGGGTCCTTTAATTTATTTAATAAATGTGATTGTAAATTCTTTATTTTTTTTTTTTTTTTGCCGTGCGCGTACGGTAAGCTTACCGTACGCGTACCCCGCGATTTTTTAAAAAAATTATTAAATTTATTTTTCGTACTTTTGGGTCCTTCTTGGACCCCCTGACAAACACTAGGGGGTCTGCAACTCTCTTCGTTGCCCCCGTTTCACGTTCCCCACCTTTGTTTCTCAGTGCGAGAGACAGAAAATGGCGGCCGACACTTCCGGATTTCGACCGATTCGAATGTTTACAGTCATGTAACCACCAATCAGAATTGAGCTCGCGCACGGCACCGTACGCGTACGGTAAGCTTACCGTAAGCGCACAGAGCGCGCTTACAGATATATATATTGATTTAAATGCTATTTTCTCAGGACCTACTGAACAGATTTACACCAGACCTACAAAAGGCACATCCTTGACCTGAGGTCTACCTCTCTGCCAAATTTCAAGTAATTCTGTTCAGCCGTTCGGGCTGTAGCTGTGTCTAAAGGTCCTATGGAAAAATGCATGGGGAAAACGCGTTTTGGGACCCCCCTCTTTTTTCTCAGCCCCCGCTTGACGAATCCCCCCGAGACTTTCAGGGTAGGAGCGGAGCGTAGCGCCCCATTAGTTTTGAAAATTTCGCGAGGATTCGTCGACCGGCGCCAAAGTTATTCCAAATAGAATGTTGCGGATTTCCTATGGAAACACGGTCCTAACTATAACTATCTACTGGCGACCGCCAGTAGATAATATATATATATATATATATTAGATATCTGATTGCTTCTTTCCAAAGAAATCACGCAGCACACCAAAGGATTCTTTTCAAACGGGTCTCCTTTATTCCAACGAGACGCTTTGTCAACGCGTTTCGGTAGCCTCACGCTACCTTGCTCACGACATTGCTTTTTCGTTCGCGATTGGTTTTAAAAAAACATTTAGACAGCGACAAGGGACTGATTCACATGGTATGTGCATTCACCTTTGTTTCATAATCGAATGCAGCGCCATTTTGGAGTGGCTTAAATGTTGTGTTTTGCTTTATGCAAGTGCTAAAAAACAATCATTTGTTACATAAATAAAACCTTTTAGTTTTATATTATCTCAAACTCTCCCTTGAAAGTGATAAACACTTAATTATTTCTATTATAAAGTGCAAGTGCATTATTTACAAAAGACCAAGGGCTAGTTGAGAAATAAAACTATTATTAAAAGATTTTTTGGCCAATGTTAAATTTCAATAACAAACCATTATTAATATAATTCTTTTAGTTATAAAGTGCTAGTGCTTCTGTAAACTAGACTTTCTATAATCGTTACAAAGTGCAAGTGCATATGTAAACAATTCCTGAATTCAAACAGTACTAAAGCAACCTTTGTTTTAACCATTCACATATCTCTTGGTTACAAGGTGCAAGTGCTTATATAAGCCAGTATTCTGAAATCATTACACTTTGCAAGTGCTTATGCAAAAGATTTCAGAATTTTAACACTACTAAGGCGGCCACCGTTTTAATCATGTAACCGTTTATATTCCTTCTGGCTACATATATATATATATATATGAAATATAATCCCCAATCGAGTTAAATTAAGGAGCCAGCACTCTTCGTCGTGGGGGTTCTCTCGTTTATTGTGCAAGTTGCATCGGACCCATGGACATAGCAGGGACGCGTTTCGGCAGTCAAGCTGCCTTTCTCAACCTGAAATGCGCCATAATGGTACTTGTTTTTAAAACATTCATTGACATTGAAGATGCACTACATTTCAAAATGATTGGGTTAAAGCAAGCACGTGGGCTAACAACCATTTAAAAAATCGGCAAAAATCGCCAAATTGCTCCACAAGCCACAACAGTGTAAATCCTTCAGTTCTAAATCACTCTTAAAGTAATTCACATATTGTGCTGTTCTGCGTTAATGCCCTCTAGTTTATTTCACTTGGCAGAAGTTCCCATCATGCTACATTCTGCTTTCCATAAAACCCGGACTGGATTTTTTGCTTGTCCTTGACTGTGAAACATAGCATCTGCTTAATGTCATTTAAAATTCAAAACAACGCATTATTTCAAGTTCATTGCAATTATACTTCAAGGATTGTTACCAACTTCGTTGAAAAAGTCATTTTTAAAAAACGCACTCGTTTCAAGGGCATTCTGTTCTTTGTTGCAAGATAGATTCCTTAATTCAGTACCATTGTTCTAAAATATAAGGAGACTCACAGTGGTAACTGCTCGAAGTTTCAAATCCTTGGGTTCAATGAAACCAATTCCGATAAGCAGCCGTACGGACCCACGAGATCACCGCATTCTTGGTCAGTACCATTCGCGGTGCCCAGCTCCATGAAGGGAAAGGTTATACCAGGGGGGGGATACGCCAATGAGCAAAGAAGCTCCAGTCCCCGCCAAGGGAGCATAGGCTCCCAGCGTATGAACCCGCTCCTCCACGTCTGCCTTCTCCTCCTCTCCATCGCCGCTCTCCTTACATAGGGGCACACCTGCCTCAAAATGTAAATCCTGTTTGCGGTAAACACTGGTGTGCTGCCTGATCGCTGGTGGTGCTTTTGGAGTGGCGCTACCGCTCGCGCTCAGAAAACATGAAATATAATCCCCAATCGAGTTAAATTAAGGAGCCAGCACTCTTCGTCGTGGGGGTTCTCTCGTTTATTGTGCAAGTTGCATCGGACCCATGGACATAGCAGGGACGCGTTTCGGCAGTCAAGCTGCCTTTCTCAACCTGAAATGCGCCATAATGGTACTTGTTTTTAAAACATTCATTGACATTGAAGATGCACTACATTTCAAAATGATTGGGTTAAAGCAAGCACGTGGGCTAACAACCATTTAAAAAATCGGCAAAAATCGCCAAATTGCTCCACAAGCCACAACAGTGTAAATCCTTCAGTTCTAAATCACTCTTAAAGTAATTCACATATTGTGCTGTTCTGCGTTAATGCCCTCTAGTTTATTTCACTTGGCAGAAGTTCCCATCATGCTACATTCTGCTTTCCATAAAACCCGGACTGGATTTTTTGCTTGTCCTTGACTGTGAAACATAGCATCTGCTTAATGTCATTTAAAATTCAAAACAACGCATTATTTCAAGTTCATTGCAATTATACTTCAAGGATTATTACCAACTTCGTTGAAAAAGTCATTTTTAAAAAACGCACTCGTTTCGAGGGCATTCTGTTCTTTGTTGCAAGATAGATTCCTTAATTCAGTACCATTGTTCTAAAATATAAGGAGACTCACAGTGGTAACTGCTCGAAGTTTCAAATCCTTGGGTTCAATGAAACCAATTCCGATAAGCAGCAGTACGGACCCACGAGATCACCGCATTCTTGGTCAGTACCATTCGCGGTGCCCAGCTCCATGAAGGGAAAGGTTATACCAGGTGGGGGATACGCCAATGAGCAAAGAAGCTCCAGTCCCCGCCAAGGGAGCATAGGCTCCCAGCGTATGAACCCGCTCCTCCACGTCTGCCTTCTCCTCCTCTCCATCGCCGCTCTCCTTACATGGGGGCACACCTGCCTCAAAATGTAAATCCTGTTTGCGGTAAACACTGGTGTGCTGCCTGATCGCTGGTGGTGCTTTTGGAGTGGCGCTACCGCTCGCGCTCAGAAAACATGAAATATAATCCCCAATCGAGTTAAATTAAGGAGCCAGCACTCTTCGTCGTGGGGGTTCTCTCGTTTATTGTGCAAGTTGCATCAGACCCATGGACATAGCAGGGACGCGTTTCGGCAGTCAAGCTGCCTTTCTCAACCTGAAATGCGCCATAATGGTACTTGTTTTTAAAACATTCATTGACATTGAAGATGCACTACATTTCAAAATGATTGGGTTAAAGCAAGCACGTGGGCTAACAACCATTTAAAAAATCGGCAAAAATCGGCAAATTGCTCCACAAGCCACATATATATATGTGTGAAGAAAAGGTTACCCTACGTTCAAGAGGCACTCGCAGGAGGTCCGTTTCCAGCCGGGGAAGAGCTCAAGGTTGCCGCGTCACCTGACGCGTTTTGGGCTACGCCCTTTCTCAAAGGTATGCTGCACACAAAACACCACCAAATGGAGCCCAGTATATTCCCTCGTTTTTATTGGTTTTCAGCATGATTACACTCAGGTGAGTCAATCCGCAGGCATTCTGGGACTGGAAGTCCATCATAGAACCCATGTGGGCTGCTGGTGTCTCGCAAGCACAGTTCTTTCAAAACACGGCTCCCACACAAGCATCTTTGCCGCTCCTCCTGCTCCGCTAACCGCTATTGCCTCCAACAGCGGCGGACACGCATCACGCAGTGGTGCCTCTCCCGACCTGGGTCAGGCCGTATTAATGTGAAGAAAAGGTTACCCTACGTTCAAGAGGCACTCGCAGGAGGTCCTTTTCCAGCCGGGGAAGAGCTCAAGGTTGCCACGTCACCTGACGCGTTTCGAGCTACGCCCTTTCTCAAAGGTATGCTGCACACAAAACACCACCAAATGGAGCCCAGTATATTCCCTCGTTTTTATTGGTTTTCAGCATGATTACACTCAGGTGAGTCAATCCGCAGGCATTCTGGGACTGGAAGTCCATCATAGAACCCATGTGGGCTGCTGGTGTCTCGCAAGCACAGTTCTTTCAAAACACGGCTTCCACACAAGCATCTTTGCCGCTCCTCCTGCTCCGCTAACCGCTATTGCCTCCAACAGCGGCGGACCCGCATCACGCAGTGGTGCCTCTCCCGACCTGGGTCAGGCCGTATTAATGTGAAGAAAAGGTTACCCTACGTTCAAGAGGCACTCGCAGGAGGTCCGTTTCCAGCCGGGGAAGAGCTCAAGGTTGCCGCGTCACCTGACGCGTTTCGGGCTACGCCCTTTCTCAAAGGTATGCTGCACACAAAACACCACCAAATGGAGCCCAGTATATTCCCTCGTTTTTATTGGTTTTCAGCATGATTACACTCAGGTGAGTCAATCCGCAGGCATTCTGGGACTGGAAGTCCATCATAGAATCCATGTGGGCTGCTGGTGTCTCGCAAGCACAGTTCTTTCAAAACACGGCTTCCACACAAGCATCTTTGCCGCTCCTCCTGCTCCGCTAACCGCCATTGCCTCCAACAGCGGCGGACCCGCATCACGCAGTGGTGCCTCTCCCAACCTGGGTCAGGCCGTATTAATGTGAAGAAAAGGTTACCCTACGTTCAAGAGGCACTCGCAGGAGGTCCGTTTCCTGCCGGGGAAGAGCTCAAGGTTGCCGCGTCACCTGACGCGTTTCAGGCTACCCCCTTTCTCAAAGGTATGCTGCACACAAAACACCACCAAATGGAGCCCAGTATATTCCCTCGTTTTTATTGGTTTTCAGCATGATTACACTCAGGTGAGTCAATCCGCAGGCATTCTGGGACTGGAAGTCCATCATAGAACCCATGTGGGCTGCTGGTGTATCGCAAGCACAGTTCTTTCAAAACACGGCTTCCACACATGCATCTTTATATATATATACATATATATTACCTACTGGCGGTCGCCAGTAGGTAGTAATAGTTAGGACCTATTTTCCATTGGAAATCCGCAACATTCTATTCCCAATAAGTCTGGCGCCGGTTGACGAATCCTCGCGAAATTTTCCAAACTTCTGGCCAGCTCCGCTCTGCTCCTACCCTGAAAGTTTTGTGGTGATCCGTCAAGCGGGGGCCGAGAAAAAAGGGGGGTCCCAAAACACGTTTTCCCCATGCAATTTCCCATAGGATCTGTTGTCACAGCTACAGCCTGAACCGCTGAATGGAATGACACCAAATTTGGCAAAGAGGTAGTCCCCAGTTCAGACTCGTGCCTTTTGCATATATGGTGTGATTCCGTTCAGTAGTTCCTGAGAAAATTAGATTTAAAAGTACATATATATCTATGGCCTCGGAGGATCCGCGCACCCTACCCGCACCGTAAGCGCACCCTCCCCGAACCAAGCGCGCACCCTCCCTATCACGCGCTGAATGCTAATTGGCTGTCGAGTGTCTCTCTACATTCAAAATCAGGAACTGTTGGCGGCCATTTTCTGCCTCGGTAGAAGCGAGGCTGAAGAAGCAAGGGGAAAAAGTGTGTAAAACATACAAAGGGGGCAGAGTGGAAATACTCTAACCCTCTAGAGGTGCTTAGGGGGTCCCAGAAGGACCCCCTGGGGCCCCTTTTTAAAAAAAAAATACGGCGAAATGCACGCACGGTGCGCGCATCCTATCACGTTGGATGCACTGATTCTCTCTCAGTGGGTTCGCGGATCCAAGGGAAAAAAAATGAAATTGTTGGGAGATAAAGATTAACCTTAAGTGTGTTGTTCTTGAGTGGCTCTAAAAAGAGCCGTTGTGTTCATTCAGAGATTTTGGTACTTATAAGTAAGTACCTATTCAGAGTCTAAAGTTGTTGAGGAAGACTCTGTTTCCTTCATCAGTAAAGTGTACTCCATCTCTCCTATACATCTCTTGCATATGAAAGCGCAGATTGTTATTGTAAATGGACCCCATTCTGTAGTCTCGGAGAAAAGCAGAAACAGATTTATTCACATGTTTCCTAGCTTTCTCAATCTGTGGACAAAAATGATCGGACCAGTTCCATTTCTGCCTTTGGCATATGTTAGAGTACACTAAGGCAGTTTTGGGGAAAAGTGAAATCAGTTGTGCAAAGGTGTCCTTCATAAGCATTTCCAGACCTACCCCAGTCAAAGTGCCTAGGTCATTGCCACCATAGTGCACTATTATGAGGTCAGGGTGTTGCATTTGCATGAAGGATTTCACCAATGGCATCAATTGGTGCCACTTTAACCCTCTCTGTCCAATCCATTTAATGTCTACATTTGGAAAACCTAGGTCTTTGTGAATGCCTTTGTTTTCTGCATACCTTTGGCTCCAGAAAATGTAGCTGTGTCCCACAATCCACACTTTAAGCATCCTGTAAGGAGGTCTGGATGCACTCAGATGGTCTCTCTAAATGAAATGGCAGTTTAGAAAGTAAGATGTTTCTAAAATGGTGGCTAAGATGCAAGTTTGAAAAACGACAGGAAATCATTGGTTGTTTGACAACCTTCTACCCTGAAAGGTAGGGTGCATATTTCTGTTTTTTAAATGCATCATTCTTATTGGTTAACAAAAACTGATTGTAAGGAACATTATATATGATAAGCTGATATGTTGAGAAGTCAAGCACACTTGCAGTTTTGATTAGCAACATTGTGTGTGCTGAACTTCTGACCTGTGTGCTCAGTACAGTGTTCCATGACATGTTTCTATGGTAACGGGCAGAAGGCAGATTGGGGGAAGGGTTGAAGTTTATGTCATTTGAAAAGGGTTGAAATGTTTAACCAATATAAATGTGTGTTTGCTTTTGAATTTATGTGGGAAGGAGTGTGATTTGATGTTTACATGTATATGTGTGGAAAAAGAGAGGGAAACTTTGCCATTCTTTGGTTCTGCTGACAGGTGCACAGTGCAGAGATTCTGTATAAGAAAATCTGGTGTGTGACTGATATCTGGTGTGTGACTGATATACTTCTTAATCTACAAAACATCTTGAAAGGTGAGTTATTTAATTGTGAGGGGATGTATGTAGACTATTTTGATTTTAATCAGACTAATGTATTTCTTCTGCTAAAGTGTAGGTAGTACCTTTTTTTTCTCTACAATTTTATTGACAGTGTGTGTGCATGTAGAAACCATTCCGTGATAAGCATTTGTGTTTTTCATGTGTTTGCAGACAGATAACTGTGCAGTTTTTATAATTTGGTATAATTAGAAACCAGACATTGTTTATGAATTTGTGAAAGGAGTTATGTTATGTTTCTATACTAAAATGTAGTACTTCTTCTAGATGAAGAAATGTGTTTTGGTATAGTGCAAGGGATAGTGTTGTTTGTCTAGAATCACACTGTGAGTCTGTGTGCATTTGTGAACCACTGTGAGAGAAGCATTTGGTAACATCGTCTTTTTGCTGACAGATAAGTGTTTTAAAACATGTCATGTTGTTAAGTTTTAGTAGCATTAGAAGCCAGTCTTTGCTTATGCGTTGATTAAATGAGTCAGGCATTGACAATAAAGTGCAGTTGTGAAATATGTAGATTGTGTAGAGTTCCCTTACCTCTTCCACTGTAGTGAATGAGTTTTGGTAAACTCCTGGGGATAGTGGTGCTTGTCTAGAATCACACTGTGAGTCTGTGTGCATTTGTAACCACTGTGAGAGAAGCGTTTGGTAACATCGTCTATTTGCTGACAGATAAGTGTTTTAAAACATGTCATGTTGTCAAGTTTTAGTAGCATTAGAAGCCAGTCTTTGCTTATGCGTTGATTAAATGAGTCAGGCATTGACACTAAAGTGCGTTGTGAAATATGTAGATTGTGTAGAGTTCCCTTACCTCTTCCACTGTAGTGTATGAGTTTTGGTAAACTCCTAGGGATAGTGGTGCTTGTCTAGAATCACACTGTGAGTCTGTGTGCATTTGGGAACCACTGTGAGAGAACTATTTGGTAATATTATGTATTTGCTGACAGATAAATGTTTTAAAACCTGTCATGTTGTCAAGTTTTAGTAGTATTAGAAGACAGTTATGGCTTATGCTTTCATTAAATGAGTTAGGTATTGACAGTAAAGTGTAGTCGTCAAATATGTAGATTGTGTGCATTTCCTTTACCACTTTCAGTGTAGTGAATGAGTTTTGGTATATTCCTAGGGATAGTGTTGCATGTCTAGAATCACACTGTGAGTCTGTGTGCATTTGTGAACCACTGTGAGAGAAGCGTTTGGTAACATTGTCTATTTGCTGACAGATAAGTGTTTTAAAACATGTCATGTTGTGAAGTTTTAGTAGCATTAGAAGCCAGTCTTTGCTTATGCATTGATTAAATGAGTCAGGCATTGACACTAAAGTGCAGTTGTGAAATATGTAGATTGTGTGCAGTACCTTTACCACTTTCACTGTAGTGAATAAGTTTTGG
Source organism: Triturus cristatus (assembly GCF_964204655.1). Classification (NCBI taxonomy): domain Eukaryota; kingdom Metazoa; phylum Chordata; class Amphibia; order Caudata; family Salamandridae; genus Triturus; species Triturus cristatus. Next base: position 650,805,199 of record NC_140594.1, read on the forward strand.
TAAACTCCTAGGGATAGTTGTGCTTGTCTAGAATCACACTGTGAGTCTGTGTGCATTTGGGAACCACTGTGAGAGAACTGTTTGGTAACATCGTGTATTTGCTGACAGATAAATGTTTTAAAACCTGTAATGTTGTCAAGTTTTAGTAGCATTAGAAGACAGTTATGTCTTATGCTTTCATTAAATGAGTTAGGTATTGACAGTAAAGTGTAGTTGTGAAATATGTAGAGTGTGGGCCTTTCCTTTACCACTTTCAGTGTAGTGAATGAGTTTTGGTATATTCCTAGGGATAGTGGTGCTTGTCTAGAATCACACTGTGAGTCTGTGTGCATTTGTGAACCACTGTGAGAGAAGCGTTTGGTAACATCGTCTATTTGCTGACAGATAAGTGTTTTAAAATATGTCATGTTGTGAAGTTTTAGTAGCATTAGAAGCCAGTCTTTGCTTATGCATTGATTAAATGAGTCAGGCATTGACACTAAAGTACAGTTGTGAAATATGTAGATTGTGTGCAGTACGTTTACCACTTTCACTGTAGTGAATAAGTTTTGGTAAACTCCTAGGGATAGTGGTGCTTGTCTAGAATCACACTGTGAGTCTGTGTGCATTTGGGAACCACTGTGAGAGAACTGTTTGGTAACATCGTGTATTTGCTGACAGATAAATGTTTTAAAACCTGTCATGTTGTCAAGTTTTAGTAGCATTAGAAGACAGTTATGGCTTATGCTTTCATTAAATGAGTTAGGTATTGACACTAAAGTGTAGTTGTGAAATATGTAGAGTGTGGGCCTTTCCTTTACCACTTTCAGTGTAGTGAATGAATTTTGGTATATTCCTAGGGATAGTGGTGCTTGTCTAGAATCACACTGTGAGTCTGTGTGCATTTGGGAACCCCTGTGAGAGAACTATTCGGTAACATTGTGTATTTACTGACAGATAAATGTTTTAAAACCTGTCATGTTGTCAAGTTTTAGTAGCATTAGAAGCCAGTATTTGCTTATGCGTTGATTAAATTAGTCAGGGATTGACATTAAAGTGCAGTTGTGAAATATGTAGATTGTGTCCAGTTCCTTTACCACTTACACTGTAGTGAATGAGTTTTGGTATATTCCTAGGGCTAGTGGTGATTGTCTAGAAGCACACTGTGAGTCTGTGTGCATTTGGAAACCACTGTGAGAGAAGCGTTTGGTAACATCGTGTATTTGCTGACAGACAACTTTTTAAAAACTTGTCATGTTATCAAGTTTTAGTAGTATTAGAAGCGAGTCTTTTCTTATGCGTTGATTAAATGAGTCAGTTATTGACACTAAAGTGCAGTCGAGAAATATGTAGATTGTGTGCAGTTCCCTTACCACTTCCACTGTAGTGAATGAGGTTTGGTAAACTCCTAGTGATAGTGTTGCTTTTCTAGAATCACACTGTGAGTTTGTGTGCATTTGGGAACCACTGTGAGAGAAGCATTTGGTAACATTATGTATTTGGTGGCAGATAAGTGTTTTTAAACCTGTCATGTTGTCAAGTTTTAGTAGCATTAGAAGGCAGTGTTTGCTTATGCATTGAAAGAATGAATCATGCTTTGTAAAGTGCAGTACCATGTAGTATTGTCTTCACTGCACCAGAACTGAAAATTTAAAATTTTTACCCAGGTACTGTCCTAGAAGTAGTCTGATGATTTAGTTAGTTTCAAAATACTTATGTTGTGATCCATTCATTACCAAATACACTGCTTCAAATGTCTATGCAGTATGCATGTAGTTTTCTAACCACCTATAAAGTTGTTTTTCACACCTTCAATTCCCTAGTTTGCATGCATACACTTCCAGGAAACACCCTGTCACTGCCTTTGCAATGTTCTAGTGACCCATTCAGCACCATGTAGTAATCCATTCACTGTGCCAAAACCCAAACACTTATAAATTCACCAAGACACTCTCTTTCCAGTACTCTAATGATTCAGTCACTGTCTAAGTATTCATGCAGTGAGCCAGGCCTTAGCACATGGACTGCTTCAAACCCCTATCTACTATGCATGCAGTCTTCTAACCACCTAGACACTTGTCTTTCACACTTTCAATTCCCTAGTCAGTATCCATACAGACCAGCAAACATCCTGTCACTGCCTTTGCACTCTTCTAGTGACCCATTCAGTACCAAGTACTAATCTATTCCCTGCGCCAAAATCCTACCACTTATAAACTCACTCAGGCACTCTCCTTGCAGTACTCTAATCATTTAATCAGTATCCAAATAGTATTGGAGTGAGACAGGCCTTAACATATGGATGGATTGAAACATTTGTCCAGTATGCATGTAGGTCTCTAATCACCTACACACTTGTTTTTCACACCATCAATATCCATGTCAGTATTCATACACTTCTAGGAAACACCCTGTCACTCACTCAGTTTGTTTCCTTATAGTATTGTAATCATTCAGTCAGTTAGCATGTAGTCTTTTAGTGAGGTAGGCTTTAGGGCATGAACTGCTTCAAAGTAGTATGCACTATGTATGTAGTGTTTTAAGCATCGTCACACTTGTGGTTCAGGGACATAGTTTCTTAGTCAGTTTTTATATAAAATGTGTTTGTACAGTAATAGAATAGTATAAATTTGCAAGTTATTAATATACTTTTATTTGTGATTCTTTTTTACAGATACTGTTTTTCAACGTTAAAATAGAGAAATTATGCCAGAAAAAGAAAAGAGCAGAGACAGGAGGATTATTTGAAGAAACATCAACCACAAGTATTGAATGTACAAGATAATGTGGCTAAAAGGAAAAAATCTTCTGGTAAGATCACAAAGCAATTTATTAAAAATGTTTGTAGGAGCAAACAGAATGTAGAGAATGGTCCAGTTTCACAGATTTTTTTAAGTAAGAAAAAAAATCAAATTAGGAGGAAAAGTAAAAACGCAAATGTTCAGTCAAAGGAAATAAAGTATGGTAAAAGAAGACAAAATCAGTAGAAGGAATTACGCAAAAAAATATTTTACAAGAGAGTAGTGAATAATTTGCCGAAAGATGTGAAGAAATATAAAAAGAGAGCTTTATTTTATAAAAAGAAGACGCATATTGAAAGCATTGTGGAGAAGGCTTTTGAAGTAAAAAGGAAACTGTTTATTTTATTGTTAAACAGAATTTGATCACTAGATAAACCAATATATGTAATGAAGGCCAAAAGTAGGAGGAAAAGAATTATTAATAAAAAAACAATTTGTGATTTTTTTGGGGAGAATGGAAACACAGTTCTAGTTCAGAGCCTTTTTTTAATGAAGAGAGTTATTCACTAAGTGAAAAATTATTGTATGCAGTTGACACCAGTGGTAGAGGTTATGAAGTTAGTGATGGTTGTCCAATGGAGAAAGAGAAAATGGTTGAAAGAAATGCAGAAGAAGTGATAGCTGATGAAGTTTTAGGGAGATGTGCTAAAAACCCTGTGGTTCAGTGTACACTTGGGATTGCAGTAGTGTTTGCAGTGTACGACAGGAATCTATTGAAAAATTATGTAGTTTTTTACGAACCTATGGTAAAAAAAAGTGTAAAACAAAAGATTAAGCTGTTGCAAGGACTAGACCCTTGCAGAGTGAGAAAACATACTGGTTTGCAAGGTCATTCTCTGGCTTGTCTTTCTAGGAAAGTTTGTGAAAGTGTTTTTCACCATTTCAGAATGCTGGCAGTACATCATACTCAAATGCGGAAGTTAGTGAGAAGGTTCTATTATGCAAAAAGTCCAGCACTAAAGTTAAGTGAGTTGAACAGTGCTCTTTTGCGTGGGTCAGTATCAGATGTGAAGCAGGTCTGTGAGGATATTGAGTTTTGTTACTTTGGGCCTCAGCAAGAGAGTGAAGAAACTTTAGTAGAACAAAATGTTGAAGACAATGTAGAACCCGTAATTACAGAAAAATTTGAGGATGAAATCACAAAGTTTAAGGTAATTTCAGGTGAAAGACCAAATGTTTCTTGTATTTGTTGTCGGCGAGGTCACTATAAAAATCAGACTAGGGGTGTCAATCTGTATTTAAAGAGTGAAATAGAAGATAATGATAAGTGGATGGAATTTGCAACTTATTTGCTGGTAGAGGATTGTTTTGATTTGGGGTCTGAGCAGCGTATTTGCAAATATTGTTATAATAAATTAGATGAGAATAAAATGCCTGCTAGAGCTGTTCATAATAATCTAGAGTTGGTTGCTATTCCTCAAGAGCTGATAGATTTAAATACGTATGAGTCTATTCTGATACAATGTGTTCACCCATTTCAGGCTATTGTTCGTATGGAGCCCAAAACATGTAAATTACCTCCAATCAGAGTTGCAAAGAGGATTGAAAGGAAGAGTTGTATATTTACCATTAGATTTAAGGAAAAATGTTGAAACCATTGGTGTAGATCATGCAGAAAATGAGCCACTAGTCATTCTGGTTAATGGTGTTCCTACTAAGAATAAGAAAATATGGCAAGAGTTAGTGGATGTTAGAAAAGTGCAAAAGGCATCATTGTATCTGTTAAAAAATAATGAGTACTATAGAAATGTGTTTGTTGGAGAAGAAGAAATAGATTTAGCAGAAGATAGTGAAACATTAAGTGGACAAATTGAAAAAGTGGACATGTCCAGATGTGAAGAGATCTATGAACATTACAGTGTACATCCACTTCATTCCATAGAGGTGATGGGGAATACAATTGAGTTGTTTCAAATGAAAAAAGCAACTGGAAGTCCCATGAGTGTATTGGAAGAGAGCTTGGAAGCTCGTTGTTTCCCGCAGTTGTATCCAACAGGAAAAGGTGGACGATATGATGAACGTCCTGTGCAGAATCCTGCATCTGAATTTCAGACAACAAGATTATATGCAGAAGATCCAAGATTTCGACAATGTATCCCTTATATGTTTCATCTTTTGTTTGAAAGTGACTTGTCTGGACTTTCATATGCAGTAAATCACATTTTAAAAACTGGATTGCATCTGCAAAATGTAACTGCAAAGGATTTTATGGATAAAGTGCATCAGAGAGATGATCATTTAGAATCTCAGTTGATTAATCTGATGGCATGTCAGCGTGGGACTAATGAATATTGGTACCGTCGACATGGAGAACTGAAATGTATGCTACGGAGCTTGGGAACTCCTACGTGGTTTCTAACCCTAAGCTGTGCGGAGTACGCTTGGGATGATTTACTTGAGTTTCTTTGAGAGGCAAATTCCAATATAAAAAATATTGAATACAAGACACCTGGAGAATTATGCTCTTTGGATCCTGTCAATGTATGCAGATATTTCAATCATAGATTTGAAGCTATGATGTCTTTCATCTGCAATAAAAAGAATCCTCCTCTTGGAGAAGTTGTGGATTTCTTTTGGAGAAAGGAGTATCAAGCAAGAGGTGCTCCTCATATACATATGTTGTTATGGGTCAAGGATGCCCCCAAATTTGGAACAGATTCAGATGAAACAGTTTTGTCTTTCATTGAAAATTATGCTACATGTGCTCTTCCAAATAGTAGAGAAGAGAAAAACTTAAAACAACAAGTCTTACGATTTCAAAGCCATAGGTGTGGAAAATACGGTCGACGAAAGTACAAGTCAAAGGATAAGTTCTACACCAAATGTCGTTTTGGATTTCCACGTCCTGTATTAGCCAAAGGAAGAGTGAACAGTTTTGTGTCAGCTGTACGACATACCATCACAAGAAAGTCTCCGAAAAACACCTCCAACTTAAGAAGAAGCGAAGAATCAAAATACATAAATGACTACAATCCAGTTATTTTATCCATGTGGAACGCTAACATGGATATTCAGTATGTTGCGGACAATTCCATTGCTGTTGCTCGATATGTAATGTCTTACATTACTAAATCAGGAAAGACTGAATTGAAAGAACTGTGGGAAGAGATTTCTCACGAGAAGACTCTAAGTAAGAAATTATACAGTTTCAGTTTGAAGATGTTATCGCATCGTGAAATTGGAGCATATGAATGTTCAGATCGGTTATCATCTGCAAGTCTATATTCCAAAAGTAGAAGAATCATTTGGGTGAGTCTAGGTCTTGCAGGAATGCGAAATCGGGTACTGAAATCTGTTCAGGAAATTGAATATTTAGCAGAAAATGACCCAGAAAGTACAGATATTTTGAAAACCAATATGTTGGACACATACTATCCAAAGAGAAGTCATCATCTTGAGAACATGTGTCTCTATGAAGTGCTGCAAAAATACACTTTTAAACGGAATATTACAGAGAACACCAACGATGGAAAATATGGAGTGATTGGTTCCGAAGGATGTCTGGTGAAACAAAGGAAAGGAAATTTAATTAATCACAGAAAACTGAGTTGCGACACTGCTGACAAAAGGGAATTTTACTATTTAGCCCTTTTGCAAATGTTCAAACCATGGCGTTCTGAACTGGAATTACTTGGAGATTTTCTCAGCTATGAAGATTCATTTAATGCTTGTAAAGATAGCATACAATGCAGTGCTTTTGCAAATTATGTGAAAATGTTGAATGATGAAATTGATCAAGAAGCTACAATTGCAGCTGAGATTGCTAGAGACAGTTATCAAGACAGTCATAGTTCTGCTGTACTGAGTCAAGATCCACTAGGACAAACAATTGTTGAAAATGAAGCAGCGATTGCAATGAATGAGGTGGATACAGCAATGTATCAAGCACAAGAAGATGCAATACAGTTAGGAAACTTGGAAGAGCAACTAAATGTTGAACAGAAAGAAATGTATCAGCAAGTGAAAGAGCAGATTGACCATGGATTACTTCATGAAAAGAAAGGATGCTCATGTACATCATTTCAACCTATCCGAATTTATGTGAGTGGTCAAGCTGGAACAGGAAAGAGTTTCTTAATTAAAGGAATTACAAGTTATCTGCAAAAAAAAACTGAGTCGCATTTGTCTTGTGTTGTCACTGCTCCAACTGGTTGGCAGCACATAACATTAAAGGAATTACTTTACATCGTTTACTAATGCTGCCAGTAGAGCATGAGAACAAATTGGAATACCACAAGCTATCTGGAGAAGCTTGTTGTGAAGTTTCAAGAGTGCTGAAGAAAATGAAACTTCTCATTATTGATGAGGTGAGCATGGTTTCAAACTTGATTCTTGCCTTTGTGCATTTAAGAATGCAGCAAATTCTTAAAACAGAGTATGACGTGTTATTTGGAGGAAAACACGTCATAGTTTTTGGAGATCTACTGCAACTGACACCGGTAAAAGGACAACCGGTATTTAAAACACTTGCCCATGAAGATACCAGAAAGTCTCTTGGCAGTGTTGGTAATGTGAACATTTGGAGTAATTTTGAAGACAAGGAACTAACAACAAATATGCGACAGGCAAATGATGCTGAATATGGAACTATTCTTCAAGATATAAGAATTGGAATTCTATGAAAAAAAGGGAAAGAAGCTTTGCAGAGTCGATTACTTTGCAATGTCTTTCCAAATGAAAATACAGTTGCTACAAAAGTGTACGTGGAAATTGCTAAAAAAAAGACAGTGATTTGCACAATGCCGACACTGCGTGAGTGTTCAATATTTAATGAAGAATTATTAAAATTGGAAAATGAAGAAAATGTGAAAATGGAAGCCATCGATAAAATACTACATCAAGGGATCACTATTATTTTGACGGGTAAGTTGAAATCAAAACTAGATTGTTTAGAAAAAAAAATATCTAAAACTGCTGGTTTGGAAAAGACACTGTATGTGTGTGTAAACTGTCGGGTAATTTTAAGGCGTAATTTGGATGTAGAGAAAGGTTTAGTTAATGGTGCAATGGGCAAAGTGGTGGATTTTGTGACTTATCAGAAAAAAGAAGGAATTGAATTTTTTAAAATTAAATTTGATCAGGTTGATGAAGTTAAAGAAATTGGTCGTTGTTCAGTTTGTTTTTTGCTTGTTAAAGATTTATATGTCCGTAGGAAACAATTTCCATTTTCTTTGGCATATGCAGTGACTATTCATAAATCTCAAGGATTAAGTGTAGACAGTGCATTGGTGAACATGTTGCTTTGTCGCGAGTCAGAACATTATCTGGTTTGTTTTTGATTGATTTTGATGAGACAAAGGTTACTGCAGATGCAAACTGTGTAAAAGAGTATAATAGGTTAAGAAGGGTGTATGCTCCAAATTTAGGTCAATATCCTGTATTTGAAAAGCGTATGGTTGGTCGAAAAAGAAGGTTAGAGAATATCTGTTCTGAAGGTATCAAGAAAACAAAAGAAGAAGATAATGTTGTGATTGCAGGTAAAAAGAAATTGGACACTGTTGAAGAGATTGTTGGTTATCATTTTGAAAATAGTTCTGGTGTCAACTGCTATGCTAATGTAGTGGTTAATGTTGCTAATGTAGTGGTTAATGTTGTTTTTTATCTGGAAGGTTTGCAAGCACAAATTATGCAGAATCGGCAAAAAATAATTTGTTCGTTGTTGCATTCTGTTTATGAAAAATTGACAACAGATAGAAGTAAAATACAATCTGTTTCAGATGTTCGTAATCTTTTGGATGTGTGTTCTGGTTCTACACAATTTACACAAAATATCCAACAAGATGCTCCGGAATTTTTAATGTATATGCTTACAATTTTTGAAAATTAAGGTGTAGAAATAGAAAATATTTTTGGCCTTTCTTGCAAATGGGAACATTATTGTGAAAATTGCATGTATACATGTACCACCAATGTAGACACTGAGAGATTTCTGTATTTAACATTACCAGACTGTAAATCAGTGTCTTTCAATAAATTAGTGAAAGGTGCAATTCAAAACATGGAATGTAGCCAATGTAAATCAGAAATGTTATCCACATTATTTTTAAGAAAATATCGAGAATACATAATTTTAATGATGCAACGTTGTACAGCTGACGGAAGAAAATTGGATACTTTAATAAAACAATTTGTAGCAGCACAACTATCAATATCAGGAAGGACTATTGTAGCAATTGCAATAATTTTCCATGATGGTCCTTCCACCACATCTGGGCATTACACTGCCTATCTAAAATGTGACAAAGGCTGGACACTTTGTAATGATGCCCAGTTGGTTTTCAAACAACGTTTGCCTACTGAATTACCAAATTCCTACTTCATATTTTTAAAGCCAAAGTTTTAGGAAAATAATTCACTATCTGAGGAATTTATTATTATAATTTAATAGGACTACCATTGGACAATTTACATAAAGAAGAAGTGCTAAAATACCATTTGGCCTCAAGGAAAGGTATTTTTTTTAATTATGGACTTTGTGGTGGTCATTTGTTCGGTGATTATTTTAATGCGGCAACATTTACAGTTTTTATAAGTTAAAGTTATAAAATTTTGTAATCTGTAAGCATTTCATATATGTATGATTTGTATTTTCTGGTATTTTACTGAGAATAGTATGTTGTTGTTTTTTTAACAATCTTTCTGATTGTTTTTTTTTTGCCTGCTGTAAAGTGATGAGTACTATTGAAATCAATATCTCTAGTGAAATTCAATATATTTTGAGAACAGCAAAAAAGGCAAAGAAATTACTTTGTGGACATTATGTTGTGTTGTAAAGAATGTATTATTATATGTAATAATTTTTTTTTTCTTCTCTTTCACAGATCCAAAATTTAAAATAAGCAATTTTTAACAATTTATATTAGATCGAAAAGCAGCAAAAAATGAATACCATTTTTTATTCATATTACTGTAAAGGTAAGTTTATCTAAGTCTGAATATGCAGAATGAAGAGGCCTGCAAGAAGCTACAAAGTTGAAACACGTTTCTAAAAACACTCTGTTTATGTATTTTTGAAATTTGACTATAATCAGATATCATGTGACCTGCAAAAAAAGAGATTTGAGGGGTTCATAATATTTCACCTTTTTAGCTATTGAAGCACTGCAATCATTTCAATCATTCTTCTTTGAACATCTTTGCAGACAAAACTCTGTGCTTACTTTTATCATTCACTATGAATTTTAAAAACGGAAATATGACAGTTTTTGTAAAATAGTTATTGTGTAGGATAGTGTTTCATATTTAGAAAGAGAGGAAATGGCACTCTGTGCACTTTTTATACTCCATGTAAATACAACCTCATCATGCAGACTACTCTGCGTTGATAGGGTGTTCTAGAAGTGTTGTTGTGCATGATTGCACTGAATCCTCATAGAACAAGACATATGTCTAGATTTATCAGAAATCATTAATCTCGATATGTGTGTGAATGCTGTACCATTCTAAAATTGGTGTAGGAAAGCACAACAAGGAAAATTGTTTTCATTTATCCACATTTTTATTTCTTCAATGCATGTTGAAATATTCAGCATACATTGAAGGAGAAAAATGCATTTTCTCATTGTTTTTGTGCAGGAAGGTGTGTCTTCGTGCAGAAAAACAAACAGCACATGACACAGATATCCTTGCACTATGGTGCAAGGGTGCCTGTGTCACTACGTGACTGCAGTTTAAGCAGCCATGCAGAGAGAAGCATAGACTTGCAACATATTTATGTACATATGTTGCATCCCTGTGCTTCGGAAGTACTACAGCACAATGCAGTTAAAGAGGTTACTGTGTGATGCTGCAGCACTTCCTCATAGTTCTGCACTTATACATTCACCATACGCTACTAATGCATTCATTCAATCAATTATGTACTACTCATACATTCATCTAATCTTTCACACACTAACAAAGAAATTTAGTTCTTTTTTTAAACCAGGAAAGTTAGTTCTTATAATAATAATAATAATAATAATAATCTTTATTCGGTTATATAAAAACAGTTATAACCATAAAAGCTTTTACAAAAAACATATCATCCTCAGTATACACAAAATGTGAAATTGTTTAGGTTAACATAAATACTTTCAACCCAAATTAGATCTATGATTATAAATGCACTTTAAAAACATAGCTACACTTTTTGTGATCAGTGTAGTATTCAGAAATTGTAGGTGCAGCATAGCAGGACGACATCTTCTGAAACCAAGCGTTCTTAACAACGGGGTCAACCATAAATTGCGATGGACAACATAAAATTTACAAAATAAAACAGTGTGCATAGTTGTTTGTGTTGAAATTTCATCGCAAGGGCACATCACTAAAGTTCGTTCCCAGGAGTTACGTTTTGGAAAGGCTACAAGCCTATGGAAGACATTCAATCTGAATCGCGTCAGCAAGAGGCGCTCAAATTGGGACTCAACATAGGTCAGGTATGGTTCAATGGTGAGCGAAGTCTCAACCATCAAAGAATGTTGGACCGATGTTTTACTTGACTCTTTTGTGATCCGTAAATCTTCCAGATGAGAAAGGGCTCTTATTTTTAGATCTTTCTTCGAAATCTCGGACATTAATTCGGGATTAACATAATATTTAATCAGATCTAGGTCATTAAAAAACTTTTTTATGTACAGTAGCCATTCTATTTTTCCTGCGTGCTCCAGCGTCATGCAATCTGCTATAATCTCCTTTGTGAGTAGATTTTTTGATGACATCCAAATACGGCGCCACAATAGAAGAGGTTGGACTTTAGCCAAGTCTTTGATGTGGGCCATACCAAGTTCGGCATGACAAGAAAACGTGGACACACGTTTGGGGGTCATCAGGAGAAATCTCATGAAAACATTCTCTGCGATTTGGAGTACGTTCGTGCTTTTATGGCCCCACAAACCTGCCCCATAGAGTGCGATAGAGTGGCATTTTGCTGCATAAATGCGAAGAAGTTCTACGGGTGGTCTTTTCCCTAATTTCTGGGAAAATTTTATAAGTGCCATTATTGCACGCAAGAGATAATGTTTTCTAGCATTAATGGCCGCTTTCCAATTAAGTTTTTCATCAATCAATACTCCAAGGTATGAGTATTGGTTAGTGGATTCCAACATCTCTTTGTTTAGGAATATGGACTTTCCCCTTTTCCTGTCCTTTCCCGCCACCATTACATAAGTTTTTTTGATGTTTATTTTTAGGTCCAGAGTATCCATAAACTGAGCATACCTATCAAGGGATTTCTGCAACTCTCGCGGGGTGCGCGCTAAAATTACTGCGTCATCCGCGTAGAGAAGCGCTGGAATAAGGCGGTCTTTTACTCGAGGGAGGTCCTGGGCCCCCCTCAACATTGCAACCTCCAGACCGTTGGTATACAGAGAGAAGAGGAAGGGGGCCAGGACACACCCCTGCCTCACACCGCGTTCCACCCGAAAGGACTCAGATACTTCGCCATGTGTACCAAAACGGACCCTCGACGAAGGATTAGAGTATAATGCCCGAAGGAGGGTTACAAGGGCTGGATCTATTTCCATGTCAGTTAGGACAGACCAGAGCTTTGAGTGGGAGACGCAATCGAAGGCCGCGGAAAGATCGACATATACCATATACAATCTGCCTTCTTTTGCTGTTACGTATTTCCCCATCAATAGGCTTAAGTTCAGTGCCTGTTCTATAGTTCCGAATCCTTCTCGGAAGCCAAACTGAATATTTGATAGTATATTGTGGTCTTCTGCCCAGTCTTGAAGTCGCTGTAAGACCACTCTACCCAGCACTTTACCGAGGGAATCCAGTAATGATATTGGCCGATAACAGGAGACCTCATCTCTATTTCCCTTCTTAAAAATCGGGATCATAATTGATTGAGTCCAAGTTTCAAATAGCCCATGCCTCATTGTCGCATCAAACACCCTTTTTAAAATTGGTGCCCATAGGTCAAGTTTAAATTTAAAAAAGTCAACTGGGACACCATCTGGACCGGGGGCTTTTCCTCCTTTACTGGCTTTCACTGCCTTAATTATTTCGTGTAATTCAAAGCTTAGGGGGATCGGAAATAGGATGTCTTGAGGACTATCCTCCTTCTTCTCATCTAAATCGGTTGTTTGAGTTTTACTGAACACTTTAGCAAAATGGTTTACCCATGTCGGGCCATCAATCGCTACTTCGATTGAAGGCTGATCACTTATAAGAACTTTTGTTTTTCTTCTTTTTTGTTTTTTAATTTTTTGTACTTTTTGGAACAATTTTGTTAATTTTGTTATTAAAAGGAAAAAAAGACAACAGGAGGAACAAAACAGTTAACTTCTCCCAAAAAAAATAAACACAAGTTTAGCACTTGTGGTTTTGCTGTGCTCGGCAGATAAGGTCAATTGACTGCTCGCCATAACACAGCAGTTTGTTGCACTTAATGCAACTTATTTTCAGTTTTCCAAATTCAGGACGCATGCCCGGGTGAGTGGTTGATGGTGATGCTGCAGAAGTTGCTGCAGAAGTGCTTGCCACTGCTGGCTGAGGCTGCTGTCGGAGTCTTCTGCATTCCTGCCTGGCCAGGTTCACGGGATGCAGAGTCTTCAGGTGTTTTAGCATACTCGCCGTCCCACAAGAGTATTTTTTTGAGGGATCTCCTCTAGAAAGCACTCTTTGACATATTTTATATGTCACTTTAGTGGAGTTAGTTTTGTTTTGTCCTTCTGGGAAGGAAAAAAATTTCCACACCACAGAGGTGTATCTTTCTTGGCGTGGAGGTTCCACAACAAATTCCTCATCGGACGAAAGGTCTGATTCAGATGTTGGTTGTTGTGCAGAAGCCATTGTTTTGCGAAAAATTGCAGCTGTGGAAATCTTCCCCAAAAAGTTTCTTCTAGATGAGATGAGGCTGGGAGTCGCGTACCGGTCGCATAGCGATCGCGCACTAACCACGTACCCGACGCATACCATGCGCGGACGCTATCGCGTAGGAATCGTGAACGGTGCGCTTAGGGTGCGCGGATCCAAAAACATTTAAAAAATTTTTTTTTTATAAAATTAAGTTTTGCACATATAGTTCAAATAATATTTTGAAAAATATAAAAAAATATGCTTGAAAAAGCAATTAACTTCAAATAATATTTTTTAATTTTTAAAAGAATTAATTGAAAAAATAAGTTTAAAAAATGGTGATAAAAAAGTCTATAAAAAAACAAAATTATTGAATTTGACACACTGAATTTGAAAAATATACAAATCCAATCAAAATCATTATACATGACATCTTCAGAGATAAGTTAAAGATAGGAATTAGCATTTAAAAAACCTTTGAAATTCACTGAAAAAACCATAGGTTTCATGCATGTTATAGTTAGGAATTGGCATTTAAAAAACCTTTGAAATTCACTGAAAAAAACAAAAGTTTCAGGGATGTTATAGTTAGGAATTGGTATTTAAAAAAACCTTAGAAATTCACTGAAAAAACCATAGGTTTCAGGGGCGTTATAGTTAGCTGGACATTTCCCTCGTACAAAACCCTAGAAATTCCCCTGTTATAGTTAGTTCAGCTAACTATAACTCGCGCCCCCGCAATGCACTGCTGATGACGTCACATATTACATCACTCATGACATGGTCAGTGACATCACTGATGACATCACTGATGACATCTCAAATGACATCACTGATTTACGTTTCTTAATTATTTCTTCTTCCTTATTTAGACGCACATGCATTTCCTCTCGTAAAGTTTTCAAATTTCAGAGAGACAAATTAGATTACCTGAATGGGCAAATTTTTACGTTTGCAAGAAAATTCGATTCGTTTAAAAAAGCCAAAGCAGGAACTCATATGCCGATGCAACGGTCCAATATGGAGGATACAGTCCAGGCATCTACGTCCATATCTGACTTGAGCTCTGCACCTGAAAGTGAAGCTGAGGGTGATCGTGGCAATTCAGGTTTGGGGTTTACAAAGTTTACCCTGGCGCAGGAGGTGGATTGCCTGCACCAGGATCGCAGACAAACGCTAAGATCTCGCGTACAAAATCAGAAACAACCAAACGGAACAACCGCAAACGAAGGCAGCGCAGACAGTGCAATAAAAACAGATGTCAGCGCCAAGCCACAACACAAGAAATACCAAAAGAAATGGAATCGCAAACAATAAGCCCCATTACCAATTCTCTCTCCATTATCAACTTGACTGACATGCAGCTCACGAATAAAGAACAACAAATTTTGTCTCTTGGACTGTCTTATTGCCGGCCCAATGATTTTAACTATGCTCAAACACGCATTGATCTCTATAAGTACACCCGTAAGTTAAAATTGAGAAAATTTTATTCACTCAACACAAATAAACCGCAAATGAATCAAGAAGTCAGGCTATATGACAACGTTAGCCCTGCTTTATTTACGGTTAAGGACCTTGACTTACTAAGCGACTTACAGTCTCTGCACAGGGAAGGGACACTTGACAGCACCATGTCAACCAGCAGTGGTGAGCCAAGATTCAATATGCCGGGTTTAACAGGGTTTAAACCTAAATCGACCTTTAACCCTATAATGCTGCACGATAACATCGATACATATAATGAATTGGTTGTAACTGAGTTGAAGAAATTGCATATTTCCACTACACGGGCACAGTGCAGCAAACACAAACAGAACAATTGTTATGGCAGCCTCATGAAAAAGCTACAGGATAATGACAACTTGATTATCCGTCAATCGGACAAGGGAGGTAACATTGTTCTATGGCCCCAAAAAATGTATCTGAATGAAGCTTTACAACATCTTAATGACCGCCAATGCTATAGACGTGCTAATTGGGAAATGGTAAAAACTGCATGGAATAGTTTTAATAGTAAATTACTCTCATGGAAGAGTGCCGGTCTATTAAGTAATGATGAGTTTAAATTTCTCAAGACCAACCATCCGGTAATTCCAGCCTTTTACCTAATCCCAAAAATCCACTAGAACCCAGACATGCCTCCTGGTAGGCCGATAATTTCAGCTAAAAATAGCATGTTGGAGAATACTTCCCGCTACATTGATTTCTTCTTACAGGAACATGTTAAAGGGTTACAATCATACCTACAAGACACGGGAGACTTCCTAAGAAAGATTGAGACTGTTGATTGGCAGGAGGATTTCTTATTGGTTACCCTTGATGTCACTAGTCTATATACCAGTATACATCACATGGATGGTAATAGAGCAATGGAACATTTTTTACGAACTAAACCAATGTACATGTTACAACACAATAGAATGCTGCTAGACATGGTGATGACCTGTTTGAACAATAACTACTTTTTATTTCAGAATCAGATTTTTCAACAGTTGAGAGGAGTAGCGATGGGGGCCTGCTTCTCCCCTAGTTACGCATGTTTGCACATGGGACTGTGGGAGGAGCAGGTCCTCAAAACTAAATTTAATGATATCATGCACAAACACATCGTGGTGTGGTATCGTTACATTGATGATCCCTTCCTTATTTGGAGGGGGTCGGAAACAGCAGCCAGTTCTTTTTATTAAAGAGCTGAATGTAAATGATCTCAATCTGGAATTTACATCACACATCAGTAGTATTTCTGTTGCTTTTCTAGATGTTGAGGTGTATATACTCAATGGCCAGATTCGTACCAGACTGCACCGGAAGTCAACAGCAGGGAACACAGTGTTACATGCCTCTAGTCACCATCCAGGGCACCTGATACGCAGCATCCCTTATGGGGAGATGTTGCGGATCAGACGTATCTGTAACACAGAGGAGGATTGCATTAAGGCCCAGCAACAAAGCAGGTGTAGATTTCTGGATAGGGGGTATCAGACCCACTTATTAGATAGTGCCATTCAAAGAGCTAACAGCATCTCCCATGAGAATGCTTTGTGCATCAAAACCAGTTCCAGACACAATACCATCAGTGAACCTCCAAGACTAATTACAACCTTTAGCTGACAGCATAATAAACTACGCATGATCTTCAACAATCCCTGGGGAGTCATTCAAGGTGACACGGTCATCGGGGGGACTCTCCCGAAAACCCTGGTACTAACGTTTCGCAGAGGCCGTTCAATGAGTGATATGTTGGTCAGTAGTAGTCCAGAGGTGAGATCGAATGCTTCCTGGCTTCAATCTTCTAAGGGGTTCATCAAATGTGCCTCTTGCAAGGCTTGTAAATATGGCAGGAATAAAACTACTTATAAAACTCCCTTCAATGATGTTCCGGTTACGATCTCCAAGAAGTTAACCTGTAAAACTGACTTTGCCGTTTATGTGCGGGAGTGCACGTGTGGCCTGCAATATGTGGGGAGTACCAAGTTGCAGGTGCACAAACGTGTACTCCAGCACATGAGAGCCATAAGTAACCAGGATGATAACTACCCAGTGGCCAGACACTTTAAAGAGAAGCACAATAGTTGTCTGGACCATCTAAGTTACTATGTGGTGGATGCAGTATTTCCGCTCCGCCGGGGTGGTGACTGTGATTTTCTTACTAAGAAAACTAGAGACTAAATATATCATCAAATTCGATTCTAAAACTCCTGTAGGTCTCAATGCAAGTGAGGATTTGCACACCTGGCTTTAATCTTTCCACCAAACGTACTAACCTCTGAAACGGCATTTGTCAACTGACTGTATTGCATCTGAGACTACATGCTGTAGCACTGTATCTATGTGCCCTGGAGGCAAATGGCTTGATTGTCGTGGTACGGGACTAAGCCAACTATTAGATACAGGGTGCATGCTTTCACAAAAATATTTTCCAGTAATCCAATTTAATTGGTTTTGAGAATTTGTTCTGGACAATATCTTTTAGACTGGTAACATCGGTCTCTTTCAGTTTTTGCGCTTGCTTCCTTTAAAAAAAAAAATAATAAAAAAATAAAAACCCTCTTTTTTTCAATATAATATTATATTTAGATATGTCAAAGCGTGATATAGGTGGGTCCGTCATAAGGAAAGATTCGTGCAGTATAAGTTTGTGACATTGGACCAGACCTAATTCATCTTTTAAAATATTAGTTCCTCTAACTAATTCATAGTTTTTTATTGTAACAGACACAGGGGTGATTTGGGGAAATAGAGATTTACAACTCTCTTAGAGGCGATTAGTATGTATATCTCGACTTAGTATAGTATGGCATAAATGATTTGCATTTTTGTGTGATTTTGCATAGAAGGCTTACGATCTGTTTTTTCTGATCAAGACTTGCAAAGGTAAAATATAAGACTCCAATCACAGT
Organism: Triturus cristatus; assembly: GCF_964204655.1. Classification (NCBI taxonomy): domain Eukaryota; kingdom Metazoa; phylum Chordata; class Amphibia; order Caudata; family Salamandridae; genus Triturus; species Triturus cristatus. The sequence continues at coordinate 650,823,170 of NC_140594.1, forward strand.
TTACTTAACATATAATCATACTGTATTATATATAGCTGCTATGGTTGCTCTATGTTTGCGCATTTGCACGATTCACCCACAGGGGTTGTGAGCGAGTACCTATTGGATCGGGCTAAATTGGCATACCAGGTCCGAATTTGCACAGTTGCACAAATTGACCATTGAGGCTGTAATTCATTATACATTATACATTGTATTATGGAATGGTGCTATATTTGCTCTCAGACTACATAGACTTCATTTAAAGTTTATATTAGTTTATCATCGTACTGTATAATATAATGCTGCTATTTTTGCTGTATGTTTGCATATTTGCACAATTTACCCACAGGGGTTGTGAGTCTCTATGGATTGGATCGGGCAAACTGTAATACTAGGTCCCAATTGACACAATTACGCGATCTGCCCACTGTGGCATTATGTCAAATCATTTCAAAAAATGTATGTTGCGATGTTGCTATATTTACGCGAAGTTTGCACATTTGCAGAATTTACACATCAAATACATGGTTGTATCGAAATTTATTCGCCGTTTATAATCAGGGGATGTTTTATTTATTTTCTCCTGTCAAATGTAATATTTGTATTCATTTGAATATGGCTTTTCCAAATCACTGTTTGTTTGTTTTGTTTACTGTCCATACAAATGACCACGCATTTCCTTGAACAACAACACACACCTAATGACTTCAGCTGGGTGATCATTGAACATGTGGATAACCACCCCAATTTTGAAAGAAAACTACATGAAAAAGAGCAACGTTGGGTTTTTAAGTTACGGTCTGACATCAATGGTCTCAATGATGACATACCATGGGGACATTTCACCACAAATTAGGGTTGCAATAGACATTTTTTATCATCCTTACCACTTCCTATTTTTTTCATTTCCTGAATCATGTAACTTTATTGATAAGTTTTTTTTTTACATCGTTTGTAAACCCATTCCTGAAATATTTTTTGTTCCACAACGAAATATGGCGATGGATTTATACCTTTACACAGTTTTCCCACTCTAACATGAGAGTTATTGCAGAGGATTACACTGCCCAGGGATTTTACTGTTCCAATGCCTACAGTACCTCCGATCCGGCTTTACCCTGATCCATCATGGCCGCATTATTCGTCATATCTTTTGACATTTAGCGCGCATGGCCCACTGACCGATATTTGGTTTTACTATCTCCCATCCTTTCTCCTTTTAATTCCCACAATATTGTTTCATAACCAGTGACATTGCCCAACGACCTATGAGTCTTCTGCACACACTCATAAGTTTTTCCCGTTTCAATATGGCCACCACAGACAAGGTCCTCCACCGCTAAGTCCTTCCTTGTTTTCTATGCGGAAATGCAAACAGATATCAGACACCTCGCCCGTAACCACGTAGTATGCGGTCCGGGAGGCTTGGACTCTAGTAGGTGTGCCAGAGTGTGTTTTTCAACGTACAAGTAAGTCAACAGTCCCGTGGGGAAGTCCAGCACGCCCTCCCGTATTACGGAGATCGTACTCTTTACCTTTTTACTCTAACTCTGTTTTCCTTCCCTCCAATGGCTTGCTAAAAGATACGGAGCCCATCCTAATAACGATCATGCCTATTAACGACCTGATATATCATCCTTCTAGGTGTACGAGATCTCCACACCCCCTCCGTTGACCATGAGGCATATTGTTGCTTCTAAACATGTATGTAATGTCGTGCATTTTGTTAGTCTTGTATGTGTTATATGTTGTGTCAGACGCATGATTGTTTTTTTGTTTTATGTGCAATATATGCATTCATAAGACGTTTTTACTCACCTTGTAGCACAACGCCTGCATGGAGCATTTATTTAACGCCTTTTTGAATATCCACATAGCGGCACATTAGAAAACAGAGTGTACTCTACACTGGTGTATAGTGTGATAACTAATGACTCTATCGACTTTGCATATTGACTGTCTTTGAACCTTTAATATATGTGTTCTTATACCCTACAGATATCTCCAGACGTATACTTACGTATGTATTAATTCTAACGCATGCCTATTAGTTGCAGCGTCTCACTGTCTTCACCTTATTTAGGTCTACTAGGAGTGGTTTTGTACACTGGGCTGGTCCCGGTGTAGTCCTGAAGAAGAGCTGGGGAAGCTCGAAACTAGTTGACCATAAGCTAGGTACACCTATCCATTATAGTTAGGGCCTTTAGCATATTACCCCGTTTTTAACCAATTAGCTAGGAGCAAGAATAAAATATATTTGGCCCACTAGTTGATTATTTTAAATCACTTTGTCCCACTCCATTTCACTACACTTGCACTACACATAATCTGTTTTAAGTGCTCCTACGTAAATTCGCAAGTTGCAGCACGCCTCAGCCCGTAGAGGACTGAGAGGACCCCATGATGAAGCATGTCACTGTGGGGAAACCCTGGTGAGTGAGGGGACTCAAGAAAGGAAAAGTCTTGCCCCTTTCTTCCTTATTTAGGTGATTATCGGAATCCAATTATTTTTCCGGCACCCCCAGGTTAGGTTCTTTTACCTGTTCATTCAGGTTCTTTTTTGATTTACGTACAAGATGGAGGGTGAACCTAACCTCTAGAAACCTCTAATTCCCCCCCTTTTTGGTAACCACTATTTACAGCGCGCAGCTGAGGGAAACCTATTTGTAATTAAATCTCTGTCTGACATTTCACTACACACATCCTTAGACCACCATGACTGAAGTAACAGGTCTCACCTACTCACAAGATGAGGTAGATAGAATTATAGCATCCATGCTTCCCCTGGCTGGGACCAGCACCAGGGATACCAACGAAGCCAGCCAATGCTGGGATGAGTTAACAGAACTCAAACGTGAACAGATAAAAACTTTGATACACGGAATTATGATGACCGAGTATGTAAGGGCCAACATTGCACCACGGGGTCTGATAGTCAGAAATGAACCCTTCATTTTTTAACATGATAAACTTTTTAAGAAGGATTGGTCATTGATATCCTGGCACTGTACCAGAGATTGGTTGGTGCTAATTATAAAAACAGCTACACGTCTATCAGAGGAGATGAAAATTGGCATCCATGATCTAGAAATTCGTCTGAAAGCTTACCAGAGTACAGCAGAACTAAAAAGCGACTGGAAGAACTCAATAAAACCATGACGGAATTTGAGATTGGCTTGAAAGACACCAAATACATAAAACTAAAAAAAGACCAGAAACATTTCTCACAAGGAAAAATGTATCCTTACACCAGGGAGGACTATATTCCAACAAATCGCAATCCAGGTTATAACACGGATAGCGATGGCTCTGACACTGGCTCAGATTTTTCTGATCCAGGTAATAATTATAACCCTACTAACAGGAACAGACGACCAAGAGGGGGACGCTCAAGAAACAGGTGCGGACCAAGATTCGGTTGGTCCCCTTATCAAAACATTCCACCATACGCTCCTCCCCCTCAGTTTTTCTATGGACCACCACCATTTCATCAACCATATCCACCACAACCCTACCCTTATTGGGAGGAATCTCAGAACCAGGAACAGAGTCAGTCTTTTTTAGGGAGAGGAAAGACCCCCCTAAGAGGAAAAAACAGACGAGGACAACAAGTACAATGGGCCCAACCCCTGGAAACGGTGAGGAGCCACACACGGAGTATGGGTCCTCCGAACATGCCCTCAACGAGCAGCAACCAAGCCTAGTAGTCAATCTATCCAATCTCACTCTTACACCGATCCAAAAAAGTGTATTGGAAAAAGGACTAGGTTTTGTTCCAACAGCAACATTGGACAAATTCAAATTGATCTGTGAATTGAAAGAGTTTATTCGTAGGATCAAATTGGCAGTCTATTTCAGAGACAAAGAACCTAACATTACCACTAGGACATACACCGGATTACAAAAAAAATCCAACTTCACCCCTCCACCTAATACCCTTCCCATTGAGTTACTAGCTTTTGAGAAAGCTGTAATGAAGGAAATCACTGAAATGGATCCGAAATCTATAAGGGTCTTTCACAACACCAGCAAAATCGAACAAGAGGCCATCCATCAGCTTTCGAATGATAAAAATCTCACCATAAAACCAGCTAATAAAGGTGGAGCAATAGTCTTACAAAACACACTTGACTACCAGACGGAATGTCTTCGACTGTTGGCTGATGCAAGAAACTATTTGCCTATACCAAATGACCCCACAGAGCGTCTACGGATAGAGATCGCAAACTTGGTTGAGGAATCTCTGATCAATGATTGGATAAGCAAGAAGGAAGCAGATTTTTTGGAAAACAAGAAACCCGTAATTCCTTATTTCTACACCATCCCTAAAATACATAAATCTATGGTGACGCCCCCCGGCAGACCTATAGTATCGGGGATAGGTTCAATTTTGGAACCTTTGTCTAAATTTGCAGACGCATTCTTGCGACCATTGGTCCAAGCCACAGAAACGTACCTACAGGACACGAAAGCGGTCCTGTGCTTGATTCAGAATCTGGAATTCGATCCCAGAACTAGCATAATTATCAGTTTGGACGTGGAGAGCCTATACACAAGTCTACCACACAAGGAGACGCTAGACATCCTGGAGGAAGTACTCTTTCTAAACAATTGGGAATACCACACACCCAGACATGTGGTCCTTGAGTGTTGTCGCCTGGCTCTGACTGAAAATTTCTTTCAATTCAATAACTCCCTGTACAAACAAACGCACGGTACCAGCATTGGAAGTACCTTTGCGCCGAGCGTAGCAGGGCTCTATGTACACCATCCAGAGAAACACAAGATCCTCCATGACAATAATCCGCACATCGACCAGATAAAATTATGGAAAAGATACATTGATGATGTGTTTTTGATCTGGGAAGGTGACGAGGCGGGTTTTGAGTTGTTCCTATTTTGGCTAAACCAACAAGACCCTTTTTTAAAATTTACCTACACTATGAGTAGGTCAAATTTGGTTTTTCTTGACCTCAATATAACAGCACAGGAAGGTCGACTGATCACCACTACACATTTCAAGCCTACGGCAAGAAACTGCCTCCTAGTATATGACAGCTTCCATCCAAGAAGTTTAAAAGACAATCTCCCGTTTGGACAATTTTTGCGCCTAAGACGCAATTGCACCACACGGCATGATTACAACATCTAAGCCAAGGACCTCACAGAAACTCGTCCAACGACAATACCCACAACATTTAGTGTCTAAAGCACAAAAAAAGAGCATCCAACAACAACAGGGAAGCCCTCCTTGAACATAAACCTGAGGATAAAGAAAAGAACCACAAAAGACAAATCTGTATCACTACCTTCCACATCGCTTCAGACCAAGTAACAAAAATAATAAAAAAACATTGGCGTATCCTAAATAGTGGTGGTCTGGATTTAGAAAAACCTATGTTCAGTCACAGGAAAGCAAAAAACTTGAAAAACTATCTGGTACACACCAGGCCCAACCCTGCAAAGACTGTCGGACCTGTACGCTTGCTCCACCCATTACCAGAGGGCCATCACCCATGTGGTAACTGCAGCGTATGTCACCTAACCAGTGCAACAAAAACTATCACTTGTAAAAATGGCATAACATGGAACCTCCGATCATTCACTAATTGCAATACGACAGGTGTGATATACCTTATCACCTGCATATGTAACCTTCATTATGTGGGGATGACCACAAGAAAAGTGAACACAAGAATGACAGAACACCGAAGCAATTTTAGGTGCAAACGTAACAATACAAAAATGACCACGCATTTCCTTGAACAACAACACACACCTAATGACTTCAGCTTGGTGATCATTGAACATGTGGATAACCACCCCAATTTTGAAAGAAAACTACATGAAAAAGAGCAACGTTGAGTTTTTAAGTTACGGTCTGACATCAATGGTCTCAATGATGACATACCATGGGGACATTTCACCACAAATTAGGGTTGCAATAGACATTTTTTATCATCCTTACCACTTCCTATTTTTTTCATTTCCTGAATCATGTAACTTTTGATAAGTTTTTTTGTTTTTTTTACATCGTTTGTAAACCCATTCCTGAAATATTTTTTGTTCCACAACGCAATATGGCGATGGATTTATACCTTTACACAGTTTTCCCACTCTAACATGAGAGTTATTGCAGAGGATTACACTGCCCAGGGATTTTACTGTTCCAATGCCTACAGTACCTCCGATCCGGCTTCACCCTGATCCATCATGGCCGCATTATTCGTCATATCTTTTGACATTTAGCGCGCATGGCCCACTGACCGATATTTGGTTTTACTATCTCCCATCCTTTCTCCTTTTAATTCCCACAATATTGTTTCATAACCAGTGACATTGCCCAATGACCTATGAGTCTTCTGCACACACTCATAAGTGTTTCCCGTTTCAATATGGCCACCACAGACAAGGTCCTCCACCGCTAAGTCCTTCCTTGTTTTCTATGCGGAAATGCCAACAGATATCAGACACCTCGCCCGTAACCACGTAGTATGCGGTCCGGGAGGCTTGGACTCTAGTAGGTGTGCCAGAGTGTGGTTTTCAACGTACAAGTAAGTCAACAGCCCCGTGGGGAAGTCCAGCACGCCCTCCAGTATTACGGAGATCGTACTCTTTACCTTTTTACTCTAACTCCGTTTTCCTTCCCTCCAATGGCTTGCTAAAAGATACGGAGCCCATCCTAATAACGATCATGCCTATTAACGACCTGATATATCATCCTTCTAGGTGTACGAGATCTCCACACCCCCTCCGTTGACCATGAGGCATATTGTTGCTTCTAAACATGTATGTAATGTCGTGAATTTTGTTAGTCTTGTATGTGTTATATGTTGTGTCAGACGCATGATTGTTTTTTTGTTTTATGTGCAATATATGCATTCATAAGACGTTTTTACTCACCTTGTAGCACAACGCCTGCATGGAGCATTTATTTAACGCCTTTTTTAATATCCACATAGCGGCACATTAGAAAACAGAGTGTACTCTACACTGGTGTATAGTGTGATAACTAATGACTCTATCGACTTTGCATATTGACTGTCTTTGATCCTTTAATATATGTGTTCTTATACCCTACTGATATCTCCAGACGTATACTTACGTATGTATTAATTCTAACGCATGCCTATTAGTTGCAGCGTCTCACTGTCTTCACCTTATTTAGGTCTACTAGGAGTGGTTTTGTACACTGGGCTGGTCCCGGTGTAGTCCTGAAGAAGAGCTGGGGAAGCTCGAAACTAGTTGACCATATGCTAGGTACACCTATCCATTATAGTTAGGGCCTTTAGCATATTACCCCGTTTTTAACCAATTAGCTAGGAGCAAGAATAAAATATATTTGGCCCACTAGTTGATTATTTTAAATCACTTTGTCCCACTCCATTTCACTACACTTGCACTACACATAATCTGTTTTAAGTGCTCCTACGTAAATTCGCAAGTTGCAGCACGCCTCAGCCCGTAGAGGACTGAGAGGACCCCAATGATGAAGCATGTCACCGTGGGGAAACCCTGGTGAGTGAGGGGCCTCAAGAAAGGAAAAGTCTTGCCCCTTTCTTCCTTATTTGGGTGATTATCGGAATCCAATTGTTTTTCCGGCACCCCCAGGTTAGGTTCTTTTACCTGTTCATTCAGGTTCTTTTTTGATTTGCATAATGTGCAAGGCTGCCATGTACAAGAAGTCTTCCATGTCTATTGACCCGCCGATCGCGTGATTAGTCACTGGATTAGTTTCACTTTATAAAACCAATAGCTTTTCACTAAAGCGTCATGTGATCAAGGCCTTCTTGAGGCCGAAACGCGTCATGGCGGTGTAGGGGATTCCTATGAAACAATAAATAACTTTGCACAGAAGACTGGGTCCGGTTTCGTCTTTCCGAACATATTGGATACTGAGGGCGGAGTTCCTTGGATATATATGTATGTATATATATATATATATATATATATATATATATTACCTACTGGCGGTCGCCATGTATACCATGTACATCCAACAAGGGCAGAGACTGTCAGTTGATTCCTTTGTGTTCTACTGCAGCTTCCCAGAGTATTCTAAAGAACAACTAGAGCGCTAACAGTCCTACAAACGTATGGCACACCTGAAGCCATCTTGATTGGAATAAAGTGGTAACTCTTAAAACATTTAATTTAACAAGGAACAAAATGAGGGGGTTCATTTTGCAATAGAAAGTATGATTAGTGCTGCAGAAAGAAAAATTAGGGCACATTTTGAGTGACTTCTCAAATCCTCTTCTATTTCATTAAAAAATTCTGACATGCAGACTGACACATGCACTTTCAATACCAGCAGCAGACTTCCCTGGTGAGCAGTAGCTTTACTACAGTGATCTAATGAGCAACTAGAGGGCTAACATTCTGAATTTATGGCAAATGTGTGACACATCTGAATGCCTTCTTGATGGAATCAAAGTAAAAAACTGAAAGTATTCCTACTGAGGAGACTGTAGTAAATGAGGAAATTAGGAAACTTCATAACAAATAAGTCTCCCAAGATGGCCACCAGAGACCACAGAGACCAAATTGAGCACAAATATCACCCAGATGTAGCCCAAGTATAGCCCAATGACAGAATGTCCCAGAGTGTTCTAAAGAACAACTAGAATGCTAACAGTCTTACTTATGACAAAAGTATGGCACACCTGAAGCCATCTTGATAGGAATAAAGTGGTAACACTTAAAACATTTAATTTGCAAAGGAACAAAATAAGGGGGTTCATTTTGCCATACACATTATGATTAATGCTCCAGAAAGAAAAATTAGGGCACATTTTGATTTCTCAAATTCTCTTATATTTCATTAAAAAATTCTGACATGCAGACTGAAACATGCACCTTGAATACCAGCAGCAGACTTCCCTGGTGAGCAGTAGCTTTACTACAGTGATCTAATGAGCAACTAGAGTGCTACCATTCAGAATTTATGGCAAATGTGTGATACATCTGAATGTCTTCCTGATGGAACCAAAGTAAACACGCATTAAAAATGCAATAGATCTCGCCCTTGTTTAAGTTAAAGCAATTATGTTCGCAAGTAGGTGGCTTTTTAGCTTTGCTTGAATTCGTGTTTTTCAAACTTTCATGTACATAACATGCATGTGTATGCATATATGTATATGTATGCATGCATTTATATTTGTATTTATATAGATATGCAGATTATATATTTGTTAATATATGTATGTATATATATATATATATTCACTGAAAAAAACGAAGGTTTTAGGGACGTTATAGTTAGGAATTGGCATTTAAAAAACCTTAGAAATTCACTAAAAAAACATAGGTTTCAGGGGCGTTATAGTTAGCTGGACATTTCCCTTGTACAAAACCCTAGAAATTCCCCTGTTATAGTTAGTTCAGCTAACTATAACTCGCTCCCCCGCAATGCACTGCTGATGATGTCACATATTACATCACTCATGACATGGTCAGTGACATCACTCATGACATCACTGATGACGTCTCAAATGACATCACTGATGACATCACTGATGACGTCATCCATGTGATAAATTAGTGCATCTTCTCACCCCCTAATATAACCTCTGATACACCGACTCAAAATTTCAGACTTCCATTCTCAAAACCATAGATACTCCAATACCAATAACTACATACACACTCATTGACTCTTAGGTCTACACACACCTCCACTCACTCACCTGTAGAGTCACTCATACTTACAGTCACTCAGTAAAGGACTATCATATGCATTTATATACCTATATAGACACTCAGACACCACCAATCGTCCATAGACATACTCACACAAGTAGTCAGTCATGGAAATAATTAATCACACTCCCATTTACTCACCTATGCAGTTATACACACACAAGTTCACTTACTCATAAAAATAGTACCACATTCTTACGCTCTTATACAATCATTGATACAAGCACACACTCATCCATACAGCCACTCTCACAATCACACACTCTCACATATAACCACTTATATACTCTTACACGCATATATACTGCATTTCACATATGTAGTTAGTCACAAATGTACCACTGAGATATACATTAAATCCCTAACACACCCATACATACACTCACTCAACCATACAGTTCATCACAGATGCACTCTTAAAACTATGCACCCATAGAATCACCCACTCACACATCTATGCACAGAGTCACACACAACCTACCCACACAAACACTCAGGCACCCATACAGATACTCAGACAACCAATCGATAACCCATATAGACACTCATATAGCTATTCACAAAACCATGCAGCCACTTATACACCAACAGACAGAAACATACAGACATTCACACAGTTTAGTCACTAGTCTGCAGTAAGATAATTTAATGACTCACTTATAGAGTTAGTTACGCACCTAGAAAATCATCCATTCACACACTTGTACACCCACTCATTCTTCCATAGGCCTTTCACTATAAATATATAAAACATATTTAAACTTTTCAGAAAAACACACATTCACTGGATGATGTCATCAGTGATGTCATCAGTGACGTAATTTGAGATGTCATCAGTGATGTCATCAGTGATGTCACTGACCATGTCATGAGTAATGTAATATGTGACGTCATCAGCAGTGCATTGCGGGGGCGCGAGTTATAGTTAGCTGAACTAACTATAACAGGGGAATTTCTAGGGTTTTGTACGAGGGAAATGTCCAGCTAACTATAACGCCCCTGAAACCTATGTTTTTTTTTTAGTGAATTTCTAAGGTTTTTTAAATGCCAATTTCTAACTATAACGCCCCTGAAACCTTTGGTTTTTTCAGTGAATTTCAAAGGTTTTTTAAATGCCAATTCCTAACTATAACATGCATGAAACCTATGGTTTTTTCAATGAATTTCAAAAGTTTTTTAAATGCTAATTCCTATCTATAACTTATCTCTGAAGATATCATGTTTAATGATTTTGATTGGATTTCTATATTTTTCAAATTCAGAGTGTCATTTCATTAATTACATTTTTGTTAAAATACTTTTTTATTACCATTTTTAAATGCATTTTTTCAATTAATTCTTTTAAAAATTAAAATATAATATTTGAACCTAATGGGTTTTTCTAACATATTTTTTTATATTTTTCAAAATATTTTTTTAACTATATGTGCAAAACTTTATTTTATATATTTTTTCCAATGTTTTTGGATCCGCGCACCCTAAGCGCACCGTTCTCGATCCCTACGCGATAGCATCCGTGCATGGTATGCGGCGGGTACGTGGTTAGTGCGCGATTTCAATTTGACCGGTACGCGACTCCTAGCCTATACGCAACACGTTCGATGCACGTAACGCAACGTTTACGCGCTTCCGCGATGCGTCATCTGTGTCTATGACGCGGTGGGTGCGCGGATCCCGCAAAGTATTTAACATTTAAAAAAACATATTTATGTATTGCATGTGAATATTAATTGAAGACAAACTCTAAACTAGTCTTAAAACTAATATATTTTGACATCTAATCCTATATTTCTTTTTAATTCAATTTCGCAGATGCGCGCTGGGTGCGTGCTGCGTAAGCGCACGGTGCGCGGATCCCATGTGACCTGCAAAAAAAGAGATTTGATTGGTTCATTACACTTCCTGTTCTAACTACTGAAAGACTCCACCCATTTCAATCATTCTTCTTTCAGCTTCTTTGGAGAAACACCTCTTTGGAGAGAAGAACATTTTATTAGACTAAGTTTACACTTAGCTCTAATTTTTTTCAACCATAAATGGCTTCAGGGCAGCAGGCATCACCTGCATCACCTCAAACCTCTGAGGATGGATTTTTGCCGGAGTTACCACACAAAGAACGTTTCTCTTCAGTGGTATGGAAAATTTGTACTTTTCCCGAGGGGCAGAATAAAACCAATGCCACCTTGGTCTCATGCAAGATTTGCAAAAGAGTCCTATCGAGAGGGGATCCTAACAAGAAATACTCTTGCGGCACGACAAGTATGATGAAGCACATAAGGACCCTTCATCCAAACAATCTTGCAATAGAAGAGTGCTGACGGATGAGAAACACTCCTGCTCCTGCGCCATCTACCTCATCGCAGCCGAGCACATCAAGAGTGCATCCATCAGACCAAACCTTGGACATCCGTCCTCAATTTCAATTTTTAAAAGTGCTCTGCACTAAGTGCAATAAGACTTTGTGCTATGGCGAGCAGTCGATCGATCTGATCTGCCGCCGCCAAGAAAGTCATATTTGCTAGGTTTTTTTTGTTGTTTTTTTATTGTTGTCTGAAGTTCATTCTTTGGTTTCTCCTGTTTTGTTTTTTGTTTTGTTTTTTCAGAAAATCAAAAAAATCACAAAATTGTTCAGAAAACCCCCCAAAAAATATAAAAGAAGAAAGAAGAAAAAAAAAAAGTTCTTGTAAGAACTAACTTTCCTGGTTTAAAAAAAGAGCTAAATTTCTTTGTTAGTGTGTGAAAGTTTACATGAATGTATGTGTAGTACGTAATTGACTGAATGAATGCATTAGTAGCGTATGGTGAATGTATAAGTGCAGAACTATAAGGAAGTGCTGCAGCATCACACAGTAACCTCTTTAGCTGCAGTGTGCTGTAGTACTTCCGAAGCACAGGGATGCAACATATGTACATAAATATGTTGCAAATCTATGCTTCTGTCTGCACGGCTGCTTAAACTGCAGTCACGTGGTGACACAGGCACCCTTGCACAATAGTGCAAGGATATCTGTGTCATGTGCTGTTTGTTTTTCTACAGGAAGACACACCTTCCTGTACAAAAACAATGAGAAAATGCATTTTTGTCCTTCAATGTATGCTGAACATTTCAGCATGCATTGAAGATATAAAAATGTGGAGAAATTAAAACAATTCTCTTTTTGTGCTTTCCTACACCAATTGTAGAATGGTGCACCATTCACACACATATCGAGATTTATGATTTCTGATAAATCTAGACATATGTCTTGTTCTATGAGTATTAAGTGCAATCATGCACAACAACACTTATAGAACACCCTTTCAACACAAAGTGGTCTAAATGATGAGGTTGTATTTACATGGAGTATAAAAAGTGCACAGAGTGCCTTTTCCTCTCTTTGTAAATATAAAAGAGTGTCTTGCACAATAACTATGTTGCAAAAAGTGGCATATTTCCGTTTTTACATTTCCTTGCGAATGATAAAAGTAAGCACAGAGTTTTGTCTGCAAAGATGTTCAAAGAAGAATGATTGAAATGATTGCGATCCTTCAACAGCTAAAAACGTGAAATATTATGAACCCCTCAAATCTCGTTTTTTGCAGGTCACATGATATCTGATTATGGTCAGATTTCAAAACTACATAAACAGAGTGTTTTTAGAAACGTGTTTCAACTTTGTAGCTTCTTGCAGGCCTCTTCATTCTGCATATTGAAACTTAGTTAAACTTACCTTCACAGTAATAGGATTAAAAAATGGTATTCATTTTTTGCTGTTTTTCATTCAAATAAAAATTGTTAAAAATTGCTTATTTTAAAATTTGGATCTGTGAAAGAAAAAATAATTATAACATATAATAATACATTTTTTACAACACAACATAATTTCCACAAAGTAATTTGTTTGCCTTTTTTGCTGTTCTCAGAATATATTGAATTTCACTAGAAATAGTGATTTCAATGGTACTCATCACTTAACAGCGGGCAAAAAAAACAACAATCAGAAAGATTGTTAAAAAAAAAACAACATACTATTCTCAGTAAAATACCAGAAAATACAAATCATACATATATGAAATGCTTACAGATTACAAAATGTTATAACTTTAACTTATAAAAACTGTAAATGTTGCCGCATTAAAATAATCACCGAATAAATGACCACCAAAAAGTCCATAATTCAAAAATATACCTTTCCTTGAGGCCAAATTGTATTTTTGCACTTCTTCTTTATGTAAATTGTCCAATGGTAGTCCTATTAAATTATAATAATAAATTCCTCAGAGACTTACTTATCTGCCTAAAACTTTGGCTTTAAAAATATTAGGTAGGAATGTTGTAATTCCCTAGGCAAACGTTGTTTGAAAACCAACTGGGCATCATTACAAAGTGTCCAGCCTTTGTCACATTTTAGATAGTCCAGATGTGGTGGAAGGACCATCATGGAAAATTATTGCAATTGCTACAAAAGTCCTTCCTGATATTGATACTTTTGTTGCTACAAACTGCTTTATTAAGGTATCCAATTTTCTTTCATCAGCTGTACAACGTTGCATCAATAAAATTATGTATTTTCCATATTTTGTTAAGAATAATGTGGATAACATTTCTGATTTACATTGACTACACTCCATGTTTTGAATTGCACCTTTCACTAATTTATTGAAAGACACTGATTTACAGTCTGGTAATGTTAAATACAGAAATCTCTCAGTGTCTACATTGGTGCTACATGTATACATGCAATTTTCACAATAATGTTCCTATTAGTAAGAAAGGCCAAAAATATTTTCTATTTCTACACCTTCATTTTCAAAAATGGTAAGCATATACATTAAAAATTCCTGAGCATCTTGTTGGATATTTTGTGTAAATTGTGTAGAACCAGAACACACATCCAAAAGATTACAAACATCTGAAACAGATTGTATTTTACTTCTATCTGTTGTCAATTTTTCATAAACAGAATGCAATAGAGAACAAAATCTTTTTTCCCGATTCTGCATAATTTGTTCTTGCAAACCTTCAAGATAAAAACCAACATTGACCACTACATTAGCATAGCAGTTGACACAATAACTATTTATAAACTGATAACCAACAATCTCTTCAACAGTGTCCAATTTCTTTTTACCTGCAATCGCAACATTATCTTGTTCTTTTCCCTTCTTGACATCTTCAGTACAGATATTCTCTAACCTTCTTTTTCGACTAACCATACGCTTTTCAAATACAGGATATTGACCTAAATTTGGAGCATACACCCTTCTTAACCTATTATACTCTTTTACACAGTTTGCATCTGCAGTAACCTTTGTCTCATCAAAATCAATCAAAAACAAACCAGATAATGTTCTAACTCGCGACAAAGCAACATATGCCATACCCCCTTTAAATACAGTAGATCCAATGTTCACCAATGCACTGTCTACACTTAATCCTTGAGATTTATGAATAGTCACTGCATATGCCAGAGAAAATGGAAATTGTTTCCTACGGACATATAAATCTTTAACAAGCAAAAAACGAACTGAACAACGACCAATATCTTTAACTTCATCAATCTGATCAAATTTAATTTTTTTAAATTCAATTTCTTCTTTTTTCTGATAATTCACAAAATCCACCACTTTTCCCATTGCACCATTAACTAAACCTTTCTCTACATCCAAATTACGCCTTAAAATTACCGGACAGTTTACACACACATACAGGTGCCGATCACGATCCTGCAAAAAAATTCCCCGTACGACTCGTATCCGGTCTTTTTACCGTACGAATCGTACAAGTGCCGTACAAACTGCCAACTACGATTCGCATGGAAAAAAGTCCATACGAATCACATTGGGAATTATTCCCCACACGTCCTCGGGTCGGAAAATGTGTCCGACACGTCCTCGGACGATTTACCGTACAAATGTGAAAAGTGAAGTCCGACCGCGGAATTACGATCCATCCCGTGCGTCCGATGTTACAACCGTATGGAAAAAACACCGTCCGCACCGAACTCTCATAGCAACCATGGAGACATGTGCCCGCATACGCGCCCAACACTCCCCCCAGCCCTCCTATGTACGAGTCGAATCCCCACCCGTGTATGTACACCCGTGTATGTACGAGACATACCCCCACCCGTGAATGTATGGAGCGTACCCCCACCCCAACCGTGTATGTACGACCCGTACCCTCACCCGCGTATGTATGGAGCGTACCCCCACCCCAACAGTTTATGTACGACCCGTACCCTCACCCGCGTATGCATGGAGCGTACCCCCACCCCAACCGTGTATGTACGACCCGTACCCTCACCCACGTACGTATGGAGCGCATCCCCCACCCCAACCGTGTATGTATGGACCGTACCCCCACCCCAACCGTGTATGTACGGCACGTACCCTCACCCGCGTATGCATGGAGCGTACCCCCACCCCAACCGTGTATGTACGGACCGTACCCCCACCCCAACCGTGTATGTACGACACGTACCCTCACCCACGTACGTATGGAGCGTACCCCCACCCCAACAGTGTATGTACGGACCGTACCCCCACCCCAACTGTGTATGTATGACACGTACCCTCACCCGCGTACGTATGGAGCGTACCCACACCCCAACAGTGTATGTACGGACCGTACCCCCACCCCAACCGTGTATGTACGACACGTACCCTCACCCGCGTACGTATGGAGCGTACCCCCACCCCAACAGTGTATGTACGGACCGTACCCCCACCCCAACCGTGTATGTACGACACCTACCCTCACCCGCGTACGTATGGAGCGTACCCCCACCCCAACAGTGTATGTACGACCCGTACTCTCACCCGCGTATGCATGGAGCGTACCCCCACCCCAACCGCGTATGTACGGAACGTACCCCCACCCCAACCGTGTATGTACGACCCGTACCCTCACCTGCGTACGTATGGAGCATACCCCCACCCCAACAGTGTATGTACGACCCGTACCCTCACCCGCGTACGTATGGAGCATACCCCCACCCCAACATTCTAAGTACGGAGCGCACCCCAGGCCCCAACACCAGCACCTTCACACAACATTGCGCATGTACGAGTCGTACCAAGCCAGACACAAGGACAGAACTGTACAACAAAATTCCCGAAGTACACACCATCCACACGCTAAAAACGCACGTACACAACCAGGACAAAGCAAAACAACACAAGAATACACCATTCGAATGGCACAAAGCCACAAAACATGTCCAACAAGCACAAAAACAACACATTCACTGGCCTGCAACTGCCAAAATCCCAAACAGAGGCCCAAAACACAACCACTCCTTATAACACACCCACCCAAAGTTCAAACACAGCCACACCCACCAATGGACCAATAAAAAGGGCCCACAGACACAAACCATGAGCCTTTGCAACAGACTCACTGCTGCCAGACCCCACAGACAACCTACAGCACCATACTTGAACCATCACTACACCTTACACTTGCACACCTTCACACACACACCTTCACAAACACCCCCTCATCACATTCACACACACACACCTGCACAACCACACCCACACACCCACAACCATCCACACAAACCCCCCCCACCATCCACACCCACACCCCTCACCATGCCCACTAACAAGAATCCAAAGTTCACTAGCCGAGAGTTGGAGGTCCTTGTCGACGAAATCCTCAGAGTCGAGCCACACCTCTTTGGAACATTGGTCAGACAGACCTGCATGTCCGAAAAAACAGCCATGTGGCAGAGGATTGTCGATGCTGTGAATGCTGTTGCGGCCACCAGAAGGACCAGGCATGAATGCCAAGCCAGGTGGTACGATCTGCGGAGGAGGGTCCGAGCCAAAATGACCGACGACCACAACCAGGCCAACGTCACTGGAGGAGGGCCGCCCCGCAGACCCGTACACTACCATCCCTGGGAGGAGAGGGTGATGGCCATACTGCCGGTGGTGTCAGTGGACGGATTAGAAGGACTCCGAGACCCGGGTGAGTACACAAACAACTCACCTCACATGGGGGGAACGTCATCCACAACCAAACTCACAAACAGGCACGCAACCACCCCAAGCTATCGCATGACTCAACCACACTCCATGAACACGCACATGCCACTGGCGCCACCATGCCCCATGCACCCAGCTGGACAATGCAAAGTCACAGGCCACAGAAAACACCAAAACAAGACACGGTAAGCCGGATGGCGGGAGTGTGGGCCCCAAAAATCACATAGTGCAACTCAGAAGCAGACAACAATGCCCCCTGCCCATATGGCCTAGGTCACAGCCAGACAAACAGTGTGTCCCCACACAGGAAAGACTTGCCAGCAAATGGCGGACGCCTTGCATTAACACATGGGGGTGACGGCACATTTTTGCACATGACAGCAGCTAATGAACAGCCAACACTGTGAAAGAGTGGCAGCACACACCACCACAGCAGCAGCGCAGACACAGACACTACCCCCAATGGGTGCCTGGAGATCAGAAACAAACTCACATCAACAAGCCAAGGGCCATTCAAAGATCTGCAAAAAGTGTGTGCCTAGGAAGCTGGGCTGATATGACAGAGGGTGACACACAGAGGGAGGGAGAGGGGGAGAGAGAGGGAGGGAGACACAGGGAGACGGACAGAGGGAGGAGGCTGACACACAGAGGGAGGGAGAGGGGGACAGAGAGGGAGTGAGAAAGGGACACACGGGGAGACCAATTCAGCCTTGGGGGGTCTGGGAATGTCTGCTCGTCAGCAGGTGGACTGCGTGCATGTAGACAAGGGTGGCCAGTGCCTGAACCCCCCCTCTTCTCCATGGCAAAACACTGGGCCATGTCTCAACCCGTGCACGAGCACAACGCCAGCTACCTGCATTATCTAAGTGTGTGGAACAACTCCATGTGCCCACGTACAGTGCAACACGGAAGGCGCCAATGCATGGCTCGCCACACCTGCTCACTCCACTGCTGACTGCAGTCACAATTGACGCAGCAAGTAAGACTGTGCCACACATAGGTAAAGTCGCAAAAGCTGTGGCCAAGGGACATACCCATGCACAAGTGCACTGTGAGTGGAATGCAAGACATATCCAAATTCCCAGAGGAAATGTGCCAACTTAGAAACGAATGAAACATGGATGTTGCATGGAACAAAATTAACATTGTCTCTCTCACACACAGGTCAATGTCGTGGATCACCCCCCAACACTGGGGGGGAAGACTCACAGGACCCGGATCGGCGGGATGATGGACCCACCGGCAGCGACGACTCTCACCACTCTGTGGACGAACCCGACCCCGACCAACCTGGCCCCTCTGGTGCCCAACCACCTGCAGCACCTGCGTCAGGTACAACTGGGCCAACCACCACCCCCACTCCTGCCACATCCCAGGAGACACCCAGGATCCCTGCCCCACCACCACAATGCAGCCAGGCTGGCAGGAGGGACACGGTGTACCGGGCACACAGGAGGAGGCAGGCGACAACGCCAATGCCACCCCTCAGGGGTCCCGGAGACCCGATGTGCCCACAAGGGCAGGCCAGGAGCAAGTGGGCAGGGGTGGTGGGAGTGGAGGACGGCGGAGGCGCGAGCCTGACCGGTTGGCTGCAGAACCAGTATATTCCCATGTCAGAAACATCCTGGACACATACCGGCAGGACACCACGGGCATGGCCCAGGTTGTGTCCATCCTCGAGGAGATCAAGACCCTGAGGCCCAGCAACATGCGGAGCAACATGCCTGTCTACTGCGACACCAAGGGCGGATGGAGGACAGACAGGCTGAGCTCGTGACGGTGTTCACGGGAATTCACAGTACACTCCGTCGGATAGCCGACAACATGGGCAACCCTCCCTGTGCCACCAGGTGTAGAACATCACCACCCACAGGGAGGGATGAGGAGGAGGAGGAGACATCCGACGGAGCATCCCAAACATCGTCACGGCCTGCTTCTGAGGGTCCCCGCAGGAGGGCAGGTCGTCCACGGAAAAGACCGTGAGGGTCAGCGCAACAGCACCATCTCCCAGGACACCTGGCCTGGCACCTGGCCCACTGGACCAACAGCAGCACAGCAGCAAAATACATTCTCTGTCACATGGACTTGCTGGTCACTGTCTGACCAATGTTGACAAAGACTGTGGCATGGACTCTGAGGATTTCAAATGGCAAGGACACCAACTCCCCTAGTGAACTTTGGATTCCACACACCCGGAAAGCCCCTCATGTCATACCCACCCCCACGTACCCCAACCAAAATAAAAAGTTACACCATAAAGAGAAGATGCCTACATTTTGCATTATTACCTTACATGTGTCTTGTAAAGTCTAACCATGCCTGAGTTCTCATTTGACCTCAACCATCCACACCCTGGGGCCTGAGTCTGGCACAGGACACACATGGGTCACATAGTATTAGGCAAGACAGACATGGAGCACCATGCACACCCGTGATGGGCCCAACCAGCTGAGGGGGTGGCCGCACAACCGTGCCGACAGACATATTGAGTACAGCGACAGCCATGCGCAGAGGTCAGGGATCATGTGGAGTGTCCTGTGGGGCACCCAGGTATGTGTGGATAGGTGGCAGAACCATGTCCTGCAAGCTTGAGTCAGGTGGATGCAGAGAATGGTGGCCTGGCCAACGTTGGATGCATGGGGATGGCACATGTCACAATACCCACACAGTCATGGACATCATGCACAATACACAGTCTAATCCCACACAAACAGCTTGCATCTTGCTACTCTACACATAGACACATAGCCACTATCACGGAAAACCATGCCGGATGCACCGTGGCAACACACCAGCATTGACTGGGAAGAGGCACCTTGGAGGCATAGGGACACCTTTATTATTCATGTATTCGGGATTGCAGAGGCAACTCGCAGTACACATGAACGGGTCATGTGGAGTAACATGTGGGTCCAACACTGGAACCCCCCTTCTGCAGCACAAATGCTGATAGCCATGGAACTGGCACACAAGTGTCGGCTAACAGCTAAACACCCCCTGCTGCCCACGGAGAGGCTCCATACACCATTGATCCTCTGATGTGGAAGTCCCACACCATGTCAAGCCAATGCAAACCGTATGTGTCAGAGGGCAGTGTAACACACATTGATGCCATCATCACAATCCACAATCCCATCACAGATGACTGTCAACAAGTCTGACCATCTATTCAGGTGTACCCAGCTGCATGTCATGTGTCCCATGGTGATGCGACATGTCTGCAGAGGAACCAAACATCGACAGGGGCAGTGTGCACACATCGTAAACAACTGCCACACCCAATACACCCCTGATGCATCCCTTACCCGAAGGAGACTTCCAAACTTGTCCGTGCGTGTAACGCTGAGTCAGCACACGATGACGTGTCCATGAGAAATAGCAGTGCCACAACAATGCAACCAGCAGACGGCATGCGCAAGTACCTGGGGATGAGAGACACACAAGAAGTCAGCCACAAAAAGCACAGCCACTTGCATGTGCATGTACTCGACACATGTAAGGATGACAACATGCTAGGTCACAATTATGACTGGGGAAATACACTCATCACTGGCACCATCACTCCAGTGACACATCCACACACACCTCTGACTCACGTGGCATACATGCAGATGGACACACACATCGCAACACATGCCACACGGGGACCAATGCGTGCACACACAGACACCGGTACTCACCACTAAGCAAAGAAGTCGCGTATGAGCCGACTCCGGATGTCCTCTTGCGGAACCACATCCTCCACATCACTAGCCCCATTGCCAAGACCTTGGTACTCCACGGGTGAATGGTCCTGATCCTCTTGATCCAGGATGAGTGGCACAGCTTTCTCAACTGCCATGTTGTGCAGCATGCAGCAGACCATGAAGATTTTGCAGACCTTCGCCGGGGCATATGGGAGGGCGCCGCCGGTCTTTTGGAGGCATCTGAATCGGCTCTTCAGGAGGCCAAATGTCCTCTCTATCACTCGCCTTGTCCGGCCATGGGCGGTGTTGTAGCAGAGCTGGGCCGGCGTGATGGGGTTGCGGAGAGGTGTGATCAGCCATGGCATGTTGGGATAGCCAGCGTCCCCTACATGGAAAGCACATGGACATAAGTAGGACAGGAGAAGCGGTCGTGCTGGAAGTCTACGCAAAATACAGGACAGACAGAGTGTACCCACCAACAACACATGCTCGTTCGTTGCGCAGCTGCGTCATCATTTCAGGCACCCTGCTACGCCTCATGATGTAGGCATCGTGTGCTGATCCTGGAAAACGAGCACAGACATGTGAAATCACCATGTTGGACAGACACACCACAAGGGCATTGATGGAGTGGTAGTGCTTGCGATTCCTGTACGCTACCTCCTGTGTCTGTGGTGGTACCAAAGCCACATGTGTCCCATCTATGGACCCAATGACATGGGGCATCCCTCCCAGGGCATAGAATCCACGCTTGACCCCAGTCAACAGTTCAGGAGTTGGGAAATGGATGAACTCATCCAGGTGAAGCAACATGGCCTCTAAGAAATCATGCAGCACACGGCTGAACATGCTCTGGGACATGCCACCAACATGAGCTATGGTATTTTGAAAGGTACCTGTGGCAAGAAAATGTAGGGCTGCCATTACCTTCAGCTTGGGTGTCAGTGCCGTAGGATACCTGTGCAGCGGTTGCAGGTGTGGTGCCAGCCTCGCCGTCAACTCCTCAATCAACGGTTGGGGGAAGCGGTAGCACAGGATACAGTCATTCTCCCGCATGTCAGCCAAGTCCGGAATTGCTCGGGGAAGAGGCGGCGCTCTGCAGTAATTTGGAAGTGACTAGGAAGAGTGAGTGCACTACAACAACAATTCTTTGGTACTGAGCACATGTTAATCTGTCAATACACATATGCGACATACGGAGTCAGGTATGTGCCACATGCCCTGGACACGTATGGCTTCCAGGTGACACTCCTACCAAGACCCAGCTACACACGGAGATTGTGAACCTCCACATGCCATGGCATGGTATTAGCTGTGTCCCAGTGTAAGTGAACAGCCAGACGCAACACAGGAGTGACATACATCAACACATCAGCAGAAGTAGGATGTCGATTTCAGAGACTGGTAGCGGAACACTAGAGCCACAGGTCACATGACATTACACTAGGACAGCCCACACACCTTGCCAATAAGGTGTACATGTAATGACTCACCACACATTCATTGAGAGGATGCAGTCATGTCCTTGTTACGCTACTCCGTGTCCCATGCATACATACGCACCTCACATCCGATACCACATGTGGCCTGGTGTGCGTAACAGTGTGCCATGTCCATCTACACACAGACACATGTTGGTTGCTGCAACAGCTGATGCTTTTGAGGGAGCACCAACATCAAGCTAATGGGAACACCCCACACATACATGACATAGACACATCGTGCACCGTGGGTAGTCACATGTCTGGTGTGGTAACCCCTGTAGCGGGCATCAGGGGACACTTGCGTGTGTTGTTGACTGTGCCATGCCAGTGACGCTCATCCCAAGTGTGCAGTACGACATGCACACATGTCAAAGGAGTTAAGGGCATGCCTGGCACACATTGCACCGTCACACATAACATCTGTACACATCTCATCATACATCTGGTGCCTTCTCGACTCAGGAGTAATGTGCCACATCACAGCCTTTCACACCTGTGCCCCACACATGTAGTACTGCCCAGACAATGCCTTGATGTCCATCCATGGACAAGTATGTCAGCCCTATTCCTTCCTGTGTGCTGCCTGTCACCACTGTGATGTGTGAAAGGCACCGTACATTCGCTCAGAGGGCCTGTGTACGTTCCCTATCACTATGGGAGTGCTGCCGTATGTGTACCCATAGTGATAGTGAGCGTACGCACGCGTGTACGGTCCGTATCACTATGGGTATGCATACGCGAGAACACCCATAGTGATAGTGAGCGTACGCACGTGTGTACGGTCCGTACCACTATGGGTACGCATACGCGAGAACACCCATAGTTATAGTGAGCGTACGGACGCGTGTACGGTCCGTACCACTATTGGTACGCATACGCGAGAATACCCATAGTGATAGTGAGCGTACGCACGCGTGTACGGTCCGTACCACTATGGGTACGCATACGCGAGAACACCCATAGTGATAGTGAGCGTACGCGCGCGTGTACGGTCCGTACCACTATGGGTACGCATACGCGAGAACACCCATAGTGGTACGGACCGTACACACGCCTGTACGCTCACTATCACTATGGGGGTTCTCGCGTATGCGTATCCACAGTGATACGGACCGTACACACGCCTGTACGCTCACTATCACTATGGGTGTTCTCGCGTATGCGTACCCATAGTGGTACGGACCGTACACACGCCTGTACGCTCACTATCACTATGGGGACGCATACGCGAGCACACCCATAGTGATAAGGACCGTACACACGCCTGTACGGGCTGTTGCTATGCATTTGGGGTGCCCTATGGCCCCGGTACGCACCGTACCTGTGTGTGAAACTCCAAATTACATAGGGGACACATGAGGGACAAGTATAAAGGCCTACATGCATGCTGGTTGTCATGGAGACCAAGTTTAAAGTTTGAATTTTTTTCAGCAGGTGCACAGCAGTAGTCAGTTTGAATGAATCTACTTTGTTGCAATGTGGTTCTGGAGTTGACATCATGCTCAAGAAAAAAACACAATAAGAACCCACTGACTGTGCTAGGTTTGAAGGGATTGGAGGAAACATAGGATGCAAATGTGAGTGACCAATCACTCTGTACTCCTGTGCATGAAACAGGCCAGCAAGGCAGATATAAGGCAGCCAGGTCCCATGAGGGAGCACTTGCCTGCACATCTTTGGATTCTACGACCCAGCTGCTGCTACTGATTCCCTGGAACCATGTCAAGGTCTGTGGAGAGGGCACAGCCTTTCACCCTGGAGGAGAACCTGGCTTTGCTGGATGTGATCCTCCCACAGTACCCCCTGCTGTATGGGCGACCAGGGTATCAGGTGAGTGCAGAGTCTACTAGCACAGACTGTGTCCCTTGTTTGTGACTGTGACTTCTGGCATTGTGTCCAGGTGTGACACACATGCTATGTACTGTAGGGGGGGTCCCAGGGGGGGAATGCCTGATGTCTCCCAGCCAGTGCATGCTGTGGTGCATGTCTGCCGTCCTCACTTGCATTGTGTTTACTGTGACAATCACTGCATGGTGCATGCCACATTCTGCCTGTCTTGTCCTCCTGGGAATGTAGCCTCTACAGTCCTCATTTGATTATGTGGTCAGCCCAGTGTGACAGGTGACTGTACCCACAGATGTGTGTTAGTTCTGTGTACCTGTGCTGAGAGTGTCCACATGATCTGTTCGTACTCTGGACATCGGTGTGTGTGTAATTCCCTGTCATGTGGGTGGGTGCATATGTGGAGTGTGGCACCCGGGCTGCATGAGGGATGGATATACCCTGCCCATGTGATGTGAGCGGGGAGCAGTGCTGTGTGTCTGACGTGCAGAGCCAGCCCCACACCTGTGAGCCCCCCCCCCGTCTAGTGGCACATGTGCAGAGTGAGGTTTGTCGCTGCATTTGGCAATGGCAGGTGAATGTCCTGTGCCTGTGTGTGTCTGTGTACTCTGCTGCGGTAGCGTCAGTGGCCTGTGGCATGTGACTGCTTAGAGGTGCTGCACATTATCCTGGTGTAGCTTGTGATGCACAGTGTGAGCCTGGATCATTGATTGTGTCGTTGCCCTCATTCCACCTGTGTACTTTCAATGGCACGTACTGCTTTTGCCCTTCCCCAGAGGATCATGTCCCTATGACAAAGGTGCAATGCGTTGGATGCATACTATGCCTTGTTGTAAACAGCAAATTTGTTCTAATATGTGTCTCTGTGACATGTGCCAGGTGTATTGATGTAGTGTCACTTGTTCATCCTCACAGGTAGGCGCCTCTGCCAAGAAGCAGATATGGATGAACGCCGTCAGTGCCGTGAGGAGGACGGAGGGTCGCAAGCGGCGCCTGGCCCAGGTGAGGAAACGCTGGCAGGATATCCGGTGCTGGACGCGGAGGATCGCACGGGTCCTGCTGGGGGACTCACCTGAGACCCATAAGAACCGCGGGCGCCGCCGTCTGACCCACATCCACAAGCGTGTGCTGGCGGTGGTATTTCCAGACTTGGACAGGCGCTTACAGGAGAAGCAGCAGCAGGAAGGGGGTAGGTACATGTGTGTTTGTTGTGTGTCACCAGCATTTGTAAGTGCACAGTTGCATGGATACACTGCCAGGGTTTAAAGGTGCTGTGCAGATCCAGTTACCCACAGTATAGCGATGCTCTCCTGCCTCCCTTCCCCTCCTTGCAATGTGTTCCCTGGTCTGTGTGTAGTCACTCCTTCACAAGGTTATGTAGGCTGGGACTTTCTCCACGTGAACTATGCCTGTAGCAACATGTGTGGGGGTGGTGTGTAACAGGTTTTGGGACCTTGCCTGTGCCCTGTCCAGTTCAGTACTTGTGGGTTCCATGTCAGTTGCCACTGATGCTGAGTCCAGACATGGGAGTTAGTTTCTCAAGTGTCATGCCTTACAGCACGCATGTCCTATGTTGTGGCCTGTGACATGATGTGCATGAGTGTGCGATACGCATAGTGCAGGGATGGTGGCGTGTGTTGCAGTCATTCCCATTCAGGACCATGGAGTTGTGTGGCCACTACTGTCCCCTGGGGCATATTTTCCTAGGTGTCATGTGTGTCATCACAAAACGTGGACACTCTCAGTGTCTACAGCATAGGTTGTGCTCTGTGCCATTGTCCCCTGGCACCATGTATATTGACGTAAAATGTAGTACAAGTGTCCACTGTACAGCCTGACCTGATTTTCCTTGTTCATACTCACGGTGGCCAGTGCCTGTGTGTCTTGTTACATTCATCTGATGGTGACCATTTGTACATGATTATTTGGACAGGCGCACCTTGGGTATTTTGTGTCCAATCTTGCATTTATCCAGCCCATGTGTATTTCACCCAGACTAAGAGATGTAAGTGCTTCCTGTGTCTCAACAAATTGTCTCATGTAGGGGGTGGTTGGTGCGGGCAAAGCCTACATGTCAAAACCTGATATCTCCTTGCTAGGTCTGGCCAGTGTGTGATGTTTGTCTGCACATACACTCAAGGTGCAGTGAGCCAGTCATGGTGGGCATGTTTTCAGTATTACCTATGCAGCATGTGCCTCAAGTTCATGGATATGGTCCCTGCTCATCCCTATTTTCGGCAACGCTGTGTGGTGCAGATGTAGTGCTGGATTGTCCCCAGGGCCTGGCTCCTCTGTCAAACTCCATTTCATGTCATTTGCTATTGTGTCATGCTCTCCATAGTTTTTCAGTGGCATGGTGGTTCAACCAACTGTGTGTTGCATGCCCTACATATGTACCTTGTTTTGTAGATGTTACTGATCTTTCTTTTCAGGCTATGCACTGTAACCTAATGTAGATTGGACTCATGTGACATATGTATACGGGTGTATGATTAATTGCTGTCTCTTCACCTTGCCCACAGCATCGTCGGGGGACACGGAGGGAGACATGAGCACAGACGGAGCGGAGGGACCGAGCACCAGTGCCAGCGGTGACATCGTGCCTGGCACATCGAGTGGAACTGAGGCGGAGGAGAGTGAGGCCGAGGACCTGTCCACTGGCACGACAGAATATGAAGCTGACGGGTCCGAGGATGATCTCTCCGAGTGGGCGGAGGCTGCACCAGCAGCTGACAGCGGCACAACATCTCTCCCCGCCTCCTCCATTGCCATCAGCCGCCTCCCACTTGCTCGTGTCCCTTCCCAGCGTGCCCGGTCACCACATGTCTCCTTCCTGCCAGGCACCGCACCCCCTGCCCCTGTCTCCACTGCTGCCGCCAATGCCGAGTCTGTGGACATCCAGCGGCAGTTGCAGGTTGGTCAGGCTGCGATGCTTATTGTCCTCCATGGCCACAGCCAAGTGCTGAACAACATGGAGGCATACTTGGAGGGCATTTTCTCATCGCAGGCTGACCAACGCAACTTGCTGAGGTCCATTGACTCGACACTGACTGCAGCAGTGGGTCTCCTGCAGCGCTACGTCCAACCCCCTACCCCTGACCCATCCACACTTCCCACTCCCATGCCTGTCCCACGTACACCCAGACGTCAGCATGCACCCACCACAACAGACACAGGCACTACACCAGCAGGGAAGGTCAAAGGCACACCTCCTGGCACGCACACACAGGGTGAAGTATGCACACCCACTGGGTCGGGGGGCAAACATAAGCCACGCAGCCAGAGTGGGAGTCCGCATTCCACCAAATCCACTCCCTCCAAATCCCCTCCCCTCAGCTCTCCTGGCCACACATCCGGCAAAGACTCCTTCATGGCCGCTCTGTCCCTGAGCCCCACAGTGACACCACCCCGCAAGCGGTCAAGGGAGTCCCCGGTCAGGGTGGTTGAGTCCCCCCCCGTCCACACCCTCCCCCAGTGGCGCTGCGACCCATCCCTCCACCCCCCCCCTCCTTGGGGCCTGTGGTTCCTTCGGGTGCAGGGGAGTCGCTGGAGGACCTTGCTAAGGTGTGCAGCGCCATCCTGGCCTCCATCTTTGGCCCTGCCCCACCCCCTGTGGTGGAGTCCTCCATCCCTGCACCCAAGACGCCTACCCTTCGCCCTCATGTCCCTGCGGTGCCTGGTCCTTCCCCCCCACATGATGCCCTCCCCGCTCTGGAAGACGAAGGAGTCTGACTGTGCAGGCAAGCTAGGGGACACGCGTCCCACTGTGTCCCCCACCTGGATTTGAATTTTGGATTGCCCTATGGGTATTGTACATTTTGAACTTTCAAGGGACAAACATATTTTTGGATGCTGATTAAAGCAATTTATTTTTCCTTAGTACACTACTGTCTGTCTGGTATTGCTGTTGGTCGACCTGCCCCATTATTTTGGGTGGTGATTATGTGTTGGGTGTGTGGGAATTGTCGTCTTGTGCTGGTCATAGGGTGGATCCTGGTATCTGTGTGCCATCACAAGCTGTTGGCTACATAACTTTGTTCATGTAAGCAGTTACTGCATGGTGACATCATCCCAAGGTGTGTTCCTTCCTCTGTGTAACCTGACTTCTTCCCTGCAGGGTCTTTCCAATATGTGGTGCTGAGCTGTGTCTACATTGGCTGGGTGTGTGACGGACTCGTTAGACTTGGGCCATGCATGCTGAGCGATGTCTCCACCTGCATCATTCGTGGCGTCCTTGGTGGTCACTGTACTTGTGTATGTAGACTGTTGCCATGACTTCATGTGTACATGTTTTCTTTTTGGCGCTATGCATGTGTATACTCCCAGCCTCGCACACATGTGGTACATGTACTGCAGGATCTTTGTGCACCTGACTGACATTTGTGGGCATTGGATCTGTGGGTACTCCACCCTTTTCTTTGCAGGGGCACTGCTGTGAGTGTTAGGCACCCACCCCTCCTGTCTCTGGGCACTGCTGGGAGGACTCTGCACCCACCCCTCCTGTGTCTGGGCACTGCTGTGAGTGTTAGGCACCCACCCCTCCTGTCTCTGGGCACTGCTGAGAGTGTTAGGCACCCACCCCTCCTGTCTCTGGGCACTGCTGGTAGGACTCTGCACACACCCCTCCTATTTCAGGATATGTACACTTAGAACATACATGGGTGTGGGTTCGCTCCATGCATACGAGGTAGGGGTACGGTCCGTACATACACGGTTGGGGTGGGGGTACGCTCCATGCATACGCGGGTGAGGGTACGGGTCGTACTTACACTGACGGGGTGGGGGGTACGCTCCATACGTACGCGGGTGAGGGTACGGGTCGTACTTACACTGTTGGGGTGGGGGATACGCTCCATACG
This sequence comes from Triturus cristatus, assembly GCF_964204655.1. Taxonomy (NCBI): domain Eukaryota; kingdom Metazoa; phylum Chordata; class Amphibia; order Caudata; family Salamandridae; genus Triturus; species Triturus cristatus. The sequence continues at coordinate 650,852,699 of NC_140594.1, forward strand.
TACGCGGGTGAGGGTACGGGTTCTACATACACGTTGGGGTGGGGGTACGCTCCATGCATACGCGGGTGAGGGTACGGGTCGTACGTACACTGTTGGGGTGGGGGGTACGCTCCATACGTACGCGGGTGAGGGTACGGGTAGTACTTACACTGTTGGGGTGGGGGGTACGCTCTATATGTACGCGGGTGAGGGTACGGGTCGTACTTACACTGTTGGGGTGGGGGGTACGCTCTATACGTACACGGGTGAGGGTACGGGTCGTACTTACACTGTTGGGGTGGGGGGTACGCTCCATACGTACGCGGGTGAGGGTACGGGTCGTACTTACACTGTTGGGGTTGGGGGTACGCTCCATACGTACGCGGGTGAGGGTACGGGTCGTACTTACACTGTTGGGGTTGGGGGTACGCTCCATACGTACGTGTGAGGGTACGGGTCGTACATACACAGTTGGGGTGGTGGTACGGTCCGTACATACACGGTTGGGGTGGGGGTACGCTCCATGCATACGCGGGTGAGGTTACGGGTCGTACTTACACTGTAGGGGTGGGGGGTACACTCCATACGTACGCGGGTGAGGGTACGGGTCGTACTTACACTGTTGGGGTGGGGGGTACGCTCCATACGTACGCGGGTGAGGGTACGGGTCGTACTTACACTGTTGGGATGGGGGGTATGCTCCATACGTATGCGGGTGAGGGTACGGGTCGTACTTACACTGTTGGGGTTGGGGGTACGCTCCATACGTACGCGGGTGAGGGTACGGGTCGTACTTACACTGTTGGGGTTGGGGGTACGCTCCATACGTACGCGGGTGAGGGTACGGGTCGTACTTACACTGTTGGGGTGGGGGGTACGCTCCATACGTACGCGAGTGAGGGTACGGGTCGTACTTACACTGTTGGGGTGGGGGGTACGCTCCATACGTACGCGGGTGAGGGTACGGGTCGTACTTACACTGTTGGGGTTGGGGGTACGCTCCATACGTACGCGTGTGAGGGTACGGGTCGTACATACACGGTTGGGGTGGGGATACGCTCCATGCATACGCGGGTGAGGGTACGGGTCGTACTTACACTGTTGGGGTGGGGGGTACACTCCATGCATACGGGGGTGGGGGTACGGTCCGTACATATCCGTCCCCACGCTATGTAATGCTTGTGCGGGCCGTACCCAGGCCTTTGCCACGTGGGTACAGCCGTCCCGCCATTGTTGGGGTGATGTAGGTGTGGGCGGGGTACGACTCGTACCCACGCTCTTAAGGCGTGGGTACGGGACGTACCTGTATTGTTGTGTTGCCGGTTCGCGTCGTCAAGCACTTCCGTTGTGGCGGACGCTGGCATTGCTGGACACGCCCCCACCCCCTCGTAGTGACAAGGGCCTGGGGGTCAGGTATGTCCAGGGCATGTGTGCTGTGTGACTTTGGTGGGGGTATTGTGGCCTGCCCCTAGTCCTGCCCCCCCCCTTTACCCCCTCCCTTTGTTGTTCTGACCTTCTGTGGCGTCTGCGTCGTAACCTGTAGAGGAGGTCGACTGCTATGAGGGCCCGGATGACACGTAGGTTCGGGTCCATGTCTGTCCGTCGCGTGCAGGTACTCCTTGTTCACGTCGTCCTGATTTCCCGGCAGTTTTTGGCTGCCGGAAAATATTGTCCGTGCGGGATGACGTGGGTGCGAATCGTAATTCCTGGTTCGTAAATGGCAGGCTGCGTGCGTCCCGACGTCACGTCGGCGCTTTCCCGGATCACATTTTTTATGTTTATTTTCGTCGGTCGGGGTTTTGTATGATTCGTACGGAAATGGTATTTCCGTGCGAATCGTACTTCCATGTTTGTATATTTTTTCGACCGGGTACGCGTCGGACGGAGAATATGCTCCGTCCGACGGTTCCTACCCGGTTTTTACAGGATCGTGATCGGCCCAACAGTATCTTTTCCAAACCAGCAGTGTTAGATATTTTTTTTTCAAAACAATCTAGTTTTGATCTAAACTTACCCATCAAAATAATAGTGATTACTTCATGTAGTATTTTATCGATGGCTTCCATTTTAACAATTTCTTCATTTTCCAATCTTAATAATTCTTCGTTAAATATTGAACACTCACGCAGTGTCGGCATTAAGCAAATCACTGACTTATTTTTAGCAATTTCCACGTACACTTTTGCAGCAACTGCATTTTCATTTGGAAAGACATTGCAAAGTAATCGACTCTCCAAAGCTTCTTTCCCTTTTTTTGAAAGAATTCCAATTCTTATATCTTGAAGAATACTTCCATATTCAGCATCATTTGCCTGTCGCATATTTGTTGTCAGTTCTTTGTATTCAAAATTACTCCAAATGTTCACATTACCAACACTGCCAAGAGACTTTCTGGTATCTTCATGGGCAAGTGTTTTAAATACCGGTTGTCCTTTTACCGGTGTCAGTTGCAGTAGATCTCCAAAAACTATGACGTGTTTTCCTCCAAATAACACGTCATACTCTGTTTTAAGAATTTGCTGCATTCTTAAATGCACAAAGGCAAGCATCAAGTTTGAAACCATGCTCACCTCATCAATAATGAGAAGTTTCATTTTCTTCAGCACTCTTGATAGCTTGTGGTATTCCAATTTGTTCTCATGCTCTACTGGCAGCATTAGTAAACGATGTAAAGTAATTCCTTTAATGTTATGTGCTGCCAACCCAGTTGGAGCAGTGACAACACAAGACAAATGCGACTCAGTTGTTTTTTGCAGATAACTTGTAATTACTTTAATTAAGAAACTCTTTCCTGTTCCAGCTTGACCACTCACATACATTCGGATAGGTTGAAATGATGTACAGGAGCACCCTTTCTTTTCATGAAGTAATCCATGGTCAATCTGCTCTTTTACTTGTTGATATATTTGTTTCTGTTCAACATTTAGTTGCTCTTCCAAGTTTCCTAACTATATTGCATCTTCTTGTGCTTGATACATTGCTGTTTCCACCTCATTCATTGCAATCGCTGCTTCATTTTCAACAATTGGTTGTCCTAGTGGATCTTGACTCAGTGCAGCAGAACTTTGACTGTCTTGAGAACTGTCTCTAGCAATCTCAGCTGCAATTGTAGCTTCTTGATCAATTTCATCATTCAACATTTTCACATAATTTGCGAAAGCACTGTATTGTATGTTAGCTTTACAAGCATTAAATGAATCTTCATAGCTGGGAAAATATCCAAGTAATTCCAGTTCAGAACGCCATGGTTTGAACATTTGCAAAAGAGCTAAATAGTAAAATTCCCTTTTGTCAGCAGTGTCGCAACTCAGTTTTCTGTGATTAATTAAATTTCCTTTCCTTTGTTTCACCAGACATCCTTCAGAACCAATCACTCCATATTTTCCATCGTTGACGTTCTCTGTAATATTCCGTTTAAAAGTATAATTTTGCAGCACTTCATAGAGACACATGTTCTCAAGATGATGACTTCTCTTTGGAAAGTATGTGTCCAACATATTGGTTTTCAAAATATCTGTACTTTCAGGGTCATTTTCTGATAAATATTCAATTTCTTGAACAGATTTCAGTACCCGATTTCGCATTCCTACAAGACCTAGACTCACCCAAATGATTCTTCTACTTTTGGAATATAGACTTGCAGATGATAACCGATCTGAACATTCATATGCTCCAATTTCACGATGCGATAACATCTTCAAACTGAAACTGTATAATTTCTTACTTAGACTCTTCTCGTGAGAAATCTCTTCCCACATTTCTTTCAATTCAGTCTTTTCTGATTTAGTAATGTAAGACGTTACATATCGAGCAACAGCAATGGAATTGTCCGCAACATACTGAATATCCATGTTAGCGTTCCACATGGATAAAATAACTGTATTGTAGTCATTTATGTATTTCGATTCTTCGCTTCTTCTTAAGTTGTAGGTGTTTTTCGGAGACTTTCTTGTGATGGTATGTCGTACAGCTGACATAAAACTGTTCACTCTTCCTTTGGCTAATTCAGGACGTGGAAATCCAAATCGACATTTGGTATAGAACTTATCCTTTGATTTGTACTTTCGTCAACAGTATTTTCCACACCTGTGGCTTTGAAATCGTAAGACTTGTTGTTTTAAGTTTTTCTCTTCTCAGCTATTTGGAAGAGCACATGTAGCATAATCTTCAATGAAAGACAAAACAGTTTCATCTGAATCTGTTCCAAATTTGGGGGCGTCCTTGACCCATAACAACATATGTATGTGAGGAGCACCTTTTGCTTGATACTCCTTTCTCCAAAAGAAATCCACAACTTCTCCAAGAGGAGGATTCTTTTTATTGCAGATGAAAGACATCATAGCTTCAAATCTATGATTGAAATATCTGCATACATTGGCAGGATCCAAGGAGCACAATTCTCCCGGTGTCTTGTATTCAATATTTTTTATATTGGAATTTGCCTCTTGAAGAAATTCAAGTAAATCATCCCAAGCGTACTCAGCACAGCTTAGGGTAAGAAACCACGTAGGAGTTCCCAAGTTCCGTAGCATACATTTCAGATCTCCATGTCGACGGTACCAATATTCATTAGTCCCACGCTGACATGCCATCAGATTAATCAACTGAGATTTTAAATGATCATCTCTCTGATGCACTTTATCCATAAAATCCTTTGCAGTTAAATTTTGCAGATGCATTCCAGTTTTTAAAATGTGATTTACTGCATATGAAAGTCCAGACAAGTCACTTTCAAACAAAAGATGAAACATATAAGGGATACATTGTCGAAATCTTGGATCTTCTGCATATAATCTTGTTGTCCGATATTCAGATGCAGGAATCTGTACAGGACGTTCATCATATCGTCCACCTTTTCCTGTTGAAAACAACTGCGGGAAACAACGAGCTTCCAAGCTCTCTTCCCATACACTCATGGGACTTCCTGTTGCTTGTTTCATTTGAAACAACTCAATTGTATTCCCAATCACCTCTTTGGAATGAAGTGGATGTACACTGTAATGTTCATAGATCTCTTCACATCTGGACATGCCCACTTTTTCAATTTGTCCACTTAATGTTTCACTATCTTCTGCTAAATCTATTTCTTGTTCTCCAACAAACACATTTCTATAGTACTCATTATTTTTTATCAGATACAATGAGGCCTTTTGCACTTTTCTAACATCCACTAACTCTTGCCAGATTGTCTTATTCTTAGTAGGAACACCATTAACTAGAATGACTAGTGGCTCATTTTCTGCATGATCTACACCAATCGTTTCAACATTTTTCCTTAAATCTAATGGTAAATACACAACTCTTCCTTTCAATCCTCTTTGCAACTCTGATGGAGGTAATTTACTTGTTTTGGGCTCCATACGAACAATAGCCTGCAACAGGTGAACACATTGTATCAGAATAGACTCATACGATTTTTAAATCAATCAGCTCTGGAGGAATAGCAACCAACTCTAGATTATTATGAACAGCTCTAGCAGGCATTTTATTCTCATCTAATTTATTATAACAATATTTGCAAATACGCTGCTCACATCGCAAATCAAAACAATCATCTACCAACAAATAAGTTGCAAATTCCATCCACTTATCATTATCTTCTATTTCACTTTTTAAATACAGATTGACACCCCTAGTCTGATTTTTATAGTGATTTCGCCGACAACAAATACAAGAAACATTTGGTCTTTCACCTGAAATTACCTTAAACTTTGTGAGTTCATCCTCAAATTTTTCTTTAATTACAGGTTCTACATTGTCTTCAACATTTTGTTCTACTAATGTGTCAGTTTCTTCACTCTCTTGCTGAGGCCCAAAGTAACAAAACTCAATATCCTCACAAATCTGCTTCACATCTGAAACTGACCCACGTAAAAGAGCACTGTTCAACTCACTTAACTTTAGTGCTGGACTTTTTGCATAATACAACCTTCTCACTAACTTCCGCATTTGAGTATGATGAACTGCCAGCATTCTGAAATGGTGAAAAACACTCTCACAAACTTTCCTAGAAAGACAAGCCAGAGAATGACCTTGCAAACCAGTATGTTTTCCCACTCTGCAAGGGTCTAGTCCTTGCAACAGCTTAATCTTTTGTTTTACACTTTTTTTAGTATAGACTCGTAAAAAACTACATAATTTTTCAATAGATTCCTGTCGTACACTACAAACACTACTGCAATCCCAAGTGTACACAGGGTTTTTAGCACGTCTCCCTAAAAACTTCATCAGCTATCACTTCTTCTGCATTTCTTTCAATCATTTTCTCTTTCTCCATTGGACAAACATCACTAACCTCATAACCTCTACCATTGGTGTCAACTGCATACAATAATTTTTCACTTAGTGAATAACGCTCTTCATTAAAAAAAAAGGCTGTGTACTAGAACTGTGTTTCCATTCTCCCAAAAAAAATCACAACATTTTTTTTATTAATAACTCTTTTCCTCCTACTTTTGGCCTTCATTACAAATATTGGTTTATCTAGTGATCGAATTCTGTTTAACAGTTTCCTTTTTACTTCAAAAGCCTTTTCCACAATGCTTTCAATATGCTTCTTCTTTTTATAAAATAAAGCTCTCTTTTTATATTTCTTCACATCTTTCAGCAAATTATGCACTACTCTCTTGTAAAATATTTTTTTGCGTAATTCCTTATACTGATTTTGTCTTCTTTTACCATACTTTATCTCCTTTGACTGAACATTTGCTTTTCTACTTTTCCTCTTATTTTGATTTTTTTTCTTACTTAAAAAATGTTCTGAAGTTGCAGCATTCTCTACATTCTGTTTGCTCCTACAAACATTTTTAATAAATTGCTTCGTGATCTTACCAGAATTTTTTTTCCTTTTAGCCACATTATCTTGTTCATTCAATACTTGTGGTTGATGTTTCTTCAAATAATCCTCCTGTCTCAGTTCTTTTCTTTTTCTTTTTTTTTCTGGCATAATTTCTCGATTTTAACGTTAAAAAACAGTATCTGCAAAAAAGAATCACAAATAAATGTATATTAATAACTTTCAAATTTACAGTATTCCATTACTGTACAAACACATTTTATATAAAAACAGACTAAGAAACTATACCCTGAACCACAAGTGTGACGATGATTAAAACACTACATACATAGTGCATACTACTTTGAAGCAGTTCATGCCCTAAAGCCTACCTCACTAAAAGACTACATGCTAAGTGACTGAATGATTACACTACTAAAAGGAGACACACTGGGTGAGTACCAGGGTGTTTGCTAGAAGTATATGAATACTAACTGGGGAATTGAAGGTGCAAAAGACAACTGCGTAGCTGATTAGAGAACTGAATGCATACTGCATACGCATTTAAAGCAGTCCATTTGCTAAGGCCCGGCTCACTGCATGAGTACTTCGGTACTGACTGAATGATTAGACTACAGCAAGGAGACTGCCTGGATGAATTTATAAGTGGTTGGGTTTTCGCACAGGGAATGGATTACTACTTGGTACTGAATGGGTCACTAGAAGAGTGCAAAGGGAGTGACAGGATGTTTGCTGCACTATATGGATACTGACTAGGGAATTGAAAGTGTAAAAGACAAGTCTGTAGGTGGTTAGAAAACTACATGCATAGTGCATAGGGGTTTGAAGCACTCCATGTGCTAAGGCCTGGCTCAGTGCATGAATACTTAGACAGTGACTGAATCATTACTGTACTGTAAACAGAGTGTCTTAGTGAATTAATAAATGTTTGCGTTTTGGCACAGTGAATGGATTACTACATGGTGCTGAATGGGTCACTAGAAGACTGCAAAGGGACTGACAGGGTGTTTCCTAGAAGTGTATGGATACTGACTAGGGAATTGAAGGTGTGAAAACAACTGTATAGGTGGTTAGAGAACTACATGCATACTACATAAACATTTGAAGCAGTCTATTTGGTAATGGTTGGTTCACAACATAAGTACTTAGAAACTGACTAAATCATCAGACTACTTCTAGGACAGTGCCTGGGTAAAAAATTTACGTTTTCAGCTCTGGTGCAGTGAAGACAATACTACATGGTACTGCACTTTAGTGTCAAATCATGACTCATTTTATCAACACATACGCAAAGACTGGCTTCTAATGCTACTAAAAGTTGACAACATGACAGGTTTTATAACAGTTATCTGTCAGCAAATACACGATCTAACCAAACGCTTCTCTCACAGTGGTTCCCAAATGCACACAGGCTCACAGTGTGATTCTAGACAAGCACCACTATCCCTATGAGTTTACCAAAACTCATTCACTACACTGGAAGTAGTAAGGGAACTGCACACAATCTACATATTTCACGACTACACTTTACTGTCAATACCTGACTCATTTAATGAAACCATAAGCCATAACTGTCTTATAATGCTACTAAAACTTCACAACATGACATGTTTTAAAACAGTTATCTGTCAGCAAATACACAATGTTACCAAACACTTCTCTCACAGTGGTTCCCAAATGTACACAGACTCACAGTGTGATTCTAGACAAGCACCACTATCCCTAGGAGTTTACCAAAACTCATTCACTACACTGGAAGTGGTAAGGGAACAGCACACAATCTACATATTTCACGACTACACTTTACTGTCAATACCTAACTCATTTAATGGAAGCATAGGCCATAACTGTCTTCTAATGCTACTAAAACTTGACAACATGACATGTTTTAAAACAGTTATCTGTCAGCAAATACACGATGTTACCAAACGCTTCTCTCACAGTGGTTCCCAAATGTACACAGACTCACAGTGTGATTCTAGACAAGCACCACTATCCCCAGGAGTTTACCAAAACTTATTCACTACAGTGAAAGTGGTAAGGGAACTGCACACAATCTACATATTTCACGACTGCACTTTAGTGTCAATGCCTGACTCATTTAATCAACACATAAGCAAAGACTGGCTTCTAATGCTACTAAAACTTGAGAACATGACATGTTTTAAAACAGTTATCTGTCAGCAAATACACGATGTTACCAAACGCTTCTCTCACAGTGGTTCCCAAATGTACACAGACTCACAGTGTGATTCTAGACAAGCACCATTATCTCGAGGAGTTTACCAAAACTGATTCACTACACTGGAAGTGGTAAGGGAACTGCACACAATCTACATATTTCATGACTACACTTTACTGTCAATACCTAACCCATTTAATGGAAGCATAACCCATAACTGTCTTCTAATGATACTAAAACTTGAGAACATGACATGTTTTAAAACAGTTATCTGTCAGCAAATACACGATGTTACCAAACGCTTCTCTCACAGTGGTTCCCAAATGTACACAGACTCACAGTGTGATTCTAGACAAGCACCACTATCCCTAAGAGTTTACCAAAACTCATTCACTACAGTGGAAGAGATAAGGGAACTGCACACAATCTACATATTTCACGACTGCACTTTAGTGTCAATGCCTGACTTATTTAATCAACGCATAAGCAAAGACTGGCTTCAAATGCTACTAAAACTTGAGAACATGACATGTTTTAAAACAGTTATCTGTCAGCAAATACACGATGTTACCGAACGCTTCTCTCACAGTGGTTCCCAAATGTACACAGACTCACAGTGTGATTCTAGACAAGCACCATTATCCCTAGGAGTTTACCAAAACTCATTCACTACACTGGAAGTGATAAGGGAACTGCACACAATCTACATATTTCACGACTACACTTTACTGTCAATACCCAACTCATTTAATGGAAGCATAACCCATAACTGTCTTCTAATGCTACTAAAACTTGAGAAAATGACATGTTTTAAAACAGTTATCTGTCAGCAAATACACGATGTTACCGAACGCTTCTCTCACAGTGGTTCCCAAATGCACACAGAGTCACAGTGTGATTCTAGACAAGCACCACTATCCCTAGGACTTTACCAAAACTCATTCACTACAGTGGAAGTGGTAAACGAACTACACACAATCTACATATTTCACGACTGCACTTTAATGTCAATGCCTGACTAATTTAATCAACGCATAAGCAAAGACTGACTTCTAATGCTACTAAAACTTGACAACATGACATGTTTTTAAAAAGTTATCTGTCAGCAAATACACAATGTTACCAAACGCTTCTCTCACAGTGGTTCCCAAATGCACACAGACTCACAGTGTGATTCTAGACAAGCACCACTATCCCTAGGAGTTTACCAAAACTCATTCACTACACTGGAAGTGGTAAGAGAACTGCACACAATGTGCATATTTCAAAAGTGCACTTTAGTGTCAATGCCTGACTCATTTAAATAACGCATAAGCAAAGACTGGCTTCTAATGCTACTAAAACTTGACAACATGACAGGTTTTAAAAGAATTATCTGTCAGCAAATACACGATGTTACCAAATGCTTCTCTCACAGTGGTTCTCAAATGCACACAGACTCACAGTGTGATTCTAGACAAACAACACTATCCCTTGCACTATACCAAAACACATTTCTTCATCTACAAGGAGTACTATATTTTACAGCAGAAACATAACTCATTTCACAAATTCATAAACAATGACTGGTTTCTAATTCTACCAAAATATTAAAACTGCATAGTTATCTGTCTACAAACACATGAAAAAAACAAATCCTTATCACAAAATGGTTTCTACATGCACACACACTGTCAATAACATTGTAGAGAAAAAAAAGTACTCCCCACACTTTAGCAGAAGAAATACATTAGTCTGATTAAAATAAAAATAGTCTACATACAACCCCTCACAATTAAATAACTCACCTTTCAAGTTGTTTTGTAGATTAAGAAGTATATCAGTCACACACACCAGATTTTCTTATACAGAATCTCTGCACTGTGCACCTGTCAGCAGAACCAAAGAATGGCAAAGTATCCCTCTCATTTTCCACACATATACATGTAAACATCAAATCACATTCCTTCCCACATAAATTCAAAAGCAAACACACATTTCTATTGGTTAAACATTTCAACCCTTTCCAAATGACATAAACTTCAACCCTTCCCCCAATCTGCCTTCTGCCCGTTACCATAGAAACAGGTCATGGAACACTGTACTGAGCACACAGGTCACAAGTTCAGCACACACAATGTTGCTAATCAAAAGAGCAAGTGTGCTTGACTTCTCAACATATCAGATTATCATATATAATGTTCCTTACAATCAGTTTTTGTTAGCCAATAAGAATCATGCGTTTAAAAAACAGAAATATGCACCCTACCTTTCAGTGTAGAAGGTTGTCAAACAACCAATGATTTCTTGTCTTTTTTCAAAATTGCATCTTAGCCACCATTTTAGAAACATCTTACTTTCCAAACTGCCATTTCATTTTGAGAGACCATCTGAGTGCATCCAGACCTCTTTACAAGATGCTTACAGTGTGGATTGTGGGACACAGCTACATTTTCTGGAGCCAAAGGTATGCAAAAAACAAAGGCATTCACAAAGACCTAGGTTTGCCAAATGTAGACATTAAATGGATTGGACAGAGAGGGTTAAAGTGGCACCAATTGATGCCATTGGTGAAATCCTTCATGCAAATCCAACACCCTGACCTCATAATAGTGCACTGTGGTGGCAATGACCTAAGCACTTTGACTGGGGTAGGTCTGGAAATGCTTATGAAGGACACCTTTGCACAACTGATTTCACTTTTCCCCAAAACTGCCTTAGTGTACTCTAACATATGCCAAAGGCAGAAATGGAACTGGTCCGATCATTTTTGTCCACAGATTGAGAAAGCTAGGAAACATGTGAATACATCTGTTTCTGCTTTTCTCCGAGACTACAGAATGGGGTCCATTTACAATAACAATCTGCGCTTTCATATGCAAGAGATGTATAGGAGAGATGGAGTACACTTTACTGATGAAGGAAACAGAGTCTTCCTCAACAACTTTAGACTCTGTGTAGGTACTTACTTATAAGTACCAAAAACTCTCAATGACCACAACGGCTCTTTTTAGAGCCACTCAAGAACAAAACACTTAAGCTTAATCTTTATCTCCCAACAATTTCATTTTTTTCCCCTTGGATCCGCGAACCCACTGAGAGAGGATCTGTGCATCCAACGCGATAGGATGCGCGCAACGTGCGTGCATTTCGCCGTTTAAAAAAAAAAGAAAAAGGGGGGCCCCAGGGGGTCCTTCTGGGACCCCCTAAGCACCTCTAGAGGGTCAGAGTATTTCCACTCTGCCCCCTTTATATGTTTTACACACTTATTCCCCTTACTTAATCAGCCTCGCTTCTACCGAGGCAGAAAATGGCCACCAACAGTTCCTGGTTTCGAATGTATAGAGACACTCGACAGCCAATTAGCATTCAGCGCGCGATCGGGAGGGTGCGCGCTCGGTTCGGGGAGGGTGCGCTTACGGTGCGGGTACGGTCCGCGGATCCTCCGCGGCCATAGATATCACTAACTTTTTTACCCTCATTTTCTCAGGAACTACTGAACAGATTCACACCATATATACAAAAGGCACGAGTCCGAACTGAGGACTACCTCTTTGCCAAATTTGGTGTCATTCCGTTCAGCTCCTATGGGAAATTGCATGGGGAAAACGTGTTTTGGGACCCCCCCTTTTTTCTCGGCCCCCGCTTGACGAATCACCGCGAAAACTTTCAGGGTAGGAGCGGAGCGGAGCTGGCCAAAAGTTTGGAAAATTTTGCGAAGATTCGTCAATCGGCGCCAAAGATATTCCCAATAGAATGTTGCGGATTTCCTATGGAAAATAGGTCCTAACTATAACTATCTACTGGCGACTGCCAGTAGATAATATACACATGCATATGCATATATATGCATATATATGGGCATATGTGTGAGTGTCGAGAGAGGTAGAGAGAGGTAGAGGTGTAGAGGTAGAGGTGTAGAGGTAGAGAGGTAGAGAGGTAGAGGTAGAGGTAGAGAGTAGTAGAGAGAGAGGTAGAATGAGGTAGAGAGAAAGAGAGTGAGTAATACAGAGTAGAGAGTGAGTAGTAGAGAGTAGTAGAGAGAGTAGCAGAGAGTGAGTAGTAGAGAGTGAGTTGTAGAGAGCAGTAGAGAGTGAGTAGTAGAGAGTGAGTACTAGACAGTAGTAGAGTGAGTAGTAGAGTGAGTAGTAGAGAGTAGTAGAGAGTGAGTAGTAGAGCGTGAGTAGTAGAGAGTGATTAGTAGAGAGTGAGTAGCAGGTAGAGAGTAGTAGAGAGTGAGTAGTAGAGAGTGAGTAGTAGAGACTGAGAAGTAGAGTGAGTAGTAGAGTGAGTAGTAGAGAGTGGGTAGTAGAGAGTAGTAGTAGAGAGAGTAGTAGAGAGTGAGTAGTAGAGAGTAGTAGAGAGTGAGTAGTAGAGAGAGAGAGAGTAGTAGAATAGTAGAGAGTAAGTAGTAGAGAGTGAGTAGTAGAGAGTAGTGGAGTAGAAGTGAGTAGTAGAGTGAGCAGTAGGGAGTAGTAGAGAGTAAGTAGATCAGAGAGTGATTAGTAGAGAGCAAGTAGTAGAGAGTGAGTAGTAGAGAGTAGTAGAGAGTGAGTAGTAGAGAGAGTAGTAGAGAGTGAGAAGTAGAGAGAGTAGTAGAGAGTAGTAGAGTAGTAGAGAGTGAGTAATAGAGTGAGTAGTAGAGATTAGTTGAGAGCTAGTAGTAGAGAGTGAATAGTGGAGAGTGAGCAGTAGAGAGTAGTAGAGAGCGAGTAGTAGAGAGTGAGTAGTAGAGAGTAGTAGAGAGTGAGTAGTAGAGAGAGAGTAGTAGAGAGTGAGTAGTAGAGAGTAAGTGGTAGTGAGTAGTAGAGTGAGTAGTAGAGAGTAGTAGATAGTGAGTAGTAGAGAGTGAGTAGTAGAGAGTGGGTAGTAGAGAGTGAGTAGTAGAGAGTGAGTAGTAGAGAGTGAATAGTAGACAGTAAGTAGTAGAGAGTAGTAGAGTGAGTAGTAGAGAGTACTAGAGAGTAGTAGAGAGTGAGTAATAGAGTAGTAGAGAGTGAGTGGTAGAGAGTAGTAGAGTGAGTAGTAGAGAGTAGTAGAGAGTGAGTAGTAGAGAGTGAGTAGTAGAGAGTAGTAGCGAGTGAGTAGTAGAGAGTGAGTAGTAGAGAGTAGTAGAGAGTGAGTAGTAGAGAGTGAATAGGAAAGAGTAGTAGAGAGTGAGTAGTAGAGAGTGAGAGAGTGAGTAGTAGTGAGTAGTAGAGAGTGAGTAGTAGAGAGTAGTAGAGATTGAGTAGTAGAGAGTAGTAGAGATTGAGTAGTAGAGAGTAGTAGAGAGTGAGTAGTAGAGAGAGAGTAGTAGAGAGTAGTAGCGAGTGAGTAGTAGAGAGTGAGTAGTAGAGAGAGTAGTAGAGAGTAGTCAGTCAGTGTCAGTCAGTGTCAGTCAGTCAGTCAGTGACAGTGTCAGTATGTCAGTGTTAGTCAGTCAGTCAGTGTCAGTCAATTAGTGTCAGTCAGTGTCAGTCAATCAGTGTCAGTCAGTGTCAGTGTCAGTCAGTGTCAGTCAGTGCCAATATGTCAGTGTCAGTCAGTCAGTGTCAGTCAGTCAGTGTCAGCTAGAGCAGCTCTGCTGACCTGGTTCTCTGGTGCTAAAGCAGCTCTGCTGACCTGGTTCTCTCCCTCTAAAACAGCTCTGCTGACCTGGTTTCTCTGGCTCTACAGCAGGTCTGCAGACCTGGTTCTCTGGCTCTAGGGAAGCTCTGCTGACCTAGTTCTTAGGCTACAGAGCAGCTCTGCTCATCTGGTTCTCTGGTTCTCCAACAGCTCTACTGACCTGGTTCTCTGGCTCTAAAGCAGCTCTGCTGACCCGGTTCTATGGCTCTAAAGCAGCTCTGCTGACCTGGTTCTCTGTCTCTAGAGCAGCTCTGCTGACCTGGTTCTTAGGCTCTAGAGCAGCTCTGCTGACCTGGTTCTCTGGCTCTAAAGCAGCTTTGCTGACCTGGTTCTATGGCTCTAAAGCAGCTCTGCTGACTTGGTTCTCTGGTTCTAAAGCAGCTCCGCTGACCTGGTTCTCTGGCACTAAAGCAGCTCTGCTGACCTGGTTCTGTCTCTCTAAAGCAGCTCTGCTGACCTGGTTTCTCTGGCTCTACAGCAGCTCTGCTGACCTGGTTCTCTGGCTCTAGAGCAGCTCTGCTGACCTAGTTCTTAGGCTCTAGAGCAGCTCTGCTGACCTGGTTCTCTGGCTCTACATCAGCTCTGCTGACCTGGTTCTCTGGCTCTAAAGCAGCTCTGCTGACCCGGTTCTATGGCTCTAAAGCAGTTCCGCTGACCTGGTTCTCTGGCTCTAGAGCAGCTCTGCTGACCTGGTCCCTTGGCTCTAAAGCAGCTCTACTGGCCTGGTTCTCTCCCTGTAATGCAGATCTGCTTACCTGGTTCTCTCGCTCTAAAGCGGCTCTACTGACCTGGTTTCTCTGGCTCTACAGCAGCTCTGCTGGCCTGGTTCGTAGGCTCTAGAGCAGCTCTGCTGACCTGGTTCTCTGGCTCTAAAGCAGCTCTGCTGACCTGGTTCTATGGCTCTAGAGCAGCTCCCCTGACCAGGTTCACTGGCTCTAAAGCAGCTCTGCTGACCTGGTTCTCTCCCTCTAAATCAGCTCTGCTGACCTGGTTCTCTGCCTCTAGAGCAGCTCTGCTGGCCTGGTTCTATGGCTCTAAAGCAGCTCTGCTGACCTGGTTCTCTGGCTCTAGAGCAGCTCTGCTGACCTGGTTCGCTGCCTCTAGAGCAGCTCTGCTGACCTGGTTCTCTGGCTCTAAAGCAGCTCTGCTGACCTAGTTCTATGGCTCTAAAGCAGCTCTGCTGACCTGGTTCTCTGGCTCTAGAGCAGCTCTGGTGACCTGGTTCTCTGGCTCTAAAGCAGCTCTGCTGGCCTGGTTCTCTCCCTCTAAAGAGCTCTGCTGACCGGGTTCTCTGGCTCTAAAGCCGCTCTGCTGACCTGGTTTCTCTGGCTCTACAGCACCTCTGCTGACCTGGTTCTCTGCACTCACAATGCATGCACCCGACTTCGCGAAAATATGTTTAAAAATAATATAAGTTTATTATAAGTACAAATATGTTATTTTTATGACTATCTTAGATAATCTCTTGCCCTAATATGTATATTAAAGACACATACATATAATTTTGGAACATAATATTTTTTTTTTGCGGGAGTCGCGCACCCAGCGCGCCCCAGCACGTATATTACGTCACGCGGGACCCGCCACCGCGCATGCATCTCGTACCGTAATGCGCATGTGTTGCGAATGCGCGGGAGCAGGAGTCGCGGACCGGTCACATACCAATCCCGCACATCACGTAATATTAAATGTATATGATGTAACTGAAAAACACACAGCCATCACACACCGTGCGCGGATCCTTCACGACTTTTCTAAAATAGCTTTGAGTGAGCGACTCCCAAAAAAATGTGGACATTTTTTTTCTTCAAAAGAAAATAATATAAATTTATTAAAATTAAAAATTAAAACAAAAAAAGAATCAATATTTCAGTTTGAATTTTTTTTGCAATTTTCAGAAAAATATATAATGTTATTCAATGAATAAAATATTTATTTTAAAAAAACAGTTAAAAAACTGTAGAAAATCAGTACAAAAAAATAGATATAACTACTATCACACTTAAAAATTTGCATTTAAAAAACCTTTGAAATTCACTGAAAAAAACCATAGGTTTCAGAGACGTTATAGTTAGAAATTAGCATTTAAAAAAGCTTTGAAATTGACTGAAAAAACCATAGGTTTTAGAGACGTTATAGTTAGAAATTAGCATTTAAAAAGCCTTAGAAATTAACAGAAAAAACCATAGGTTTCAGGGGTGTTATAGTTAGCTGGCCATTTCACTCTAACAAAACCATAGAAACTCCTCCGTTATAGTTAGTCCTGCTAACTATAACTCGCGCGCCCGCAATGCACTGCTGATGATGTCACATATTGCATCATTCATGACATGGTCAGAGACATCACTGATGACATCACTGATGACATCTCAAATGACATCACTGATGACATCACTCACGTGACAATCTGATACACCTCATCATACACTATTATAACCTTTCATCACTCACTGTAAATTACAGAGTACCATATTTGAAACCATTGACACACCAATACTAGTTACTACATACCCACTCACTGATTCCAAAGTCTACACACACAACTACCCATTCAACAACAGAATCATTTGTACATGCAGTCACTAATTCATAGAACACTATCAAATGCACTTATACACATATATAGACATTGACACATCAGCAGTCATCTTAGTCGGTTATGCAGTCATCCTACTCACTCATGAAAAAATTTAATCACACTTACATTTACTCACTTACACAATTATCCAACAACACTTCATTTATTCAAACACATAGTAACTCACAGTTAATATGTTAAAAAATCACCATTACAATTATACACTCATTCATAGTTACTCTCACAATCACTGACTCTTACACATACTTATTTATATACACCAACTCTCACATACAATGCTTTTTCTTTTTTTACTTTGTTGAAGATGTTACTGGGTTTTTTTTTGTACCGTGCACAGCTGCCCCAGCCAAGGGACGTCCTGGCGCCAGGAAAGGTGAACACAACAACACAAAATGCAGCAGGGTTAGTTAATTTTATTAAAAAGAAACGTTTTGATGACACCTCTGAACCTGGTTAGGTCTTCCAAAGCACGGATGTCATAAGGAAGAGCGTTCCAGAGCTTGGCGGCTACTACTCGAAAGGAGCGGCCTCCAGTCCTGTTCAACAGAAAACGGGGAACAACAGCTAAATTCTGGCCCATCGATCTCAAAGAGCGAGAAGGGATATATGGAGTAAGAAGATTCCTGAGAATAGGTGGAGCCAAGCCTTTCAAGATTTTAAACGCCAGGCAAAGCACCTTAAACTCAATACGCCGCGCAACAGGCAGCCAATGGAGAGTTTGCAGTACTCCGGACACTGAGTGACGTTTGGGCAACCCAAATATTGCTCTTGCGGCGGCATTCTGCACTCGTTGTAGCCGCAGAAGTTCAGCCTTGTTCGTGCCTGCAAGCAGAGCACTGGCATAGTCTATCCTGGATAATACCGAGGCCTGGACCACCAGCTGTCTAGTACTGGCATCAAAGAATTTGAGCACCGGCCTAATGCTCCTAATAATGCCGAAACAAGAGGCAGCCACCTTCTTAGTATGGCAGGTGAAACTAAGTGAAGGGTCCAGCCAAACCCCGAGGTTTTTTAACTCCATTGCAGGAGAGGGGATCATTCCTAACTCGGGGGGCCACCAGCTATCATTCCAACATCCAGGAAGCTTCCCAAACACCATCACCTCTGTCTTCTTTGTGTTCAACTGGAGACAATTCTGATTCATCCAATTGGCCACCGAGCGCAACCCCTCACAGAAGTTGAGGGCATCCATAGCTGAGTCCCCACTTAGTGTGACCGCCAGCTGCGTGTCATCCGCATAGGACACCATTGTCAAGCCCCAGCCTTTGACTACAGCAGCCAGCGGCCTCACGTAAAGATTAAAGAGAGTGGGGCTCAGAGATGAGCCCTGAGGAACCCCCAAAGTGAGCGGGTGCGAGGTGGATTTACCGGGTGGTATCGCAACCTGAAAGGATCTGTTGGAAAGAAAGGAGCGGAACCAGCCTAATGCCAACCCCCTAACCCCAGCTTCCTCTAACCGCCGCATCAGGATGTCATGGGACACCGTATCAAAGGCGGCACTCAGGTCTAACAGGAGGAGTGCCGCTGTTTGTCCGGTGTCCAGCACGGAGCGCAGGCATTCAACCATATATAGCAGGGCAGTCTCCGTGCTGTGGGCTTTACGGAAACCATTTTGCGTGGGGTCCAAGATGTTAGCTTTATCAAGGTGGTCCGCCAGGATCCCATTCACGTGGGTTTCGATGACTTTAGCAGCCCACGGCAGCAAAGAGATGGGGCGATAGTTCTCAGGTTTAGTGGGGTCGAGGGTAGGCTTTTTTAGGATGGGGGTGACTACCGCTTGCTTCCACTTGGTGGGTACGGTCCCTGAACCCAGAGACATATTGATAAGGGAAAGCAAGGGAGCACGACATGTGTCCTGCATGTTTTTAAATAGGGCCGGTTTAAGGGGGTCTGCCGGGGAGCCAGATTTAATTTTTTGGCTCAAGAGATCAAAACCCTCCTCCGATAGGGGGGCCAGAAGATCCAGGATCCTATCCTTGAACTCAGGACAATCAACTGGATTCGAGCAGTGCACGGCAGTAGGAAAGGTGTGGTAAATAGCTTGCACCTTTTGAACAAAGAACAAGGCCAGGCGCTCGCAATGAGAGTCTGTGCAAATTTCAGCCGCAGAGGTCCTCTTAGTTATAAGGTCCTTTAGGACCTTGAAAATTAATTTGGAGGGATTCGGGCTGTTCCGGAACTCCTGCGCATAGAAAGCGGCACGTGTACGACACACCGCTCTGTGATATGCCTTGGATATAGTGAGGTAGCAGATCTTAAGCGCGGGATCATAGGCTTTCCTCCATCGCCTTTCCGCTTGCCTACACTCTCTCTTGAGAGACGCCAGTGTCTCATCATACCACGGGCTATGAGCCTTGGTCCGGCACTTGGAACGTACACAGGGAATAAGAGAGTCCAAGGCCGTGCCAATCCAAGTGCAAAATGCATCATACCCACCGTCCACATCGGAAAAGAGGGGTAGGGGTGTTTTTCCTAATAAAAGGTAGAAATCTTCAAGTTTTAATTTACACCACTGGCGGGACAGAGATGTTTTATTCAGTGCCACAAAAAGAGGATCTACCACAGGAAGAACAGCTTTCACCAGCATATGATCTGTCCAAGACAGCTGAACAGGGTGGCATAAAGTAATCTCCTCTAAGGAGGTAAAAAACGGGTCCAGTATGTGACCACCGGAATGGGAGGGGGACGTCACTCTCTGTGTAAGCTGCAAAGCTTCCAGATCTGCTAGACAGCTCTTAATAGAAGATTGGGAAGGACAGTCAAAGTGCAAATTAAGGTCACCGACCACATTAAAATTAGCACAGCCAAGAGCTTCTATACTAATGACGTCCGGGAGAGCAGCCCTAAAGGCCGCATCGCAGCCCGGAGGCCGATATATTAAAAGACCTGAGAAGCTGAAGCAATGAGACAGAGAGATTCTAAAACGAGCACATTCACAACCTGGAAGTTTTAATTCTTTCCATTCACAAGGAAAGCGACGTTTCACCGCCATTGCAATTCCACCACCTCTCGAACCGCGATTGAGAGTTACCACGGTATAGTCAGGGGGGAAGGCAAGGTTTAAAATTGCAGTGTCAGCGTCTTGTAGCCATGTCTCAGTCATAAAAAACACATCAGGGGAGTCATTGGTAACCATGTCAAAGATCTCCGCCTGATGTTTGACCAGAGATCTGACATTTAGGCTATATATACTGGCAACATTCACCTCCGACGCGCTGATATGCCGGGATGAAATATGGCTGGAGCGAACGCGAGATGGGGGCGGCAGGTGCCAGCAGCAACAAGAGCACCGATAAGGGCCCCTTAGTGGTGCTACAGGCGGGAGTGGACAGACGGAACAAAGGTCACGTACGGCCAATAAATCAGCTCTACCGTACCTGAAAGACAGAGTAGCCATAGTGGAGATGTAAGAGTCTGCCGCACCCCGCACTTCCTTAGCGCTGACGGGCGCAGACGGGCAGACTCTGGCTTGACTCAGGCGAGAGTCAGGCGCTACCGCTGCGCGTCACCGCTGCGCGGCCCGTGCGAGCATTAAATACCGGCTCACCTGGAGACCTGGCAAGCGCTAGAGCGCTCGAGCAGATGGAACAGTGAGCAGAGCACCCCCCCAAGATGGCGGCCAAGCGCCACGCGAAGGAGCACAAGAGCTTCCTGAGAAGAACAACAGACTCCGCAAAATGCGGTGAGGGCACGATTTAAAATGCAGGAATGTGGGCAATAGTATAGCGATATTTAAAACAACAAATAAACATTAACCGCCTAAAAAGGAAAAGCGCTAATTAAAGCAAAGTGTAAGCGCTCCTCGCTAAACTAAATAGCAGCACCAAGCGCAGGCATGCACCTTTCGCCAAGAGCGAGCAAACCGATTGCTCGTCTTAAGTACCGGCTCACCTGGAGACCTGGCAAGCGCTAGAGCGCTCGAGCAGATGGAACAGTGAGCAGAGCACCCCCCCAAGATGGCGGCCAAGCGCCACGCGAAGGAGCACAAGAGCTTCCTGAGAAGAACAACAGACTCCGCAAAATGCGGTGAGGGCACGATTTAAAATGCAGGAGTGTGGGCAATAGTATAGCGATATTTAAAACAACAAATAAACATTAACCGCCTAAAAAGGAAAAGCGCTAATTAAAGCAAAGTGTAAGCGCTCCTCGCTAAACTAAATAGCAGCACCAAGCGCAGGCATGCACCTTTCGCCAAGATGTACAACTAAAACATATATTCGCTCACCAACACACAAATAAATACACTCAGTCACCCAAACAACTGTTTTCACATGCGCGCTTAAACCTATACACCTAGTCAATCAACCATGCACACATCTATGCATAGAGTTACACACACCCCATCCAACCACACACAAACTCAGTATCCCATAAAAATACTCACCCAACTAATCAATAACTAATATACACACTCATGTAGTTAGTGACCAACTGATGCAGCATGTTATACAACAACAGAGAAAGTGATGCACACATTCACATAGTTTAGTTACTAATCCATGTATTAAGTGAGACACTTTTAATTACTCACTTAAACAGACAGTCAGACAGCTACTAAATCCTCCATCCAGACAGTTATATATTTACTCAATCTTTAATACAGATTGGTATATATATAATACATATTTAAATTTCAAACTAAACTACATTCACTGGATTCGCGCAAGTTATAGTCAACAGAACTAACTATAACGGAGGTATTTCTATGGTTTTGTACGAGTGAAATGGCCAGCTAACTATAACACCCCTGAAACCTATGTTTTTTTTCTGTGAATTTCTAAGGTTTCTTTAAATGCAAATTTCTAACTATAACGTCTCTGAAACCTATGGTTTATATTATATATTCCTTCTTACTGAATGTCTGTCACCGTCTGCAAAGCTTATATTTCATGGAAAAGAGATTTATCTGGGAGTATGTTCTCATAATTCACAGTGCTGAATTTATTTGCAAGATATTTAGCTTCCCTCAACAAATAAAAAATCTAAACAGAGCATTTCATCTTTCAGTAAGGCCTCAAGTGCATAAAGTGAAGCTTAGCTCTCCCTGGGTTTCCCAACATTACGGTATAGCTTTTAATCTGGAGAGTGTCGTACCTTAATTTCAGGAACAAACTTCTCGCCAGATGTGGCTGGTTGTTGTCAAGGAACTCTTCAAAGTATGGGTTAGGTTTAACATTAAGAAATTGCATTGTTAGTCTACCCACATTAGGGTCTCAATAAAGTACATTTAGTGAATGTCCCCAGTATATTCTTTTCAGCATGTTCTTAAAACTTCTTGCTAGCTTGTGTGGCTCAGTCCAGTATGAACAGAGGCCAAGTTGGGGGGCTTGGCCATGCAAGATGGTGGAATAGACATGTCTTGCCGAGACTCCCATCAGCGCAATTATCCGGAAGCATCCTGTGTACGCTGCAATAGCAAAAAGTACAGTGTCAAGACTTTATGAGTCTGTGCCCTGCATGGCGATTTCTTTGGCCCATTGCCGCCGTCCTAAAGGCAACCTGAGGGTGGAAAACAAAGGCTAGAGCACCCAACCGGGATGGGCGGCCATCTTGGATTGACTCCAAGAGAGGCCCACGAGCTGGGAGGCAGCCTGCCCTGAGAGCGCTGGAGCCCGGGAGCAGATGTCCGTGGGGAAGAAACACCTATTTACGCCTGGAACGAAATACCGAATCCCCCCGGAGCAGCGGCCAAAATAATAAGGGCTGGGCTGCCGGGAATAAACACCTGACGAGACAATACCCAGCGGAACTACCGAGGAAGAATAAAGGCTTGAGGGGAAGATACATGACCCTGCCTCCCATTAGAGGTGCACGGAGACACCCTGAAGACAGGATAGATTCGGCCAAAGAGCTCTTGCTACAGTAACGCGGTAAGGCCTTTCGCCTTGCAAAGGTTGGAGAGACGGATGACACGATTGCACTGGTGCAGTGAGGCGGATCAGAGGCCAAGGGGTTCGCCACATGCACAAAAGACTGTTTCCTGACGAGTGTGGGAACTGGACCGCTTTGGCCCCCGGAAGGCAAAAGTGAGAGGGCCGGAGAAAGACTGTGCAGTACGTCCGGGCTGGGCATAGTCCTCAGCAGAACCTGTGTGGTCTGGGCTATTACGACCTGGGGAGACTGGTGGAGGGTGCCGGGGTGCCCCGCGGGGGTTCCTGCATTAGAGGTGTTTGTCCCGTGGGCTTGACCCTGTGACTGATGGTGCACTGGTGGGGCATGAGCGACGGCTGGTGCCATACGCCTGAATTGGGACTCTCCGACAGATCGTTGTCCACGTGGGAAGCCATCTACCCCGGGTTCCCAGTGAAGGGGAGCCTTTCCACGAGTGAGGAATGATGGGGAGGATATGATCACCAAGGAACAGTCTATATGCACTGAGCCCAACTGGGGGCGAGTCCGCCCAGCTGAAAAAGACACTGCTGTCGTCGTCTGAGACTCCCTGCGGGGGGGGGGTACAGGGTGAGATGGGCACTCCCCGGGGGGCACAGAAATCCTGATTAGGCCACAGTTCCGTCTCGCCTGACGGCCTGGGCCTCGTGGTAGACAAGTGAGGGGTCAGACGAACTAAAGAAGTCCACTGACTGTCCCAGTGAAATTGTGGCCTGGGGGTTGATCCATCTAAGACCCAGAGGGGACGGGAGTGTGACTACATCGAATAGACGTAAGTAATATGACAAAGTTAATTGAAAGAACAAGGCTACCACGGTGCAAAATGGTGAAGGAGGAAAGTAACAGGGCACCACAAGCTAACAAAATCTCCAAATATGCACTTCCACTTGATCATGGGGCACATACAGCGGTCACGGCCACACGTGAGGATGCGATGCCACAAACAGATGATCGTGCCCCCTCTATAGCGAACGTTCTGTCTGCCATTCACGCCACAAGGGATGATATGATCAATAAAATCGATGCCGTCGCTATTGATATAAATCTGCTTCACCGCGACCTAAGAAAAGTCTCTGATTAGGTGACTACAACGGAGCACGTAGTGAATTCTTTGAAAACTGACCTTCATGCCCTACGAGAGATGGTGATTGATCTCCAGAAACAAGTGGTACGTCTGGATGATCGTGCAGAAGACTCGGAGGGATAATCACGTAGGACTAATCTTCAATTTGTCGGCTTCCCTAAAAAAGCAGAAGGGCCAGCTGCGGATCTGTTTCTGGAGGACTGGTTGGTCAAGGCGCTGGCCCCCAAGAAACTTTCCAAGTTCTTTACAGTGGAGCGAGCACATAGGGCTTCCGCCGCTGAAGCCGGGGGCACCGCTAAGAGCACTCATAGCGCGTTTCCTCAATTTCCGTGACAGGGACTCCATCTTGCAGCTCACCCGTAATCAAAGTCTGCTAATGTACGAAGGACATCAGATATCCATTTACCCAGATTTCACACAACGGGTACAGGAGCAACGCCGATCCTTTCGGATAGTAAAACTATGGTTGCGGGATCTCAACCTCAAATACAGTCTCCTTTTTCTGGCAAAGCTGAGGGTCAAGAGCAATGGAAAGACTTTGGTTTTTTTTCTGCGGCAGAGGCAAGCGATTGGCTGGATTCCAGGGGGTCCCTCGGGCGTGCCTGGTTCCCTCCACAGTGACACCCCGGAAAATGGGATCGGGTAGGCAACCCGGAACCTGAGGTAGGCGTTCTCCCCCACAGGACGGAGGCGGAAACCGAAGCCCTGGATGCATCAGGGTCTGCCCACATGGAACATTGCAAGCCTCAGATGTTGTGCCGGACTCGGGGACAACCTCACCGGACTGCCCTCTGATTGTAAATCCTGACAAGGATACAGACAGTTAGCGATGGTGCAAAATGAAGCCTCGAGAGACACTCTGTTTGAAGCAATGTTGCCTGTAAATATGAGACACTCAGTAAGACTGTTCTAATTGGGAGGCGATAGAGGGATATAGTGGTCATATGGACACAGCAGTTCCTTGTACAATTTAAGTAACGCTGATGGGGGTTTGCCCTCCAGAGGCTGGTACCTGGCTGAGGAACTTGAGGCTCGCCCTCGCACCTCTCTGGCTAGTCAGCCACTACCGTGGGGCAGGGAAGGTTGGTGGTATTAATTTGGGAGGGGGGTTCTCCTCCACAGGAGCCATTTGGGAGGATTTCTGTGGGGACATGGGGCGACGTCTACACGCCTTCACATTGTTATGTTGTTGTGGGGAAGGAGATGTGATATTGCACAGGGGGTGTGGGGGAGTTTGGAATGTTTGGGAATATTTCAAGGAACCCTTCCTTCACAAATGTCACGTAATAGTAATTCCAGAACTGAGTACATGGTTGAGGAGAATATGCACCTTATGGAGACCTTCATGAATAAGTTGTTGTTGTGGAGCATCCGTGGCATTGCAGGCTTTGAAAAATGTAGGCGCATACTGGCATATTTGAAGAGGTATAAAGTAACTATAGCCTGCCTTCAGGAAACACACATCTGGGGAGACACTATAACATGTTTACGGAAATGATGGAGAGGACAAATGTATGCTACTTCATATTCGGGGTTTGCAAGGGGGGGGCCTTAATTTGGGTAGCGCCTGGGGTGCCTTTCCAACATTTACATCATGTGGTTGACACTGAAGGGAGGTTTGCAATCCTACACGGTAGGTTAGACAGACCCCCCAGGATATTGCGGCATGGATTAGCAAATTTAGCGGCACAAATATGGAAATTTAGCGGCACAAATATGGAAATTTAGCGGCATTTTTGCGGCACTTTATTTTACTCATAATCATTCATTTTCAGCCTGAAATCAATGGAAGCTGTTTTAGCAAAGTATCACACTTTGAAATAGGCATGTTTAAAGTGTCTGCAGCTCTATGGAAGCACAGCACCAGTCCTAACCTCGTGGGAGGGATCTGTATTTATCCCTTAGATGTTCTAGTGCATGTATGCACCCCTATTGGGGCACCACTGCCTACGGATCCGAGAGGCAGGACACCTCTTCCTCAGGCACCCTCTTTTGCCAATTGCGGGTGCCACTGATGCCCTGCAACATTGACAACAACATAATATTTCTTTTTTTAAATTTGCTGCAAAGATATTGGTAACAGATGACAAATGAGACAGTAAATCTGTTCGAGGTTACTCAATTGGTTACATAGAGGCTGCATTTTAAAATATCTTACAGGGTTAAGATACCTGTTGTAGAGACCATTGTGTGCCCTGCAATTTCGAGGGGATTTTAATAGAGGTAAGATAACTTTTGCTCCCAGCTGAATGTTGAAATAAGAAAGGCCTCCTACTGCCTGCACGTTGCTGCACCCAGCCGAATACAAATAGCTTGCAGGCGCTGCTGAATTATCCGACACCAGGACAAATTCAGCATTTTTCTCTGGAAAATTAGCTGCCGGAAGTGAGATCAGGTGGGTTCCCCCTACTTTCCAGCACTGGTTGCCATCGCCAAAGAAATTGATAGTTCATGTAGCCTGATAATTGTAGTTTTCTTGTCGGTTACGTTGAACAGAGCATTCTGCACAGACAGGAAACCTTTCATCATGCAGCAACAAGGTTCAATGGCCACCGCCCAGCTTCCATTTCCTTGGAATTTTGTGAGCATGAGTATTGACACCCTGATGCCTGCAAAGGCCTATCCAATAAGGCACACATACTGACATCGTAGACAGCTGTACTGTCAACACAGACCTAAAATAATTCAGTTATTTCCATTTCAATCGTTGACTCCTTCCTTCTCTCTCTTCATTTTCTTGCTTTTCTGTTATTTTTCTCAATCCTTGTCGCTCCACTTCCTTTACTCTGTTTTCATTGCCCCTTCCCTTTCTCTTCTCTATTTCCTTCCTCCCCTTTCTCTTTTCTCGTTTTCAGTTTTGTTCTTGCTTCCATCACTTCTCATCCCTATAATTCCCACTCCAGTGCTTCTTATCATTCTCTTTCAAATTCTCTTTCCTCCTTACTCGCTCTGTTCTCTTCTTCGCTGTTTTTTTCTCTCTCTTTAAGTCCAATTTTCTGCCTCGGTTCTTTTCAGTGCATGGCTCTTCCTTCCATGCCTTTCCCTCCTGCTTTCAGTTTGTCCTTCCTGCCTCTCTCGCGCATTCACTTCCTGCACTTCTCCTTTATCTTCCCATCTCTTCTATCTTTGTCTCTTGTTTATATTCCATCTCCCCACCTCTCCTCCTCTTCTCTTCCCACCTCTTTGCCTCCCTCCCCCACTTCAGCTCTCAAGCTCTCATCGCCCCCCTCTATTTCCACTCAGGGAACCTTTTACTCATTCTCCTCGCATCTCTAGTCTCCTGTCCCACCGCTCTCTAAATCTTGTACTCTTTCTCCCTTCTTCCCCCATCTCTTCTGCTCCTCTTTTTCCCATCTCAACCTCGTTCTGCCCCACTCAAGGCCTCTCCCTTCCCTCCCCTCTTTAGCCTTGACCTCCTTTCGCACAACTAATTCTTCTATCCCATCTCTCCTTTGCCATCACTATCTTCCTTCCCACCCTCTCCAACTCACACCTTCCATTTCTTTCCAACCTTCCCCTTTCTAGCGCCGTCACTCTTCCTTCACATCTCACACTTCTCTCCCCTTCTTGTCTCTTCACCTTTCCCCCTCCTCCAATCTCTCTTCCCCTCACCTCTACATCATCCAGCCCTCCCCCGTTCGTGCCCCCTCACTCTTTTCTCCCTCTCCATCTCTTCCTCTTCCAATCCTCATACTCACGTCTCATTCGCAGCTTCCCCCTCTCCACGCTGCACATCTTTCCGTCCCTCGCAGTTTGTTCTTCATTTAAATGCCTGCAGTTGCCGCTGGTCACATCAGCCCCCCTTCCCCCCACACCTCCTTCACCTGCTCCCCCACAGGACGCTCAGGCTGTCCGAAATCTCGCTTTTCCGGCATCTACCAGAGATTCTGAGAATGAATGCGTTGTCTCCCGTGGGAGTAACGTCCTTTACTCAGCACTCCGTTATTAACAAAATTCAAATAATGATGATCCAAGTGTATTTCCCCTGAAGAAGGGTTCGCCCGAAATGCATAGGGCTGAAATACTTTGAATTCGGGCTGAAATACTTCGAATCCATTGAAAATAAATATGGGCAATACTATGCAAGAAATAGTATGAATTTCAAAGAAACTGAATACAACTTGAATTAAAGAACATTTTGCGAAATAATCCATTATCACTTGGATCATCATTATTTGAATTTTGTTAATAACGGAGTGCTGAGTAAAGGACGTTACTCCCACGGGAGACAACGCATTCATTCTCATTGTCTCACCTCCTGGCTCAGGAGGGCATTTACCAGGCACCCTAAATAAATCCAACATCACTTACCACATTCACAAGGAGTGCGACGTTCCACAATCCAATTGGAGTTTCACATCTACCAGAGATTCACCATGGGTGGGAGGGGGGCGGGGGTTACTTCTAGGAGTGAAACCGCCCCCTGTTTCCCACGAGGGCGATGTGCAGGAATACACATGTGGGGCCGACATTCCAGCAGGTCGGGCAAGATCTGCTAAAAAGAGACCTCCCCCTAGCTCCTGAAACATTAGACAGACATCGTTGTAACGTTTATCTGCTGATCACTCTCCAGTCTTGATGGAGCTGGGGGTTAGGGGACCGAGACCAGAGATACCACTGTGGGGGCTAAACACAGAGACCTTGAAAGATTCCCCA
The DNA here is from genome assembly GCF_964204655.1 of Triturus cristatus. Taxonomy (NCBI): domain Eukaryota; kingdom Metazoa; phylum Chordata; class Amphibia; order Caudata; family Salamandridae; genus Triturus; species Triturus cristatus. Next base: position 650,881,473 of record NC_140594.1, read on the forward strand.
TTTGTGGCTACAGTGTCTGAGGAGTTTGGCAGGTATTTCCAGGACAACTGGGAGTCGACTGCCTGCCATGCGACAGTGGGAGGCTATGAAAGTAGTCATGAGGGGTATCTGCATTAAAACCTCAAACGGAGTCCGGCGTCAACTAGAGCAGGGCGTGGCCACTTGGGGGGGCTGTCTTGGGTAGGCTCGAATCTGAGGTCACCTCGGATCCCCAGAAATTGAAGTAGGGGTGCACAGCCAAAGAGGCCCTTCTGACTGATCTTGGATAATTGGAAACACACGTCCATACAACCAATAGGGAACATTTGTATAGAGAGGGTGATAGAACAGGAGTGCTGCTGGCCCGACTCGTGAGGCAAGAGGAACCTATGGCACAAATTACCCAGATTAGAACTGACCAAAGAGTACTAGTGTACACACAGCGAGCAATCGCTCACGTACTGGCGGGTCATTTAAGCGAGGTATACACAGAGCAATCTGACCTCAACCTTGGAACAATCCTTACATATTAAGGCTTAATTGATCTTTCCTGACTCGAACCTGAAGAAACGGGGGCCCTAAGTGCACCTATCACTAGGGAGGAACTGATCAGAGCTATCGATCGGCTGAAGACAGCTAAGAGTCTGGGGTCTGACAGACTGCCGCTGAGTTTTATAAGAAATTCACCCCCCTACTGACAGATAAAATTCTAGAAGTTTATAATGGGGCATTAAAAAAGGGATCCCTACCACCCTCTATGAGAACAGCACTTGTGGCCATGATCCTGAAAAAAGTCAAGGACCCCAACCTGCCCAGCTATTACAGGCCAATCTCCTTGCTCAATATGGATGTAAAACTGCTTAGTGGGATAATGGCGGACCGTCTCCTCCCCATGATACCCCAGCTTGTCCATTCAGATCAGGCGGGGTTCATACCAAAAAGGAGTACATCCTATAATCTTCGCCGGTTAGCAAATGTACTGCATGCCCCAGTGACGCGAGAAACTGACTGCGCTGCAGCACTGCTGGACATTAAACAAGTGTTTGAGTCAGTAGAATGGTCCCATGTTAGGTGCTGCATCGATTTGGGCTGGAAGAACAATATTTAAAGTAGGTACGGTTGCTGTACACAGATCCCTCTGCCAGAGCAGGGTGAGCAAAGTGGTATCAAGACAATTCTCTCTTTGAACAAGGCACCCGTCAGGGTTGCCCGCTTTCACCCTTAATATTTTCAATGGCTATGGAGCCGTTAGCGGCTCGATTAAGGGCCCTTATGGACCGGCGGGGCGTCAGGTTGGGGGAGACCAACCATGTGGTCTTGCTGTACGCTGACAACATACTGGTTTATCTGGCAAGCCCAGAGAACTCCATTCCTGTCCTTATGACAGAGCTTCATAAATTTGGAGAGGTGTCCGGAAATCCAAGGTGGCTCCTATCGGCAGATTGGCTGCGATTCCGGAAGGAGAGCGTCCACAGATTCAACTTCCATGGGTAGAAGAGGGAACACTCTATTTGGGTATTCAGTTGACAAACACAGAAACAGACTTAAATTTAACATTGGCTGGCTGGTGGAAGGACTGCGAGTGTCAGTTTGATTCTGGACGGAGTTACCATTGTCTCTTATGGGGCGCATAGCGATAGCCAAAATGATTGTTATGCCCTGCTGTCTATATGCACTACAGCATTCTCTTTATATCATCCCGTGATCTTACTTCCATACATTGGACAGTCTGTTGATAGATCTGCTGTGGGGAAAGATACGTAGAAGGGTGCGGCTGACAACGCTGCAAAGGACGTGGGTAAAGGGTGGATTAGAAGTGCCCCGTCTAGAGTTTTACTACATGGCCTCACAGCTCCTACAAGCAGTCCACTGGTTGGATAATGAGAGAAACTGAGAGAAAAGTCTGTTAGCGGGAACTTACAGCAATCACACACTGACAACTTTGCTGATGTTAGGAAGTGGAATCCCCAATAAGTACTCATACATTATACACCACATGGCTGTTGTGTGGGAGAGCGCGGTGAGAAGAGTAGTGCAGCATGCTCCATATGTCCCGGATATGCCCCTTTGGGAGCTACATCCATTCGCAAGTATTGCAGATTCCATGTTGATCCGCCGCTGGAGAGATGGCAGCTGTCAGACGCTAGGAGATCTCTATGCAGACGGAAGGTTCCTGACCAGAGAAGAAGCACAGGAAACCTTCGGCCTCAGGCCTGGTCAATTCCATAAATACGGGAGCATTTCTAGTGTTGCACTTGAGCTTTGGCTGAGCTTTCCGGAGGAGCCCTCCATTTCCAATATTCTAAAAGTCATACTATACATGGCGGGAGATTGATTTCACATCTCTACAGGGCACCAGTGGCGGTGCGTCCATTGGGGGCGTTGGGGCGTTGCCCCACTAAGCTGGAACAGCCCCAACGCCCCCAATGGACGCAAACTCCTGCAAGGGCATTTACGTTCCAATCCAGCCTGAAAGTCCTTTTCAGTTTCAGTCGCAGTCTGTGGGTGTGTGTGGGGGCGGGGCTGCCGCTGACGTGGAAATAGCGGTGCGCAGCAGTCCAGCAGACAGCAGTGCGCAATGTGCATGCCAAGTTTTGGACTCTATTCTGGAATCCTGGCCCGAACATGCGCACATGTGTGTGTGTGGCACTTAGAAACTTTGACTACTACAGTGGTGACTGGGACCCGAGGGTGCGTCTCATAACGCAGCCCCCGGGTCTCAATATGGGCAGCGACTAACCCTGCTCTTAAGCCAATCCTGGCACTGCTGGCACAGTGGCGCTGGTAATGCAGCGCCAGGGTTGGCTGAGTCTATTCACCGCGGTCCGCGCAGCGCGCGCAGTGCAGCAGTCGAGTGAGTCATAGTGCGCCGTACGTATGGTATGGCCAATCACACTGCGGCAATGTGAAGCCATGCAGTAGTGATTGGCCATTTCAGTCTCTCTCTACGCTGTCGGCGCACCACGTCACCGTGCCAGTGCCTGCTGCCTGCCACACGACACACACGAGACGACACACACGAGGTGCAAGGAGTCACGGTCAGAGAGAGTCACGAGTCGGAGCGAGCACGACGAGCAGACGAGACACAGTGCAGCAGCCAGCAGCGAGTTTTGACTCTAGTATGTATCACTCACTATAATGTGGAGGCTTAAGCTTTTGTATTTTGTAATTTGTACACTGTACAGTACACCGTCACCGAGCCCTTCGACTGAGGCCCAGTCCCTTACACATAAGAACCCCTCTCTCTCCTCACTTGCACTTACCCAGCACTCTAGCCAGCCGGCGGTCCATGCTCTGGCCTAAAAATGCTTTCTTCATACACCGGACTGCCCCAGCCCCTCCCGTCACAGCACGAAGATCCCTCCTTGCACCCAGGTTCGACTGTACAGTTCCAAGACAATTCCCCTCCTCACCCCGGCCCCCACCTCCACTCTTCAACTTATTCTCAATTAGGATCCAGGAATGTGCTCTTAAAAGTGCAGTCCATACCCTAGCAACAGCCAAAATAACAGCACCCTTGGTGAGCCCAGGCCAGGCAGGGCCAGTCCCTGCTCTGAGGTGCCTCCGGTAGGAGGTATCGACCAACTCATAGGCACGAGGGCTCCCATTTGGGGTATTTTTGCTTCATTCTGTTATCTTACACACTAGTCCCAATTTAAATTGAAAAAATACACACAAAAGTAGTTATCTACAAGTGTTTCTATCCTCCAAAATATCTCTACAGAAAAATCTGACACTATCTTTTTCGGGCTGAAAATGCAATTTTTTTAAATGATTAGTTACTTTCCATCCTAAATATCAGAGCTTCCTTTCCATTTCTATACCCTTTCGTCATTTTGACAGAATGAAATAAATCTGACTAACATAAAACCCTGCCCCCGGGCTCCGGGACAAGAGAACGGAGGTGTACGACTGCGACTCACCCTTTGGGGCAGACCTAGGGCAGATGGAGGGGTGGATGAGGCCCCCTTCCCGCCTCCAGTGGTGGTCGGACAGGGGCCTGTGTGTGTGGCACAAGGCTTATTAGGAAGAAGTGCGCTGCTAGCGTGGAGGAGTACAGACGGCACAGCGAGAGAGCATAACATCACACAACACACACTAAGTAGTATAACAGAAAGCTAATAAAATACGAGGAATGCTCCCAATCCTGCTGTCAAGTACGAAGCGAGGGGATGCGCCCAAGAGAAGGGGAGAGCAAACAGAGACAGATGGAGGGAAAGGGCGCAGAAAAAGACGTGGGAGGAAGAGTGTAATGAACCGCAAGAGGGAGAGAAGAGAACGGGGAGGCAAAGGGGAGACAGGAAGTGAAAACAATAGTGACAACAGAGAAAAAGGGGACAGCGGAGTAGAGATAAAAAAGGATGTAGAAAGGAATGGTGAAGCGGGGGGGGCAAAAGAAGAGACAGGGGAGAGAAACGAGCGTATGAAGTGCAAAGGTGAGAGACTTCAAGACAGAGAGGGGTGAGATGGGGTAGGACAAGGTCAATAAGATGAAGAGGAAGATGAAGGAAGAAAGCAATTACGAGGGAGTAGAATGAGGAGCACACAAGAGGAAGAGAGAAGAGATGCGAAGAGAGGGAAATGTTGTTATAGATGTAAATGCAGAGATGAGAGGAAGTGTGAACGAGCAAGGAAGGAAAGGGGCAAGGAATAAAATAAATAGAGAAGGAGGGGAGACAAGAAAATGGAAATGCGATGGAACGGAGGGAAACTGGAAAGGAAGGGAGTAAGAAAATAAGGCAAGAAAGGAGAAGGGCAGAGAGAAGCAAACAAGGATCAGAGGAAGGGCTCAAAGAAAGTAAAGTAAAAAGTGGACAGGGGGAGCTTGATGGCGAGAAAGCTGGAAATTTGCTTGAAAATGCACAATTTTTCCACTCTTTTTTCAAAATTTTCTGGGGGGAGAGCCCCCCCGAACTCCCCTTAGGTTGTTCTGGCGCGCTCGCTGTGCTCGCTCGCTATGCTGAAGTATGACAAACATTTTACGCCCCACCTCTTTCAAATGTCACCGTCCGCCACTGCAGGGCACTTAGAGAGGACCTGCCAGAAGAGACCCTCAGAATACAACAGAAGTGGGATATGCTACTGGAAGAACCTCTCACAGAGAATGAGTGGAGGAGGGTCCATGAAGGAGTACAGAAGGTTAGCACCAACACACGATTTAAACTTCTTCAATATAATTTAGTACATCAAGTATACCTCACCCCACACACGATCAGCATCATCTACCCATCCCGTGCTGATGAATGTCCTAGATGTAAACAGCAAGGGGCAGACTTTCGTCGTATGATATGGTCATGTAGATCGTTGCTCTTCTTTTGGGAAAACATATTCAAAGAGTTGAGGGAGGTTACGGATTGGAGTAATACAGTGACATTAGACAGGCACTGTTGGGGATATTGCCTGGGCCCAAAGTTAAAAGCTCACTAGGAAACTAGTTAATCTTGGACTGGTGTTAGCCAGAAGACGAGTTGTTATTGCATGGATGAATCCCCGACCACCAAAGTATACAGACTGGAAACGAGATATGTGCGAGTGGGTGACAGTGGAGCTGGTGAGAATGAAATTAGGGCGGAAAAACGCTAAGGCCAAGGAGGATATCCTGCCATGATCCTCTATGTTGATAGCTATGTAGGGAGATCACACACCTGCATCTCAGACTGCCACGATAATGCTGACCTCCAATAGTAATTAATAAATATGGAAGGAGAACTAGACCATGAGTAGGCATCCATCTACTGATATATTATGACAATATGTAGAAGAACATGTACTTTGAAGGGGCTGACATGGGGGGAGGGGGAGTGGAGGGGGAGGTTTGGGGAGGTAAATTCAAAAAGTTGATGGATATGTAATGTTGTTAACAGATATGCATGTTAACTGTTATTGATGACATTTATTGGTACGGATGTAACGTGGTTATTAAAAATGCCAATAAAATATATTAAAAAAAACAAAAACAGAGGCCATGTTCTATGAGCCATTTCTTAACAAATCTAAGCCAAGGAAAGGGTTACGCATCTATCGATGGCTAGGAGTTCTTTAATGCCTTCCCTATAGACCGTTCATTTTGGCGTTCTCCCTAGCCTAATCCAATAAAACAGAGGGCGTAGTACTGCGATTTGCCCTATACGTTTTATGTTTAAGTCATGAAACATTGGGAAGAATGGTGTTGCCACAGGTAACCCCAAGATTCTTCTCACAAACTTGTTCTCCCCATTTATTATTTGCTTAATATCGCCATTCCACCAAAGTTCTGATCCATATAGGGCAGCTGTCTATACTTTACATTTATAAATCACTAGCGCTGCTGTCATTCGTTTACTTGAGGATAGGCTATACTTTTTAAGGATGGCCCCGGACCCCTGTTCAAGCGACAGTAGTTATTGGCTTATCTGTGTTTCCATGTCAACTTTGAATCAAGTAGTATACCGAAGTAGGTGAAGTCTGGGACATGCTCTAATTTCTGATTGTTCACCCTTAAAGTATTTCTGCAATTCTTATGGGGATATATGGCCATATACTTAGTTTTCCCAATATTTATTTCTAGGCCTTTTTCATTACAATACATATTTAAATCGTCCATTAGATTTTGCAAGCCCTTCGGCATCTGCAAAATTAGGATAGTATCATCTGCAAATAAGAGTGCTGGGACCAAGTTCTCACTGAGCTTAGGAGGATCGTTGTGGGGTTTTATTACATAATCAACCACATCGTTAATATAGAACAAGAACAGGGTGGGCACGAGCACACATCCCTGTCTCACTCCTCTGGCTATAGGGATCGGTTCAGTAAGCTCACCATTCATACCCCAGTGAACTCTTGCATAATTTTCATGGTGTAGTCTTGCCATCTGATCTAGTAGATTTGCAGGTACTTTTTGTTTTCTCAACGAGTCCCACAGTAGACCTCTAGATACTAGATTGAATGCTGCCCTCAGAGCTACAAATACTATGTAGATGTGCCCCCCTTAGTGTTTTTCCAGATGATGCACAGAAGTCTTAAGACTTGATCTATCGTACTTGTTCGAACTCTAAATCCTGCCTGGTTCAGGCACAGTACATTGTTATTGTCTAGCCATTCATTTAGCCTATTTAAAAGTTGTCTTGCATAATTTTTTTCCAATACATCTATTAGGCTAATTGGCCTATAGTTCTCAGGTTTTTGTTTACTACCTTTTTTATGGTTGGGGTCGATTACAGCCCCTCTCCATGTAATCGGTATTGGGGCACCTGCAGTTATAGCATTACTGACCAAATTAGCATATGGGACCCATACCTCTTTGTCATGTTTAATGAAGTCTCCAGGGAGTCTATCTAATCCTGGGGCTTTTCCCAGCTTGATGGTATCTATTGCATGTGCAGTTTCTTCTAAGCTAAAGTGGATCCAATATCCCTCACCGTTTTCAGATCCGAGGTACTCAGTGGTAGCAGACTGGTAACCTGAATATGAGTGGCAGAAATGTTCAGTCCAGGCTGCAGGATCCAAGTGGTGCTCAGTGTGGGCTTCTTGGTCCTTTATAAATCAAGTGTATCACCTTCTTGGTCCTTACCACCAAGTGCCACTATTTTCCAAAATTCTGTTGTATTGTTAGATTTTGAAGCCTGGAAAAGATCCGTCCAACTGGCTTCCTCCCACTTCTTTTTTGCAATGGCCAGTGGTTTCCTATAGCCATCCTTATTAGTTGGGCATTTCCATGTTTTAAGTTCTCGAGTAAGAACTATTTGACCTTTCTAAAGTTCGCTGTGTACCAAGGATTATCTTTTGATTTCATCTTATAAGTTTGCTTGGATTTCTTTCTAGCAGCTCTGGTGAGAAAAGATTCTAGCTTTGTGACCAACAATTGGGGCATTGTAATTACTGGGGTTCCACTTGTTTCTACATAGGGACCTACTACCTCAGCAAATGCCTTATAAATGTTGGTCATGGTCTCTATATTACCTGTAATTTCGAGGCCATTTGACCACTCTACGGGTGTTTCCTATTAGGGGCTGGGTTTTTGGCAAGCGTATTTTAGAAAACTTGTTCCCTGCTGTGTAGCCTGTGACTTCTAGGCAGAGAGGACGATGGTCACTGTCATCTCTTGATTCTATCTTGAAGCTCAACATCCTACTCCATCTGTGCATAATGTACTCTAATCTAGAATGTGAGCTACCCCATTTAAATGTATATAAGGAGCAATTACCATCCCCATTATTGGCCACCCTTCCATTGCATGCCTCTAGGTGGTGTTATACGGTAAACTGCATTATCTGTTTAGCAGCGTTAGTACACGGTTATGACAATCCAGCTTCTAGCTGGGGCAAACCCTTGGCCATATCTTCTTCCTCTGTTAACATTTCAAGGCCATTTAGTGGTTCGTAAGTACAGTTAAAATCACGGCATACGATTACTGTGTCATGTTGATGTACACTGTTAAGGGCAATACCTAGTAAGTCAATAATCTGTGAATTTAAGTTTTGCCTAGCTGGTTTTTTATAAACATTAAATAAGTACAAATTTGCTCTATTGTTAGTATTAGTATCTAGGTGTACAGCAAGTATATCAGATGAATCTATGGTATCGATACTAGTTCCTATTCCCAGGTTTTTTTTAACCCAGATTGCAAGTCCCCCTGAGGGTCTGCCCCTCTGAGATGGGATAGCATTTTTATAATAAGTTTTATATCCTAACTTATGTGGAGGGGTTAGTATCCAAGTCTCCTGGAAGAGGCAGAGATCAACTTTCTCTATGTAGTTATGCCAGTCTGGATCCTCAAGATTTTGTTTTAGGCCTGCAACGTTCCCTGAGACTATGGTTAGAGGTGTATGTCCTCCTTTTGTCAGTACTTTATGAATGTTGGATGATCCTTCTGGATTTAATTCAACATCTTCAATTCTGTTTATTTCATCGTTTGCTATGTTCTGTGTTAAGTATCCCCATGCATTTCACTCATTCGCGATCCTGTCGCCGGTGTAATTCCCTTCCTGGTTTGTTTGCTTGATTATCCTCGAGTTTGTTTGTTCTATCGTGCTCAGTCATTCTACTGTGTCAAGGTCTGACATTGGCTGGCCATGTGGCTCTTTATTAGCAGAAGAGAGTCTATGCCTTGTTCATGGTGCTAGGGTGTTCGGATGGGATGTGCAGTTTGAAACACAGGGCCACCCCCCTTGTCGTACTTGTTCTCAAATCCATCGCAATTAATCCCTGTACTATTTCTCTATTGGCAACAATTACCTGGATTGTGTCTAAACTCTTACTTTCCCCCTCCAAGCGCTCAGCCCTTACTATATCTGAACGCACAACTGACAAGCATTGTCGCTTGTGCCTAATCCAATGGATGACTTTATTTTTAAGTGAGTCTTCATCCTCCCTAGCTCCTGGGGCAGTCTTGCGTACATTAGTTAAGTATATTCACCGTCCTGTTTACCTCTTTTGTGGTCCATCATTATGCACTAATTTGGGTATATGGTCACCCTCTTGTATTCTCAGTACAGGCAGGCATGTTTGGTTGTCACAGTGCATCCATGGGGCATCTCGCTGGATTAACCATGACCATTCTTGGGGCTGTGTTGACAAAATGTGTCCTCCTTCTGGGTACGTTATCTGGTTCGTACTATTGCCTGTGTTGCCTGGCCTAATCTCCATCTCTCTATGCCACTGGGGCAATTGCTTTCCTCCAGATCTCTCAAAAGTCTTGTTTTGTGAGGAATTATTTTGCACTCAATTGGGTATTAAGTTAGCTACTACTTTGTGTTCAGTTAGCGGTTTAACCATTTGTGTTGATAATGCCGTGTATCCTACATGTGAATTAGTAGAGTGCACTGCAACGATGGCTGCCAGTTGCATCTTCAGGGAATTTACAAGGGTTTTTTAATTCTCTACTTCTTTTACTGAGGATCCAACATTCTCAACAAATGCCTGTACCTCTCCGGTTTTGTGAATGCCTTTGCATCCATTTATGGACTACATAGACTCTTTGGCCACTACAGGCTCTTTTAGTGTGTAACAAGTGTGGATCAGTATACCCTCTAGAAGTAGCATGTCAGGATGTTCCTCGGATAAAGGCATGGATCTATTTAAGTGAGGTATTCGTGTGTTTCCCCCTCCTCCTGTGATCTTTCTTGCATGGGCTATAAGTTCTCTACACAACCTCTCCCCTAGCTCTAGTCCCTGTGTGGGGTCACTGGGTGAATTTTGTGATTTTGTCATTGCTGACAAATGCGTTGGAGGACTCTGTTGGCTTGTTGTCTGTGCTGCACGCACTATGACATCTCTTTGATGCGCTGGTGCCGTTTGTTGATGTACAGCCTGCTTTGTATAGAAAGAAATAATTTTTTTAGAGGGTACCTTCTGTTTTCTTGCCGCTCTCTCTAGCATTGTCTCAACCTCTTCTATCAGGATATCTATTTCAGATACGGTGCAATTACCACCCACGCTTTTTATTTTTTTATTTTTAAGGTGTTTTTCCCTTTCCCATGGATGTCTCTGTTGCCTTTTGTTTCCCCATACTTTGTAAGGATGTGGCTACCTTGTGTATAAAAGTTTATTCTGTTGTGTTTATAGGGTATGTTACCAGGGGAAGTACACTTACTAAAAAAAAGAAAAAAGAAAAGGGGGGAGAAGAAGAGGGAATATGGGATATCTAACAACCCCTTGTTATCGACCTTTTCTGATTGTCCCAGTCAGTCCAACCCTAGGTTCCGGCTTCCTACACTTTCTTGTATTAAATTACGGCACAGTACTTTCTTGCAGTTTCTATGTTTGTTCAACTGGTTAACTGTCGCTGATGGGAACAAGTAAGAACAGAAGTCGCTGTTAACTACGTCGGGTTCAAGGTCCAAGGCTCCCAGCAAGATCAAAAAGCCAAGAGAATGTGCCCAGCCTCCTCTGGGCTCTGACGTGTGTGGGTGTGCTCGCCCTTGGCCTGGGCTTTGCCCGGGCGTGGCCGTGCGTGTTCCGCACTGCGGGGGTCGAGGCAGCGCTTTATGGGCGTTGACCACGCCTCAGCAGGTGTGCACACCCGTGACCATTTCATCCTGGGACACCGAGTCCCACCAGGGTGTTTGCTGGCAGTAGGAAAAAAATTCGGCAAGAGTGTTCAAGACAATGGAATCACTCTCCATGTGACGTAGATCCCTGATTAATGCCTCCAGATCGCAGAAACCCTGGGCCCTCCAAAGGGAGGGGCAATCCGTGCGATCCCGCTCTCTGCAGGCCCAGTACCTCAGGGTACTTTCGGTCCCGGATCCCAGTGCAAAGCACCACTTGTGGTAATGTCCCTCAGGGCACCTGGGTGTCAGAGTGGGAAGGAGGGGTTCTGCTCCCAGGGGCCCGGCCCACAGTAAAAACACAGCAGGCGCCGCAACCGAGGTATGCAGTATTCAGCCAGGGGAAGGCGTCGACTATCCCCGCCGATCCTTGTGAACACCTACGTGCAATCTGCCCTCCCCAATCGGGGCACAACTCCAGCCAGGAAGGCAGCTCCCTTGCTCACCACCGCGGCCCAGAGACGGACGTCATGTGGTCCGTTCACAGTGACCGGTGCTGTTCCAGTAAGGATTCCTCGAAGGGCATAGAGCACTCCTCGCCGGCCGGGGGCTCCCCACCTGGTCCCGGGGTTAGGGGACAGCCGCACGCAGCTTACGGCCCCCACCGGTGGTTCCCCTCTCCGGTGTCTCCAGCGTTCACAGCAAGGCCTCCAGTCCTCACTGGGCCCTCCGGATCACACGCTGCATGGACGGCCACAGTCCTGGAAGCCGCCAGGACAACCGGATGCAATTCTACATATTATTGGTTCAGTGCTGGTGAAAAAATTGCTTTCTCAATGGTAGTGTTGCTCTTAGATAATGAATCAGCACCTGACAAGCTCATCATTATAGGCACATTCTTGATCTTGGGCTTAGGAACTGTGCCACACAGGAAGGATTTATCCTCCTTCAGATTTTGGAGTGGGAGTCGTGCAATGGCCAATACCCCCAAGATTTTGACGTGCAAACTTAACAGGGCAGACAGAGCATGTTTCATGGCACCATGCTGAACTTTAATGTTCCTTGAAGCATGTAACCTGAGGCCAAAACTCTGTGGGGGCTCCAGACCTCTTTATTTCGCTAATTATTTGATTGTTGTCATTAAGGTGGTGACCCTCTCTTGTGTTCTCTTGTGTCTGGACAAAGCCATGCTTCTCTGACCAGCTCCAACAAGAGCGAAGCACATGTCACGAAATGATTTTATTCATTCCAGGTTAATTTGGATGGTATTTTTTCAATCCAAATCTATGATGCTGTGCCGCAAAAGGCAAAAGGCTTTTTAACAAGGAGAAGCAGAAAAATACCTGGTGTCGTGGTCTAGCCAAGCTCAATTTTCTGAGTTATTTTACTACTTCTCTGGGTATCTATAAAAAGGTACCCCATGAAAAAGGCCTTAGGGAATTGCCACACAGAAGGCCATTCTGGGTGGCCCCAGAGCTCTCAAGATTTCCAGGACCATTTTCGAGTAGTTCATCCAGTACGATTTGTTTTCTTTGCATTCTGGAATGTGTAGCCCTTTTTAGGTTTACATGCATTCTCTAACAGGCTTTGGTTCAACCTCCTTAGGCCTTTGTATTCTTTGCTCAGAAACCTTCAGCCAAAACATCTTGGACTAGCCATCGGGAGTGTGTGCAGCTGTCCAGGGTCCCTGCACTAGCTCACCGCCATGGGTCCCTGCACCAGCTTTTTGTATCTCACTAAATGAAGGACTATCACTACACTACCCCTGACCCACCTGTCCCCCATTACACACTGTAGGTGGGTGTGGTATGATTTCCGAGGGAAAGAAAGGCTTAGGGCTCCAAGTAATGATCCAGCACTGCAAAGCACAGGAAAAAAAAACACAACTAGCCCTAGCAGTAGCAGTCAATAGCCGAGATTCCCAGAGGATGCAGCCTCTTACAAAGACAGAACTGTCTATAGTGCAGTGGCACAGAAGGAGAGACATTGTTTACAACAAATGCGATGTGAGAAGGTGGCCTGGTATATGCTGTCCACTAATTAAAGTGGGCACCCTGTACCAGTCCACACGACCCTTATGATGTATGAGGTCAAAGATAACCTTTAGAAAGCTATCCTAGTGGTAGCTCTGGAGAGCAGCCTTTAGGTTTAATCTTGAAGGAATGTTAAAGCAGCTTATTTTACCAGAATATCACACCCTAAATGACTAAATAAAAGGAGAGCCACACAGTGTTTATATAAAAATATGTATTTATTAATATAACACTCTCTACTAGTCTCTATACGAGACTAGGGCACAAAGGACACAATACTGAATCAATAGAACATTCGTAAATAGCACAATATTCTAAAAAAATGGTATAACAACAAGGACTTGACTAGACACAGTGCCTAGAGCACGTATAATCGCTGGGACCCCAAGGAACCACCCAGAGAAGTGACACAGGGAGCCCACGGAGGACGGGTGCAGTGTGGAAACACGAACGTGTGCTCCGTACAACTCTATGGGAAATTGTAGTTGTGAAATTACAAGTTAAGGACACTTCTTAGAGGATTTTGAGAAAACCCTTTGGAACATAGAAGGTTCTAAGGCCAACCCACCAGTGAGTACCAAAGTACCCGTGTTACCTATCCCAGAGAAGCCAGGTGCATAGGGGTCAAGTGGTGTCGGAAACCTTCGTCATTTTCAAAGGAGAGTTGCAAAGAAGTACTGCTGCCAGGAGGGCGAAGAGTGTCCGGTGGAATCCAAGCCTGGATTCGAGGTGAGAAGAACCTGAAAGAAGAGGGGACAGAGTCTGGGTCACTTCAAGTGACCAGGGGCTCGGTAGTCGAATGCCCACCAATGTTGAGTGCTTCAGGAATGAAGAAGGGTTGCTTGACTCTGCAGCCACGGGGACCAGGAGACGTCGAGGATGACCAGAGTCTGGAGGTAAGCTGTCCCACGAAGGCTGTCGAGAGCTGAGGGGTCGACTTCCGGCTGGAGCACCAACAAGCCTTGGCAAATGCAACCCACGCGGGCAGAGGAAACAGGTTATGTGTGGATCAGCAAGGCCCAGGGACTCTCCAAGCACTGGAGAGTCAGTGCACGTCTGGAGCAACCAGTAAGCCCAAGAACAAACAAGATGACCCTTGCCAGGACCCACAGGCCAACGGACCAGGGATCGCAAGGAGACCTCAAGCAAGTTTTCAAAGTACCAGCCCACAGGACACTCGAAGAGTGGTGGCCGGAAATCTTCAGTGCAAATACTGCTCGGGGTCAGGACTACGCAAAATCCAAAGCACAAGCTCGGGAATCGTCAACAAGCATATGCAACTGCAAATGTGCGCGGTGCACAGGGGTTCGGGCTACACGGTCCCCACAAGGGATACTGGTCTCAGAATCGCTGAGAGGGCAGATCAACCTCAGGTATCTTCAGGAACCCACCTCCTGTATTGCTGAAATCTTTGGAGTCTTCAGGAGCCCGGGAGAAGCAAACCGGTCAGTCGCGTTTAGGTGCCTGCTTTTGCAGGGGAGTAACTCCTTTACTCCAAGGGAGATTCTTCAGTCGTCCAGCATCGTGCAAGCAGTCGAAGTACTTGGTTTCTTCTTAGCAGAATCTTGTCCAGGTAAAATCTAAAGTCCTGTAGTCAGGTAACCCACTTTATACTCATGGGAAGGGGTGGAAAGATTCTGTGGACCCTCCTAGGGGAGGGGCAGAACAGAGGGGTGGCTACACCCATGTCCTTTGTCCAGTTTCGTACCAGAGCAGGAGCCAATGGCTCCCAGAACTGGTTTGAGCTGGACTATGCCCAGGGACACCAACTGTGCCCCCAGTGCAGACTTTCTGGCACTCTCAGAGTGCTTTCAGCCCCAATACACTAAACTCTGGCTGGGAGTTGGTCACACCTCTCTGTGACAGGATGCCTATTGTCATGCCTTCCTCTGCTTGAGCTTGGCTCAGCAGCAGGAAAGCAGAATTGTGTCTGTGGCTGGCAGCATCCATTTTGTGCTGCCCAGGTTGAGAAAGCTGGTACCGAGTAGACCGGTGACCCACATATGTCCCTTTGGAAGGGTGGAATCATACCTCTCACACCAGTTACTGGTGTGGAGGTATAATTCCAAAGTATTTGACACCAAACACAACATGTTTCTAAGCAGCCGTTTTAAAGTTAGCATTTACCACGAGGTTATAATGCACTTAAACATATATGTCTGGCTGCATCACAGACAACCCCGAAGAATGGTCTCAGAAGGCTGCAGAGGGGCTCTGCTCATGCAGGGGCACCCTCTCATGTAAAACCCAGCACCCTGCCTTCAGGATTGATAAGGCCTGCCATAGGGGTGACTGATAGGTATTTAAGTGTAGTGATTTAGATAAATATAGTGAACCTATATCTTAAGTAAGTGGTGCAAGCACCAGCTTACACAGTCTGCTGTAGCAGGCTTGTCGTGTCAATTTGAATGGCCTCTCAGGGATGGCATAATACATGCTTCAGCCTATGGGAGGCCTCTGGGGTACCTATGCCCTGGGTACATGGGATACCACATACTAGGGACTGATAAGGGTACCCCAGAATCCAATCTGGAGTGTACCTAAAGTACATACTTAGCAATTTAAGGGAGAAAGCAGATAGACTGGGGCCCTGGATAGCAGGGTCCCAGTCAGACTAGTCCAAAAACAGTGTGACATCAGCAAAACGTGGGGGTAACCATAAGAAGCAGATACTACTTTCCTACACAACCCCCCTCCAAACCCTAGGACATTAAGCTAACCTTGACCAGTTGAGTCTTCATGTTCTAAGTGGAAATATCTGGAGAGTCCATCTGCATTGGCATGGTTACTCCCAGGTCTATGTTCCACTGTATAGTCTATCCCCTGTAGGGAAATGGACCACCTCAAGAGTTTGGGGTTTTCACCCTTCATCTCTTTTAGCCATAAGAGGGGCTTATGGTCTGTCTGAACAATGAAGTGAGTGCCAAACAGATATGGCCTCAACTCCTCCAGAGCCCAAACCACAGCAAAGGCTTCCCTCTCAATAGCTGACCAACGTTTCTCTCTGGGGGTCAGCCTTCTGCTTATAAAAGCTACTGGCTGATCCTGACCCTCTTCATTCAGTTGTGATAACACAGCCCCTACCCCCAACTCAGATGCATCAGTTTGAACAATGAAGTGTTTGGAATAGTCAGGACTTTGCAGAATGGGAGCAGTGCACATGGCCTGCTTCAGGTCACCAAATGTCCTTTGACAGCTAACTGTCCACTGAACTTTCCTAGGCATTCTTTTGGAAGTTAAGTCATTCCAAGGGGTCACTATGGAACCATATCCTTTGACAAACCTCCTGTAGTACCCAGTCAGGCCCAAGAAAGCTCTGACCTGATTCTGGGTAGTTGGAGCAACAAAATCCATGATGGTTTGGATTTTGCTCTGCAATGGTTGAACCTGTCCTCCACCCACAAGGTATACAACCTTACTCTGCCGTATCTGTCACTTGGTGGCCTTGATAGTGAGGCCTGCCTTTTGCAGGGCCTCCAAAACATTTCTTAGGTGGACCAGGTGATCCTCCCAGGTGGAGCTAAAGACAGCAATATCATCTAGATAAGCTGCAATATAGGCTTCCAGACCTGTGAGAACTTTATTCACCAGCTTTGAAATGTGGCAGGTGCATTCTTCAAGCCAAAAGGCATCACCACAAATTGGTAGTGCCCACTAGGGGTTGAGAATGCTGTTTTTGGTTTAGCTTCCTCAGCTAATCTGAGTTGCCAGTAACCAACTGTCAGGTCAAATGCACTTATTGACACTTTGGCCTCTGCCAAATTCTTAAGTTCATCTGCCCTTGGAATTAGATGAGCATCAGTCCTAGTGACTGCATTGAGTCCCCTGTAGTCAACACAGAACCTCATCTCTCTCTTACCACCCTGGGTGTGAGGTTATGGTACCAAGAGTACTGGACTAGCCCAAGGGCTATCTGAGGGCTCAATCACTCCCAGTTCTAACATCTTCTGGACTTCAGTCCTGATACAGTCCCTGACATGATCAGGTTGCCTGTAAATCATATTTTTAACAGGCAGACTGTCACCTGTGTCCACCTCAAGTGGACACCAGGTAGTCTGACTTGGGGTCAGTGAAAACATGTGTCTGTACTGATTGAGGACTTTCTTACAATCAGTCTGTTGCTGTTCAGTGAGGCTGCCTGCCAAGGCTACACCATCAACTGAACTATCATCAGGGTTCTGTGAGAGGAGATCAGGGAGTGATGCCACATTTCAAGCCCATGCCTGCCCTGTCCACATATGGCTTGAGCCTGTTCACATGGAGCACCCTGTGGGGGCTCCGGGGAGTTCCAAGGTCCACCAGGTAGGTAACCTCTCCCTTTTGCTCAAGGATGGTATGGGGCCCACTCCACTTATCTTGGAGAGCTGCTGGGGCCACAGACTCCAACACCCATACCTTCTGTCCTGGCTGATACACAGTCAAAACAGCCTTTTGGTCATGCCAGGCCCTCTGTAATTCCTGGCTAGCCTCAAGGTTTTTGGATGCCTTCTTCTTGTACTCAGCCATCCTGGAGCGGAGACCAAGTACATAGTCCAGAGAGGTAACTCCCATCCCTCCTTAACCAAACATTAGGTACCCCTAATTGGATGTCCAAACAGAAGTTCAAAAGGGCTGGAACCAACCCCCTTCCGAGGAACCTCTCCGTAGGCAAAGAGAAGGCAGGCCAAAAGGATGTCCCATCTGCCCCATAGCTTTTCAGGGAGACCTTTTATCATGCCCTGGAGGTTTTGTTGAATCTCTCAACTAACCCATTGCATTGTGGGTGATACGGTGTGGTGAATTTGTAATTCACTCCACACTCCTCCCACATAGCAGTCAAAAAACCAGACATAAAGTTTGCATCTCTGTCTGATACTACCTCCTTAGGGAATCCCACTCTGGAAACGACTCCCAGGAGAGCTCTAGCCACAGCAGGAGCTGTGGTAGTCCTAAGGGGAATTGCCTCTGGATACCTAGTGGCATGGTCCACCACCACTAGTATAAATCTGTGCCCAGATGCAGTTGGAGGATCCATGGGACCAACAATGTCAATCCCAACCCTCTCAAAGGGAACCCCCACCACAGATAGTGGTATCATGGGGGCCTTTGAAGTACCACCTGCCTTACCACTGGCTTGGCAAGTGATACAAGAGCAACAAAACTCCTTTGTGTCTTCTGACATGTGAGGCCAGTGAAAGTGAGGGACAAGCCTAGCCCAGGTCTTACTTTGGTTTAAGTGTCCTGCTAATGGGATGTCATGTGCCAGTGTCGGGACTTACTTCTCAATGGCAGAAGAACCAGTATCCTCAGGAGAGAAGATAGGGCCCCAACTCTCCCCTGAGTTACAGCCACCTTCAGCCAAATAAGGGGTAACAGAAAAAATGACTAATACCCCTAGAGAGAGAAGAGACAACAACAGGACCTCCAGGGAAGACCTTGAGCAGGGCCAGCAGGTGAGAAGAGTGAGAACCGGGAGTTCTTGTCCCAAAAACTGCATCAACAAAAAAATAAAATAAAGAGAAGAAGAGAATTGGCAAGTGTTAAATAGGTTTTCTTCTAACAACAGTGAGATATATGTATTGTAAAGGCAAAGGTCAGAGAACACAGGTTGTGTATCATCTCATACTCACAAATATACAGGGGTGTGTCCCATTTGATGAGAGGTCTTTTCTGAGAATTGAAGAAATAAACAATGACTCTTGTCACGTTGCAGAGCGTGTGAGGCAGCAAAGCAAATGTCGGAGGCATACGTCTTCCTACAGGGCAAATACAATGTTGCAATAGCTAGGTTTAACTGTTGCTGAATTTTGCAGGAGCTTCCCGACAGTAATACGCTGCAATAAAGTTTCGTGATTCAAAAGGACAAAGAAAATAGCACAGTCATCACATCCAGCTACATGTATCACATTGCGTGATTGTGAGAAAAGAAATGCCTCACATTTTATTTCAAGAGTGCTCAAAAAACAAAAAAAACAAAGAAACAAAAAAAACGACACTGACAGAGTCACAAGGCAAACGTAAAACCTCGATACCCAGCCTTGTGTCGGTTAAACAAAAAGGCAATCTTGAACTGCGCTAAGGCAGCGGTATAGTACTGGGTCGCAGCGCGTCCTCACGTTGACGGAGAAGTGTCCCAGCAGGGTAATGAAGAGAAGAGGTCCAAAGAACGCGGCCACTCTACCAACTCCTCACCGTGTAATTACCTGAGATGTGCGAGGGAGAGGGCGGCGTGTCAGCAGGCAGGTCAGGTGGGGCCAGAAACGCCACAAAGGAAACGTGAGCTGGTAAAAGCTTCACGCATGACGGCGGGCGAGAGGATCAAAATCGATTCCAGAGAACAATCCAGTAGTAGCGTTCACCACTCTCCAGGAAGGACCGGCGAGGGAGGAGGAATAACCACAAGGGTTCAAGGGGCGTGGTCCACAA
This sequence comes from Triturus cristatus, assembly GCF_964204655.1. NCBI lineage: Eukaryota > Metazoa > Chordata > Amphibia > Caudata > Salamandridae > Triturus > Triturus cristatus. The sequence goes on from NC_140594.1 coordinate 650,900,857, forward strand.
ATAGAAAGTAATCCAAGCCCCTGAGCTCGGGGGCAAGCTGATCGCGTTTTCGCAGTGCAGCATGGGATAGCACACAACCCAATTGCCAGAACCAATGCATTATGGGAGTGGTAGTGCTCTCATAGGTAACAGGGACAAAGTGCAGGAAGCCTGATGGTTAACAGTTCTCTCCCCCCAAGGGCCTATTAACAGGTCGGGGTTTGAAGGGGTGTAAAGCATGAAACCTCCGTACCAGCAGAGGAGCATACACTTGATCAGCGGGTTCTCAAGTACTATCTTCGGGAGCGTATCCCACCAATCTATCAGATATTGCAATTTTCCCCTATGTTCCCGTGAGTCGACTATACGTCTAACTTCATATTCCAGTTCTCCTTCTATGTTAATGTTAAGTGGAGGCTCAAAACAGGAAGGGGTTTCATACTTCTTAAGCAGAGATGTATGAAAAACGGGATGAAGTTGTATTTCTGGTGGCAGCTCTAGTTTTAAGGCTACAGGATTAATGATTTGGAGTACCTTTTATGGCCCCCTATAACTGTGTTGCAACTTCCTGGGTCCTAATAGTTGGAGGTTTTTGGTAGCTAACCACACTTGGTCTCCCACTGCGTAGTCAGGTGCAGGGCGTCAATGTTTGTCGGCCTTTGTTTTCATATGTTCTTTTGCCTCTTGTAGCTTGTGTCTAGCCTGGTTCCATATGGATGTAAGCTGCGTGTGATGTTCTGAGACTGCGGGTATCTCTGAGGTAGAGAAAGGAAGGTGGAGGGGTAGGAATTTAGGGTGATACCCATTAGAAAAGAAAAAAGGAGAGATCTTGGTGGATGAATGTGTTGTATTGTTGTAAACAAACTCTGCCAAGGGGAGAGCTTGCACCCAATCACTAGTGACAGTGCTCAACAGACATCGCAGATATTGTTCTAGGGTCTGATTGGTTCTCTCCGTTTGCCCATCCGTTTGGGGGCGATAGGCTGAAGAGAGACCGTAGTCTATGTGTAAAGCCTTGCACATGCCCTACCAGAACTTTGACACAAACTGGGTTCCCGATCGGAAATAATTACAGAGGGTAACCCATGTAGTCACACTATCTGTTCTATGAATACCTCTGTGAGCTCCTTGGCCTTTGGTAGTTTTTTGGGGAGGATAAAGTGAGCCATCTTGGGTAACATGTCCACAACAACCAATATCTGGGTAAAACCCTGTGTAGCAGGCAATTCGGTGATAAAATCCATGCTAATGGAAAGCCAGGGAATATGGGAAATGGGCAAAGGACGCAATAAGTCAGCAGGAGCGCAATGCAGGGATTTTTGTCGTGCACATGTGGGGCAGGCTTTAACTAATTCGCTGATGTTCTGGGTCATCCCCTTCCACCAGAACCATCTCTGACATGTTTGCAGGGTCTTCTCCCCTCCAGGATGTCCTGCCAAAGGTAGAGTATGACACCATCCCACGATCAGGGCACGGATTTCATTTGAGGGAATATACAACCGGTTGTCATGATAGTACAGATCGTCCACTATTTTGTTCAGAGGGTCTGCTAACCACTCGGGATTAAATGTAGCGGAAGCAGGGGCTAGTTTCTCGGAGAAGGATTTAGACTCTTCTTTCTGTAGTTCGCCTACCGCTAGTATCTTGCTATCTGGAATAATGGGTAGGGGGGTGTCCAGCATGTGTTTTTGGTCTTTTCCCAATCGGGACAAGGCGTCAGCTTTTCCTTGTTTCACTCCAGGGCGGAATATGATTACAAAATCATATTCGCTGAAAAAGGAGACCCACCTCATCTGTCTGGGAGTAAGAGCTCTAGCCGATTTAAAAAACTGGAGGTTCAGATGGTCAGAATATATGGTTATAACATGTGGAGATCCCAGTAGGTAATGTCTCCACGCCTGAAAAGCCAGTTTAATGGCTAGAAGCTCTCTCACTCCTATGGTGTAGTTTTGTTCAGCAGGTGAGAGGGTCTTGGAAAAGTAAGCCACCGGATGGAGACTCCCAGTCTTAATGTCACTTTGAGATAGAACCCCACCCATTGCGTACTGAGATGCGTCAGCTTCTACATAAAAGGGTTGTGTCCCATCAGCATGTCGTATGATGGGAACGGAGACAAACCTGTTCTTTAGTGCATGGTCAGCTTGTTCTGCGGCATCATCCCACTCAAATACTACACCTTTTTTCAGGAATCTCGTAATAGGAGTGATGAGGTCAGAAAATAATCGATGAACCTCCTATAAAAGTTGGCAAACCCTAAAAAGGATTGCACTTCTTTCACTGTCGTAGGACTGGACCGGCTGGTTATGGCAGAAAACTTGGAAGGATCCATATGGATCCCTTTTGGGGAGATGACAAAACCCAAAAAGTCGACTTTCTTTGTATGAAAGAGACATTTATCGAGTTTGGCAAATAGATGGGTGTCCTGAAGATGTTGGAGTATCATCTTTTCATGTTTCACATGCTCCTGTTCAGATTGCGAATAAATTAGTATATCATCTATATAGACGATTACAAAAAGGTCTAGATAGTCCCTCAGGATTTCGTTTACAGAAAACTGAAAGGCCGCATGAGCATTGCATTACCCGAAAAGCATTACGCAGTACTCGGTCAGCCCAAATATAGTAAGGAAGGCCGTCTTCCACTCATCTCCTTCTCTGACACGAATCAAGTGGTTGGCCCCCCGAAGATCAAGCTTGGTGAATATCTTTGCCTTGTGCACCTGATCCAGAAGGTTGGAGATGAGTGGAAGAGGGTATTAGTTTTTATAGTTACTTTATTCAAAGCACGATAGTCCAGGCAGGCTCTCAAGCATCCCTCTCGTATGGGGATGAAGAAAATAGGGGAAGAAACAGGAGATGTCCAGTGACGGATAAACCCTTTCTTAAGCATGTCCTGGAGAGTTTCAGGTTCAGTGAGGGCGTATACCCTGCTAACAGGCAGATCCGTACCAGGGACCAAATCGATTCTACAGTCATAGGATCGGTGCGGGGTCAAGGCCACTGCTTTCGCTTCATCGAAGACATCTGTATAATCACTGTACTCAGGGGGTAGGGTGGAAGAGACATTTCTGGTCGTGGCACAACATATTGGAGATTGCCAATGAGCGGCTTCCTGATAACAATATAACATACAGTAGTGGGAATTTAAGGTTACTTTTCTGGAGACCCAGTCGATGTGAGGGTTATGTGCCTGTAACCAAGGTACTCTTAGAATGGCACCAAACTTTGGTGTGTCAATCAAATCAAACGTGATGGTCTTTGAATGCCCATTGTCACACAACATAGTGAGGTCAGGGTTTTGGTGGGCTAGCAAGCCTGACGACAATTCTGTACCGTCAACTGCCCGTACCTTTTCGGGTTGAGATTTTGGAATAAAGTCTATGTCAAGTGCCTTGGCCAAAGAGATATCCAGGAAGTTTCCTGTCACCCCGGAATCCAACAGTATGGACATGGTTTTTTCTGTGTTGAGATGGCAGGATAAGTACTGCAGTTATGGTGAAGTGTTTAGGCACAGGAGCCAAAGTGTTGGCCAGAAACTGCGAGATCTGTAGGAGAAAAGGACATGGAGGATCGATCTCTGTGTCCTCCAAGTCTTTTAGTTTTCCAATTGGGTAGCATTCCCAGTTTTTACTACAGGGGTATTCAGGATCGCCTTTGGCTTTACGGGACAGTCCCTGGCGTAATGACCGCCTTTGCCACAGTAGAGGTAGAGGTTAAGCTTCCTGCGTTTTTTGCGTTTTTCACTAGATAACGGACTCCGAATACCACCTATCTGCATAGGCTCACTAGTGTCTTTCAACTCTTTCTTGTCACCCCTAGCCAATAAAAAACGGGGGTAATCTCCTTTCGTTTCTTCTCCCCTTCTCTCACTTAGACGGTGATCTAACTTCACTACCAAGTCTATAAATGAAGAACAATCCTCAGGAGGGTCGACTATTTGGGATAAGATGTCCTTTAGCTCGTCTTTTAATCCTCTATAAAACAGGGAGGTTCTATTTTATTCAGGCCATTGGAGACGGCGTCATCACTGTCACGTTGACAGGAGGAACAGCACCTACCGCAGAGGTAGGAGTAGAAGAGGAGGAAGGAACATGGAAGTGAGCAGGTTGTATGTAACTCTTTTTATACTTAGGAGTTATATCTGCTACTCTAGTATCTGATAATGTAAGCATTCAAAGCCTGCTCCGAAAGTCTTTAGAGGACTCACTCTTGACTCTCTCAGCTTATAACTATTTAGAAGAACCTCCTCAATGTTTAAAGGGAGAGCACGAGGCTCTTTTTGATAGATTGAAATCATTACTCACTATCAAAGGGAAGGAAAATAGACCCACCCGATCCAAATCAGCTAAATGGTACGACCAAGATTGCTCTGCAGCTTTCAAACTGCTCTCCCTAGCAATTAAATCTAAAGATATTCAGGCTATTAAAGCAGCTAGGGCGTCAAAAGGGTGCTTTCTAAGGCCAAAGAGAGTTTTGACAAGGAAAGATGGGAGGAATTAACTAAAGCAGCGGAAGAGAAGAACTGGCTGAGATTTTGGCATCTAGTAAAATGGGAAAGTGGGGTGTCTGAGCCTACTCCCCACAACAATGTTCCCCCAGACAAATGGGTCTCTCACTACCAAGCCCAGTTCACTTGTTCCTTAACCTCTATGTCTGACCTCAATGATATTGTAACTATGGAGGTATTAACCTTCTGCTTGGTGGAGATTGAGACAGCCATTGAAGCAGCACCGGCAGGCCGGGCGCCTGGTCCGGATTGTATTCCTACGGACCTTTTTAAATCTGATAAAAAAACTGGGCCACTTACATTCTCTTTTTGATAAACGCCCTGGCTCGGGGTGCTCCCCTGCCTGTCTCTTGGCTAGGTGCGGAAATTATACCTATTTTCAAAAAGGGAGACCGTTCCAGTCCATCCAACTATAGACCCATTAGTTTAATTGATTCCCTCCAAAAAATTGTGGCTCAGACCATATCAGTTAGGGTCAATGAATGGATTGACGAGTCTCAGGTATTATCTACATATCAAGCTGGGTTTCGGTCCCATGTCAGCACAATTGACCAGGTTTTCAGATTCTCAATGATTTATTGGAAAACGGTCATTTTGACGGGGGCACCTTGTTTGCAGCTTTTGTAGATTTAAAATCTGCTTTTGACTTAGTCCCCCGTAGTAAGTTGTGGGATTCTCTTAAGGAGGCAGGCATGCCTCTGGCGCTTTTATCGCTCATTGTCAAACTTCATACCTCTAATTATGCCCAAGTTAGATGGGGACAACAGGGTGAGCTTACTGATAAATTTCCCGTTAACAGGGGCGTAAGGCAGGGGTGTGTTTTAGCACCGACCCTGTTCTCCTTGTTCATCAATAGGGTTATTTCTTATTTTGCAAACCACCCAACCGATGCTCCTTCATTAGATGGCTCTAAGGTCCCACTCCTCATGTTTGCAGACGACACGCTCATATTGTCTAAAACACAATCTGGTCTGCAGCGGGCCCTAGATAGATTTCTGGTCTTTTGTAATGAACATGACCTGGCTATTAACGTTGATAAGACCAAATACATGGTGATGCACAAAAGCACAATAATTAAGAGTAAATTGTGAATGAATAACATACCGTTGGAACAAACTGACACGTTTACCTACCTGGGGATCACCATGGGCCGTAGGCTGACCTGGAATCCACAAATAGATTTACTTGTCCTCAAACATAACCAACTAGCTGGTGCCTTATTGAAAGAACACAAAGCTTCACATACTAAACCGGTGGGGCCCGCCATTGCCCTGTGTAAAGGGAAAATAAGAGCTTAAATCATTTACGGGGCTGAGATATGGGGCTATGATAATCTATCCCCCTTAGTCATAGCCCAAAATAAGTTTTTGCGCTCATTGACTGCCCTCCCCCAGTCAACACCCATTCAACCTCTACTGTTAGATTTGGGTTGTAGGGCGTTTGATGATGATGCTGGGTTTAGACCCCTCTCTTATTGGAGAAGACTGTGGACAACTCCTGAGCTACTTACTTATGCCAATGCAGTCTAGTATATTAAAGATCAAGATAAGCTTAGGAGAATAGCCTGGCTCCAATATATTAAAAGTGGTTTGCACGACATGGGATTGGGCCATCTTTGGTCTGACCCTAGGGGCAACCAATTCCCCAATAAATTGGACTTCAAAGCCTTATACTGGGAATCCAGGTTTGGGAAATTAAGGTCAGGGGCAAACAGTAGCTCCTTATCTGGTCTCTTTATGGATCATAAGTACATAAGTAGGTTTGAACCATACTGGAATTTTATCTCTAGACCAGATGATCGCAAACTATACCACCAATTTAGAGTGGGGTCTCTCCCACTTAATTCCTTTAGGAATAAATGGAAGGATGGCAATGATAGGTTCTGCCTTACATGCTTAACACAGGACGAGTCAATTACTCATGTTTTGTTTGTGTGCCCTGCCTTTGTTCGTCCCAGGTATAAATGGCTTAAGCCGATCTGTTCAAATTTAGGAACCAGATCGCATAAGACAGCATTGCGTATTTTGAGAACTAACACTCGAGAGGACATAGTTATTGCAATGGCCAAATTTTTGAGCGGGTCATGGGCCATTCGTAGATCTATTGTGAAAAGGGCTACTCCTCCAGAACCCCCTATTTCTGACATTTAATCGTACAAATGACCCAGTTGTTATTATCAAGTTTTTTTTATTTTTTTATTTGTTCTCATGATGTAAGGAAAAATCGCTATGTTTATTTAATTACCATTTTAGCAGTCTTTTTCTGGGCTGGACCCAGTTACTTAATGTTCTTAAGGATTTTAGATCCTGTGCCTTTTTATTTTTATTCTTAATCCATATGTATTCGTATTTGAATCTTTTTATTTCTTTCTTAATCTCGCTAAAGTGTATCTTTCATGATGTAACAATCGAATAAAGATTTTTTTGACTAACTGGCTACTCTAGCCTCTATTTGTTTTTGTGTTTTCATGACATCTAGCTCTGAAACTAAGCGTTCGTTTTCTGTTCTTAGGGCTCTAAGCTCGGTCTGTAGGTTAACTACGGCTGCTGCCAACTCGTTTATAGTAGTTTCCGGCATCTCAATAGACATGAGCGCTTCAAATGTGGCGCCCTTGTCCATCCTTGCTTGGGGGATATAAGAATACGTGGGCTTGGCTTTCTGTTGGGTCTTACTTCCCAATGGCAGAAGAACCAGTATCCTCAGGAGTGAAGACGGGCCCCAACTCTCCCCTGAGGTCCAGCAACCTTCAGCCAAATAAGGGGTAACAGAAAAAATGACTAATACCCCTAGTGAGAGAAGAGACAACAACAGGACCACCAGGGAAGACATTCTGCAGGGCCAGCAGGTGAGAAGAGTGAGAAGCGGGAGTTCTTGTCCTAAAAATTGCATCAACAAAAAAATAAAGAAAAGAGAGGAAGAGAATTGGCAAGTGATAAATAGGTTCTCTTCTAACAACAGTGAGAGAGATGTATTGTAAAAGCAAAGGTCAGAGAACACAGGTTGTGTTCCATCTCATACTCACAAATATACAGGGGTGTGTCCCATTTGATGAGAGGTCTCTTCTGAGAATTGAAGAAAGAAACAATGACTCTTGTCACGTTGCAGAGCGTGTGAGGCAGCAAAGCAAAAGTCAGAGGCATACGTCTGCCTAAAGGGCAAATATAATGTTGTAATAGTCGAGTTTAACTGTTGCTGAATTTTGCAGGAGCTTCCCGACAGTAAAGCGCTTCAATAAAGTTTTGTGATTCAAAAGGACAAAGAAAATAGCACAGTCATCACATCCAGCTACATGTATCACATTGCGTGATTGTGAGAAAGAAATGCCTCACATTTTATTTCAGGAGTGCTCAAAAAAAAAAAAGCGACGCTGGCAGAGTCACGAGGCAAACGTAAAACCTTGATACCCAGCCTCGTGTCAGTTAAACAAAAAGGCAATCTTGAACTGCGCTAAGGCAGCGGTTTAGTACTGTGTCTGCAGCACATCCTCGCGCGGACGGAGAAGTATCCCGTCAGGGTAATGAAGGGAAGAGGTACAAAGAACGTGGCCACTCTACCAACTCCTCACCGTATAATGACCAGAGATGTGCGAGGGAGAGGGCGGTGTGTCAGCAGGCAGGTCAGGCAGGGCCAGAAACGCCGTGAAGGAAGCGTGAGCTGGTAAAAGATCCACGGACAGCGGCGGGCAAGAGGATCAAAATCGATTCCAGAGAACAATCCAGTAGTAGCGTTCACCACTCTCTAGGAAGGACCGGCGAGGGATGAGGAATAACCACAAGGAGCCAGCAAGGAGCAGTCCGGTTCAAGGGGCGTGGTCCACAAAGAGAAAGTAAGCCAAGCACCTGAGCTCAGGGGCGAGCTTCTTTTAAGGTCTCAAAGTCAGCTGATCACATTTTTGCAGTGTAGCATGGGATAGCACACAACCCGATCACCAGAACCAATGCATTATGGGAGTGGTAGTGCTCTCATAGGTAACAGGGACAAAGTGCAGGAAGCCTGACGGTTAACAGCCAGTGTTAATAGGAAGTCTCTAAACTTCAGATGTATAACCAACCTCCTGGTAGCACCAGGCTTGGGGTCTCTACCCTCTGAATATAGAAGTCCATCATCCCAGTAGAGGCTGTGGGACCCACTGGCACTCCCAGCTGCCTCAACAGCAGCTTGCTGTCTGAGGGGTTCAGGAGAGGGGCAGCTCAGCTACTCCTGGCTCAGATCTGTCCTGGAAGGGCCCCCTGTCCCCAAGAACTCAACCTAGTCAGGTTCAAGTTCCTCTGAGACAGTTCCTTCACAGGGACTGAGATCATATCCCTCAAGAGACTGATCCTCATTCTGAGGCAGGGGGGAAGACACTGCCTTACTCGTTCTGCTCCTTCTCTTGGAAGGCACCTGGTCCATCTTTTCAGGATCCAGGGCCTGTTCAGTGGAAGACATTTTTGCGTGTGACCTATTTATGGCAAACACATCTGCAGGTATGCACATCATTTCTGCATGTGTCCTGAGTTCCACTTCAGCCTAAGCTGAAGTTTCCAAATCATTGCCCAATAAGCATTCTACAGGGAGGTCTGAGCTAACCACAACTTTCTTAGAGCCAGTTACCCCTCCCCAGGTGAAATTCACAACTGCCAAGGAATGGTCTGTCCTGACATTGCTTGCATTGGTCACTTGGTACATCTCACCAAGTATGATCTGTTCAGGGTCCACACGATCGTTTGTCACCATTGTGACACTTGCACCTGTGTCCCTATATGCCATGGTCGTCTTACCATTGATCAAAGGCTACTGTCTGTACTTGCCCAGATTACTGGGACTGACAAATATAGAGGCAATATCCATGCCTCCATCACAGACCAAAACAGCCTGAGTTGGAATTCTGAGTAGGCCAGAATACATCCCAGATCCCAAGGTTAACCCTACTATACCCTTGTTCTGTACACCACCACTTGGAACTGAGCTAGGGGGAACAGTTGCCTCAGGGGCAGTGGTGGCTGGAGTAGATTCATTGGCCCTTGGACAATTGGCATATTTTGTCCAATGTGTCTTTTATCCACAGATATGACACCAAGGTTTCTTTTTGCCTTTTCCTTTGTTAGACTGTGACTTCCCCCAGATGCAGGTTTTTGGGGCCCTTGTGAAGACTTCTGGTCTTTACCCTTCTCCCCACCCTTATCTGAGGTTTTAGCATATTGCTTCTTTTGGTCGCCACCTTGATTCTGAGTTTTCTGCTTCACCCTGGTTCTGTTCCATTTGTCTGCCTTCTTTCCCATTTCTTGGGGAGAGGTCAGATCAGAAGCAACCAAGTACTGATGCAACAACTGATTTTGGTAATTATTAAGGATCTGCTCCCTCATAATTAAATTGTACAATCCTTTAAAATCACACACTTTGCTGCCAAGTAACCAGCCTTCCAGAGCCTTAGTAGCACAATCTACAAAGTCAACCCAGTCCTGAGTCTGTGCCTTCTGGGTGTCTCTGAACTTAATTCTGTACTTTTCAGTGGTTAAGCCAAACCCATCAATGAGAGCAGTCTTCAGGACTGAATAATTGTCAGCATCCTCTTCTCTAACAGTGAGGAGCTTATCTCTACCTTTGTCAGCAAAGGAGAGCCACAAGATAGCTGCCCACTGCTCCTGAGGGACCATCTGTACCTCTGTACCTTACAGGCCCTGTCTAGTGCAGTTATCCATTTGTGGATGTCATCCCCACTCTGGTAGGCAGGGGCTATCTTGTTCAGGTTTCTATGTTCATGAGTATATTCTCTAACCCTAGGGACACTGTTCCTGCCACCATGGGACTCTAGTCGCAATCTCTGTGTTGCTCTTTGGAGCTCTATGGATTCCCTGTCTAGGGCCAATTGCTCTTTCTTGAGCCTGAGCTTGACTCTCTCAAGCTCCAGAAATTGGCACTGTCTATCATAAGAGGATTCCCTCTTATTTGATATGGAAGTCCCTACAGAAGTTCCTGAGTATCGAGATTCTACAGAGGGAGAGCTGGATCTCCTAGGTAAACTCTGTACCCTTTCTGGAGGAGTAAAGAGAGGGCCACTGGGGACTTCTCCCCCACCTGAAGGAAGATCTATGTTGTCCAGGTTAGAATCATCTTGATTCTCCTGGTCAGGGATTGAGTCCAGATCAAAGAAGGTTTAACTTCCTGGCCTTTCCTCATTCCCTGCCCCACCCACTCTATTTACCTCATCAGACTGAGGGGTCTTCCTAAGGTCATCTAAGAGCAAAATCTCAATGAGACGTTGGGTGTTTGCTGTTCTCTCTGTCCTCAACTTCCTAGATGCACACATGGCTCTCAATTCTGGAAATGAGATGTTATTGAATCTAGTTGGCAGAGAGCCACTGGCTTCTCCTCTAGAAGATATACTAATGTTAAGTGGTGTAGGCACCTACCTAACCTAGTGGAGACTAAACTCTCTTGAGTTGGCGAAAGGGTGTGCTAGACCCTTGGCTTACCCAACTCCAAGTTTAATAGAACTTACTTTATTCTAATTTTGATGTATTATATGTACCTAATGCTTAGTGGTTTTCAGTTAATCATGCAATTAGACTTATCTGGTAAAACAATAGCAAGCTTGAATCACAACCGGTGCACACCAATGTGAAAAGGTTGCCCGGTATATGCTGTCCACTAATTAAAGTGGCCACCCTGTACCAGTCCACACGGCCCTTATGATGTATGAGGTCAAAGATAACCTTTAGAAAGCTATCCTAGTGGTAGCTCTGGAGAGCAGCCTTCAGGCTTAATCTTGAAGGAATGTAAAGCTGCTTGTTTTACCAGACTATCACCTCCTAAATTACTAAATGAAAGGAGAACCACACAATGTTTATATAAAAATATGTATTTATTAATATAACACTCTCTACTAGTCTCTATACGAGACTAGGGCACAAAGTACAGAATACTGAATCAATAGAACATTTGTAAATAGCACAATACACAGTGGGTTCCAGGGGGAGACCGAACCATATACTAAACAAATGGTATAACAACAATGACTTGACTAGTCACAGTGCCTAGAGCATGTAGAATTGCTGGGACCCCAAGTAGCCACCCAGAGGACTGACACAGGGAGCCCACGGAGGACGGGCGCAGTGTGGAAACACGAACGCGTGCTCCGTACAACTTTATGGGAAAGTCGCGATTGTGAAATTACAAGTTAAGGACACTTCGAGCAACCCCTTTGGAACATAGGGGGTTCTAAGGCCAACCCACCAGTGAGTACCGAAGTACCCATGTTACCTATCCCAGAGGAGCTGGGTGCATAGGGGTCAAGTGGTGTCGGAAACCTTTGTTGTTTTCAATGGAGAGTTGCAAAGAAGTACTGCTGCCAGAAGGGCGAAGAGTATCCAGTGGAATCCAAGCCTGGATTCGAGGTGAGAAGAACCTGAAAGCAGGGGGGACAGAGTCTGGGTCACTTCAAGTGACCAGGGGCTCAGTAGTCGAATGCCCACCAATGTTGAGTGCTTCGGGAGTGAAGAAGGGTTGCTTGACTCTGCAGCCAAGGGGACCAGGAGATGTTGAGGATGACCAGAGTCTGGAGGTGAGCTGTCCCACTAAGGATGTCGAGAGCTGAGGGGTCGATGTCCGGCTGGAGCAACAACAAGCCTTGGCAAATGCAAACCATGCAGGCAGAGGAAACAAGTTACGGTGTGGACCAGCCTGATCCAGGGGACTCTCAAAGCACTGGAGAGTCAGGGCACATCTGAAACAACCAGGTAAGCCCAAGAACAAACAAGGTGACCCACGCCAGGACCCATAGGTCAACGGACCAGGGATCGCGAGGAGACCTCAAGCAAGTTTGCAAAGTACCAGCCCACGGGACACTCGAGGAGTGAAGGCCAGAAATCTTCAATGCAAATGCTGCTTGGGGTCAGGACTACACGGAGTCCAATGCACAAACTTGGGAATCATCAACAAGCATATGCAACTGCAAATGTACGCAGTGCACACGGGTTCGGGCTGCACGGTCCCCACGAGGGATACTGGTCTCAGAATTGCTGAGAGGGCAGATCAACCTCAGGGACCTTCAGGAATCCACCTCCTGTGTTGCTGAAATCTTCAGAGTCCTCAGGAGCTTGGGAGAAGCAAACCAGTCAGTCGCGTTTAGGTTCCTGCTTTTGCAGGGGAGTGACTCCTTTACTCCAAGGGAGATTCTTCAGTCATCCAGCGTTGTGCAGGCAGTCAAAGTACTAGGTTTCTTCTTAGCAGAATCTTGTCCAGGTAAAATCTAAAGTCCTGTAGTCAGGTAGCCCACTTTATACCCATGGGAAGGGGTGGAACGATTCTGTGGACCCTTCTAGAGGAGGGGCAGGACAGAGGGGTGGCTACACTCATGTCCTTTGTCCCGTTTCATGCCAGAGCAGGAGCCAATGACTACCAGAACTGGTTTGAGCGGGACCATGCACAGGGACACCAAATGTGCCCCCAGTGCAGACTTTCTGGCACTCTCAGAGTGTACCCACCCAGCCCCAACACACTAAATCCTGTCTGGGATGTGGTCACACCTCCTGGTGACAGGATGCCTATTATCATGTCTTCCTCTGCTCGAGCTTGGCTCAGCAGTAGGTGAGCAGAATCGTGTCTGTGGCTGGCAGCGTCCATTTTGTGCTGCCCAGGTAGAGAAATCTGGTATCGGGTAGACCGGTGGCCCACATATGTTCCTTTAAAAGGGTGGAATAATACCTCCCACACCAGTTATTGGTGTGGATGTATGATTCCAAGGTGTTTGACACCAAACACAACATGTTTCTAAGCATCCGTTTTAACGTTAGCATTTACCACGAGGTTATAATGCACTTAAACATATATGTCTGGCTGCATCAAAGACAACACCGGAGAATGGCCTCCAAAGGCTGCAGAGGGGCTCTGCTCATGCAGGTGCACCCTCTCACATAAAACCCAGCACCCTGCCTTCAGGATTGTTAAGGCCTGCCATAGGGGTGACTGATAGCTATTTAAATGTAGTGAATTAGATAGATATAGTGAACCTATATCTTAAGTACGTGGTGCAAGCACCAGCTTACACAGTCTGCTGTAGAAGGCTTGTCGTGTCAATTTGAATGGCCTCTCAGAGGTGGTATAATACACGCTTCAGCCCAAGGGAGGCCTCTGGGGTACCTATGCCCTGGGTACATGGGGTACCATATACTAGGGACTGCTAAGGGAACCCCAAAATCCAATCTGGAGTGTACCTAAAGTACATACTTAGCAATTTAGGGGAGAAAGCAGATAGACTGGGGTCCTGGATAGCAGGATCCCAGTCAGACTAGTCCAAAAACAGTGTGACATCAGCAAAAAGTGGGGGTAACCATAAGAAGCAGATACTACTTTCCTATATGCGACACAACGCATTCCATTACAATACGGTCGTTGTAACGACCGTGTTGTTACATCACAAACCACTACAACACAAGTCGTTACAACGACCTGCTGTAGGGGTAGTTACAATGACTTGCTGTAGGGGGCAGAATGTGTTGGATTTCAAATCTAACACCTTCCCTATTGTTGCACAGACTGGAGTTGGAATATTAAATTATACTATACCAACATCCAGCGCCCCCTACAGCAAGTCGTTGTAACGACTTGCGTTGTAATCGTATGCGATGTAGCAACGTGGTCATTGTAACGACTGCATTGTAATGGAATGCATTGTATCGCATTTGTTGTAACGTCGCATATTCCAGAAGCCCAGGGTGTTAGGTGCTCAATGCACCCAAATGATGGCTGCAATTTATTGTTCGTCATGTGGTTGGGAAGGGGACATTTACTTTGCTTAAACCAGAGACAATTGATATGTCACTGGACCAGTGCCTAATTTGTAAGATATTAAGTGCAGGTGCCCACGATTTTTCTCAGAAGGTCAGGTTGCCGATTCCTGAAGTTGCTGAGTAACTACGCTGACGAGTATTGATTCGTCTTGTTGCCTCTTTCATACACAACCCCATGCTCTCTAAACCTTGATCTCAGGCTTGTAGGTTCTTTTTCACCCCGGGTTTCTCTCGTTGTCCATTTTTTTCTATCAGTATCTTCCCGCTTTTTGCACTCTTTTCTGCCTTTCTCTATCTTGTTTAGGGTCAAAGTCTAATGATCGAAAAACAAGTTTTGGCCTCCATAGAAGAATGCCGGAGGGACTCGCCTTCTTAAACCACCCCGTCAAATTAAACACTTCTGGTGGACCCTTCCCCATGGGCCTCACAGAAATTATTTGTTTCAGAAAGTGGTTTATTATAAGGTGTGGTTATGCATTTTTGCGGTGTAAAAAAGACACAAATCTTCATTGAGTCCAGTCTGTTTTCTTTAAAAACCCTTAGCTCAACCCTAGGTAGCTATGGCTCTGTATAAAAATCTGACACCAACTTAGAAAAATAGGTTCGATTTTTATCTTTAAAAAGGCACTTCATTGACAAATATCCACCAGAGGGTTCCAGAGATATGAAGTATTGAAGAAACATTAAAGCACATATTTTCACTTAGCGCAATAAATCATTGTAATAAACTGTGACACTAAAGTTGCCATTTGTGCAGAAGTTACAGTCAGTTAGACAATTCGACTGGAGCTTCAAGTCAGGTTTATTGTAGCAATTCATTTGATACCTCGAAATATCATATTTAGTAGTCCCATTCGGACGTTAGGAATGCTGAGCTGTCAGTTTGTAACTGTACTCGCCATTGGGACCACTAGCCTTTCCACATCAAAAACGACAATGCGGCCTTTTCACTGCCAGGGCATGTAAAGTTAGGAACACACATCTCCGGCTTTTTGATATAATGCACCCAGCCTTTAGAACTCAATAGGCCTGCCTTAGGGGTGGCTTATACTTATTAAAGAAAGGGTTTGGGTTTGCCTTTACTTTAAATCGCAAAGTCGAGTTTGCAGTGTGAAACCTGCTCTGCCAGCCGGCAGTGGCGGGCTGGGAGTCATGCTTTGCTTTGTCATACTTGTGGTGGCACAACAAGTGCTGCAGGTCACGAAGAACGCTTTAACTTACAGGTATTGGGGACCCATGGTACCATTTACTAGGGACTTATATATAAGTGATCTTATGCCACTTGTGGTTGAACCAATCAGACATATACCTTTTAGAGGGCTAGAGCACTGGCACTGAGACCTGTTGTGGCAGACTCAGTGCATCTTCAGATTCGAAAAATTGGCAGCATCATTCCAAAAACTGGGGGGTGATCATGCAAAGAAAGGCATTTCCTTACATGATCCAGTGCTTCGTGGCCATGGAGAGGCCCTGCTACCCTGGGCCTAACAGCACCGTTGGCAGAATCTTTCGCCCTGTACAGTGGTCACTGCCTTTCGATATCTCACTATGAGTAACAAATACCCCAAAATTCCCTATTTCGAATATCATTATTTAACATGAGGCTAAAGACCAACGTTTTGGAAAGACCTGAGCCAAACATTTCCATCCTGCCTGACTAATACAATGTATTTTCACTAAATACGCATGATAGAATAGTTATTTAATTAGGGATAATAATTATGCTTTTATCATTTGACTGATAACTGCACCAGGAAAGTTGCTTCTTGCTAAGTCATTTCACGGATGAAAAAGGATTATTGTCAGTTGATGTCACTTTCTTTGATATGATGTCACACCATATGTAAGTGGCCTCACACATTTATTTCCTTTTTCCCCAAGGCCTCAAAAACCTAGAACAGGCTCATCCCTCGGGAGTATTTTAGTCTCATCTTCTTTCCATTGTGTGCTTGGAAGCCATCGAGTGTGAATGTCAAACCTATTTGCTTTACCAATGCTCGTTTCGTCATGAGACAAACATGACAGCAAGTCCCAGAACGCACATTGTATGTTATAAGTTTTCATACAGCGCATCTGTCGAGCCATTGCAGAAAAACCTGGCCTGGGTGAGCCACGGGAGCATGGAATTAAAAAACGAGATAGCTTTAGGGTCAAACTTTTCCCTACTGCAGCTGAGAGGTAGAGCTGGAGTGGGAACTAATCTGGGGTGCATCGTCCTGGTAGATCACACCCTATCGTTCCTTGCCATGGAGCATACTCGCTCCATCCATCCCGTGCCTCGAGTCGCACGGTATCTCCTTGATCGTCCTTAAGAGGGCAGCAGTGGCAGTTCTGACGGGCGGCCAGACTCCTCCCAGCCCATTCCACTCCCCGTAGAAGGCGCGAGTCACTCCGGATCAGTTTATCTGTCTCCGAAGTCGGACGTGGGGATGCTGCGAGACAGAGCCCGGCGGCAGCGGCGACGCTTCCCAGTACTTTAGAATGACTTCGCGTACGGGGCCGGTGATCTAGTGGACGGACCCTTCTGTCCAACACCGTAAGATGGGTTCATAATGAGACAGGGAGGGCAGTACTCGGGAGCGACCACCTGCTGCCACCTTCCCACGCGTTCCCTTGGAAGCGGGCAGTGAGAGATGAGAGGCGCTGAGCTGCGCAGGGAGGACGAGCGAGGCGCCGCCGACGGGGCTGAGGCGTGGGACTCACGGACCACACACACCGGGAGCTGAGGACGCATAGTAGGGCTGGAGGAGGAGAGCGGGACCCGGCGACAGCAGCACTCCATAACCAAGGGACTCCAGGGCATTGGGTGAGGACACTGGAAGATGGGGCACCTCATTCCGACTCAGCAGGAGTGCAATATTTCAGGACTAGGAAACAGATTCCTTTAGATATAAAGTGATCTGCCGCCAGTGGGTCCTGTGAACAGTGGGACTCTTGCAAGAAGTGCAGCTTTGGACAACGTGACCCGGGGGTGCAGAGAAGTCGGACGCAGTCGGGCCCGGGGGGACTGGAACAGCAGCTCACGGGGGACGAGCACTCGAGGGTCTGCAGGGCTGTGGTGGTTGCGTCCGTGTATTTCTCTTCCCGTTGGTGCTGTTCAGAGTCAGACCCGAGAACACTGAACTTCTGAGCTAGACCAGAGGCCCGGGAAAGGCGCTTAAACAGCCGGGCAGCGTTAAACACGTGCTGCGCGTTTAAGACAACAAATACATGAATGGTTTGGACGCTAGGCGCTCTTTGGTAGCAAGGAGACGCGCCCCCTATACGCGGTGTCGGCATTTACAGAACTAGTAATTTCTGGAGTTTAATTACGGGCCAGGCCGCTCCGGGTCGCGGCTCCTGGCCCCGGAAGACGGCTGCCCCTCCCCAGGATGGAGATGCTGCGGCGCTCCTCAGTCTTTGCGGCTGAGGTGATGGAAGCCTTCGACCGCTCGCCCACGGACAAGGAGCTGGTGTCCCAGTCCAAGGCCCTGTGCAGGGAGTTCATCCACTCTCGACTGGCGAGGGCTGGCGTGGGCTGGAGCAAGGCTGACCACAGCACGCCGGTGCCCGCGGCAAAGCTGGCCGAGGTGTCCGCCGCCCTTCTGAGGCTAGGTAAGAGCGGGGCCGGGGTTTCATCAGTGAGTCCCAGATTCGAGCCTGTTATGCAAATGTGCCAGTGGATGCAGGTGGGGACCACCAACACTTATTATAAGGCACCTGCACTTACTTTATCCATCAGACTTTGTCACAGAGCAAGAGAGAAAAAAACAAAAAAGAGGTAGAGTAATACAAAAACAGGGACAAAGGGAGAATGCAGGCATGAAAACCAACTTTCAATATTGAGATGGAGGGGCTGAGAGGGACATATTTACAAAGAATGACGCAGTGCGGCGCTGCAAGCAATTTAGCAGCGCTGCACTATCTCATTTAAAAAAATGCAGGAATGCGCCCTATTCACAAGAATGCGGTGCACACCTGTGCATTCCCTTTCGCCGGTGCTAAAAAAGCTGCCTGGCGCCAACGCATACACCCGTGTGCCAAGGTGCAAGGGTGCCTGCTTTGCAGGGACGATTGTTTATATGCAGGAAGGGACACCTTCCTGTACATAAACAATCATTAAAGGCGAATTGTTCCTTCTATGGGTGTGCTGCAGCAACACACATAGAAAGAGCAAACAACAAGGAGAAATAAAAGTATTTCTCCTTTTTGCGCCAGTCTAACACCTGCATTTCAACAGCATTAGTTTTTGGCACTGCCTCAGATTTACAGATCCTTGTCAATCTGGGGCAGCGTGAAAAAGCAATGGGTGTTGCAGTGGAAGGCCCGCAGCAACACCCATATTACACCTCTTTTACACAAAGTGATGCGTAAAAAGGGGCCATATTACAAGGCTATTAAAAGGCACGCAGGGGGCTTTGCGTGGTCTTGTAATTATGCTCCAGCACATAGCACCACCGAAGTGTAAAAAAAAAGTGATGCTCCAGTTAGGGGCTTGTAAATGGTCACAGATTATAGTTGCAATTGTGATTCTGTGCAAATGTGCGTGAAGGAGGTACACAGCTAACAACGATCGACAAAGCCAATAGTGCTGGCTGATGTTAGATGATATGCAATTGTTATTCTGTGGAAAGGTGTGTGAAGGAGGTACTCAGCACTAACAAAGCCGGTAGTCCTGACTGCTTTGAGGTGATATCAGTTTTTGTGTTATATATCTGGATGCAATAACAAAAAGCTCAGAGAGGAACCAAAATACTGGACTGGAGGTACACTATGGAAATCACATGCCCCTTTTCGAGACCCGCCCCCATTGTGCAATAGGGTATTTAAAATGGGGTGGAGGCAGTGGCACTCAGTAACAGTCACAAAAAGGAGTGCTGTGTGACGGAGGTAATGCGAAAAAACAGCTATATAAGAGGGTGAAAAAAGAAGCACATGTTGTTTCAGCAAGCTTGTGCACTCTCGCATGACACCTTTGAGCACAAACTATCAGGAGAGTCCCTAGAGAAGGTGGAGTGGATGACGAGGATATTCCTGGAAAAGGCTGAGAGTCTTCTGAAGGGCAGACCCAAACCAGAGCAGTAGCCAGAAAAATAAAACACCCCCACTTTGAACCATATCCAAAATGGAACTGAGCGATCGAGTATGGCTGGCACACACGCAGGGTAGATGCTCTACCTCAAGTGAATTTGGAAAACATTTTGATCAAGTGGTGTATTTTGCACTTCAGTTCTTGAAGAATTCTGCCTAAAAGGTAGACGTCTTCCATGTAGTTTCATGTGGACATTAATGAGATAATCCCATTTATCAAGGGTTCCCTACTGTGGCAGCTATTCCGAGCCGGAAGGAGACACTTCTAAAGAACATTTTGAAAAAAATAGGGATACATTTCATTTAAAAATTCAAACAAATTTGCTAAAAAGCTAAACGTTTTACAGGGTCACTGCTGCATATGAAAAGGCTTATCCATTTTCATCTAGCCATCCATGCACCATTCCTTCTTTCTCTGCATGCTTCTTTCTTGTTCCAACCATCCATACTTTCTATCTTTCTTTCCTTCCTTCCTCATTCATCCATGTATCCTTCCTTTCATTTTTCCATCCTCTGCTCATCCATTCACCTTTCCTTCTATCCACCTATCTGTTCATCCACCACTCAATCCATCATTGTCCCAAGCTTTCTCTCCATCCACCTATCCTTCTCTCCAGTCTTCCATCCATTTTCCTCCCCCATGCATCCATATTTATCTCCATCCAGCTATCTACTCTTCTATCCGTCCCTCAACACATCTTTCTTTTCATTAATTCAATTCTCCATTTTTAGTTCGAGCCTGGGCAGTATGACCTGCTCTGCAAGCCGAGCTGAATTAGAGTATGCACTTGAAGCTCTGCCCATATTTTTCATTGGCTTGTGTCTTTTTCCTTTGTAAATGCTGGCTTCTGATTCGGTAATCGGCTTGTTAGTCCCTCCTTAGTACCGCCTTGTCTTCATTTGTAACCTCCCACGAGGACTGGCCCTTATACTTCGGTTGTTACACCGTCAGTGTTATTTACTCTGTAAGGACTATTTTCTTCAATGGGTTTTGCCCTACTGCAGGCATAGACGTGCTTTCCTGCCCACTTTCACTTTCCCACCAGCCGGGACAATGGCGGCCACTTGTTTGCAATGCCATAGGTCTCGCATTTAGGAGAGTTTGAGCTATTGGCATTGTAAGTTACAATAGCTTAAACACTCTCAAATGCGGCACCTATTGCTTTAGAAATATATTTTTTGTGGGTTGTTTCCAAGCGCCCCATGCCGCGTTTGCACTTAATAGAGGCCACGTCCCTCTCTTTATATGCGGCTCGCCTAAAGAAAGAGGCGTGGCCTCTATTAAGTGCAAGCACGGCATGGGGCACTTGGAAACAAACAATATTTGCAATTCAATAGGTCTGGCAATTGCGGGAATGTAAGCTATTGACATTTACAGTACCAATAGCTCAAACTCTCCCAAATGCGAGACCTATTGCATTGCAAATGCTTGTTCTCTTTAGCTCTCCTTCCTGCTCTTCTTCCTTTACTTGCGCTGGGTTTCCTCGGTTTGTGGCCACGCACTCAATAGTCTGCCCACTGGATGCTTTCCCACCATCTCCTCACGTGAAACCAATTTAATTACCCATAAGGCCTGTTTCGTATATGCAGTTCCGCATTTTTGATAGCTGCACTCCCTTGCAACCGGTGTCACAGATTACAGGCACAGAGAGGAGCATGTTTCTGCATCCACTCTGGCAGTTGAATAGCTTTACTTCATGGCCAGTGGAATTCGGAAATTATAGTGGTGTGGCGTTTTGTGCATAATTTTGGATTTACCACACTTGCCACATAAACCCACCATTACTGCATAAATTTCAGGCTTCCCCCAAAAAAGTTTAGATAGACCCAAGTTGCTAAATATAAGCTCTTCTGCAGGGGCTGACGATTTCAGTATTCAGGTATAACACTGGTACAAAGGAGATGAAACCTTTGCTCAGACTGTACTAACGTTGGTTAAATAGACAAAACAGTGAAATCATTGTGCAACAGAATGTGCCGCATAATGACGTGTAATTTGCATTTTTCAAACACATATTTATCCCCCTCACCGTCCTCCGTTGCTGCATCATTCCAGGGGCCCTTCTCTGCTTCTAGTAAGAGACGTTTTAGAGGCCTTTTAAAAACCACCAGGACATGAGCAGACGTGCAGTGGGTGGAAAACTGTGTTCGGCAACTAGGGTTGGTATTTTTGTAGAGTGAGCAATGGTCTAATGCCAGAAAGAGTTTTACTTTGTGCTGATTCTAAGACAGCAAACATATATAATACTTTGTCTGTATTAACATATTATCCTCAAAGCAAGTAGACACAAATGCACAGATGCTCTACAAGCTGAAGACTTTCCTTATTATTTTGTGCCACTGTAGACTTCGAAGCACTACCCCTGGGTACCACAAAAAGACTCCTCGTAGACTATAAAGCAACCTTTTAAGTTCTCTGCATGACTCGGGTCCTCAATGCAAGACTCACTTAAAAAATGCTTCCTCGTCCTGTCCACCGTGAATATCCTCTAAATCTAGAAACAAAGAAACGCAATAGATACCTGAGAGGGAGAGGAGGCAGGGTTTTTACTCTGGTAAATATCATCGAGAGAGCTGTGTAACCGGGACATAGAGAGCAGGAAGAGCTGTGTAACGGGGACATAGAGAGCAGGGGCGGCTGTGTAACTGCAAGAGAGCGCAGAAGAGCTGTATAACGGGGATACAGAGAGCTGCGACAGCTTTGTAAATGAAAGAGAGCAGGAAGAGCTGTATAACCTGTGTAGAGAACAGTGACAGCAGTGTGACTGTAATGGAGTTCAGGAAGATCTGTATAACGGGGATAGAGAGAGCTGGGACAGCTGTGTAAATGAAAGAACAGGAAGAGCTGTATAACCTGTGTAGAGAACAGTGACAGCAGTGTGACTGTAATAGAGTTCAGGAAGATCTGTATAACGGGGATAGAGAGAGCTGGGACAGCTGTGTAAATGAAAGAACAGGAAGAGCTGTATAACCTGTGTAGAGAACAGTGACAGCAGTGTGACTGTAATAGAGTTCAGGAAGAGCTGTATAACGGGGATAGAGAGAGCTGGGACAGCTGTGTAAATGAAAGAACAGGAAGAGCTGTATAACCTGTGTAGAGAACAGTGACAGCAGTGTGACTGTAATAGAGTTCAGGAAGATCTGTATAACGGGGATAGAGAGAGCTGGGACAGCTGTGTAAATGAAAGAGCAGTAAGAGCTGTATAACGGGGATAGAGAGAGCTGGGACAGCTGTGTAAATGAAAGAGCAGGAAGAGCTGTATAACCTGGGTAGAGAACAGGGACAGCTGTGTAAATGAAAGAGCAGGAAGAGCTGTATAACAGGGATAGAGAGAGCTGGGACAGCTGTGTAAATGAAAGAGCAGGAAGAGCTGTATAACGGGGATAGAGAGAACTGGGACAGCTGTGTAAATGAAAGAGCAGGAAGAGCTGTATAACGGGGATAGAGAGAACTGGGACAGCTGTGTAAATGAAAGAGAGCAGGAAGAGCTGTATAACGGGGATACAGAGAGCTGGGGAAGCTTTCTTAATGTAAGAGAGCAGGAAGAGCTGTATAACGGGGATACAGAGAGCTGGGACAGGTGTTCTAAATGAAAGAGCAGGAAGAGCTGTATAACGGGCATACAGAGAGCTGGGGCAGGTGTGTAAATGAAAGAGAGCAGGAAGAGCTGTATAACGGGGATACAGAGAGCTGGGACAGCTGTTCTAAATGAAAGCGCAAGAAGAGCTGTATAACGGGCATACAGAGAGCTGGGGCAGGTGTGTAAATGAAAGAGAGCAGGAAGAGCTGTATAACGGGGATACAGAGAGCTGGGGAAGCTTTCTTAATGTAAGAGAGCAGGAAGAGCTGTATAACGGGGATACAGAGAGCTGGGGCAGGTGTGTAAATGAAAGAGAGCAGGAAGAGCTGTATAACGGGGATACAGAGAGTTGGGGCAGGTGTGTAAATTTAACAGAGTAGGAAGAGCTGTATAACGGGAATAGAGAGAGCCGGGCAGCTTTGTTAATGTAAGAGAGCAGGAAGAGCTGCATAAAGGGGATACAGAGAGCAGGGGCAGGTGTGTAAATTTAACAGAGTAGGAAGAGCTGTATAACGGGAATAGAGAGAGCCGGGCAGCTTTGTTAATGTAAGAGAGCAGGAAGAGCTGCATAAAGGGGATACAGAGAGCAGGGGCAGGTGTGTAAATGAAAGAGAGCAAGAAGAGCTGTATAACCCAGGTAGAGAACAGGGACGGCTGTGTAACTGTAACAGAGCACAGTAAGAGCTGTATAAACCGGGTAGAGGACAGGGATGGCAGTGTAACTGCAATAGAGAGCACGAAGAGCTGTATAACAGGGATAGAGAGCAGGGGCGGCACTGTAACTGTAATAGAACGCAGGAAGAGCTATATAATGGGGATAGAGAGAGCTGGGACAGGTGTGTAAATGAAAGAGCAGGAAGAGCTGTATAACCCAGGTAGAGAACAGGGACGGGTGTGTAACTGTAACAGAGCTCATTAAGAACTGTATAAACCGGGTAGAGAACAGGGATGGCAGTGTAACTGTAATAGAGCTCACAAAGAGCTGTATAACGGCGATAGAGAAAGCTGGGACAGTTGTGTAAATGTAAGAGAGCAGGAAGAGCTGTATACCGGGGATACAGATAGCTGGGACAGCTTCGTGAATGAAAGAGAGGAGGAAGAGCTGTATAACCCAGGTAGTGAACAGGGACGGCTGTGTAACTGTAACAGAGCTCAGTAAGAGCTGTATAAACCGGGTACAGAACAGGGACGGCTGTGTAACTGTAATAGAGCGCATGAAGATGCTGTATAACAGGGATAGAGAAAGCTGGGACAGTTGTGTAAATGAAAGAGAGCAGGAAGAGCTGTATAACCCGGGTAGAGAACAGGGGCGGCAATGTAAGTGTAATAGAGCGCACAAAGCTGTATCACAGGGATAGAGAGAGCTGGGACAGGTGTGTAAATGTAAGAGAGCAGGAAGAGCTGCATAACCTGGATAGAGAACAGGGATGCAGGTGTAACTGTAACAGAGCTCAGGACGAGCTGTTTAACTGGGATAGAGAGAGCTGGGACAGCTATGTTAATGTAAGAGAGCAGGAAGAGCTGTATAACGGGGATACAGAGAGCTGGGGCAGCTTTGTTAATGTAAGAGAGCAGGAAGAGCTGTATAACGGAGATACAGAGAGTGGGGGCAGGTGTGTAAATGTAAGAGAGCAGGAAGAGCTGTATAACGGGGATACAGAGAGCTGGGGCAGGTGTGTAAATGAAAGAGAGCAGGAACAGCTTTATATCCCGGGTAGTCAACAGGGGTGGCAGTATTACTGTAATAGAGTGCAGGAAGAGCAGAATAACGAGGATGGAGAGAGCTGGGATAGCTGTGTACATGTAAGAGAGCAGGAAGAGCTGTATAACCCAGGCAGAGAATAGGGAGGGAAGTGTAACTGTAACAGAGCTCAGGAAGAGCTGTATAACCTGGGTAGAGAACAGGGACGGCAGTGTAACTGTAATAGAGCACACAAAGAGCTGTATAATGGGGATGGAGAGAGCTGGGACAGGTGTGTAAATGTACGAGAGCAGGAAGAGCTGTATAACCCAGGTAGAGAACAGGGACGGCAGTGTAACTGTACCAGAGCCCAGGAAGAGCTGTTTAAACCGGGTAAAGAACAAGGACGGCAGTGTTAATTGTAATAGAACGCAGGAAGAGCTGTATAAACGGAATACAGAGAGCTGGAATAGGAAGAGCTGTATAAACGGAATACAGAGAGCTGGAATAGCTGTTTAACCAGGAACAGATGTATAAACGAAATAGTTTTTTCTATGTTAACTCTGCGGATGTACCACTAGTGTGTGATTCACTTGCATGGTGTGCTTTCAGTAGTATAAAAAAGAAGACAATCATGTTGTCTTTTGTTCCTCCTTACGGATGTACACTTGGTTACCACAACAAAGGAACGTATGTATGCATGAGTGTGTGCATGCTGATTCTGCAACATTGCAAATTGGAAAATACAAATGATTCATGCATCATTGATCGGGTCCCTTCTGGTCTAGATGAAGGCTGACTGAGCTTTGAGGTAAACTAAGGCTGAAACATGTAGACCCCATGATGCTGGAGTGCTAATCAACTTCCTGCATCCTCATGGTACATTTTGTACCCTTTTTAATCTTTCCAGGGGACCCATGAATAAAATATCTGGCTGGTTCTTTCCTCTAAGTAATGGATTTCTACACCTGATTCCTACCAATGTCAAGAGCGCCCTCAGGAAGGTTGAGTCGGAACAGATGTACCCTCATTGTAGGCGAGGGACTGGTGATGAAACATTCCACAAACAATCTGTGTGTGAGAATCCCCAATAAACCCCAGAGGGGTGTCTTCTGCAGGGCAGCTATTACCGTGTAGGGTTTTACCCTACTGCCCCTAAAATAAGTGGTCCTTATCTAACATATTACATTGATTACCTTCTGGAAGATAATGTCTTCTCTATTCCTGTTGTCTCCTTCAATTTTTATAACATATAAATAAAATAATAAACAATAACTTCTAATAGAGGAAATGCAGTCCAAGTTGGTCAACACACAGTAGAAGA
Source organism: Triturus cristatus (assembly GCF_964204655.1). Taxonomy (NCBI): domain Eukaryota; kingdom Metazoa; phylum Chordata; class Amphibia; order Caudata; family Salamandridae; genus Triturus; species Triturus cristatus. Next base: position 650,926,768 of record NC_140594.1, read on the forward strand.
CCTACAGCAAAGTGTGAAATCACCTGTTCAGTGGGTGTATTTGAAAATAAATGTACCCTTCTCCTTCCTGTTCCTCGGTCTGACAGCTATGTGCATATATGTTACTGTATCATTTAGGCAGAGATGTGCATTAGGGTTGTGACTGGGACATTGTGTTGAGGGAAACAGGAAGGTGTCCCAAGCATCCATTTGCCATTGTTGTGCGAGCAGGAAAAGACAGTCTCCTTCATCCCAGGACTCACTGTCAAGTGCCCTGGGATCCTTCAAGCGGGAACTCATGAATTCCGTCCTCGATCCCATGAATATTCACATTGTAGCCCCCCAATCCAGGCATCTGCAGCCTCTCCTCTTGTATTGTCTTTAGCTCTCTTCTTTCACCAGGTTCTTCCTCACCTGCCTGCACCCTTCGCGCTAGTCCGATACCCAAGACCAGTTACCACGAAGCACAACCAGCCTAGACGCGACCCTTTTTGGGACTGTTGAACGTCTGTCCACAACAGTTCAAAACGCTCTTCACACATTCCAGCTGTCACAGATGATATTAGGCGGTCTTCCTGCATACAGTGCTAGTCAATACAGTGCTAGAGCCTTACAGGGGGCCACTGGAGGCTGCCTGGCACCACACAACCAACCAGTCAATTGGCAGCCATATCCCTATGTCGGGTACGAGGAACATAGATACAGAAACTGACTAGAGAAACTCTGCAACCGACAACAGAGTAGGACCGCACAGGGGATCTGATAGCAAGAATAATGCACAGCTTCTCTGTTAAGGAGGGGACTGATCAAATCTTTAAGTTGTGCTGCAAGGGTTTAATAGCATGAGTTTCCATAGGGCAGCCTCAATTGTAATAGTAATGCCATCACCCAACGCACGTGTGTTTGGTACTTTTATTGCACAAAATGCACTGGTATGAAATCCATATTTCACATGGAACTGTTAAATATGAAAACTATTCCAAGGCTCTCTGTTGAATATGGATTTCATCATAATGGTAGCGCCTGAACCGCTCTGTAGAGCTTTACTAGGAATAAGGAGCACGGAGGACCACAATATGACTAGATTTGAGATTTTCCCAAAAATTGGGTCTTAAGCCAATTATAGAAATGGCTAAAAATTATTTGGCTATAACATTATCAACAGCCATATATGGGGCAGCAATCTGGGGGATAACTGACGTGACAGCACATCAATTTCTTAGAAGATACTTTTATCAAAAGGTTGTTGTCAGTCCCACTAACATGTAATACCTTTGTTGCACATAATGAAGCAAGAATGCCATTTATTACTGACACCATTAAATTAGCTCCACTCTCTCTTTGGTTATCAGTATGGAAAGGGGCACAGTGGGTTTGAACCAGAAAATCTTGAAAGATATCCTGAACTTGGATCATGTTTATCAAATCCCCTGGCTATCGTATGTTAGGCAAATCGTAACTTCGCTGGGACTTGCTTTCTTATATGATACCCCGACCCTTTTTGAACATTATCCCAAATCTAGATTGAAGGTCATTTATTTAAGGAAAGTTACTCGTGACAGGTGGGATAGTCATAGAGAGAAACAATCTGTATGGTTTTATGAAAGCATATCGCAGATACCTAAATATTGTCATTGTTATTTATGGTTTGTCGAGAACAAACCAGCATCATCTTATCCTGACCAGATTTCGATTGAATTTCATCCCGCTAATGTTAGGCCATCCAAATAATTTATTCTCTATAAGTAATCTACGGCCCTGTCCGTGTAACAATAGGGCGACCCAATCGACTTCCTATTTTTTTGTCCTTTGTATATAGTAGAGAAAAAGATTTTTACTATCCCACTTATTAAAGAAATTCTCCTTGCTTACCCCAGTCTCAGCTCTCTCCTTACTTTATCAATTAGAAACCCCATTGGCTTGCTATGTACTTGCTTCTTTTCTACTGGCTGCCTTGAAAACCTGTAAAGTTTTTAGTATAACATCTATCACATTTTAAGACCATCGCTCCAGTCGATGCATTTGCTATTAATACTTATGATCGCTGCTATTTGATTCTATTTTTAACCTGCAGGGTAAAATCTCCCTGGTTTCTGTATTGTATTTATTCTATGATTGGCTTCTCAAATGTAATGAATTTTTTTTTTATTATGTGTACTTTTATGCATTTTCAAAGTGCGAAATAAAGTCGGTTGATGATGATGACAGACCAGGGTGGATTTAAAGATCTACCATTTGTTGACTGTCTCTGCACGAGAAACTATAAAACAACACTTATGTGAAAACTGTCTCTGTCTGCTTAGGGCCCCTGTAACAAATCTGTTCTTTTTAAGTGCCTATGCAATGTTTATTGTATCTTTTATATGTAAGCACCATAAAGCTATGCAGTTGATGGACTACATATAAACCAAAATGAGACAAATACAAATGGCTGGTTCAACATCAGTCTAATGCGGTATAGAAGGCATTTGATGTAGAATGGCATTCTCCTGGCCATAGCTGCCAAGGTCTCAGATTACTCCAGTGTTAAATTTCCATAACTTCAGAGTAATTATGAAAGACAATTAACGAAAATGAGTGACACTTTCTCACAAGCAAAATCAAGCAATGAAGACGAGGGAATCTCTCTCTCTCTCTTTCTCTTTCTCTTTCTTTCTCCCCCGCCCCCTCTGCTGGAAAGCACCAGAAATGGAAGGGCACTAGTGGCCTTCTGACCTGATCCTACTCTTAAACAAATGTAACATAGGTGGGCCACCTACAGGCAACTTCGAAGAAAGCTGTGATTTTATTATTAAGTGTGAAAAGCAGACACACTAATGACCCCTGCTTTAAAATGTGCAGCTGCCAGGGGCCTGCTGGGCTGAATGGGATTGAGCACGACATAGGGACTATTTGTATATTGAAACAGCTGCATTGGAATGTAAGCTGTGTACTTTTTATTCTGTAAATGTCTCCCCTGATAACGCGGGCGGGAATTTTCTGTGCTTGTGCTCCTTGGTGGACAGGACGTTTACTGACACACTGTAAAAACAAGCATTGAAAATGTAACAGGTCTCGCCTTTGATTAAGTTAAAGCCATTTGCTTTGCTAATGGTATTGTATAGCAAAGCAAATGGCTTTAACTTAATGAAAGGTGAAACCTATTGCATTTTTAATGCTTGTTTAGTTATGCTTTACATTATTGTGGGTGAAAGCTAACATATTTATTAGGCATATTATAGAACAGCATTGACACCTGTGGTGTCACCCATACATACACACATAAAACCACCAACACACAGAGTCACTGACAGAGAAGACGGAGAGATACACAACACTAAAAGTGCCACCGACAAAGACATACGCCACTGATACAGAACACCGATATACTCGCAACATGTGAAGCAGCAGGTTGACCCAAGTATGTGTTGGGATTGTACAAAACAGGCCTTTCAACAAGATACAGCTGAAGTGGTCTGCAGGCGGAACCTCAAACAAGAATAACAACAGTGAATAGCTATCATGAATCTGGTGGGGGTGGGGCGTACTGTGGTGGCAGCCAACAAATGCGAGACCAGGCGCACTGCACATCCAGGCCTTGCAGGGCAGCAGTAGCATGGTTCATGTAGTGCAGTGCTGCACTGTAATGGCGGATGTGTTCCTTCATGGCCGAGGCTGCACTCCCAGAGATGCACTCTGTTGCTGGTGAACCACGGTAAGGTCGGTGCCGTATAACGGAGCAGCGCGTGGCTCTGCAAGGCCAGCGCTGCGCTGGAACGGCGGGGGCCCGTGGCGCTGTACTCTCTCTCTGTGCACATGGCCTGGTGACCTGCCAGCCCGACCTTGCCTGCTTCCTGAGGAAAACAAACACAATCAGGTCCAGACCAGATCTGACTAAATCCACTCTCGCATAGCAAATCCTCAGCTATTCACTCAGTTATGTCCAAGATAAGAACAACGCACTCAGGGGCAGGGAGGGATGAGCAATGAAGGCGGGCCCTTCCAGAATGCCCCATACACTCACCCCCCCGTCGGGCACTCCAGTGAGGGGAAATTATGAGTGCGCCTCCTGCTATTTGTTTTTTTAATAATACGCATAAATTAATAAAAGACACTATGAAATGCATTAGGCTTGTTTTAGTAAATAACGGTGCCTGAATTAACTATCTATACATTTAGTCTAAGCATTTCTAACCATTACTCACCCAAAAATATGTACCCCATTCTCTGGGACCACAAAGCAATGTGAAGGGCCTAAAGGCGACGTAAAACAAGCGGCTGCCACCGGAATCAATTCAAATATTTCCCTTTACTGAATGTAGTGTAACTTTGAATGCATATTGTTCTCTCCTATATCCCGTTATTGTTTTAATTAATCTTGACAGAACCGCTTGAATGACTTTCACGTAATACTCATGAAGAGTTCATAACAAAAAATAAAAGCTGGAGCCCGGTGACGGGAAGGGGAGAAAGGAGGGTGGGTTGAGGGAGCAGCGAAAAAACACACAACAATTAAACCACAACCCGCATGGTGCTTGTGAAAGGGTGCTGCGCTGATACAAAGGGGGGGGGGGTCACCAGGGCCGACTTGTAGAAGGCGAAGCAGCCGGAATACCCGTGTCCTCCCTGTGACCCCTTGAACCTCTGAGCTCTGTGCCTGCCTGCCGCCAACCAATCACAGAGCCGACTTGTGCATGCTCCAGGCGTGAAGGCATCATGGTTGCAGGAAGCCCGTAGCACTGTCTTGTGTGCTTCACAGCTGACATGAAGACTTTTCTTATCTGCTTGTTAAATAAACAAGCAGATAAGAAAAGTCTTCACGACAGCCGTGAAGCAGGTGAGCCAGTCTGGGTGGGCCAGAGCAAAAAGCCAAAGGTAGGCAACGAAAACCCTCCTTTCCAATGGGAAGCCAGCGTTTACCATAAAATCTGACACTCCCCACTGGAAATGAGGGCGGGGCTTAAAACCCTTTTCTAAAAGTACTCATATGCAATAAATCTCGCCGAGCGAGCTACGCATGAGCGCAGCAACGCTAGGCGAGACCTAAAAATATTTTATTACAAATTTCCTATGCACTCGGTCTTTGTTAAGGTATGTGTATTGGCCTCTCACATACTATCTACTCATACATGCACATCTTAGTGGAAATGAATATGAAATCACCAGTTAACAATGTGGGTTTAGACTGAGAAGTGCATTTAAATCCAGATCTGTGACCTGAGGCACGTACTGGCTGAACCCAGAGAAAGTTATGTTATTATAACCAAAATCCCAGCAAATAACTTAGCCGGACCCATGTCAGTTTCCATAGCAACCGGTCCCCTCTTTATGACCTGGTTCCAGCTCAAGCTTCAATATGAAAGCTCTCTCATATGCCTAATGGGAAGCAAATTACTATACACACAATAAAATAATGATACAGTACAATAAAATATTCAGTAAAGCAGTTAAATAGTTCCCGACTTGCAAACCAATTATTTTATTTTACTATCATGTAATCACTATTTGAGGAGCCAAGAAATTGCATTTGAGCACTCACCTGACACTGTGCTCGGAACTTAACTCCGGTGCCTGGCAGCTGATGACGATCTGCCTTGAGAGTATGGGTGTATCGGCCCACCTACGCCATCCAGAGAGGAAAGAGGGACGACTGGTGAAAACTTCATGCTGGGCGATGGTGCAGCAGCAGGTGGGCCCCCAGAGTGCTCAGAAGCTGTTAAGTGGCAGCATCATGGGCATTGATATCCTGCCGTGCTATGCCCATGCACTGAACCCCACTTAACCACCGTGGCTGGTGTTGAGTGTCAGGGTGGGGGGTAAAATCCTTGACCAGTCATGGCCTGAAATATCAAGTACGTACCCTATTGGCTAGAAAGTAATAGAAGGCAAGTGAGTGCTGAACACAGCCCCCGTGGATACTCATGATTGCTAACAGTATGTTCCAGCAGATGATTCACAAGACAGCGAGCCGGTGGGGTCGGGTCCAAAACTTCATGAAAACTGCTGACGCCCACCCGTTCACACCGCAAGAGACAGCAGGGGTGGAAGGACCTGTCTATTAGTGTCTGGCGTGATTGATAATTCCACATCGACATTGGGTGCATAGTATTACACTGTATCACTGTGCAGGCTGAGCTCACCTGCGGCCCTCAAGCCTGCCAGGAGCAGCGCCCAGTGCGCGCTGCTGCTGCAGCTTGTATAATGCATTACTATAGCAGTACTCCAGGTGACAGCTGAGGAGGCGCTATTATAATGCGTGACATTGCATTTCAGTGCCATGATGCAGATCACCTCACTGAAATGCATAATTCTAACGCCTGATGCGTGGTACTTGGCTGGGCTGCCTGACGATGAGGGCTATGAGCAAGAATGCCCCGTCCTAACGGGAGATTGGTAGGGGATGGGGGGGAGGTAGTGCTCCACGGCCCGGCGGTTGGATGACAGAGCTTGATAGATGCATGCTGGCAGAGACGGAGGTTTATGTAGCTAGGGGATGTCCAAGAAAATGGGATCGGAAGTGGGAAAGGTGGAACAATTACCGAGGGAAACCTGTAGCGTCCCCCTCGGCAGAGCTTGAAATGCGTCAACAGGCAGAAGGAACAGATTGAGTGGAATGTATATTTTGTTTAATGACTTGGTACACAAGAAAGTGAGGTCAGAAGGAACTTATCCTCAGCCTATGTTGTATAATGATGTTTTTAAACCAATAAACAAATTTAAACAAAAAAGAATGCCCCGTGATAGTATGCAAGATGGGACTCTTATCAACTCTAACCAGACTTCAGTAGAGCTTTCCTGACCCCTTGTCAAATGTCCAGGCATTATTAACACTCTCAGGGGTCCCCACCAGAATGATTAGGGGAACCCACACATTCCCATGCCCTCTGATGGCCTTTAGGAGTGCCCCGGGCTTCGCCAAAGAATCAAAGTAGGCGTAAAATATAAATATATGGATCTGATAGTCCCATCAACTACAGTTGATGTGATACTGGTGTGACTGGCCGTGGTGGCTATTGTAATATATATTAAGCATTTGATAAAAATGGAGTGTAAATTTAGAGAACATGCCACAAGCCCCCGGTCACCGTGGCGGATGCTGTGACCTGTTTAGGGCAGGGTGTTCATCAGGCGGCTCAGTGGGGGAACTATGGGCTTGGATCCTGCTTCGCCAAACTCTATACTGGCCCTTTAGCCCTTACACTCATGCTCATAGAATGTAGGAGTAAGTGGTCATGGCACATAGGGGTGTGGCCTGAGGATAGATAAATATGTTTGTGCGGGCAGTTCACCCTGCTAAAATTTGTAGGCCTGATTCTTGGTTTTTAACATCAGCCCCTGCACTGCAGAAACAAAAGGCATGTTTCTCCTTAAACATGGGCCTATCTCTTCACACAAGAATAATGTCCATCCGAGACAAGGACAGCACCCCCTCATTGAACACGGGCACACTGCACTGCAGAAAACTAGACAAGCGTTGGCAAAGCCAATAGGTCTCACCTTTGTCACCTGCTTAGCCAATTGTTTTTGGCCATGCTGCAAAGCATCCCCGATGTTGTGCAGTGTGGCTAAAGTTTAAAAAGTTTCAAAAAAGGCCTTTGGCACAAGTGCTGCATCATTTTTTAGTTGCACACACAACACATGCGCATGCCTACAAAATTAAGCTGGCACTTTTTTCTTGTTAGTGACCGATCAAAGTTGGATTGGTAAGTAAAAAATACACAGTGTTTTTGTTATAATTTAAAGTGTGGGGGGATCGGGAATGGAAGCAACAGGTAGTAGGGAAGCCTAAGCAACACAGGGAGAGCGGAGGGCACGGGAAAGCAATAGAGGGTGGATGTTAAAGCAATACAACAGGCATGGGTAGGAGGGAGCAACACAGAGGCTGCTCGGGCAACGGGCAGAAGCCCACAGGTGAGTGCAACGGGAGGGGTTGGGAGAAGCACTCGGATGGCCGAGATCAACATGGGGTGAAGGGAGAGAGAAGTACACAAGTTTGACAGTTTGAAAACACATGCACTTTCATTCAGTGCTTAACAGAAAAGAAAAAAGTAATGCTTGAAAAGTAAGCACTGGAAGCGGAGATGTTAGCCCAAAAAAGCAATGGAAAAGAGGCAATGCTTCATGGGAGGGACAACCACCAGAATGACAATCTGAGACACAAATAAGAAGCAGGCAAATGAGAGTGACAGGAAAGTCAACTAATGGTAAGCAGTGGGTTGTGTCCAAGCCCCTCTAAGTACTTGCTAAGCCACAATATGCCTCGCTAGAGATAGCGCATGTGCTGTCTAGTAGGCAAGACCTAACAAATGACTCATGCAAACAAGCACGGTTGAAAGCTCCATAGGGACGAGGAAATGCTCCTTCTTCAAACCCGGGCATGCTGAAAGGGTGGGTCACTGGAGAAGGCAAGCAGTGCAGTAATGTATTCCCCGCTGGCCAGCTGCACTGCTGAGCACTAATCCACTCTGTAACGCCACCAGCCACAAGAAAGCAGGTTGCACATCCATAAATGTCAGCTCCAACAAGCCTAATCTTATTCATATGATAAAACACAATGGAAAGTATCATAATAACCTTAAAACAGCTGTCGGAAGAAAAGACACTTAACACAGGAAACACAAATGGGAGAGGGACAATTTATAGAAAGTAGTTCCACAGGAACGAATAAACACAAAAGACAGTTTGGGGAAGATAGTGACTTATGGGTAGAAGAAACACATACGCTCACTTAAAGTACTGGAAGAAGAAAGGAGAGGAAGAGGTAATGAGGGTGTGTTTAGTGCACGCAGTGAGCACTGTGGGCTGTTCTGTACTTGAGAGTGAGCGGGCCATGTTCTGCAGACCGTTGCCCCTTCTCTTCCGCTCATCAGAACGCCATTTGCTAATCCTTGGCTTTCAAGTACTGTTGTGTACAGGAGCGAGGGGAAGTGGTAAAAGTGCCATCTCATGACCGCAGAGCCTCATTTCCAGGAACCCTTGTCCAAAGAAAGATAAGATACATTTGCGTCTCAGTCCATCCTCAGAGTCCACCCAGTTGACACACATCTCAGGAAAGTATTACACTATGTCTCTCCATTCAGCACAACTCCCCCTTTATGACCTATGATGTCTTGCAACCTCAGCATTTCTTTGTAAGAGTGTTTGATTGATTTATGTATAAGAAACTCAGCAGTCCAGTAGGACACCAGCTATGATAGCAAACAACTGATTTTTATCATTGCTGAATCAATTTGCACTAATCCTGCCACATAATATCTATTGTGAAAGTTTTTGGTGAGGATCAGTGAGGGAGAAGCTGCTTGAGGCACATTGAGGAAAAAACATTTTTCTGTAGAAAGGCCAAGACTATCAAATATAAAACAAGACCCAAATTTTGGGTGTTTTGATAGACCAAAATATACTTCCTATGGTGCTCAAATTGGTGATGCAACAAATATATATAGTGCTCGCGATTCAACATCTTTTCTCAATATTAGAATCCAGTGCAGTGTGTCGACTGCCACCAGCTCACACTTCCAGGATCTCTGCATTGTCTGCCATGCCACTAGCGCAAACTCCCACCAAACCTCCTAGAGATCCCTCTACCCACTGGGATGCCTCCCTTCCACCCCATTATTCCAGGCTTCTCTTTATGTTTTTTTCAACCAGTAATCTTACTCTAGACACAAAAGACCACAGGCAGACAAGATTCCCAACCTTGAAGGTGAGCCAGTTACAGCGGCAGTCATCAGAAAGATTCTGGCCTTGAACACCACGGAGCTGCTGATTAGTTCATCTCAATCCAGCTTGCCTTGCGAATAAGACCTACTAATTTTATGCTCGCCATGTTTCTTAGCCGGAGAAATAAAGATGCCTTATGGGTCAGAACTCATGGCCTTGTTCCCGGAAACTTCTAGAGTAAAGAAAATCGAATGCTTTCAAACAATCTTCTTGATTAATTCCTGAGGCGTGTGATCCATTCTCTCTTTCAATCTATTTTCACCAGACCTGTTCTGTTACTTGGAATCTGTATTTCATGCAACTGGCATTATGTGTGTCATAATGGCTTTCTAACTGTATGGAGCAATTAAACACAGGCGAACCTACATGTTTGGTTGGGGAGATGCGTGATTGTAGCACGACTTATGTGGGAAGAGTTAGGTATGGTGAGTGAGGGCCTCATATGTGATATGGCCATCCTGCGGCAAACCTGATGCTGGTAGTATACATGCAGTGTTTACAGACGTATGTGAGAGGAAGTTGGATGCCCTCACGTATAGCCTTTATTCTGGTGTTCTAGTCCCTTCTTAGGCTGGTCGTGCTACCTTACTCTCCAAAAGACCTGGACAACAAACATGGATTGTGCTTACTGGTCCAGTCCACCAACAGGTTTGTGTTGACAATGTAGAACCAAAAAATATTGAAGTTGCACATTGGATGACCTATATGTTCACTGACACGGTCCATTAAATAGGATAGCAAATCATCTTATTAGGAACAGCAAAAATAGACCCTGAATACAGACTGCAGTTTACATTGAAAGAAATGTTGACCAAACATCAACTAGGCCTCATGAGATTATGATCCATGTTTAGCGCAAAGAGCCTTAAAACTGTGTGTGTACAGCCCAAAAAATCGAATCCAGAATTGATCTTCTCTGGATGCCAGGAATGTGACTTGTTGCGGGTCTAATGTGTCTGGATCCTACCAAAAGGCATATCGGATCATGCACCACTTCTTCTTGAATGGGGTGTTCCTGCAGTCTCCCTTTGTCCAATGTGGAGATTCAATGTGTGGCACCTGACTGACCATGATTGCCGCAGATTTTGTGGAGGCGGAGATACGCACCTTCTTCCAAAACAACCGGGGCTTGGTGCCTTCCGTGGGGTTGTTATGGGCAGCAAGTAAACCCACCTTACAAGGTCGCCTCAGGGGGTATGTGAAACTTAGAGAGCGGCAACGGCAGACACAGGTGATGGAGCTGGAGGCCCAGATCCTTGATTTAAAGCGGCAAGTGGGTGGCTCCAGACCGGGGGTGGCCAATCGTCCATTGGAGAGTGAGGGCTAGACTGCATCAGGTCTCTCTAGAGGAGGTGCGGCAATGCTGGAAGGCATCTACCCAGAGAGCATACGCCCCAGGAGACAGATTGGGCAAACTGCTATATTTGCTAGTGAGTCAGGAGGACTCCAACAGAGTTATCCCAGCTATTAGAGATTCCTCTGGTGTCCTATGTGAGGAACTACCCGCAATTGCTGAAACGTTTGCGACCTTTTATCAGGAACTGGACGCGGCACACCCGACTCCACCGGGTGAGCTTGACCATCCCATTCTTAGAGATGTGCCCCTGCCATCTATCCAGTCCTCCTTTGCCCGAGAGCTGGACCTGCCATTATCAGTTGAGGAAGTTGGGCAGGTAATATCTGATTTCAGTCCAGTAGGACCTCTTGTCCCAAAGTGTTTCCCATCAAATTTTTTAAAATTGGACATAGATCTCTTGACTCGGCATCTATTTGCCCTTTATACTGAGGTGCTGAAGTGTGGCTCCTATTTTTTTTTTTTATTATTTTTTTTTTTATTTTTGTTTTTGTGATTTATAGAGCGCCTGGTGACCCGTAGGCATCCCCGCGCTATTAACCTGTAGCGATCCAGAAGGTGGAAAGGGAGTGTGTTATTTGGGGAACAGGAAAGTTTTGAGTTTTTTACGGAAGACCATGTAGGAGGGTTCCAGGCGTAGACTGAGCGGGAGAGAGTTCCAAGCTGTAGCGGCTTTGACCGAAAATCGGCGGCCGCCGGTGCGAGCCTTCCTGAATTTGGGCACCCTAGCGAGATGTTCGGAGTCGGAGCGAAGGGATCTTGAGGCTTTGTAGGGGGTAACCAAGTTTTTAAGCACGGCGGGACCAGCTCCATTGATGAGCTTGTGGGTGGTGCATAGGGCCTTGAACTCTACACGTTGGCGGACCGGAAGCCAGTGTAGGGTTTTGAGGGCAGGCTTAGTTGACGCTCTAGGGGAGAGATTCATGATGGTCCTGGCAGCCGCATTCTGGGTGCGTTGAAGTTTGTTCAGGGTGTACTCCGGGGCCCCCAGATAGATGGCATTACTATAGTCTAGTCGGGCTAGGACAAGACCCTGGACAAGTAGTTTCCTGGAAGGGAGTGGTAGAAGGGGCAGTATCTTGCGTACGGACCGTAAAAGACCGAAGCAGGTGCCAGCTGTCTTAGCTGCCTGTGTTTTCATGGACAGGTCGGGTTCCAGCCAGACTCCTAGAGTTTTAATTTCCTTTCTAGGAGAGGGGATTTCGCCGAAAGTATCAGGCCAGGATGTGGATGGGAAAGCAGTCCATTTATTACCCAGGAGCATGACCTCGGTCTTAGCGCCGTTAAGTTTCAAGGCCGAGTCACACATCCAGGTGTGAATGTCCTGGAGGCAGAGCAGCAGGCTGTCAGGATGGCTGTCTAGGTGGGACAGGGAGACGACCAGTTGGGTGTCGTCAGCGTAGTTGATTATTTTTATATCGTAGGGGGCCACTACGTCTTCCAGGGACGCCATGTATACATTGAACAGGGTGGGGCTAAGCGAAGACCCCTGGGGAACTCCATTCTTCAGTGGGTGAGGATCTGATCTGGAGTTGCCGTCCCACACCTGAAAGGATCGCTGGGAGAGAAAGGATTCGATCCACGCTCGCGCTGTACCCACAATACCTGCCTTGGCCAGGCGGTGTAAAAGGACGCGGTGGTTCACCGTGTCAAAGGCGGCGCTCAGATCCAGGAGGATCACTGCCACTGATCCCCCTGAGTCTAAGATACACCTTGCCTCCTCGATGACAGAGAGGAGAGCAGTGTCCGTTCCATGGCCGGGACGGAACCCGGTTTGAGATTGGCGCAAGATGTTGTTTGTCTCGAGGAATTGGGATAGTTGAGAATTAACTAATTTTTCAGCCAGCTTGCTGATGCAAGGGAGTAGTGAGATCGGTCTATAGTTGGACATGTCGTCCGGGTTCAGCTGGGGCTTTTTCAGTAAAGCCTTTACGACTGCATTCTTCCAGTTGGGTGGAACCGTTCCAGCAGCGAGAGAGGAGTTGATAAGGTCCCTTATGATAGGGGCTATGGTGGGGGAGACCTGTTTGAGCAGTCTAACTGGGGCTGGGTCAAGGGGGGAACCGCTTTTCATTTTCCCTAGTGTGGATGTGACTTCGGTGAGGGAAACTGATCTAGAAGTCTCCAGCTGTGGGATGTTGTTATTGTCCACTGAGGCCAGGGTTTGTGGGGAACTGATAGTAGGAAGGGAGTCCAGTATCCGCAGGACTTTGGACTCAAAATAATTTGCCAGATCCTTGCTTCTGTCTGGGGGGGGGGAGAGTGGGAGGCGCTGTTGGGATGTTGAGTAGTTCTTTAACTATCTGATAGGACTCTTTGGCTGAGTTGGACGCAGTTTGTATTCTATTGTCATAGAACGTAGATTTGGCTGATTTCAGGGCAGTTTTATATTGTCTTACCGCGTTGTGGTATAAATCCTTGTTGCTATGTAGCCAGTCTTTCCTCCATGCTCTTTCCGCCCTTTTACAGATTTTACAAAGCGCTCTAAGTTCGGGATTGTACCAAGGGGCGTTGCCCTTGATCTTGTTTTTCACCTCCCGATTCTTGATGGGTATGAGGCTATCGAGGGATGAAGAGATCCAGTCTCTGAACTGGCTGTCCGCCATGGTAGGGTCGGCTACGAGCCTGGGGATAGTAGTCTCCAGCGCCGAGATCCAGTTGTCCGTCGAGAGTCTGGCCCAGGATCTGTCCCTGGTAAAAATAGGGGGGTTGGGGGGTTTCTTAAAGGCCCCTGGAAGATGGGTTAAGACCAAGAAGTGGTCCGTCCACGGGAGGGGGAGGGAATTGGTGAACTGGAGTGAAGGGATATTCGAGAATACAGGATCTAGCAGATGACCTTTCACGTGCGTGGCTCCTAAGTTAATCAAGGAGAGACCAAGGGCACCCATTTCGCTGATGAGGTCCGAGGAACCTGTATCAGTAAGATCGTCAAAATGGATGTTGAGGTCGCCTGTAATCAGGAAATTAGATGTTAAGTGAGCCAGGGATGAGACGGTTTCTAGAAAGGCGGCGGAGAAGGGGCCGAAGTGTCCAGGGGGTCTATAGACCAAAAGGCCGGATAGGGAGTAGGTCGGCGAGAGTGACAAAGTGAACATACAGCTCTCTGATTCCTTGCTCTCGATCTCGGAAGATCGGCAGGAGAAGTCGTCACGGTAAATGATGGCAATACCACCACCTCGACCTAAAGGGCGAGGTTGGGACATGATGAGAAAGCCCGGGGGGAGGGCCGCGACTATATCGGAATCAGAGTGGTCGGTGATCCAAGTTTCCGTTAAGAAAAGTATGTCCAGCTCGTGATCAACAATAAGGTGGTTTATGAGAAGGGCGTGTTTTGGTAGCGATCTACAGTTAAGGGTTGCTAATTTGAGGCCTGGGAGAGGGGCGGTGGTCCTGGCAAGGAAAAGGTTGCGAGGTTTGCAAATGATACACCTTGTGAAGGGGACATTAGGGTCATGTATGGCCTGACAGGAGGTACTTTTTGAGGTTCTGAGGCTGAGGAGGTCTCGTCGAGAGTAGGCTATCCTAATGGAGGTAGGATCCGGCATGGGGGCAGGCCCTAGGCCCGGTCGTGCACGGACGGGCACAGACGGGCTTGACTTTGGCTCGACTTCGGCGCGATGCCGGCGCTCCCGCTGCGCTCGGCCGCTGCGCGTCCGAAAGTGGCACATTGGTAGAGGGCGGAGGGGCGTGTCCTCTCTGGGGGCGTGTCAACCGTTGCGGCGCGCGCGAAGGGCTCAGCGCGTTCCTCGCTGTGACCACGCTGGTAATGGCAGAGTGGAGCTAGGCGAGTAGGTGCTCAGGGTAAGTGCACAATGTTAAAAGTTAAACAAAACAAGTAATTTAAAAAAAGGTACAACACAGGCCTCCCGGCTTCCGCCTCAGGAGTGCTTTTACCAAGTACTGGCGCTTGTTAGTCAGCGCGTATTTGTAGGCGGCGAAAAGGGGGCGTGGCCTAAGTGGGCGTGTCCTCTCTGGGGGCGTGTCAACCGTTGCGGCGCGCGCGAAGGGCTCAGCGCGTTCCTCGCTGTGACCACGCTGGTAATGGCAGAGTGGAGCTAGGCGAGTAGGTGCTCAGGGTAGGTGCACAATGTTAAAAGTTAAACAAAACAAGTAATTTAAAAAAAGGTACAACACAGGCCTCCCGGCTTCCGCCTCAGGAGTGCTTTTACCAAGTACTGGCGCTTGTTAGTCAGCGCGTATTTGTAGGCGGCGAAAAGGGGGCGTGGCCTAAGTGGGCGTGTCCTCTCTGGGGGCGTGTCAACCGTTGCGGCGCGCGCGAAGGGCTCAGCGTGTTCCTCGCTGTGACCACGCTGGTAATGGCAGAGTGGAGCTAGGCGAGTAGGTGCTCAGGGTAAGTGCACAATGTTAAAAGTTAAACAAAACAAGTAATTTAAAAAAAGGTACAACACAGGCCTCCCGGCTTCCGCCTCAGGAGTGCTTTTACCAAGTACTGGCGCTTGTTAGTCAGCGCGTATTTGTAGGCGGCGAAAAGGGGGCGTGGCCTAAGTGGGCGTGTCCTCTCTGGGGGCGTGTCAACCGTTGCGGCGCGCGCGAAGGGCTCAGCGCGTTCCTCGCTGTGACCACGCTGGTAATGGCAGAGTGGAGCTAGGCGAGTAGGTGCTCAGGGTAAGTGCACAATGTTAAAAGTTAAACAAAACAAGTAATTTAAAAAAAGGTACAACACAGGCCTCCCGGCTTCCGCCTCAGGAGTGCTTTTACCAAGTACTGGCGCTTGTTAGTCAGCGCGTATTTGTAGGCGGCGAAAAGGGGGCGTGGCCTAAGTGGGCGTGTCCTCTCTGGGGGCGTGTCAACCGTTGCGGCGCGCGCGAAGGGCTCAGCGCGTTCCTCGCTGTGACCACGCTGGTAATGGCAGAGTGGAGCTAGGCGAGTAGGTGCTCAGGGTAAGTGCACAATGATAAAAGTTAAACAAAACAAGTAATTTAAAAAAAGGTACAACACAGGCCTCCCGCCTTCCGCCTCAGGAGTGCTTTTACCAAGTACTGGCGCTTGTTAGTCAGCGCGTATTTGTAGGCGGCGAAAAGGGGGCGTGGCCTAAGTGGGCGTGTCCTCTCTGGGGGCGTGTCAACCGTTGCGGCGCGCGCGAAGGGCTTAGCGCGTTCCTCGCTGTGACCACGCTGGTAATGGCAGAGTGGAGCTAGGCGAGTAGGTGCTCAGGGTAGGTGCACAATGTTAAAAGTTAAACAAAACAAGTAATTTAAAAAAAGGTACAACACAGGCCTCCCGGCTTCCGCCTCAGGAGTGCTTTTACCAAGTACTGGCGCTTGTTAGTCAGCGCGTATTTGTAGGCGGCGAAAAGGGGGCGTGGCCTAAGTGGGCGTGTCCTCTCTGGGGGCGTGTCAACCGTTGCGGCGCGCGCGAAGGGCTCAGCGTGTTCCTCGCTGTGACCACGCTGGTAATGGCAGAGTGGAGCTAGGCGAGTAGGTGCTCAGGGTAAGTGCACAATGTTAAAAGTTAAACAAAACAAGTAATTTAAAAAAAGGTACAACACAGGCCTCCCGGCTTCCGCCTCAGGAGTGCTTTTACCAAGTACTGGCGCTTGTTAGTCAGCGCGTATTTGTAGGCGGCGAAAAGGGGGCGTGGCCTAAGTGGGCGTGTCCTCTCTGGGGGCGTGTCAACCGTTGCGGCGCGCGCGAAGGGCTCAGCGCGTTCCTCGCTGTGACCACGCTGGTAATGGCAGAGTGGAGCTAGGCGAGTAGGTGCTCAGGGTAAGTGCACAATGTTAAAAGTTAAACAAAACAAGTAATTTAAAAAAAGGTACAACACAGGCCTCCCGGCTTCCGCCTCAGGAGTGCTTTTACCAAGTACTGGCGCTTGTTAGTCAGCGCGTATTTGTAGGCGGCGAAAAGGGGGCGTGGCCTAAGTGGGCGTGTCCTCTCTGGGGGCGTGTCAACCGTTGCGGCGCGCGCGAAGGGCTCAGCGCGTTCCTCGCTGTGACCACGCTGGTAATGGCAGAGTGGAGCTAGGCGAGTAGGTGCTCAGGGTAAGTGCACAATGATAAAAGTTAAACAAAACAAGTAATTTAAAAAAAGGTACAACACAGGCCTCCCGCCTTCCGCCTCAGGAGTGCTTTTACCAAGTACTGGCGCTTGTTAGTCAGCGCGTATTTGTAGGCGGCGAAAAGGGGGCGTGGCCTAAGTGGGCGTGTCCTCTCTGGGGGCGTGTCAACCGTTGCGGCGCGCGCGAAGGGCTCAGCGCGTTCCTCGCTGTGACCACGCTGGTAATGGCAGAGTGGAGCTAGGCGAGTAGGTGCTCAGGGTAAGTGCACAATGTTAAAAGTTAAACAAAACAAGTAATTTAAAAAAAGGTACAACACAGGCCTCCCGGCTTCCGCCTCAGGAGTGCTTTTACCAAGTACTGGCGCTTGTTAGTCAGCGCGTATTTGTAGGCGGCGAAAAGGGGGCGTGGCCTACGTGGGCGTGTCCTCTCTGGGGGCGTGTCAACCGTTGCGGCGCGCGCGAAGGGCTCAGCGCGGTCCTCGCTGTGACCACGCTGGTAATGGCAGAGTGGAGCTAGGCGAGTAGGTGCTCAGGGTAAGTGCACAATGATAAAAGTTAAACAAAACAAGTAATTTAAAAAAAGGTACAACACAGGCCTCCCGGCTTCCGCCTCAGGAGTGCTTTTACCAAGTACTGGCGCTTGTTAGTCAGCGCGTATTTGTAGGCGGCGAAAAGGGGGCGTGACCTAAGTGGGCGTGTCCTCTCTGGGGGCGTGTCAACCGTTGCGGCGCGCGCGAAGGGCTCAGCGCGTTCCTCGCTGTGACCACGCTGGTAATGGCAGAGTGGAGCTAGGCGAGTAGGTGCTCAGGGTAAGTGCACAATGTTAAAAGTTAAACAAAACAAGTAATTTAAAAAAAGGTACAACACAGGCCTCCCGGCTTCCGCCTCAGGAGTGCTTTTACCAAGTACTGGCGCTTGTTAGTCAGCGCGTATTTGTAGGCGGCGAAAAGGGGGCGTGGCCTAAGTGGGCGTGTCCTCTCTGGGGGCGTGTCAACCGTTGCGGCGCGCGCGAAGGGCTCAGCGCGTTCCTCGCTGTGACCACGCTGGTAATGGCAGAGTGGAGCTAGGCGAGTAGGTGCTCAGGGTAAGTGCACAATGTTAAAAGTTAAACAAAACAAGTAATTTAAAAAAAGGTACAACACAGGCCTCCCGGCTTCCGCCTCAGGAGTGCTTTTACCAAGTACTGGCGCTTGTTAGTCAGCGCGTATTTGTAGGCGGCGAAAAGGGGGCGTGGCCTAAGTGGGCGTGTCCTCTCTGGGGGCGTGTCAACCGTTGCGGCGCGCGCGAAGGGCTCAGCGCGTTCCTCGCTGTGACCACGCTGGTAATGGCAGAGTGGAGCTAGGCGAGTAGGTGCTCAGGGTAAGTGCACAATGTTAAAAGTTAAACAAAACAAGTAATTTAAAAAAAGGTACAACACAGGCCTCCCGGCTTCCGCCTCAGGAGTGCTTTTACCAAGTACTGGCGCTTGTTAGTCAGCGCGTATTTGTAGGCGGCGAAAAGGGGGCGTGGCCTAAGTGGGCGTGTCCTCTCTGGGGGCGTGTCAACCGTTGCGGTGCGCGCGAAGGGCTCAGCGCGTTCCTCGCTGTGACCACGCTGGTAATGGCAGAGTGGAGCTAGGCGAGTAGGTGCTCAGGGTAAGTGCACAATGTTAAAAGTTAAACAAAACAAGTAATTTAAAAAAAGGTACAACACAGGCCTCCCGGCTTCCGCCTCAGGAGTGCTTTTACCAAGTACTGGCGCTTGTTAGTCAGCGCGTATTTGTAGGCGGCGAAAAGGGGGCGTGGCCTAAGTGGGCGTGTCCTCTCTGGGGGCGTGTCAACCGTTGCGGCGCGCGCGAAGGGCTCAGCGCGTTCCTCGCTGTGACCACGCTGGTAATGGCAGAGTGGAGCTAGGCGAGTAGGTGCTCAGGGTAAGTGCACAATGTTAAAAGTTAAACAAAACAAGTAATTTAAAAAAAGGTACAACACAGGCCTCCCGGCTTCCGCCTCAGGAGTGCTTTTACCAAGTACTGGCGCTTGTTAGTCAGCGCGTATTTGTAGGCGGCGAACAGGGGGCGTGGCCTAAGTGGGCGTGTCCTCTCTGGGGGCGTGTCAACCGTTGCGGCGCGCGCGAAGGGCTCAGCGCGTTCCTCGCTGTGACCACGCTGGTAATGGCAGAGTGGAGCTAGGCGAGTAGGTGCTCAGGGTAAGTGCACAATGTTAAAAGTTAAACAAAACAAGTAATTTAAAAAAAGGTACAACACAGGCCTCCCGGCTTCCGCCTCAGGAGTGCTTTTACCAAGACTGTGATATTGCTTCCATTGTAGTTAAACCTAAGGAGGGACAACCTACACACTGTTGCTCCTCATATTGCCTCATGATCTTTGCGGGGGTGTTGGCGACCAGGCTTAGTCAAACTCTTGCATACCTCATACACCTGGACCAGTGCAGCTTCATGCCAAGTAGGAGCACCCACCACTGTATTCGGAGGGTGCAGCTGACCCTCTCTCAAACGCACCATCTGGAGGACGATCTGGCTCTCCTCCAGGTCAATTTCCAAAAGGCTTTTGACATAGTCTCCTGGTTCTTCAATGAAACCGTGCCTCAAGGGGTGGGCTTTGGACCCACCTTCCGCCGATTGGTGGGACTGCTCAGGTTCGGGTAAATGGGATCCTCTCACCACCCTTCCCAATCAGCAGGGGAATGTGTCAGGGTTGCCCCCTGTCCCCACTACTCGTCTCCCTCGCTGGGACGCTTGATGAGAATTCAATGCGCTGGTTCTGGGCTGGTGATGTCGGGGGGGGGGGGTGAGTGGGTGGTATGGACGACCGAATTGCCCTATGCGCAGATGATGTCCTTCTTTTCCTTAGTGCGTCACAGGCAACGGGTCCAAATGCCTTGATATACTCTGAATTTATGCTCAGGCATCCGGCCTGTGTGTTAACGCCAGCAAATCTGTTCTGGTGACGGTAGCTGGTAATGCGGTCGAAATACATTGATGCCTTGATATCCCAACCCAACAGAACTTCCTTATGTACTTTGGGATTCACATCTCCTGCCTTTCAGACCTGGCCTAGTCCCTTAACTTTTGCCCTCTCTCATCAGCGCTGGACTGAGACTTACGCAAGTGGAGCCGCCTGCCATTTAGCATTGCTGTGTTTAAAATGATGTACCTACCCCGGTATCTATATGTCTTGGCAAATTACCCTCCTCCCATTCCCCATACGTGGTTTCGCTCCTTAACTTCTAAATTGACATACTTTGTCTGGGCAGGTGGGTGAGATTGTGTGGCTTTCGCCTTGGCTCGCAAATCACTGTTTGATGGAGGCCTCGGCATTCCAGATCTCTACGGGTATTATCTTTCAGCACACCTAGTCCCTGCTAACGAATTGTTTACCTGGGATGATACCATGTATCATCTCAAACTGCACCTTATAGGCCTTGATGGGCTTCTCGTTCAACTTTATGGCAGTCCCCTGCCCTGAACGCCACCCTCCTGCACTCAAATGGCGCTGCTCTGTTGGACAGCGGCCTTGTGCCGTACTCAATGGAGTAGCCGCCTCACAGACATGACACCACTGTGGCGTGGTGTCTGGCTGGGTCAGGTGGCAGGCCTTGTGGGCGTTTTTCTCAGTGGGATCGCATAGGTATTATCTACCTGGGCAACATTCACCAGCGGTGGTCCCTGATGTCCTTCCAGGAACTGTAGGACCAATACAGCCTATATCACACAATTTTTCCGCTATCTCCAACCGCGCCATGATCTGCTGGCTCACCTCCCGGCAGATGCACAGATCCCTGAATATGACCCCCTAGAGGCGAAACTCAGGACTGGACGTCTGGGCAGGGATGCAATCTCTGTGCTCCAACGGTCCATAATACTAAACGCGCCAAATCTTTTCTTGCCTCTCTATCATAGTTGGTAGGGCTGGGTCGGTGATCTGGATGACGAGGACTGGCAGGAGGCATGTCTAGCCCCAAGGGAACTGGCAATTTCCTCACGCTTGCGGATGGTCCAGATTAACTTTCTCTATGCAATATACCTGTCCCCTAAATAACTGCAATGGAAGGGCCGTGTGGAGCAGGCCATATGTGCAGGCTGCTCCAACCCAGCTGCTGACTTCTATCATGTTGCCTGGTCATGCCCGACCTTGACACCCTTCTGGAGTGGGGTGGGCCATGAGAGCTCGAAGGCCCTGCGCCACCAAGTTGACTTGTACCCTCAGGAGGTGCTCTCTGGTCTCTTAGAGGGAATTGGCATGTCCCTCTCAGAGAGGATTTTCATACGGCTAACATCCTTAGGGGCTAAGCGGGCCATTGCTTGCTACTGGAAGCGTCCTGAACCCCGCCTCCTTGGAGGTTTGGCGGAGGGGTGTTGATTGGTGCGCGCCAAGAATAACCAATTTATGAGGCTCAGGGATGCCCCTGAAAACATGAGAAAATATGGGGTGGATGGTGTACTTATCACGGACTGCCAATGTAAAGAGTGTAATTATGCCGGGAGAAAACCAATGTTCAATGATAAGGTCCAGAACTATGATGTCACTTATTTGAAATCTCAGTGGATGATGCTTTGTACTGTTAAACCTAATAACATGTGGTCATTTAAACAGTTTTGCACTGATCCCACAAACATGGACTGATACCACAAAGTAAGGAGTCTGTGTTTACTATTTAGGTACATTAAACATGGCTTGCAGTCCTTATTTCTCCACAGCCGCAGGTATTGTCCGTATACATCAGGGTTGTCGAGCAAACAGGGATCGTGGCCACTTAAATCCACACTTGTGTTCACTATGTGCCGCTATCAAACACAGACCGGAGTCTTAGAGCACCAGGGTCCATATATACCATGCAGGTCAATCAAACATGGACATTAAACGCGGTCATGGTCAGTGCTTACCATACATGCCTCGTAAACATGCTGGGATCTACGTCACTGAGATCGTCCCACCAGGGGCATAGCCACGAGAACTAGTCTCCTGGACCTCCAAACATGGAAGTGATGACTTGAGGCTCTAGCTCATGTTTACCACGTACGCCCAGCAAATCAGATTGTGGCAACACAGGGCAACAATCTACATTCGGTGGGCCTGTTTGGTAAACAATAAATCGGGTAAATATGCCACATCTGTCTGTCAAACACAGTGCATGGCTGCATGTTGTGACACCCCCTTACCACAGTTTCAGTAAGCACAGATCAAAAGAACAGAAGAGTTTTCCAGATCTGTCCAGCAAACATGGCTTTCAACATCTTCCAATAAACACTGGCTAAATGGTACACTATTCCGGTACAGTACATCTGTCTGGGTCTGGTACATCTGTGTAGTAAATGATAGTATTCGAGCTACTTCTAAGTAATATAGAAAAAAGAAAAGAAAACTTAATCTTGAAATAAACAAAAAATAAAATAAAGAAGGTGTATTTTTTTTTTTTTATGGAAATTCTTTGAACATGGACCAATGGGCGTGTTAATGTGTGTCAATGCCATGTGTTATCCTCTTATCTGTCTCCTTGCTGCTGTTCACCTTTGACCTTTTTCTCTACACCACATAAGATGGCTTAATGATTTATAAACTTGCTCCTGACATCTTGGTTATCTTTAGGTTATGGGATTAAATGCCGGCAAAGCCAATCCAAAACATATTCCAACTTTCTCGGGTTGGTAAATTGGGTACATTTAAATTCGATAATAATAGCATATGTTCTGTACAGTGCGAAGAAATGGCAGAAGCGAGGTATAAAGCACTATTGTAGTGCAAAGATGCATAGAGCTACATTGGTCTTGTGGCTTGGATGACTGTGTGTATGCAAAGGTTTACCACTATGAAACTACCCACCAATGTGTTTTACACAATATCGTATTGTGTTGCAGCATTTATATAGCGCTTTCTGTATCTCTTCTCGAGGCAGGTGGAATCTGACTGCATAGTTACACCCACTTTTTAGGTCTCGGCTAGCGAAGGCTGCGCTTGCGCAGTCTCGCTCGCGAGATTTAATGACTTTGAGAAGAGGGGCTTGCACCCGCCCCTCTTCTCTCCTGTTCTCCATTGGCTGGCCTCTTAAATGCTGGCCAGCCACTGGAGAAGAGGTCCAGTCACTCCGATTATGCCCCGTCCTTTTCGGATCGGGGGCGTGTTTTTTGCGAGAAGTCTCAGGAAGGAGACAACAGCAAAACACGCCCCCAAATCCGAAAATGAGGCTCCCTTTCTCCGAGGCATTTTTGCTGTGCCTCGGAGAAAGGCGGTGGTGTGCTTGTCTTCACTGGCTGTCTCTCTCTCCTTTCTCTCATTTCACTGTAAAGGAGTCCCTTCTCTCCTTTTAACCTGCGACAACTCAACCATTCAAAGACGGTATTTTTTTTTATTTTTTATAAAACGTAAAGGAAATGTTTGGATCAAATTGACAAAGCTTGAGAACCACGTTCCCCCGCCCACTTGAACGTCGGGGTGTGAGGGCCATACCATACGTTCGATAACGAAAGGGTATGCTTGCGCAGATTTCCATCATTCCGAGATCTGTAAACCCTGCCCGACTGCCAGAGCCCTGCTCCAGGTGACTAACGTCGCCTTGGATAACCCGGCTAGAGCAGATGGGATTAGCGTCACTCTATTTACCGACCTCTGGAAGGCGCGCGGCCTGCCAGAGCTCTACTGAACCGGAAGCAAATGCGTAGCGTACGTTATATACGCGGGACCGCCATGATGGACAACCGTGTGTCGCATCTGCCTCCAATAAGGATGCGGCTTCCGCTTCAACATCTGCACCAGTCTTAAACATCTTCAGCGTTCGGTACAGACTCCACTGCATGCGCTGACCCTGATTTGTAAAACGTACATTTGTAACTTCACCTTGCTAGCACGATTTGAATAAATGCATACAACATGAACGCCTGCGTTCAGGCAGTGGGCGGGAGGGCCTTTTATGTAAGTACATTTTATACTATCAAAGTTCTAACACTGGGATTAGACGTGCTCAGGAGCAGTAATGTTGCGTTGTTTGCCATAAATGGAGAACTTTGCTTGGTTGCTACCCTTGAAGATCATTTCACACCGAACCCTAACAAGTGATTTTCGGTTGGGCAGGGTAAGGAGAACGGGAAGCAGGTAGAGGTCACCAACGCCTATAACTTGAATTGTACTCACATGGTGGCTGCTCCAAACTACTGATGGCACCCCTAGTCCCAAGTATGTATGTATATAAATATATATACATACATACACACAATGTCTCTCTCGCTCTTAATTCGTAGTTGCATCACGCACTGTTTCTATGGCACCCCCTGGTACTTTCCAGCCGGCCAGCGCCGGGTGCAGCCTCCACCGGCACATCTGCCAGGCCACTTATCACCTCTGCACACAACCCTGGCTGCACAGGAAGCTGGCGGGGGAGGGAGGCATTGTGAGAGGCCGATAGCATCTGGGTCCCAGTGCTCCCGGGCAGGAGGGGATGAGCCATTTCCTCCAAACATCATGGAGGTATACCCTCCCCCACACGCCGCTCCTTCCGAGCCCCTCCCGAGCTATTCCCAGGCGCTCCGAAGTAAAGAGCCTTCTGTCTGGACAATGCAGGCATGCAGCAGCAGAGCTCCGGCTCCTCCGAGCCAGCAGGAGCTAGAAAGGGGAGGAGGGGCGGTGGTGCTCTTCACCTTTCACCCTTTTCTTCCAGGAGCAATGGCCTAGGGCATGGGGCGGGCAGATCTTATGTCTTGGTATGTGTCACACACCGAGGCAACCGGGAAGGCTTAATCCGTCGTCAGAGCCCACGGGTACAAAGCACCTAGTGATACTGAAAAAAGCGCCTAGTGATATTGAAATTGAATTTATACAGCGCTAATTACCCATGAAGATATTTGGAAAGTTTCCTATGCGTGCAACGAATTTTAAACTTCGATTCCAAACATTGAAACAACGCCACCGGTCGTTTCCATACTTGAAGAGAGGGTTCACAGCATTCCCGACCACTGTTTTTTATTATGCTGAGCTCGTGTTTTGTTGTAGTTTTTTTTAAGTAAGGCATCTTTCTATATGAAGTTCGTGGAACATGCATTTCACAGCTCGAATCAGCAAGTGATAAATGGGGCCCAGACGTGAAGAAGGCAGAGGTCTAAGCAAGTCCGTGGCAGGGGAGGTCATAAACCCAGTAGTAATGAAAAATTAGCATTGAAACAGCGGGCCCTATATCATGGTCCTTAACTCTACTGGTAAAAGCACTAACTGATTTTCGAACTATGAGTGCAAAAAGTTAAGTTAATCCACGTTTGCGATTTAGTGCCTGGTTTTAGGTCTCGGCTCGAAGGCTGCGCTTGCGCAGTCTCGATCCGAGATTTAACAAGCATTTACAATGCAATGGTCTCGGCATTGGTAAAGTTAGAGCTATTGGCATTGCTCATGACAATGCCGTTTCTTTAAATGTTTTAAAAACAAAAACATAAACAAAAATAATGTCATGAGCAATGCCAATAGCTCTAACTTTACCAATGCCGAGACCATTGCATTGTAAATGCTTGTTTCCTGCTGTTTTGATGGTTTTCGACTAGTCTGACTGGGATCCTGCTAATCAGGACCCCAGTTTATCTGCTTTCTCCTCTAAATTGATGGCATGTACTTTAGGTACACTCCAGATTGGATTCTGGGGTACCCTTTTAAGTCCCTATTATATGGTATACTATGTACCCAGGGCATAGGTCCCCCAGAGGCCTCCCAGGGGCTGCAGCATGTATTGTGTCACCCCTGAGAGACCATTCAAAATGACACCACAGGTCTGCTACAGAAGCCTGTGTAAGGTGGTGCATGCACCCCTTTCTTAGATATAGGTTCACTATATCTATTCTATAACACTTCACATATAAACCTATCAGTCACCCTTATGGCAGGCCTTATCAATCCTGAAGGTAGGGTGCTGGGTTTTATGTGAGAGGGTGCACCTGCATGAGCAGAGCCCCTCTGCAGCCTTCAGAACCTATTTTCCGGGGTTGTTTGTGATGCAGCCAACCATATATACTTAAGTGCATTATAACCTCGCGGTAAATGCTAACTTTAAAATGGCTGCATAGAAACAGAAACATGTCGTGTTTGGTGTCAAACACCATGGAATCCTACCTCCCCGGCAATAACTGGTGGGGGAGGTATGATACCACCCTCCTAGAGGGACAAATGTGACATTCCGGGCTACCTGGTACCAGCTTTCTCGACCTGGGCATCACAAAATGGATGCTGCCAGCCACAGACACGAGTCTGCCCTCCTGCTGCTGAGCCAAGCTCGAGCAGGGGAAGACTTGGCAATAGGTTTCCTGTCACAGGGAGGTGTGACCACCTCCCAGACATGATTTAGTGTATTGGGGCTGGGGGGGTGCACTCTGAGAGTGCTTTGATGTCTGCACTGGGGGCACATTTGGTGTCCCTGTGCATAGTCCAGCTCAAACCAGTTGCAGGAGCCATCAGCTCCTGCTCTGGCGCGAAACTGGAAAAAGGACATGGGTGTAGCCACCCCTCTGTCCTGACCCTCCCATAGGTGGGTCCCCAGAGTTTTTCCCACCCCTTCCTTGGGTATAAAGTAGGAACCCCTGACTACAGGACTTTAGATTTTACCTGGACTAAACTCTGCTGCAGAAAACAAGTACTTCGACGATCTGCACAATGCTGGATGACTGAAGAATCTCCCTTGGAGTAAAGGAGTTACTCCCCTGCAAGGCAGGTACCTGAAACGCCTCTGACCGGTTTGCATCTCCTGAGCTCCTGAGTACTCCGAATATTTCTGCAACACAGTAGGTGGGTTCCCGAGGTCTCTGAGGTTGATCTGTGCTCTCAGCAATTCTGAGGCCTGTATCCCTTGTGGGGACCGTGCAACCCGAACCCCTGTACACTACGTACATTTGCAACAGTATATGCTTTATGGCGATCCCTGAGGCTGTGCTTTGGGCTACTTGTAGTCCTGACCCCGAGCAGTAATTCCACCAAAGATTTCTGGCCTACAATACACAAGTGATCCGTGGGCTGGTATTTTGTGATTCAGCTCAAGGTCCCTTCGCTAACCCTGGTCTGTCAACCTGTGGGTTCCTGTGAAGGTAACTTTGACTTTCCGTGGGCTTTCCTGGTTGCTCCAGATGTGCCCTGACTCTCCATAGCTTGGAGAGTCCCCAGGACCTTGCTGGTCCGCTCCGAAGCATCATTCCTCTGACCCGCGTGGGTTGCAGTTGCCAAGGCTTGTTGGTGTTCAATCCAGACACTGACCCCCCAGCACTCATCATCCTTCGTGGGACAGCTCACCTCCGGACCTTGGTCATCGTCAACATCTCCTGGTCCCCGTGGCTGCAGAGTCAAGCTTCACCTCTTCTCACCTGAAACACCCGACATCGGTGGGCATCAGTCTATCGTGCTCCTGGTCACTGTGAAGTGACCCAGACTCTGTCCCCTCTGCTTTCAGGTTCTTCTCAGCTCTGATCCAGGTTTGGATCATACCAAACACTTTTCATCTTCCCAGCAGCAGCACTTCTTCGCATCACGCCAATGAAATCAACGAGCGTTTCCGACACCACTTGACCCCTATGCACCCGGCTCCTCTGGGATAGGTAACACGGGTACCTCAGTTCTCTCAAGGGGGCTGGCCTTAGAACCTTCTATGTTCCAAAGGGTTTGCTTGAAGTCCTCTCCGAAGTGCCCGTAAACTTTAAATTTCCAACCACGACTTTCTCATAGAGTTGTACGGAGCTCGCGCCTGTGTTCACACACTGCACCTGTCCTCCGTGGGTCCCCTGTGTCACTACCTTGGGTGGTTCCTTGGGGTCCCAGCGATTCTACGTGCTCTAGGCACTGTGTCTAGTCAAGTCGGGGTTGTTATACCACTTTCTTAGTATATGGTTCGGTCTCCCCCTGGAGCCCGCTGTGTATTGTGCTATTTACTGTTGTTCTAGTGATTTAATATTGTGTGCTTATTTCTCTAATCTTATAAAGAGGTTAGTAGAGACTGTTTAGTAATAAATACACATATCTTATATATACCTTGTGTGGTTCTCCTTTCATTTGGTCATTCAGGAGGTTATGATCTGGTAAAACAAGCTGCTTTACATTCCTTCGAGACTTAGCCTGAAGGCTGCTCTCCATAGCTACCACTAGGATAGCTTTCAATAAAGGTTGTCTTTAACCTAATCATCAATAAGGGTCGTTTGGACTGGTGCAAGGTGCCCACTATAATTAGTGGACAGCATATACCAGGCCAACTTCTCACACTCACCAGCTTCTATCTAAAGAATCTGTGTCACTTGCAGAAGTTACCAATAAACGTGTGATAAATTTGAAGCCACCTCTCCTCCACTTTTCAAAGCTTGCATTGGTTTACACAGGAGGAAACAAGGGTTAAAATGAATCAAGAAGTATGCGAATAGAAAGGTGGTCAGTCACAGCCAGGTTTCCACACAGTCTCACATCTTGAGCAAATTTAGCGCCCATTTGTATAATGTCAGCATGTGATGTGCCTGTGGCGGTTCTATACCAAGTATGGTCAAACCCTGGCTTAGAAATTCACTCATGCCATGGTGGATCAGGCGACACTGCGCCATGTCCTCCAGACCTTTGAGCAGGGGTACCACTGTCATAGACTTCCCGTTCATTTATGTGAAAAAGTTCCCTCTTTTGAACCAATTTCAAATTTCCAACCATCCAGAGATTGACCATCTTCCTCAAATTACTTCATTCATTTCTTCTCATTTTGGCATTTTTTTTTGTTTTTGTATTTATTATAGCACCTACTAGGCCCAAGGATATTACAGTGCTTTTTAACAGAAACGGGCTATGTTAGACTTTTTTTAAGCACAGGGAGATTAAGTGATGTGTCCAGAATCACAGAATGCTGAGCCAAGGCCAGGATTTGAACCGGTCCTTATTTTCCAAAGCCCACAGCTCTAGCCACTAGGCTAGAAGTTATTCTAGAAGACAGATTACTAGGACAGTATGGTCCAAAAGGTGTTTAGATAATCCAATGTGATTATTTGAAAATTTATATTCAGAATATTAATATATGTATTAATTCCACAGTGGCAGTAGCCACCAGGTAGTTATACGTGAGTCAGAGTTTTCATAGGAAGAGCATTTTTTGTTTTGCTAATAACTTTGGCGCCGTTTCACCAAGCTTTCCAGATAAAAAATGTATCCACCTCTGCTCCTTCTTGCAAAGTTTCGTCAGGATCCGTCAAGCGGGCTGTGAGAAAAGGGCATCCTAAAACACTATTCCTCATGAAATTTCCATAGGGAAAATAGAACAAAGATAGAGAGAAAAAACGCTGACCAAAATTACACCAAATTTGTCAGCAATCTAGATATTGATCCAGAAAGTGTGCATTTTGTTATTTGGTGTTAATCTGTCCAGCAGTTATTAGAACAATTAAAGTTTAAAAAGAAGCAATATCTAGTGCCGCGGGACTCTTGTTGGAGTCTTGAGGGAAAAAACATCTAAAAGATATACTGATTGACTGATCCCACGATAGTCCAACCAATGGTCTTTGCCAATGGTTCGAGCTATTCTGTACAGCATCCCAGATGCTATTCAGTATGTTTAAGAAAAAAGCTATACGTGACCTGCTAATTCCTTTTGCAGACACTTACATAGTGCTTAATTTGAGCCTGTGATTTCCGATACTTGGCACCGGCACCTAATTGTTAACACGCGCACTTATAACAGTTGCCATGTGGTGGTGCTGTTTGTCTAATTTAGAGATGAGTACAACAACAGCTGTTTACTAATTCAATATACATTAAATGCAACTAATACCAGCCACCCAAGCCGTTCTTATAGCTTTGGGGGCCTTGAACAATGTGAAATGTCACATTTGTAGCAGTGTGCTGGTTAGTAGTTTTATAGGTATGGTCATTGGCGACGCGGGCAAGGGCAATGGGTGGTGCAAATTGCGGTGGTCTCTTATTGAGGGCCCTGGCACTTATGTTTTTTACAAATGAAGCTCTGCACTCACACCAAGCTTGTGTGCACCTACAAAAGGACGCAAGCGCTTTTTTTTCTGTTCATGCGAGTTGGATTGATAAACAAAGGAACAGTAGTGCAGGGGCAGGATGCAACAAAGGAGGGGGAAGTAACAAAGGCAGGGGCTACTCCGAGTGGGGGCAAGCAACACAGAAGGGGAAGAGCAACAAAGCGGTGGGCAGGGGTGTGTGAGAAACAACTCGTGGCTCATGGAAGGAATACGTAAGGGGGAACAAATGGAGAATAAAGGACATGGGAGAGGAAATGAACCATGGAGAGAGCAACTCTGAAGTGGGGGAGAAGCACATAGGCAAAAAAGCAATATGGGGGGTGGGGTAACCACACATGGGCATGGGGAAGCACATGGGTAGTGAGCACGGTGGAGGGGTGACATACTTGAGGAAGACATCAGGAAAGCACACACAGTGCTTAAACAAAAAGAAACAAGCACTGGCAAAGCCAATAGGTCTCGCCTACGAGAGAGCTATTGGCTTTGTATATATATTTTTAGCCATATTGTACAGCAGCGTGGGCTGCATCATACTGCTTTTTTAAATTGCTGGCTGGACAGATGGAAGGGATCATAGAGGGAGGGAGAGTGTGTAGGGTTGGCAACATGGACAAGGGAGGGTGTCTGGAAAAAAAGCTAATGACTTTTTTTCTTAATTGCTGGTGGAAGGCAAAACAGGGGGTAGAAAGCAACATGGACAGAGATGACAGGAGAGAGAGTAAGCAAGTTGGGGCAGTACAGACGAGGGGGAAGGGAGGGGCTGTGGCAAGCAGGTGGACGGCAGAGGGTAGACAGTGGAGGAACACGGCGGGGGAGTGAGTACATGAGGTAAACAGCACAAAAAATGCACTCTCATGGAGCATTTAAAGATAAAGAAAAAGTAACCCCCATACAAAAGAGCAGTGGGTGGACACAAGTGATACATCCATGCTCCAGGGAAGGTAACACATGAAGAGGTAGGAAGCCTATGGCAGCTGACCACTAAGAAGCAAGGAAATGAGTGGCAATGAAGCCAATCATTGGTAAACGATTGGGGCCCTCTAAGCGCACTGTTAGGTCTCAAAGAGACAGTGCATGCACTGTTTAGGAGAGACCTAAAAAGTAACGCCCATGAGCTCAGCAGTGGAAGGACATAAGTAATGGCTTCATGCTCCAGGAGACGGACAAACCAAAGAAAAGGAAGTGAAGCCGACACGTGTTAATGAATTAGAAACAAGCAAATAAAAGCAATGATGAAGCCAACCAATGGTGAAGAATGGGCGGGCTGTAAGCCCACTGTAAGGTAACAACGTGTCTCACAACAACTGTCTTAGGCAGGGCCTTAAATAAAAAAACATTTAATAAAAGCAAAAAAGATGTTTGGGTCTCAAAATGCACACATCACGATACTAGTTCGAGGCACTTAAGGTAACTACTTTGTGTGTGGATGTGCTCCTTGTTAAAGAGCAGAATGCCTTCATTCCAAGAGAAATTAGGCAATGGCTAAAATGGGCTGGACCATTTCGCAACGCTGCATGGTGTGGTGGGCGGAATTAAAAAGTGAAAGACACAATAACAGGTCAATGGATGAAGAGCGCTGGTTGTAAGCCCCTTTAAATAAGAATAATATACATTTCATTTTAGTAAATTCAAAAGGTATTGGCTGACTCTAGACCTAAGGACGATCATGTCCAGTGAAAATCCTTTCTATAGATGTGAATATATATATATATATATATATATATATATATATATATATATATATATATATATATAATCTACTGGCGGTCGCCAGTAGATAGTTATAGTTAGGACCGTGTTTCCATAGGAAATCCGCAACATTCTATTTGGAATAACTTTGGCGACGGTCGACGAATCCTCGCGAAATTTTCAAAACTAATGGGGCACTACGCTCCGCTCCTACCCTGAAAGTCTCGGGGGGATTCGTCAAGCGGGGGCTGAGAAAAAAGGGGGGTCCCAAAACACGTTTTCCCCATGCATTTTTCCATAGGACCTTTAGACACAGCTACAGCCCGAACGGCTGAACAGAATTACTTGAAATTTGGCAGAGAGGTAGTCCTCAGGTCAAGGATGTGCCTTTTGTAGGTCTGGTGTAAATCTGTTCAGTAGGTCCTGAGAAAATAGCATTTAAATCACTATATATATCTGTAAGCGCGCTCCGTGCACTTACCGTAAGCTTACCGTACGCGTACGGTGCCGTGCGCGAGCTCAATTCTGATTGGTGGTTACATGACTGTAAACATTCGAATCGGTCGAAATCAGGAAGTGTCGGCCGCCATTTTCTGTCTCTCGCACTGAGAAACAAAGGTGGGGAACGTGAAACGGGGGCAACGAAGAGAGTTGCAGACCCCCTAGTGTTTGTCAGGGGGTCCAAGAAGGACCCAAAAGTACGAAAAATAAATGTAAACATTTTTTTAAAAAATCGCGGGGTACGCGTACGGTAAGCTTACCGTACGCGCACGGCAAAAAAAATAAAAAAAAAAATAAAAGAAGTAACAATCACATTTCTTAAATAAATTAAATGACCCACAAGGGAGAAAAAAAAATGTCACTGCGTAAAAAAAGGCGAGGCGCACACGGCATGGACTGCGCAACGTGGGTGCTCCCAGAGCGTGCACGGTGTGCGAAGCGCTCCGTGCGCGCAGGGTGTGCGCATAGTGAAAAACCAGAAAAAAAAATAAAAAATAAATACATAACTTAGCATTTAAAAAACCGTACAAATTCACTGAAAAAACCATAGGTTTCACACACGTTATAGTTAGGAATTATCATTTACAAAACCTTGCAAATTCACTTAAAAAACCATAGGTTTCACACATGTTATAGTTAGCTGTACATTTCACTCGTAAAAAACCAATGAAATTCCACGTTATAGTTAGATCAGGTAACTATAACTTGCGCGACCGCAATCCACAATGTGTAATTTCAGATGTCATCATTGATGTCATGAGTGATGTCACTGACCATGTCATGAGTGATGTACTATGTGACGTCATCAGCAGTTTATTGTGGGCGCGCAAGTTATAGTTACCTGATCTAACTATAACGTGGAATTTCATTGGTTTTTTACGAGTGAAATGTACAGCTAACTATAACATGTGTGAAACCTATGGTTTTTTAAGTGAATATATATATATATACATGAGGTGTCCCGGCGCTGGGGACTGTCGGGGAGATTAGGCGAGCTATTGCCCAGAGTTATAAGGTGCAGGGCTAACCTGCCGCTGGCGATCGAACCGTGAGCGCCCGCGGTCCGGAGTCAGCCACCCTGGCCGCTGCACTACACCTCTTCCACAAATACCACCTGCTGTTCCTCCCACCCTCTTCCCAGTGTAGAGATACAGAAGTCAGTCACTACGTGCTCACCTGTTATCTGTTTCCTGCTCATTTCTATCTGCACTTCAACAATTTTCAAGCACGGGAAACAACTCCCAGCGTCTTTCCTTTGCTCTCTCCTGCGATTATGCGTGGTTTGTATCAGTCTTCGGTTGTTACCAATGTTTTGGCTACATCTCTTGCCTTTTTGTTGTGCCGCACTCTTGCTGTGCTCACAAGTGCTGCACTTGTGAGCATTTGAATGCAAGTGAATGAATGCATTTACAAAGTTCTAATAAACCTGCAGAACAGTAAAAGCATTCACTCCCCATACACCTCCTCGTTCATTAAGACTCAGAGGGATGACATTATCTGTAAGTAATTAAACAGTAAGGCACCTGATGCGGCACACCTGTTTGCACGGGCAGGATGGGCGGTGCACTTGCTCAAAGTAAAATGAAGCACTGAGGTTGTGTGCAGATATTGAAAGTTTTTGCTGCACAGGTGGGCAACGCCATGCTATTCTTCTGTGCCAGTGTCGCCGCAGTCACAGAACTTGACAGTCTGGCCTGCTACCCTTTCTGTTCCCTCCCTCGCCCTTTGTGACACAGCACATCTTAGAGTAGAGCTATGGCTTGACAGGGTGCTGTTGCTACAGGGATTGTTACATACCTTAAATGCCTCAGGGAGACCAAGAGGGTAGAACCTCATTGTAGCTGCTGCTCGCACATTTCCAGCGCCCTCTCTTTTGTGTCCCGCGCCCAGGAAAGACACAGACACTGGCGTAACGGAGGACACGTCTTTATTCTTCTCCTACAATCCCCGAACTGCCGCTTCTCCCTGCGGCTCCTCCCCTTCCTCCCACAACCCAGCCTGACCTTGGGGCAAAGTTACGCCAGGCATGACGACACAACATCTCCCCCTTTTGCATTTTAGAAGTTCAGCGTCTCTCTTATAGTTCTTCAATGAGTCGGATGAGTTTCCGAATGTCCCGTCGTGGTCGGCTGGGTCGTGATTGACTGTGAGGGTGTTCACTTCTCTGATCATGTGTCTCCAAGGTTCGTAGGGGTTCTTCATGACTGCTTTCTTCTTGACCCGACACATCCGTGTCCCAATCAGGTCTCCGAGCCCAGGTGTAGGCTGTTGGGTTGCATCTTTTGAAATGTGACACATTTCTGGTCATTCTCTTGTTTCCTGAATCAGCCGTGATCATAGTCCCTTTCCTTCTTGCTACTTGTAGTGGGTGATGGTGGTAACGGCTGTCTGCTTTGGATTTCCTTTCTTGTCTCACTAGCACCCAGTCTCCTTCTTGGATGTCGGATGTTTTGGCGTGTCTGCAGTGATCAGTGTATTCCTTCATTCTTGCCTTCTTGTTTCGATCCAGTTCGACCGGGGTTTCGTGGTCTGAAGTCGTGATTCTGGACCGTGTAATGGCATCTGTGGTTGGTATCCGGGTGCAAGGGGTCCGCCCGCGCATCAGGGTGGCCGGGCATTGGTTTGTGGTGCTGTGAGGAGTGGTCCTGTATGCTCGGAGTACTTCGTTCAGTGCTGGCTGAATATCACGGTGGGTTAGCTCAGCTTGTGGTATTGTCTTTTTAATAGTGGCAGTGAATCGTTCCACCATTCCGTTGGCTTGGGGCCACAGGGGAGTGATTTTCCGGTGTTTGAACTTGAGATGTCTTGCGAAATCTCTGAATTCTTGTCCATTGAATGGTGGACCTTTGTCAGTGTTCATCTCCATGGGGATGCACCATGCGGAAAAGGCTTGATCAATTGTAGGTATGACGGTGGTTGCTTTGGTAGAAGAAATCTGGTGAGCGATGGGGAAGCGGGAGTATTCGTCCATGATAACGATGATGTATTTTCCCAACTTCAGTGGGCCAAAGAAATCGATGACGGGTTTCCAGACACTATCTGGGAGTTCCAACATCTGCAGGGGGGCGTGTGGGTCTTCGCGCCCTACTTGTTGACAGTGTGGGCAATCTCGAAGCGTGGACTCTACCATCTGGTCGAGGGAGGGGAACCAGACACGCTCTCGCAGCGCTTTCTTCATGGCTACTACCCCTCAATGTCCTTCGTGTGCCAGATTTACAGTTCCCTGTCGCAGCTGGGTAGGGATGACAATTCTCTGACCTCTTAATAGTAGGCCCTTGTCACTGATGGAAATTTCTTCTTTGACGTGCTTGAATGCCGCAAGTTCCTGCATGTTGATGGTGTCACTGATCTTCAGGTCCTCTAGATGTCGCCACGAGTTAGTGCGAACCCGATGTATGACATTTTGTATTGTGGCGTCATTTGCCGATGCCTCGATGATGGCTTAGGATTCATGCTCTGGTATTCAGTGGCGCAGAAGTAGTTGAGCGATGCGCCTGTGTCCAAAACAAACTTGGCCAAGTGGTTTCCTATTCGAATGTGGAGTCGCGGGTATTTCTTCTCTCTATCTGGGTCTGCCACCATTTTTTTTTTTTTTTTTTTTTTTTTTTTTTTTATATTTTTATTGCAGGAATCAGTAAATCGTTACATAATCAACCAGCATAATATAACAAGCAAGATCAATGAGACACACCCCTCCGTCCCCCCGCCGTAAGTTTCTTACACAGCCATTCAGCCCACAACCCTAGGGTCGGGCGGCGAAATTCAATGGGGGCTCAGAAGGATGTCGAGGCTGGTCCGGATGATCCACTGTCCTTCATCTGCTTTTCCAAACAAGCCTATAAACCCAGAAAGAAAAAACCCCACCCTCAAAACGCTACGAACCAGAGATGGGGTCTGCCACCATGCATACATATTCGTCGCTGTCTTGTGATGGAGACGACTCTGGATGTTGAGCGCTGAGATTGGTAGGAGCTGTGTGACTGGGTACTGGATGTGGACGAGCTCGTCGAGTGGTCTCTCCGGCCTTGTACAGCCCTTGTATGGTGACGGGATCCTGTGGTCTGTCTGGTCTGTCTCGGTTCCGTGCGTCGAGCTTGACAGGCGGCTTCGAAGTGGTTGTCTTTCCCACATCTATGGCATTGTTGCCCAATGGCTGGGCATTGACCCGTGTGAGGGTAGTCTTGGCCGCACCGGTAGCATTGTGGAGGATGTCTACGGGAGTGACTGTTCTGTGTCCCTCGGCGAGGTGACTTCATGCGAGGCTGTCTTGCGAATCTCCCAGATGAGTGTCGGTCTGAGTGGCGCCTTGGTTGTGCGTGAGAGTGCACGCGGAGGGCTTGTTCCTTTTTTTCGGATTTACTGGCCTCCATTTTCTTTGCGTGTTCTTTGGCTTGATCATTAATGCGAGTGAGTTCTTCTATTTCATCTAAGGTGAAGTATTTCTTCAGAAGTTGGCGACGTAGTGAGTCAGATTGACATCCGTCAATGATGCGTAGACGTAGCGCATCATCCGTGTTGAAGTTGTCGAACTCACAATAGCGGGCTAGACGCTTGAGGCGGGAGATGAAGTCGCCCATGGGTTCGTCTCGCTCCTGAGACGCGAGGTTGAAGGTGTAGCACTCATAATCTAGATTCCGTTTGGGAAGGAATTTCTTTTTCAACGCGTCTCTTACATTCTCATATGACACAGCATAGGTCGACGGCAGGTCTTTGATGATTTGTCCAATGTCTTTACATACGAGATTGCGCAGGGCTATGAGTTGTTGGTCGGGGTCACAGACTTGTGGCCCCTTCATGAAATCCTCGAAGTCCTCGAGCCAGCTCTTCCACGCGGGCCCCATGCTGCTACCAGACGTCAATGGTAGTGGCTCAGTGTGGCGCAGGTATCATACTCCCATGGGCATCAGTCCAGGCGGCGGGGCATTGTGGGCCGGGCCAGGCACCGCTTGCTGCGAAGAGTCAGGGTCCAACATGGTGGG
The DNA here is from genome assembly GCF_964204655.1 of Triturus cristatus. Classification (NCBI taxonomy): domain Eukaryota; kingdom Metazoa; phylum Chordata; class Amphibia; order Caudata; family Salamandridae; genus Triturus; species Triturus cristatus. The sequence goes on from NC_140594.1 coordinate 650,963,946, forward strand.
GGCGCAAGTGTAGTTTTACTAAGCTTCAGTGGCGTCCGCAGCCGCTTAATGTCACTTTTGCAGGCCTCAGGGGTCTATTTGGTGTGTTGCATGACTTCAAAATGGCTGCCACGTCAGGACTAGGCTTGACCAATGGAGCGTGCCTGACTTCAAGATGGCCGCCGAAGGGGACCCATGCAGGCATGCTTCACTTCTCTCAGAGGCATTGTGGCAGAGCTTACCCCTGTGCTTGTGTCGTCTCTCCGTGGGGTCGTGGTCCTGTCTTGAGTGTTAGACTCTCAGGTACCTCTCTTGGAGTTCAGGCTGCATACGTGTGTTGTCCTTTATTTTGCGCTCTTTTATCTATTCGGCGCTCCGCTCGTGGTTGCAGCAGCGCGCGCTTCTTTTGAAGTTGCAGAATTGAAGAGGGGGTGACTCCGCGTCCCACCCTCCTCGACAATTTTGTGTCCCGCGCCCAGGAAAGACACAGACACGGGCGTAATGGAGGACACAGCTTTATTCTTCTCCTACAATCCCCGAACTGCCGCTTCTCCCTGCGGCTCCTCCCCTTCCTCCCACAACCCAGCCTGACCTTGGGGCGAAGCTACGCCAGGCATGACGACACGACACACTCCACGGGTCAGGAAATTTCTCTGGGTGGGCCTCTTTCTACAGCGGTCCTACTAGATCCAGGACGGCCCCTCTGTCTGCCCTGAGGTGTCCGGCTGCATCCGCTCGCATCTCAGTAGTGGTGACAGAGTTGAAGCAAGGATCCAACTGAACGTGGCATGCATAACACACAAAGGTCTCCATAATTCTGGTCCTAAATATATAATGAATAGGATCAAGCTATCAGGAAAAGGAAGGGATTCCAGAAGTGCTAAATCCCTCACAATAGAACCAGCTAGATTCAACAAAAGTAAAGCACACCGCCGCACTTCCTCTGGATCTGCCCCAAAAATATGGAACGCCCTACCACCCTCAACAAGTACCTAATTCAGGCTTTTGAAGAAGGAATTAAAAGCCTTACTACGAGAAAAACATATGGCATAAGAGAAATCTTTTGTAATTGCCATTCACCCTAGTCTATATTGTAATCTGCTGCTTTGTACCGTTCTCTTCGAACTTGATGTACAGCTGATCGAATGTAACAGGTGTTTATTGTACAGTAACCTTCTCCAGATCTCTCTTTGTACATCGCTCTGATACCGTGATGGTCATGTTAGCACTTCATAACAAACTAAATACATAGAGGGAATTCCATAGAAGGGCGTAGAGTGGAGGGGCGTAGAGTGGAGGGGCATAGGGTGGAGGAGCATAGGGTGGAGTAGTGTTGTAGAGTGGAGTGGCATAGAGTAGAGTAGAGTGTCATGGAGTGGCATAGAGTGGAATAGAATGTTGTAGAGTGGAGTAGCATAGAGTATAGTGTCATGGAGGGTTGTGGCTTAGAGTGAAGGGGAGTGTGGTAGAGTGGAGGGTTGCAGAGTAGAGTGGAGGGTAGTACAGTGAAGGGTTGTAGAGTGTCATGGAGATGAGTGGCATAGAGTGGAGCAAACTAGGGTAGGGCAACGGAGAGTGTAGTAGAGTGGGGTAGAGTGGAATATCGTAGATTGAATGAGTGCAGATTGGAGGGTCATTGAGTGTTGTAGAGAGTTGTAGAGTGGAGCAGAGTGCCATAGAGTAAAGTCTCGTGGTGTGGGATGTCATGGAGTGGAGGGTTATAGAGTGGAGTGTCTTACAGTGAAGTGGCGTAGAGTGGAGTAGAGTGGAGTAGAGTGGAATGTTGTAGATTAGAGGGGTATAGAATGAAGGGGCATAGAGTGGAGTGGCATGAAGTGGAGTAGAGTGCCACAGAGTGAAGGGTCATTCAGTGGAGTGGAGTGATGTGAAGTGCGATAGAGTGGAGAATCGTAGAGTGAAGTGTTGTGTCTTGGGGTGGCATAGAGTGGAGTGATACAGGGTGGAGTAAAATGGCATAGAGTGGAGTAAAGTGGAGTGGAGTGGCATAGAGGGAATTGTGTAGAGTGGAGAAAAGTGGAGTGGCTAAGAGTGGAGTAGAGTGTCATAGAGTGGAGGGACATACAGTTGAGTGGCATAGAGTAGAGTGTTGTGAAGTGGCATAGAGTGGAGTAGAATGTTGTGGAGTGGAGAAGAGTGTAGTGTCATCGAGTGTCATGGCTTTGAGTGAAGTGGAGTGTCGTAGAGTGGACTGTGGTAGAGTGGGGGGTCATAGAGTAGAGTGGAGGGTTATAGAGTGTCATGGAGCAGAGTGGCGTAGAGTGGAGCAAACAAGGGTAGAGTGGCATAGTGTTAAATGGTTCAGATTGTCAGGCGTAGAGGGGTCATTCAGTATTGTAAAGTGTGGTAGAGTAGAGCAGAGTACCATAGAGTGGAGTGCTGTGGGGTGGGTGTCTTAGAGTGGAGAGTTGTAGAGTGGAGGATCGTAGAGTGGAGTGGCATAGAGTGGAGTAGTGTGTCATAGAGTGGAACGTCGTAGAGTGGAGGGCCATAGAATGGGAAGACATAGAGTTGAGTGTCGTAAAACAGAATAGAGTGTTGTTGAGTGGAGTGGCATTGAGTGGCGTAGAGTGCCGCAGAGTGGAATGGATTGCCATTTAGTGGGATAAAGTGGATTGTGGTAGAGTGGAGTGGTGTGTCATGGCATGGGGTGGTGTAGAGTGGAGTGGTATAGAGTGGAGTGGCCTAACGTAAAGTGGAGTAAAGTATCGTAGAGTGGAGTAAAGTGTTATAGAGTAAGTGACAAAGAGTGGCGTAGAGTGGAGTGGCGTAGTGTAGCATAGAGTGTCATGGAGGGGCATAGAGTGGAGGGGCATAGAGTGGAGTATTGTAGAGTGAAGTATTGTAGAATGTAGTAGAGTGGAGTTTAGCGGAGTGTCATAGATTAGAGTGGAGAGTCGTAGAGCTGAGTGGAGGGTAGTAGAGTGGAGGGCCATTGGGTGTCGAAGAGTGGAGCAGAGTGCTGTAGAATGGAGTGTCGTGGGTGTAATGGAAGGGTGGGCCATAGAGTGGAGAGTCGAAGAGTGGAAGCTCATAGAGTGGAGTGGAGTGGAGTGGAGTGGAGTAGAGTGGAGTAGAGTGAAATGGCATGGAGTGGAGTAGAGTGCCACAGAGTGAGTGTCGGGGAGTGGAGTGGTATATCATGGCGTAGAGTGTAGTGATATAGAGTGGATGGCCTAACGTAAAGTGGAGGAAAGTGTTGTAGAGTAGAGTGGAGTGTCATAGTGTAGCATTGAGTGTCCTGGAGTGTCATAGAGTGGAGGGGCGTAGAGTGGTGTGTCGTAGAGTGGAGTGTCGTGGAGTAGAGAGGTGTAAAGGGCAATAGAGTGGCGTAGATTGGATTAGAGTGGTGTAGAGTGAAAAAGTGGAGTAAAGTAGCGTAGAGTGGAATAGAGTGACGTACAGTGGTGTGTAATGGCGTAGAGTCAGAAAGAGTGCCAGAGTGGAGGGGCGTAGAATGGAGTGCCGAAGAATGGAGTATGCATGGTGTGGTAGTGCACTGCCATTACAGACAACACATTTTCAATTGGAATGACCATTACATTTTCAGACATACAGTTTTACTGATACAACAATACAGTGCACAAACGATAATCTGTGGAAATGACACCACTTAGTGTACCGATTTGTTTTGATCGTATTCAAATATTTGTTTCCAGCACACTTCAGAATTAGAACAAAATGCTTAATTTGTGCTTTCCTAATTCTGATATATTCTGAAATATTTGCATAGTTCATTTAAATGTTGCTGCGTGCTACAAAAAAGCCTTTAGTAAGTGAGTAAAATTAATTTCTAGAGCACACAGTATCCAATGGTGTCACAGCACTATTAGAACAAAGAAGCTGTGACAAAGGCAGGGAGAGCAAATGAAAAAGATTGGAAAACCCTACCCAGATGGAAAGAAAGACACAACTTATTTCATCCCCAGATTTTTTGATAAAGCCTCTCACTTTGAAGTCAGAGAAGGAAAGGTAAACCCCAAGCTCCCTCGGAAAATAGAGCCTGACATTTGTCCTCTGTCTTTGAATGCACAGCAAATGCGAAAAGAACAAACTTTAAAGCTGTTTTTACAGAAAGTGAGCACTGTACAAGAACACAGTAAACAGTCTATGCTCCACAGAATGAACTAACTCAAATTGGACAGTCTAAAACAAACCAAGCTAGCAAATAGAAAGTAAGGAAATGTGAGTTACAAACCACCAAAGCCAATGGTAAACAATGGCGGAATGTATTCGTAGATCAGCTTTACGAATATCCCCAAGATGTCTGTACGAAACCAGACAGCTTCGACCTAAAAACTGCCTTTGAAATAATGTGAACTCTGGGATGGTGGGCTACTGTATCTTACAGGCCTTCACTGCTACATTCGCAGTTACTCATAGGGTGTCACGAAATGCTTCCGACCTCAATATCATGAGGCAGGAGTTTTTTTTTACACCCTGCGAATGTTTTTTTTGTACAGCAGTCGAATTGCAAAATATAGCTCTGTTTGCAAGCCAGTTGGTGGGCGATTGACACAGACTGGTTTGCTAGAAGGGCCTAGTACACATCCAACTCTTAGCTCTTTGTTCATACATTGCTAAGCCTCCTTATTATCAACATAGTTTCTGTCCCTAGTAAGACCCCCTTCATCAGGCGAGACAGTTTTGTGTTTTTAGCCTTATTTTCACATTCTTTACTCGACAGGCCTGCCACAGTGACCTGGCTCAGGAACTGTCATGAAGCATCTCGTACAATACATACTGTCACCAGTGCATTCCACTAGTGAAGACTGCTCCTGCCTTGGAATGTCATCACTGTCACACTGGCCTACTAATTGAGCCCAGGAAACTTCTTGGACTCACACTGTTTAATCAAAGAAGCCCATTCTCCCCTAGAACCTCCTTGCATCACTAATGCGCCAATGGGGCAGACCCCTTCTCTGGAATATCGGTGCCCCAAGCCCGCAAAGGACAGGCCCCTGGCCTGGAAGGTTCTCACACCCTGGTGCATCAATAAGCAATGGAGCAAACACAAGCCTTGGAAGAATTTCACTCTTGGCACCAAGAAACTGATGGAGCCATACCTCTCTCATTTACATTGTTCCACCATCAGAGCCCAAGCTCTCCTCCAGAGATATCCCCCTCTTACATCCTTTCCTCGACCAGTGCAGTTTATCATTGCCTCCTCCTCACACAGCTCCACTGATAATTCCCAGACCTGCCCACTGCTCACTCACTGCTCCTCCAACACAGGCCAGCTCTGCCATAAACATACTCCAGTAAGCCTACATAGTCACAGTTCATCAGTGAATCTTGACACCATTCGGCAAGACAGTCTGGAGTATTTTCCATCACCCAAGAGATTCTTTATCCAGTCTTCTCACAGTGGCCTGTGAGCTGCTCGAGTGGCCCAGCCCTGTCATGTGTATTTGCAAGTGACTGTCTCCTTGCTTCAGGTAATTCTTCATTTTATTCTTTTCCAGGGGATGAGTTGGAGTACATTCGTCCCAACATCTATCGGAACATTGCAAGGCAGCTCAACATCTCCCTGAACTCCGAGACTGTGGTTTCCGACGCTTTTCTAGCTGTTGCTGCAGAGATATTTTCAGCAGGTACAGTGTGGAAACAGATTGGTGGGAAGTGAGTCTACTTGTGTCTGTCCCTGCAGTTAACAGTGGTTGTTGGTGCACAGTTCAGGATTAAGGGTGGGTGGGTGGGGGTAGAGACCTAGGTTGTCCTGACACACCACCTCTCATGGACTGCGGTCCACCTTCAGGGTCCGCCTTCACGATACATCAAAATATTAGTGCACTTTTACCACAGGGTCTTTGTTGCTGCTTTGCAAAGCTGCTAGGATGCTTTTCATAATAATTTTCTGTATTGCTATATTTTACAATAAACTGCGTATTTTGCATGGGCGTCATTTACGGGTCACCAAGGGTCGCGCCTGCGACCCCTGGCTTGCCCCTTGCGACCCTTGGCCCTACCTTTGCGACCCATAGCCTCAGAGGTGGCAAAATCAGTGCTAGGAACACAGCTGCACCACTTTCTTTGTTTTATGTTAATGTTTTATTACATCAACAGTGAATAATATATTATTATTCGCTATTAGTGTAATGATTAATGGATTACAATTAGTTGGAATATAACCCTGCCTAGAAGCTTAGGTAAGTAAAAAATGCTTTTAAATGTATGTTGTGTGCATGCTTGTGAGTGAGTGTGTTTATGTGAGAGTGAGTGTGTGTATGTGTGACTGTGTGCGTATGCATAAGCAAGCGAGTGTGAGTGAATGTAAAAGGTAAATGGTGTGTGATGTCACTTTTGGTGAATTGAGCTGATGATCCTTCCGCTATCCTTCTGAATCCAAATAACTGACTAACCTTGCACCACTCAAATTACTTTCATATTTCACTCTACTAATACAACAATAATCCTTTATGGGTTCCGGAGTAGTGCGCTACTCGCCGAAAAAGCGCTTCGCCGCCTCGTCTGGGGTAGTAAGCGCTATATAAATGCAATTACAATGCAATACAATATTTTGTGGCGTGAATTAACCGTCTGGGGTAGGTAGTTTGACGCGCTCTCTTTAGTGGGTACATGTCATACACGTCATCTGCTGGCTGTACTGTACGACCAGGAAATCTCTTGGTAGTTCAAATGTGAGTGTTCAGCTTTTTTCGTCAGTTAAGTTTATTGCTTAGCACGTCCTTGTGACAGCTCCTGGAATGGCGTGAAGGTTCCTCGTGAGGCCGAAACACGGGGCCTGGTCTGTCCTGGTAAGTCAGTGCCCTGGAAGACTTTAGAAGGGGCCCCATAGGCAGCAAAGTTAGGAATGTGGTGACAGGGAGCGGCGTCTGGGAAAATCGGTGCCCCCACTGCGGTTTTTACAAGAACAATTCGGGTTTCGGCTAATCTTTTGGGGGCCGATTCAGACCTGTTGTGAAGGAGCCCTCCCTCTGTAAATATGCTAACTCGCCCCATGTTCTTCTACTGAAAATATCCCTCATTCTAATGCCAGTGGATAGGGGGGTGTCATCTACCTCTTTCTGCTGCAAACCCCTCTCGTTGGCCTCAGCCGTTCAGAACAAGGGGTTGGACTCTTTATAGCTATCTACAGACCCCAAGTCACGTGGCCGACTTTCTGTTTGTCCAGCTATTTTGGCTAATAGAGCTAAGCATGCTGGGAGTCGAGGGCCATGGTGATGGAGGGAAACGCGACCCTGCAATCTTAGCATGGGTAGGGATGTCGGCTGGAAAGCCTGGCTGCTTGCAGTGCCCCTGGGGTCTCGGGCTTAGAAGGCTGTGCTCCGGTCGGACACCTATTTTGTGCCCTGCCCCTGGTGAGGCTCTGGGTGGAGGCAATGCAGGTATTAGAAGAATGTTCTGTCTGTGCCGATGACTTCCGAGGTAGCCTCCAGAACAGACAGAATTCTCGGAAAGCTTAGTGCGTGGCGGCTGAGGAGGGGCCGGTTCTGTCTTCCTCGGAAGTCATGGGTGCGGCTTAAACAGGAGGCTGGATCATGAACACAGTCCTGCCAAGTATCACGCATCAGGTGGGACTCTAACGCATTTCAGTGTGGTGGTCCGCATCACTGCACTGAAATGTATTGTCACGCATTTATAGCGCCTCCTCTGCATGACGTAGCCTGCTAAATGAGCACCACACGGAGAGTAAAGCTCTTAACTGGCGGGGCGTTCTGGAACTGCTACAAATGTAACTTTCACATCATCTCGGCGCGGCAAGTCGAGATTCACTGATTGACGTCATGAGAGTCAGTAAACTGGAGCACTAATTTGTCCAATCGCAGCGTGAGGGCGGGGGCACAGTTTAAAAGTTTAGCAGTCTCCCGGATCCAGAGTAGTCCCCTCCTGCACGCTGTTCGCCACCACCAGGCGCTTAGCGTATTTTCTCCTCCCCCCCTCGCCCACCATCCCTTTTTGTCTCTCTTACTTCTCCTCTCCTTCTCCATCTTCTCTTCCTCATTTTGACTTGCCATCTGCTCTCTCCAAACGTATGATATGTATTGGCAATTGCTCTTTGACGCGGACGGCCCACATTGGGTTGTAGGCGACTTGCTGTGTTACTTACATGACATACTGTTCAGCTATGCTTCTTACTGCTGCCTATCGACAGCTTCTCTATCCTACGTGGCCGGCCCCTACCATAGGGTTGTAGGTGAAACGCTGTGTCCACGAGCAGTCTCCTTCTGTCTTTTTTGCAAAATAAACAGTTTGAACAAGAAAAGTTTAGCAGTCTGAGCCACTGTGCAGCCGTCGGGAGCCTGCGCTCGCACCACGTTGTCGTGCTGCCCAAATCGGGGCCTAGTGGGCGTAATGGGTGCCTCACCCTCAGGTACTTGATCGCTCCACATTGTGCAGTCCGGTGCAGACAGGAGTCATGAATATGGCGCCGCAGCGCGAGTTGAGCCTCTTCTGGACCGCGATCGCGCTGTCCAGTGCCCGGAGCACGTCGCTGCTTGCTCTTACAGTTCCGTCAGGCGCTCCTGATTCAAAGTAAGTGCCACTCCGACTCATGACCTTTTAACTTCTTTATAAGAACTTTTAAAATGGTTGACTGCTCAGCCATTTGTGGCTAATAATACGCCAGTTGTTCCTGTATTTCTGCAGGGTGACTCAGAAAAGCAAAGTGCTACAAATCTGTCAAGCCTCAGCGGGAGGTTTGGTCCTTGGCAGAGCAGACCTTTGCTTTAAAACTAAGCCCATACATACCTTACGGTGTTCTTCTAGTGAATGCATAAAGTCTCCTGTAAACGGGCAACAGTTGAATTCCTGGGATGAACATACGTCTCAAATGAGAATACCATGAAATCAAATTGTTGTGACAGCACTTTGTGAACAAATCTCTGGAAGTTTCTAGGAAACATTGTTAGCCCCTTTACACAAGCCACTATTTTTAGTGACAAACTAAATTCAAGCAATCGCCAACAGTATGCCACCCAATTACTTTCTGGTCGTTCCCTGCAAATTACTCCCTCCTCCACACTCAATCTCATGTGACCTGATCCAGAGTTTAAAGACTCACACCGTCTATCTATCATTAGCCCATCTCCTCCGACTAAGCCATCATACATATCCGCTTCCATACCTCGTCCATCATTCATCATTCAGCCTATTACTGCAAGTAAAATTACAGCCGCTGACCTCTGCATAATTGCAGTACTGCGCAGACACTACTAGTCTGTCTGAAGTCTGCACAAAGTTGTAAGTTAGTGTCACTGAGCCATCTTTTTCCATATTCATTTTTCTGGCTCTTGAGGAGTGTGTGTCATCATTCAGCCGTTGCTGTAGGTAAAGATACAGTTGAGATCATCTGCATAATTGCAGTCCCTACCAATCTGCACTCAATTGAGTTCAGCGTGAGTTGGTGAGGCCGGCTCAGGCTCCTCACTCGGGTCTCTTTCTCCTGCAAGTTTCATTCCATGTTGTGCTGTTCATGTTTCATTGCCTACCATTCGGAAGTTTCAATGCATGGCAGTCTCGTTTCAATATATGGCACTTTGGCATTTCAGTACACACCTTTCATAGGTTTAGTTGCATGCCATTCTGGTTCCAATGCATGGTATTCATTTATTTTTATTTATTTTTTAAACGCACTTTATTGAGTTTTTATACAAACATCCACATATCCGCACACAATATTTATCAGCATAATCCCTGAGGAGCAATCAACAACCCCCCACCAATTACACAGTGCATAGTACAAGGATATATAAGTCGTTCCAGAGCTGTGCGTCAAATAAACCAAAAATCTCCCCAACTAAAACCTACCTCCAACCACCATGAAATATTAAGTCCCTCCCCCTCCCTCAGTCCCCACCAGCAACGCATGCATGGTATTCATGTGCTTCTTTAATTCTGTCATTCATGCTCCACTGGATGTCAACCACATTTTTAGTGCATGTCATTAACATGAGGCAAGTGAATGTCACGTTCGCGTTTCAGTGAAGAAGTCAGAGTAACCTGCATGTCTGAAGTATTTCAATTACTGCACGTACTTTTTTTAGTTGCATGACGTGCAGTCATTTGATTGATTGCCAGGGAGAAGCCAGGAGGCCCGGTCGGCGCAGGCTGGCTAAGGCAGGATCTGTTTAGTTGTTATTGCTTACGCATTTGTTTAACAGTACTATCAGCTTACAAGGGTACTAGGTTAGCGCCCTTTCATTTCTGGTGTTTTGCAGAAATTTTAAGATCTTCTTGGAGTTTCTCGTTGCTCAAATGGGTGTTGTTTCTGATATTTATATGTTTCCCTCGTCTTCATTGCTCGATTTTTGCTTGCAAGAAAGTGTCACTCATAGTCGTTGAATGTCACTCATAATTGCACTCAAATTATGAAAATGTCACACATAAGCAATATGAAACCTTGGCAGCTATGTGAACATTCGTTTTCCAAACTTGTTGTCATTCATTTTACTGCAACGCATTTGCAGTTATCAGACAACGGTTCATAATCAAGACAGGACAATAAATACATTGGAAATGAACAGTCAAAGAACAATGTCGAGTCACATCCTCGGGTAAAGCCACAAAGAGGATAAGCAAGCGGCAAGTCACTTGAAAGACACACTGCAGTAGCAGGCAACAGATACGCCCCTACTTGGGTATAGGAGCCTAGTGTACAACGTGATGGATGTTAAATATAGTCCTGAATAGGGATAAAAAGAGAAAAACCCATGCAGAATCGTTTCTTGTACGAAAGGTTTCACTGGTCGGGTCTGGCTCATCATGGTAGTTTGTCGTCAGATTTAAGGGCGATTTCTGCTACAATGGGGTCTCAGTCCAGGTGCGTCACATACCGCTCGTCTCCTACGTTGTGTGAAGCAGAAATAATTTACTGCGCCCACTCAGCTGCACGATTCTGGCGTCCATACTGCTACACCAGGTGGGCATGATGGATGTCAAGCCATCGCTGTAGACTGCTTTGTCAAGAGTAGTGCCGGGTGAATACATTTGGAGATGGCCTTCTCGGTCTTAGATCAGCATCAGGCCAAAAAGATAAAGCCATAGATAGCACGTAATGCATCTTTTAGGTAGGCCCGTAACTTTATGCACCACCATAACCCAAAAGCCTGTATTGCGTATGTGAAAGGAGGGTGCCTTTTCAGCCCCACATGTATATGTTATAGACACCCAGGTAAATGGTGAGCAGTCTCGAACGGATTAAATTGAGCTTTGTATTTCTTGAGACATTTGCTTTAAAGCTCAGGGCTGCTGCCCATACTTGGTCAGTAAATTCATGTCCGAGATCTGTAGTCCACCCTGTTCATATTTAAGTTAATTTGCATTTGATACCCCCGATGAACATGGATTTCTCGTTTACTTGAGTCTGCTAGTGTCAGCAGGTCATGCAACGCGCTGTCCATTTTGGGTATGTTGACCCCAGCCCCAAGTCAGTCTGCCACTTTCATTCGGGATGCTTGAGTTAGAGATGTACCTACTGATATGCCGGCTACAGTCTTAAGTCATGTAAAGTTAATCCTTATGCCCTGGTCACGTAGATCTCCAAGGATGTCTCTTCTGCTTCTGCCCATGCCGTCATATGTGCCTGTGTGGCTATTTTGTGAAATCTGGACATCTCTACCCTCAGGCTCAGGCCAATGCGCAACCACTGAATGTGGGTAGATAGATAGTAAACTTAACAAGCATTTGCAATGCAATAGGTCTCACATTTACGCGAGTTTAAGCTATTGGCATTGTAAATGACAATGCCTTTTATTTATGTTTTAAAAACGAAAACAAAACTAAAAGGCATTGTCATTTGTAATGTCAATAGCTCAAACTCGCGTAAATGCGAGACCTATTGCATTGCAAATTCTTGTTAAATGATGTGGGTAATTTTGCATCAGTATGGCACTGATGTTTGCACCGTTCTGCTGGTACAAAATGTCCTTTTCTCAATGATTGTTGGTGCAAAAGTTATGAAGCTTACCCCAGTAAGGGGAGAGGATGTGGGGGAGAGAAGCTGCCGACTTTGGAACTGGGTAACAAGGTTCCAGTCTCGGCGTCGGCTTCACATCTGTGATTCTGGGCACATCCCTAAATCTCCCCCTGCCCAAAAAAAAGATTTTGCCTTTGTGTAATGTAACTGGTGCACATGTAAAGCGCTCCGAAGGCCTTCTCCATTGGAGCCCGCACTATGTAAAACTGTCAAAAACAGTAATAGACCTCCCTGGATAATTACTATCAGGCCTGTGGGATGTCCCAGCAGAGAAGCGTTAATGGTTGGGGATTAGATGTACTACAATGAGAGAAAGGCGCTCAAAATTTAAATAACTATTGTGATTTAACATGATTGAATTGTCCGGGACAGCATTTTGGTATAGAGAATGATGTTTTTGTATGTTTTAAAATTGTAATAAAAACAACGTAAAAAGAAAGATGTATCAAGAAACGTATTCGTGCCTGCACACGTAGAAATCACTCACTGCCTTTTCCAGCCTGGCCTAGGGGTTATAAGGCAGCAGCTAAGAGTAAACGGGTCTCTGCGAGGCATGCTTACATCCTGATCTTTCTTCCCTTTGCCCTCCCGATGGTAAACAGGAGGTTATTGGGGGACAATGCGTTAGGCAAGGCAGCTACTGTTTGATCTCTCGGGGGCCATATCATATCAACAGCAGTCCTCCTCTTGCTCAAAGGCATTTGATCTACGCAGCAGGTCTACGACGGCTCACACAAGTTTAACTCCGCTTTCGCATGACCTCTTTTAAAGTCCAATTTATAAACACATGGCGCCCTCTACTGCTCAACTGGCAGATCATTTGAAAACTACCATGCAGAGGAAGCCGTTTGGCTGTCGATAAAAAACAAGCGCGGTCGTGGTTAATCAGTAACCTGATCCTCCTGGAATGCAGCATGCAGCACGCCATTGCTCGCTCCCGAGAGCCTTAGGCAGTGGGAGTTAACTTTTAGAAGAAAGGTGGGACATGCTGCCGTCTTTGGCCATTTGCATGCTGTCTTTCTTAGAAAGACGCACGCAAAGGCCAGTAGCGTGAAAAAGCACACGCACAAGCCTGTGGTCGGAGTTTGAAGTCCTCACTAGAAGCCTTGCAGAGCCTCGCATGTGGGCTGGCTCAGGCGAGACCTAAAAAGTGGGGCGTACCGAGGTTGCCCTCCTCCATGGGTAAAGAGCTTGTGGCCTGAAACTCTACATCCATCTGGTCCCAAATACTCCGGTTACGGCGTGCACACGGCCTGGGGTACCAACGGATAGAGCGGTGCCCCCTTCCCTGAGCCGTCGCCAGGTAGAGGTGAGGTATCTTAACCGCATAAAACGGGTACGCTCACTATGTTTTGAACTGAAAACAGAAGTACAACTGGTTTTGTATTTCAATATAATTTCTTGTCAACTATTTGTTCACTATTCTCTTTTTTGTTCACAGCAGCATCTAACTAGGTCCTGACGAAAGCCCTGACACCTAGTGGGTCATCACAGCTGAAACATGTTGACCTTCTGTTTCGTCTGACACATGCAGTTTAAATCCATACTGCAGGTGCACTGTTTATAATCCTGACAGTGAGAACACACGAATAAAGCACGTAATTTGTTTTCACTAGTTAGTTTTAAGATCACTTCCCACACAGTATTTTTCTGTTGCGCTGCGCCCTCCCCCAGTTCATATCGCTCTCATCTGGTGGATTTAGAATATCCTTTATAGAGTAGAACAAAAACGTCCCTGAGCTCCTCCCTCTCAGAGAGGGGGTTGTAGTCCTTGGTGAGACTAGGCCTTCCCACCAAGAGGAGAATCCCAGATGATGAAGCATGTCACCTATGATGGGTGAGGGATTACGTCCTGAAAGGGATCACTCCACTGATATTTATCTGTAACTCTCTCAGTATCTCTGACCATTTGCCTTTTTCTTTAGACCCGAGGAGTTCTATGTGTGTTGTTTTTAGCAGGATAGCTGCACCCAAGGCTTTAAGTGGGATGAAAAAACTGGGGGGGGTCTCTCAAAGGGGCGTGACCAATATAATTAAGAGCGTGGCTTAAAAACACCTAAGCTAAAAATCTGTTCTTATCTCTCCATATCACTGCGCATATAAACCTACCAGTCACCCCTATGGCAGGCCTTATCAATCCTGAAGGCAAGGTGCTGGGTTTTATGTGAAAGGGTGCCCATGCATGAGCAGAGCCCATCTGCAGCCTTCGGAACCTTTATTCTAGGGTTGTTTGTGATGCAGCCAGCCCATATATTCTTAAGGGCATTATAAGCTTGCGTTAAATGCTAACTTTGGAATGGCTGCATGAAAACATGTCGTGTTTATACCTCCACACCAGTAACTGGTGTGGGAGGTATGATTCCACCTTACTAGAGGGAGAAATATGACAGCACCGGTATACCCGGTACCAGCTTTGCAAACCTTGGCATCACAAAATGGATGCTGCCAGCCACAGACACGAGTCTGCCCTCCTGCTGCTGACCGAAACTGCGGCAGGGCAGGCCTGGACAATAGGTTTCCTGTCACAGGGAGGTGTGACCACCTCTCAGACAGGCTTTAGTGTATTGGGGCTGGGTGGGTGCACTCCAAGAGTGCTTTGGAGTTTGCACGGGGGGCACATTTGGTGTCCCTGTGCATAGTCCAGCTCAAACCGGTTGCAGGGGCTACCAGCCCCTGCTCTGGCACGAAACTGGACAAAGGATATGGGTGTAGCCACCCCTCTGTCCTGACCCTCCCATAGTGGGTCCCCAGAGTTTGTCCCACCCCTTCCTTGGGTATAAAGTAGGAAACCCTGACTGCAGGACTTTAGATATTACCTGCACGAAACTCTGCTACAGAAACCAGTACTTCGACGATCTACATTGAACTAGATGACTGAAGAATCTCCCTTGGAGTAAAGGAGTTACTCCCCTGCAAGGCAGACACCAAAGGCGCATCTGTCCGGTTTGCATCTCCGAAGCTCCTGAGGACTCCGAAGAATATTACAACACAGGAGGTGGGTTCCCGTGGTCTCTGCGGTAGATCTGTGCACTCAGCAACTCTGAGGCCTGTATCCCTCATGGAGACCGTGCAACCCGAACCCCTGGACACTGCGACCATTTGCAGCAGCATATGCTTTTTGGTGATCCCTGAGGCTGTGCTTTGGGCTACTTGTAGTCCAGACCCTGAGCAGTGATTCCACTGAAGATTACTGGCCTACACTCATCGAGTGACCCGTGGGCTGATATTGAGTGATTCCTCTCGAGGTCCCTTCGCGATCCCTTGTCTGTCGACTTGTGGGTCCCTGAGAAGGGTACTTTAACTTTCAGTGGGCTTACCTGGTTGCTCCACAGGTAACCTGACTCCCCATCGCTTGGGGAGTCCACAGGACCTTGCTGGTCCATACCGAAGCCTTTTTTCTCTCACCACGTGGGTTGCCTTTGCCAAGGCTTGTTGGTCTCCAATCCGGACACCAATCCCCCCAGCACTCGACATCCTTCGTGGGACAGCTCGCCTGCAGGTTGTGGTCGTCGTCGACGCCTCCTGGTCCCTATGGCAGTGGAGTCAAGCTTCACCTCTTCGCACCTGAAACACCCGACATCGGTGGGCATTCTTCTATCGTGCCCCTTGTCTCTGGCAAGTGACCGAGACTCTGTCCCCTTTGATTTCAGGTTCTTCACATCTAGGATCCAGGCTTGGATCACCCCGGACACTTCTCCTTTCCACGGCGGCAGCACTTTGCAGCACATCGCCATTGAAATCAACGACGATTCCCAACACCATTTGACACCTATGTACCCGGCTTCCCTGGGTGAGGTAACACGAGTACGCCGGTGCTCCCGTGGGTGCTGGCCCTAGAACCCTCTAAGTCTGAAAGGGTTTGCTCAAAGTCCTCTCCTAAGTGTCCTTATTCTTTAAAATTCCAATCGCGACTTTCCCATAGGATTGTACGGGACTCGCGGCTGTGTTCTCACACTGCACACGTCCCCCGTGGGTCCCCTGTGTCACTACCTTGGGTGGTTCCTTGGGGTCCCAGCGATTCTACGTGCTCTAGGCACTGTGTCTAATCAAGTCGTGGTTCTTTTACCACTTTCTTAATATATGGTTTGGTCCGCCCCTGGGGCCCATTGTATATTGTGCTATTTACTATAGTTTTAGAACTGTAATATTGTGGGCCTTGCTCTGTAATCTCATAAAGAGGTTAGTAGAGAGTGTTTAGTAATAAATACATATATTTTATATCTATACCTTGTGTGGTTCTCCTTTCATTTGGTCATTCAAGAGGTTATAATCTGGTAAACCAAGCTGCTTTACACTCCTTCAAGACTTAGCCTGAAGGCTGCTCTCCATAGCTACCACTAGGATAGCTTTCAATAAAGGTTGTCTTAAACCTAATCATCAAAAAGGGTCGTTTGGACTGGTGCAAGGTGCCCACTATAACTAGTGGACAGCATATACCAGGCCAACTTCTCACACCGATGGAGACCCGTTTCGAGTCCTCCTTTAACCTCTTCAGCGCGGCGCGGATTTCCGCGCCACGCTGAAGATTCCGTGCGCGGGCGGGGCCATGACGGAACGTCATGCGCACAGCGCAACCGACGTGCATGACGGAACCGTTCCGTCATGCGCGTCGAAGGGGTTAAAAAACTGCCGGTGCTCAGCACCTGTGAGACCCGGCCCACTTAAAGCCCCGGCTGCACCTTAACGGGAATAGGAAGACTGGCAAATGAATACTGTGACTGAGGCAAGATGATCATCTTCGAAGTTGCAAATGTACCCAGCGTGGACAGTGGGGGATGTTTCCAGAACACTATTGAGGCTTGGGCTGTGGATATGGCCCTAATAGCACTCCCATGTATCACGTCTTCTACAGCCCTTGTTAACCTTGACTTCTAAGTGCACTCCCATTTTAATGCCCAGGTTGTGACTAGTACAGTTAGGTAAAGGGCTATAACAAGTAGATGAATATCCAACATAATATATATCCAATGTAAATCATATAATGTAACCACTTCAATACTAATCATATGGACACAAACCTTAATTAGAAAAATACTTTTATTTCTTCATTTAATGATGTTTTTTATGTAATGTTCATTATACATTTGATATAGCGTGCAATACTAAAATATATATGACAATATATACAAATCAGTAAACAAAATATGATAGGGTTAATCCAAAAGGATAGAAAGAAATATACACACTATATATACATCACAAAACAACAACACGAAATAGACATATAAAAGATATAGACACAATGCGGTAGATGAGAACTACGCGCGTTTCGGCATGACAGCCTTCATCAGGAAAACCGTCTATTGCGCTGACACTGAAACAAAATATATATACAACATATAAAAAAGTGGTTACATTCAAAGAGATAATATACACACTATGTTATTAAACACTTTATATTTAGTATACACAAGAACGATTGAGACTAAATGGTTTGGGACAAAACAGTGCACATATAGCTACTTGTACAGGATAGACAATGAGACGTTAATATTAATAATGAGATATCTAATGATGCAACAAACATGACCAAAAGATGAGAAAAGGAAAAGACTTACTAATTACACAGAGAATACAACATATCTAAACTAAATGGCATTACATTAATAATATACATATATACAATCTTCTTGTCATTCATGACTAACTATTTGCATATACCGTAATACATTAGTCCTATCTATACATGGCTGGTTTTTTACCAAGACTAGAAATACATAAACAGATAGATGAAGAAGAAGTGATAGAAAAGATTTATAGTGAAGAGATAGTGAGAGTGAAAAGGGGTGAATGTACAACAGCAAAGGTCATAACAAGTGAATCTACCAGAAATGTGTTGCTAAAGGTCCAACAGTGATGTTCACAAAATTCTTCTAAATTCATGGGTAGAAAGGAGGAAAGGTCACTTACTCAGTAGCGCGGTAAAGGGGGGGGGGACTGGATAGCTAATGGCTTCGGGTCAGGCGTAAGTGAGAATGACTCCGAACAGAAGTAGCGTGTAGACGATGATGAATGTCAAACGTTCTCACTGATGGAGAAAGAAATAAGATGCATATAGTACATTTAAATATATGCTATTGTGTTGGTAGGATTAAGCCCTGCATATGCGGGTGCCTGAAACGACCTTTTATAATACTCACTAAGGTAGATGCAAATAAGATGATAAATTATGCTGCGCTCCACGAATGCTCAGATGTACCTCTCTATCACGGTCGATTATCCCGGTACATACCAACTTGGTATACCGCAAGGACTAAGAGAGGAAAGAAAAAAGGAAGTAATAGCCATACACATATCCTTGTATATGATGCCTACAGCGAAGGCGTACTTATGGGAATTGGTAGAAAAAACCCGATGGCTACTTACTAAAGATTCATGTCAATTGCGGTATACCAAGTTGGTATGTACCGGGATAATCGACCGTGATAGAGAGGTACATCTGAGCATTCGTGGAGCGCAGCATAATTTATCATCTTATTTGCATCTACCTTAGTGAGTATTATAAAAGGTCGTTTCAGGCACCCGCATATGCAGGGCTTAATCCTACCAACACAATAGCATATATTTAAATGTACTATATGCATCTTATTTCTTTCTCCATAACTGAGAACTTTTGACATTCATCATCGTCTACACGCTACTTCTGTTCGGAGTCATTCTCACTTACGCCTGACCCGAAGCCATTAGCTATCCAGTCCCCCCCCCCTTTACCGCGCTACTGAGTAAGTGACCTTTCCTCCTTTCTACCCATGAATTTAGAAGTATTTTGTGAACATCACTGTTGGACCTTTAGCAACACCTTTCTGGTAGATTCACTTGTTATGACATTTGTTGTTGTACATTCACCCCTTTTCACTCTCACTATCTCTTCACTATAAATCTTTTCTATCACTTCTTCTTCATCTATCTGTTTATGTATTTCTAGTCTTGGTAAAAAACCAGCCATGTATAGATAGGACTAATGTATTACGGTATATGCAAATAGTTAGTCATGAATGACAAGAAGATTGTATATATGTATATTATTAATGTAATGCCATTTAGTTTAGATATGTTGTATTCTCTGTGTAATTAGTCAGTCTTTTCCTTTTCTCATCTTTTGGTCATGTTTGTTGCATCATTAGATATCTCATTATTAATATTAACTTCTCATTGTCTATCCTGTACAAGTAGCTATATGTGCACTGTTTTGTCCCAAACCATTTAGTCTCAATCGTTCTTGTGTATACTAAATATAAAGTGTTTAATAACATAGTGTGTATATTATCTCTTTGAATGTAACCACTTTTTTATATGTTGTATATATATTTTGTTTCAGTGTCAGCGCAATAGACGGTTTTCCTGATGAAGGCTGTCATGCCAAAACGCGCGTATTTCTCATCTACCGCATTGTGTCTATATCTTTTATATGTCTATTTCGTGTTGTTGTTTTGTGATGTATATATAGTGTGTATATTTCTTTCTATCCTTTTGGATTAACCCTATCATATTTTGTTTACTGATTTGTATATATTGTCATATATATTTTAGTATTGCACGCTATATCAAATGTATAATGAACATTACATAAAAAACATCATTAAATGAAGAAATAAAAGTATTTTTCTAATTAAGGTTTGTGTCCATATAATTAGTATTGAAGTGGTTACATTATATGATTTACATTGGATATATATTATGTTGGATATTCATCTACTTGTTATAGCCCTTTACCTACCTGTTTTTTTTCCCTACGTATAGCAAGTTTATTATTTGTAGGGGTCCCCTTCTTCCCAAAGTGTGACTAGTACAGTGCCAATCCATCAGTTAAGGGTAAAGATAGAATATTTATCACGATTGACAACTAGCCTGGAGATGGTGCAGAAAACTCTTAAGTGTTCTAAGGTTGGTACCAAGTCCACTTTGCAATCACCCAGGTGAAGAAGGGCATCATCCGTATACGGGAAGGAAGTATTCAAATCTCCCCTAATGTCACCTCACAAGGTAGGCCCCATTTGTCTACCTGCTCACCAGTGACTCCATGGCTGAGGCAAACAGCAGCAGGGATAGATGGCAGCATTATCGAGTACCCTGCTTTACTACAATCTGGTTGGCTGTCCTGACCCTTGCTGTGGTGGGTGAGGCGAGCAACTGAATCCCTACCATTATTCCTACACCAAATTCAATGTGCTGCAAAACCTGAAAGGGGTATGTATCCCCAGGCTAGGATGGCTACCACTGAGTTACGGACTGGGCTATCATTCTGGCCGTTGTGTCAATGAGAGATGAAAGCGTGTGCACAGGTTTGAGGCGGTGTACTTGCCAGGTACAATGTCACTCTGATCGGTGTGGGTTAAAGGTGGTAAAAGTTGCAAGGCTAGAATTTTCCGAAGGACTTTGCATTCAAGGTTAGTCATGGAAAGAGGGCAGTAATAGGATTGGTCAATGGGCTCACCACCTTGGTTTGGTCGTACAATGATAATGGCCTCATGAGTGAAAGGAGAGATGGGACCGACACACCTGGCCACTTTGTAAACGTCCAAAAGAGGCTGTGGTATTTGGTCTCAGAAAGTACTATAAAATTCAGATGGTAAACCATCACTACCAGGGTTTTGTGGGAAGCCAACTGGGATACTGTAAGCTTAATTTTAGTGAGCATAATGACTCAGTCGGGACTTTGAGAGCCTCTCTTTGCTCCAAAGACAGCCTCCTCCGCTCCAAGGCACAGGTTCTTGCCAGTGTCATTTTCTCTAGAGGCATGCTGCAATGAGTATACCTTGCAAATGCAGCATTGATTTCAATAAGTGACCAATTGGTCTTGTCTTGGTCGTTATGTCTCATTGGTGCACTCAGACTCCGCGTTAGTCAGCCTGGCCAACAGTCTACTAGCTTTGTCAGCTTGATAATGATAGAGAATCCGCCTATTTGAGGTTTCTGAGTAGAATGCCCTTTTCTGTATAAAGAGTAGCTTTCAGTAGTGTGTTCTTTGCCAGCCTATTTTCAATAGCTTTCAAGCCCCCATCTAATGTTGTCATTTCCCTTAACAGCACCCTATGTACTTCCGAGGACGACTTAATATAAATATCCCTAATGAAGATCTTGAATGCCTCTCTTTTAATGAGTGTGTTTCTCACTGTATTTTCTGGCAAACAGAAGCTTGTCTTCGACTGTCTCCCTGTTCACCATGTCTCTTAGGGTCCTGGGTTTGAAGTCTCCCGCTAGAGTGACTTGAGAGGAGTCTCTCCCAGTGCATCCCTACCAACAAGGGATTATGGTCTGAAATTGTTGTTGCTACATATTCAGATTGTGGGAATAATTCAAGTAGATGTGGGGAGCACGTAAACTTCTCAATTCTTGTGTGCTTGTTGAGTACCGAAGAATAAAATAAGCATTCCTTATCTGAGGGGTGCGCCGATGGCCATATGCTGGTCAAGTCACCCGCTGAGTCGTCAGTTTGACTGCGCGTCCCCAAGGCCTTGACCTGCAGTGCTGGATGGGACCGGTCTAGTCAGTCACCGAGTCAGCATTGGTGGATGTGGAGTGACTGCTAGATAGGGTGTGAGATTATCTAAGAACACAGACTGCATGGCATTTGGGGCACGCGTCTAACAGCAATAACTGCTTCCATTCTATTTTCCCAAATGTTAGTATAAATCTGGCTTTGGTGTCTCTGGGTTCTTTAGATGGAATAAAAGGGGTTCCTGGTATAATCCGGTGGAGTATGCCGAGTACGACGTGCAGTGCAGTGCAGTTGTCCCTTCATCGTTGCCTCAAGCGCTCATGCTCAGATGTGGTTAAGTGTGTCTCTTGCATCAGATCAAAAGTAATACTGAGCCTCCTTAGAAGCCTCCTTAGAAGTGTTCTATGATCTATTCATCACATTGGAGGCAAGAGACGAGGAAGCCATCCAAGGAGCTTTCATTGGTGTGCCGGCCAGCGGCGTGACCATAGCCCCCCCCCACACCCAACAGCAAACTCCAGGGGACCCCCTACAGCAAACCACAGTCCTGAGAGCTCCTGACTGGTTCCGGACCCTGGTGAGCCCCCTCCATGTACTTTGCGGGGGGGTCAAGTTTCGTTATGCCACTGGTACCAGCCCGCTAAAGCTAGCATTTAAAACGCTATGAGGATCTACGTAAGAGACATCCATACCCAGATGTGCCTGTGACACAAAGTCTACCAAGAAAAAACAAAACCCCAGGCCTGACTGGAAGATGTCTTGACCCAAACACGTAGACTCTTGACTGCTAAGCTCGTTGACCAACTGTCAGCTTGAGAGGTAGAAAAAATCTTTTATAAAGTAATGAAAGGAAGTGGCTTGTTAATGGGCTAATGCACTAACCCCCGCACAGAGCAAATAAGGTGGACAACAGGTCAGAATATTGTCATATGTTGATAAACCATCCCCGGGATATGACCAAGCCAAGAAGAGAAAAAATGCAGAATTGCCTTTAAATCTGAAACGTGTCATTGTCAAAGATTTTGTCCATAACTCTAGGTGTCAGCTATGGCATGTCTCTCTCTTCTGTATCAGATGCTTCTGAGTCTGAATCTGTTTCCTGTGCAGTGGCATATGTATCTGTGTGGATCTGTGAGCATGATGAAAGGCTGGCTGGACGCTGCCATCAAGGCCTGCTGTTATCCCTCAACTGTAGTCTCTATGATGGGTGACACCCTTTTCACATGTCGTCGCCTTACTCCGACCCTGCGTCTCCGGTAGCGCCATATTCAGCAGCCTATGCTTTCATTGGCTTCTTTGGGGTGTGGGAAAGATTGCTTTGTTTGCCAGGATGTTCTGCTTGGCTAGGAACAGTAGCATGTAACTGAAAACCGTCTTGTTAAGTGTCATCTTTACTTCCTGGAAGGAATTTCGTTTGTTGGACATTACCATGAAAATAGGAAACAGTGAAACAGTCGTGTTCACCATGGAGAATGAGCCGTTGCTTTGTGTCCACTGGAAAAGTAAGTCACATTCTCTGTAGGTAAGCAGATATCCACTGGCAGGCCTGACCTGGTCCGTAGCTGCACTCACCTACACACCAGTCTCTTGCTGCTTCCAACAAATGTCACCCCGTGCACCTCCACCTCCTAGTTGCTGTTGTTATGCACACCGTGTGGTGCTGGCAGGGCTCACTCTCCTAGTTCTAGGTCGCTCACTGCACCTTTAGCCGGCTCACAGCTGTTATTGTCCCAACAGTGATTGTCCCGTGACAGTCATAACCATGAGTGTCCAGCTCACTGCTCCGCATCCCACATTGTCAGGCCTCATCTACCCCTGGTCTGCATTGGCTACCAAGTGTCTTCTACATCTGCTTGGGCTAAGAGGGCGCTTGCCAAGTTGTCTCCCAAGGGATGTATGTGGAGATCCACCCTCGGTGCCATCTTGTGAATCTGGGACCAGATGCAGTTCTGTTAGCGGAGCTGTGCTCCAGATAGCTCCACTTAGTTCAAAGACTCTTCTCACGTCTCTAACCTCCTCTTCCTCCCACGTGAGGGTCTTCGTGTAGGGGCCCACCAATCAAAGAGGAGAATTTACTTATAAAGGGCAGTTGGTGATGTGAAGTCAGGACCTGGGGTCCACCTGCCACCTATAGAAGGGACATACCCCAGCTCTCCTATTCACAGTAAAAGACCCAGGCAATCACTAGGGCACCACCTTATATTACCTGTTACCACTTCATGCAGAACAATACACTATGTTTGTGCTGACATGGAACCTTTTGCTCAATCTTCGCCCCCATAATGTGATCTTTGTGAGTATCACCAAGGACATTACAGGTGGCACGACTTACTTCATCCGCGTCCAGCCACTCCCATGGGCTAGATTATGAACATTTCAAGCCCCTCAGCTACTGCACTTGGCTGGTTCCGGAATTGAGGCTGACATTGTCCATTTGACATGTCTTTGCTCATTGCATAGAATGGGGTTTCCCAAGGGTTCACAAGAAAGAAAAGATGGAGGAGCTACAAGATCAAGGCAGACCATGCAGCCTTAAAATCTGCTATCACAGCACACCACGGCTTCATCAGAACAACAAAGAAAGCAGCCATCCAAGAACACATCAACAACAATGCACACAACAGCAAAGAACTCTTCGTCGTGGTCAAAGAATTCGCTAAATCCAGCACAGAGACAGTAGACATTCTCCCATCTCAAGACCTTTACGACAACCTCTCCACCTTCTTCCACCACAAGATCAGGAGATCTACAACAGCTTTAAAACCCAAGACCCATCCCACCCGCAACCACTGCACCCAATGGCTCCAAACCCCAGCAGACCTTGACCGATAGGACTATCCTCACCTATGAGGACACCCTCAGGATCATGAAGAGCATCCGCTCCAGAGCCTCCTCAGATCCTTGCCCTCACCACACCTTCAACAGAGCCGGCACCTCCATCTCACCCAAAATCTGCTACACCATCAACTGCTCTATCGAGTCCGCAACCTTCCCGGAAGACTGGAAGCATGCTGAGATCAACCCCCTGCTGAAGAAACCTTCTGCCAACCCAATTGACCTCACGAACTACAGACTCATCTCTCTGCTCCCCTTCCCAGCCAAAGTCATTGAGAAAGCCACTAACACCCAACTCTCGGAGTTCATCGAAATTAACAACATCCTGGACCTCTCCCACTCGGGATTCCGAAGCAACTACAGCACCTTTACCGCTCTCCTCGCCGCGACAGACGACAAACGCACCCTTCTCGACGGAGGCAAGACTGCTGCCCTCATCCTCCCTGACCTCTCAGCCGCCATCGACACCGTCTCCCACCACACCCTTTGCTCAAGACTCTACAATGCCGGCATCCACGACAAAGGCCTAGAATGAATCCGCTCCTTCCTCACTGGCCGAACGCAGAGTCAGACTTCTGCCGTTTAACTCAGAACCCACAGAGATCAGCTGCGGAGTGCCTCAGGGATCCTCCCTGAGCCCCACCCTCGTCAACATCTTCATGGCCCTGCTTGCAGCCATCGTCAGAAGCCACGGACTCAACATCATCTCCTATGTCAATAACACCCAGCTGATTAATTCCCCCATAGACTAAACCACAGCCGCCAAAAGCAACTTCCACAACGGGATGAAGGCAGTCGCCCCACCTGGATGAAGGACAGCTGCCTCAAGCTTAACTCAGACAAGACCAAAGTCCTCATCCTGGGCCCCTCCCCCTCCACCTGAGACGGCTCTTGGTGGCCCCCAGCACTCTGACCCACCCCCTCACCCATAACCACGCACGAAACCTCTGCATCATCCTGAACTCCTCGCTCTCAATGAACTGTCAAATCAAAACTGTTTCATCCTCCTGCTTCCCACGCTCTGCCTGCTTCATAAGATCTTCAAGTGGATCCCCACCGAGTCCAAGAAAATGTTCACCCATGCACTCGTCAGCAGCAGACTCGACTACGGCAACACACTCTACACAAGCACCACCCAGAAACTAACAAACAAAACTGCAGAACATCCAGAACGCCTCTGCCAGACTCATCCTGAAAATCCCATGCCACAACCACATCACCGGCCACCTGAGAGACCTACACTGCCTACCTGTCAACAAAAGAATCGCCTTCAAGCTCCTCATGCTCTCCTAAAAAGCCCTTCACAAAGCCGGACCCGCATACCTCAACCACCGCCTCTCCTTCTATACTCCCACCGGATTTTTCCATTCCGCCCAACTGGCCCTGGCCTCCATCTCACGGATCTGCAAGGCCACGGCTGGAGTAAGATCATTCTCGTACCTTGCTACAAAGACCTGTAACTCCCTGGCTACGCACCTCACCTCAATCACCATCGCTGCCACAATTTAGGAAGGACCTCAAAACCTGGCTCTTCGACTGAACTGCAGACCCATCCCCCCCACACACTTTGCGCCTTAAGACCCTCACGGGTGAGCGGTCGCGCTTTATTAGATTACTGATTGATTGATTGAGAGTGTTGAAGTGTCAGTGGTGAAGCAACAGCCAGGGAGTTCCTCATTCCTCACCACCTCCTGTGTCTCCATTTGCTGCAGCCTCCTCTTACTCCCACTCCGTCCCCATTCTAACTTCCTTCACCTATTGCTTGCATATTCCTTTCTAGCACCATCTCCCCGTTATGCTTCCATTCCTGCTGTCCATGTATCCCTAAAATCACAGGCCACGATCTCTGAATAACGTGGAGACCCCGACTCCACGTTAAATTCAGACTCCACTTCTGTGTGGCTATCGTGGGTCGTGACTGGTGTTCCCTGCTTTGAAACTTAGAAGATTATTGCAAGTTTAAGGGGAGCAGCGAGGAGAAAGATAGGCTTCCTGTCCCGAGAGTCACAGCACGTGATTTCCGGTCGCCAGAACCGTAACGCGGAGCAGTCACTAGTCAGGGTGGGCCTGACGTGACCACCACAATAACAGCAAACAGACTAGTGCCCGCGGGCAGTACAGTACAGATAACACAGCCCGGGGCCCTGTTTTTACGCCTCTTCTAGCTAGGACGGCTGCTTGCAAGCGCCTTGCTAAATACTAATGACTGTTAACGCCGTGACGTGTGATTATGAATTTTATGCCACAGCTAATACATACAAAATACGGAGCATTACATTGGTTCATATACATGCATGCACACATTCACAAATACATGTGTACTCCTGTATACCTCACTGTACAGTTTATGTACAATATTCGCCACGTACACTTTCTCTTACATGCGCATTAAAGCCAATAGACATTATGTTTGCTTCGCGGCAGGATTGGCATACTTTTCCTGTCCCCTTAGACAGAATTCAATCTCTATCGCACTTTTTTTTATTAAGTCTCTTATTCTCCCAGAATAGCGCACATTCTTCTTTCACTTTCTCAAGGGAAATCATGGCAAAAACGCGTTCGAATGTGATTTATTCATGTCAACTGAAAAAAACATGCGATGGAAAACATCCACTGGTATATCCGTCCGCGTCCCAACCCCCGCCGTCTCTCCTGCAAATGATGTCTGCATCTCACTCAGAGAACAGAACCAGAGGGAAGTATCATGTATCCCTCTCAACTGCCTAAACTGCCCCCCTACCTCCCACAAATTACGGGTAATGCTCCCCCTCCAGTGCGTGCTGCACTTCTTCTGACCCATGCCCTTGCTCGCTTTGTTTACATGTCGTGTCTTTTTATCCATCATTCCCTTCCCCGTTTTGTTTGATTTAGACCCTCTTTTCATTCCACCGTCTGTTTTTTTACTTTGTTATTTTTTTAGGTCGCGTCTACCAGACAGTACAAGCTATCTGGTTGCGAAATACATAATATCGGCCACACTCACCAGCCCTCCCGCAGCAACATACAGATAGCAAAATAAACAGACAAGACAACTTTTGGTGGAGAAAATTGCTGCAGGTTTATTAGCATACCAAATAATGCCAACATGGTGGGTTATCTTACAGGCGATCCAAAGGCAAGCCGCCCCTCGCGGCCTACCACCTGATGGGCCAACTTGCATCGGCATCAGGGAGCGGGGACAAAGAGGCCGCCAGGGGGGCGGGAGAGGACTATATACCTCTCCCTGACCCCCCACCGGCCGGAAGTGACGCGCGGGACCCCAGTGGGTCTCTGCCAAAACACTAGGCTGCCCAGTGTGCCATCTTGTGGCACTAAAGGGGCCGCCCTCTTATGAGGGTCCCCTGCGGGGACTGTGTCGGTCAGCCCGCATACTGTGGGCTTACCAAGAATATACATAAGTTTGGAGCCCCACCATTGCTTAGCATTCGTTGGCTTTACTGACGCTTTCATTTGGCTGCTTATTTTATGGGCTTTTTGTCAATCTGGTGTATGTCCCTCCCACTACATATTGCTTTTTAAGTACTCCATGCAAGTGTATGTGTTTTCCAGCTGCCTTTCTGGTGCGGTTTTTCCCCTCTCGCTCTCACTGCCTATATGGTTCTCCCCCCACCCACACTCATGTTGGTCTTCTTTGCCTCTGTGACTCTGTCCCCCCCCCCCGTAATTCGCACATATTCTCTTTCTCCTGATGCTTCTCCCTAGCCAGCCTTCTCGCCACACCTGCTGTGTTGCTTTATTCCTGCCCCCTCCCAACCTGCTCCTGCAACCCAACCCGCTCACCTATTATTTTTTCAAGAAAGCACTTCCGCACAACTTTTGTTTTTATAATTTACCAATTCATCTCAGTTTAGTAAATACAGAAAAAGTATCCTTATGTAGGGGCGCGCACATACATGGTGAATGAATGCATGCGCCTGTCATCGTGTCGTTTTTTTAAACTGTGCAGCATGGCTGAAAAACATTAACAAAGCAAACGGTCTTATATGCGAGGACTATTGGCTTTACCAGTACTAGTTTCTTCTGTCTACTTCCTCCCTCCCCAAACCTGCTTTCCCTTCCTATTGTCTTGTACTACCTCTTCCTGCAAATGTCCGTCTCTCGCAGCCCGTAGCTTCCGCACTCTCCCATTTACCACCTCCAACCGACTTGCTTTTCTAGCCTCCTGCCCTCCCTTCTCTCCATTTCTTTTGCTTCCACCCAGTTTGTGGGAGACCTCGATGCCTGAGATAGCAGCTGCCTTCAGTTCCACCCCGCCTTCCCCTGGAGGATCCCAGGCTTCCTCCAGCCCGGGAGCACCAGGGCTTGGCAGCCGATGTTGGGCTGAAGACTTGGACGTCTGCCAGGACATGATCCCACATGAAAGCGCTTAGAGTGGGAAGGGAAGACAGACTAGCCCAGACACAGCATTTCAGGCCAGTCCTATCAGCATATCTTTACTTTTTGCGGCTAGGTCCTGAACCCACAACATCCAAAGGGACTATCATCAGGCATTTACAACAACACAGTAAATGATGAGATTACATTGAAAATACAGAATTAAAAGAACTCACTTCCCCTAAGCACAGCTGAGCTTTTGCCCCTGTCCTTGCCCTCATAGATGAAGGACACTGGTGAAAAAAGTGATATTTGTTAGTTGGAACTACTGAACAAATACACTTGGCTGGAAGAAATACTAGGAACACCTGGAATGATCCACGCAGCACAACGGCGTCCCTCCCCAGTCAGTAGAGCCCAAGGGACAGAAGTCAAGAATTCTGACACCCTCTATCCCATGAACCAGGTCTAAGTCTGCACTGAGACAGGAAACAAGATGCCAAGAATTGCCCCAGTCTTAGCTGGTGTTGATCCTGAATCAGACAACCAGATGAGTTAGAATGAATTCCTAGTGCTTGGCTCCTTCTCAATGTAACGAGGATCTAGGATCAATCTTCTGCTGCGGATATACTTGAGCCGTATGTACAGCAGCAAGGACAGGAGACCAATCCTCAGCTGAGATAGGCCGGTGGACTATAGCTAGCAGAAATCAATCCTCAGCTGATGAAGCCCTATGAAGTGTAACTAGCAGAGATCAATCCTTGGCCGATAAAGCCCTACAAAGTGTAACTAGCAGAGATCAATCCTCGGCTGATAAAGCATTGTGAAGTGTAACTAGCAGAGATAAATCCTCAGCTGCTAAAGCCCTACGAAGTGTAACTAGCAGAGATCAATTCTCGTCTGATAAAGTCCTATGAAGTGTAACTAGCAGAGATGAATCCTCGGCTGATAAAGCCCTATGAAGTATAGCTAGCAGAGATTAATTCTCTGCTGATAAAGCCCTATGAAGTGTAGCTAGCAGAGATGAATCCTCGGCTGATAAAGCCCAATGAAGTGTAATTAGCAGAGATCAATCTTCGGCTGATAAAGCCCTATGAAGTGTAACTAGCAGAGATCAATCCTCACCCGATAAAGCCCTATGAAGTGTAACTAGCAGAGATCAATCCTCGGCTGATGAAGCCCTATGAAGTGTAACTAGCAGAGATCAATCCTCGGCTAATAAAGCCCTATGAAGTGTAGCCAGCAGAGATGAATCCTTGGCTGATAAAGCCCAATGAAGTGTAACTAGCAGAGATGACTCCTCGGCTGATAAAGCCCAATGAAGTGTAATTAGCAGAGATCAATCTTAGGCTGATAAAGCCCTATGAAGTGTAACTAGCAGAGGTAAATCCTCACCCGATAAAGCCCTATGAAGTGTAACTAGCAGAGATCAATCCTCGGCTGATGAAGCCCTATGAAGTGTAACTAGCAGAGATCAATCCTCGGCTAATAAAGCCCTGTGAAGTGTAACTAGCAGAGATCAGTCCTCGGCTGATCAAGGCCCGTGAAGTGTAACTAGCAGAGATCAATCCTCAGCCGATAAAGCCCAATGAAGTGTAACTAGCAGAGATCAATCCGTAGCTGATAAAGCCCTATGAAGTGTAACTAGCAGAGATCAATCCTCAGCTGATAAAGCCCTATGAAGTGTAACTAGCAGAGATCAATCCTCGGCTGATAAAACCCAATGAAGTGTAACAAGCAGATATCAATCCTCGGCTGATAAAGCCTTGTGAAGTGTAACTAGCAGAGATAAATTCTCGGCTGATAATGCCCTACGAAGTGTAACTAGCATAGATCGATCCTTGCTGATGAAGCCTTATGAAGTGTAACTAGCAGAGATCACTCCTCGGCTCATGAAGCCCCGTGAAGTGTAACTAGCAGAGATCAATCCTCAGCTGATAAAGCCCAATGAAGTGTAACTAGCAGAGATCAATCCTCGGGTGATGAAGCCCTATGAAGTGTAACTAGCGGAGATCAATCCTCAGCTGATAAAGTCCAATGAAGTGTAACTAGCAGAGATCAATCCGTAGCTGATAAAGCCCTATGAAGTGTAACTAGCAGAGATCAATCCTCAGCTGATAAAGCCCTATGAAGTGTAACTAGCAGAGATCAATCCTCAGCTGATAAAGCATCGTGAAGTGTAACTAGCAGAGATAAATCCTCAGCTTATAAAGCCCTATGAAGTGTAACTAGCAGAGATCAATGCTCGGCTGATAAAGCATCGTGAAGTGTAACTAGCAGAGATCAATCCTCAGCTGATAAAGCCCTATGAAGTGTAACTAGCAGAGATAAATCCTCAGTTCACAAAGCCCTATGAAGTGTAACTAGCAGAGATCAATCCTCAGCTGATAAAGCATCGTGAAGTGTAACTAGCAGAGATAAATCCTCAGCTGTTAAAGCCCTTTGAAGTGTAACTAGTAGAGATGTATCCTCGGCTGATAAAGCCTCGAGGTGTGTAACTAGCAGAGATCAATGCTCGGCTAATAAAACATCATGAAGTGTAACTAGCAGAGATCAATCCTCGGCTGATGAAGCCCTATGAAGTGTAACTAGCAGAGATCATTCCTCGGCTGATGAAGTCCTATGAAGTGTAACTAGCAGATATCCTGGGCTGATAAAGCCCTATGAAGTGTAACTAGCAGAGATCAATGCTCGGCTGATAAAGCATCGTGAAGTGTAACTAGCAGAGATCAATCCTCGACTGATGAAGCCCTATGAAGTGTAACTAGCAGGGATAAATCCTCAGCTGATAAAGCCCTATGAAGTGTAACTAGCAGAGATCAATGCTCGGCTGATAAAACATCGTGAAGTGTTACTAGCAGAAATCAATCCTCAGCTGATAAAGCCCTATGAAGTGTAACTAGCAGAGATCAATGCTCGGCTGATAAAGCATTGTGAAGTGTAACTAGCAGAGATCAATGCTCGGCTGATAAAACATCGTGAAGTGTAACTAGCAGAGATCAATCCTCGGCTGATTAAGCCCTATGAAGTGTAACTAGCAGAAATCAATCCTCAGCTGATAAAGCCCATTTGATTGCCACGAGGAGTGGAGATCATTACTTTGCTGATTGTGCCCCGTGGAGCTCACAGCAGGGGAGATAAATCCTCAGCCACAAAAGCTCTGTGGACGGAAACCAGCGAAGGTCAATCTGCAGCTGATAAAGCCTCATGTAGTAGTAACGTGGGCTGGGATCGCCCACAGACACGCACCCCCCATGCCTGTAGCCAGACACTGGGATGAGTGTTCATCTGGCAGAGCTCCGGGGGATGTGACCAGAGGCCGGAATCCGTTCACCTGCTGCAGAGGAGCAGTGGTGCAGCTGGCCGAGCCACCTGGGCTGGGCTGGAACCAGGCATTGCCCTCAGTCCTCAGCGGTGTGTCACTACGGGACCCACATCCTCCATTTTCACCCGGCATGGTCAGAGTTCACTATTAATCAGCACGAGGTAAGCCTGACCTTTGTTCCATATATGGCAATAATAGTTAAGGAAAAGATTAACACGGCACCTTGGTATGTCTATTGGGAATGGAGAGGTTAGAGTTCATGTTTTATTTTACGTCTTAAAAAGGTGTGACTAGTTCGCCATGTATCAGGAGTTTACATTTCGGCCCAAGCCCGAAGGAACCGACGTCACCTAAGTATAAAGAGAAACTTTCACTGCCGCGGGGGAAGGGAGGGGGCAGTATAGACGGGACGGGAGAAAAAGACTAAAACGGGGGCGGGGGGGGGGGGGTTGTTGGGATAGACATTTGGAGAGCGGCCAGGGTACAACAGAACTAACGGAGGAAGAAAAAGGACAGTAAAATAACACGAAGAGTCGGAGCGCGGAAGGAGACCTAACATGGGCACTGGAGGAGGGAAGGAGACCTAACAGGGGCACTGGAGGAGGGAAGAGGCAGACCTGCAGCTGGCCGCCCACCGCGACAGAGAGGTATAGAGAAGTGAGGTAGAGAAAAAGAAGGGGCGGGTGCCGAGTGGGGACAAAGTGTAGGGGCAGCAGGCGGGGAGGGCAATCTCACCTGCCCTTCCACGCGCCCGGGGCTTTAAATGGGCCGGTGCCTCCCAGTGCCTGCCCTTCTTTCGTTTGAAAGGAGGTGTCCCTGCATTACTCAGCACTGCTTCAATGCATTTAATGGGATGAGTAGCGTGTGCCTACACTTCTATACGTCCATGTAAAGCACTGATTCGCCCCAGTGGCAACCTGAAGGGTTGTTTTTAACTCCTGATCACCTAGTAATCCTCCCGATCCTGTTGCCAATCGTGTTCTCACCTACCAAGTCTGCAGTTTAAACCCTCTAAAAACTAGCCGTAGCATTCTCTGCCAGAAATTCATTTCGGTCCATTTGGTTGCTTTACACTGCAACTCCCCTTAGGTGTTGAACCTCAGTTCTAGAACTGTGCGGTAAAGCACTGTGGCACCATATATGTGGTTGTAGTGCCATTTGACAGGCTTCGCAGGTGTTAATCGACTAAATCTAAAGATTTCCCACTCCCAGAAGGTAGCTCTAGCTCGCCTGTGCGTGAGTGAGCATGAATAGCAAAACGAACCCCTGAGGCGGAAGGGCAATGGGCAGTGGAAGTGAGAGGGTAGCCACAGGTGAAATGGTGCAATCTCGTCACTCACACATCTGCATACTCCAGGGCATTGATTCACCATAGCTTTTTCAAAGGAAATTGTCAAATGTATGCTAAAGGTATAAAAAACAAACACGATTTTATTTTGTTGCATAAACATTGAATTTATCTTAGAAAAGTAGATTTTGGTGTTTAAGCTTATCAACTTCGTAGTGGTAGGCCACAGGGAACCAAAGCCACAATAAAGGTTGCCGGTAACATCAATGGTGGATTACCAGGGCGAAAGCGAACCTGTAATTTGGGGATGAAGCAGGAGAACAAGCACTGCAGCCGTTACCAAAATGTAATCTTGAGGCAAGCCAGAGTTCAGTCAACCGTTCAGCAAACCATACCAAATCGTAATCTAAGGGGGAAGTCAGAGTTCAGGCAAGAAGGACAGGGAATTGACAAGGGAACAAAGCAGCAACGGTGAGGGACACAAGAATGGTGACAAACTGAAGCGATAGTGCCGGAGTCAATAAAGACTGAAAGTTGCTACGCCCCTTCCTAAGTGGACTGCTTATAAAGCCCAGCTACCACTTATGACCCGGAAGTCCCCACTTGACCTTCACTAGTGGTGATCCCAAAGCCCCAGTCACCATAGACCAGTTTCCCTAATCTTCCTGGCTTTCTAATGCAGATTCTATGGTGACCAGTCCTGCAGGCGAATCCCTGAGTCCATATAGCCCCCTTATTCATGACACCATATGCAACAAAAAAGTAATTGGTTGATAGTAGGTCACCCAGAGATTATTAAGCAGAATCACATACTCTCTGTGGTACCAACCAGTGACAATTTCAAAGATGTTTTTTGCAAAGATGATATTTGGCCTTTGTCAGTTTTCTTTTTTTTTTGTTCAGATGTGGCCTGTGGCTTGTGCACTTATGCTAGCTTAGAAGCTCCTTTGCTTTCTTCTCTGAATGCCAGATCTGTCCTTGCGATGCCACTGATTGGTGAACGTCTAAAACAATTTCCTGGACCTGGAACCACCCTTGAAGCAGGAGGCAGAAGGACCCTTGGAACATTTAGAAGCAAGTGTTTTTTTAAAGTAAAATGCAAAGATTTGGCTATTAGGGCTCCACTCTTTAATTCGGTTAACTGTTCAAAGGCAAATGCCCCAACCACCTCTTTCTCATCAAATGAGAGAACTGCCACCATTTTAAGGTTTAAAACAATAAATTAAAACATCTCTGTGCATTCACCCCCAAATTTCTACCTCTGGCCATTCTGTCCGCATGGTCAAGGTCCGAGCTTAGCAGTGGTACTGTAGTTGATTCATTCAAGATTTGCCAGAAACAACTAGACTTATCCTGGGAGACACCAAACAAATTATCATGGAGGCAAATTCTCATTCTGTTGTTGTATTCCACCAGGATATCATATGGATTGGTCCAGCAGGGAACAAAGGATAATGCAATGTAAAACTGTATTTTAGATAGTGTCCAAGGGAGGGCCTCTTCATTGGGTGGAGCAGATGCAGGCCGTCCATCTCGTCCTCAATGACAACCACAGCCACTGTCGAGGTCTGAGCTGATAGCTGAATGGTGCCATGATGGTCTCGTTAGGAAGTGTATTGAGCTTCACGTCGGGTCACTTGCTGACGACTGGTCCAGAACATTGTTTAAGAATTCTGACAAAGCGCAACTGCTACTTTTTAGTAAGTTGGTCTTATGGACACCTTTTATGAGGTCCTAGGACATCCCATACAGGGGCGTACTGGATACCTTCTTTTCAGAACCGTCCCCGCTATCAGAATGCCTTCAGAAACTTGTATTCTGAAGATTTTTTCCTCATTAGTTTTGCACAGCTTCTCAAAATGCATGTCTGAGTCATTGGAGAAAACAGTGTTGGCGCTATATATTATGTGCTGCATTTGAAACGGCGATAATGATATACTTGCGTGCCTTTGACTCTTGGTACTGTTTCATTATTGTAACTTTAGTATTAGAAACATTTCTTTAAAAGGTTATTTCTTAAGCTTAAAAAAATTAAAAAAGTGTATAGGGATATTTATGCTTAAGGGGAAAGCATTGGTTTCTAATGTTCTGATTTAGGTTGAACTATTTGCTTATTTTTACTCTTTTTGGGCACTTAACGTTTTTGGGAAGGGTGCCTGCCTGTGAGCAGTATTTGAAGCATGTGTTTTGCTGAGTGTATGGTAGCAAGGTAGTTTAGGGGAGGATGAAAGTAGCTTTCTATATCTAAGTTGGACTTACCATGGATTTCATGAATTAGGGACCAAGGTGTAGAGTATGGTGTTACCAGCTTGTTTCCTATGAGGCACATGGCTTTGGTGTGCAATGGGGGAAACACACTACCTCAGTTGCTGGTGTTGTGAAATTGTGCACGTTTAGTACCCTGTTGCATGAGATACCATTGGGGAGTACACTGTGGTGTGCAAAAGTGGGGAAGATTGTAGTCTGTCACGGAAGGATTCATGGGGGATGACTGAGTGGTGTGCGAAATTGGGGAAGACAATTGTCCTATGGCTTGTGGATGTATGGGGGAATACCCTGAGGTGTGCGAGAGAGAGGGAGTAGTACCCTGTTGTGAGAGGAAAAGTGGGGAAGTGTAGTACCCTGTGTGTTGTGGACTGAAACCACAAGTTTTACTTGTGTGTCTCTCTGGGGCTAGTCATCAGTGAGAGCAAATGGGAAGTTTCATCTGGTACGTGGTAGCGGAGGCAGAGTACATCAGTGTGAGGTATAGTGTGTCTTTGTTGTCTGTTGTATTTGTTTCACCCATATATGCTTTGAACCAGTCGTCATCTGTACAAATGGAAGTAGTTGAAGTGTGTGTGGTACTGAAGGCAGAGTACATCTGTGTGAGGTGTACTGTATCTTTTTTTCTATTGAATTTGTTTCACCTGTATGTGCTCTGGACCATTCGCCTTTTGCATAAACGGGAGGATTTGACAATGCATGACTTTGGAGGCAATAGCCATTGGTGATTGTCTTGTTTGTGCGTGTGATTGGATTTATAGGCGTCTAGCCTGTGATTGAATGTAGTGTTTTTCATAATTTTCTGTCTGTGCCTACTGGAGGCTGTCATAGCGTGCAGAAGGCGTCCCATCTGATGTTTGTGCAGCTTCCAGAGGGCGTGGTACTGGAGGCAGAATACATCGGCGATTGTCTTGTTTGTGCCTGTGAATGCATGTGCTGAAGTCTAACAAATGTTTGAATGCTGTGGTATCGGGCAAGCAATCGGTAAGAACATTCTGTTCGAGGCCGGAGCTGTCTTATTTGGGATCAGTAGCGACGAAAGGTTATTATTCGAATCCGAAAAGACTTTTCTATTTATTTCATGTATGGTGGCCCGTTCCCTAATTTTGCAGAATTGGAAATCTCGGGAAATACCTTCCCATCTGAAATGGTACAATAAAATGAAAAGACCCAGAAAATTTGAGGAAGCTTATGCGAAGAGGGTAGGGGCCATAAAAAAATTCGAAAGAAATTGGAAGTTTCTTAGTGAATTGGAAGAATTTAAAGAGAGATCATAGCAGTTGAGTTGGTTAACTAATTTAGCAGCTTTTTTGCACTAGCACTTTTTTCCATTTCACTTTAAAAGCACTAGCACTTTAATAGCTCTAGCACTTTATAGAATGCTTTTTGCACTTTGGTTAATAATATGAGAAAATGTTACAGTTATAAAGGAAAAAGGAACTTAAGTACACCAGGAGCTTTTCTTAATGCTGATGTGCCTTTGGATAGATTTGATACTTGTTCCATGAATGACAACATAATTTGCTGCTTTTTTTCTAGCTTCTTGTTACTTTTTTTTTCTATAGTAACTGGTTCTCAATGTCAGTAAGAATGTTTTTCAGTCTACTATGTATTTCTTGAACCAAGGCTCTGCTCAATAAAAAAAAAAAAAAAAATGTTTGAATGCTGTGGTTTGAGACGTTTCAGGCTGCAAGTACTGGAGTCTCCCATCATTATGTTTGGGAGATATGCCACCTGATGTTTGTGCAGTTTTCAGAGGGTGCGGTGCTGGTGGCGGGTTTAGGTGCTTTATTCCATCGGGCTCTTGGTCATGTTGGTTTGGCCAGGTAGTATGATGGCTGTTGGGTTTGTTGGAGTGCTGGGATGCACTTTTGCGAGTGTGCAAGAGGGTGTGATGTAGTGTATTGCCCTTGTGGGTATGCACGTGTTGCTTGTAGAAGATTAACAAAGTATTTGGATTTGTCTTGTTGTCTCGAGGTCTTTGATGCATTGGTTTGACGTT
The DNA here is from genome assembly GCF_964204655.1 of Triturus cristatus. Classification (NCBI taxonomy): domain Eukaryota; kingdom Metazoa; phylum Chordata; class Amphibia; order Caudata; family Salamandridae; genus Triturus; species Triturus cristatus. The sequence continues at coordinate 651,001,349 of NC_140594.1, forward strand.
TGTCCTGCGTGTAAGGAAAGAGGATGATGTAGTGATGTGGCATGTTTGGTATGTCTGTGTAATGTGTGGGCTGAGCGGGCATGCTGTAGAATGTAGAGTGTGGATGCTGTGAGAATGTGATGATGCATGGAATGTTGCTGTCTGGGTGAAGCCTGTGAGTTGATTAGAGTTGGAGGTAAAATGGAGCCCTAACAGAGCCTACCTGCTTTGACCGTAACCTGAGGGCCTAACCTAGAATAATTAACTTATTTCATATTTGAATGGCTGCAGACTCTAGTATGAAAACTCCTCCTTCCAACTACAACTTTTTCTACAGCATGCAGACTGAGTCCATCCATTGACAAACACGTCATGTCACTACATTATCTCCATTCCTTACACACAGAACAAACCAGCTCCATACAAACACATCATATAACTACAAGCTGCTACACACGCTGGTTCGGCCTTTGTCCCTAAAAGGCATTAGGCTCCGAGAACAAAGCAGGAATCACACCAGGGATGCCACTGGCCACAGCTTTTAGCCAGGAAGAAATGTTGGGCTGAATGGTCTAGCTGAGCCCCTGATAGCAGTCAGTCTATAGAGCACAGTGAATCTAATTAATTACTGAGAGGGCCAGTGGCGGCTTCTCCGCAATGGCGAAGGAGCGTCACCCCACTGCCTGGCTTAGAGCCAGTAAATAAAAAACAAAACAATGTCATCGTTTTATTTTTCATTATCCGACTCTGAGCATGGGAAGGAGGAGTGCTATGTGCACTCCTTAAGAGCGCATATGTGTTTGGACGGCCGTCTCAGGCCGACCAAAACATACATGCACATTTGGGTTTCTCTAGCCCATCTGCAATTTTTCATTTTCTGACTCTGAGCCAGCTTGTGCAGGGAGGGGTGGGGCATGGGAAGGAGAAGTGCTATGTGCACTCCTTAAGAGCGCATATGTGCTTGGCCGGCCGTCTCAGGCCGACCAAAACACACATGCACATTTGGGTTTCTCTAGCCCATCTGCAATTTTTCATTTTCTGACTCTGAGCCAGCTTGTGCAGGGAGGGGTGGGGCATGGGAAGGAGGAGTGCCATGTGGACTCCTTTAGAGCGTATATGTGTTTGGCCGGCCGTCTCAGGCCGACCAAAACACACATGCACATTTAGGTTTCTCAAGCTCAGCTGCAATGAACAGCTGGGCTAGAGAAACCCCCACAGCCTCCCTGGTCTGAGTGTAGCGTTTTTTCAGCCTGCTTAGACCAATCCCCATGCTGCTTTCACATGAGAGCACCGCAGGGGTTGCAGGGAGTCCGTGACATGGCCGCAGTGCTTTCTGTTACCAGGAAGGACGAGGCCGAGCACAATGCGGGAGGCAGGCGGCAGCTCCAAGTAAGTGTTTTTTTTTTTTTTTGAAACATTGTTTTTATTATTTTAGTTAACAAATCAAAACAGCAACAAGGCAGAGATTTTCCCATTTGTGAAACATACATAGCAGTAATCAGTAAATCGCAGTTTTGGCAAGTAATTGGTTTTAAAAAAAATTGTTTTTTATTATAACCCTCCGCACATGCTCCCCCTCCCACGCTCTCATGCACCCCCTCCACCCACCCCACCACTTCTTTATTGTGGTGGCCGCCACTGTAGAGGGCAGCAGGCAGTATAGGGCACCATGGAAAACCCTCTGGGCATCCATGGTACTCGTACAGATCCATTGAGAGGCCCTAGTAATAATCAAGAGGCACAAAGACTTCTTCACCCTTCTTCAAGTTCTCAGTCCAGGATAGCTGGACACAAAACAATCAGTCGGACAACCAGAATTGAAACACACCATCAAAGGATTGATGAATAAAGGCATATTACTGTTTGCATCAGTGGCCAAATGCCATCAATGAAAGCAGCTGTCTCATTGATGATGTTTGGCCACAGCTCCAAACAGTCTGGGGTCGAAACTGTTCACTGCACCGCTTTTGTTGGAGCCCCTACAGCATGAACGAATAACTATGTTTTTGATAAATTGATGCAATGACTAGACAATAAATGGTGTCTACGTACTGTACCAAATAATTTCCTTGTACATATTTCACTGGCCAAGGGAGGTTAGACTAATTCCTCTCTCCAAGGGAATCATTGGTTCTGCATAGCCATACATTGTGAAGCTCAAAACCAAGGTCTGTGCACGTTGTTTATGGAAACTGATCTGCAGAGTCCAGATCTTCCTCTTTCCTGACAAGGGTGAAACTTCCTGGTCAGTCACACTCTGGTGGAACCACCATAGATGACACAAGTGGACTGGCAGAGCGACCGCAACCCCAAGAGAAGATCACTGGTGCTGTGAAGTCATAGCATTTCCTCCCATTGCTGCTCTTGGCATTGAAAAATGGAACCTCTTATAATATAATGTAATGATGAAGTCCAGTAACAGAGAGGTAGTTTAAAGTAGGTTTATTTAGTCTTAGTTATAGCATAGTAAGATCATGTAGAGGAGCCCCAACAGGAGCAGCCTGGCTGCTGCTCAGACCATACTACAACTGTCACCCCGCACCTCACAGGCACCCAAACATTCCATTCATCATCACCAGACCAACATTCCACACAGCACATTCACACTAGCTGAGCAGCTAGCGAGCAAGCAACAGGAGAGAATGATACAGACATATACAGGATACTACATATCCTCCCCCTTTATTTAACACAACAAAATCAAACTGCAAAACGGGATAAAATATTGACAAGAAAAGCAATGGAGAGTGAGGTAACACCAATGTACTAAAATGCATTATCCAGAAGAACCATCATAAAACATTGAGAAAAATACAAAAGATGGATAGATGAATATACAACGAAGAGCAACAAATAGCAGTGAAACTGTATAAAGAAGATGCATAGAAAATTATACAAGAGAAAATGAAGAAGATGCATAGATAAACAAAAATTAAGAAAATGCATAGATAAATATAGACAATAAAATATAACACATCCTCCCCCTCTATAAAATTTATAAAATATGTCAGAAAAAACAACATATTGTATAACAAAGACTATTGCACCTTTGACCACCACCAACCACACCCACTGGCCAGAGAGGCATTAGAAGAGGCACAGCACAGCACAACAATAACAAGTTGTTTGAACAACTGACACACACATGTATAACGTAAAAGTAATGGGTGTAGAACACCCGACCAAATGTCCCCAAAACAAAAGCGAGTAGAGTAACCTGTAGCAACAGGTGACCCTCACACCCAACAAACATCCTTTGAGTAAGGACAAGTAGGGAAAACTGTGAAATTGGGCGACTCCCACCCATACAGCCATTCCTCACGTAAGAACAGCAAACGAAACATGTATAACAGGGTGACTACACACCGTCCAGTCATCCCTCATGTAATGGTATAGAATGTGAACTGTAGAAATGGGTCGAGTACCCATTTAGACACCCCTCATGTAAGGGTCTGTTATGTAAATTGTAGATATGGAACTATCACCAATTTCCATCCCTAATGTAAGGAAGTATAACAACTAACATACAAATGGGTGACTACCACCCACTTAGTCATCCCTCATGTAAGGGAACAAAAGTTACAATAAGAAAATGGACAAATACCACCCATAACGCAATTCCACATGTAAGGTATATGTAAAGTTCAATGTAACAATGTAACATAAGACGCACTCTAAAATGTCAGCATACCAACGTAGTGTAAAATGTGAAAATGTAACAATCCCACATACCAATCAGTGACAAGACTCAGGACCTAACACAAAAGAAAGAAATATCACAAACCAGAAAAGGAATGTCTCCAACTCACCTCAGTAGCAACACAAACGCAAAAAAAAAACATGAGCACTAAAAAACAAAATAGTACTGTAAATAAAACTGCAAAAGAAAACAACATGAGTGTAACTTCCTAAACAGCCCATCACACACAAGTCAGCAAAGAGACAAGGCAAACTAGCCCCCAAAAGGCACCGGGGAGGAAACTCACCAATACTGCATGTAGCGTCACTGATCAACAAAATAATAGAAATACACAATAAGCCAGTAAAAACGTAAGATAGACAAAGCAACACAAATGTATGATATTGCAAATAAATCTTAAACAAATAACATTCATAAAGCATGTCGAAATAGAAATAAGTTTAATACCTGTGATAACCTCATTAGATCCACATATCATGTATGGCCGCGCACTCTGAACGCAAGTGGTAAAATGTGGCAGCACACATGCACAGGCAGTAAAAACATGACAAGAAAACATTGTAACAGCAAACATGTCCCGCAAACGATATCCAGATAATATCTTCAAAGACACCATTGAGCAATATATTGCTCGAATTGCAGCAAAACAGCATCCCAGGTGGAAAGTTACTCCAGTAGCAGCTTGTATGCATAGGAACGCCAGGCAAGAAAGGTTATATCCCACATCACATCCATGTCCGAGGGGTATTTAAGACTGCTGAGGGCTCAGTGTCACATCAGCCCTCCAAACGGAAGATTCCCAAAAGACAAAGAGAGTCCCCCGACATAGTGAAGTGACCAATGACTTGCTGGGCTAATGTACTGCGGGGTACCGCAACAGCTGAGCTCGATTCTTGACTCGGTTCGAACTTGGCAGCTAGCTTCAAAAGAAATATGGCGGCGCATACTGCTTAACAGCTCAGGGTGGTTTCCGGCACGTGCATGCACCAAACGTTGCACATGCAGCACGCTGGATCTCCTCCTGCGCTCAACTGCAACTGTCGGCTTCCTCGCGGGTTGATTCAGGTAAGGCGCACACAAACCTTGCGCTTCAAACTTGAGCAAAGACACTGTGCAGTGTGTCTTGTACACACTGCACATAGCACTGCACCAACTCAGCCAGTATTTTCCCACACACAATGTGAACAAACTAAAGTTCCAAGGTCCATACAATGCGCAGATCCATTTTCCTAAGCCTCCCAACAAGTCTAACTTCTGGGAACGGTCAGACCTGAAAACCCGCCACTTACTACCAAGCAAAAACCGTTTGTAATTTCCATATGAATGCTGACAGGTGCTAGAAGTCACAGGTTTGCTGGTAATTTTCCACACAAACAAGGAAAGGACAATATCCATCACATTACTGAGAATGTCCCGTTGCATCAATATTAAGAAAACCAACCATGTGAGAACCTGTAGCACGCCCAGGCTGGGGCCGTCCGATCGGAAGGACACTAGTGGGGCTTCCAGGCTTAGCGTTTCAGTCTCTCTCACAGCATGTTTCTTAACCCTTTTAGATTCTGTTAGTTTTTTCAGTCCTTAAATCTCCTTTTAAATATAAATGTCTGTAACATCAGTATCACCACATGGAGGGCATTCTGTATGCCTCTGTACTTTCAGTTTCCTCAAATGTTTCTTTCTTTCTAAAGTTACTGTCTCTATAGTTTCTTCAGGCTTTACTTTATTCAATGGTTTCTTCTGTTGAATCCTACCACGCAAGGTTCCCTTTTCCTTAAATCGTTGCCAAAATGTAATGATGAGGTCCAGTAGCCGAGATGTAGTTTAAGTCTTAGTGAGAGCATCATAAGAATATAATGAGTATAGATATCCCATCCAAAGAAAGGGTCATTTTACTAACCATCATGGATGTAGGTGGCACTCTCCTATAAGAGGCGCTCCTCTTAAAATCAGAACTGAAGTACTTCAGATCAAAAGGTCACCCCTCCAATACGTTTCCACTGCAGAAAAGAAGGTGGTCTGCGTGGGGATCCCAATGAACCACAAATGTAAATTTCTGGTTGAGGCCCAAACAAAAGACCAAGCAGGACAAAAGGTGGTCATTTGAAGAATACACAATGGAGAATCTATAATCTATAACACTTGCAGCCATTTACAGCCCAAACCTGGGTCAGGACCACTTTCTGGTACAGTCTTCATCCTGCTCAAAGGGACCCATAATAATAGGGGAAAAACTAGTGTTGATGGAGAGGGACAAAGATAAGACTCAAAATCGATTTAGAGAGAATGGCTGTTACAGCAACTGTTGGGAGGACCCCGCTAAAGGATCTAGACCTAGTAAATGGATTGAGATGTAAGCATCCATTGACATTGCATACTCACACTATTCTGTTGCTCATACGAGCTATGTTAAAAATTACCACGTACCTTTAGATAAGAAGCTCCTCCCGGAGATTGAAGATGTGACGCAAGACACAATAATCCTGTTCGATCATGGTCCTCTACATTGTACACTGGACAGGCCTGCTTATCCCAAGGAGGGGGAAATATGGGCGCGATACCTGAATGCAGCTTAATATAAAGGCCCTGTGGTTATGAATAACATAAGCAAAAACATAGAAAACTGCTTAGACCACAATGACAATGAGGCCCTGAAATGAGGAGAAAGACAAATGGATCAGCGTACCTTAAAAGAAGCATAGATCCTCTGGATAAAGCGGATAGATGAATTAAAAAGCACAGAAGACACCCATAAACAGACTTTATCACAAAAGATTTGGGAAAAAAGTGATAACAATCAGGGGGGCAAATAAGAACCTTAGAGATGGACAGAGCTGGTGCATAGCCTCATTACTTGTGTCCTTTCGCTGCTTATTTTTCAAGCACTACGTTTTTCTTTTTGATTAATCACTCCATGAGAGTACATGCATTTTCCAGAGTCACCATAGTGTACTTTTGTTCGCCTCTACCCAGCATTCTGTGTTCCTCTCTCTCCCGCGTGTGTGCTTATCGCATGCCACCTCTGCAGTGTGCTCACCCTCGTGTGCTTCTTCTCGCATGTTGCTTTCTCACACTTGAGTTTCTCCTCCCAGTTCCTGGTTACTCTCTCTCCCCATTTGCTTTTCTATTCTCCGTGTTCCATTTTTCAGCCTCTCTGTCATGTACTCCCCCCCCCCCCGCCCCTGTTGCTTCTGCCACCCTCCATGTGGTTTCCCCTTCGAAAGTGTGAGGCCTCATAATAATTAAATAAATTGCCTACGTAAAGTCTGCCCTCTCTGATTGCCAGTGTGCATAAAGTTATCACAGATATTGTGCAGTTCTTTGATGTAGTCTTTGTTTTTGTAGACCGCAAGTGTTTGAAATATATAACGTTTTTTGTTAATATGCTAATTTTTATAGATGCAAAGTGTCCCAGCCAAGATAAAGATTTGGTCTTCCAATTTGACAGTTTTTTTTTCATCACTTTTCGTTGTTTCTGTAAATGTAGGTGTTTAACCCTTAACACTGTGACTGACAGGTCAGTAGGGTATTTATTCTAAGTTTTCGACAACTCCAGGAGGCTCCAACCGCTTGAGTCTGGATCAAGCATTTTGACACTGAAATGTTCAATCCTTCCAATTTACATAGGTTGATCTTAAATCCTTGAGCTACTTGGTAATCCAAAAGCTCGATTTTTAGGGTGAAAAAGAGCTGTCAGCGATATGAGGATATCTTCAGAATATATTTTGAGCTTAAATTCATCGATTCTCATCAGATTATCAATTTGGCTCAAATGTTTTGTGCCAGAGGCTCTAGAGTGATCTTGAATAGGAGCGAGGACAGTTATTAACCTTGTCTGTCTGTAGTAAACCCTGTCTGATCGGGATGTAGTAGGTCTTTCAGGAACAACCATAGGCGTGATGCTTCTGCTCTACCAGGATTTTAGCATCCAGGACAAGCAATGTAACAGTGGCGTAATGAAACTTGAGGGGGCCCCCCCACAAGGTAAGTGGAGGGGCCCCCTCTGGACTCTATCAGGAGCTCTCTGGCCGAAGTGCAGTGCTGAGGGGGCCCCCTGGTGCTTGGGGCCCCCCGCACCACTGGGGCTCCGGGGGCCTGTGTTACGCCCCTGCAATCTAATTGGCCTATATGACTCCAAGGTATCATGAGGTTTTACAGGGTAAAGTATGACGCAAATTGTGGATTCTGACACTGTAGGAAGACACTGCTCCTTCTATGTTTATTTCATGGACTGCTTTCAGCTTCATTGGCATGAGTTGAACACTAGGTCTTACAGCATATTGTATATTGATCTGGCCCTGGTGCCTTGGATGGGGTCAGGGATCCAACAGATTTTAGGATCTCCTCTTTAGTAATTGTTAGGTCTCGCCTAGCGTTGCTGCACACATACGTAGCTTGCTTGGCGAGATTTATTGCAGATGAGTACTTGGAGAAAAGGGCTTGAAGCCCCGCCCCTTATTCCCATTGGCTTGCGTTACCGTTTATGTTAAACGGTGGGCTGCTATTGGAAATAAGGTTTCTAGGGTGCCTTCTTTTTGCTTTTTTGGCCGACTCTCCTGGACTGGCTCGCCTGCTTCACGGCTGTTGTGAAGACTTTTCTTATCTGCTTGTTTATTTAACCAGCAGATAAGAAAACTCTTCACTACATCTGTGAAGCACGCAAGCCAGTGCTCTGGGCTTCCTGCAACCACGCTGCCTTCACGCCTGGAGTATGCACCAGTCGGCTCTGTGATTGGTTGGCGGCAGGCAGGCACAGAGCTCACAGGCGAAAGGGATCACGGGGAGGACAGGGGTATTCCGGCAGAACGCGCCTTTCCATTGCGTGTCAACAGCTTCTTTGTTTTTGCTGTGTAATTCTCAGTCTTCCAGGCATTCTGCTTGGCGGCTACAAACACCACAGAGTATTCACATGCGTAGACTGTTACACACATGTAAATGTACGTGGTGTACCTGTATACATGCATAAATATACATTAATTTTAGACTAGAATATGTTGTTTCTCCACAGAAAACTATATTTCCTCGTGAAGTTGCTTTTCCCCCTACAATCATGTTGGTCAGACACCCTGGATTTGCCGGGAGGGTCCAGGAGTTTTGTTGCCTATCCGGCATTACATTCTGATTCAAATACACGTCCCGTTTTTGAAAGGAGGAGTGGGTGAGCGTGCACATTAAAATGCAAAAATGTAGCACACACACACAATCGCATTTCCACAGCTCGGCACTACAGCACAGCAGGGCCGTGAGGTAAATGCTTTGAAACACCCGGCTGGCTTGTAAAATCATTCCGTTCTCCCAGCAGGATGTAAATAGGGGCGACTATGCATCTCAAGAGACCCCCAGCTGTCGCCCAGGATTGTGGGACGTACTCTCAGCTTTATTACAGCATGTGTGTGAGACAGAGATGGGTCCGTTAAAGAACACTGGATTTTTCACCATCTTTGTGTGACGTGGAGCACAGGTTGGCACACTTCTGTTGCTATATTAAATTTGATAATGCGACCCCGCATGTTGTGTTTCATAATACACAAAAGTAAAATTATTACTTATGGACTCGTGGGCTGGCATCTCCCCTCCCCTCCTGATCCTCTCCCACCCCACACCCACCGCCTAGCATGCACATACTTATGCTTACCAGGCCTAATTGCAAACTTTGCTCTCTGGTACTTTTAGTCCGGTTTTCATCTTTGATTTACATAAGCATGGCACGGATCCCTCCGGGTCTCAGATCCAGTAGCATTTTATTGCGCACTTTGAAACGGGTCCCTTTTGAGCCCTATATTCATGCCTCTAGCTTTACAGGGAAAACACTGCTGATTTCTGAACAATTAACATGTTCAGGTATTTATCAAAGATAAAGTCCCGTTTGTGTTTCACGTTTTACTGAATCTTGCCTGCCGTTTTCAACAGGTTGAGTTTGTATTGTTTTTTTTTTCGTTCAGCACATTACTCTTGTATAGTGCATACTTTCAGCTGAGTCGCTTCCAGGTGCTATAACGGCCACGGTGTTCAGGTTCAAGCCACTAGAAGGTTCTTGCAGTACCTGTCCCTGTGCCAAAAAGGTGCTCAGAATACATGCCCATCCAATCTTTGGCCACTCCACTACGCACACAGACAACTACTAACAACAGTGCAGGCTGGTTTTCAGTGTATGGCAGTTGTGTTATTGTCTCTGGATGCAATTACAAAAAGCTCGGAAGAATCATATTTATCACTTGGGCGCCACACTGTAGGAATTCCAGAAATGCATTTTACGCTTTTTGAGCCACGCCTATAAGTACATAAACCAAACCCCTTTTAGAGACACCCCCGCATAATGTTTTCATCCCACCTAAAAAGCTCTCATAGTCACTGTGAGCTACTCGTGGTGACTTCAGATTAAGACACTTTGGTCCTGGCTGCCATTACCAGCTTCAGGGTTTACTCTGACACCCTGGTTACAAACGATTACCAATATTCACAGTCAATGCAGAGCCAGTGACGTCACAAGTGCGCACGCTGGCGTACGGCACCCGCCTGGGCCCAAACAGCAGTAGTTCGAAATAGCAGACGTAAAAATAGGTGCAATATGGGCTACATACATAACTGTGTGAAAAGTAACATGCTGTTGCCATGGCAGCGATGCTCCGCTTGGATCTCCTGGAAGGGTTCGTTGTGTTGAGTGGTCCCTGATGCCCTGTCCTAGACAGTAGGAACAGGAAGAGATCCCATTAGGGCAGCTCCAATTGGGGGTTCAGGGTTGTGCTGGCAGGGGACAACAGCCGAGGGGCGCTCCGAAATGTTTGCATAGTGTGCTGAAATTGGTCGTTTAACTTTAAAGTCCATTAACGTTATAGGGTAATAACAGACGCATATACCCAGGGCACAAGTCCTATAACAAGCATTTGCAATGCACTAGGTCTCTCATTTATGCAAATTTGAGCTATTGGCATTGTAAATGACAATGCCTTTTTATTTATGTTTTAAAAACCAAAACCTAAATAAAAGGCATTGTCATTTACAATGTCAATAGCTTAAACTCTCGTAAATGCGAGACCTATTGCATTGCATTTGCTTCTTTTTTTCTAGTTACGCTGTTTTTGACTCCGACATATTGAGCTAATCTGCTGGGGGCAAATTATTTTGGCACCCCCTCAGCTCAGTGTATTTTTTTGTATATAGTTGTGTGTAGTACTTTCGAAAGCAGTTTGCTCTTACTTCTTCTGAAGTACACATTTCCCTTTTTCATTTCTAATTTCTGTAATGTAGCTACATCTTTGTTTCACTCTTAGCAGGTCTGTTAAGATTTGATCCTGTTTGCTTCCTAGCTCATAATACATTTTATCCAGGCGAGCAATAATGCTCCATGCTTAGGTTTATGAATAGCACTTTGAAGTAGTATAACTCCTAAACATACCACAAAATGCAGTTTGTGAATAGACCCCTAGGAGTCTTGAAAATCCCAAAGGACCCGAAGCTAGAGGATTACTAAAAGGCAGGAAAAGATGCAGTGAGTGAAGGAAAGGGTTGTACATCATAATGCCTGACATGACTAGCAATCGATGGGAGAGAAGAGAAACTAGACAAATGCACATTAGCAGGAAGACGTGAACATTGGGTTTAACATGGTGGAGTGGAGGATAGTCCAGAAATATATACAAGGTTTATTTAAATTAAAATCAATGAAAATGTATTCCAACTAACTGTGACGCTTGACACTTTTCAAGTGCACTGTTAAGTACAGGGTGGCACAGAGGCTACTGGCAGCCGGCTGTGCTGGCAGGCCCACAAAAGTAACCAGGCTTCCAAAGTTGCAAACGTAGTTTCTAAGATGCAGGTGTGTTGTGGGTTCGACCATGATGATGCACAGTTTGTGTCGAGGAAGAGAGTTGTAATTTAGGAACATGGGGCCAGATGTATCATCATCAGGAATGGTGATTTCCAAATTGCGATTCTTACCGAATCTCAATTTGGAAATGACAATTTCTAATGTATTACAGTTTTATTATGAACATTTCGATTCTTAGGGGGTCGCAAATAGACATACCTCATGAATAGTAATGAGGTAGGTCGCCCTTTGCAACCCACTAGGAATTGCAGCCATCACAGAAATGGCGGCATGCTGGGTGTCCTCAGACCCCTATGTCTGTGATTACTTTTTAGGTCGAAGCCGAACAGACAGCACAGCTGTCTGGTTGCACAAGAACTTCTTGGGGGCATTCTGAAAGCTTCCTTTGGAATGATTTCTGCCCATTGCTTACCATAAGCTTTGTGGTTTGTAACTCAAATTTGGTTGCTTTCTATTTGTTTTTGACTATCCAGCATGTCTTTGTCCATTACATGACGCATAGCCTGTTCACCACCTCTCTGATTCACTCCTTGTATTCTTCGATGAGAGCTTGCTTTCTGTAAACGGGCCTTAAATGTTGTTCTTATCTTATTACATTTGCTGTGCATTCAAAGACAGAGGTCAGATGTCAGGCTCTGTGCCCAGGAAGCTTAGTGTTTAGTTCACTTTCTCTGACTTCAAAGTGAGAGGATTTATGTGACAATCTTGCTGGAAACTGGGGGTGTGAAAGGAAAGCTTTTTTTCTAGCACACAACAACATATAAATGCCTGTAAATGTACTTTGTAAATATTACAGAATATATCAGAATAAGGAATGCACAAACTGAGCACATTTTTGGTGATTCTGCAGTGTGGCGGGAACAAATATTTCAATATGATCAAAACAAATCAGTACACTATGCCATTTCTACACATTATCATTTATGTGCTGTATACTTTCTAACAGTATAACTCTATGTGCAAATGTAATGGTAATTTCAATTGAAAATGTGTTGTCTGTACTGGCAGTGCGCTACCATACCATGCATACTCCACTTTACGGCACTCCAGTGCTACGACATTCTATTCCACTTTACGCCACTCCTCTCTACTCCACTCCACTCTAGCCCAATCCACTCTTCAACACTCCACTCTACAACACTCCACTCTATGACACTCCACTCTACCACACTACACTGTACTCCTCTCTATGCCACTTCACTGTAGGCCACTCTACTTCACTCTATGCCACTCAACTAAAAAAAAGACTTCAGTCTAGGACACTGTATGCTACTCCACTCTAGGACACTTCACTCTACAACACTTTATTCTATGCCATTCCACTGTACGACATTCCAGTCTACGATACTCCACTTTGACACTCCACTCTACAACACTCTATGCCACTCTAAGCCGCCCCACCTTACGACACTCCACACCACTTTACTCAGCTCTAGCCACTCCATGACACTTTACTATACTCTACTCAACTTCACAATATGGCTATGCACTCTACGCCACTCCACTCTACGACACATTACTCCACTATGTGCTACACCACTCCATGACACTCCACTCTATGTCCCTCCACTCTATGCCACTCCACTCTGACATTCGACTCAACTTCATTCTACAACACTTTACTTCACTTTGCGTCACTCCACTCTGCACCACTCTACAACACTCAATGCCACTTCACTCTAGGCCACTCTGTTCTACTCTATGCCACTTCACTCTATGCCACTCCACCCCATGACTCTACTCAAACCTACACCACTCCCCAACTCTTCACTTTACAACACTCAACAACACTCCATTCTATTCCACTCTACACCACTCCACTCTACGCCACTTTACTTCACTCTACGCCGCTCAACGTGACTCCACTCTACAACACTTTACTCAATTTTTTGCCACTCCATGCCACTCCTTACTATGCCACGTCACTCTATTGCACTCGATGCCCCTCCACTCTATGCCTCTCCACTCTACGTCCCTCCACTCTCCTCCACTCCACGACAGGTTTCAACTCCACTCTATCACACTCCACTCCATGAAACTCTACGCCAATCTACTCCCCTCCACTCTACAACCAACCTCTGTATGACACTCCACTCTATATCACTCCACTCTGACACCCCACCCTACTCCATCCTATGACACTCTACTCTGTCACTTTACACCCTTCCACTCTATGACCTTCCACTCTATGACCTTCCACTTCATGACCCTCCACTCTACGACACTCCACTCTACGACACTCCACTCTACGACACTCCACTCTACGACACTCCACTCTACGACACTCCACTTTACGACTCTCCACTTCACGATACTCCACTCTACGATACTCCACTCTACGATACTCCACTCCACAACACTCTACACTACTATATGCCACTCTACTCCATTACTCCACTCTACAACAATCCACTGTACACTACTCTATGCTACTCCGCTCTACAACATTTTGTCACTTCACTCTATGACACTCTAATACACTCTGTGCCCCTTCACTCAATATCTCTCACTCTATGCCACTCCACTCTACAACACTTTACTCCACTGAACACCACTCCACTCCCCTCATTGGCACCCCACTCTACTCTACAATGCTTTAAACCATTCTGTGCTGTGCCACTTCACTCTACGCCACTTCACTCTACCCCACTCCACTCTACGACACTGCATTCAATAACACTGTACTCTACGACACTGTACTCCACTCTATGCCACTCCACTCTACGACACTCTACTCCACTCTTCACCACTCCACTTTCCTCTATGCTATTAACTTTTAGCCACGCTAAACAGCAGCCACATTGGTGTACAACATGGTTGAAATTCATTGGCAAAGCCAACAGCTCTTGCATAGGTGAGACCTATTGGCTTTGCCAAGGCTAAAGTAATCTTTGTTTTTTTTTAATGCAGCCTGTTTTCATTAAAGGAAAACCAGATGCATTTCTAAAAAGAAAATGAAATGTTAAAGTTTCATTTGTTAAAAGTAGGCAGTGGTCCATGGGACAACCGACTGGTCTTAAAAAATATTTTATTTAACATTCTCATATGGGAATGGACCTCTTCCCATTTGCGAATAAGTTTTCACCAATTTTTGTCTGCCATAAAATCCCTATTTTTCTATGTTACTGCAGGCATTACGTGGGGAAAAGTGGTCTCGCTGTACGCTGTGGCGGCAGGTCTGGCAGTGGACTGCGTCAAGCATTCGCAGCCGGCCATGGTGCACACGATCGTGGATTGCATGGGCGAGTTTGTGCGCAAGACCCTGGTGACGTGGCTCAAGAGAAGAGGAGGCTGGGTAAGCAAATGCGGTTCTCTAAAGATAACTATGGAAATCGCGCTGCTGTGATCTGTGTGCAACCTGCAAGGCACAGGTGCAAAATAAAGTGGTGCAGATTCAAGCGTTTATCCCTCATAGGCCGATGAAATGAGTACCCTTGAGTATGGTAATAGGACAGCAGTTCAGGACTGAGGTGCATGGTGCCCTTGTGGCCCTGGGCGTGGGGGCCAGGACTGGAACATGCTGAAGGAGCCGCGTTCCAAGATCGAGGAGCTTTGGCAGAACTTGGGGCTCCAGGTTTTGCATCTTCTAGCGTTGCTGCTTATGGAGATTGGGGTGCAGAGGCAGTGTTTGGGGGTGCCAGACTGACCACTTTCCTGAAAGCGAGTGTTTCCCACAGATCTTCCCTTCACCCTGAAAGACGTCGGTGGCCTTTCCTCGAGTTGTGCTTTATAAGAAATAACAAATACAGGCTCGAGAGGAGATAACTGAAGGCACATACAAATAAACTGTCCGAAAGTGCGTGCTCGCCCCGGTTTGAAAAAACATTGACCAGAACAGCACAGGAAGTGGTGCCGGAGGGGTTGCTAGACTAAGCACCGCCCCCTGCAGAGCCCTCGTGTACTGCAACAGCCAGGCGCGCAACACCCATTGGACTCACAGGGCTTCAGCCCCCCCCCCCCCCCCTCCCCCCCCCGTCGCGTGTGGCAGCCTGGGATGAGACAGCTTCCCGGCGCACACACAGCCGCACCCGAGCACTTCACAGGTCTTTAAAAGACCATTTGCATGTTAATGAGGCCTCGCTGTTGTTTCACCCCTTATAAGAGCCCCTGCAGCTCCACTCTGCCTATGGCTTAAAAGATTCAGCCCCCCCCCCCCCCCGCCACCCCCCGAAATTTTTTCTTAGCCCCCCCCCCCCGAAATTTGGCTCTAGTTGCGCCTCTGGCAACAGCAGATATGCCTCGTCTGACACGAGGCTGTGGAACAGGAAGGAAGCTCTTCAGACTGTTATCTCCTGTATCCTCATAATTAGAACGTTGGATGAAGTCTCATAGACATCTTGCTTGTGTCCAGGGGACGAACAATGACAGAACGTTCCCTAATTCTTGTGCAAACAGGTGGTACCATCAAGCTGCCGGAGATTTTTGTAATTTACTTCTTGTTATTGGCATGTGAATATAGAAACAGGATCGGACGGGGACAAAAAATAGGCCCAGGCACCAACATAAAAGTGGCCCCCATTAGTGAAACAGATAGCTTTAAAAAAGTGATCCTATCAGGAAAACAACAGCAAAAATCGGCCCACCTGGCCATGAAACTAGCCCACATTCTGATCCGTCAGACCTGCCCATCGCTGCCTGATTGCCCCATGGTCCTGTCAGACCCCGTATCGAACGAGAAAAGCAAATAATATATTCATATAGTAGCCCCTCTATAGAATACCATCTATTATTTCCATTATCCTAAAAATTGTCATCCTTCTAAGTCCTTTCTGATCGCAAATTAACTGCTTAACTGCTTCTTGTGAAGCTAATTAATAAAAAGCAGCTTTCACTCAAATCTCTGAATTCAGCAAACAAAACAACCTCCTCTTAGACAGAAATGTTGTCTTTCCGAAAGAGACTCCGAATCTGCACTAAAGGCAACCGAGGAACACTTCAAGAACACTGCAGATTATAACAAAACGACTGCCCTTCGACTCCTGTTTTGTTAGAAATTATTTTTATTGTTTAACAAAGCAAGTGCACGCTACATAAGCACACAAAAAAGTACACCTTTTACAATCTTTCATCGAATCAAGTGTTGTCATGTAAGGACATCTGGTCCGGTTTCCTAAACGCATATTGGTTTCTTGATGCAACAAGGCCTTCCAGAAACATACCATTATGCACTCCTGACTTCCCCACTTGGTACCTTTGCTGCCACAATATTATCGTGACACGTTTTCATCCCCTTCCGAAAAGGTAGCAGAATGGGACAAATCCATAATATGTGGAGGTAGGTACCTGGGTGTCCACTTCCTCCTCGGTAGAGGTTTGTGGGTGCAGTCCCAATCTTCGCAAGGAGTATCCTGGTTAGCTAACCCTTATGTAACAAGCACTCCCTGCAGACCCTCACAACATTTAAACAAGGCTTTGGGGTGTCTCTTCCTGTTGTAGGGGCACCACCAGCTCAAACAAAAATAAACAAAAAAGGCCCTTGCAGGGCAATATGGGGCACTCCTTCACAGAGTTGAAAATAATAAATGAGAATATGCTGACGACCATTTATTATTCATTATTTGAATAATTGCACTTTTTGAGTACATCTGTGCCAACCTGGCTCACCTAGAAAAATGCTGGTGGCAGCTGGCACCTTTCCTTTGCTCCTTCCTGAATGGAAACAGCATTTTCTTTACTGTTCCCACTGTAGTAAAGTTCTATTCTCTGGCTATGAAACTACTGGCATGGTATGTCCTCAGTCTCCCTGGATGTGAACCACAGTGTCCCAGGCTGGGCTCTCTGGGACACTGTTAGTATCAGGGCTTGGGGGTGGGTCCGTGGGGCCAATACTGGCTCAGGGTGGGGGGCTTGCATACCCCTTCCCCTTTTTGGGATAAATTCAGAGCTGGCAACAGGGTTCACAGGGCCTCAACAGGCTCGGGGAAGTGGGCCACACCCCTTCCCCTTTTTAAAAGAAAAACATCCCTGGGGATGGGGTCCGTGGGGCACTTGAGTACTCTGGGAGAGGGGCCTACTCTCTATTTGTTGTTCAGCCCGAGGGGCTGCATGCACCCCTCCCATGAGGGATGGGTTCCCCGGGGCCTCGTAGAGCCTCAGGAGGGGGAGCGCATGCCCCGTCCCCAAAGTTGATCAATGCCTAACGCCCCCCTCCCCAGTCCCTGGCCCACCCTGAGGGGAGGGAGTATTTTTTTTAAGCCCAGTAGCATGGGCGGGTGGCTGCGTTCGGCAGCTGAGCAGCAAGGCTCGGACGCCCAGCAGCAACTTGGGCTCCTAGTGAGCCTGCGGCAGCTGTTCTCCGCAGAGTCTGTAGGATGTCACCTGGTGATGCCTGCTTAGGAGAGGTCAGCGACTGTGTTTGAAGCAGGAGCGTTGCTGCACAGTGGATCTCACTGAGGCAGTCCCACCTTGCTACCATAGAGACCCAACGGCTGTGGAGGGTGCTGATGCACTGTGGAGTGCGATGGCAACAACAGATGCTAAGCCGGCCCTTTGACACCAAAAACCCTAGCAAACCAAAGAAGGATCAGATGTCAAAAGGAGCCTTGGTCAGCCCAAGGCACCATCTGAAAACCGAGAACGGGACATAAAGCAGGTACGACTAGTGGCGATAGACTGAAAGCTAAACGTGTTCTAATCAGGATGGACCATCCCAAAAAAAGTTAATTTGCATAACACAAGCTGAGACAAGGGTGTCTGACCTGGAATATGACATGTACACTCAGGGTAACACCTTGAAAATGTTGTAGAGTACACGATCGCCAAGAACAAAGACCTGGAAGCCAGATCTAGATGTAACCATGTATGCAATTTGTGAGTACCAGAAACGACAGCAACATCCAAGCTTGAAAACCTTGTAGAGAACCTAATAGTGGAACACTTTGGCAGAGGCAGTTTCTGTAACCTACAATTGATGGAAAAGACGCATTGTTCCTTGGGACCTAAACCACCCCATGGTAAAGGGCCCAGACCTATTACTACCAGACTGCTAATTTATCATGATGGGGATACATCACTGCACAAGGCTAGAGAAAAGATACATCTAGAATAACAAGAAATGTAAATAGCAGTATTCCCCTACTTCACTCAGGCTGTACAAGCAGACCGTCAAACATTTTCTCCAGTCCAAAAATTTCTGAGAGAAAACCAAGTTCCATATGTGACTCAGGGAAGGCACTGGGACACATATGGTAATATGTTGGCACCAAACAAAAGAGGAAGGAGCCAATGGAAGGTGGAATCAGAACAACAGTACCAGAGAGCCCGCACATAAGTGACATTGAATACATTTGGAGTGTGTTTAAATGAATGCTTGCCAATGTCAAATAAAAAGGATAGGGACTAGGATTAGATTAAAGGTCCAGCACCCATGCTCCCATTACAAAATATCCTCATACAAGTGGAGGGTAGCTGTTCCTATCAAAAGAAAGATAAAGTAAGGTGTAGATGGAAAATATAGTAATTAATGCGGTTTTCCTTGTTGGAAGAATGATCCCTCACACACCCAAGTGGGTGTCATGCTTCATTATAGGGCTTAGCTCCTCGTGGGGCGGTACTGCAATGCCCCACAATAGGACTATTTGGCAGAAATCTTCTCTTTAAGCCGTAAGGATGATAGAGGGTCTGTGGGGGTAGGGTGGTATGTTAAGTGGAAAATAGTGCCTTAAAACTACCTAAGTGGTACCATCAGGTTCTTTAAATCATAATCCCCTTGGCAGGGTTAAAAACAAAAATGGTCCATGAGGGATCCATGGCATTTCTTCAGGACCTAATTAAGTTAGTGAGTAATCCCTATCCTATAGCTGAGCGGGTTGTGCATACTAAAGAGAGAAGTAATGATCTTTGGGGATACCTCAGGTAATCTGGACTTGCATATGAAGTCCCTAATGAGATCTTGATATCCGACCTACACCGAATGAGAGAAGATTATACAATATAGAGAGAGGTTTGCATGAACGCAGTACATATGGTAAGTGACTTACTGACAACCTTCTAAGAAAATAAAGGTAAGTATTCGTAGTCATATTTCTTATGCTGTAAAACTGCATTCAAAACGTGCCAGGAGTGCAATTGTAACTCCTTTTTGATCATTGGATGTAAAGTACACAACTTATCAGGCAAGTGACATGAAGATGGTGAACAGATATTATCAAACCAAGAAAAACAAACATATAAAAATTAATACATTCAGGTTGCTTGAGGCTTCAGTACCCAAACAATGTCATATCCCAGCTACGGTAGGGATTGCTCTTACCCTGCTAGTGTATTGGTTGTTGCACCTTCGATCAGGGCAGAGAACTGAATATAAACTGCAGTTAGAAGCTGAAAAAAATGGAGGGCCATATTACTGCCGCTAAAGCGGCGATAATTGGTTTGATAATATGCCCTTGAGAATTCCCATAGAAGCCCGTGTTCTGGTGTCAACATGGGCTTCTATGGGAATTCTCACGGGCATATTATCAAGCCCATTATCGCCGCTTTAGCAGCAGTTTTCTGCCGATAAAGCGGCGATCATTTTAACGCCGTGCTTAATAATATGCCCCGTAATAAGTAACTCAAATTAGGTTAGGAATGAGAGCAAGCGCCAGTGGCAGCCAAAGATGCGCAGCTGTGATTAAAATGCTCACTTGGTCTGGCGCAGAGTTTCGCTCGTGACCTACTCCTCTCTCACGTGTGGAGGCAGTGTGCTGGGAGAGGGGGGGGCTGTTTTTATGTGTATAGTAATAACCAGGTGTTGCTCGTATGTTATGTTATGTTATAATAGTTTATAAAGCGCACAATTACCTTGCGGTGTCCTGGCGCTAAGCACTGAAAGCCTGTACTGACGTGAAGAATTAGAACTCGGAAAAGAACCAGGTTTTGAGAGTCTTCCTAAAGGAGGCGAGATCTGAAGCATTTCTCAGTGTGAACGGCAATCCATTCCAGACTTTAGCGGCTGCATAGGTAAAGCTCCTTCCTCCCCAATTTACCTTTTTTATGTAAGGAACTTTTACCTGCTTGGCTCCAGATGATCTAAGCGTTCTGCCTGGTCTATACCAGGAGAACTTATTTTTGAGAAATTCGGGAGCTGTCCCGTTCAAGGCTCTAAACACAATACACGAAGCCTTGAACCTGGCTCTAATATGGATGGGGAGCCAGTGCAGTTTTTTCAACTCGTCTTTAACTGATACCCATCTAGGGGTTCGAGTCAGGAGTCTGGCTGCGGCATTTTGGATGACCTGCAGCCTGTTTTGATATTGTAACTGCATATTCAAATAAAGACTGTTACAATAGTCAAGTCGGGATAGTATGAGTGCGGTCACTACAGTACGAAGGCAACCTTCAGTCAGATAGGGCCTGATTTTCCTAATCATTCTAAGTACAAAGGAGCAGCCTGAGGTGACACTGCTCACCTGGTCGCCCATGTTGAGTTTATCGTCAATCATCACTCCCAGGTTTTTTGCCTTCCTACAGGGAATGGGGCAGAGGCCTAGTGAGTCAGGCCACCAGTCAGGAGTCCACATCCGGAGGTTATTGCCAAACCTCACCACTTCTGTTTTAGCCGAGTTCAGCTTAAGACAGTTAGCTGACATCCACCTGGAAATAGATAGCATACAGTTCGAGAAGCGATTGCCTGTTTCATTCTCGGCCCCCTCCCTTACCGATAGCACAATTTGCGTGTCATCGGTGTAGGAGGTAAGCTGGAAGCCGAATGACCTGATGATACCGGCTAAGGGGGCCACATAAACATTAAAGAGGGTGGGGCTTAGTGAGGAGCCTTGCGGCACCCCACATGGCAAAGAAAAAGCTTCAGAGGTAGTGTCATTTAATTCGACTGTTTGAAGCCTGTCTTTTAGGAAGGACTCCAGGAGCTTCCAGGCTTGTCCTGTTATCCCGGTCTTTGACAACCGATTTAACAAAATTTCGTGATGCACGGTGTCAAAGGCCGCGGATAGATCTAAAAGGATTAGCATAGCTCTTCCTCCTTTGTCCAAGGTTTCTCTAATCTCCTCTGTCGTTTTAATAAGCGCCAGCTCCGTGCTATGATATGGTCTAAAACCATATTGTGAGTGGTCAAGAGAATCATTCAACTGAAGGAAATTGCTGAGTTGTCTGTTCATAGCTCTTTCGAGCATTTTCGCTGGTAAAGGGAGTCTGGAGATGGGGCGATAATTAGATGGATCTTTGGGGTCCAAGGATTGTTTCTTTAGAAGAGGAAGTACTGAGGCCTTTTTCCATAAAGTAGGGAAAATGGCCGTTTTAAATATATTATTGAAGAGGGGTGTGAGGGCCCTGCAGGAAATGTCTGCCACCTGTTTGATCATCCAGGTGGGGCAGGGATCGCTGGGCGCACCTGATTTGATATTATTCATAAGATCCTTAGTTTCCTCTAAATTCAAAGGAATAAAGTGATCTAATGTGTTAGCCAGGAGAGGGGGGGTGTTGGTCTCTAAAACCTCATCATTTTTATTAATCATGTCTGATAGAGAGGAAAAAATGATTTCCACTTTAGATTTAAAAAATGCTGCCACCGTATTGCAGAAATTGGGTGCGATTGGACCATTGGGCTTCCTAGGGTTAGAGAGTTTAATGACAGTTTTAAAAAGCTCCTTTGAGTCAGATTTGGCATTAGAAATTTGGCGCGAAAAGAAATCTCTCTTGGCTTCCAAGAGAGATTGTTTGTATGTTGCGATGGTTACTTTAAGTTCCAGTTTATCGGCTATTGTATAGTTTTTTCGCCACAGTCTTTCAGCCCCTTTACATAAAAGTTTTTTCCCCCGGAGCTCTTCTGAGTACCAAGGAGCCGTAGGTATGGCCCTTCTCGGTATCCATTTTCTGGGGGGGCTGCTTGTAAACATGCCTCTTCCAACCAATTGTTATACTGTCGGCTTGCTACCTCAGGGTCAGGTGAAATTATGGGTAGTTTTTCCTGAAGGGAAGATTCTAGATGTAAAACGTCTACTTTTCCCCAAGCTCTAGTTGTGATCTCCTTTTTAACTTTTAAACATGTAGAATCCCTCGTGACATGTTTAAGTTCAAAGGTGATTGCAACATGGTCCGACCAAGTTATGGGAAGAGCAGCAATGTTACCTAGATCACAATTGTTCGAGAAAATCCCATCTAGGGTATGTCTATGTGCATTCTAAAGAGCCGTATTCCTGATTATTTCCCAGTTTTCCGGTTCATGTGATGTCAGGTCAAAGTAGTGCGGCCATCTTGACCTAGTCATACTAGGTGGAAGGTATGTATTATTTCTACATAAAAGATAGAGTCCTGTCTAGAGAAATTTCTGGCATTGTCGTGACTATGAAGGTGCCATGGCGGTTCCTGTATTCAGAGAACGTGTCCTGTATTTTGATTCTTAATCCGTGATCAGATTGTTCGATTGACATTGATTGGTCAGTATAAGGAGAACCCCCTTGATTTCTAGATTTTCCATCTACACATTACTTTATCTTTCTTTTTATAGGAACAGCTACTCTCCACTTGTATGAGTAAATGCATACTTGACCATAGGCCATTAGTATCCCTTTCAAACAACTTACTGAATTATGCTCAAGTGAATTTGGATCTCCTGTGAAGTAAGGCAATATTACAAAACTTATTCTATGTGGCTCCTTTGTGATTGCAGGGACATATACGCTACCATTTAAAATGGCTTTCAGGTGGCGATCGCAAAGCGATGTGGGTTGCTATCAGGTACGCCCAATGCATAATGCACATTTTCAGTTAGGTTTATTACTTGGTTTGTTAATATTTTCATTGGGAGTCACTGCTCAGTTTAAGTGGTTGGTGGGAGGGAATGTTACTTAGACAAACAGGCTGTACAACTGCCACTGTGTGCATAATGGCTTCAGTGCATCAGAAAATAAGCAATACATGGGAATTTTAGGGCTCTTTAGAATGCACATAGAGCGCCAGTCATGGGGACAGGAGTGAGATGAATGCAAGGGATAACTTCAGAGTTAAAAAGTTGGTCTGAAATGTTGGAAGGTTAAATAATTGTAGAAAATTCAGGAAGACCATGGCTTATATCCAGAGACCAATCTTACATGGAACACATTTGACCCCTGAGAGAGACAGTAAGATTTCCAAAACGTAGGGGGGGGCACAATTCTTTCCCTCATACAGCTTGCAAGATACAGGCTTAGCCATACTCGTACATAAAGCAATCTCTTTATTTGGTTATACTTGGCCAAGAGATCCAGTGCAGATATCTGATAGTGGAAAGTAAATTAAGCCAGGCACATCTCATGTTTCTTAATGTATAGGGCCCAAAAATAGATGTATCAGAGTTTTTGAATCAGCTCTTGACACTTCCTAATAAGTTAACTCCGAACATGGCATTCTGGGGATGCGATCTCAATACAGTGATGGAGGCAGCTATGGACCACTCAAAACCTGCAGACCACCCACATCCCGCAGCTTCTACAATATCGGCTAGCTTGGTAAATCGGTACAGACTACTAGATACTTGGAGAAGTATAAACCTAGAGAAACAGCATTATACATATTGATCGGTCACCTCTAGACTATTGGCTCCTCTCTAGGGATGCAAGCACACAGGTGAGTTGTTACGCCGCACACTGTCTGATCATATATACTGATATGCAAGATTCCAGAAGTTGCTGTCAGGTACTGGCAGTGGCAGCTTCCATCTGAAGCTCTATTGAATTCTGCCTTTGAATATTTTTAACTCGTTGTGGAATCATTCACCAGCCCCGTTGTGATCGGGGAGGCCTTCAAGGCTTACATAAGAGGGGTGCGAATAGCTCTGCAGACTGGGGTGCTGAGAGCTCTTCAAAACTCTTTGAAGAGATTGGAGGATAAAATACACTGGAGTAAAATTGACTATCACACGGCAGGGAAAAATGCAACATTTAGTAAAACTAAAGAATTGGTGGATAAGTATAATGATGACAATAACGATTTTAGCCTAATGTTTATTACTATATATGTCTTTTTAATTTTGCCAGATCAAACAGGTTTTATTCCAGGAAAGGCAATAATGCACAATATAAGTTTACTATTTGGCCTGATGCATCAGACTGATCCAGAGCTGGCCACCAGGGCCATTTTTCTAGATGCTGAAAAAGTGTCTACCTCTGTAGCGTGGAGTTATATATTTACAGTGCTTGATTGACTGGGGGTTAGGAGGGGGACTAGAGATTGGGTCAAATGCTGGCTCAGCACGAGAAATGCCTTTCCATATGTGATAGCAGAGCTAGATAGCTGACCCTGTCCCACTAGACACTAGAAGACTTAGTGGAAACTCTAAGCCCACTGAGCAGATGCATAGTATGAGCATGCCACAGACTGGTTCAATACTATTGTATTGATGTGGTGTTCTCCCCTGAATTCCCTTTAACCTGCAACCCCAAGATCCAGCTTAAGTGTGAACCTAAGGCTATATTGCAGCAGGATAGACTTAGCCACACAAGGGTGGGTGATTTACATTCGAATGGTAGGTTTTTGTCATTGCAGGACTTCAAGAATATTGGTGAGGTGACAGCCTTAGATATAGTCCAATACTTTTCGGATGCCGCACACCCTCAAATCTGATGAGGCTTGGTATCCTGCAGTGCCAAACCATTGACTAAACTAACTAAGATGATTCAAGCACATGGAGCAGGGAACTGAATCTCATACGTGTATAGAGATATCAGCAAGAGAGGAAGACCTGCCCTGTCTTCATCCGCAGATCATTGGAGAGAGCCATAAACTGCAAAATTACCGAACTGAAGTCGTTGTTCTCCTGTTCCCAGACTAAAAGTGTTCCCTTAAACAGCAAACATTGTTTAATTCACTTTAACTATATATACACCAGATGTACTATACATCAGCTTCATTATATACATTTGGTCTCATGTCTGATGCTAAATGCCGCAGATGTGTGGAGGCTGATGTTGGCATATAAGTGTCCAAGTATGGCTAAGTATTGGGCTGAAATGTTTGGTCTACTTACCCAAATGATAGAAATTGCATTTTTTCTCCCTCACCATTGATGGCCCTGTTGGGATGGTTTCGGAAGTTCCTGCTCACAGAAGAAAGTAAACATTTATGACATTGCTCCTCATCAAACAACAAATCTCCTTGTGTTAGGGAATGCGAAGTAAACCAAACAATGGTTGCAGATCTGGCCTTCTCTAATGACAACATGGGCACTTTTGTCTTGCTGATACCACTCAGCTCTCGTCTCAGATATATGGGATATATGGGATCCACGACATCACTTCTTCCTCACTATGGTTCAAAGTGGAGAGGTGGAGCAGAGGATGGACTTAGAGCTAAAACTGAGAGTATTTTGCTTATTTTTGTGTATATGTGTGCTCTGATTTGGGAGGTGCGGGGTGTTCATTGGCCAATGTCTGTTGCATTTTACAATATATTATGCATTGATATGTTTGAATCTGATGATGGGATGTGCAAATTATTTCAAAACTTGACCAGTGTACAAGCCTGAAATGCCTTTTCATGTTGTTTTCTCTGTAATTCGTAAATATATATATATATTTTTAACCAGTCGCCACAGAACCACATAAATCCACTGATCATCACCATTGTCCATTGTTTTATCAAAAATGAATGCTTGAAAGTTAAACAAAACCTAAACAGTCTAATTCCAATTTGTGGCCATTTTTTGCTGCTGTCGGGATGGAAAGTCTTCTGCATGGCTCTGGAGAGCATGCTTCCCTATCCTATGTTGATCTCCTGGCAAGTCACTTGAAAGTACTGTAGGATTTCATGATCTCTACCTCTGTGAACATGACAGCCACACATGTCCAATGAAGGTCTCCCTGTTTACATGGATGAAAACCTTAGAGCTTGGCTCTGATGTTGAGGGGGACTGCATAGTTTACTCTTCTTTTAAAGAGATGGCTGAACGGCAAGGAAATACCGATCTGGCTCTTCGCAGATGACTCTACTAATTTCCACAACACCAATCGGCCTACAAACCTGGTAGATACATTTCTGGTTTTCTGCAAGCAAAGGGGCCTGGCACTAAATGTTAAAAACATTATTTTTGGCTTTTGGGAAGGGAAAGGAAAAATCGCGAGTAGTTAGGATCGCAGCTGAATCACTTGAGAGGGTAATAAGCTTTGACTATTTGGGGATAAATTTGACCGACTCGCTCGGATGGGAGTGCCATCTTGAAAAAAGCTATCTTACCTTATGTCATAGGTCAAAATCAATATTGAGATTCCATAGCCATTCACGAATATGGCCGCTGACCCCTGCATTGGAGGTTTACCATGCTACATTTATTTTTTGACTTGGTACCGAAAAGAATTGGGGCCATGGCTTCGCTTAAACCCTTAATGTACTAGCTACGGTTGTGGACCACGCAGGGGCTAAATTATTACAGCGAGTCATTACAGGAGATCCTAATGGTTAGTGGCACTAAAAAATTCCCACGGCTTAAACACATTGCCAATTGGTGTAGATTATTGGAAATGCTGAGTTAGTGGGATGGTCCAGAGAGGGTTTGTAAGGATGAATTGATTAGAGTGAAGACCGAGTACTGGGCGTATGTGGCAGAATGTTGTGCGGTGAGAACGACTAACGGTCGCCTAACAACCTAGTTTTTGTTTTAAGCTCTGTCCGAAGTTGGAATCCTTTTTGGATCTGTACTCAAAAGCCCTAGCAAAAAGCTTGTTTGTTAGATTTCGGCTGGGTGGCTCATTCTTAAAGATTCATAACCACCAGGCCATTGATTTAGCAACAGACATATGCCCTGCATGTGGCCTAGCACAAGAATCTGAGGAACATATTTTGTTTTTTTGCATTAAATATCATTCATTCCATAGGCGGTGGATATGGCCAATATGCTTGAATTTAAGAATCAGACACTATCGGGTTGCCCATAGAATCCTGAAGATCGAAACGTCTGACCCAATAGTCTTTGCAGTAAGCTGCTTTCTATTTAACTTCTGGAGTAGGCGCCAGAAGTTTGTAACTCAGGCTGACTAGGATGATTAAGTGCCTTGGTGTATCAGCAAATTTTGTTTCTACGATCATGGAGTCTAGTATATTTTGGGAAGTTTGTGTTCAGGAAAAATCGCGAATTGTCTTCAGCAACCTAAATTGTACTTGTTTTTATTTTAATTTGGCTGTGATCTACTTTGTGTTTTATCCTCCATTTTTATATATATATATATATGTCTATATGTATCTATCTATAGAGATATATATACATATTTATATGGACCTCATTTTTGTTAACAAATATTTTAATGAGATCCTTCAAATGTATGGATTTTGTACACTTTAATGGTTTGATAAACAAAAATAACGTTTTTTGATGATGATGATGAATGGCTACTGCTGTCTACCCAGGCTGTGGTGGGCTGACAAAAGACACACAGATGATGGACTGAATGCAGAACAAATCAAACATTCAGCCCCAGTCAAGAGATCTGGGTTAAATCCATTGTTCTTTTGCTAACCATGCCACCCCAGTTTAGACCCAGCCATATGAAAATCAGTCTTGATCCTGTGCCTCATGGGACCAGTCCAGCCTGGTCTTCCCTGGACCGGAAACAAGCATCCTGGGACCGGTTTCGGGGCATCATTCCATATCAGCCAGGCTACCTTGAATCCAGTGTCGAGTGGGCCTGGGACCAACATCTGTGCATACCCAGCGCACTTGGGGCGAGAAAGCAAAAGACACACAGATGATGGAAGGAACACAGAGTAAATCAAACATTCAGTGGCGGCAGCATTAATCTATACTTAGGGGTATCAGTAGGCCTGTACACTTCAGCAGAGATGCCATACCATCTCCCACCTGGTAAAATCTGTGCAGTCTCCCTTACCTGGGTTTGTTTTGCCTTTGTCATAGGTCACATTTGCCAGATATATGCATTGAAAGCACTGGGTGACGATGATAAGCAATTGTCTTTAATGCGAACCAAGCTGGTATCTGTTCTGCTGGACATTCCAGCTCTTCAGTGCCCCTCCCTTTTCATTGTAGACCTTGGTGGGATAGGGTGGGCACTAGCTTTTAACTGTATTTAACCAAGTATCCCTCTGCTGGGACAACTCCTCCCTTACTGGTGGGTGATGGTCAGGGCCTCCTGGTGTAGAGTTAATTAAAATTCCTTTTTGGGGGATAGGCCAGACAGGTACCAAGATACTGGGAGGAAGCCTTCATTTTTAAAATGTATTTTCTTTAACATTTCTTTATTGATTGTTTTCGTTCAACAATAACAATAAAAACAAACAAAGTGCATCATCACTTGTGCTGACAGTTCATTATAAGCAAAGCCAATACTGTTCCTTTACCCCGGTCCATCGACCCGCCACTTGTAAGCACGCATCGAAAAGACTAACACCGACGCATCTCAGATCTGTGGCACATACCCACCCCCCCCTCCCACACACACTATGTGGCATCATATGAGAAATATGAAGTGGGTCTGATTTTGAAAATTGATGCACGCATCCCACAACAGCATTTCTATGTAAGTTAGAATTTCACAAACCAATAATACAGACATGAATATACGGTCGATGAATTGTTGAAAATATGAATTAGTGCAGGGCACCGTTTTCATTCCCATCTCCAATCTCCTGTACATGAGTTAACAGATATGTATGCAACGGGTACCATATATCTCTGGGTCGAGATCGAGGCGGTAACATTTCCGCATATATGGATAGTTGGTCCTTATAATAAATTAGGTCAGACAACCATTCCTTAAATTTCAGCGCTCTCCATCTACAGGTGATTTAACGCTTTGCCAGAAGGAGGGGCAGCACCACGTATTCCCTGAAGCCGGCTTCGACTGCCCCTGTATGCCCTATAACGGCAATGAGTGGAGTGAGGGTCATATTTTGACCTATCATGGCAGTTAGGGCCGTGTACATTTCTGCTCAGTATGGCTGTATGGGACCAAGCAAGGTGAGGGAAATCTGCCCATGCCATTCCATACCGGGCGCATTTATCATCCGGGCCAAGATGGTAGTGATAAAGCCCATCAGAGAATAATATACTCTGTGGAGAAACTTATAATGCGGATTCTAGTACTAGAGGCAATTCTCCCTGTCTAGATACAACAAAAGTGCCAAGGGTAGTCCCCAGGGCTTTAAGAGGGCCAGGTCTCACCGGGTCTGAGCACCGGCAGTTTTTTAAAGGAGGCCTCGAAAAGGGTCTCTATCGGGCTCTATTTTGTGCCCTGGCACAAGCGGTCAATTCTTTTCCGGGCTGCAGTGAGAGCAGGCACATTGATGTGTGCATGCTCACACTGCTCCCTTCTCACTAGTGGAGGTTACGACATCATGCCATGTGAGCGTTGTAGAGGAAGGGAAATCCTTCAAGAGAGTCATTTTCTCTCTGGATTTCCCTTCTCTTTTTGAAACTCAGGAGCAGCAACATTGTTGTGGTATCACCAGGGCTTTAAGTCAAATCTTTTTCAATATTAAATACAAGCCACAGTTGCTGCTTATTTATCTTATCCAACCAACAACCATGGACAAAGCCAATAGTCCTGACTTCTTGTAGGTATGATGTTACTTGTTGTATCATATATCTGGATGCAATGACAAACAGCAAAATACAAGTCGGGCGGCATACTATGCTAAGCACTGATTTTTAGCTTATCTGTTTTTAAGCCAGGCCCTTAGTTACACTGGCCACGCCCCTATGAGAGACCCCCCCCCCCCCGTTTTTTCATCCCACTGAAAGCCCTGGTAGCTCCTATATCTTTTTGTCACTGGGCATGTGTCTGTCCCCAAGTGCAAGGAGCCTTCAGTTGCTCTGTATGATATAAGAGGGAAACCAGGTGTCTTAGAAATCAGGCATGTAGGTTATCCAATTTAGGGGGTTCATGAGGAATGTCTGGGGTGGCAGCTTTTATGTTATGTCCAAGATGTACAAAAGACATCTACCTGGGATAGCAATCCTCCATCAAAGAATGCAGAGGCTCTTTAACAGGTAGGAGACAAATACCTCAAAGTGTTGCAGGGGCAATCCATCAGGGCCCACCTAAGGTACATGAAAAAAGGACTGGGTTTGAGGTCTCGTCTGTGAAACAATAAATTCTCCAAAACGTATTCGTAGAATCTCAAAAAGGATTTTTTATTTTGAAGTTTGTAGGCAAAAGAGCAACACAGGACAACACGCGCTTCACAACACGTTGGTTCATCAGGGCCATTTTGACAACAACAATAAGTCTTTGAAGTACGCAAAAGTAAAGCGATATCCAAAATGGTACAAGATTACAATATGTCTCGACTAGAATGATAACGAATATAAAACAAACTTTATAAAGTACATGACTTGTATAATCAAAATATCAGTCGGAGGATGCAGAAGTAATAAAGGTATTATGCTCCATTCATCACGGCATGATACGTAGCGGTTATGGATGACTGCTGAGTGTCAGAAACCAATGTAAGGTCAGAGACAAATTACTTACTCTAATTGAGCAATAATAGTTGTGTGGCAATAGGAGCAGTTTGGCCGTTTTACTGAAATGCTGACTAACTGGCTGCTAAAGAGATTGCAAATATTTTGGATGACTGCCAGAGTCTGCGCATCATGGAGATGTGGTCACAACATCCATTAGTAACAGATGTGCGCACTCCTCTGAAAATACAGTTACATCTATGCTGCTTGCTCGGCACAACAGAGGCCTAACTCAGTGGCGGCTCTTCCGCTACGGTGGAGGAGCATCGCCCCACGGCTCAAAAGGGATTTTTTTTTTATAATAATGTATTGTTATTAACATTTTGTTTTTCCAATTGAAGTCAGTGGTTCTTGGAGCGGGGTTGGCCTGAGCAGGGAGAGTAGATTTCACTCCCTAAGTGCTCATGACTGCTTGGCCAGCCCTCTTAGCGCACTTTGCATCTCCCCCCCCCCCCCCCCTCCCCCCCAGGCTTGGCGAGGAACATGCAAAGCCTCCCAGTCCCTGTCTGAGCGCCGAACCACGGCGCTCAGACCAATCACAATGCTGCATTGCAGCGTTGTGATTGTATCAGGGGAGCCTGTGGTGTAGGGTACTTCCTGCTGCTTCCTGCTGCTGGAGGAGACAGGAAGAAGAGGACGGAGGAGAGGCGGCAGCTGGCCGGCCCTGTAAGTGTTGTTTTTTTTTTTTTATCCCCGCCCCACGACTCCCGTCCGGTAGCAGCTGCGACTGGCCTAACTGCATTCGTACTAATGAGCGGTGCCTATACAACTTCTTTCCAGGAAATACAATTTCTGGACATATTGGCAGCTAGAAGTGTCCCATGGAGTATTATATGGAACATTCATTCCTTCAGATTGTAAAATTGTTTTCTTCCTTCAGATGACACCATTGCTAGTCTATGGCACCTATTACAAGATCGCCAGAGTGGTAACTCCAGGGCGGATACTGCTCTGGGCAACTACAGCTGGTTCGTTATTTATGGAACAAAAAGTACAAATTCTAGAAAAAACAGTCACTGTTTTACTGGGTGCGATCTTCCCCCAGTGAAGCCACGGATGGCGGGGTGTTGTGGGTGCAGGGCCAGCCCCCACGTACTCCCTCCAGCAGCATGGGAAGGGAACAAAAACTGCTACCTCAGAGAGACCACTGCCCCCCCACCATGACACCCTGCATGCTCCCCTGCCTCAACACCTCCAGCCCCGGGAACTCCCTTGCCCACGTAGATATTTGCCATCTGCTCAGAGCAGGTCTTAAATATCTGTGTGAAAAGGAATAAGGAAAAAAACATGTTAAAATACCCGATAATCATGGATCCGGCTGGTTATTCCCCATTCAAGGGACTTTAGCTTGTGCTCCCCATTAACTCACAAGGAGATACTGGCTGAGATGGGCAGGTCTTGCCCTGTAATCTACCCACAGAATAAACGAGAGCTTAGAGTGGGAATTTTTGTAGCCTTCTAAACATCACCGTCTCCACACACGGCATGTCTGGATTTTTAATATCAATCCTAATTTTGCCAGAACAAGGACAGCCACTTATTGAGGGCGAAGCTTGATTTAGTAAATGTCTGGTGTTTAGTGGATTGCCTGGAGGTATTTTGGAAAGGTGTCCAAGCTTAATTGACTGGGTGGAGAAGCCTCTGCTGTGCTTTTTCACTCAACAAATTCAAATTTTTTAAGTAGGCCAAAATTCAGAGCTCAGTAGGACTGTGAGTAATGTGGTGTCTGACCTCTTCAACGCCCTATGTGGCATACAAAGTAACTTGTTGCAAACAATCTTAGCAACTGAAGTCAGCGACGCGTGTACAGGGTAAGAGAGATGTGTTGTCGTTTGGGTGCTTTTGTCACACACTTAACTGCATCTGTTGGAAATAGGATATTGGTTATCTTGGAAGGCCCAGGCACAGACCCTTCCAATATTTAAGTTACTTAAGATTGGTACAGAAGCAGCAATGACCTATGGGAATCTGGAAGGAAGTAGCTAACTTTGTGAAGGGCAGAGAAAACAAATGCACAGGTTAGAAACTCAGCATTGGTCAAAGTGAGGCACGAGTGATATATGACTGTAATACATGTTAATCTCTAATTCTAGTTTAATTTTGGGTTCGTTAGCTTGAAAAAGCTCTTTTTTCATAGTGCAGCTGGGACAACAGGTTTCCTGGACACCAAGACAGTCATGGGTTACTGGGTCTAAGTTGAATCAATTGGAGTTGTTCACCGCTGGGGTCTTGGGGCCACAGTACTATTGGACCTCAAACTGGATAACAAAGTACATGCAAAAAAAACATTCGAGTTTCAGCAGAGAGCAGATGGCTCTTTTACAGCCCTTATAAAAATCTGAGGATGTGTCAGTGTGCTTCACAAACAAGATAAGCACTGATAATTATTATTATCTTATTGTCAGATTGGATAATAAAATCCATCCACAAATGCAACCCTTTTAAAAGTTAAATACAAAGTTTTGGGATGATAAAATCATCAACCTTTTGAAAAATGATTAAAAATATTCTTTTCAGAGGAAAGAGTCAACAGTAGCTAAGTGAAATTATACCAACAAAAGACAATTATTGACATTTTATGGAAGAGAAAAGGGAAACTAATTCTCAGTTCTTGTCTTACGAATAAGACTTAATGCAAAACAAGCCCATCTCCGTCTCTGGCAGTTCCTTACATTGCAGAGTAATGCGTTCATTGTAATTGAGAAGCTCAGTGTATCCCCAGGAACTGGGGTCCATATTTATCAAAGGGTTGTTCGCTTGTACCCCCGGAAGAGCTCGACTCGAATACAAAATATCTCCAATGGAGGAGTCCTGACACCAACATATGCTTATATCCTGATTATTTCCAACCATTTTTATAAGGAAAGAAGACGGCCATTCCAGCCCACTACTGTACAGTTTAGTTTACCGCTTCCAGAGAGTACCGGCACGCCGTTGGGATTGGGATGCCGTTAAGGGAAGGTTTGAGAGAGAATGTTGCCCCATTTCTTCTCGCTCAGCTCTGGCCCACTTGGAAATGTTCTAGGTAGCTTGAACAACACCTACATTACAGATTTATGGACTTGTGGGCTCCTTTCATCAGGTGGAACAGGCTATTCTGTTGTGACACTCAAGCAGTGAAACATTTAGGAGGGGAGCACTCTAGATAGAAGCATCTCTGTGCACAAATGATGCCTCTTATTGGGCTAAAGCGAGGTTTTGTTCTTCTAGTGTAGTCTGTGACACTGATGGATATTTATAAACAGTGGTGTGTACACTTGAGGACTTTAAGGACTTACATTTTTGGATTGACTGCCTTTGGGGAGTAAGAGTGATAAATTACATGTTGAGTTTGAGACTGTTGCAGGTACATCTCAGGGAGCTATTGCCAATTCATAGGACTGCTCTCTGCTGAAAAATGACAAAAAGCATGAAACATATATCTAAAATTGTCCATTACTGGCTGCCGCTGTTACTGAATGGCAAATTCTTAAGATTGTGAGAACAAACACTACGGTGAATTGGATATACCATAATGCACCACTGCTAACATGCCAGCAGTCTGCCACCACAATTGAAACTGTTTATCATTGAAAAGCGCACAATCATAGGAGACCGTAAACACCACACAGAATAGTTACATGATCCTAGAAACACAAAGTGGACTGTAGATGTTTTTGAAATCTGCTTCTTAAGGGAGGTCTATCATTTGTCAAAGAGCCTGCTGGATGCATGGATATCCGTCATACACAATATATGACTTCAGACCACACAGATAAAGGATCTATAGGATGTGATATGAGTATCTGTGGGTCATATCCAGAGAGGGTGGCTCGAGGTACTTGCCTATTGATTAATTATTTTCCAAGTTGAGCATGTTTGGGCAGGAGTAATAGATTGCACGAACATGCAAAAGATTTGAGCAGAGCAAAAGAGACAATGGGGCTTATTTACAAGCCCCTTGCGTAGCCGGTGTGTCACTTTTAATAGGGGGAAAAGTGACGTACCAGCGGCGCAAGGGGTTTGTAAATAAGCCCCAATGAGTCCATGAAATCTTCCTTGGTTTAATGGCGTAACTTTGCCCTTTTATATTACAAGCACATTAAAAGAATGAAGTTGTCTTTTTGCTCTGCAAACGGGTCTCAAATTAGCAATTTCCGGTTGCCAAATAACCTGAGTCATTGCACCACATTAGTAGAGCACCTCCCAGTAGAGCAAGATTCAGCACATGCTGACACAGTGCCTCAAAATGTTCTTCTCAAATCTGGGTACCTCCTCCGGGAGGCTCTCCTAGAATCCTGCATTCTCATCCCCCCCCCCTCACCTGGAAACCTGATACTGCAATCTAACCCCCTCCAAACTTCCAGGCAGCGGGGTACTATGCAGGCAGCAAATGCTGACACAGTGCCTCAGAATGTTCTTCTTGAATCTGGGTACCTCCTCTGGGAGGCTGTCCCAGAATCATGCATTCTCACCCCCCACCCCCACCCCCCCTCACCTGGAAACCTGATACTGCAATCTAACCCCCTCCAAACTTCCAGGCAGTGGGGTACTATGCAGGCAGCACATGCTGACACAGTGCCTCAAACTGTTCTTCTTGAATCTGGGTACCTCCTCTGGGAGGCTCTCCTAGAATCCTGCATTCTCACCCCTCCCCCACTCACCTGGACATCAGATACTGAAATCTAACCCCCTCCAAACTTCCAGGCAGTGGGTACTATGCAGGCAGTATATGCTGACACAGTGCCTCAAACTGTTCTTCTTGAATCTGGGTACCTCCTCTGGGAGGCTGTTCTAGAATCCTGCATTCTCACCCCCCCCCCCCCCTCACCTGGAAACCTGATACTGCAATCTAACTCCCTCCAAACTTCCAGGCAGCGGGGTACTATGCAGGCAGCAAATGCTGACACAGTGCCTCAGAATGTTCTTCTTGAATCTGGGTACCTCCTCTGGGAGGCTGTCCCAGAATCATGCATTCTCACCCCCCACCCCCACCCCCCCTCACCTGGAAACCTGATACTGCAATCTAACCCCCTCCAAACTTCCAGGCAGTGGGGTACTATGCAGGCAGCACATGCTGACACAGTGCCTCAAACTGTTCTTCTTGAATCTGGGTACCTCCTCTGGGAGGCTCTCCTAGAATCCTGCATTCTCACCCCTCCCCCACTCACCTGGACATCAGATACTGAAATCTAACCCCCTCCAAACTTCCAGGCAGTGGGTACTATGCAGGCAGTATATGCTGACACAGTGCCTCAAACTGTTCTTCTTGAATCTGGGTACCTCCTCTGGGAGGCTGTTCTAGAATCCTGCATTCTCACCCCCCCCCCTCACCTGGAAACCTGATACTGCAATCTAACCCCCTCCAAACTTCCAGGCAGTGGGTACTATGCAGGCAGTATATGCTGACACAGTGCCTCAGAATGTTCTTCTTGAATCTGGGTACCTCCTCTGGGAGGCTCTCCTAGAATCCTGCATTCTCACCCCTCCCCACTCACCTGGACATCAGATACTGAAATCTAACCCCCTCCAAACTTCCAGGCAGTGGGTACTATGCAGGCAGTATATGCTGACACAGTGCCTCAAACTGTTGTTCTTGAATCTGGGTACCTCCTCTGGGAGGCTGTTCTAGAATCCTGCATTCTCACCCCCCCCCCCTCACCTGGAAACCTGATACTGCAATCTAACCCCCTCCAAACTTCCAGGCAGCGGGGTACTATGCAGGCAGCAAATGCTGACACAGTGCCTCAGAATGTTCTTCTTGAATCTGGGTACCTCCTCTGGGAGGCTGTCCCAGAATCATGCATTCTCACCCCCCACCCCCCCTCACCTGGAAACCTGATACTGCAATCTAACCCCCTCCAAACTTCCAGGCAGCGGGGTACTATGCAGGCAGCACATGCTGACACAGTGCCTCAAAATGTTCTTCTTGAATCTGGGTACCTCCTCTGGGAGGCTGTCCTAGAATCCTGCATTCTCACCCCCCCCCCCCCCGCCCCCCTCACCGGGAAACCTGATACTGCAATCTAACCCCCTCCAAACTTCCAGGCAGTGGGGTACTATGCAGGCAGCACATGCTGACACAGTGCCTCAAACTGTTCTTCTTGAATCTGGGTACCTCCTCTGGGAGGCTCTCCTAGAATCCTGCATTCTCACCCCTCCCCCACTCACCTGGACATCAGATACTGAAATCTAACCCCCTCCAAACTTCCAGGCAGTGGGTACTATGCAGGCAGTATATGCTGACACAGTGCCTCAAACTGTTCTTCTTGAATCTGGGTACCTCCTCTGGGAGGCTGTTCTAGAATCCTGCATTCTCACCCCACCCCCCTCACCTGGAAACCTGATACTGCAATCTAACCCCCTCCAAACTTCCAGGCAGTGGGTACTATGCAGGCAGTATATGCTGACACAGTGCCTCAGAATGTTCTTCTTGAATCTGGGTACCTCCTCTGGGAGGCTCTTCTAGAATCCTGCATTCTCATCCTCCCCCCCACTCACTTGGACAGTCTGATACTGCAATCTAACCCCCTCCAAACTTCAGGCAGTGGGGTACTATGCAGGCTGCACATGCCTTTAGGTCTAAGCGGCAGGCTCCTTCAGTGTCTAGTGAGGATTTTAGCCTCTCTTCTGTAGCCTAGGGACTGAATGGCTATTTTAAGACTTGTGAGAGTGGCACCCCTGAGGTAAATCCTTAGACACCCACCAAACGTGCAGTTCCTCCCACCCTATTTTGTGGATGGGAGAACCACTAGGTTTGTGACAGCGGGGCTTCAGGCGGCTCAGAAGGGTTGCTTGGTGTATCAGTTAGATGGGACACTCTATTTCGGACAGACCTTCTGATGCATGTTTTTCCTGCCCCAGGCTGCCATGCGAGGCATAGCAGCACCAGATTCTCTGCGCTCCACTTGGGGGTTTGTCTCTGAAATTGCGGCCAGCTGGCATTTCAGTTTTAACAAAAGTGCTCTACCTGTGTCAGCGAGGTACCTGTGCACGATCAATTCCTGCCACAGTGCAGTGGTCTCTGAAAATAGATGGCAGTCCTCTGGTGTGCAGACGGTGGCGAGGGTCTCTGCCACACGGCCAAACTAGCCACCAATGTATAAATGATCCCCATGGGTGTAGTTTTCTCTTTTGGCGTAAAACGTCAAACAGAAGCAGAACCTTATCCCTAGTTAGGATGGGTGGGCACTTTTCCAGGGAAATGGACACTTTCTGGCCAAGTTGTTTTTGAACTTAAAGAACATATACATAACACAGAACATGGAGTATGAGTAAGGAACATTTACACTATGTCGCCGAATATTCATTAAGATTCATACGCCCTAGAATAGTGTACCTGACCACTAGAAAATAGCAGGAGTAAATCCTTTTGTTGCCGCTGGATTTTTTTCGACCATTCTTTTGTTTCCCTTGAACCAGGAAATCAGATAGAAGAATGTAAGCCTTTGTGTGTGGAATCTTCCTTGGTGAACATTGAACATTAAGGTGTATCTTTTTCTATGGTGTTTGGTAACTAGATGTCTTTAGCAATGTTTGGTCCACTTGTCAGAGGAGTGATCCGAATAAAATCAATGTATTTCTTACACTGCTCTCTATGTAGAGAGCGGTGTAAGAAATACATTGATTTTATTTGGATCGCTCCAGTGACACCTGCACAAATAATATGCTTAAAAACATCCTTCAGGCATGATATAGATAGATACTGATGGCCAGGGGTCACCCGGCAGTTACTTGTTATTGTATGATTATACATGTGCACTGATACTGTTGCTATGAAAATCAATAAAAATGATTTCTATAAATAAAAACATCCTTCAACATATCAAGTCCAATTTAAAAACATATAAACAGAAACATTTTCATGTTCTCAAAAGCCTGTGAAAAAAATCAGAATAAAAGGAACAAATCAAGGAGTGAATTTCATTCACCAAGTTTCTTTTATCAGAAATTGTAGGGACGGGAATTGCCTTCTTTTTATTTAGAATTTGCCTAATAATCCAACTTGGCCCTGAGATAATGTGAACGTAGAAATGGCGCTGTAGACAAATCAATATGCAGCTCTTCCAAAAATAGCTTTGGATTGAAAACAGTTCATCCAGTGGATTGCTGACTGGTCACAAATCCTTGACATGTCCCCAAAACGGCTTTTAACTAAAAGTTGATCTGCTTTCCTAGCTGTCTTCGGTTCAGTTCACACAGCGTCAGTCCGACCGAGGCGTGTCTCACTGACAGTGGGTTTACAGCATGATCACAATTTAAGATAGCTCAAAGCCTTTCTTGATTAAAAAAATGGAGTATAATCAGAAAAAAGGTACGTTGGACACTATCCTTTCTTATCCGGTGTGACCAATGCATAGAAATGCAGCAATAGACAATGAGCTGAGAGCTCTGTCAGCCTTGTTGCTCGGTCCCACTTGAAAATGCTATACATAACTATCAACAGGTCCTAATTCTTGCTCCTGTGTAGGCATCCCACCAGATGTACTATACATACACATAGCAATATACCAGGTCTGCCAAGGAAAACTCAGGCAGGAGCTGCACTAAGAAGGTGTCACTGAAGAATCCAGACACCTTCCCACCTTTCGGATCCAGATGTCTACCTAAAAGGACATCAATGTAAAGCTTAGATGGTTGCTGAATCTGGGTGTGGTTGCTGTGAGCAACTTGTTGAGATGTTCTGGCTTTTTTGGTCTAGGCTTATCAGGTTTTTGCAGAACAATAAGAAAGGTCTCCTTTCGGTAATGGCTGTGCAACGACAAGGGCTGCATCTAGTTAGGCTGACAGTCATTACAGTGCTCTGCTGTTACATCATTTTGAGTCCCGAATGGCAAATGAACAAAGCAATTTAGAGATACAGCTAATGAAAGCACACTGTGGGCACGTTGTTGTGACTTGCGGAGGTCAACTACAGTGGATGTCAAAACTAGTGGGCAATACTACAAGCTGCTTTTACTTTGAATGTTGATTTGCCCATGAACATATGAAGTTCTGGACTGAATCCAGTAAAAGAACTGAGGCTTGCTTGAGTCCTGCGTGTCAAATAGCTTCCTTATAGGAAATCCAATGAAATTGTTTAGATTGGTAAAGGTGATAACCACAAAACAAGAGGTATGCACAGACGGTGAATCATTTGAATGACAGATTCAGCAGTTTCCAAGGACCCTACACCCTAAACAATGGCTCAAATGGATCATGCACTCACGACACCCTGCCAAGTCAGGCCCCTATGCCCATAACCTCACTGAACAATGGTATCATATAAAGCCTCTATTAAACACAGCAGCTTCAGGAGTAAAGTGGAATTCATTCCCCAACCAGCAGTGCACCAAGAGGCACGTTTACAGTGGTGGAGAAAGGGGCGTGGCCGCCAAAGACCTCTCAGCAATCCCGCGATGTGGGCTACTGAAGGTAACAGGAGGGCTTGTTGGTCCTCAAGGACCCTCTGGAGCCAAACGGACATCTTAGCCATCTTAGTGCAGCCTTATCTTGAATGAGTAATATCGCCCAAAATGCACCAACAGCTGCACAACAAGGCAGACACATCTACCAGAGAGCCTCATGTATTCTCTTGTTTCGCCTCATAAATTGGCCTAACTGGTTAATCTGTGCTTAATTTCTAAAAAAAATATTTGCAACGGCTCTCGTCAGGAGGCCACTGCAGCTTGCACCTCACATTGCCCCTGCCATGCTGCCGAGGATAGTAACAACCCAGCTACTAACCATCCCACTCCTACAAGTGTGGCAATTCTGGCTATTCAGGGCCCCAAAGCTATAGGAATGGCTTGGGCGGCAGGTAGTAGTAATTTCTTATGTATATTGATGTATTACTTAATTAACTGTTGTGGTCATCTCTAAATGAGCCAGATAGGGTCACAAGCATCTGTGCTGACATTTAAGTGCGGGTGCCGAACACCGGAAAACGCGGCTCAGATTAAGAGCTCTGCTCCTCCACTTCCAGACCATGCTGCATGTATTTGTGTTTTTGTTGCACTGCGGCCATGCAGCGATTTGTCCCACTGTGCATTTAAGTGAATCCGGTGAAATGTACCATATTTCTGTTGCGGTATCTTTTTCACCCTCTCCATCTATCCAGTGCTCCTGGAAGCCACGCGAGAACACACTACCCCGTAGCCACCGCCTTACCTCTCCGTGACCATGGTCGTTGGTCTCTCTTGTCAGTTTGTCACTCTCAGTTCTCCACATCAGG
Source organism: Triturus cristatus (assembly GCF_964204655.1). Lineage (NCBI taxonomy): Eukaryota > Metazoa > Chordata > Amphibia > Caudata > Salamandridae > Triturus > Triturus cristatus. The sequence continues at coordinate 651,042,432 of NC_140594.1, forward strand.
GCCGGACTGGCCATAGTGGGCACCGGGCATTTCCCAGGTGGGCCGCCAGGGTTGAGGGCCGGTTTTGGGCCCTTGGGGGCCGATTTTCTTACTGGGCCGTTTTTGCAGCATAGCTGCATTATCGGCCGCTGTAACGAAATTGGCAGAAACCAGCCTTGGTGAACAGCTCGGCCGCACCCCCAAACCCCTCGGGGGCTGGACAAGCACTGTGCCAGACCCGGTTTTGGGTCCCAGTCCGGCCCTGCTCCACATCACCTCATCAACTGACCATCCAGCACGCATTTATACCACTTGTATTTCTCCACAAGCATTCAAGCTGCCTACCACCCCAACGACATCCTTCCATCCTGGCTCTGCACTCTCTAACGCATCTCATCTGACCTATGGAACGGTTACACACAGACGCACTATCGAAAGCACCTGCTTTTTGTTATACATTTAGGTTAAGTCAGACGCTCACTGTCACGCAGGCATCCTGACTGTCTCGCCCAGTGCCTGCGGCATTGCCAGAGTGTTCTGCTTACTGGCTCAGAGCAACACCCTTTCACGTACTGCCTCACACTTCAACACCGTCGTGCACTCACTGCACCTGACACATAATCTCTTACATCCCCTTATGCCTCGTGGCTCCTCATGGTTAGCTCTCCTTCTTATGAGGAGCTGTGCTGCCGACAAGGGCTGGGCATGCCACCTGCACAGGCTCGTCATGCATATTTCCAGAACTTTCTATTCTGTTTTCAGGGGCTGCTCATGTCATCTACAGCCTGACCCTGCATACTCTGTGACCTGAACTTGCATTCTAGTCATGCCCCAAGGAGTTGGCCACATGGCCTTCCGGTTAGGTGGGTAGCCATTTTTACAGAGCTCTCTGTGACATTCTATCGCCTCTTAGCGCCTAGTTATTGTATATGGTAACCAGAGTAGGCACGGCCTTCGCCATCATCAGCTAAAGGGACAAACCAAAGAGGATGTCATTAGCAGTCTGACTGAGAGGTTTAAAGAAGTCTACCAGGCATTTTAATTACTAATCAATTGCTACGGCTCTATGCCAGCCTCTTTATTTTCAATAAGGTTCTTAGCCATTGGCGCTGGTTTACCCCAGTCTGTGCCTTGGGTTGGTGGTGTGCAGGAGGTGCAGGCTCTCAGCTGGCAGACACTTTGGGTTCCTGCGGCGGCATCACTGAAAGATACCCGAGTGCAAATAATGTGCATGTGTGTTTTTGAAGCACTTTTCTGTTCCTTTCCGTATCTTCGAAAGGGTATTTTGTGCTCCATGTATTACGAGGTCATGCAAGGGCTAAATATAACAGACGTAAAACTGATATGCACAACTTTCCATGCTATGGCTTCAAGTATCTAAAGGCACTGTTGGTGCAACTGGCGTTTCATATGTCTCGTGCTTCCATTTAGGAGGGCTACCATGGGTGTATCGTGTACCCGGCCCACCAAACCTCACGCGAGTGTGCTTCAGCCCACAGGATCTTTGCTCACGACATTGTGTTTTATTGCAATATTTGTAAAGCGCTTTCTACGCCCACGTGGGGGCGCTGAGGTGTTTACCTGGGCCTGCACAGATAGCACACTTCACTGTGGGAGGTGAGCGGTTGGAAGGGGGTCTTCTTTGCTTTGAGTCTATGTTGTAAGTCTTTCCATGACTTTACAGATTACAGAGGTGATCTGTGTAGAGGGGCTGTGGTATGAGTCCTCCTTTTCAACGGTCAAAGAGCTTCAAGTGCTGTTAGCGGGAACTATAGGCCAATGTAGCGCTCTTTGGCTTCTTATGTGTCCTACTCAATTAGATTCCTATCTGGGCCGTGCGGTTGGCATTTCACGTGTCCTGCCCAAGAGAGCCATGTCAAGGGGCATTTTATGTGCCCGGCCCTTCTGAGTCCTAACAAGAGCCTTTCCTGTGTATATTTCGACTGGAGCTTTGCCACAGCATCGTTGCCAACACTCACCATCTCACACCTAGGCCATGAGAGTCGTGCCAGCGCCATGACATGTGGAGCCCGCCACCTGCCGATGATCAGCTGGAAGTGCAGCCTTTGAAGACACTCAGCAGCAAATATCCAGGCTTAGCCGTCTGTAAATAAATCTAAACCCTTGTCTCGAGCGGTAGGGTGGTTCTGCGACATCAGATGCATGAGTATAAATAAAGAGATTTCTACAATGCGCAGATGTGTTAACGACGTACGTGAAGTCATTGGTGACTTAATGCTGACGCGCACGGAGGGAGCAAGCGCGAGGAGGGGGGAGGAGTTACTTCAGGTGTGCCGCGCGCAAGGAAGGGGAATTAGCTGACAGTCACATTGCACCTGCTGGTGCCTTGGCCTGGAGAGGGATTACGAAGGGGTTTAACATGACCTGCCGAGCTCCACGCCCTAAACTAAAGAAGACACGATAAAAGGAATCTGCCTAGGGAAATGAGGGCAGAGGGAGGGGCGGGGCCCTTCGTGAAAGAATGTGCCCACCTTGCCTGAAGCGTGCAAGAGATTAACTGCGTTCCTTCCGTTCATGAATCAGCTAGATGAAGGCACGCATTAAAGAGTTTATTCTTGCAGGTATGTGTTGCTGGTGGAATTACCAATCGCACTAGCGGCATTCATTGCACGTCTGTGTTACCAGATTCTTAGTAATTAGACAGGTGCGCCTATAAAGTCTGTATGTGCGAATTAACTTGTGACCTTCAAGCGTGCTACACCTGTGCCTTAAGGTAAGTCATCCGGCAAATGTCAGACGTGGAGGAAGTCACAGGTTCCAAGAGCCAGTTTTTTTTTCTTTAAAGCCCCACGCCCGCGAGAGCAGATTTTCTCTAGACCTCTCATGAGTCAGAGAGGTCTCATACTTCAAATGTACTGGGGCAGTCAGGGAAAGACGGGCGGAAAATTGGTACAGGCAGCAGCAAAATGAAAGTGCCCCCCCCCCCCCCCCCCATTAGAGAATTAAGTAGCTAAAAAAAGGAGCCCATGTTTGCAAATTGGGGCCGTTTTGAGCTTCTGAAGACACTCTGTATAAGCGTTTTGCAAGTTATGGAAGACGGCAAGGATTTAAACTTGCTGCAGGCAATTTTTTATATATATATATATATATATATATATATATATCAGGAAAATCAGACCATACAACGGGCCCACAAACTGCCACAAAACTGGCGCACAGTCTGTCCTGGCAGACCAGCCCTTGGGGCATTCCCTGTCTGCCCTACAGGCTAATCCGACCGGGCAGGGGCAGTCAAGCTGTAAACTTCAGGTCTTGTTTTATGTTCTTTCCAAAGCGTTTTAAACCACGTCTCGCTGACTCATAGTTGGGACTTTATGTTAATGTTACGTTGCCTTGGCCACCCGGCCATCCTGCGGGGAGTAGTTAAAGCGCTTGGAAAATCAGAACTTCAAATCTTTTCCGCAGGGTCGAGACCAGCTACTTTCTCCAGTGCCGACGGCTATACATTGCTGCGTGTTGTTGATTACATGGCAGCCGGCGGAATCCCAGGTTTTCATGGATTTTTTAAATACATTTGTACACACATGCAGCTGTAAAGACAGTACACCGTAAATGTGTATCCTTTTTTGATCATTATGTAGTCAATCAATCAGGCGTTTGTTAAGCGCCACTACTCACCCGTAAGGGTCTCAAGGCGCTGGGGAAAGGGGTGGGGTTAGCAGGCTCCAGTCCATGGGAGGGGGAGAGGGGAGGGGGGGGGGGGTCTGTCGAAGAGCCAGGTTTTGAGGTTTCTTGCCAAGATGGGGAGCGATGTTGTCTGACTGAGGTGGAGCGGCAGGGCATTCTGTTGGAGGCGCTCTAGATCACCCTTATGCATTTAATAGTAAGCGCTTCCTAGTCACTGACAAGATATGACTCAATCATGTACAAAATAAAACAAAAACACTCTGTTGATGTGTAGTTTATATATATTTTAATCAGGCAACAATGGTTCCCAATACTAATTGGTACAGTGCTCTATGGGGGATGTGTGGAGAAAGTGCTTGTACAGTGCATCAAGATAAAAAAAGGTGAATATACAATCATTTACAAAACAGTTGTCCATATATTTCAAAGTGAAGTCTCTCATAGGTAGGCTCTGTCTGTGCTTGGTAAACAGGGGTTTAGGAAGGGTGTTTGGGGTGCTACACCCCCTAAAAAATGCATTCTGTAGCAAATAGTTGGCTACAGGTGCTTTCATTTGGGTATGGTGAGGTGTCTGTCGAATTTCACTCTGGGGGGGCAGATTTACAATAAACTAACGCGGTGCGGCAAGTCATTTTGCTGCGCCACGGCGTTAGTTTCGAAGCACAGGGATGCAACATATTTACAACAATAATGTCCTATCTCTGTGCTTCCCCCTGCTCCATGCACTGAAGCAGGCACCCTTGCACCATGGTGCAAGTATGCCTCCGTCACAGGAATGATTGTTTATGTGCAGGAAGGGAACCCAGCCTGCACAAAAACAATAAGAAATGGTGTTTTACAACTTCTATGTGTGCTGCATTAGCACACATAGAACTTGCAAAACGTCATTTGTTTTTATGAGTGTTTTATGTGCAGGAAGGGACACCTTCCTATACATAAACCATCAACAGAGGTGATTTCCTCTTTCTATTTGTGCTGCAGAATGCAGCACGCATAGAAAGAGGGGAAAAAAAGAAGGAGAAATTAATATATTTCTCCTCGTTGCGCCTCCCCTGGGGAGGCGTAGCATTCAGGCGCATTTCCAGATTTACGATTTCTTGTAAATTTGGAAATGTATAAGGTTCCATGGGTGTTGCATGGGAACACCCACAGCAACACCTATGGAACGCCCCTTTCACGCAAAGTGCTACGTGTAAACGGGCCGTATTTACAAGGACAGAAAAAGTCATGCAGTGCGGCTTTTTCTGCCCTTGTAAATATGGGGCAGCAAAATGCGCTGCTGGTGCGTCACTAAAAGTGACGCAATAGTGGCGCAAGGGGCTTGTAAATCTGCCCTTTTTTTACATACACATACAGACACAAACACACACTCTCTTTCTCCCGTCTGTGCCTTAAAACTTGTTTAGTTTGAAAACTATTGTGTATTAACTACCCCTAACAATCCGCACTCCTCTCTCTTTTTTTACTTATTTATTTATTTATTGCGATTTCATATAGAGCAAACATTACCCAAAGGTGTCAGAGCGCTTTACAAAAGAACCAGTTGCGTTACATAAGGACTTTGGATTACTTGAGTTACATAAGAGATACAAAAACAAAAAAAAATGCAAATGTACAGGTGGAGTGAAAGGAGGGAAACATTGCAAATGTACAAGTTGTAAAGTCACTCAAGGAAGAGATACAAACATAAACTCTAAACTCACATAGGAATGGTAGCAAGTACAAAGGTCTACTACATATACTAGTGGTTAGAGTTATATACAAATTGCAAATTCACTCAGGATAACATTATAACAGCGATTAGGCTTGTACAATTATATATTACATATTTACAGAGCAGGAAATTCTTGCCATCCTTCAGCCAGGTGTTCAGGTGGTGTTGCACTAAAGGGTGGTGGTCTTGGGTCTGGAGGGATCCCGAGTTGGAGATGTCCATAGGGGTAGAAGGCCGGATGGTGGTGGGGGAAGCAGCATGCTGGACCACATCCATGGGCCATGAGTGCGCTCCATTTGGAGAATAGTATCCCGATCTCTATAATTAAAGAGCCTTGCAATGATGGCCCTGGGAGGTGCACAAGGCTTGGGCAGAGGCACAAGCACTCTATCTGCCATCTCCACTGTAAAAAATGTGGACAGTTTTTTGGGGGCCATCATGGCCAGAACCCACTCCTTCAGGAAAAGTTCAGTTGATAGCCCCTTTGCCCTCTCGGAAAATCCTAGAAACTGCAGATTGTTCAGTTGCGATCTTCCTTCTTAATCTTCTGTACGGTTGTCTAGGTGGATCAGTTTCTTTCGAAGCTCCCCCACTGTAGTCCGTAAGATATTTACCTCCTTCTGTAGGGTGTGTACCTCTTGCTCATTTGTGGCGACTCTGTCGGTAACCTTCCGAAGATCGCAGCGGAGCAGGTTGACCTCTATAGCGACTGTTTCTATCTTATGGACCACGTTGTCCCTGGTTGAGTGTATGGCCTCCACTGCCTATTAACCTCCCCTTGTGTCCTGCTTCTCATTACATATTTTAACAAGATATGCCAGAGTGATTGCTGGGAAACTGGTGCTTACACACCCGCCCCACCCCCAATCTTACTGACCAAGCTATGCCCCTGTTGGTAAATCTAGAATACTGTAAGAGTTGCCTAGCATCACTCTGTCCTGAGTAGGCGTTTCATGGGTAGAGCGTTGGTGTTCCCACGCATCCACTAATGGATTTTGGTGCATTCCTAGATTTACCAACATTGGTAAACCTAGGAATACATCAAAGTGTTACGCTTTCCTATGTGAGGCACAACAAGGAGACATCTTAATATTTCTCCTCATTGTTTCCTCTTTCTAAGAGTGCTGCATTCCGTAGTACACTTGGAAAGAGGAAAAAGCCTTGATGATTGTTTTGTGCAGGAAGGTATTCCATGGCGCAGGGGTGTTTGCTTTGGTGCTAAGCAGCAGAATGTGCACCAGAGCAAGCTGAGAGCAGGAATGTGCCATATTATTGTTAAATATGGCGCATTCCTGCCCCCCCCTTTCACGCAGCGCAACAAGTTCTCTTACTGCAGTGCATTGCGTGAAAGAAGGATAAATCGGACCCCAAATGGTCATCATTCTCCAATAACTATTCAAAAAGGTTCTCATGTTCCATCAGACCAATCCAGGTAGCTCATCTCTGTAACTGGCAAAATAGTTTATGTTTAGGACGAAGACCCTCAACCCACCCTTCATCATAGAACCTCCAGATAGGGTCATTAGGCAGAAACATGTTGGCCCTTTTCTGTCATTTGGATTAAAAGTACACCTTCCCTCACAGTTTTAATATACCCATTGGGGACACTTCAGATGACTGGGACTAACAACGTGCACTTCATATGTGCACGAGCCACGCATTGTGCACGTCCCTCGTGCCAGTCAGAGTGATTCTGTAAATTCATCAAGTGGCAAGTGGCTATTGTCCTGTACGCCTCCGATATACCTGGGTGCAGATATCGGGTAGTGTCACCCGTGACGGTGCAGGCCCCTGTAAACTACATGTCCCAAGAGCTCTCATCCTGTAGGCTTTACACGTGCCACATTCTCGAAACCTAAACGTTGCACCTACACTAAGGCGCTCTTGCTGTCTCGTGCAGGCTCAGCACGTGCTGTAGACTTCACCTAGGGCCTTGTGGCTCTCGTATGCCTTTGAGAGATGCTCACGGGCGCGCGTCATGCGCACTCCTACAATTACTGTCCATGCTTCACTTGTACCCAGGGACCGGCTCTCCTAGTGTACATTCCTCGTATGCCACGAAGCTCCCGCGTGTCACCGTCCATTCCACGCGCCTTTTAACTTCAATCATGCCTAAGAGCCTCGTGGTGCACACTTCTCACAGGCTGGGGAGGCGGGAACTCGTGATGTATGCTCCCCGTCCATGAAAAGAGCAGTCGGTGCCAGGGAATGCCCCTCATGACCGAGCGGTGCCACGCGATGCTGAAGAGGCGCCTGCTTGAGGGATTTCATGTGCCTGCAAGGGGCTAGTGAAAAGGCCTACAGCTGGTGCCAGCGCACGCATTCCCAGTCATGTGTGTTACTAAGTTACAAGAAGTATGCTGGGATTTAGGAGCTTTGAATTGAATCCAGAGGCAAATAGCTCATGGCCCCAGGAACCGAGGAAAAGAATCCAGACATCTGCTAAAGCTTGGGATTAGTCAAGTCGAAACAAGCCTGCACAATCACGGCCGAGGCGGGGGCGGAGGAAGAGCTGGGATTAAAGTCGGATGAGAACGGAAGGGACATTTCTTTTTTGTGTTAAACGAGACGAACACCGAAGCTCTTTGAAAAGATACGTGTGAACGATAAAGGACGCAGACTGAGGACTGCGAGTGAGGAAAACACAAAAGAGGAAAGTGAGCCCAGTGAACGTGTAAGCAATGCGTGGCTGGTTTGTAGAAGTGTATAATCAAAACGCCACAGTGTGTGCCAACAGGAGGAAGAAAGGTATGGGGTGTGCGCATGGCCTGTCGGGAGGAGCCCTAATAATGTTCACGAAAGAGTTCTGCAAGGATCCAGTGTGCAGAAGATCGAGATGGGAAGCCCGCAGTGTTAAGATGAAAAGAGACATTTTCCATGTCCCCCATGGACTTCAAAGATAAAGAGGGACTGTGTTTTTTTTTAGTTTTTTTTTTTTACACACTTTATTAGTGACTGCTGTACGTTCTTATGTTTACAACATATAACCATGCAAGATACAGTCTTTTTGTTTTTTTCCTCCCCTCACGTGTCCTTCAAGAGGGACTGTGTTAGTTGGTTATGCGGCCATTATATGAAGATGAAAAACATAAAATTATCTACTACTGGAGCCAGAAGAGAGCTCTGCATAGGCCCGAATGGACGCTAGATGAACCGCGAGAGCAGTAGATGGCCAACTACAGGTAGCAATGAATAAGAGAGTGCGGTAAACTGTCACACATGGATGGAGGCTGGATGAGAGGGTTTTATGTGTGACCCAAGGGACCCTACAATTACACACACTTTAGGTCTTCTCACCTCAACCTACAAAAACAAGCTCACAGCCAAAGCCAATTAGACAACCTAATGGAAGAAACACAAACTTCCACCATTAAAGCTTCCCTTTAGAGCACTTTTATGGGGGGAGGAGGAAAATCCAGTTTGCCAGTGCACAAAGCACAATGCCAAAGAAAACAAGAACTTCAACGTTCAACATGTTTTTTATGCAGTGGCATAGCTGGCGGGGCACTCTTTTTGGGGGTGGCGGTGGTGAGCAAGTCATGTCTGTCGACTAACACCATCCCCCCGCCCCCGAGAACAAGTCATCCGTCGGTCGCCACCCCCCACTCTTACCTGCACCAGACGGCAAACTTAGGGGCCGCCCCGGGTGACAGTATGTTCAGCTACGCCATTGTTTTTATGCCAAACAAATCTACGAGATGAAAAAAAGATCAATTAATTCTTTCTGTGCCTCAAATCAAATTGCTAATCGCCTTGAAGGACATCCCATACACTTAGCTGTTTATTTCTGAAAGGTTTGCAGCCATTTTTCATAGAGAATATTAATATAAACAAAATATACACAACACCTTTTTGTACCATAAGACATTGCAGTAATGTATGGAGTACGCAATACCTTTAAGAACTTGTTCTGAGCGAGCGAGTTCCTGCTTTGCGGAGTGAGCTCACTTGTCAAAAGCAAATGCATTCGGGTTGCGATGTTTCCTTTTAAGTTACTGCTTTATGACCCGTGTGCTGTCCCGCATCAGTTGCTCAGTCTTCATTGGGAAACGGATGCATAAGGACAGGCTGCTTGTGGGTTCCTTTTGTATTACCTTGTACTTCACGAAATAAATGGTGTAGTTATCTCCGGTTGGCTCCCGAAGTCTATAAGTAACATTTGGCGATGATTTATCAAGAAATTTGAGAATTTGGAGCCTACAGCGTACTCCGGATAACCCACGCTATCATCGGTATCATTTCACTCATCAGAGCTGTTACCAGTGAGTGCTTCTTCTGTACTTCCTGAAGCCCACACTGCCCAAGGCTACTTTTGGGCTATTTTGAGCGCAGCTCCGCCCACATCCTCATTTCGGCCCTGTGTAATCCACCTCTTCTTCACCACGGGTGAGCTACCAAACCAGCACGCTCCTGTATACGCTTAATATAATTTCTTTACATTACTTGCCTATCCACAAGTAAATACTTAGCTGTCCTATGTGCATATGTCCTCCTGGCACCAACATTACATTTCGGATCTGTTTCTGCTTTAATTATAAACGTGACACCAACATGCTCATATTTCGAAGCCAGTGCTATATTGCTTTGGAGATTTCAAGTTTACAGCAATGTTTCTGCTTTAATTATCGACGTTGTAGCGATATACTCCTATTTCTATTCCAGTGCTAGATTGCTTTGGGCATTTCAAGTTTACAGCAACGTTTCTTTAAAACTTGAGAGTTTTTGTTTGAATTGGCTCAAGTGTACTTGGAAATACTTATTGACTTCTCAGAACTGTGTCATTACCTGTATCAACTCCTAATTTTATGGTAGCATCTTAAACAATTGTTTTTAATGGCTTCTAACTATTTAGCTCAGATCTCACAATTTCTTCAACTTCCTGACAAGCCTTTGATTCAGTGGATGCTTGGTTAAGATCTTTTGAGAACTATTTAAACGCAGTTGGAGATTGCTTTAAACCTTAAAGAAAGGCTGCTATTTTGATTAGTCATTTGGATTGATTACATCACGGCCTTTGATAGGGTCAATCGAGGAAGCCTTTGGGAAACCTGGCATCTTAAGGGATCCCAGCAATACTTTTAAAAGTGATTACATCCAGCTATGAAGTGACATGGGTCCAGGTCAAATTAAGCCACACAACTGTAACATCGAGAGTTGAAACCAACAACAGGATCAACCGAGGCTGAGACTTGACCCCATTATTATTTAACCTGTATACTTCAGACCTGGTGCAAGCTCTGAAAGACGCCAGTTTAGTCCCCGAGACTGGGTAAGATGAGCCTCGCAACCCTCCAGTATGCTGACGACACAGTGGTAATGGCCATACTAGGGTGTGGCTTCAGAGAGTTTTAAAGAGCCTAGCAGTGTACAACAAGTAAAACAGCTTGCTAGTCAATAATAATAAGATAATAGTATTTGGCAAATACCCTCACAAAAAGCAAGCAACCTGGACAATGGGTGACCACCGAATAGGGTCAACACCAGCCTATAACTACCTGGGGGTTTGGCTAACCGAGAGGGATGCAGTAACCAAACTTATAAGAGAGCTAAACTTAAAAACCAATAGAATTATTCTCTCACTCAGACGCCTAAGTCAGCGCTTGTCAAGCCCAACATCAGAGCCCATGCTAACAATACTCAGGGCAAAATTAATTCCAGCAATTAATTATAGCCACTTGGTCTTCCCAGCAGCTTTAGAGAAACTCATAACCGCATCTCAGACAAAAGCATATAAGACAGTGCTGCAGGTGCCCAGACAAGTAAGGGTCACCAGGTTACGGTTGGAATTAGGTCTCAGCAGACCAGACCTGGTGTTACAGGGGGATCTAATAAAACATTACATCAGGGTTCTTAAAGCTCCCGATGCCTCTTTTTTTTTTTAACAACAGATTTTATTTGTCATTTGCACATTAGAAGCAGGGCTCTGTAACCCAGAGACTACTGCCGCATAGAAATATACAGTACCACATCGCAAAGGAAATTTTACATTGCAAAGGAACATAAGTCCCAGAAAAAAACAAAACCAAGCCAACATAGATTTTAAGCTAAAGTGTAATTTCGGATCCCCAGCCTCCCGATGCCTCTTTTAAACATCACTTGAAACCGATCTTCAGTGAAGCGAATGTCCCGTGGCACACCAAGCTGGGCCAAGCAATAGGAGCCCTGAAAATAGAAGCAGATAGCATAACCTTACACAAGATCCCTCACTCCGCCTGGGCAAATGTAGTGAGGTGGCAGGTTCGGTACATCTCGTTCGAATTGGATCGAGCCTCACTCCGCCACAACTCCCACACAATGGCACTGGACAGGTCGTACATCCCATGAAAAGCCCAACATTACTTGCAAGATGCACTCTCAGCCCAAGTCCGAAGGAAAATATTGTTCATGCAGCTTATGTCCCTTAAGATTTTGGACTTTAATCCAACATGGGCACGAAAAGACAGTGCAGTCTCCTGTCTGCTATGCCATTATTACAGAGAATCTTGGTTACATCTTCTATGTTGCTGCCTTAAATTGGCCAGTGACCGTCACCGACTGCTACGCCCGATTCTAAGGGTCAAGCGCAGGAAGCCCTGCACGGAGGCTTCGGATTGGTGCTTTTCAGAAACAAACACTTGCCTACTCGCAAGAGAAGGGAAATTTATTAATCAAATCAGAATTGCACTTGATGCCTAGTTACAGATATCAGAATCTAGGTTCGGTACCAATCGGGGAACAAAATTTGTCTGTGCCCTCGCAGCACAAGCAGGCCAAGCATGTAACAATTGAGGGACAACTACATTGATAACTCGACCACAAATGAAGCAGCGGGGCCCAGTAGCGGGTACATTTGGAACTTCATAACCAAGGCGCTTGGCTATTATAAAGGGCAGCAGCGCTATCACAATAGCAATTATGCTAAGAGACAACAACCGACCAGCTATGATCCTCAAAGATGAGTACCGCTTGGCATGCCCAATGAGGACAACGAATCAGGGATGAGTGCCCTCATATAAGAAAGACTCTCAAGAACCATTCTACTCGGGGATTAGAATTCACGAACCTTTGACGTTTTGGGGGGAAATGTTAATGCAAAATATATTGTTCACCCTATTGATGGCAATGTCTCCACTCTCTCAACCAATTTTATAGTAATGATTAAAAACGCGCCGCTTACGGCAAAAAAGGGTATTACCAATAAAAGGGCCCTTAGCCAGTTTGGGGTGTTTTAGGTAATCAAGGGATGGGTGGCCGGGAGGGGGGAGATCTGAATCTATTGAACTTTTAACAGATTCGCAGGCAATGCTCTTACAACAGAAGTAAATCCTTATTTTAAAGGTAAAGAATTTACACTTTTTAAACCATTTTTAAGGAAAAGTTAGCGCAATTAAAATGTTTTATCCCGCTCGTAGGCTAAGAAGGCTCCAAGCAATAATTGGTGTACTTGCAAGCATAGTGCGATATAACTTCAAGGGTTGGGAGGCAGTGAGGGTGGTGGGAGCTGGGGCAGAGGGGTGTTGATTATGTGTTTAGGTCTCGCCTGACCCAGCGCAAGCACTGGTCTGGCGAGACTTATTGAGAGGGCTCCAAAAATTGCTACCAGGCCAGCCTAGAGCTACAGTGCATGTGCGCGGACGCGTGCGCTGCGTTTTTCCGCTATTACTTTCACTTTCACGGCAGCTTTGATGTTTGATCGCGATCAATTTCGGGGCCGCACGGCCGCTTGGCATAGCCAATAGGTCTCGCTTTTGGGACCTTATAAGTATTTAGTTATGCAACTGTTGCATCGCTAAACACTTATAAGGTCCCAAAGGCGAGACCTATTGGCTATGCCAATGCTTCTAAAGAAAAGTGCGCAGCCGCTATTAAAGTAAAAACACAGAATGGGGCGCCTTTACAAAAAAAAGTATTTGTTTGTCAACTTGAGAAACTAATGTTTTTTTTTTTTAAAAGAGCCCCATACTGCGCTTTCACTATAATGGTGACCACACTTCTTTCTTTAACCAAGGCTCGTCTAAAGAAAGGGGCACAATCTCCATTAAAGTGAAAGCACAGCATGGGGGGCTTTTAAAATAAAGCATTTGCAATGCAATATGTCTTGCATTTGTTAGAGTTTAAGCTATTGGCTTTGTAAATAACAATGCCTTTTATTTATCTGTTTTGAAAACCAACACATAAATAAAAGGCATCGTCATTTACAATGCCAATAGCTCAAACTCAAACGTGAGACCTATTGCTTTGAAAATGCTTGTTTTTAAATGCAGCCCGTTTTCCTTAAAGGAATACGAGTTGTGTTAAAAAATGGATAGAAAACTTTTCCCTTCCCATTTGCGAATTGGTTACCACCTACTTGAAGTAGGTGGTGAAATGCAAATGTTTTGCGACCGCATTCCGGTAGCAAAACATACTGCTGTGTTTCGGTATTAGGAAGGGACGCTCTAAACACGCCCCTTCTTAATACCGAATCGGTATGTTTTCGCAATTCCAAATTGCGATCCGGTAACATGGTACCTAATTGGAATTCACATACCAAATCGCATTTTACGCAGAATCAGGGCCGTTTGTGACCGGTAAAGTGTATGATATATGTGGCCCCAAGTAACATACCTCAAGTGCAAGAAGGGCATTTTCCTGCCTACCACCGACTGACCATGTCAACAAGCGATTTTGAAGATCATTCATGATCATGCCTGCAGCCTCCTTCATGCAACTACCAAAGGGTGAAATCAAGTTGCGCTGTCTGGCAGATAAAAGGCAGTCAAACTTTACAACCTTACGCAGCAAATTCTGCCTGAGAATCTGGAAAGCTTTTGATGGCAGTGGATGAGGGGCTGCCAGCAGTATTCATTCTGTTAGAACACTCCTCTGCTTTGATACTGTTGATCAGCAGGCCAAGAGCCTCGATTACCAGTGAGCAGTGTTTAGGTGCAGGAATTTCTGACTGGTATCCTGCACCTAAATCCGGATAGTCATAGTTATACTTCCTGGAATGAGTAAATAACATCCCAACGCAGGAATATTGAACGAAATCTGCATGTGTTTCACTCACTGGGAGGATACTAGGCCCAAATCTACACATATTTGCTTGAAGCAGGTTATAAATGGGTGCTGGGGCTGCAGAGAAGCTTGGAGGGCAGGCTAGATGCAGTGCGGGACAAACCGATTGGAGGGAGCTTTGTCTGCATCCCTATACTGCCCTGCCTGTGAACAAGGGGCCTTTATGCATGACCTAGAATTAATGGAGCATGGGAGATTGGGGATAGGGTGTCCATGGGTACAGGAGGCTGGGAGAAGCATGGACAGCTCCCGAGTCAAGATGCAGGGATTGGGTGGGTACTGTGCTTTTGCCCGCAGCCCCTATTTATATTTTTAATTGCAAGCATATGCTGTAAAATAAAACAAGCATTTTCAATGCAATAGGTCTCACATTCACACGATTTTGAGCTATTGACATTGTAAATGATAATGCCTTCTATTTATGTTTTGGGTTTTAAAACAAGGCATTGTTATTTCCAATACTAATAGCTTAAAATCGTCCGGTTTGATAACTGCATTGAGGCCGGTGGACACCTGTACCTAGCGCTGGGACACCTCTAATGAGGTCTCCGCACACCGCACTGCATAAACCGTCTCAGCGATCTCAATGAGATTAGGCCTTTAAGATTACTCTGTCCCCCCCCAGCCTGGCTTGCAGTAACCCTATTCAGACTCCCCAGCATCCAAGCCTTTTGTTTTTCAGGATGCAGAACTCTCCGTGCAGCAGGTGCGTGAACCCACTCAGCTATCCCCCGCACAGCCATGCTCTTGCATTACCGTGACGTCCCCGGCCTTGCTGCCGGAGCCTCCTGGTGCAGCAGAAGGCGGAGTGCTCGTTGGACCCTGTCTGGACCCGGTGAATGTAGCACTTGAAGACTGAGCTAGAAAAAAAGGGACAGCACTTATGGGAAGGCACATGAGGAGGGCAGAGCTAGAACAAGGGGCAGTGCTTATGGGAAGGCACGTGAAGACAGAGCTAGAACAAGGGGACAACACATACGGGAAGTTACGTGAAGACAGAGCTCAAACAAGAGGCCAGCGCTTATGGGTAGGCAGGCACATGAGGAGGGCAGAGCTAAAACAATGGGAGCAGCACTCATGGGAAAGCACGTGAAGACAGAGGTAGTACAGGGGGACAGCACTCATGGAAAGGCACGTGAAGACAGAGGTAGTACAGGGAGACAGCGCTTACTGTAAGGAACATGAGGACAGATCTAGTACGTGGGACAGCAGTTATGATAATGCACGTGAGGAGGACAGAGCTAGTACAAGGGGACAGCGCTTAAGGGTAGGCACGTGAAGACAGAGCTAGTACAAGGGGACAGCACTTGGTGCACACAAGGAGCACTGAGTTAGATCAAGAGGGCAGATCTAGTACCTAGGACCGCGCTTACGAGAATGCATGTGAGGAGGACAGAGCTAGTACACTGGACAGCACTTATGGGAAGACATGTAAGAAGGACAGAGCTGGTACATGGGACAGCACTTAAGAGAAATCACGAGTGGAGAGGACTGCAACATGGAACAGCACTTACAAGGACGCGCGTGAGGACAGAAATAGGCCAGAGGACTGCACTCATGGGAATGAATGCACATGTGGACTACAGAGCTAGTAAATGGGACAGCAGCCATTGGAATGCACTTGAGGAGCAAACTCTTAGTACATGGGGCAGAGCTTAGAATGCACGTGAGAATACTCTGCTCGTGCATGTATACTCTTCATGCGGGGAGAGCACTTATGGGAAAGCACATACAGAAGAGAGAGCTTGTACGGGGAAAGCGCTTGAGTGAAAGCGATTTACTATATAGTGCCAGCAGATCAGAGATAAGGACAGTGTGCTGCCTGGAGGGGGGGCTGCTATTAGACTGTACTTCCTGCCCCCGTTTCTCTTGCGAGAAGGGGAAATACGTTTTTAGGGGCTGGAGAGCATGGGGCAGTCTTTGCGCCGAGGGGCATCTTTTGCATGGGTTCGGCACTTGAGTGGGGTGAGAGCACTTTCGCGGGGTGACGTAGCAGCACTTCTCCCGGGGAGTATGTCTCTTGCAAGGGAAGGCAGCATTCGCGTGAATGGCACCGCACATATGGGTGGCAGCTGTGTGGGCGGCGGCGTGGGTATGCTGGGAGCAGGCCTGAGCTGAAGCCGCAGGGAGGGCATCCTTCGCGGCCAGGTGGCGGGTCGTGGCCCTCGCTCGTCATGGAGCTTCGGGCATCAGTGGCTGCCTCCCCCGGGCTCGTGCACTCTGCACACGGCGGTGCACACGGCCTCGGTCCTTCCGTGTTTAATCCGGTATTAGGATTTGGCAAGCAGCGCTGTTTTCTTTAGGTTAGAAAAATGCATATTGATTAGCACTCTATTCCGAACCCATTAATCAGGATTTCATTAGGTTTACTAACAACCCTACCACAGGCCATGGACTTTAAAACTAATTATTGCGTGTAAATACCAAACAAGCGGGAAGGACGGGGCTTCGAGTGTTTGTGTTGAAAGGCGGACCCCGGCATCCACGGCCCTGTGCGTGTATCTCTTCTGAGCATGCATTTATCAGAAGGAACCGCCGCTTCGACGTAGTAATGTGTAAATCCACACAGTAATGCACCATGATATAATATCCCCATTGTGAAGAAAGCAGTAGTTATTCATTTTTCACGACCCAATTTAGCAATTTGTGTACAGATTCTTTATTTTAAATGAAGAAATGGCATGTCCGAGCTCTGGGAGCATGAACGCGCATGTTAAGTTATTGATCCTAAACTGACGACAAATAAACATGGTATACTGAAATGGATTTAAAGCAATCCCCAAGTGAAATAAACTACAGAATTCCTCCTACTGTGTAACTTATAAACAAGGCAGGGGGCCATCTGTTTTCACTCAGCCGCGTTTTTATATTTGCATCGCGCTGACATTTTCCCCTTAAGTGAAAGCGCGATGCAAAAAAAAATAAACACGCGTCTGAGTGAAAACAGATGGCCCCCATAAGGATAAGAAATTGCTTTGCGACAGAAGCAAAGCAGATGACCCTGTCCGAACGGCCGGACGAAAAGGCGAAAGGGCGTCAATAAAAAAAAACTCATTTTCAATGGCAGGCCACCGTTTAGCATAAACGGTGATGCCAGCCAATGGAAATAAGGGGCGGTGGTTCAAGTCCCTTTCTCAAATCTACTCTCTCACTATAGGTCTCGCCGATCGAGCACCGCATGTGCTGCAACGCTAGGTGAGACCTAAAAATGAATAAACACAAGCTGCCGCCTAAATGTGGAAGTCATCTTGGTGCAATGAAAAATTGCATTTAAAAAGTGTAACCATCTCATATACCAGTGCTTCCTGACAGATGTACTCGGAATATATTTGAAACCTTTTTTAGTTTTAATTCACATATCAGGAAAAAGTTATTCTAATTGGAGCAAAGAAAACGTAGTATTGGGTTGGATTTAGCCTGAAGACCAAGTTTAAACACATACAGATGACTAAAAAGAAGAAGGAAACATAAGTAATGGAAAGAAAAAAGTATTGGGTAGGTGAAGTATTTTCTTACCGGCCCTGACCCTGAAGTGAAATTTTTTTTAGGCGCTAGTGCACGTGTTTAGACAACATGCTGTCATTCACAGTGTACAGAGCCAATGGCTAAAGTGGGCTGGCCCATTGTTCCTTGCTGTATGCTGCAATGGGTGGAAAAAAAAACAAGAATGATAGCTGGACAGACATGACTTTTCTTTTTATAACATGAGGAAAGCTATCTCTAGGCCATATCAAAAAATGTTATATGGGTGAATGCATATGGGGTGTCACAGGCCTGGCTTTGCAGTGGATCACATTATTTGGGCAAAATTGGCCCAGGAAGTCGAAAATGAGAGATTTCATGTCAACAGTAGATGATCCTATGGGCAGGGTCAGATTGGGACCAAAAATCAGCCAGGGACACCCAAACAAAGTGGCCCACATTCATGCAGTGCAATCTTACACAAAACATTACTTGGTCAATATGCCTACCCTCGTTGTAGCCTGAGTCAATAAATCTGTCTAATGGCTGGCATAGGCGCTCAGAGGTAAAGGTGATTTAAAACTGGAAGTAGGAGAGATTATCTTGAGTCGCTCCATGATACATGCTCAATGTTTGTAAGTAAGAGTTTAAAAATCAGCCATTCAAATATATAACTTCCAAACTCTTTCAAACAGCATTCCCTGTTTTTCTGGTCTTCAAGAGCAAGAATGGGGGTCTTGCTAGTGAAAATCGTCATGTCACTATCCAGGAAAAACAACAGAATAAGCTGACATGAATGGTTTAGAGACAGTTGCAACTGACAGACAGTACATGGCGGTTCACATTGGCCATATTTGAGAAAAGGTTGACAGCTTTTTTCCCTGTTTCCAGTCCTGCTTAGCTGGTGAAGATGGCAACTCAGGGGCTGGGTAGGCAGTGCTATGCAAGGGTTCCAAGTAGGAAAAGCTCGGGGAGAGTCAGCTCAACAACAGAGTATGAGCTGGCAGTGTGTGAAAAGCAGCCTGCATGTGAGGTGTCAAGGCAATGGGTAGTATGCCAGTGTGGACTCAAGCCTTCAGCAGGTCACTGAGGCAATGGGTGGGCCAGGTAGATCCATCTCTAGGTGACAAGCAGTGAGTGCAGACAAGCTTCTGCTCTTTCTTGGTTTAACCTGCGTCGGCTACCAACTACACTTTAATGCTCTGAGAAGTCTTTCTCTAATAACATCATCACAGAATGAACAGAGTCTTATGATGAGACTGGTGATGTATTGGGCTAATGCATCCACTGCAGGGATTTGTGTTTGACCTCCTGGTCACTGATTTAATCTCCGACCAGTACATTTAGCCTTTCATAGTACTGAGGTTGATAAAATAAATATCACTGAGTTGGGTACAGTGCAGGAAAAGAGGGGGGTCCTGCTGGATCACGGATCCAGCAATTGTTATTGAGCTGCACCTGGGATTCGGGTGGGCCCCACTGAAATATTCTGAATTTGTTCTGGTAAAATATGCCAAACCTGGAACACATTCAGCAGTGCTCGCAGGATGTCTGCTTTCCGTTCAGAGGAGCTATCTGAAGTGGGTTAGGGAGGTTTCTTATTTTCATGTCCAGCAAGGCCCATCAGAAAGGCCCCACTCAAAGAGCCATCACCTGTTCCTCTTTTATTGCCATCTCATCATGGTTGGGAGCTATCTGGAGCCTGACACCTAGATGCCAGTGCAATGGAGGGATCTGAAGGTGCACAGTTTATCACTTCACAAATGCTTAAGAGAAACTTTAATTTGGAGAGCGGTTATTGTCTTTGTTCAACCCCTGTATGTAAGATATATATATATATATATATATATTCAAAATGCCTTTCGTGTATAAACTGCCTCCTCCTGACCAAGAGTCGCTTCGTTGCTGGGAGACCCCACGAAAGCGGGTCCCATTAAATTCATATTAAAAACTCCTCCAATTTCGTCGAAGGGAAACGAAGCCTGTGCGGTTTTTTAAGAATCTTTATTCATCCACTTGTCAAACGCGTTTCGAGTGCAACGCACTCCTCTTCACTGACAATGAGATCACAGCGAGCGGCCATTTTTATGATATTTCACACGTGATTTACTAACACTACAAAATAAGTGCATATGAAAAAAGACTTGTAGTTTTTTCTCAATTCATTGTTTTTCAACTGTTATTGTGATGTACAAAAAAACGCTTTTCTTCAAAGTCACATGAATCTTATTAAATCATGAAAATTAAATACAGTATAAAATATACATACAAAATTGTTACACATTTAAAATTTTAATTTAAATTCATGATTTTGAAATTGTGCCCAAATGGGCCTTCGTTTGATTATAGCGTTTCAATCCTCTATTGATCCTGCCCAAGTGAGCTTAAACAGTTATAGTAAAAAATTTGATTTCAACTCACAAGTCTTAAAATACTATAAAAACGAACTGAATTTCTACATTTCACCATTTAAAACAGACAAAATCTTTCAATTATCAAACTAAATGAGTGTACAGATCCTCTTCCATATTTAAACCATCTGGCTGTTTTTGAATTTAATTCCACTATGTATCGTGACTATAATTTTCTTAGTTTTCTTTCTCAATCCGCCCCCCTTGGGTTTTTCTCTATGGTATCTATCACAAAGTAGGTCAATCCCCCCACATCCTTGTTATGGAACCTCTCAAAGTGTCTGGCAACCAGATATGATCGGTCACCATTTTCGACGGCCCTCAAGTGCTGGAGGATTCGCTTTTGTACTTCAAAGATTGTGCTGCCCACGTACCTTAGACCACAAGGGCACTGAAGCACGTAGACAGCATAATCTGTTTTACAAGAGAATTTCCCTCTTATTTTTCTCATACCTTTTCTCAAACCTGGTCTATATCTTTCTGTGTTTACCCCATGTATGCATGCTTTGCACTTCGTGCATTTCACAAAGCCTTGGCACCTTGTTAGCCAGGTAGTTTTTGGCTGGGGCTTCTTTAGAACATTTTTGACCAGTGTTTGCTTGAAGGACCTTGCTCTACGAAATGTGATTTGTGGCCTCCGGGATATCATTTTACCTAAGATTGAGTCATTTTTGATCAAATGCCAGTGTTTATTACAAATATTTCTTAGTTTATCATGTTGAGCACTATAGGTTGTTATAAATCTACATTGTCTTTTGGCATCCAATTGTTTCTTATCTTTATTTACCTCTTTCTTACCAAACAATATTTCCTCCCTCTTTCTTTCATTAGCTCTATGGATTGCATTATCCACCCATTCATCTGGGTAACCCCTGTCTTTAAATCTTTGTCTCAATACCTTCATTTCTTTTATTGTCTCTTTTTCATTACTACAATTGCGTTTAGTACGTAAACACTCCTCGTAGGGAATGCTTCTTTTTAGATTAACCAGATGAAAGCTCTTTGCATGTAAAAGTGTATTGCTGGAAGTAGGTTTCCTATACAGTTTGGTTTCTACTTTTCCATTTTCTATATACACTGTTAAGTCTAACAAGTTCACACTAGTTTGACTTATTTCACTGGTGAAACTCAAGTTAAGATCATTATGTTGTAATTCATTGATGAATGATTTTGCCTCCTCTTCAGTACCCCTCCATACCAAAAACAAATCATCAATGTACCTACTCCAGTGCATAATATGTTCTTCCCATTGTTTTTGATATTGCGACCGGAACACCTGCTCCTCCCACCGGCCCATATGCAAATTAGCATAGCTGGGGGCGAAGCAGGTACCCATAGCCGTACCACAGATTTGATGAAAAAGTTCTCCTTTGAACAGGAAATAATTGCTTGTCAAACACTTTTCAACCATACTCAATAGCATTTGCGTATGTGCCCATAATGTAATTGGCCTCATCCCCAAAAAATATTTAATTGCTCTCAGGCCATCTTTGTGGCGGATGCTTGTATGTAGTGTTGACACGTCAATGGTTCCCAATAAATAATCATCTTCCCATGGTAGATCATAAATACCCCTTAAAAAATCACCAGTATCTTGAATGTAAGACGGCAAAGATTGAACAAGGGGATTTAAAAATGAATCAACATATTTACCCTGGTGGGTCTGTGATGTTTTTGTGGACTTTTGGAATTAAGTAGAAGACTGGTGTAACTGCTTGATCAATTGTAAGAAACTTATATTCATCATGATTAAATAGCCCTTGTTCATACCAACATTTTAACTTCACATTGTAGCTGATATTACTTGCAACCATATCTTTTTCTTCCACCCTACATAGCAATTTTTGTTATTAAGTTATTTATAGGCTTCTATTAAATACTTTTGCTTATCCCAGAGGACTATATTTCCTCCCTGATCGGCATTTCGCACGATGCAGTAGTCATTTTCTGATAGTTTTTTAATTAAAGCCTGATATTCCTTATGTTTTGCAATGTTATGTTTATTCCTCACTTCTCTCGCATTCAATTGAACACTTAGCTTTTTCAATTCATTGATCACAATGTCACAGAAAACATCCATCTCGTCTCTAGCTGACATTGGAATAAAACGTGAGGTAGGTCTGAAATTGGTTGGTGCCTCTTGAATAATAGATAAGCCTTCTTCTTGCGCAATTTGTTCTGCTCTTGTTTCAATTAATCCTGTAATATTTTCATGTCCATTTCCCTGAGCTTCACCATTGAGTCAAAGTCCTCGAATTGTAATCCTACTTCATGGGGAGTACGTACACCAGTAATAGAGGTAGATCTTTGAATTGGATTCACCAAGAAATGCTTCTTTAATTTTAGTACTCTGATACATTTAAATATATCTATCCTAGTTTGGACATAATTCAAGTTTGCTTCAGGGCAGAATGTTAATCCCAATTTCAAAATTTCTTCCTCTTGACTGGTCAGAGTCACATTCGTCAAATTGATTATTGTTGCTTCACTTGATGTTATTATATCCTATTGTTCTTCTTCTGTTTCCCTTGTTGCCCTCCTTCTACAGGCTGCCCCCTTCCTCCTCTTTGTCCCGTGCCTCTTCCTCTTGGTGGTCTTTGTATCTGTGTTGGTGGCCTTGGTCACAAGTTGAACCTGTGCTCTTGTGGTAAAAAATCTAATTCATCGATTACTGTTGGTATCTGGCCTTGCATTTGTAGATCGTCATCATGGTCTGTATCAACCTGTGAACTTTGAATACTACTATGCTCAGAATGCACTTCTTGCATTGGTTTACTTAACTTCTCCATCTTGTTACGCCTAATGCTATCGATTTTTTTTTTTTTAGCAAAGGTGTATATCTGGTCTCTGTCATAATCCTGTTAATCTCTGATAAACTTTTGAGCTTTCTTCTCTTTTATTGTGGTTTCCAATTTCTTCATTCATTCTTTCATTGCTGTTTTGAACTCTTTTATTTGTTCTTGATCTTCCTCCTTGCTCAAAAGATCAGACAGTGCCTCTATTTCTGCAATTATTTTCTTACAATCGATGTCCGCGGATTTTATTAAAATGGCCAACATTCTTCTTGAGGCATTATTATTATTTGCAGCCCACTCCCGTAGCATGTCAGGATTTGGTTCCTCATAGGTTGGCGTTACCATTATACGCAATCCTCTGGGCACTCGCTGTACCTCTAGGTACCGCTGTAGGGACTTAGACTCCCACCATTTTGAAAGTTCTAAACGCTGAAGTTTTTCTAACCGTTTTAATTGGGTATTCAAATCACTTATTCCTCCACCCTTCTGGGCCGCCCCCGAGCCTTTGGTCGTTTCTGTATATTCATCGTTAAATATTTGTGAAGCTGCTTCCTCGCGTTCTTTTATCTCTGTGGCTGACATTTCTATAATATATTTACAGGACCTCCCGCTTTAACCGCAGCCGTATGTTGTTTGTGTTTCAAATACACTACACATCAAACTTTACTCTCTCCCGCGTCGCACCGTTTCAGTCCAGACTTGCTACAAAGCTCCAGCGCTGTCCTCACCTCTCCGGCGGACTGCGCTTCACACTCTGGTGCTGGTTTCTTGAAATTGCTCGTAATCCTTTTGCGGCGGGGGCGGCAGCGTGAAGATTCAAAATGCCTTTCGTGTATAAACTGCCTCCTCCTGACCAAGAGTCACTTCGTTGCTGGGGGACCCCACGAAAGCTGGTCCCGTTAAATTCATATAAAAAACTCCTCCAATTTTGTCGAAGGGAAACAAAGCCTTGTGCGTTTTTTAAGAATCTTTATTCAGCCGCTTGTCAAACGCGATTCGAGTGCAACGCACTCTTGTTCACTGACATTGAGATCACAGCGAGCGGCCATTTTTATGATATTTCACACGTGATTTACTAAAACTACAAAATAAGTGCATATGAAAAAAGACTTGTAGTTTTTTCTCAATTCATTGCCTTTCAACTGTTATTGTGATGTACAAGAAAAGCTTTTCTTCAAACTCACATGAATCTTATTAAATCATGAAAATTAAATACAGTGTAAAATATACATACAAAATTGTTACACATTTAAAATTAAAAATGTAAATTTAAATTCACGATTTGTCCCAGTGTAGGGAGTCAGAGGGTTTTACATCATTCACATCACACTCATATATTGTACACAGAGAATGAATCATTCAACTGTGTAAATCAATATATTGGAAATGACATAAAACAATGAGAGTTAAAAGGTGTAAAAGTCAGATGTCTTCTATATTGGTTGGCACCATATATTAAGAGTAAGTGGTCTGGAGAAAACAGCCAACTTTAAACATCACCCAGTGGTTGGGGTTGCCTGTACTAATGAAACTTTATTACTACCCAAAGAACCCTTTTTTAGCAATCTCAGAATAAAGGAAGACTGATAAAAAAAAAATACATTTCTTAATCCATCCTTTGTACTTTGCATGCAACGTATTGATGCTGGTTCACAGCTCACTGTGCTGCAGTAGAAGGATTTTATCTAGAGTCCCTGGATTTCTGCGATTCAGTGGCTGCTGCATTTTCTCCATAATTATGGATTTGCCGCATTTACCATTTAATTGATCATTCACTGCATAATCTGCAGATTCAATGTATACAGAAGGAGCATGTAATTATTATAATTTTCTCCACAAATTGTTATCAAAGTCCATAAATAATCTGAGTTCCAATGCAAGCTTCCTTGTTCACTTGTCTTTATTGACACTTATTCATCTCAGTTGACACTTGTTCCAATATCTTCACAATACAGATCAATCAGAAATGTCTATACAGCCAGCCTACGTGTTTCGTCCCCTATGGGACATCATCAGGGCTTATTCTTGAATAAATCTCAGAAGAGTTCTTTATCATTTTCACTACCAGCCATGGATGGCAATTTTAACAATCTTTATTTTGATGTGTTGGTGTCTTCTATTGGCATATGGAGCTCCTCTAGGAAGTTCTCTCCTCACCAGCCTGGTCTGATAAATCCCGCATAATCTGCAGATTTTACCCCCCAAAAATTTTTCTAACTCTATTGGTTCAAAAGTTACTCAAAACTTGGCAAGACGTGTTCCTGTACATTGGAAGACTCTTTGCACATGATGGCTGCTCATCTCTCAGTTGATTTATTGCAGTATTTTGTTGTTAAGCTGATACTAAAAGGGTGAAACATTTGCCCAGAAATGTTTACAATGTGTAAAAATGAGAAAAAAGCAAGCAATACTGTAAGAAAATGTGCCATGTTATGCACCATAATTAGCATTTTCTTGACGCATAATTTGGTCCTTTCCTGACGCATGATGTCAGTGGCCTTAATTATAATTTAAGCATGGCTAGTAACAAAAGGACGTCCATGACAAAAGAAGTAACTCACTTAGGTATCTACATCAAATATATTAGTGATCTGCAAGCTACACGTTGTTTTTTGCAGCTGTCACACTAACCATGTGTGCTAACTTATGATGAGTCAAAACTGTGACTAGAAAGAACACAGATCTCTCCAGCAAGGGCTTTTTATGCTCTGAAAAAACTGGGCATGTGCTAGTAAATTAAATAAAATTTAGGTGGGCCAGTCCGAGGTGTAAATGGCCACAACACCTGACCTTCCAGCAGGGCTTCTCGACCTTTGTGAACCCCCTCTCCAACTATGACCTAAGTGCAAAGGCCTGGTGGAGGAGTAGATCAGATGAAAGACATTGCTTTAGTTCTGGCCAGGCTGGCCCCATGGGCGCAGAGGTGAGAATAGCCAGGCTGGAGCAAAGCAACACATGGCCTCTCAGTGAGACCTCTGCACACAAACCCCTTCCCCCCCCACTCACCATGGGCTAAATGTAAAACTCCAATGTGGTCAGGATCAGGTAAAGGACACAGCTTCTGGGCCAGTCACTTGAAGGAGAGAGGAGGAATAGTGCAAAGGCCACAACATCACCAGGCCTCTTAGCATCTTCACACTCCTCCCTCCCCCCCTGACCATGGCCTCAATGTAGCAGCTGGTGGAGGACGGGGTAGATGAAGTACACTGCTTCTAAGAAGGTGGCCAGCCCCACAGGGGCCAAGGTTAAGGTGCCAAAGCCAGAATAGTGGCCACACAACGATGCCGCTGCAAACCCAATCATCCCTACCTGCCCCTCCTCTAAACTTAGCACTATGCGTCTCAAGCCCACCTGGTTCTGCCGACCCATGTGACAATGACCTGGGCAAGTAGGCATGGCGGTGGGGCCGGGTCTGAGCGGGGCAGTAGGGCACTGTGGGAAGTTAGCAGAGGCCCTAAATAAAGCCCTCAGCTGTCACTCAGGCATCAGCCCATGCCCGATTTGCCAATCTGACCCTGCCTATGGGTGGGATCTCGGAAGGAACCATTCTCTCTCTCTCATCACATTCAGCAATTGTATATACTGTTTGACTGTGGTATTCTGTCTAAATAGGTGTTAGCAGGGGAATGTCCCCTGCATGGTATAGAAGCTGGCACATGACTAGGGTCCATGTCCTAGGTTAATCACATAAAGCAGTGGTTGGCAGCAGCAGAGTAGGAGTGGTTTCCACTTCTGGCTGAACTGAAAGGGAGCCTACCGTCTTCTGCCCAAAGACCCTGGCACAGGAAACACTGATGGTAGGGCTCTGTCGCGAAGGAGATCCAGAAGATAGTAATAAAGTATGCCCCGACCTACAGGAAGGCGAGTTTATTGATTTAGGCACACTGCTGGCAAAATGCAAAGGTCATACATTCACCCCAGTACAGAGATCTGGGCCTAAATCCATCGTTTTATTGCTCACTATGCCATTCCAGTTTGAGCCCAGCCATTTTAGTGCCCGATTAACCCTTACGATATTCAGGCAGTGTATTAAGGGCACTGGAGAGGCCTCTGGCTGGATCTTGCTAGTGAGGAAAGTCCACACTGTACAAGCTGCCCCTTTACTCTTAAACCAGGTAATATGACTTTCCAGCAAGACCATATGAAGTTCACTCTTATTAATTGCAGATCCCTCGCTAAACATAAAATAGAAATTTATGATTTCCTCACAGACCATTAGCCTGATGCCATGTACTCCCCAATAAATATGTCATGCTTAGATAAGATCGCCCGCTTAGGCGCGGAGGTGGAATAGCCATTATTTTTTGCCTGTCCCTTAACTGCACTTTGGATAAAGTCCAATCAGAAAGTCCTGAGGCGGCCCATTTCACCCTGAAGAGGGCAAATGATTTCACCATGAGTGGTCTCCTAATCTATCGCCCACTGGGGTTGCCTACCGATTGTACAACAAATCTTGCGGAATTGGCCACGCAACTGGACCTTAAGTATACCTACTCTATGGTTCTGGGTGATCTAAACCTTCACATGGAGGATCACCTCAAGACTGAGGCACAAACCTTACACAAAGAACTGGCCAGCCTACAATTAGAACTTAAATCTATGGCACCAACACACTGTGCAGGCCATTTGCTGGGCCCCATCTTCTCGAATCATCCGGGGCTGGTGGTTGAGCCACCGACCCCTATCCCATGGTCCGATCACCACCTTATAGTATTACATATCCCCCACCTAAACCACGATCTACAGAAAACAATGACTCTACCCTTCCCCGTAGGAAATGGTCCAGGTTTAAATGTGAGGGCTTTTCCAGCGCACTTCAGAAAAATCCACCTCTACTAAGTAACGACATTAATTTGGCCAATGCCTCAATAGAGAAGTGGATCACTGAAGCACTTGATGAGGCAGCCCCCTGGACCACTAAGATCCCGAAGAGAGGGTCTAAATCAGCACCCTGGTTCATTGAAGAGCTGAGAAGTGCTAAACAAGGCTGTAAGCGTGAGGAAATATGAATTTTGTGATCAGTTATGTCCCCTATCGTAGACCCCAACGGCTCCATGTACATGCTATAAGTACATGTATGTTCCCTCCTGCTCCAGTTTTGAAGACGCAAATATATGTGCGTCCACCGTCAATATGTCCTCTTTCAGATCCACCATGAATGGGTCAGATATTCCTTTCCTAAGTATGAAAGGCCACCGACTTTATGTGGTTCACTTTCCACGTTTTACAGATTCAGGCGAGTAGGCCCGAATTCTGTCATCAAGCCTTTTCCTGCCTTCTGCCTCTGAAAGCTCCAGTCTGAGCCTGCATCTGTGACCATGAACTTTGTCTTACTCCCTGCGCGGCTAACGGTGCCTGATCCAGCCCGTCGCCTGCCAAAAACTGTATTTCACCTTCGAGATTATCTCCTCCGCCCCTCATCCGATGCATTCCTGTCTAGTAGTTTAGGTAAACATTCCTCCAGCTACCGTGCAAAGGGCCAGGCCTCGCTGTCCTCATGCAAGTAATTCATAGCCCTGTTACCATGGAATATTCCTACCCCCTCGCATCTAGTGTAGACACTTAGACGCTTGTACACGTACTAACAGTCAGTATAGTCAGTATAGAATAAGATTCTATCCTAAGAGACCTCTCTTTTTGGATAACACAGTTCTTTAAACATAGGATATTAGATATGATTTGGGATTAGGTTGACATAACCCCAGACTTCTGTCTCCACATGTAGAGCTAAATGTCAAGTCCCCTTCTCCCTCTAGTTGCACGTCAATCACACGTCATGCGGCTGCGCACGCATTTCTGCCAAATATTTCTGCTGACATTGCAGGATTCTCTTATGGATCCACCCACTTATGACATCATGTATATTGACGTTTTCTAGTTACGCCTATTCTAGTTACGCATGCATATTATATTTTGTCTTATCAGTTGATACGCCTACTACATCTGTTTCACTGTAAATGCCTTTTCTATAAAAATGATTACCTGTCAATAATATATGCCCTTCCTTCCTGAACTTTCGTGGTGATGGAATAGAACGCCAACAATTCGAATTGTATTCCTTTGTATAGGAATAAAGCCTTTTTAAACCTCTAATACCACGGATTCTGCCTCTCATTTTACTGAGTTATTCTTAATAGACTTTACCGCATAAAAAATAGTACCGGTAACGAAATATTTACCACATAAATTGGCGCCCGAATAGGGACACTTTCTCATCTCACGCGCCGGCGGTGCGTTGCAGGCCCGGTCTCCTGCCACAGCTGAACGGACAAAAACGCGTATCTGCAGGATTTCCTGTATCTCCCTCCGGCCAAGCGGGGACGACTGAGGCTGCGATCAACACCCAGACGAGGCGGTGAGAAGTGCGAAGTATCCCGACCAGAGCCTAGCTGAGAGAGCAAGATCCGAGGTATACAGAGACCCGCCAGGTTCCGAAGTTCCGAGTCCAGTCCGGTCCAGTCCAGTTTCAGTTCCGTTCCGAGGCCTTCCGTTCCGAGCTACCCGGTGAGTACCATTACCGGGGAGGCATATAACGTGCACATAGTCTGTGCCGGTCAAGACGGGTTTGGGTACACAAATCCGGTCTGCACTGTTTTAGCAGTGTATCTGTACTGTTTAGCAGTATATATAGTATGTTTTGCATATAAATAAATATAAATAAGTATTATCTAGTGTCAGTAACTAGTTTTCTATTAGTTATCATTGTTCGTAAAATTGTTAAGTGTTAAATGTTTTGAAATACGTTCTATATACTGTTGTGTGAATGACTGTTCATTATTGTGTTTTTATAAAGTGTGTTCTAGTAATAAGGTCTAAAAATGCCACTCTTTTCGAAACTAAGACAGATCAAAACTAGAAAAGGTGTACTCGAAGAAGCTGTTCCCATCCCACCTAGGGACACTCCAGGGTACTTTATGTATCATAAACATGGCCTAGATGCCGTATTATTTCTTGATTTATGGGTGGACTACACCAAAGAATTACCAGAGAGTCAGAGATGGCCCGCAGCGGGGACCTGGGATGCAGATTGCATCATGAGAGTAGAAGAAGAATTATGGAAAAAGAAAGCCAGACAGTCACAGAAAGATGCCATTGAATTATGGCGTAAAGAATCATATAGACGCACAGAAAAAGCACTCAGACAGGAAGATAAGGGTAAGGAGAATTCAAATAAAGTCCGAGAAAATCTATTACTTGAGGAAGGTACCCGAGTAAAATCAGAACAAATAGACAGACAAAGAAACGCCCTTATGAATGGTATGTATCCACTTCTGGCCGAAGGGTTACCTAAGGCTACTCCGGAAATACCAAAAGACTTGCCACCTCCATTGTTTCCGATAAAAGCACATCCCAAGGGGCATCCTAGAACCGCAGAAGATGTTTTCCTTTCCTCTTATTTAGATGACGCAGCTCCCGAGTATGCTAATACCGCACCACATAGACCGCTTGCCGATGATGCTCATCGCCAAGACTCTCCGTCTGTACCTCCACAACAACAAGCTTCGACACACATTCCGACAAACACATCTGTTTCTACAGCTTTTCCCGCAACGACGGTTGCTGTCTCACCTTCAACAAATCCTTTCACGTCCAGCATCCTAGACGGTGCTACAGGAGGTACGACAGACATTTTTTCTACGCCACCCAGAGGAAATAAATTTTCCCTTAGAGAATTAGCACACCAACGTACGCCCAAATTAGCAACCCCCGACATGCTCAAGGAACTTCTAGTAGATTGTAGATATGATCCTGTACCCGGTAAACGGGACGAAATGCTGCTGTCATCATTACGTATTCGACGAGCTGCAATATATTTAACGAAGCTACCAGGAATGGCTACACATTTAGAAAATATATATCACTTTGTCCAGTCAGGACGAGGTCCTGAAAGTATTAGCAGAGCCATGGAGTACCAGAAAGCGGAGGTACAGGGACAATTGTTACGTTTCCTTATAAACTGTGTAATCAGAAATCAAGACCGGCCTGGGGTAAATCCGGAAGAAATGCAAAAACTTGTCACTTGGGGCCAGAATATATCAGAAGGGAGACATGATAAACAGTTATGTATAGTAGCTATGTACCGAAAGATCCGCAAAGAAGTAGAACGAATACACGAAGAAAGATTAGAGATAGACGCCGCTGACCTAAACAGAGAGGAGGAGGAGCAAGAATCAGACCAATTGGATACAATAGCTTATGTAGGTAGAGGAAGACCCCATAATAATATCAGAGGTTTTAACGACCCAATACGTCCAATACGTCCAGAATGTAATAGACATCTTCCAAATCCTATGCTAAATACAAAATCCCCCGAACACTTATTCCAAGCCGCTGATAAATTACTCCGAGATCGAAGGGGTTACCACGTGCTCGATTCCATGGACGAACAAGAATTAGCCAGGTCAGCAGTACAATGGGCTGACAGTCCCGGCGAATACAATGACGATGTACTTGCACACACGTTTCTGAATCTAGACCCATATGAACAGCGTTTAGCTAGTATATACATGATTCAACACCTCCTTATATTATATAAAAACCAACACTCCGATCCAGGACCCTTACCTGACATATTGACAGAACTGCTCACGAATATATGGAGAGGGTCAGGTACTGATTTGATCAAGGAAATTCTAGAATCCCGAAACCAATATTTAAATTTCGTATGCCCAGAACACGTTCCAGTTCCCATCATGGGAAGAAAAATGTATCACATAGATAGACAGAATCCGTTACGCGAAGTACACCCAATTAGAGGTGCCGGTGATAATTTTACACGCGTGTTTGTATACACGCCTATAACTAAACTAGAATTATTAGAAATGAAGAAAGTAGTACCCAGCCATGACAAGGACCCAGCAGGTTTCCACCGTGAAATAAAAGACATGTTACTCATGGGAGAGTATACCTACCCCGACATTATGAAAATATTAAAGGTCGATAGTCACCAAAAGGGTGATTCCGCAAGTCCTGCGAAAGGGACATGCAACTATTGTAAACAATCAGGTCATTATATACATGATTGTCCAGTCCTGAAACATAATATTGTCACAGGTAGAACACATGAGAGACCACGACCACCTAGACAGGATCAGAATCAACAACAAATCCCTCAGAATGCACAACCTAGGTTAGCTCCGCAACAACTAGCTCCGCAACAGGCAGCTCCACAACAGATCGTAGCACCACCACAAGCGCAGCCTGTCGCTGCAACTCAAGCAACAACACAACAGATGTATCAGTACGCACAAACAGATTATCCCGATTATCAGCGATACTCATGAGATAGCCTAGAGAGGGAAGTTGGCTTACCCCTTATAGAGGTTCCTGTAGACCAAGAGGGACCTTATGTACATAGTGAACTATTAGGGGAAGACAGAAAGTTTTTACTTGATACAGGGGCAAGCAGAACAACTATAAGACGCAGTGAAGTTCCAGGGGCACCCCTCTCAGGCTCACAAAATATTTCCCTTGGATTCTCAGGAAAACCTATAATTAATGACGTAACACAACCTCTTCCACTTACAGTCGGTCCATTAACACGTACTACAGATTTATTGCTTACCAAATCATGTCCAGAAAACTTGTTAGGTATAAAAACATTGAAAGCTTTAGGAGCCATAATATGTTGCTCTCCGGAAGGAGTACGACTATTTTTACGTGACTTTAAAGGTCACTACGTATCCAGAGACATGGATCACCGACTGCAGAATTTACCTACACATTTATGGGCACAAGGCCCCACTGATGTTGGTTGCATGAACATTACACCATATCGAGTCACACTAAAGACAGGAGTAGTACTACCACGAATGCGACAATACAAGTTACCTCCAGATGCTGTAGTGGCTTTACTGCAAATCATTGACGAGCTTATTGCCCAAGGAGTGGTTGTCGAGACCGACTCCAATGTATGTAATTCCCCGATAATTCCGATTCTTAAAAGAACGGATCCAAAAGCACCACCAGTATATCGATTGGTTATTGATCTGCGCGAATTAAATAAATGCATTGTACCACAATACCCTGTGGTCCCAGATATCTCCTCATTACTCCCAGCTATTGACTCAGAAGCAACGTTTTTCACTGTAATTGATCTCAAGAATGCTTTCTTTAGTGTCCCAATTGATCCGGAGAGTCAATATCTTTTCGGTTTTAGTTTAAATGGACGAAGTTTTAAATTCACACGCGCACCTCAAGGATTTACAGAAAGCCCCAGCATCTATAGCCAAGCACTGAAACGAGAACTTGACAGTATCCACATGCCAGTTAACACTGCCTTGCTTCAATATGTCGATGATCTGCTGATCACCGCCCGAAGCGAACCTGAATGTGAAAAAGCGTCACTGACGGTTTTAAAATTTCTGGCTGACAAGGGGCACAAGGTGTCCCCTTCCAAGCTGCAATTCTGTGTCCAGCGAGTTGTTTGCCTTGGGCACTCGCTGTCCAAAGAGGGAAGGCAGCTTACACCCGATCGCATTCAGTTAATTGCTAACATGCCACCACCCAAGACACAAAAAGAGGTGCGGGCTTTTATAGGCCTCACTTCATACTGTAGGCAGTGGATCCCTCAATGTGCATTTCTAGCAAAACCACTCATCCAGTTGACAACACAGGAGGCAGCCACGTCGACTGTCCTCCCTTGGACTCCAGAACATACACATGCCTTCGAAAGCTTAAAGAAAGCTTTATGTCAAGCACCTGTCCTAGCAACACCATGTTACAGTAAACAGTTTACACTCTTTGTTACAGAACGCGAAGGTACTGCTTTGTCAGTACTCACTCAGGAACAAGCAGGATCACACAAACCATGTGCTTATTTCTCTAGTACATTAGATCCAGTAGCTCAGGCACTTCCAGCGTGCCTGAAATCAGTGGCAGCAACAGCTTTAGCAATCAGACAAAGCGATGCCATAGTGTTAGGACATCAATTGACAGTACAAGTACCACACGCAGTAGAGGTTCTCTTGAACCGCACACAAACACAACACTTGACTATAGCGAGACTCACCGGTTACGAATTAACATTGTTTCAGCCACACATAGAAATCAGACGTTGTAATACGTTAAATCCTGCCACACTGTTACCAGTAGGCGGAACAGATCCATTGGCACATGATTGTGTCGAAGTCATTACTATCACGACGAAACCCAGACAAGACTTGACAGATATCCCTTTGATGGATCCAGACTTGACATTATATGTAGATGGGTCATGTATGAGAACAAGTACAGGAGAGTTAGTGGCCGCGTACGCAGTCACAACAGACACTGAAGTCATTGAAACAAATTGTATTAACACTTTGTCAGCTCAAGCAGCAGAGCTCATCGCTCTGACACAAGCCTGTATTCAAGCCACAAATAAAAAAGTCAACATATACACAGATTCACGTTATGCATTCGGAGTCGTCCATGACTTCGGCGTACTGTGGCGAGAGAGAGGTTATTTAACTTCTCACGGTGCCCACATTCAACACGGACCCCTCATTCAAGCCCTATTAGACGCGATTCATCTACCTACTGCAATATCGATTATGAAATGCAAAGCCCACACAAAAGTTACCGATATCATTTCTCAGGGTAACGACCTAGCTGACAGAACAGCTAAACAGACTGCTCAGAATCAGACTCACACAACTGACATGACAAAGACAATAGCCACGACACCAACACATTGCATGACAGTTAAGGATCCCGCCCTTGATATAATTGACATACAGACACATGCTACACCAGACGAAATAAAGAAATGGACTGAATTAGGAGGGATCCAAACAGATCAAGGATGGATGACGAAGGAAAAATCTATATGGTTTCTTCCCGACTCAATGGTCCAAGTCATCATTAACACAATACATAGTCCAGCGCACCTAGGAGAAAAAGCTATGCTAGACAGCATTCAACACATTTGGTTCAACAAACACTTGCGAGCCGCAGCGAAACAAAAAGTTCGTACCTGTATGATATGTTGTCAGTTTAATCCAGGTAAAAGCATCCCCGTAGAACAGGGTGGATTCCAAACTCCCGATCATGCTTTTGAAGTCCTCCAGATGGATTATATCCAGATGGAACGATGTCGAGGATTCAAATATGTTCTTGTAGTTGTCTGTGCTCTTTCCCGTTGGACAGAAGCATACCCGGTTTCAGATTACACTGCCCCGACTACTGCCAAACAGTTAGTTCGAGAATTCTTCCCACGGTACGGTTTACCACGTGTTGTCTACTCAGATAACGGCCAGCCGTTCTCATCCGAACTAATGAAACACGTTTCCCTTCTATTAGGATACCAATGGAAATTCCACTGTGTCCGACATCCCGAGGCGGCAGGTCTCGTGGAACGCCATAATCAAACTCTGAAAATTAGATTGTCCAAAATATGTAGAGAGAAAGGAGTCGATTGGATAGTAGCCTTACCAGTTGCGCTCTTTTACA
Source organism: Triturus cristatus (assembly GCF_964204655.1). Classification (NCBI taxonomy): domain Eukaryota; kingdom Metazoa; phylum Chordata; class Amphibia; order Caudata; family Salamandridae; genus Triturus; species Triturus cristatus. Next base: position 651,077,909 of record NC_140594.1, read on the forward strand.
TGAGAATGGTAGCACATTCTCGAACAGGGCTATCCCCGTATGAGGTGATCTTCGGTAGACCACCAAATATGTGGGGGACGCCTATACCTCGTAAAATAACTGACGTTGACTGTAATATGCTGACAGATTACCTGGCTTCCTTGATGTCTGCACTACAATCTTGTCGTTCACAGGTATCCGCAGCTTTTCCCGACAATACTGAGGTGAAGCCCCATGACGTGGTTCCTGGTGACCTGGTTTTGGTCAGGAATTTCGATCGAAAGACCCAACTGGATCCGAGGTGGAAGTCACCGAAGTTGGTTCTACTTACCACAAGGACAGCTGTGAAAATCGAGGGAAGGAAAGGGTGGTTGCACTCGAGTCATATCAAGAAATTTTATGGACTACCATCCAGCGTAGAGACTCAACACTGTATTCCCTCACAGACAGACTCAAAGCTTCCTTTGGCTGAATTAACGAAACCAGAACTGTATAAACTAAAATTGAGGTCCAGTAAGTCAGACAATTTGATTGTTTAAGTCCTCTCCAAGGTGAATCGGTTGAATTTGTCTCTGACATGTATCCTCTGGACCGGAATAGAGAAAGAAATAATCAAATGCTGCTCAAGAAGCATGCGTATTGTAAATCATTTCGTAGTCATTGTACAGTAACATTATTAATTTTGTTTTTTCTAAGTCTTTTGATCATCATTGTCAGCATCCTATTGCACATGTATTACCCTATTCCTAAGCATGCTTATAATATAACTGCAAAACATTCTTTTAGTGAATTACCTCCACATGAATTGTCCTATAGATTTGCGCTGCGCAACAACACATTCATTAGTATGCTACATCATTCCCATCAAACCAGCAATGCCACAAATTGTTGGATATGTGGCCGACTCCCTCCCTATCAGAACTATAAGGGAGTTTTGCCCCTCTTTCCCTATCCGTTCACACACAATGGCTCCTGTGGAGCATGGTTTAGTTTGATTAATTCCCTAGATTCAAATTCCGCAGTTTATCAAGACAACTGGGTATGGGGAAACCTGAACTTAGTTTTGCTTAAAGTCTGCTACCCTAACAAGGAGGGACTTCCCAAAAGAACAGGAACTGATCTAGAAAATGAAGTATATGGATTAGGTAATTTTACACTTAACCTTATGATCCTGAACGTTGAATCTGAAGCTACACCAATCTTGCCCGCCATGTCCGTATTCCCAGTAAAAGGGGAACTATGTATAAGAAAGAATGGCTCCATACACATGGGCCATAGTAAATGCACCACTGTAATAAAATTCAGTGATCAAGGCAAGTCTACATTTAGAGCTTCTCGTCATTCCTACTTCATATGTGGCCAGACCGCATATATACGTCTACCTTTAGATTGGGATGGTACCTGTTACATAGCATTCCTCCTACCACCTGTTTTCCTAGCTCCTCCTGATTATTATAGAAATACCCATTTAGTACACAATAGACAGCAGAGAGATCTCCCAATTGTTGATTACACTGAAACAGCATGGGAAAAATACACAGATTTCAATAAAGGTTTCTTTCCCTATATAGGTACAGTCACTAATAGTAAGCTGATACGTAGATTAACCAGAACCCTTGAAGCAGTAGTGAACGAAACTATTTCCGCCTTAGGCAATTTAACAGAAGAGCAGTCTGCTATGCGGATTGTTGTGCTTCAAAATCGTCTTGTCCTTGACGTCATCCTGGCCGATAGGGGCGGAGCTTGTAGGGTCATCGGATCAAGTTGTTGCATTTTCATACCAGAAAATTCGCCGTCAGTATATAAAGCCATAACCCGCCTTCATAAGATTGTAAGCCAGATACACCAGAGTCCAGGCACCTGGACTTGGTCCGGTAGGTTCTGGGGCGTGTTGTCAGCCTGGGGATGGAGAATGCTCTCCTTCCTAGGTATTGGCTTTCTCATAATATTCAGTTGCTGCTTATGTCTACAATGTGGGCCAGCGATTTGTGGTCTGTGTGCCACCTCGTGTATCCCACATCCAAGTTTTCGTTCGAGATCCCGGAAGAAGAAAGAAGAACAAATGATGCTATATGAACAGATCGATGGATTGATGAAGATCGATATCTCCTAAGGGTCCGAAGGGGACAAGGAGGGAATGAGGAAATATGAATTTTGTGATCAGTTATGTCCCCTATCGTAGACCCCAACGGCTCCATGTACATGCTATAAGTACATGTATGTTCCCTCCTGCTCCAGTTTTGAAGACGCAAATATATGTGCGTCCACCGTCAATATGTCCTCTTTCAGATCCACCATGAATGGGTCAGATATTCCTTTCCTAAGTATGAAAGGCCACCGACTTTATGTGGTTCACTTTCCACGTTTTACAGATTCAGGCGAGTAGGCCCGAATTCTGTCATCAAGCCTTTTCCTGCCTTCTGCCTCTGAAAGCTCCAGTCTGAGCCTGCATCTGTGACCATGAACTTTGTCTTACTCCCTGCGCGGCTAACGGTGCCTGATCCAGCCCGTCGCCTGCCAAAAACTGTATTTCACCTTCGAGATTATCTCCTCCGCCCCTCATCCGATGCATTCCTGTCTAGTAGTTTAGGTAAACATTCCTCCAGCTACCGTGCAAAGGGCCAGGCCTCGCTGTCCTCATGCAAGTAATTCATAGCCCTGTTACCATGGAATATTCCTACCCCCTCGCATCTAGTGTAGACACTTAGACGCTTGTACACGTACTAACAGTCAGTATAGTCAGTATAGAATAAGATTCTATCCTAAGAGACCTCTCTTTTTGGATAACACAGTTCTTTAAACATAGGATATTAGATATGATTTGGGATTAGGTTGACATAACCCCAGACTTCTGTCTCCACATGTAGAGCTAAATGTCAAGTCCCCTTCTCCCTCTAGTTGCACGTCAATCACACGTCATGCGGCTGCGCACGCATTTCTGCCAAATATTTCTGCTGACATTGCAGGATTCTCTTATGGATCCACCCACTTATGACATCATGTATATTGACGTTTTCTAGTTACGCCTATTCTAGTTACGCATGCATATTATATTTTGTCTTATCAGTTGATACGCCTACTACATCTGTTTCACTGTAAATGCCTTTTCTATAAAAATGATTACCTGTCAATAATATATGCCCTTCCTTCCTGAACTTTCGTGGTGATGGAATAGAACGCCAACAATTCGAATTGTATTCCTTTGTATAGGAATAAAGCCTTTTTAAACCTCTAATACCACGGATTCTGCCTCTCATTTTACTGAGTTATTCTTAATAGACTTTACCGCATAAAAAATAGTACCGGTAACGAAATATTTACCACAAGCGCCTTGAACGTAAATGGAGGGTAGCCTTCTCTAAACAATCTAAGGAAGCTTATAAGACAGCACAAAACAAGTACCATTCTCAACTAAAAAAGAGGCGCTCAATGTATTATGAGGAGAAAATTGATATGGCAGAAAACTCATCTAAAGAACTGTTTGCGACTCTGAAAGCGATCTCCAAGTGGTACAGCACCCTTATCGATTTAAAATTCTGCAACTCCTTCAAGGGGTTCCACAGGGCTCTATCCTGAGCCCCACCATCTTTAATCTGTATATCGGCCCGCTGGCTGATATGCTAGACAAGTACAAGATCTCTATGGTGTCATACGCTGACGACACCCAGCTTGTAGTGACCCTTGCTCAAGACTCTTGTGAGCCAGCGATACAGTTCTCTTCCTGTCTCAATGATATGGCCTCATGGATGTCAAATGACTGCGTAAAATTGAATGGCAATAAGACGAAGGTCATGATCAATGGAAACTCTCCTTCCATCTGGGGTTCAGCCTGGTGGCCCCAAAGACTGGGGCCTGTCCCTACACCTAAAACAGAGGTAAAAAAAGGTGTGGCTCGATCCAAAACTTTCTTTCTAGTCCCACACTAGAAAGGTAGCAGGGGGATGCTAAAAAAAACCTTAGACATTCTTCCTGTATCAGCAAGGAAAACCATAGTTCACACCTTGTTGACCTCGCAACTGGACTACAGAAATGTCCTATGTCTGGGTGCGCTAAAATGCTGCCTGCAACGCCTCCAACGAATTAAAAATGCAGTGGCACGCCTTGTCCTTAATCTACCAAGACGTGCTTCAATGACGAAAGCCTTTGACTCCCTTCACTGGCTGCCAATTGGAAAGAGAATCTTTTTCAAAGCCCTGTGCTTCTGTCACCGGAGCATACAGGGGAAAGGCCCCAGCTATCTGCATGATTTTCTAACTGCTCACAATCCCAGTAGACAGCTAAGATCAACAGGAGCGCACTTGCTCAAAATACCTAAGATAAAAAAGGCAAGGATGGGAGCATGCTCATTTGGCAACCTGGCGGCCAAAAACTGGAACACACTCCCACCTCTGCTACGTGCAGAGAAATCTGAGCGCACCTTTCGTAAAGGCCTGAAAACCTGGCTATATCAACTCTAGTCCGGTTCTCCTTCCACTCCAGCTGATGTGCTTCTAAGTGTGGGGACACACCTATAGGGGTAGCCAGGCGCTCTACAAATTACCTATTATTATTATTATTCCAGTTTGAACCCAGCCATATGCAAATCGGTCTTGACCCTGTGCCCAATGGGAACAGTCCAGCCCAAACTGCCAGGCCAGGTCCTCCCTCATCAGCCAGGATAGTTTGACTCCAGTGGCATGTAGAGCACGGGACCCACATCTGGGCATACCCGTCCCACTCAGGGTGACAAATGCAAAAACAACAATTGATGGACAGAATGCAGAACAATGTCATACATTCACCCCAGTACAGAGATCGGGCCTAAATTCATTGTTTTTTGCTCCCATGCAATTCCAGCTTGAACCCATCCCAGGGCCATTTCTACCATTAGGCAAGACTAGGCGGCTGCCTAGGGCGGCAAAAGGAAGTTGGGACATTTGCCCTTGTGTGCGCAAAAGTAGTGGTTTCCGCGGCACCCACAGATGTCTGTAACAATCAGGGCCATCAATCATTCATAGCGCAAACGCGCTACTTATGACGGCCCTGTTTCTTGTTTCTGGCCTGCTCCCAGAGAGAATGGACCAATGATCTCACAAGGGGCAGGCCTGTCATCGTTTTTTTCCCCCACTTTCGAATCCCTGCGTTTGCCTTGGCGCTGGCACGCAGTAGACCCGGAGTGCTGTCGTCTGGAGCTCGAGAGAGGCGGAGTCAGGAACGTTAAGACAAGGACTGGTTGGCCTACCTTGCAGCCTGCTACTGTTGCACGTGGGAGTCCCTAGGTGCCCAGCAGGTGCATTAGGGTAAGATCAGTGGTTTAAGTGTCCACTTTTCCTGCTCTGCCACTGTCAGCTGCCCCCTCTCTTTCTTCCTCTTACTCCCTTCCTTTCGGTCTCTCTCTCGCAGCTCCTTGCTTGCTGAAAACCATGCTTCAACCTGTTCCCGCCGTACTTGATTCTCAAATGGGGCCGCTTCAGGGACTACAGCCTTTAGTTGTCAGCACAAGCCCAGGAGGAAGGTGCCAAGGACCGGCAAGCACAGTTTAGTGCACCAGGCTCCGCAGGCGCGTGACGCGCCCAGGCAATTGCCTGGCTTAAAACCGGGCCAAAAGCAGGCCGGACAAGGCTGGGCTGCCCCCCCTTAGCCTCTTGCTTCTCCCTCAACTCTCTCAATAGGGAAGTGCTAAATACCGACACCTAAGGCACAAGGTAAGCCCAGTTCTTCAATATCGAACTATCCAATAAATACTATGGGTGCCCTTGACAAAGAAATACCCTCAGTTGAACAGAGTCTAGGTTCCTGTAACCGCACTGCAGAGACATCAAAAGTTTCCTCCACATTGCCGCCCTTTCCTCCACAGGCCCCGGGGACATCTCTGGTTGTGCGGTTAATGTAGCTAATGGTTGTGTTTACCACACTTCAGATGCAGTTCATTACATTTCACTCTCTGAATCTTTCACAGACCCGCCTCTTAAATGCATAAAAAACCCGATCCTAGCTTCAATAAACGTCTCTTACTCTCTGTTTCCCCTACTTTCCTTCATTCGTTCACCTGTGAAATGGATCCAAAGAAGGAAGAAACACTTTTGTTGGAAATATCCTCTTTTTTCTTACATTTTTCTGTTCCAAAGTGCAGCCTCGGGGCCAAGAGAGAAATAGGTGCAAAATACGAAAAATAAATAACAAAATAAAGCATTACAGAGCAGTCGCAAAGTGGCCAGATTGGTTCTATTCTCATACAAACACATTAGTGACACATTACAGAGTTTGCCAATGAAGCGCTACTTTCTTTTTCTTGTCATTCTTTGAACAGCATTGTTTTTCCTGGGTGTGGAAGTGCACCATTCCTGGAGGTTCTGCAATACCTGGTTGATGACTGGAGTGCAAAACTTTTAATGTGATCCTTATCCGCTCTTTTCCTTATTTTAGTTTATAAAATGTGTACTGCTGCTCTTTGTTCAGGGATGTTGTCTTTTTAAACTATACTACTTATGTTTTGTAAGGATTTAAGCAATGGTCATTGAAATGGGTAAAAGGGAGGGGGCGGCATTTTCGATTCTCGCCTAGGGCGGCAAAACGCCTGGAAATGGCCCTGACCCAGCCATATGCAAATCAGTCTGTGACCCTGTGCCTAATGGGAACAGTCCAGCCTGAACTGCTAGGCCAGGTCCTCCCTTAACTGGAAACAAGCATCCTAGGAGCGGTTTCGGGGTTTCACCCCTCATCAGCCAGGATAACTGGACTCCAGTGGCATGGAGAACACGGAACCCACGTCTGGGCATACTCTTCCCACTCGGGATGACCAATGCAAAAACAACAATTGATTGAGAGTATGCAGAACAATGTCATACATTCACTCCAGTACAGAGATCTGGACCTAAATCCATCGTTTTTTGCTCACCATGCCATTCCAGTTTGAACCCAGCCATATGCAAATCAGTCTTGACCCTGTGCCTCATGGGAACAGTCCAGCCCGAACTGCCCATTTGAAGAGCAGTATGTTATGACTGGAGGCCACACGGGCCTCTGCAGCCTTGCCCAAAAACACATCTGGCGTTAGACTAATTTCAGTGTGGTGGTCCGCATCACCGTACTGAAATGCATTGCAACGTATTTATAGCACCTCAGCTGTCTGCTGGAGGGCTGCTATTTAGAACTTCCACTGACTACGCAAAGCTACTAGCTGGCAGCGCGTGGTCCCGCAGGGCGCTGCTTGCGGCAGACTTGGAGACTGTCTCAGCTTGCAGCTTGTTACAATGTTTCACCCGACACAAGAGTCTTCAGTTGCAAGAGTCTTCAGTCTCATGATTTAATTTCACCCAATGGCTACTTCCGAGACAGCCAGGACGGACACTGACTCTGTGTCACACACAGCTATAAGCGGGCTGACCCGGCCGCCCGCAGCACAGTTTAAGTTGTTTGGCATGAGCCCGCCACTGCAGCTCGCACCACGCAGCCTGGTGTACATTCGAATCCTGCAACCGACTTCTGGGCCATGGATGCCGCTGGATAGTGGTGGCGTGTGCCTCAGCAGGCAGCCTAGCTGCCCAGCAGCCATGAATCAATGCCAGGCGAGTAGAAGTGTCCTGGACCATGGTGCTGCCCGGACCACGTACAGTGTCTGGGGGAGACCAGAGTAAGTGTCACACACTGTATCCCTGCCCATGAGGCGCGTTCAATATGGAGCTACAATTAGAATGAGGATCATTCTGCTAATCAGTGCGCTGTGTGGAGACTCTGTCTCACTTGTTTACTTTGCAGTTGGGAGCGTCTTGTCTTTTGGCATGTGTCTCTTTGTTTGTCCATTCTACAGTCAGCTGCAGCTCCCTGTAAAGGACTCCCTCCCTCTGCTTGTGTACCCTGGGTGTACCGGTCTGGTTATGTCACCCTTAATTTACTGCTTGGGCTTTAGAGCACAAGAGCGGTGAAAGATGCACCGGCCAGAAGTCATGACTGTCACCATCGACAAAAAGAAAGTAGCATAAGTGAGCAACTTATATTGGTAACTGACAGGATTGTCACAGCTATCGGGTCATTGAAGTTTAATGTGAGTTTAATCCACAACAGGCTACTGATGCTTGATAATACCATAAATATGGATGGTGCACTTAGGAGAGCAGAGCCGGTATGTTTAAAACCCCCACATTCCTCTTATTAACACTGTAAAATAAAAGGAGCTCGGCAATGGGAACAGGCTGAGCGCCCCATTGCAAGGGACCGCACTAGACTGACCTATAAAGCAGGTGTTCCCTTCGCTAATAACGAGCATACCCATTTAAGTTAGCAAACGACTGCCCAAGGAAGACTGATTCGCAGGGGGGTAGCTTCAGTGTGGGGGGGGGGTGTTTGGGGGTGTTACACCCAATAATAAATGTATTTTCTGCTAAATAGTTGGGTACAGGTGCTTTCAGTCAGGTATGGTTATGTGTTTGTCAGATTTCACCAGAAATTTCGACATGCACACAGACAAAAACACACACACACTCGGTTTTTAAAGTCTTAAAAAATATTGGTTAGTTTACAAAATATCGTATTTTCCCTCAGTACCGTACCAATCTGCATTCTTTTCCTTTCCACTACTCCTTAAACCCCTCTCAATCCTATCTATTTAAACATTATATGCCTGCACGATTGTTGGAAAACCTGAAGCTCACACCCTCCCAAACCATACTGACCAAGCTATGCCCCTGCTGGGCGAAGTCCAAACAAATAACCCTCATCGGGGCTGTAGCAGCTCGGTAAGTCAGCACCTTCCTCAGGGGCCTTCAAATCGGCCCTGGAGGCCAATGTCACCCATTGAGTCAGGCAGGGCCGTTTCTAGGTGTTTTGCCGCTCTAGGCGAGAATTGAAAAATGCCGCCCTCTCCCTTTTACTACCATCAATCTCTCCCCCTGTCATTCAGGCTAGAAGAATTAATGCATTAGATATAAAAGAACTTGTATTCAACATTAAACAATAAAACAGAATGTGAGGTAGATGGAAATTCATCATTCTACAGAGGCGTTAGTATGAATGCGGTATTGAACCATAGTATGAGATTTGAAGATTGTTCATATTGCAGACCTATTCTACAGAAGCAAATACAACAAGGGTCAGGTTCAGAGTTTGAGCAGCAGAAGTATCATCCTTCCGCTGCAGATTTTGCAACTCTGCATGCCGGCAGAGGGAATGTTGCCATATTTTGACATGCCCCTAGGAAGGTGTAAATCACCTGGATGGATTCCTGCTAAAATGAGCAAACCTACCTGCCAGCGGAATTTCTAGCAATAGTTGATTGTCTGTGGCAGAATTTCCACCAATGTGTGTAGTCGCTACAAATGCACCCCTAATGATAAGTTACATTATTTACACCCATATTCCTCATACCATGGTCTCGCTATGAGGCTCCCATGAGATGAGTGCATACGCAAACTTTATCTTCCCGTTCCTGCCAGGTATGCATGGTGGATAATATGGAAGAGAGGACAGCAGGGCATGCTTACTTTTGGGGCATGGGGAGAGCTAGTGAAGAGGGTGCTGCCAGTCCAGGGGAGCAGGGTGGACAGGACTGAGGAAGTTTTAACTGAGGTTTAGATGCTTAGGAGTCTGGGGCAGTGAGGCAGAAAGGTTACCATACGTAGGTGCCACAGCACTTGCTTTGGAACTAGCACCCACGGAGGAGTTTAGTATAGTAGTGTTTCACTGTGTTGCTGCGGTGCCAAATACACATATCAAGGATTTACTGTTGGATCATCGCAAGTAGTGTAGTTCTTCTACTTGCAAATCCTTCGGATGAAGCAGGCTTTGACACCGAGTCTTAAATAGCCAGTGCTGTCACGCCCCTGCCCTCCCCACTGGCCCCTTAAAAGGTAGTGGATAAATGAAACCGGTGAGGCGCAGTGGGACCAGTGCGACTCCTACCAGGACCCGTGGAGCACCATTACGTCATGCTCAGTTCTTGACATAGGCAAGGAATCTTAACGTGTAGGTACTCTGTATCTCAGAGTACCGGTTTGCTTCTGAGAAGTGCAGGTACTCTCGTGCTAAAAGCATTGCATCACTGCTAAGAAGTGCAGGTGCTCTCCCCTTCGAATTAATGAAGTTCGGATACTCGGTGCCTGTAAGTATCTGTCCATTTGAAGCACTGGATGGTAAACAGTGCTCTACACACAGCAAGTGTCTTGCAAATTTAAATGTCTTTTACTTCGTTCCCGGAGAAACACACAAGAGTAGATCTGATTTCATATAAGGTGGTAGTTTTACGTCTCTGAAGATGCTCCTCGAAGCGGGCAGGCAGGCACCTTGGGGTCAGCACAGGGTGCGACCGTGCGAGCACAGAGGTCCGACTCCGATCGGGTTGAGAGCGAATCAGAAGCCGTAAATCGTCACGCAACCCCCCCCCCCCCCCCACCCCCCCGTGATGCTGAACGTGACGTCACGTCGAATTGTAGAAGGGGCTACCTAATGCGCTTTTGAGGTCGAAGGCCATTCAAGGGGATTCCCAAACTCATGTTTTTTGCCGCCCTCCCCCCTTTGCCGTCCTAGGTGGCTGCCTAGTCTTGCCTAATGGTAGAAACGGCCCTGGAGTCAGGACTTGCCTTGCAGAGTATCTTATGGGGGGAGTACTGGAAATTCCATCAAAGGTGGCTGGGTGGAATCTATCATGATTAAAGCATATACTGCGCCTCAGCAAAATGGTGTGTCCGAGTACAGCTCAGTCTGTGCAAAAATAATTTCTCCACCAGTAGACAGTAATCATCCCTCTGAGAGATATTAACTAGTGATGAATAAATGAATGAATGTGACTTTTAGAGCGCAGACTCATGCCCGCATTGGCGCTATTGAAACAGGTATAGCTACAAACCTGTTAGCAGATGGTCAGAAGTCTCCTAGTCCTGTGAAAAGAGCCAAGTCTTAAAGGCCTTTCTGAAAGCGAGTAGAGAGGGAGCAGCTTTTTTAGTGTGAGTGGTAGGCTAATCCAGAGCACAGCTGTGGTCATGAAGAAACTTCCCAGCCCAGGTTGTCCTCCTAAAAGAGGGGACAGTGAAATTCATGGCAGAGCCTGAGCGAAGCGGCCTCCCTGGGACATACCATTTGGGCTTCTCCTGGAAATGGACTGGACCCAGTCCATGTAGTGATTTATAGGCCAGACAAAGAGCCTTGAATCTGACGGGTTGTCAGACAAGTAGCCAGTTGAGATTCCTGATGGCTCCTCTAGCAGAGTCCTATTTAGGGATTTCAAAAGTGAAGCGTGCAGCTGCGTTCTGCAGACTCTGGAGCCTATTCAGGGCGGCCTGACGCAAGGTTAAGATAGAACCTGTTACAGTAATCGATCCTTGGGAGTGTCACCCGAAATACACTCAAGATAAGAACTTCTCTGTGGCACTGCCAAACCTACAATAGCAGATCCTGGACAGGCAGCCCTCAAGTGAAACAGGCCTCACATTTGCATTTAGACCTAACTTTGAGTAAAAGCAAAAAAGAAACTACACTCAAGGACATGGTTGCAAGAATGCTGCAAAGAAAGCGGACACCCTTCAAAGTTGCATGAAAACAGAGGCCCCTATCGCCTGCTCTTTCATTGAGGGCCTCTTTGGCAATATCAGAGATGATATATCCGCCCTTAAGGTAGAGGTGGCAAAAGAGGTTAGAAAGGTGGGGCAAGACTTGACAGGGTTGGTGGAGTGGGTCTCTACAGTGGAGGATTCTGGGGATGCCAGAAAGGAGGAGATAGAGGCCCTATTCCAAGAGATGATCATGCGCAAGGACCAGGATTTAGATCTGCAACCACATATGGAAGATCTTAAAAATAGATCCCTGTTCAGACGGATCTGTCAGGAACTGCAGGAATCGGAGATTCGCCTGAACAGAATGCATCAGCTGGACCCTGTCTTTAGGGCCACTGGCATAGCCCAGACATTCTAACGTGTGTACTATTACAGACAGAAGGAACATACCTTGACAGCAGCATGAGAAACAGGTGTTGTGACCTTTGAGGGGGCTAAGCAGTAGCTCCATTAGCACTTATCTTTGGTCACCCAGTAGAAACACAACCTCCTCCACCTGGCGACTAGCCACGTAGCAGAGAAGGGTGTGAAATATAAATGGGTATGCTCATTTAGAATTATGTTTACATGGGAGGGTACATCTGAAGGAGGCGATTAGCATCTTCGGACCGGGCGATGTCCAAGAGGGAGGAAAACCATTGCATTCAGCTTCCAGTCACAGCCCAACATGAGACGCAGATCTGGCAAATGGACCAAAGCAAACTCGAAGAAAAAGATCCTAACACCCACAGTGGGGGCGATCTGGAGAGAAAGGAGTGATGTCATTAGCAAACTCAAAGTGAATGCAGATGACTGGGAAGGATGGGTTGTCCATCTATTGAGGACTCCCAAGCCGGACGTAGCTTTGAGACTGACATTGACTTGGGGAACATAGACATTTTTTAGGGGAAGGCAGAGGTACATTTCAGTATTATATTGATAAGGGATACAGTTGAGCAGGACACAAGTTCTTTACTACAGTTATTAGGGACAGAATGACTTGTTGGTATGAGAGACGTGGCCAGGACCACATTCCAGTTTTAATGATTCCCAGTTAGGGGGAGCTGTAGGACGTTACTATCATTCATCAGTTTAAAGTAAGGGTGCCATCAGTTCCAGTCTTTTTTTTAAAATAAGGCAGTTATTCCCAACCATACTTCAGTGCGCCTACGGCCCACTTGTTGCTTACAGCACCAGAATCAATCATGAAAGCGTATCCAACCCCAAACTAGATGCTTAAAAAAGATAGCTTGAATGTCAAGAGTCTTAATGCTCTAGTGACCCTACTTAATATGCTAAAAGCCTTGGAATGTGACATTTGCCTGCTCCAGGAGACACATTTCCTCAGGCATCAATAGAGTCAACTCTGCCCGAAATGGTTCCCTAGACAATATGTTTCTTAAATCCCAAATAAGTTTAGGGGTGGCGGTGTTACTGGCCACCTCCTTTAGGGAGGAAGTATTATCTACATATGGGGGTGAGTTGTAGCCAGTTCAGCTGTATATTGGCTGGTACTTGTTCACCATTGCCACAAAATATGAAAGGCAAGAACTTCATCAGAGATGCCCAGGCGGAGGTATTAACTTGCCCGTTTAGGAACATTCTGGTAGGAGGCAACTTGAATATTGTCATGGGCCCAACGTTAGATAGATTGGTACAGAGGTCAGGCCAGATGAGTGCCTTGACACAAGGGGTTGACTTGGTTGAGTAAAATGAACATGACCGATACCTGGCGTTCAAAGCACTTAGAGTCCAAGGACTATATGGTTTTCTCAAACGTGCATCAGACCTATGCCAGGTTAGATCATTTTTAGGCACAACACAAATCCCCACTAAGGCTGAATTGGTAAAAATAAAGGCTGCTGCCCTCTCAGACCATGCACCATTGTCCCCTACACTGCTCATTCCCTGGCCACTTAGAACAGGGAAACAACTAGAGACTCAGTGATAACATACTTAAACACAAATGGCACAAAATCGAAATACAAAGTAATTCAACACTTCTTGCAAGAGAATGACCGAGATGACACTAACATAGGTTTATTATGGGACAGATTCAGGCTATCATGGCTAGAAGGCAGAAAAGGGTGGAACTGGAAAGACAGGGAAAGGCACTTGAGCCTGTGCATAAGTAAATTGGTGCTTGAAAAGTATGGCAACTTTTGTTAGCGGCTAGAGAGCAACTTAAATCAACAGATATGGATAAAGCTGAATATGCGCTGACGACGCTTGCAACCGAGATATTCTAAAGGAGGCAAAAGAACTGGCAGGTTGCTCACCTGTAGACTTAAGTCTAAGATAAACCTGGCAAGTAGAGATCACAGACCACAGACTGGATGTGATCAACAGAAATGTGGAAACTGCCAGGGCCTTCCCGGAATTTTACAGAGAACTCTACACTGCCAAGAAGGCCCAGGGAGGCTTTAGACTCGTATCTCTCACATCGCTACTGACTCACCAGGTAAAGAGATGATCACTAGCATTGCTAGACTGCAAGTTAACAAGGCCCAGGCCCTGACAGGTTCAAATCCTTATTCTACAAAATATTCCATCATGCTATAGCTTCTGTCCTTTCTAGTCTTTTTAACTCATTTAATGATATAGGGATGTTAACAGAGTCAGTAGTTGATGCGGTAATAATAGTGACCCATACGCAAAGGAAAAGCCCACTAATTGCGACTCCTACAGCTCTATCTCATTAATTGAATGCATTTGCCAAAATGTTCACTGGACTACTAGCTAAGAGACGTGGACTGCACATACAGGGACTAATGGATCCAAATCAAATCGGATTATATCAGAGAGGGCATGTGGAGACAATACAAAACTGGCTCTACAAATCCTGGGCAAAATAAAAAACACCAAGACTTGTCTTTGCTGTTGTCTTTTGATGCAGATAAGGTCTTTGACGTGTGTTCTGGTCAGTTCTGACAAGGTTCCTGGACAAGATAGGTTTGGGCACTAGATTTAAGGCGTGAGTGCTGAGTGGCTATGTTAGGCACACCGTTGGTCTAAGGGTCAATGGGGTGACCTCTTAGCCTTTCACAATTGGCAAAGGTACAAGACTAGGTTTCTCCCTGTCCCTGCTCTTCTTTGCGCAATATATGGGGCCCATGGATTAGCGCATAGGGGACAACCCAGCCATTCAGGGCCTGAAAATTTGCTCTCAGGTCCATAAGATAGCACTTTATGCTCATGATGTGCTGCTAATACTCACACACCTCTGCGATCGATTCCTGCCCTGTTGTCAGAGCTTAAATCTTTTGGCTGAGCCTCAGGTTTTAAAATAAGCACAAAGAAATCACAAATCCTACATTTACTCACCCAGGCTGAGCAACAAAAAGAACTGAAGTCAAATTTTTAATTCTCATGTAATGGCCACATACAATGCCTGGGTGTCGAAATTGTGTCCTCATTAGCAGCGATTAACTACACATGTTTACAGACCATGACAATAAAGACCTGCAATCATGGTTTGTGAATGGGCTATCCTTCCTGGGGAGATTTGCCACAATTAAGATGACTCCACAACTGAAGATATTATACGTAATGCACATACTTACCCTGAAACCCCCAAAATGGATGTTGAGTAAACTGCAGGGCTTAATTGAAAGTTTCATATGAGAAATCTCAAAGAAATATTGTAAGAAATTGGGTTATTTGCTGAGAGAGGCGGAAGCCCCAATCAAGCAACAACCACAATTCTTGTCTGGTGAACCACAAAAGCCACAAAATTAACTTGAGCTTAACTCTTCTGGTAGTTGGGCACAAAGGTAGCCGCTATTGGCACGAAATGCAGGTCTCGCATTGCCAGTCATTGTGGCCGGTTAACGACTGCGTGAAGAAAAGGTCTTGCTGGCAGTCTTCTCGGGCAGCAGATGAACAGGCCTGTTCATGGTCGCGAGGAACCCAAACTTCAGGAGTTTCACCTTTTTCTTTTTGGAGGAGCTCTCACTGATGCCAGCCAAGGTTCCAGGACCTGGGACGGGGCAGCTCTTGGTGTTCTGGACTAACTCCAGGTTCAGGCGGGCCCAGATGCTCAGCTAGGCAGTAGCAGGGAGGCCTCACGAAGAGTGTTGTGACCCTGTAGCTCACACAGGCGGTCCGCCAGCTGACCCCTGGATTCACTGTGGGTAGCCTATGAGCAAGGCCAGCAGATCCAATCTTTCTTCCATAAACAGCAAAGCAGTACTTCAAGCAGTCCTTCTGGAAGCAGGGCAATCCTTCTGTTTCTTACACAGATTCAGGAGTTTTCTGATGAATGGTTCTGAAGGTCTTCTTTTTATACCTAGTGCCAGCCTTTGTGTGAGGAAATATCCTGACTTATCCTAAAATTGGTTCTGGTCAGTTCTTCCTCTGCCTGTGTCCTGGCTTCAAACTGTCTAGGGCAGGGGTCTTCAAACTGGGGGTCGACCCCCTCCTAGGGGGTCTCAGTTGATCTCAGGGGGGCGCCAGGCTCTGGCCAAAAGAAGCATTACGTTGATAACGGTGCTTTGTTTCCAGCAGAAAAAAATAAGCTGCAGTAAGCTGCTTCATATTGGGCCATCACTAACCTCTTTTGTAATTTATATCCTGGCTGGGAGACAGTGTCAAAAGGGAAGGAACTCCAAATATCCTTTAAAACCCCCACCCCCAATTCTAATAATCACACTGTGGATACTTTTATGCATCAGTAAGGCCTGCTTGGCCAGAATAGTATGCTTGGCAATCATGTATTTTATTGCATTTTTAAAAAAGTAACAACATTTTAAATACAATGTTTAAATAGGTCTAGACATATTTAAACATTGGCAGTTTAATAGAATAATTGTGAAAATTTTTGAGGGGGGCCCGGTGATTTTTTTTCACGGGTGACGCAGTATTACAAGTTTGAAAACCACTGGTTTAGGGTGACAAAAGGCAGACCAGGCCTGGTGTTAGGCTCCTTTGTGTGTGCTGTGGTCAAGGCCCTTCGAAATGTTATCAGGGCAGGGTACAGCTCCTGCCCAGCAATTCTGCCAGGAACACCCTATCCCAGCAACACCCAGTTCTCATTGTTCACTGTCTAAGTCCAAAACACATTCTTGATAGGGGAACCATTAACAAGCCCAGATAGCTGGAAACTAGTAGAAAGGCCTCTGATACTTTGGGCAGGGAAATGCAAACTTTCTAAAAGTGGCATTTTAAAAATTATAATCTGAAATCCGACTTTCCTATTAAAGAGGATTTTAAATTATAAGTCAATTGAATGCAAACATAATTACGCTATCTTCTCCCAATCTGAGCTTAGCACTTATTAACTGCAATAAAGTAACCCAGTGTTAGCCAATGAGAGAGATAAGCCTTCCAGCAGTGAAAAATGACTGTAAGAGTTTTTCACTCCCTTGACATGTAAAACTTAAACACACATGTCTGTTTTTAATACCATGACCCTGCCGTGAGAACGTTTAGGACCTACCTTAGGGGTGACTGTTAAGTATTAAAAAGGAAAGTTTAGGCCTGGCAAAGTTTTATTTTGCCAAGTCGAAATGGCAGTTTAAAACTGCACTACATGCTGCAATGGCAGGCCTGAGCCATGATTTAAAAGGCTACTTTAGTAGGTGGCACACTGAGCACTGCAGCATTTAATTTACAGGCCCTAGTACCATTTACTAGGGACTTACAAGTTAATTAAATGTGCCAATTAGGTGTAGTTCAATTTCTACCATGTTTTGAGGAGGGAGCACAAGCACTTTAGCACTGGTTAGGAGTGATAAAGTGCAAAGAGTCCTAATGTTATCAGAAATGAGTTCAGCAAATTAATGGAGTGAAGGCAAAAGGTTTGGAGGAGTACCACGCCAAGCATGTCATGTCTAACAAATATGATTAACTACTAGCAGATGAGCGGGGGCAACGGAGTAGAAACTGAGTGTAAAGCACTGGTTTTTCAGAGACCAGACAATAGTTGGGACTCGTATCTGGAAAGCATTCTGTCTACCACAAAAACATTGTCTGCTGGACCTGCACTTTTCTGCAATCACCAGAGCTACCTTGCCCAAATGGGATGCTCTGGGGAATCACAAAGAAATGCACTACCTTTCCCTCTCCGCTAATGCCTATCAAAGGCAACTCTGACTTCTCCACAGCCATAACAGAAGTCTTTGATGCATGGCAGAAAGCAGGAGGAAAAAAGAATCAGACATTTTTATGACCAAACCATTCTCTGCTCACTCAAACGGAATAAGAAAGATTTTGGGCTTCAGGAGGGTAAGAGGCTGAAATACCTCCCTATTAGACACTGGGCCACGCATGGCGCAAGCAGACTTCATGCTAGTATGCCCGCTGGCGATATTTGAGAGGTGGCAACTTACAAAGAGACGCAACAAACAGTAGTTGTCTGACCTATAAAAATTTCTCACCCACACGACTTAAGTAAGCGAATCCCCAGGACAGAAGAGATGGGAGGAGAAACTGGTCACTCATTTACAAACATAGAATAATCACATATCTTTTATAGAACACAGGGGATTGCCACAATTGCCATAGGCAGAGAAGCCATGCTGAAAACCACACTATACCGGTACTATATATCAGCAAGGATACAGACATGGAAGCCTTGAAGGCGGGGGAGTGCTGGAGAGGTTACAGAGGGACTGGTACTCTGCTGCATTTGCTATGATACTGCGTCAAATTAAAAAGATACTGGCAAGACATATTAAATGACACACTCTATGCTAGCGACAGATATCCCACAAGTCCCGGAATACGCAATATTGGGCCTCCAAATAAATAAACATACCCACTAGGGGGAAGATGTATATACCTACTCTGCGAACTGCTGGGCAGGCTACTACTTCCTTGTGGAGCACTGAGACAGTGCAAGATGACGAAAACCGGCTATAAAAGAAATGGGACCTACTGGGCATGGATAAAGTCTCTGCAGCACTTGACCAATGGGAGGCACAATTTGTGGAAACTTGGGCACTCAGTATATCATTTCTGGCACAGCACTTCAAGGAGCTATCACATACTAGACTTATTAAATTATTAGGTAACACAGACAAACTGGATGCAGTCAAACAAAGGGACCCTGAGAGTAGTTCAGCAAGCAAGGCTGACAGAGTCTCTATGGACATCTGCGACATGCTAGGCATTTAGAGTACGAAAGGAGTCTGAGATATGCTAAGCATGCTTAGCATACCTCCACATAAAACCTTCAGTGAGGCAGGAATAAAAGAAACTAAGGAGATTGACAGACGTGGTGGAGTGAGTTCATTTTAATTACAAGCTGTTTACGTCACAGCCTTTGGTTATAGGTAGGTGTATTTGTACTAAATTACATATGCTCAATAAAAAAGAATTGAACCAATAGTCATGGCAGCATAACAGGTTTTGTGAAACTATGGGTCTTATTTACAAACCCCGTGCACCACCGGTGCATCACTTTTATTGGATAAAAAGTGATGCACCGGCGGCGCAGGGGGCTTGTAAATAAGCCCCAGTGCCATTAACCAGACCATTTTTCTGTGCAGTAGGTGAGTGTGATCTTCTGACCTCCATTTATGCCAAGTCCTCCTTTAATGTGAGTCCCAGACTCTCTGTATAGTAAGAGTCTGAGTGCTAGGATCATTGGCATTCATTCTCGATGGCACCTGATTTAGCATGGCACAATATGGAAGGTGGCGACAGCTGCCCCAAACAGAAGTGTATTAGCTGCATTACTGTGACTGGAGGGTGGAGAGAGAGACACTTAGGTCATTGTGGCAACAGACATAATGGGAAACTTGTTAGCAAAGGGCTACTGTTTAGTTCTTATTGAGCACTGCTGAATGGTAGATAATAGGGTTGAGGGATGGATGAGCTATTTCTGTTGTTAAAGGTGAGTAGGTTTCTAGGCCGACATGCTCTTTTGTCCGTCTGTGATTATTGCTTCGGTAAGGTTGATGATAGCCAAATAGAGAGATTTCAAACTTACAGGGGCCTTGATTTGGGTACTTCTGCTTGGAGCCAGCATCATTGCTACCTACTGTGAAAATCATTACCTTGCACAAAGGCTGTGTCTGCAAGACAGACAGAAAATTGTATTTGAAAGAGAAAAATACCCCAAACTGATTAGAAAGACTTAGACAGTGAATCTACCTCCACTGTATGGACAATTATTACAAAAGTGGGATCCAGACCACCTCCCCTTATTGCAGTTCCACATTCTTCTTGACCAAGGAAGAGGGTGCTGTGCAGAGTATTCAAGAGCTGCTGTGTGGTCAGAGCTGGTATCTTCTTGACAGCCAGTCTTCCAGGTGTGAGGGGACATTGTCTGTAGTCTGCAACATATTCGAGGAGGTGGGGGTCAGATTAAAGTCTAAAAGCTTGCCTGTCTGCTCAGAGAGGGAAGGATAGGACATGGTCTTGGAAGAGGAGACTGTCCAGATTGAGAAGCCCAGCATGTTCCAAGAATCAGGACCCACGGGAGAAAGCCCACTACCTGTAGGAAACGAAGGCAGGAACTGACCCGTGTCATGAGGGGTCTCCCCCTTTCCCCAATCAGTTCCAGTTGTGAAGTGCACCAAGACATTCAACTGAAAGCAACATTATGCATCCGACACCCCTGCCGTGTGTCTGCTGCTGCTTTCCAACATTGGTGCTGCCAAGCAAGAGAAGCCCAGTTCAATGCCAAAGGCATCAACGCTGAAGATGAACAGCTGCTTTTAATGGGACCAGGATGTTGCAACTGCCGGAGCCAAGCACCTGACTGGCCTAGGAGGCCACAATTGTCTGCTGCGTAGGCCTGCTAGACAGCAGTCTGTATATCGAGTAACGTTGCTGCAGCAGTCTCACCCTATGGAAGCTGATGCTGCTGAACAGGTTCAAAGAACACTCCCTCTAGTGCCGTAAGCGTTGCACCTCCACTGAGCAGGTGAAGACGAACTTAGTCGGGAGAAGGCTGAAACACTGATTTCCATGAGGTACACCTGCCATAACAACACTAGACTTTTGCCCCAGTGAGTTTTGTGGCATGAACTGTTGAACTGAGCTACACATTGGTAAGAGGAGTGTTCCAGAGTGAACTGCACCTGTGCCTAAGCAGTGCTGATTGGAGATCTTCATTCGAGCCACTATCGACATTAAAGAAATTTCTAGAACTAGGAGAGGCCTTTGTAGAATCACAGAGGGGTTTCCTGTGCCAATATCCCAATAGAACTGTGTAGTATTTTGTTTTGCAGTGAAATTAACATACTTTCTTTTATCTAGGATGATCATTGGGCTGGACAATATGTCACTGTGTCTGTTGGTTGACAGTTGAATTCTGGGCTCTTGTCTCACACATTACATCTCTTGGAAGCCTTTTACTTCTCGCCTTTACCACCCTGAGAGTCAAGTGTGGAAAGGATGCAATGGGCTCAGTTTGCAGAGCCATAGTAGGACAGGCCCACAGGACACCGTTAGAAAATGACCTCAACCCCCACTGTTGTCCCCCAGTAGCCCCACTCCGCCCTGTGGCCTCCCGGACAGGGTCTAACAATCAGTGCTTGGATGTAGGGCTGATAAAGCTCCAATAGCTGTGAGATTGGAAAGAGGAAACAGTCCGTCATTTATCCTAATCATCGCCGGAGCCAGTGCATGACTGACTGCTGGACATTCAGGGTGGGATGCAAACAGCCTGGCTTGCTCCTATATTCCAGTGGCTGGATTCACTGCAAAGACATCCCACTGCAGATATGGATCCTCAGGAGAAACCCTCGTTTGAGGTCCTGGTGACAAGGAGCTGTCTCTCTAACCAGTGACTTAAATCTTTCTCAGCTTCCAACGGGAATACTGCATTTTTTGTTGCATATTTATATAGCGCGAACTCGACCCGAAGGTATTGGAGCGCTTTACATAGCACCGTATTTACATTACACATTCAGGCACGGGGAGATTAAGTGATTTGCCCAGAATCACAGGATGTGGACGCGACCTCGAGGCTCGAACCCTGGTTTCCTGCACCAGAGGCATCTCTCTCTCCTCTGCTTACAGACAGCCTTCAGGGTATGTTACAACAGTCTAACTCCCAATGGGAAATCAAATGAACTTGGCACATCGGTGATTCGAATGCAGAGCTCTGACGCCCCCACCTCAAAGGACTTCACCTCTTCTTCAATCAGATGTAGGTCTGCAATCAGCCTATCAATAGGTAACAGAGATTCATTCGCAC
The DNA here is from genome assembly GCF_964204655.1 of Triturus cristatus. Classification (NCBI taxonomy): domain Eukaryota; kingdom Metazoa; phylum Chordata; class Amphibia; order Caudata; family Salamandridae; genus Triturus; species Triturus cristatus. Next base: position 651,099,539 of record NC_140594.1, read on the forward strand.
ACACGAGGTTGAACCTATGAAATAATGCCCTCCCTCACGAGCAACTGACCCAGTACCTCATTGCTTTCCAAAAAGATCCTGAAAGGATCCCATTTAAAAGCGCTGTTTAGGAATAACAACCCCTCCGAAGGCTGCTGGAGGTTTAACACAACATGGCGCTAGAAGTGGTAATCGCCATCATAAGGGAGTATCTAGACGGTAGAATATTCTACGGAAAACATGTATTCTCAAGCGGAATGAGTGGTTATTGGGCCATTTGCCATAACAGAAGGCAAGAACTGAATGCCATCTCTAGCAGCTCTGGGTAGAAAGCGGGAAATAATGTATTTTGGCAGCTCACTGTCCCTTGAACTGATCTGGAAATGTTTCAGGACGCCCACAATTGAGAACCTCCCCACATATGCACAAGAAGCACGACAAATGGAGCAGATGCTGAGCTCAGTTGGCCATCATACAAATATATGTAGTCAGCAACAGAATGGGATGGCTGAGAGCAGTGTACAAGAGGATGGAAAATATAAAAACTGTCTCGATACTTTGAAGTAGTATTTTCTGTATTGCGTGTTTATGCTCTGATTAGTTGATTCCTCAATCGATTTGCTCAACGCACAGATTTGCAAGGCTTTGCTCCAGAGTCACCTTCGACAGACGGCAGCTCTTTTGCCTGATTCCCTGGCATTGATTATGCCGCAGGAGGTTATGCAAACGCTGCTATTTTGCTTATTTCTCGTTGAGAATAAAGAGCCTGACCTAGAGTTGGGCTGCAATAAAAGTCTTTCTAATTTGTAAATGTGCCAAATCTGGCGGAAAATCCACATACTGATTTCTTTTTTGGAGAACAAGGATAAGCTGATGGGGGACTGTCCTTCAAGTGGATTCTCCTTGGGCTTCAACCAGATTTCCTGTTTCCATTACCACTCAAATGTAGGCCAGGCCAGTGGTCCTAAACACCCCTGGAGGTTACCTAATAAATGTTTTCATGAAGACAGAACTGTGCGTGTTTTAGGATCAGAGTGTAAGATTCAAATCACCTAAGGTTTCTCCTAACATGTCTTTTGCTTTCCTTCTTAGACGGATATCACCAAGTGTGTGGTGAACACAGACCCGAGCCTGCACTCCCACTGGTTGATCTCCACGGTGTGCAGTTTCGGACGCATCCTCAAGACCATGTTCTTTTTCGTGCTGCGTGAGAGGTGAGCTGGAACCCCCTCTGGAGACAGGTCAGCTATGATCTGCACAGGAGCCTACTGTGCATTGAAAGACACTACCTTCCTTCACCTGTAAGAGTCTCCGATGGGGTTTACGACTTGCTACTGTCCATCTGGAGGAGGCCCGAGACCTTGAACAAACCCCCTCCGAACAATGCTGGGAAACATCAGGAACAATGTAATAATTAAGTCATCCAACACACAGCAGTAGGGATAACAAGATCTGCTTCCATCTTGGACATGATCCTCAGTGTGTTGTGACCCCAGGATATCGACTAGCAAACATTGGATTGGTGTATAACCTTGGGCCACTCGTCATAAGTAGAGTTTACAAACTGACTAGGAAACGTGATTTTGCTTGAAAGACAAAGATGTATGAAAAAGATTCAACATTCCCATATTCTCTTGAGTGATCAATTAAGCCTTTGGATTGTGAATTAGATCACTGTTGGGACGGGCTACTTCATTGGGAATATTGATTGCTTCACTGTTGATTGAGGAATGGGAGGAGTTTATTAGACTGGTCCCTGGTTTGGGATTGGCTACTAGTTTTGGATGCTCCCGACATAAAAACAGATGATTGGTTCAGAGGCTGAAAGTTCTTGATCAAGTCATCTTCTGCATTGCCTAGTACTCTGATGGTGACGTGCACAATTGTCAGCTCACTGCTGATCGTTTAACTAAGTGGTGATTGGCCTATGGATGCACGCTCTAAAGAGTGACAATCCTTCACCATTATCAAGACACTGGGTTAGTTTCGCCAGGTCATGGAAAGAGAAAGCTGTGAAAGGATAGGGGCTGTATGGCACAGCAACATTGCAGGAACTTGTGTATTCAGCTCTACCAAACCTACTGGCTCCAGCAACATTCGAAGCCCAGATTATTGTTTGAAAGAGCACTACCATCTGTCTGTTTCCTAAATTCATATTCTTGTAATAAAAAAAATTGTAAAAACACGGCTCAACTAAATATCTTCACAACATGCTTTAGTTGTCTCAAAAGATAGCGGGATTCAATTTTTTACCTATTTATGACCGAAAAGAAACCGGATTTGTCAGCAAAGATAAACAACACCAAGCTCATCTAGTCTCCGTTTCCAGATGGTTTTTGACACACATACCATAACTAGTCTCAGGCATTACCTTTGTTTACCCAGTCTCTGACAGTATTAGGAGAGGCTAGAAACCCTAAAGATATGATTCAGATAAGATTGTGCTAGAATCCATACACCATGGAATATGTAAGGTTAGTGGATTTTGCACTGTATACAATGAGCCTTTATTATTTGTTTATTTAACTATTTTATGCGGCGCACCTGCCATACAAAAAGCATTAGGGCGCATTGACCATGCAGTCGCTTTTTGGAGTCTTGTGAGTTTCCGCACGTTTCTGTGTTTTGCATCGTAGACTAGAGTCTGATACGACTGGTGATGCTTAGGGTCTTGTGTTCTGATAGGTCGCTGGGAACAATGTTCAGAGAGTAGGGCTATTATTTCTGCTGAGTGAAAGGTTTTACACGGACACTCTACAAACCTATACGCAGTACTACCATTTTGCGTTCACCGAAGGCCACTGAAGAACTCAATTTGTATCTCTGCAACACACATACACACAGGCACACATAGAATACATGGACAATTAAGAAGTAAGGAAAATCAAATGCAACTATTACATGCAGTATGGCTGAGTTATCTAAATTCCTTTCTGCTAGGGACTGCAAACTAAGGGCCTCATTTATGGGGAATTGGCGTAGGGCAGTGCCACAAGTCTTCTTGCTGCCTGCCCTACACCAACGTGAAAGGGCTGGAATGCACCGTATTTATGATCAATGGTGCATTCATGTCCTTTCCCCCTGCGTTGGCACACAATTGGCTGCCTAGCCCAAACACAGGCACCCTTGCACCATGGTGCAAGGTTGTCTATGATGCATGCAGGATTGTTTTTGTGCAGGAAGGGGCTACTTCCTGCACAATAACAATCTCGAGAGATCATTTCCTCCTTCTATGTGTGCTGCAGAATGCAGCACACATGGAAAGAAGAAAAACAAGGAGAAATAAAAATATTTCTCCTCAGAACGCTTGCTCTGGGGAGGTGTAAGGTTTGGCGCTGCCCCAGATGTACTTGATTAAGTAAATCAAGGGCAGCATCAGAATCCACTGGTGCTGCGTGGGAAAACCCACCGCAACGCCCATGGAACGCCGATCTGCTGCAGATTAAGGCAGTGCAGCAACTTGCGCTGCCTTGCCTTACTCCATATCTATGAGGCCATGCAAAGTCATGCAAAGTCACGCAAAGTTGCTTTCCGCGCGCTCACAGATATGGGGGCATATTTACTAGAAAATGACACAAAGGCAGTGCTTCAAGTCCTCTTGCTGCACCGAGCTGCGTCAATAGGAAAGTGCAGGGATGCATTGTATTTACAGCAAAACGATACATCCCTGTGCTTTCCTCTGCACTAGCGCACAATTGGCTGCCTAGCGCCAACGTAGGCACCCTTGCACCATGGTGCAGGGTACCTGCATTGCAAGGATGATTGTTCTTGTGTAGGAAGGGACACTTTCAGGAGCATCACAAAAGTAACGCTCCTGCGGCGTACAAGTACCGCAGGGGCATTGTAAATATGCGCCATGGTTGAGAGGTTTGCACCACCAGAACGTCAGAAAAAGTGATACTCCGGCAGCGCAAACCTCTCATAAATAAGCCCCTAACTCTGCACCAAGACACTTGAAAGGTGTCTGCTGTGTTAGTCAACATTTTCTGAAAACGGCCATACACTACATTTACTGAAAGTTGCTGGGGCTGATGCTGAAAACTGGTCCTGTCCTGGCACATCCAGGATGCCTGGTCCCCCTCCAGGAAACTTCATAAATTGCATTTGTATCCCTTACTCTGATGGATGTGCTGAGAAGATGGAGGTAGCGTGAGCTATGTTAAATGTGTGTGCTTTGTTCCATGGAACGTCTCCTTTGTGCTTGAGAATCAGATGTCTTTATAGTGGTCAGTGTGGTTTGTGTGCCCTGGTACTTGTTGAGCTGAAACTGAATCGGTGCGCGAGTAATGTTCTGTCGAAATAGTTAAGTTGTGATGTATTAGAGAAGTAAGTAGCACACGATAGCCACCTGCATGGTCTGTTGCAGATGTGTAAAATGTTGTCTATGATGTGTTCTCAAGCTTTAAGCTTGGTAGAGAATGAATGGGTTATGTTGTATTTCTGGTGGCATAATTTGGTAGCTAGTGCTTTGTGGATACAATACAAGACCCCAATATGTTATACCAGTGCTGTGCTGAGAGTATGCAAGATGGTTGGTCTGTGTTCTTGCTGCGGTGTCTCCTGGTGACAAGTGTTGTTGGACACCAGGAAAGCCAAATATCTATATGAAGTATTTGGGTGTACTATCATTTTCCAATATGCATATAACATTCATTTTACTTCTACTTATTATCGTTTTTCTATTCTGACCCTTCTGCATTCATTCTCAGTCATACCTTATTATTGAGAGTCTACTTGAAGGGGCAGGGTGGTAGCATGACAACTTTAACAGATCTCATATTCTCAGTCGGTAGAAAGCAGCACAGGGGTGTCCACCGTATGCCAGGATAACCATCAGAAATTACTGCGGTTGCCACTTTTTGTCAGGTCGACCAGTATACCTGTAAAGGCCGCCAGTGGAAGTGGTGTGACGCAGCGGCCAGGGTGCCTGACTCCAGACCACAGGTTTTAGGGTTCGATCCCCAGCTCCGGCGGCAGGTTAGCCCAGCACCATGACACTCTCGGCTATAGCTTGCTTAATCTTCCCGACGGCCCCCAGCGCCGGGACACCTCTCCGGAGGTAGCTGTGCGCTTTACAAATGCTGGCATTTACATTTATGATGGTTAGTTCCACACTTTGTTTAGGAAGGTTACCTTGTGCCAGCACTCACACAAAACCTAGACTGCCCACTCTATGTTAAAGAGGACCACCATGACTGTAATATCTGCAATATACCACGGAAGGTCGTTGTATGTCATGGCTACCATAATGCCACAAATACCTACAATGTGTCATTAGGAACTACCTGACATCAGAGCCATCATAATACACAAACTATACCAAGGTAGGCCATCTTATGCCATGGTCACCAAAATGTCCACAATATGCTGCACTGCCTAGAATGGACACAAAATGCAAAGTACAGCCAACCTATACCGAGGTCCTCTAAATCCTTAGATTTGCAATATCGTGACCTAGGTAAGAAAGGTCATGATAAGGCAAAGCATTAGCACTGTAGGCATATCTTACACCATGGCCATCAAAATGCCTAGAGTGTCCGTCTCATGCTCTACAGGTATCGCCAACACATCTGTCTCCCTGTTTCAGTCTCTTCCCCACATCTGGTTTTCTCACCTCCATTTCCTGTGACCCAAATTCTCCCAATTTCTCTCTCCTTAATATTTATCTCTCTTATATCTGTTTTCATCTAACTGCCAACAAAACCACTTATCCTCTTTTTTCTGATTTTCATACCCCCCTACGCTTTTCTCCCTTCCCTTCTCTTATTCCCAGGCCAGTATCATAACTAATCTTCTCCTCCTGTAAACGTTTCTCTACAATCTGGTCTAAATCCATCCATTTTGCCTTCTTCGTTACTCTTAGTTTTACAGCAGACATTTTGTCTTTCTCCCTTTTCTTTTATTTCTTCTTTTGCATTTTGCATATTTCGTTTCAACTTTCTGTTTTTTTCTTTCAATAGCTATCTTTCTTTCTATATTTGTTTTTGTAAATTCGAGATCACTTTACATGTCTTTTTGCTGTTTGCCTCAAAACATCTTCCTGCTTCCATTTTGGTTTTCAACATCCTTTCTTTGTTTGCTTCCCACTTCCTTTGCTGCATCTTCCCTTCTCCATCCTGTTTCTAATTCTTGTTTACTTCTGCTTTCTTTGTTCTCCGTTTTGTTTGCTTAATTTCACTTTTGTATTTTCCTTTATTCCATACAATCCAGCGCCTTTAGACCCTGACAGGTGATTTGCCGTGCTCTATAAATCCTTGATTGATTGAACCTTTATTTCTTTCAACCTTCCACTTTCTATTTATCACTTGTCTTCTCTCGATGCATTCACTATCCCTCTTGGATATTGATGTTTCATTTCCTTATCCCATTTGTCTGTCTTGGATTTGTTTGTCATTCCTTACCCTTTTCTTCCTATCCTTCATTTCCCTATGTCCCAATCTTTTTCTTCCTCTTACTTTGTCATTTCTGTCTCGTTGCTCGTCTTTTTCTTACCATTTACAATTTTTTCTTTTTCTCTGTAACTGTATTCTGCACCTCGGCACCCACCCATAGGCTCTGTCAAGCTACCCTTCTAATTTTTTTTATACATCTTTTTATTGGGCTTTTAAAGTAAATGGGAAAGCTGGAACCCATACTTCTGAAGTATCTGACTCTATGGATCTTTTTAAGCAGCATGAGAGGTAGAGAGAAAAACCCTTTAAAAATATCTAGGCTTTAATATTCCCCATTTGCAAGTAAGAATCCAGGTCAAAGCCACGTTCAAGTTAGTTTGTTTAATTCAAATTTTGAAACAGATTAATATACACCACTCAAAGCATAATGGTGTAAAAATACAAAGTATACAGAATGAAGCTGAATCCCCGAAACTGATTAAGTTGGTATAACAAAAAGAAAACAACTAACTCGATTACCACTACATAGGTCATCAAAAGACAAAAGTGTACTTTGGATTACATTAAAGTCTCAAGCAAAAGCCCTTCAAATCCCTAACGGTCCCTAGGCTACCTTAGGATGGGAATCCTGATCTAAAATAAGTTTAGCAAAGGTCGTGAAGAAAGGTGTCGGCTGTAAGAGCCTTCCAAAGAAGTAACTCCAACCAGGGTCCAGTAGCATGAAGCCACCAAGTTTAAGATGAGGTCTATACTTCAAGGAGCCCGAAAGTAGTGTGTCAACTGTCCCTAACTACATCACAACATAAGCAATTGCTGAATCAAAACACCTTCCATATTGTCTCTGGTAAACTTCCATCTCCAGCGCCCTCTGGCTTCCTTTCTCCGTCTCCATGTTCACATGATGCGATAATTTGTGCGTCCTTGGTGCCATCTCCTTCTCCCACGAGAATTCGCCCTCCATCCCTTATAGCATTTCTTCTTCTCGGATTTCTCTATCTACCAGGAACAATAATTCTTTCTCTCAACTAATTAATCCTTGCCCCCCTCAGTGGGAACACAAGATACATGCAACATTCCACAAGGAAAGCAAATATGGACTCCAACGTTAACTGGGAAATGCATTAAAATGCATTATGCCTACCAGAAGGTGTTGAGGGGAGATTTTTTTCTTGCTTGCAGTAGGGCCTATGATACTCAACCTACACCACTGAAGGATGTTCATGATTCCACTGCTTCAGAGTGGATGGAGATTTACTCACAAGGTGACTCCACAAACCCTATCTTTGCCCAGTGTGGAAGTTTGTAGAAGTAAATCCTGTTTTTGTTGTTGTTATATGTGTGAAATTTCAGGTTGCTTTTAGATCAACGTTTTGTATTAGGTTTTGCAGTATTTAAAATGACCGCCCATGTAAATCGTTTCCATCCTACCAGCACGGGTGGCTTATTCTTCGTAGTAGAAGACCATAGTGTACCTGTAGGTGACTTGCAGCTGTAACAATTTATAACACGAAAGCAGCTCCCTTTCTAAAGCGGAGTATAATCTCCTATAGTCACCCATAAAGTTGTGTTTTCATCCTACTATCTGTACGAACACCTCATAAATGGCAAAAAAATCCAGCTTCCATTTGCTAGACCTGGTGAAAATCAAAATCTGACGTGGATCGGCAAAACATAAATATACATTTAGAAAGTAAACAGTGTCCGGTTTTATATAGATAAAGGGTTAGGTTTTCGCTAGTAGTACTTTGTTTCACCCCAGTGGTAAGGTTGCTGGAGTTACTAGCAGCCAACCTGTCACACTTGCGAGATAACATGACTCAAAGTTTCCATTGGAAATCATTGCCCTGCTAAATGAGCACTTAATGGAGTTCTCATTTCAGAAAGTAAACAAGCATTGGCATAGCCAATAGGTCTTTCCTTTGGGACCTTATAAGTGTTTAGCCATGCAACAGTTGCATAACTAAATACTTATAAGATCCCAAAAGTGAGACCTATTGGCTATGCCAATGCTGGTTTCTGTTTATTACTGCTCTGTAGTAATGGCGGCACCCGTGCTTTAGCTTAAACATCTTAAGCTAAAGTCGGGTGCCTTTAGCCTAAGATGTTTAAGCTAAAGGCAGGGGTGCCACCATTACTACATAGAAGTAATAAACAGAATGGCTCACGGAGAACATCAAAGCGGCCGCAAAAGTGATCGCGATCAAACATCAAAGCGGCCGTGAAAGTAATAGCGATCAAGCGCGGCACGCACACCCGCGAACGCGTGCACTGTAGCTCTAGGCTGGCCATGGTAGCACTTTTTGGAGCCCTCACAAAAAGTCTCGCCAGACCAGCGCATGCGCTGGGTCAGGCGGCACCTACAAACGGGGCCAGAGCCTAAATGAGGGTGACTTGAGAGATCAGTTGAAGATCATGCTAGAGCCGCATACTTCCTTCCTGAGAACCTCTAGTATGAGCCACATACCCAGAGAACCCGCTGGTTATACTCAGGCTCGGGGTGCCCATGCACTCATGCCCTGCTCCTGCTTTGACCGCAACCAACAGGGGCAGCTGTGTGACTAGAGGGCACAGGGGCGAGGAGAGACGAGGTAGAGAAAGAGCAGAAAACACTTTTGGGAACCAGAGTCTGAGAAGGATGAAGTGAAAAGATGAAATAAGAATGGAAAGGTCGATGGATAGTGAAATGGACTGAGAGCAACGGGATGAGCAGCAGGAAGTTTAGATACCGTTACGGAAGCAGGGAGGGCAGTTGAAGTAAGAATGAAGAGAATTACAAAAGAAAGAGAGGGCGTGGCAAGCGTAAGCACAAATGTGAGTAGCTTTCACCTAAAAGGGAAAGCATGTTAAGAAAATTAGCTATCCCCTCAATAAAGAGGCCAAAGACGGTATGGTTATGGAGTCTAAACTACCTTCTCATTCTCCACAGCAGGCTTGATCCATATGAGTGCAGTGTGAGAAGCCGGCACCTCTTCAGAGAGCCTTGAGATTGCATTGTATTCCAGAGAATGTCTTTTAAAAAGTAGGGCCGTGCCCCTGACCTTTTTCTAGGCAAGAAGAGTGTCTGTCAGGCTGAACAAAGGTCAGCCTGACAGACACTCTTCATGTTCAGGTCAGGCAGCCAGGAGCTAGGCATGCGCTAAATGCGCAGGCTCCTGGCTGCCTGAGCTGAACTTTGCCAGTCTGAGGATTTCACAGCCCTGTGGGCGTGACCTCACCTCGCAAAAATGCCTCGAGGCTCTACCCCTCGTGAGGAAGGGGAATGTGACCAATTGCCTCGGACATGGGCACTTCAGTTTTAAGCCCTGAAGTGCCCAGGGCAGATTGTCAATCAGTGGCACAATGCCACAGAGTGGGGGTGTGGTCAGCTTCTGTGACAAGGTTGGGACTGCGGTGTTCCCTCAAGTCTGCCAATGAGGGAAGGCAGCAGTCCCAAACCTTCTGTTACCTCAGAGGCATGGGACTGCTGCCTTCCCTTATTGGCTGATATAAGGTCAACCAATGAGAGACGGCAGCAGTCCCAACCCTCCTGGGACCTCAGAGGCTTCTTCGAAGAGCTGTTGTTGAGGTAAGTTTTATGTGGTTTTTTGTTTGGTGCATTCATGCATGTATGTATGAATGTAAGTGTATTTGTTAATGAGTGTTATGAAAGGGGGTGTGTGCATCTGAATGAATGGATGTGAGTGAGGTGTATGCATGTGTGTATGGCCCCCCTGGTAAAATTACCGGCCGCCACTGGTAGAGACAGAGGTCCAGGCACCTCGGAAAGCCCTGGCCAAATAGGAGTAGCGTGGGCAGCATATCTCTCTCATATATACAGAAGTACTACTGGGCCTCCTAACTCACTGTGGTTAATGACTGGGCCTTTGCCTCACCCCCCAAGATGAACTCTCTATCAGAATGGATAGGCATGCATTGGAACTAAGGGGCTATCTAGCCACCCTTACACCGAAATACATTTAGGGAAACTTTGCCAAAACACACTCAAACAACTCTAGGGCCACTCAACATCCTAAATGGAGGGGCCCTATCACAAGAGAAATACCACTATGGGGACAGTGACGCATTGATGGCCGTAAGAAGGCTTATGGGATTCCAACGATGGGGCACATTGGGAATCAGTAAAATAGGGGATGTGTGGGGATGGATAGGATACTCACCTGGGAACAGCTACAAAGGTGATATGATCTGGCTGACAATGAGGTATTCACAGCTAAGGCATACTCTCGCCACACATGTACCAATGAAAACAACATTAGCGGATTCAGACCTATTGTAGGATAGGAAATTACTCAAACCACTCTTACAGAAAGCAATATCAGTCATATATAAAAAGAGAGTAAACGATGAAGGGGCCCGGTAGAAAATGTAATGAAACCAAGAGATAAAGAGTTGGATAACATAACGTATATTTGTAAAGCAAATGTTCACCCAGAACGGTATTTTGGCACTAAATAACCAATGTTTATTGCTACCCAACTTAATGGTACTCATTGTATCGACCTCAGAAAGATGAAAGGCTGAGTGGACCTGAAGCTGTGACCATGAGGTCAAACACAGGGCCCTACACTGGACGCATTAGTCCACAAAACCACCAGACCCGGGCATATTTCCCAAGAGGTGGAGAGGGAGAAAGCTCACCAAGGGAAGTTGCAATAAAAATAAGATTCAGACTGGTTCAACTAAAGATTTTGCATATGGCCTATCTAACCAGAACACTCCTGACCAAGATTAGGCTTGCTCCTACAAATATGAGTCTTAGAGAGTGTGGACAGCCAAGCAGTTACTTCCATACATAATGGGACAGTCCCTTCCTGACGCCCTTCTGGAGGTGGTGGAATGATGTCTTAATAACATGGTTGAATTTGAGGTTCCAACAGTGCTCAATATTTGAGCCGGTGTTTGCCAGTGGGGTCCACCGGCAACCATGTTTGGGGACCGGCCCTCGTTTTTCCTCATCAGTCATCATTGACCAAGTGAAAGAGAGGAAAACAACACAGCATAAAGGAGGAAAAGAAAGACGAAAAACCAATAACAAATGGAGAAAGCAAGAACCTGCAAGAGAAAGACAAAGGGGAAGGGAGTGTCTGGTAGTCCATTAAAGAGGCGTGAGGTGGTTTTAATACGCATTTGGTGCACTAACATTTAAAAGCACCGGCCGTGGGCATATTAGCAGAGGTTTGGGCACCAACACTCATTCACCAAATAATCCAAAGATGTACATTTTAGACATTGGAGAGAAACTGAGTCAAACAGATATATAAAAGGTCTTGGGTCCTTCGGCTGGGGCTAGTGGTAACAAGACGGAATATTGTAAGAATAAAGCCTGTTTTAATATAGCTGGTAGGGTAGAAGATAACTTCATCATAGGATAACCTTAACCAATAAGTACATAGTAAATACAAAGGTACATTCTGTGAGTACCAGTAAAACAAAAATAAATAAAGAGTGCATACTAGTGGAAGTGAATTATCAAGGCCAGAGTGGAAATCATGTACAAAAAGGTTGTCTCCTCTTTTGAAAACTCAAATAGTAGTTGTGAACCTAATTTTAATGAGCTATAACCAGAAGGTGACAGGGCCCTTGATAGCTCAAGAACTTATAAGACTTAAAAGAAATAAAAAACATAAAACAATGGCATACAAGTGGATTAGGATGTTGAAAAAATGTTGCGTTATTAGCTCGTGAAACGGAGAAGAAGATTTTGACAAAATGGCGGAGGGTAGTGATGGAGCAGGTAAAACAAAATTTTGTATACCCCCACTATTTTGCATGAAATTAATTATGTAATCATTCTAAAAATTAACTCTGTGGCGGGGTAGTAGTGACAGGACGGAGGCCAGGTCTAGTTAAATAGGGCTTTATTTGGCCAAACACACGTTTATGCCGACTGGACAGTCTTTCCGCGGCGAACTTGGCTGGATCCGTGGTGCTGGATGGTTCTGGGCCCCCTCCTGTGGACTTCGTCTCTGCCTCCCAGGGTCTGGTTAGTTACCTCAGCAGTCCAGCCGTGGCGAAGGGGCATGTAGGGACGAGGAAACAATGTGTCAGGAAGGTGTCCTATGGATTGGATATAACTCTAGGACCGGAGAGTGAAGGGATCACTGCACTCTGGTGCACGTCTTAACCAAAAACGAAACATGAGGGGAGGGGAAGGTGAAAGTGTTTAGTGCATGGGTTTAAGGCAGTAGAGGTCGGGGGACTTTGCGGGGTACGAGGAGCTCCTGTTTACGGATTCGAGTGACCCCGCCTCCCAACCCACCCCGAGACCTTGTCTCGTACCTGTGAAAGCCACGCTACTCCAGGAGCGTGGCTCGGGCGACACATCGGGATGTTGGTCTCGTCTCTCCCACCTTCCTTGTCTTCTCCTGGATTCATCGCAACTGCTTCCGCTTCCCCGTCTCCTTTCTCCACTCCGGTGTCGATACACCCCGACTTCCTGGTTCCTCCCAGTCTTATCGTTGGATACGCGCTGACATCTGCCGGGAGCGGGGCCTCGTCATACTGGAAGCCCCAGTTAAAGGAGCCGACCTCGCTTTCTTCTTCCTTCGGTGTAAATAATGTTGCGCTTTCCAGGTTCCAGTAAGCCTGCTGGGAAGGAAAAATAGGGGAAGATAGAGGTATAGCAGTCCACCAGTCTGCATCAGCCTCACGTTTTGGGGTTAGCGTGTCCTCCCTGTCACACGCCACCCCCCTGGATTCTCCTGATCTGGGAGAGGAAACACCCTAGATAGGTTGTCGGCGTTCCCATTTTCTTTTCCCTTTCGGTGGCGCACCTCAAAGGTAAAAGGCTGCAAGGCTAAAAACCAACGAAGTACCCTGGGGTTCTGGGCCTTATTCCTGTACATCCATTGTAAGGGGGCATGATCCGTGTACAGGATGAATGGTTGACCTTCCAGGTAGTACCTTAACTTATCAACAGCCCACTTGATCGCTAGGCACTCTTTTTCTATCGTGGGGTACTTGCATTCCCTGGGAAACAATTTCCTGCTGATGTACAAGACCGGGTGTTCCAGACCATCTCCCCCTATCTGGAACAGGATTGCCCATAACCCAGAGTTAGAAGCGTCAGTGGACAGTAGGAAGGTCTTACTGAAATCTGGAGAGATTAACACAGGGCTGGTGGTAATGATATTTTTCTGGCTCTGGAAAGCGTGTAACATGTCTACCGTGGGGTGGAGTAATTGCTGCTGTTTGACGTCTTTCCGTAAGATGTTCGTCAGAGGGGACGCTAACTCCGAAAACTGGGGAACAAATCGTCGATAATATCCGATGAGACCCAAAAACGCCCGCAACTCTCGCTTAGTGGAGGGATAGGGTGTTTCTGCTATTACCCTTACTTTCTCGGTATGTGGGGTGATTACTCCGTCTCCCAGAACATATCTGAGGTATTTTACCCTTTGGTATGCTGCTCGAGATTTCTTTGAATTGATGTGTAGTCCGGCTTTTTCCAGGGCCTGCAGGATAGTACTCGGGTGTTGTAGGTGTTCTGCCCAAGTCGCTCTGAAGACGACTATATCATCTAGATACGCCAAGCAGAACGATGGATAGGCTTGAAGGATGGTGTTCATGAGCCTCTGGAATGTGGCGGAGGCACCATGAAGTCCAAAAGGGAGGACTTTGAACTCGAATAGGCCTTCCTTGGTAGCGAACACCGTTTTCTTCCTGTCCTCCTCTCGAAGGGGTACCTCCCAGTACCCTTTCGTCAAATCGAATGTGGTGATATATCTGGATTCACCCAATTTCTCGATAAGCTCGTCGACTCTCGGAATCGGGTAGGCATCAAAAGTCGATATCGCATTCAGGGCGCAGAAGTCCATACAGAAGCGTGTTGTGCCGTTTGGCTTAGGGACCATTACAATGGGCGACAACCAGTTGCTCTTGGATGGCCGTTTTACCCCAAGCCAGAGCCTCTCCTGCACTTCGCTTCTTACCGCTGCCCTTTTAGCAGCTGGTATTCTGTAGGGTCTCTGTTTTACAATCTTCCCGTCCGGTGTTTCGATACTATGTTCGGCTAGCGAAGTTCTCCCCGGGGTATCCAAGAAGATGGTGGAAAACGGGCATAAGGTGCGCTGGAGTTCTCCCTTCATGTCCTCCGTGAGTTCCTCATTGACTACGAGTCGATCTAATGTTGAGTTATCAGAGGAAGTCGGTAACGTCAGGTGGGATGCTTTGGGCAAGGGTCCCAACCACTTTTTCAAAAGGTTGATGTGGAAACATTGTTTTCGGGTGGGGGACATTTGGACCCGGTAGGTTGTGTTACCCAGGGTCTCCAACACGCAATATGGACCTAACTATTCGCTTTGAAACTTTCGAGTGGAGGAAGGGAGCAGGACCAACACCTAATCTCCTACCGACAACTTCCTCCATTTCTTCCCTTTATCATAGTGTTTCTTTTGTTTTTCTTTGCTTCTCTCCATTTTGGAGTAGGCTAGGTCTCTCAATTTTCCCAGCTTGGATCTCAATTGGTGTCTGTACACTTCAACAATGACTTTTGATCGTTCTCGTCTTCTCTTTCCCAGGCATCTCGGGTTATTTCGAGGAGGGACTGGGGTTGCCTTCCGTAGAGCATCTCGAATGCTGAACAACCCAGGCTACTTTGTAATGGAGCTCGTAACATGTACAAGGCCAAAGAGAGGAGACGATCCCATTCTCTTCCCTCTAAGCTGAGCATTTTCTTCAACGTGGTCTTTAGAGACCGTTGTACCTCTCGACTAGGCCGTCGGTTTGTGGATGGTATACCGACGTGCGTAGGTGGTAGAGATCCAAGGAACAACACACTTCTTTCATAAGTCTAGGCACAAACGGCGTCCCTTGATCCGTCAATATTTCTTTGCGAAATCCAACCCTGGAGAACAGTTCCAGAAGTTTCTCTGCAATGTTTTTAGTAGTGGGGGCTCTGAGTGGGGACGCTTCCGGGAATCTTGTGGCATAGTCCGCGATCAAGAGGGCATATAGGTTGTCTTTGGAGGTTTTAGGTAAAGGGCCTATTAAATCCATACCGACTCTTTCAAATGGGTTTCCTATAATTGGCATCGGTTGTAGCGGGACTGCCGGGGGACTTTGCATGTTCTTCTTCTGGCAGACTTCACAGGTCTGACAAAACCTCTGGGTGTCTTTATAGATTCTGGGCCAGTAAAACTGCCGCTATATGTTCTGGATGGTCTTCTCCGCTCTGGAGTGTCCGGCTGTAAGGTGTGCGTGGGAGTAGAACAGTATCTGCTCACGGAAAGCCATTGGAACCAGTAGCATGATGAGGTTAGAACCGAAACCCAGACCTAACTAATTCGAGGCTTTGACTGAATGGGAAGAAGAGATGTATGAAAGGGAAAGGCATCAGAGTGGAAGAAGGTATAATTACATGTTTGGTAGACATTGTGGTCAATGATGACAGAATGAGAAGATGGCGGAATGCAAATATGACTGATAGTATGTTTCCTCTGAGAAATGCTGAAGAGACGAGTGGCAGGAAATGTACAGAAAAGAGAAACAACACAGGATCAGAAGGTTATAGATCTGGAGTGAGTGAATCAGAAGATGAAGTGCTGGAGGACATGTTCTATAAAAATCCACCCCCATATCAACCGAATTCTACATTAATGACGCCGAGTGCGCCGGTAAAAGAGACCGTAATTAATACAAATTTTGAGCAAGCGCCACATAATTTGGGAAAAATTAATCCATTTAAAGATTCTGAAATGCCACAACCCGTTAGAACTGGAAATGAAAATTCAGCCAAGTTAGCTAGAACTACACTGGAATTAACTGAGAAAATTAGAGAGTTAACTAAGAACATGGAAGCGGTGATTGTACCTGTAACTCTAGGGCCAGTGATGCCTGTCTTTGATAAACAGAAAGATAGTGAGCATGTTTAACAGTTCCTTATAATTGTAGTAGGCAAAAAGAAATCGAAAGAAGTGGTTCCGGAGGGAATGAATGGAAGAATATGGCAGGAACATCAGGGTTAAGTACCCCTAAAAACTTAACTGTAAATCAAAGTCCAGCGAGTAAGACACTTATGACAACAGAATCTGCAACTGAAACCGCAGAGAGAATAACGGATAAGATAAGAATTGAGCCAACCCCTGTAGGACCCACATCTGAAGAATTAAGTGTGGTTAAGAAGTTTACAGAGAAGAGACAGAACCACAACCTTTAGATGTAGCAAAATTAAAGGTAACATTAGAAGAATTTTTCATAGGAACCATTCCAACTGAAAAATTAAAAGCATATCAGGATGAGGAGCTAATGTTCCTCTGCAAAAGTATAACTTGGAGAGCGAGAACTTTAAATGAAAAATTAGAAGAGACAGCGAGTGAAATGGGTAGAAAGGTTTGTCAAACTTTCAAAGGTGTTGTGGATAGACCTGAACGGTCTTTTTGATATAATTGTACCTGCAGATTTATGGGCAGAATGTAAAATTACAATAGATTGGTCAACGCAGGAGTATCCTAGGGATCCTAAGACAGGAGCCCCTGATCCGGAAGTAATGAAAAAATATGATCAGGTAATTACCTTTTTTTTAAAATAAAGTACCTCCGAAAGAAACTGACTGGGTAAAAATAGATAGAACTCACCAAGAGGCTAAAGAATCTGTTCATGCATATTATGAGAGGTTATTGTTAGCTTATAAGCAATATAGTGGCGATGAGAAATTAAGCGAAAAGGATCTGAGTCATTTTGTGTACAGATTTGTTCATGGTTTAAAGCCTGAGGTTCGTGAAATGATCAAACAACATACAGTAGATTGGCAGAATAAAAAGATAGATGAGGTGTTACGACATTCAAAATATTTTCATGATGAAATTGAAGCCAAACAACGTAAACTGAAAGAAAAGGCAATGTGGGCACAGGTTAAGGTAGCCGAGCGACAAGAAGCCCAGTTGATCGAGCAAGCTAATGGTATGGGCCAAGCAAAACAAAAACCTAATATTGGAAAGGGAAAAGGACAGGTCAGCATAGAGGAAGCTAAAAAGAAGTGGCCATGTCATAATTGCGGAAAATTAGGGCATTGGAAATCCGAGTGTAAATTGCCAACAAGAGCTAATGGAGATAATTCATCCGCAGGTGCAGAATGAGGTGAGTTGCCAACCGCCGCGACAGCAGCAGGTTGTTGCCCAACAGTGTCAGGTGCCAAAGCCACCTTTTCCACAGCACGTAAATCCTCAGAGATACAGTAATGAGACAGGATTCTACACCGAGGAACAGGTAACAAAGCTACCATGCGCTAGTGCTGTTTCGCAGTATTTGCTGCAACGTAATGAGAGTGAGCCAGAGGAGAGTTATTGACAGTGCCTAGGAGAGGAAGAGGAGTGCGTACTTGGTGCAACTCTAGAGGTAGACCAGACAGGACCCTTTGTGGATGGAAAGGTGAATGAAGAGAACATTACTTTCCTAGTAGATACTGGTGCTACTCGTTCAACTGTTAGATCAGTTGACGTTAAAAAATCTTCCTCTCTCTGGTGAAACAATCCAAGTAGTTGGGGTCTCAAAGAAACAGATAAAAGCTTATCTTACGGATCCTGTTAAGGTTAAAATAGGGAAATTCACCGGCATGCATCGATTTGTCGTGTGTGACACTAGCCCCGTAAATCTGTTGGGGAGAGATTTGTTGTGCAAAATGAATTGCACTATTTTCTGTACCCCTGATGGTATAGCTTTTGAAACTCCTGATGAAGACGTACTGTATAGAATGACAATGGCAAACTTAGAACCTGAAATTACTGAGGCCTTTGTTGTATTTGATCCAGAAGGATTGCCTCATGATTTGAAGAAAACCGTAGAACCCGAAGTATGAGATTTCACAGGAGGTATATTGGATTGATGAAAAGAGTAGACCCTGTGAAAATGATTGTAAAAGAAGGAGTAAATTACCCGAATATCCCTCAGTATAAACTAACATCAGAAATAATTGCAGGAGTAACGCCTGTAATTGACAGAATGATTGAACAAGGAATTCTGAGAGAGATAATGAGTAGAACTTTTCGGATAGTACAGGATTTGAGAAAAGTGAACAAAATTGTTGTTACATGCTGTCCCTTTGTACCAAACCCTTCAGTAATCCTATGTCAGATTCCCCATGATGCAGAATGGTACACAGTCATTGACTTGTGTCATGCTTTCTTTTCTATCCCATTGCACCCTGATAGCCAACAAATCTTTGCGTTCCGGTTCGGTGAGCGTACTTTGGCATGGTGCTGTATCCCTCAAGGGTATACCGAAAGTCCATCAATATTTAATCAGATTCTAAAGAAGTCCCTGGAAGATTTCAAAATTCCAGAAAGTTCAGTGCTTGTGCAGTACATCGATGACCTATTGGTGGCATTTAAAGACGTGAGAAGCATGCGTGGTGGACACAGTTTCACTGTTAAATCATTTGGCTGATGGAGGACTCAAAGTATCCCCATCGAAATTACAGTTTTGTCAGAAAGAAGTACAATAATTAGGTCATAAGATTGAAAAGGGTCTGATAAAGGTGACTGTGGACAGGATTAGAATAATAAAAGGAATGAGAGCACCAATCAGAATGTTTTTTGGGATGGTTGGATATTGTCGCCAGTGGAACAGTAACTTCTCGCTGATTGCAAAACCACTGGTACGCTTAACAAAAAGTGATGTAAAAGATCCCCTTGAGCTGAATAAAGAAGAGATGAAAGCTTTTAGACAATTGAGAGACAGCTTGTGTGAAGCACCAGCTCTTGGAATGCCTGATTACGAAAAAGAATTTGAGCGAGATGGATGTGCACTTTCTGTGTTGGTACAAAGGCATGGAAGATTGAGACGACCGATTGCCTATTTTTCAGCTGTGTTGGATCCCGTAGCTGCAGCTTTGCCTGGTTGTTTGAAAGCTGTGGCAGCCACATGTAAAAGTTCGGAACAAAGTGAAGGAATTGTTATGGGATATCCTGTGAGAGTGTTTGTGCCCCATGATGTGGCAATCCTTTTGACAAGGAGCAAGACTCAGTTCATGACGCATAGTCGTCTAACCAGATATGAAAAGGTAATTTTGGGTGCTACAAATGTGAGTATTGTAAGGTGCACTAATGTGAACCCATCGACACTACTACCTGATGCTGTGAAAGCGGAAGTGAAGGATGATGTTGATCACGTTTGGAAATGCTTTATTTTTGCACCAAACCGCGTCCGGACATAAAAGATGTGTCTCTGAAAGAGAGTGACTATGTGATGTTTGTGGATGGGTCATGTTTGCATACTGGAGAAGGGATTTTGAGTGCTGCATATGCTGTGTGTACTGTAGCGACTGTGTTGGAAGCATCTTGTTTGAGAGGAGTACGGCCTGCTCAAGTTGCTGAGTTGTTTGCACTGATTAGAGCATGCAAGTTGGGAAAGAATTTGCGAGTCATTGTGGTTACTGACAGTCAGTATGGGTTTGGAGTGGTGCATGACTTTGGGCAGATTTGGTCCCAAAGAGGTTTCTTGACGTCGAGTGGAACTTCAATCAGAAATGCAGAAATGGTTGAAAAATTACTTGAGGCGATACAGCTGCCTAAACAAATTGCAGTTATAAAATGTACAGCACATACGAAGGGAACTGACTATGTGTCAGCCGGCAATGAGTTTGCCAATAACATAGCACAATATTGTGTGCGGAATCAAAATTCCTTGAACCGTAATAGGGAGAGGGAAATTGAGTCATGTCACTTGCTTTTTACTAACACTGCGAATACATGGGATGAAGTGAGGCAGTTACAGGAAGAGGCAGGGGAAGAGGAAAATAAACAGTGGCTAAAATCAGGATGTGCACCACAAGAGGCAGACAGAGTTTGGGTTTACCGTGATGAAAGACCAGTAATGCCTGATAGTATGATCTCTACCATGGCACGGATGTACCATGGGCAGGCTCACATAGGTAGGGATGCCATGATTAGACTTTTTAAACAGACCTGGTATAATGCGAAGTTTCGGCTCATAGCTGAGAGCCTTTGTCAGAGATGCCTTATATGTCAGCAATTTTTCTTTTTTGTTTTGTTTTTGAAGATTTATAATGCGCATGGCTGCTACAGCAACGAGGCATTCCAGCGCAGTACAAGGACCAGAGATGGGAAACTAAGAAAGAGTCAAGGCAATTAGATGGTAGAAGTGGGGAAAAGCCATGTCTTCAAAGCTTTACGAAATGCCAGGTGGTTGGGAAGAGTTCTAATAGGAGTCGGAAGTGTTTTCCACAGTTTTGCCGCCAACCAGCGGAAAGAACGCCCCCCTGCCCTAGCCCTCCACACTCGGGGAGTGCAGACCATAGCTAGGTCGGCAGATCGCAATGAGCGCTTAGGCACATAGGCCTCCAACAGATGAAAAAGGCCCGGCGGAGCCTGTCGTGACAAGATCTTGTGTGAGATGCACAGTGCCTTGAATTGTATCCGTTTGTCCATTGGCAACCAATGGAGTTTAGGGAGAACTTGCGCTACTGAGCAATGTTTAGGTAATGAGACCAGAATCCGTGCTGCCGCATTCTGAACCCTCTGGAGGCGCTTGATGCTGGCCCTAGTCGCTCCCAGGTAGAGGGAATTGCCGTAGTCCAATTTGACAAAACAGATGCCTGGACAATAGTCTGGCGCACCGAAGGAGGGAAGAACCCGAGCAAAGGTTTTAGACCCCGCAGGAGTCCGAAACAGACCCCCGCGACAGCTTTTGTTTGTTTATCGAAGGTCAGTCCATGGTCAAACCATACCCCAAGGTTTTTTACGGTTTCCTTAGGAAGTGGGGCAGGTTTGAGGCGATCCGGCCAGTATTGATCGGACCACAACTCCCAGTCCTTCCCAAATAACAAGATCTCTGATTTACCGGAGTTAAGCTGTAGGCAATTAGTTGCCATCCAGTCAGAGATAGCCAGGAGATCATCCTTAAATTTGTCTACATTGGTGGTGCATTTTCTTGTGAAGGATATCACCAATTGGTTGTCGTCAGCGTACGACACCAGCGACAACCCTCTCCCCTTAGCCAGCTCTGCCAAGGGGCTGACATACAGATTGAACAATAGAGGGCTCAGTATGGAGCCCTGTGGTACCCCCTGATGGAACGCAAACTCCTGTGAGGAAAAAGGGGGTGCCAAGACCTGAAAAGATCTTTCAGTTGAAAATGATTTAATCCAGGCCAAAGCTAAGTCCCTGATCCCAATATCCTGTAGGCGTTTAAGAAGTATTTTATGGGACACCGTATCAAAAGCGGCACTTAGGTCCAAAAGGACCAAGGCCGCTGAGTCCCCTACGTCACGACTGCTCCTAATAGCTTCCGACACGGCCAAAAGCGCGGATTCAGTGCTATGCCTGGGCCAGAAGCCATGTTGAGTAGAATCAAATATGGCATGTTGCTCAACAAAGTTAGCCAAAGTGGAATTCACATGTGCCTCCACCACTTTGGCCGGGAAAGGCAACTGGGAGATTGGTCGATAATTACCCGGTTCAGCAGCATCCAAAGAAGGTTTTTTTAACAGAGGGACAACTTTTGCGTGTTTCCATGCCCGTGGAACTGACGCAGTCAGCAAAGACAGGTTAGCCAGATCCAAACTCATGTCCGAAATCGAAGAATAAAACTGGCAGAAGTGAGTGGGGGTCACTGGGTCAGCCGGGGAGCCCGATTTGATTTTCAAGCATAACTCCTCAAACTCCAAAGGCGTTATGAGAGGAAGTGCTACCAAATTACGACCCCCCTAAGCGTCTCCCCCTTTCGGACCCACCTCCTCCAACAAGGGAGCTGGCTTTTGGAGAGCCAGATAAATCTGCTCCACCTTGTTAAGAAAATACTGGGCTAGTTCATCACATTGGTGGTTGGAGGCAATAGGAGAAGCCCTAATGGCTCCTGTGCTCTTCATGCCATCCAACAAAGAGAAAATAGTCTTAGCAGGATTAGATCTGCGCAGAATTTTACTGGCCACAAACTCTGCCCGTGCTCTCCGGATACCCTTTTGATATTGCTTGAGGGCCATCCGATATTCAAGTTTTGCTGTTGCATTATATGAGCGTCTCCAAACACGCTCCAGCTGCTTACAGCCCTTCTTAGCTAGAGAAAGGGCATCGTCAAACCATGGGTTAGATGGCCCGCGTCCTTTCCTTCTCCATTTAGCTGGAATACAGCTATCCAGGCCAGCCGTCAGCCATTCGTGGAAACACTGGTTAGCCGCGTCCACATGTGAAGATAGCTGAGGCCGATGGCCAGATAGCCAGGCAGAGAGAAGCTCTGGGTCAAGCCTGTCCCAAGGGCGTTTAAAAACTTTAGCGGTGCATATTGGGTCTGCCTTATTCTGCAATTGCAGAGAGAAGGAGACCAGGAAATGGTCAGTTCAAACCTGCGGGATCGGAGTACGCATTTTTATCCAATGAAGATTAGAATAAACGGGATCCAGCAAATGGCCGGCCACGTGGGTACCCTCGAGCACGTGTTGCTTCAGCTGGAAAGCTTCTAGGTCTGCCAGGAAATGGACGATCTCCGCTCTCTCTCCATTCTCAAAGTGGAGGTTAAGATCCCCTAAGATAGTAAAATTTGCAGACCTGCGCAAACAGGCTTGCCTTAGGCGCGCCTTCGGCACGCCCGCTGCGCGCGTCTGCTGCACAGTCGCGGCTGCGCCTACATTTATGTGCCTCTAGGAGGATCCGGCCTGGGCAGCTGCACTGCTAACTTCCACCCTATCCAAGATGGCAGAGCTACTCCGACCGTCCCGGGAGAGTGGCAGCCCCAAGCCCCACCCACCGCCCACAGCGACTCAGCACCACCCGCAATTCTACAGAGGTGCTCAAAGTAAGTTAAAAGTAAATTTTAATCAATTAAGAAACGGCGCGCTAGCGAGATGACAGTAAAAATATCAAAACCGAATACCAAATGGCTGCTTGAAACTCGCTCCCGGCTCAAGCCTCAGGAGCCTTATACTAACGCGGTCGCGGCTGCGCCTGCATTTATGTGCCTCTGGGGAGATCTGTCCTGGGCAGCTGCACTGCTAACTTCCACTCTATCCAAGATGGCGGAGCTACTCCGACCGTCCCGGGAGAGTGGCAGCCCCAGGCCTCACCCACCGCGACTCAGCACCACCCGCAATTCCACAGACGTGCTCAAAGTAAGTTAAAAGTAAATTTTTATCAATTAAGAAACGGCGCGCTAGCGAGATGACAGTAAAAATATCAAAACAGAATACCAAATGGCTGCTTGAAACTCGCTCCCGGCTCAATCCTCAGGAGCCTTATATATAATCCAGGAAGAAAAACTGTGGTGAGTTTGGGAACCATAGGACGGGAGGGAGGTCCTTTCACTCGAATGCAGCCTGATTTCATTGAAATGCCCTCATGTAACAGGCTAACATATGTACTGGTGATTGTCTGTTTTCACGTTGGGTGGAGGCTTACCCGACCAGAAGGAATGATGGAGTTACTGTAGCAAAACTGCTACTGAGAGAGTTTATTCCTAGGTTTGCTTTCCCAGTAACGATTGAATCAGATAGAGGAACGCATTTCCAGAATGAAATTATAAAATTGATTTGTGAAGCATTGAATGTACAACAAAAACTGCATTGTGCCTACCGACCAGAAGCTTCTGGAGTGGTGGAGCAGATAAATGGCACCATAAAAAACAGATTGGGAAAAATGTGTTTGGCCACAGGTCTGAAATGGCCAAATGTCTTGCCTCTGGTCCTCATGACAATTAGGTCAATTCCTGATAGGAGCACTGGTCTGAGTCCCCATGAAATTATCATGGGTAGAGCAATGAGACATGTTTTAATTTCTGTCAACAAACTACTGCCTATATCTGATGACTTCGTCTTGGATTATTGCAAAGGATTGGCTGATATGGTACATTCTGTGTTTCATCAGGTTGGACCAAATGCGACCACTCTTGAAAAAAGCCAGCTCATGTCTTGAGTCCTGGAGATTGGGTACGCATCAAAGTACACAGAAGGAGAAATTGTCTGGTTCCACGCAGGGGGAAACCAAGTCAAGTGATTCTGACCACAACGACTGCTGTGAAGTGTGCAAAGGTAAAGAATTGTATTCATGCCAGTCACACTCTTCGAGTCCCCAGTCATCAGGCAGCATCAGATACCCGCTCTGAATCAGAAGAGACAAGAACAAGACAAAACCCAGGAGCAGGCGAAGCGGATTTGAGTCAAATTATGGGGCAAGAGAATATACCACTAAGAAGACGACTTTACATTTCTGATACCGGTTCTGAATCAGAGACAGAACAAGTGGGAATAGAAGAAAGAATAAATGAGAACACTGGAGAAACTGAACCAGAAATCTTTGATAAGGAAGTCCCAAGTACAAGCACAAGAGAAATTCCACCCGAAATCATAGAAATAGAAGGTGAGGCATTAGATACAGAGATTGAGGGTAAGATAATTGCGGAAGACCCCCGAGGAGTGTAGGGAGAACACACACCCAGGTAGAAAAAGGGACAGTTAGTCAGCAGGAAGTTTGCGTGGAAGAAACACGAGGAGGGATAAATGTAGATAGTGAACCTGAGGTCCCGAGGATAAAATCCAAAGAAAGTAAAAGCCAGACTAGTACAGAATCTGAAGAAAGTGAAGAAGAAAACAAAGGGGGAATAACTTGGAAAACGGAGCGAGAAGGGAAAGGAACAACATTAATGAGGCCGTCAAAAGAAGAAATTTGGCCCAACAAACTCAAAAGATTGAGATACCGATTAACCAGAATAAAATCTTCTAATGCTGAACAAGTGAATGAAGTATCTAGTCAAGAGAAATCAGAAGACACTGATCAGAAACACTTGCAAGGAGCAAAGAGGATAAAGAAACCGAACCAGAAGTCCAAGTCACCGGAATGGACATATGTGGCACTTCCTGATATACAAGAGGAAGCAGATAGCCAAGGAAGTCTAGGAGTGACTGTGCAGGAAGTGGTTGAAGAAGAAGAAGATTCGGAAATCCTGAGAGTTATCTTGTCTGATATCAGAAAAGAAACGGATGACCAGGAAGTTCTGAACCAAGATTGTGAACTTAAAGACAAAGACGATTCATGCATGGATTGAAATGACAAAGAAAATCATACGGAATTGAAATTCGGACAAGGCACGTGACCAGAAAAGAACCAAGTAGGCAATCAAAGACTTAGGTTTAGGCAAAGGTAAATTGTTGAAGAAAAGAGGCTAAGTCAAAAGACACTGATCATTGCCGAAATGGCAAACAGAGAAAATAGGAAACCTACATGGGTTTCTCCGAAAATGGTGTAAAATGTGTTTTTGTTGTACAGGATTACTAATGCTTGTCTGGATCATATTAGCAATAACAATTTCATTTAGAGTAACATTTGAAGATATAGAAAAACACACCAAAAACAGGACTAATGAGGGAAAGGTTGATGAAAGTCATGTTACAAAACTGGTAGATAGAACAAAACGTCACAAGGATAAGCCCATAAATGATTTTTCTAATGTTTTTTCAAGGTTGCTGTACGAGTATGTAAAGACTATGGAGGTTAGGGACTGCTACGTCTGCATGCAGTTACCTGCATCAGTATCATAAGGTGTCACTTATCATCACCTTCCTTTGACATATGGGATAACTTGTAGTGTCTTAGCTAGTTTGTTTTATAAAACAGAAAAATTAGAATACTGTTACACGGACGTAGATATGTTTTCTCACAGATACCTGTAGTTCCTGAACTAAACAAGGTGATTCCTGGTAGAGCATTAGGTGAATTATTTCTGCTAACAATAGAGTTAACTTTAGAAGAAGTGTTTAAGAATAATCTTACTTGTAGTTTGAGAAAAGAAGAGAAAACCTTCCTGGACATGGTAGAGGGAAGGTGAGTTAAGAAGCAAAGGAAAGTGTCTGGGGAAAAGATGGAAACAACATTTTGGGATGTTAGAAAGGAAAATCATTTAAAGCGAGAAACAAATCCAGCAATGGCTATAGATTGGCCCCAGAAAGGGAAATTGTGCATCAGTAGAGATAATACTGTCTATGATAATTATTTTGTAGGTGCGAGTGAATGCCATGACTTATATAAAATCATGGGAGGATGAGGATTTAAAGGAGGAAATGATCCGGTATTCCCTGGAATATATTACATCTGTGGGAACAGAGCTTATTATAGGTTACCGGACCACTGGTATGGAACATGTTACCTAGACCTGGTCTTCCCAAAAATATTTCATGTGGGAAGGGAAGAGGACGGTTTGCATGAAATAGGTAGGCACCTAACACGAATAAGGAGGGAAAGTTGTTCAGAAATTATAGGTGATATTTTTGGAGCACTGATACCAGCAGTTGGAATATCTCTGAATGTGCATAAAATCAGAAAATTGTCTACAGTTGTGGATCGTTAATCATCCAGCACAGGGTTCTTAATGGTGAATACCGAAATGGTTGCCATGAGAGCTATGATTATGCAAAATCGACTTGCCCTTGACATTATATTGGCCAAAGAGGGAGGAGTCTGTGGAATACTGAAAGTGCAACATTGTTGTGCTTACATTCCTGACAAAAGTCAAAACCTAAAGAAATACATTAAGAATATAACTGATTTGCATGAAGAAATCGTTCCAGTGGAGGTTGAAAGTGTTTGGGAGAAACTTGGGAGCAGTTTTTCTACTATTAAGAATTTATTTACAAAATTAGGTAGTTCTTTTGTGGGTAAAATACTGATGATATCTGTGACCTTGGCGATTATATTAGTGTTAATATTGAGACTAGGATGTGTGTGCATAAAAAGAAGAAAATTACAAAATAAGATAAAAAGAGAATTTAAGAAAAGAAAAGAGAAGGAAATAAGAGAACGAAAGATAGAAGATATAGAATTAGAAGAGTTGCAAGAGAACATGTACAAGAAAACAAAAGAGAATTATATGGGAAACACTATGATGTAACCTAACAAATGCAAGGGAACTGAGTAACCATTTCCGTAGAAAAATGTAGAAAACTTAGTGATTAGTGGTGATGTTAAAAATCACCAAAGGGGGGATTGATGGAGCAGGTAAAACAAAATGTTGTATACCTCCTCTATTTTGCATGAAATTATTTATGTAATCATTCTAAAAATTAACTCATACTAATCAGTTTGAAGTGAGATAATTTTAACCAACCCTTACACCTTGATAAACACAAGATACACGTGGGACTAAAATGCTAATTACAAGGCAGAACAACGCATTAATTCACTGTGGTACGCTAACTAACCTTAGATTGTGGTGAAATATAAAATTGCATGATTTATGTTGCTTTTGTGATGGTTTGTGCTTTCAGTACTGCAGAATGGTGAGTATTATTGCTTTAAATGTTACTACAAGCTAGGAAAATAGTAATATACATTGGGATTAGAGTGGGAATAAACATTAGAATCTTCATTTCTATATTTTAATTACTGTTATGTCTGTTTCTGCTTAAGTTGGCATTCGGGCCTGCTAGGCCGCAGTACTTAAGATGGAGCTCCTGTGAAACCGCCGTCATGTGAGTGCGATAACTTCTGCGCAGAATTGGATGGCTCTGGAGATCTCCAAGTGACCTCAGCCCCTACGACATCGTGTTCCTTGTCAAGGATAGGAGCATGGAGGGTTGCCAAGTGATGAACGGTGTGAACCACCAAGGGGACAATGGAAGACCTGTACAAGGATGCTTGCTTGTTATTACTTCGGAACTTTCGCCTGTGAACCGGAGGGATAAAATACATTTTGAGCTTTGCTATGCCAAGTCTCATGGAAAACCAGTTGGTCATGGGAAACTTTTGAGAAATTGCAAGTTGACCCGGACTGGCCAATCGGAACAGTTTCTACCACTAAATTGTTGCATGTTGATCTGAAGTAATAGGGAAAAAGGGTAGAAAAGACCCTCATCCGCCCAAGGGGGTGGTTCACTGGGCTGATCGTCGATGGCGTTGGGTCTACGTTGAGCTGATGAAGATTTCCATGGTTTACCTTGGGTTTCTTTGATTTTCGGGAAGTTATTTCATCTGATGGTTTGATTATTGCTGTGGGTTCGACATTTTATCCCGGAGATTTTAGCAGAGACTTTGAACAATCCTCTGTGTGATCGGAAGGTCGCCAACGTTTAATATTTGGTAACTATTAACACATTTCTAAATCTATGCTCATGTACCAAAGATTCGATTTTCTTCTTGAAATAAATTATGTTATAATCTGTAGTGCCTTAATGCTAATGCAGAGCAAATTATTATTAGATAAACACATTTAGATTAATAAAAAATGAGTTTGTGATTCTTTGAGTACCGAAATAATCAAATGTTTCCTAGGCTTTAATTGTGTTTTAGCTGGTTCTAAATCACCATCAACCAGTCCAACTAATGGGTCCGTCGACCAAGTGGTGAAGTGCCTTGATGTTAAGGTCAGGATTCCATAGGTGCAGATGTATATAATGTATATAATGTAAAGAAATGTAATCCTGATAGGTAATAAGGTACCCACATGTCCAGCGCTTTTTCTCCTGTGTACAGATCCGAGTGAGACGAGTGCGTGTTGGTGTTATGGGCCCCACCAATGAATGAGTGTATGGATGAGTGGTTGTGATGACGAGTCTGTGACATAGGGAGAATGTGTAAATTTGCCCTTTCCCGCTGGAGCAGTAGTTATTGCAGATATTTACTGGTAACTGCAAAAAGGCAGAGGCAGCCAATTAAACACACCCAATAGATGAACAGTAGTTGAAAGACACATTAGAAGAAGAGTCAAATAACGTTTTCTAAAAGAAAGGATGCAGCAAATAGGGGTGAATATCAGCTACCGAAGCAAGTTATGGCTTTGTCAGGGTCAGTCTGTAAAGGTTGACAAGTGTTTCAGCAAGAGAGAGAATAGCAATTGACAAACCAACGAATGATGACAGCTACAGGGAGAGAGAGAAAAGGTTGTCCGTGAGAATATCTAGAACAAAAATATTGTCTCACATAGGTATCGTTTACAAAAATGGCACTTCACTGGAGATATATTTTCAGTGTTTAACGTCAATGGAGCTGTACTTTTGCGTACATTATCTAGGGCACAATATGTTTGCAGACGATAATTCAGCCACAATAGTCTGGTACCGTGAAGAGACGAAGAGCATCACTAAGAGGAATGTATGAAGAAGGAGGAATACAATAGACTGTTTCTTGAATGGCTATGCTGCTAGGTGACAATCCCAACATGTTGTTTCCATTGTGCTGTTAATCATTCTATAACCGTCACTCTGCAAAGGCTAAAATTACAAATCACATGTCCAATGAAAGAAACAACGAGTTGACTCGTGTTAATCCACAGCAAACTCTGTTACAAGTATTCAACAAAGCAAATCGAGCACATCAATTGCCATGTCGGTCAATCTACTTCTTTCTAGGTTCATGTCGAGTTTGGTATAAGCCCTGATTTTGTTTCCTCCATTCTTCAAAACAGAGAAATGCACTTTCCTATCATGTTTTTTTCAAAAAAGGATGTTTTTTTGCAGGAAAGCATGCAGTGACAATTTATCATGACTGCAGCGTGATCTGTTCGAATTCTGTCATTTCCTAAGAATGAGACATTTTTATTTTTTTCCCATTTTAAAAAAATTTGTATTTGAATAGGTGAAAAACGGAGTCGCAAATTCATATAGAACAACAATATTTTTCACAGCACCAAAAACAATCACATGGCGTTTCTTCAATCAAAAACCTCTACAATAGCAGGCAAAATATATTTTGTGCAAACAATGGAATACTGTGATCCCGACAAAAGTACAATCTGATGAGTAGCCCGTATAAAGTGCAATTATGTTTTTTCAGTCCTACATCATACGCTACTATTTTAGTTTATAATATTACTTTTTTTCTATCAATATACTAAAATTGATAGATAGCCGCTTCACAAATCACCTCTGAAATGGCAGCTACAGTAATACGTAAAACATTATGATAGTATAACTTTCACAGAAAGTGCATTTTGCAAAACAGGTAAGTTCATCATTTAAAAAATGCAAGTACAGCTTTTTCTATCCTACAACATATGCTATTATTTTAGTTTATGAGATTACTTTCTTGTAATCAAAAATTCATACCTAGCAGTGGCAATAGAAACAAATATTGGTGATATTTTTTCAGATGATAAACCTCATATGAGGATCCGAACAGCACCAGTGTTAATGATGGTATCATTTGTACTGATAGCGATTTTTAATAGCTTCAAACACTTCTACCCAAAATCGCTGTATATGGCGGCAGTGAAAAAATACATGATTCCAGGCATCTAAAACATTGCTCTGAAAGGAGTGGGAACATTTTATGCAGCCTTTTTGGTGTATAATAAGTCAACCATCCAGACAAGCTAGAACAGAAAGCCTATCATTTTGCAGTTGGCAGCTCTTCACCCCACTTCACTTAATACCTGCCACTCTTTAATATTAAATCTATATCTTGTTTCTTTTTCTAATTTTAACAAGAATGGATCAATCTCTTTCTGTTCCCCCATCTGGCGTAGGAGAGAGTACTAACTACCCACTCCTAGTAATTTATTCTCATACATTTGCGAAAGTAACTGTGGCATCCTGGAGTTCTATGCCTGTTGCTATGTACTTTAGAATGTTATGATGTAAATAGCAGGGACTGTTCATTGATAGCTGAGGACTGTAACCTGAAGCAGCTGTTGTGCTTGCTGTCCGTGGATGGGATCCTTTCTTGGAATAAACCTACTTTTACTATGAATTCGGAGTAACCCTCATTCTTACACTTGGCGACAGAGGATGGCTACGGAAGGATCCCAACACTAACGCAAGAAGGACGTTCTCAAGTTCAAAGATCAAAGATTTGTTCTTC
Source organism: Triturus cristatus (assembly GCF_964204655.1). Classification (NCBI taxonomy): domain Eukaryota; kingdom Metazoa; phylum Chordata; class Amphibia; order Caudata; family Salamandridae; genus Triturus; species Triturus cristatus. The sequence continues at coordinate 651,130,641 of NC_140594.1, forward strand.
TACGTTTCAAAGGTACTGTTTTTAAAATTTTAAAAAAAAGAAGGCAGGAAAATCATCTTTCCGCTTGATTTCTGGCTGTTTGATTTGCATCTCAGTTCATTGAATGAGAAGCTGCACTCTCAAGCAACGCAACGCTCCTGATGCGCTTTTAAAAATCGTTACGTTATCTAGTGACTTGCACTCCTGTTTAACACCGCTTTTGTAACCGTTGTGTTGTTTACACCGATACTAATCGTTTCCGGCCATTTGCATGTGCAATTTTTCGTTGGTTTAATACGGCATTAATTGGCGGTTGGAGAAAGGAGGGGCGAAACGGAATTGTTTATCATTGAATCCCTACCTTGGAACTTCAATACATGGCCCTCGAGCGGCGTAGCTGAGTTCGACTGATGTTCTCTACTCGGCTTCATTCTACTCATCACTGAGTTCGAGCGGCGTCTCCCCGGCGTCTCTGCCTCCATTGTTGCTGGTGTCTGAACTGCGCGCTGATCACGTCATTCCGTCACTAAGCGTCCTGTTGCCACCGCAACCTTCACGCTTAACACGTCGACGTGACGGCCATCTTGGAAAACTCCAAAACAACGCAGTGAATTTCTTGTTCTTGGTGCAAAGTGACGAAACGTGTGCAGTAATTAATATGTGCTCGGAGGTACATCGAAGTGGATGCTGGTGTCAAATCTCAATTTTTCTAAGTTAATACCTGCTCGGAGATACAACGAAGCGGACGAAGGTTCAACATCACAGGTATTTCCTTGTGTGTCACACCAGTGATACACACACTTGTATTTGACACTACGTTGCTCTTTTCAACAGTGACATGCTCACTTAAGCATGTCAAGCCAGTGAAGGAACAAGAAATATTGTGAAACTTTATTATTACACAGTGTGTTACAACCACAGTACAAATATTTCTTTCCTATGTTTTGTTGAATGCTCTATGAGTAATGCTTAGTTAAGCAGTCTGAGGGTCACAATAATTTTCTTTAATGTTCATTTAGTCTACATTTGTTATACAATATGCAGAATGTTACTGCACCTCCGTTCTTCTTGTCATCTCCTGGTGATCCACCCATTAGATGGCAAAAATGGCGCAAGGTCTTTGAGCGATATGCTAGGGTATGTGGGGCTTCGTTAGGTGCGGAAAGGAAAACAGCGTTACTTCTTCATTGCTTAGGCTCGGAAGGTCAGGACGTATTTGATCACCTTCCTGAGCTTGAGGATCGCACTCTCAATGAATATGAAATATGCATAGCAAAATTGGACAAACACTACTTGCCTAAAGTCAGCACAATACTTGAGAGGTACCATTTTGGTCGCAGATCGCAATTAGATGATGAAAGCATCGAGAATTACATAACTTCTCTTAGGAAGCTGGCTTCTTCCTGTAAATTTGCTGCCACTCTGGATGAGCGGATACGGGACCAATTTATGTTAGGCTGCAACATTGAGCGAGTTAGAGAAGAGTTGTGGCAGAAAGATGAACCGACACTAGATGATGTGATAGTCATCGCCAAAAGGATTGAGCACTCAATAAAATGTGTAGATGTTATTAAGAAAAATGGTGATGTTAAAGGGAAAAGCTCGGTTCAAGCAGTTAAAGGTAACATGAAAGAAGAGGTAGAACACAAAGAGGTCAAGAAGAGTGGAGTATCTAATGAGCCACAGGGTAAATTCAATTTGTCTCTAGTCAAATGTTTTCGCTGTGGGAAAATGGGTCACTTCGCTAATGATAAACATTGTCCCGGCTGGAAAGCCACCTGCAGCAAATGTAAGAGGAAGGGACATTTATCCATAGCATGTAAAGCAAAAAGTTACAAAGGCAAGATCAATGAAGTTGATTATGATGTTGATGATGATTTTGTAACTTTTGAAGATGTAGACTGTGGCCAAATTCAGGTTCAAGTCATACAAAATGGGGAAAGAAAAAATTGTCCGACGGATGAGATTCTTGTTGAAGGGAAACCAACTAAAGTCCTTTTCGATTCTGGGGCCAAGATCACCATAATATCAAAGGCATTTTATCTCAAGGAAATGAAACATAAAACTAAAATTTTTCATCCAGACATTAGACCGTATGCCTATGGTGGTGAACCAATACACTTATTTGGCTATTTCTGGGGCCTAATAGATTATAAGAACAGGTTAACTAACGCAAAAGTGTATATTTCGCAAAAGGGTGATAGCATACTAAGTTGGTTTCACCAAAAAGATCTGGGGGTGATCTTAGATCCTAATTCCTCACCATCTATCATTCTAAAAGAGAATTTCCAATCTAAATCAATCTCAAGCATCCATCAAATTTCTGACAATGAATTCTCACGCATGTTGAGGGAGAAATTCCCTAAGGTTTTTTGTGCTAATTTAGGTTGTCTTAGGGGCTACATTCATCACATTCGCTTAGTCAAGGATGCGAAACCTGTTTGTTGTAAAGTACGCAATGTCCCAGTTGCCGTTAGAGAAAAGGTTAAAGCTGAACTGGTGAGACTTAAAGCAGAAGGAGTTATTGAGGAAGTTGAGGCAACGCAATGGATTGCTCCGGTTGTGGCTGCACAAAAATCTGATGGCTCTCTCCGTTTGTGTGTGGACCTCAGAGAATTGAATAAGAATGTAATTGTTGATCGGTTTCCCTTACCAAAAATAGCTGACATGCTAATGTTGTTAAAAGGGGCAAAAGTGTTCAGCACACTAGATCTGAGATCAGCATATCATCAGATTAGATTGGATGAGGATTCAAAAGATTTGACTGCTTTTGTCACTCCTTATGGAACATACAGGTTTCTTAGGCTTCCGTTTGGTTTGGTATCAGCTGCGTCGGTGTTTCAGAGGGCTTTGGAGAATGTGTTGGAAGGCCTAAGTGGTGTCAGAATTTATCAGGATGACATATTGATCTTTGGAGTGGACAATAAGGAGCATGATGCTAGACTCTTAGAGGTGTTGAGCAGACTTGATGATTTTAGTTTGACTGTTAAGATTGACAAATGTAAGTTTAGGAGAAGTTCCATTGATTATCTTGGCCATACTATCTCAGAAGGTGGCGTATTGCCGAAAGAGGGTTTGATCACCTCGATACAAAGAATGGCCTCTCCAACTAATAAGGAGGAATTAATGAGTTTTTTAGGAATGGCAGAATATTATAGTAAATTTGTTCAGGATTTTGCCTCGTTGTGTGTTAATATGAGAGCTTTATTGCGCAAGGGTTGTGAATTTGTTTGGAATGACGCGTGTGAAAAGGAGTTTTGTTTTCTTAAACAGAAGTTAAACTCAGCCCCCAAGTTAAGCAGCTTTGACCCTGACAAAAAATCGATTCTAATAACTGATGCCAGTCTGAAAGGCCTGGGAGCAGTTCTTCTTCAAAGAGCAGATGGCAAGGATGACGTTATCTTATTTTTGTCGAGGAGTTTAAGGGGAGCAGAACAGAGATACTCAGTAGTGGAAAGAGAAGCTCTGGCTATTTACTGGTCTGTGAAGAAACTCAAAAATTTACTGTGGGGTAGTGTTTTTGAAGTCAGGACAGATCACAAGCCGTTGTGCGAAATTTTCAAGAAAAAGGGCATTGATGCTGTCTCTAGTAGAATCACTAAATGGGTTGTGGGCCTACAAGATTATAATTTTGACATCAAGTATCTTCCTGGGGTAGAGAACAAAGTGGCTGATGCACTTTCTCGCCTTGTTCTCGAAGATGATATGGGAGATGAAGATGAGCATGAGCAAGATGAGGAATTAGTGTGTGTTATTGAAGAAAACATCATTGACAAAGTGAGATGGGAGGAAGCTCTTCAGGCTGACGTTGATCTAAAGAAAGTACTGGAGTGTATTAATGTAGGCTGGAGAGTTAAACCCAAAGGTAACGAAATCTTAGAGAGGTTTTGGCATGTCAAGGATCAACTGTCTGAACAGAATGGTCTTCTTGTTAGAGGCATGAGACTTGTCCCTCCAAGTTCCATTAGGGAAGAGCTTATTTCACTGGCTCACATAGGACATTTAGGAATTTCTAAGACAAAAGAAAGACTGAGATTAGCCTATTGGTGGCCCGGAATGGATTTACAGATTGAAAGGAAAATTAGGGACTGTATTGATTGTGCGTTAAGTGAGAGAGTAGCCAAACCTAAGGTACAGCCCATGGTCATAAGAGATCGTCCTGATGGACCATGGAAAGAAGTAGGGTTAGACATTGTTGGTCCCATTTGTCACGCTAGTACAGAATGGTATATACTGGTTCTTGTTGATTTTTATTCCAGGTGGCCAGAAATAGCTATCACTCGTGGAATTGAGACGAAGCATGTCATATCGTTCCTCGAAAAGCTCATTGCTAGGGAAGGTATACCTGGCAGCATTCTTACGGACAATGGTGTCCAATTAGTTTCTAGGGAAATGGAGGTGTTCTTGTCTAAACATGGCATTAGACATAAAAAATCCTCACTGTATCACCCAGAGACAAATGGGATGGTTGAGAGGTTTAATCGTGTACTCAAGGAAACCATTGAGATGGCTAAGTCGTCTAATTTAGACTGGCGCCCTGAAGTTTGGAAGAAAGTGGAAGTCTATAGATTGTCACCACATGCTGTCACCAAAAGAACGCCTTTTGAGCTCTTTAGAGGTAGGTGTGCCAATACTATTGTTACTCCCCCATGGGTTAATGAAATGCAACCGGACAGATTTAGTGAAAATGAGAAAAGTGATTGGCAGCTGGCAGAGTCAAAGAAAATTGAGAATAGAAAGGTAATTCATGATTTAAGGAAAAATGTGAAGGAAACAGTGGTCAAGGTTGGAGATTGGATTTTAATAAAAAATCCTTCAAATAAAAAGTCTTCTACAGCATTTTTGAAGCCAATTCAGGTCATTAAGATTTTCAACAATGCTGTTAAGACTGCTGATCACCGCATTTGGAATTTGAACAGGGTGGTGGTGGTTAGAAAAGAGTTTGCTTCTAAGTCTAACCATTCCCCTGGCCTGTCAGCTTCAACCCAGAATGCACCCAATGTGTCAGCTCCAACCCAGAATGCACCCAATGGTATTCGGAAGTCTTCCAGGGTATCTCATTCTCCAAAGTATTTAAGTGATTTTGTCAAATAAGTTATACCAGACTGTTTTCCTGGTTTTTGCTGTAAGTAGGCATTTACACTTTGTAATTTACTTTGTTCTTTTGGAAATGTACATTTGTTTTGTTATTTATTAGGAAGGGAGATGTGTGGCATCCTGGAGTTCTATGCCTGTTGCTATGTACTTTAGAATGTTATGATGTAAATAGCAGGGACTGTTCATTGATAGCTGAGGACTGTAACCTGAAGCAGCTGTTGTGCTTGCTGTCCGTGGATGGGATCCTTTCTTGGAATAAACCTACTTTTACTATGAATTCGGAGTAACCCTCATTCTTACAGTAACATTAATGCCAAAGTATTTTACATTACATAGTTATCTCTTAGAAAACTAGTCATTTGGTTAAAACTAAAACAGAGGGCTGCAATCTGACAGCCCACCTGCTGTTCCAGCATATCCGAGGTAATCAGGTTTCTTAGTTTATAAAAACCACCCAGTCGTACAAACCCTAAATTCTTCCATGAACATAGAATCCCTTAAGAAAACTGTAACCCCCAGCATTCACAATCTGAAATTTCAATAAATGTGCGACATGCAGGAATTTTACGTACTTTCAAAAAATGATTGGATAAGATAAAGCAAATCCACTATTGTCCTATACCTCGTTTTTTTCTGCAGTTTAGGAGAACGGAGAAAGACAGGCAATTCAATTGCACATTCGGACAGCATTATATTAAGAATAAAATTATCAAATGTAGAGGGTGATGTGAGAAATTGGCCTGATATATGATGTCACTAGTTCTAGTGTACACCTTGTATCAGTCCAAACAACCCTTATGGTGATTGGTTGTAAAGTCAAGCTTATAGACCAGCTATCCTAGTGGTAGCATGGACAAGAGCAGTCTTAGGCTAAACTCTGTATGGCATGTGAAGCCAGCTGTTATACCATATGTAACCCCTTGAATACCAAATGAAAGGACACCACAACAGATATATATAAAAATAGAATGTATTTATTCTAGGCAAAATACCCTCAGCACTCTTTATGAGATTCGAGGTAAGTACAACACAGGCATACATTAAGTCACACAGGTAAGTAATACAGTTAGGCCCTAGGGGCCACGCAAACCATATACTAAGTAAGTGGTATAAGAACCACTGTCACGAACACAGGATAGGCCTAGGGAATCGCTGGGGATACACTACACTACCAAAGGTTAGGAAGTGGGAGGCCCACGGGATTCAGGTGCAGAGTGGAAACACTCACGCGTAATGCGTAAAAGTCAATAGAAATAGTAGTTAATAGAAATTAACAGTTTTAGGACACTCTGGAATAGCTAGGAGTTCGAGACTTGGAAACTAGACCCTAGGATAGTCAATACCCTTGTGAGCACCGGAGTACTCAAGTTACCTAGCCCACGGGCTGCGGGTGCATAGGTGTGAACTTGCGTCGGGTTTCGTCGTTGACTCCTATGGATGCCTGAAGGAAAGTTGCTGACAGGCAGTCAGTGAAGAGTGTCCGGTGGATCCCAAGGATGGAATCAAGAAGGAAGGATACCTGCAAGCAGAAGGGACAGAGTCTAGGTCACCAGCCAGGAGCCGGGAAGGAACCAGGAAGGAACCAGGCGATGTCGTGCAGATGCAGGTGAAGAGGTGAAGCTTGTCGCAGCAGCCACGGGTACCAGGAGACGTCGAGGACGACCAGGAACAGGACCAGGAGGCGAGCTGTCCCACGAAGGCTCTTGCTGTCGGCGGCGTCGATGTCGAGTTAGGACCCAACAAGCCTTGGCAAGCGGAACCCACGCAGAATGGAGGACTTGCTTCTGGTGCAGACCAGGAAGGTCTGGGGTGCTTCTCTTTCACAGAGGGCCGAGTGCCAGTCTGGAGGAGCCGGTCCAGCAAGGTGAAATCAAAGGTTCGTCGTCGCAGAGGTTACTAGCCAACGGGCCAGCAACCGGACAACATGTCGAGCAACTCAGGTGCAGAAAGGCCCCACGCAGAACACGTGAAGTGTGGGGAGCTGATCTTCTTTGCAGATGGTGCTCGGGATGGGGGCTTCTCAATTCCCCAAGCACAGCCTCGAGGAAGCCTCAGAAGTCGCGCTAGTCAGGTACTAGCCACTTTTCCCAAGTCGCCGGTCCCACGTCCCTCGTCCCTCGTCGCCTCCACGGGTCTCAGCTTTGCTGTAGAGGTGGATCTGGTTCAGAGGTGTCTGGAAGTCTCGGCGCTGGTCAGTCTCTGCAGTCGTCCCTCGTAGGATCAGTCGCAAAGCAAGCAGCAGTCGCTGGATGGTGCCTGGTTGCCCAGGGTGGTCACTCCTTGGCCACAAGGGAGATTTCTTCAGTCTTCTTCCTGAGGTCGAATGTCGAAGGTCCAGAGTTTCTGTTCAAGTTGCAGATTCAGGATAATCTAATCCTGCAGGGCTCAGCTACCTACTGATATACTGGGCTAGTGGGCTGGGCTACCTGCAAGGTCCCTCCTATGGGTGGGACCAGGAAGGGGAGTGGTTACACCCCCTTTCCTTTGTCCAGTTTCGCGCCAGAGCTGGGGCTGGAGTGCCCCAGCGCCGGTTTGAACTGGACTATGCATGGAGCACCTTGTGTGCCCCAGGCATGTCTCATTCCTTTCAGCCCTCCCTGCCCCAATACACTAAAGTCTGTCTGGGGAGGTGCTAGCACCTCCCCAAGCAGGAAACCTATTGTCCAGGCCTCCCTGGCTGGGAGGGCTCCCAGCTGCAGGAGGTCAGACTCGTGTCTGTGGCAGCAGCATCCATTTTGTGATGCTGAGGCTTTGGTCAGAGTTAAACAGCAAAGTAGGATTTTAACATGTCTCTCCTTCTAGAAGGCGGGAATAATATCCTCATCACCAGAAATGGTATGGGGGTATTATTCCAAAGTGTTAGACACCTTACACAACATGTTTTGATAAAGCCAAACCATAGTTACCATAACCGTTTAAGATTATAAGGTACTTTAAGAGTATATGGTAGGCTATATCATAGAACAGTTATAAGGACATGGTTCCGAAAGCTGCAGACAGGCTCAGCTCATGCTAGAGCACCATCTCACATGTTACCAAGCACTCTGCCTCCAGGGTTGTTAAGGCCTGCCCTAGGAGTGGCTCACAGGTACACATGTGTCTATTTTAAGGGTAGATAGATATAGGTATACTATATCTAAGCAGGGGGTGATTACACGACCTTGCCCCAGCTGAGTGATCAGCCAGTTGTGTCTGATTGGAAGGCCAGGCCAGGGGTGGCATAATACATGATGCAGCCCCTGGGAGGCCTAGGGTACACCTATGCCCTGGGTACCTAGGGTACACTGTACAGGGTCCAATAAGGTGACCCTTACCAATTAGGTATGTACCTAGGGTACATGGAGTCCATTTTAAAGAGAGAGCAGACAGCCTGAGACCCTGAATGGCAGGATCTCAGGCCAACTAAGTCGAAAAACCAGATAGACACTAGGCAAAAAGTTGGGGGTAACCATAGTCAGATATCCACCTTCCTACAGGTGACATCGCTAGCTGAACTATTGAATTAACCTGTGCTGCCTGGTAGTATATTTCGAAATTCAGGAGGGCTAAACCCCCTGTGATTTATCTAATTAGAGTGTCAGAAGTTTAACTCTTGGCTGCTTATCAGCCCAAATAACATTTTGAATCGAATTATTACATCTAATTCCTTGACATAAGATTTGGGTATTTTAAGAGGAAGATTAATGAATAAAAATAATGGTAAAATGGACTATTTAATAATTGAAACTTGACCAATTGATGACGGAGGAAGCGAGAACCAATCAAGTAAAAGCTTATTCACTTTTTTGAGAGTATTACCATAACTGAGCGCAAAAAATTGATCATAATTATTTGTCACATATATCACCAGATACATAATGGATTGAAATGATACCCATTGCAAGGACAGTGGCAGGCACTATATTTAAATTAAACAGCAAAATCTCAGTCTTGGCTTGATTTGATCTATAGCCCCCTATGCGCATAACAGCTTGTATTTCTTCAAATGCATTTTGGATGTGTGCCGGATCTGCTTGAAAATATAAGATGATGTCATCCACAAACAATTTGATTTTAGCCATCTCACTCAGAGGAGATAAAACCTGCGGATTGTTATGAATTTTAATTGCCAGGGTTTCTATAAACAGCGAAAACAGGAGAGGGGACAACGAGCATCCCTGCCTGGTCCCTCATCTAATCCTTACTACCCCTGCTTCTTCTCTATTTATCACGATTTTAGCCTCCGCTCCTACATAGAGCTCTTGTAGCATTTTGACCAACTGTGAGGGAAACCCACATTTTGTAATATGAAAAACAAGGCTTTCCAGTCAACAAGTTCAAACACCTTTTCCGCATCAAAATAGACACCTTGACCTTGCTAACTGACAGGTAATCAATAGACTGCTTTAAAGAAGATGTATTCACTGCCATTAATCTATGTGATAAAAACCAGTTTAATCTCTATGGACCTCATGTTGTGCACACGAGGCCAATCTTGTTGCCCAAATTTTCATGAATAATTTATAATCTACCATTTAGTAGACTGGTGGGACAGTATGGGTTAGGATCCCTTGGGTCCTAATCTTTCTTTACAAACATACCACAACAGCTTCCTTGAATTTTTTTGACATAGCCATCCCGTCCTTTATTTGATTTTAAAATGTTGTCACAAAAGGTAGGAGCGCTTTCTGAAAGGTCTTATAGACTTCTACAGGAATTCTACAATTTCCCGCTGCTTTTGCATTGGCAATATTTTTGAGTGCATTTATAACATCTTTTAGGACAATTTGTTTAATAAGGGAATACCTCTAACTATCCAAAATACTAAGTATCTGCAGAGGTTCAAAGTACCGTGAGAGCAATCTGAAATCAATATCTTGCGCATCTTCATCAATATTTGTAAAATGATTAAGAAATATCTTGGCAACCTTCTCCTTAGTGTCCTCAACAATAGCTGTTTTATGATCCCTAATCAGAACAATTGCATTTACACTATTTTGGACTTTAGTAGTCCAAGCCAAATATCTTCCTATATGTTGGCTTTCCTCATGTACCTTTTGTTTTATAGGCCTTACTACCTATAATTTACTCCAACTTAAAAAAATCCTTCAATTGCTCTTTAGATATGACCAGATCCTGCTGCAGAGCATTTATCTGAAACTCTGAACTAGCCAAATCCAACTTATACCTGAATTTTTCTATCTCTGCCTGGAATGCTTGTATTTTTAGTACTCGCTGCTTATTTACTGAAACCTTATACCCAATAACCTGTCCTCTGAAAGTAGCTTTGAAAGCTTCCCAGACAGAGAATAATGAGGCTGAATTCTCATTGACTTCGAAAAATTCAGAATAAAAAGCTGCATTTCTTTGAACCATCCTGGACCTTCAAGTAAAGATTTATTGAACTGCCAACGCCATCTATTTTTCGCCCCAACTCGCTCTAATTTGACTATTGTGGAAACTTCTGAGTGATGGGATAACAAGTTTATACTTATCTCCGACTCACCCCTTTCTAACCATTTATCAACCAGAAAAAAATCTATACAAGAAGCCGACTTAAACCAAGAGGAATAACAAGTGAATTGTGAATAGCCTAGATGGTCATGGCGCCATGGATCTATAAGAGTCATGTTCTGTTTCATCCTATTTACCAATTTCATTGTTTTGGGTTTTAACTGTTTCTCTGTTTAATTTGATATATCTTACCTAATATCTTTGATATAGTTAAAATCCCCTCCTAAGACTATGGACCCTCCAATGAGATTAATAAATCATACATTTGCTGCAAAGCCTCAATTTTGTTGAATATGGGGCCATAATAATTCAAGAGATTTAACACTGGCCCTTCAACCTTGACCTTAAGCCCGATCAATCGGCCATGACGATTCTGGCTGATTTGCTGTACTTCCCAATTCTGTATACTAGAGAGTATTTTGTCAATCCCGCGAACAGCAGTATTAGCTGACGCAAAATAAGCTTGAGTATATTTTTTGGGCAAAGACACTTTGGGAGTATTTGACCTGAAGTGAGTTTCCTGAATAAATAAGATCTAAGGGGAAAAGGATGACAGCCAGTTTAATATAGGACCTGCTTTTCGATTGTTCAACAATCCATTCACGTTACACATGATTATCTTGATGCTCTGCATCATTTACCATCTAAAATAAACTCTCTTGCTCCAATCTTCTACTTCCTCTGCTTTACCTCTGCTGTACAAAAGAAAAAAACACATAAAAAGACCAAAAGCAAAAAAGAAAACAAATATATTTTGCTTCTCACCTACTCGTTTAACTCTGCACCCCATCCCTTCATCACCCCGACCTCCCCCCGTCTACGCTTCCGGAACCCCCCTTACATCCCGCCTCATGCAAAACCCACTTCAATTTGTGCCATGGATTTGCATCCAATGCCCACTTGACCCAGCTCATGCCACCACAAATTGATTATATCCTTCTTGTTAGTCACATCTTCAACTTTTGATACATTTTAAGAAGACTTATGCTTCAGTCAGAGACACAAACAACTTGAATTTGCCTTTCCATAGAACTTTTAGTTTAGTAGATTGCACCACAGAAGCCTGACCTCCCAAAAGCCTGAACTCATACAACAGCCTTTGGAAAGCCTTACGGCACCTTTCCGAGGTTACTGACAGATCAAAAAAAAAACGTAACAATCTCATTTTCAAAAACAGTGAAAGATTTCTACTGGATAGCTCTAGTCAATATTTGTTCTTTGATCTGAAAATCAGAAAAAATAACAAAAATAGTTTGTGGATATTTGGCATCTGGAGCTCACTAGAAGGGTACTCTATGTTCATGCATTATCGTCAGATCCTCTGGAGCTGGGGGTAAAATGTATTTCTTGATTAATGTAGTCATGATTTATGGCACGGACTGGACTACACCATGAGACTGGCTTCCTTCCAGAATTCACATAAATCCTAGGTTTGAACGTCTTGAATGACTTTCCACAGACTTGAGCTTCATCTCTAGTTGGCAGACCTTGCTTAGCTGAGGGAAAATATGATTTTGAAATTGTGTTAGCTTATCTTCAATGTCTGATATATATATATATATATTTTTTTTGATTTTTCAAAACCTTTCTTTGGAAAGAATTGCACAGCACAATTACACATTTCCATGACAGCAGAAGATTAAGCACATCAATACATTGCAGCACAGCAGAGATAATTGTACATTTGTGTCACATTGAAAACAATGCCATGAAGAATTGTCATGGATCCCAATGTGGGCGAAAGTAGACTACCAGAGGAGACACAGGGCATAGAGGGGAAAGGCAGGGAGGGTGGAGGGGCCATGAACAAGAGGGGCGCAGCTCATGGACTAACACCGGCGGCCGCCGCAGGCGGGGAGCGTGGGAGAGGTCGCAGAATACTGGGGGGCATGGCTGGAAAGGTAAGTAACAAGTGGGTCCCATATGTCCAGTGGACGAGACTTAGCTGGTGAGAGGTCCCAGAACTCAGACAGGAGGGTTTGGCAGCGAGACGCATCTTCCAGCCAGAGGGGCGCCTTAGGCGCTGGCCTGCGACTCCAACACATCGAGACCCTGCGCCACGCGAGGACCAACAGCATGGCGATTAAACAGAGAGAGGCATCCGAGCAAAATTTAGCGAAGCATAGGAGGCAGATCACAGGGTCAGGTTGGAGTGTTGAAGAGGTAATTTCAGAGATAATTGCACAAACTTCCCGCCAGTATGCCGAGACCCGGGGACACAGCCAGGCAAGATGAGCGAAATCAGCCGCGGGCGCGGAGCAGCGCAAGCATCTGTCGCTTGCTACGAGACCTAGTCGATGAAGTTGGGCGTGGTGCGATACAGTCTGTGTATGTATTTAAAGTGTATGAGGAGCAATTGATAGAATGCCTCTTTGAGTGTGGTGCTGCCGGAGACGAGCTGCAAGAGGCTCCATAGAGACAGCGAAGAGCATGGGGGAGAGCGGGCAGCCTTGGCAGGTACCGCGCCCGATAGGAATGGGCTCGGAAATCTGTCCGTTGATGCGAAGATGAGCGGAGGGAAGAGTACACAGCAGTAACACCTTGCATATGAAGACCTGACTGAAGCCCAGACGGGGGAGGAGATAGAACAAGAAGGGCCATTCCAAGGTGTCGAAAGCCTTGGAGGCATCGAATAAAGCTGCCACTGCCGGAAGCGACAGGTTAATTTGATGAAGGACGGAGAAGATGGTCCGGAGGTTGTGAGAAGTGGCGCGACCGGGGATAAATCCGGATTGATCAGGAAGGGCAATGCGCGGCCTGAGCGGAAGTAGCTGGGAAGCAAGTAGCTTGGCAAAGATTTTGTTGTTAGTGTTGATAAGGGAGAGGGGGCTTGTCTGGCTTGAGAAGTAGGGTTAAGAGTGCCTCGTGCAGTGACGGGGGGAAACGGCCCGACTCAAAGGACTTGTTATACATAGCAGCTAGATAGGGGACCAAAAGGGGGGCAAAGGCCTTATAACACGAGGCCGGCAGGCCGGCGGAGCCGGGGGCTTTACCGCCAGGCATCCTGTTTATGGCAGCTAAAATTTCCTCCTTGGAGAAGGGCTCATCTAGGAATCCCCGATGCAGAATGTTGAGCTAGAGACGTTGAAGAGTATCAAAGTATTGATCAAGAACTTCGCAAGGTGGGACTGAACCAGCCAAGTAAAGTTGTGTGTAGTATGCAGTGAAGCGTGCTTTAATTTCGTCGGGGGAGGTAGTGTGGGAAGGACCGCCGTCTTGCAGGGCGGTAATGTACGATGCTGCGCGAGGCCGACTGAGGAGGTTAGCCAGATTTTTGCCTGGGCGATCGCCCTCACCGAAACGACGCGCCCGCGCCTCTCTGCCAAGAAAAGCCAGTTCCCTATTTGCCTCATCAGAGAATTCGGTCAGCTTCTCACGTATCTGCGCGAGAGTATCAGCATTAGGGTGCTGGGCATGAGCGGCGTCCAGCAATTTGATCTCCCTTTCAATCCTATCCAGAGTGCCACGGATGGAGCGCAGAACACCGATTGCTTGGAGATGTATTCCCCACGGATTACTGTCTTGAAGCCCTCACAGAGCGTGGAGGAGGAGTCCACCGATCCCTCATTGCGCTCAATATAATTTACGATTGCAGTCTGTAATTCGTCGCAGAAGACCGAATTGCGAAGTGCGTTAGGAGGGAGCCACCATGAGAAGGCACGGCAGGGGGAGTGGGGGAGATGGAGGGATATGCAGACGGGAGCATGGTCAGAGAGTGCGCGCCATATGCTCTACCGAAGTTAGCCAGACAAGTACATCCGGGGTAGTGATCCATAAGTCCAGTCGGGACCAGCAGCCACGAAACCCAGTGACACACGTGCCCTCAAGTGCAGCAGGGTGAGCATGACGCCACGCATCGTACAATGAGTTGTCCAGGAGGATGGAGTTGAGGAGTGAAGCCGCGCGCAGGTGGGAAGAGTAGGAGCTAGACTGGTCCAGGGAGGCGGACAGAGTCACATTAAAATCACCCCCCAGAGGAGAGCGGCAGGGCCAACGGATGAGATGCGGTGCCAGACCTGAGCGAAGAAATCCGGGTCGTCGCAATTGGGGCTATATATTGCTACGAGTGTCAGAGGCTGGGCCCGCAGGGTGCCGTGGAGTATTACGAAATGCCCGCCAGGGTCAGTGAACATGTGAGAGGTCTTCCATGGGAGCCCCCTGCGCAACCGTATGGATACCCCCCGAGAATAGTTGGAGGAAAAGGAGGAGTGGATTTCGCCCCAGTGCCGGGAAAGGAGTCTAGAAGCAGTAGGCGGCATAAGATGAGTCTCTTGTAAAAAGCAGATGTCCACCTTATGACGAATGAGATGGGCGTGAACCAAACGTGCCTTGCGGTAGTCATTAAACCCACGGACATTCCAAGTCCAGAGTGTAGTGTCGGTCATGGTGCAATATTCAGTGGAGGGACATCCATGGGCAATGGCATAGAGGGCAGGAGCAGCGTGCATTCACAATGGGATGTGGGAGCATAGAGCAGTGCAATAATCAAGGGAACATCTTGGCATAGTTCAAACAGACATATCGCATAATCTCTAGAGTGGGCCAACAAAACAGGCACAGCAAACCCCTTGACCGATATCTGAATAGTGTGGGTGGGACAGCCTATTACAGAGAAGCCGTGAACAAAAGACTGTGCAAGAGCAAACAACAAGGCCTCAGAGGGAGGCCGCAGATCTCAACCCCCAAATTCCCATCCCCCGAGCCCTCCCCCAAAACAAAAAACCCCAGAAGAACCCCCAACCCCACACCCACTCCAACCCCCCAAACAGGCTGAGGTAGCACCCAAACCCACCCCAGGAACCCACAACTTGGAAGGAAAGCATCTGCGTCCGTGATGGGAATTATCTCGTGGGGGTATGGTGGCGCCCAGTGTACACCCCTGTCAAAGAGACAGGGTGGACAGGCCGTTAGCGTAAGCAAACATCAGGAGTAAACTTCAAAGCGTAAAGGAACAGCACATCAGAGACAAATAGACTAGTGGAGATGCCTCAGGGGGCCACTAGAGCCCAAAGGCCTGAAGAGGAACCACAGGCCAGGCGATCAAACAGTCCGAAGGGTGCACAATCAAGGTTCGGGGACCAGGTTAGTCATCGTCACTGAGGTTGTCATCGGCAGCAGCTTGGGAGTTGGCGGGCGAAGAACGGTGGGACTTGTCAAGTTTTTTAGCAAACACCAGCGCCTCTCTTGGATCTGGGAAAGTGAGAGTCTTTGTGTCTTGTTTGATGCACAGTTTGGCCGGGTACGCCAGTGAGTAGGAGATCTCGTGCTTCTGGAGGATCCTTTTGGCTGGTAGAAACTCTCGGCATGCCACCTGAACTGCAATGGTGTAATCCAGATAGAACGAGAGGGAGTTACCCTGGTGGCGAATGTCCCCTTTTTCCCTGGCCACCCGGAGTATGGTGTCGCAGTCCCTGAAGGTCAATATTTTGGCAATGATGGGGCGGGCCGGCAGGCCGGGCCCGGAAGAGGGCCACGGGAAGGATGAGCACGCTCAACAATAAAGACCGATGACAGAACGTCGCCAAAGAGCTCACGAGCCAGTTGCTCCACATAGTCCTCCATGCGAGAGATGTTGGTGGACTCGGGAACTCCAATGATACGAAGGTTGCTCCTACGTGAGCGCGCTTCCAAATCTTCATTCTTGTTGCGGATAACAGCTAGTATCTTATCCATTTTCAGCAGTTTCTGGCGGTCCTGGGTAGCGGAGTCCTCTGCGTCCGACACCCTGGTCTCAATGTGAAGGAGTCGGGCATCGTGGGAATTAACCCCTGGCTTTCACTGCATTCAGACGGGCAGAGAGCTGATCCAGCTGTGCCGCAATGTTGGTGACCATGGATTTAACGTTCAGCATAATGGCCTTCAGATCGTCCTCACGGGATTGTGCCATTTCAGACGGAGCCGAGGAGTCACCTCCGTCCGCACCGGCACCCTCCTGACGCGTCTGGCGGCGTTGATCAAAGGTGATCTTGGGCTGCTTGGGGTCCATTCTTCCCATGGCCGGTGGTCGCAGGAGAATGAGGCAGCCCGACAACAGTGGATAGGCCGCAAGTGGAGAGAAGGAAGCCAAAGTACCCAAGGCGCGGCCAGCCAGCAGAAGAGAGTCGTGAGAATGGGCTCAGCGGATAACTGCGGTGATGCCCGGAGACAGAACACAGGTGGGCTGGCTGAGGGAGAGGTAGGATTCCAGTGAGCGGGCTGTCCGGCACCAGGCGGCCGATACAGACAGCCAGCCGACCAGTCTATTTAAGGAAGAGGCAGCAGGGACGGCCCAGAGTGGACTGGCTGGAGCGATCCGCCACGGGCAGCAAGTACTACAAAAGGAGCCAGCACAGCACAAGCGCTGAGGAGGCCACAGGGACACAGGCCAATGGCACTGCAGCACCACAGGACACCTGGTACCAAACGGGGGACAGGTGGCCGGGTCCACAGGAGAAGGAACAGCCAGGTAAGTCGGGCACTGTGCCAGGAACAGCGTGAGGATGAACACTGTGCAGAGGCCATGGGTCGCATATCAATGCAGCAGCAGGACCCAGCAGGGGGCAACCAGCAGGTGTAGCGCTGTAGGCAGTGCCTCGGCCGAAAGCAACGGAAGGGCGGTCTAATGTCACAGTAATTTTGATCCAATCAGCAAGGCCCGGGATGAGGGGCCGGCTGGCAGGGGCGTCCGCCGCCCACGGCAGCAGTTGACGAGCTGGGAGGCGGCAGGCAGGAGCACAGCGTTGGACACCTCCAAGGGAGAGCCACGTCCCACCAGCCGAGACCGCTGCAGCAGCAGGGCCCAGACGCTCAAAGGCCGATCCAGCAGCCGCCGGCCACAGATGTCAGGGAGTCGGAGGCCGCAGCTGGCGGGGGGGCCGCATAGAGCGGGGGAGTCAAGGGGAGCACGCTGCCCACTTCGCCAGGCCCGATGGAGGAGGCCTGAACCGTGGGCGCCTGAGAGGGAAAGAGGCGCCCTGGAGTATGTAGGCCGGGCCAGGCGGTGCGATAAAAAGCGCCCCCAACCCCGCCACAGTGCGCCCCCTCAACCCCAAACCTACCGGCACTGACGAGGAATGGAGGCACTATGTAGAGCGATGGTCCGGTCTCAGATCCAGTTCCCGCAGTCAAATCTAAGCGGGCCGGAAGGGCCGCGCGCGCCACTGGGCCCAGGCCTGGGCCTCGCGCAGCACCGTATCTCGACACAACAGCAACCCAGGAAGGCGGAGAAGGGCTCAGAGCACGCCACGAGAGCAGGTAAGTGGCGATGAACTAGTTCCGGCCGGCAATGAGATAGATGACTGCAGTATTCTTAAGGATATTAGGCTTGGCCGGCAGAGCCCACTCAAGGTGCGGCCATTTTGCAGCCAGCTAAGCCACGCCGCCCATGTCTGATATTCTTTGTTCGGCTTCTTGTATTAGCTTAGGTAATATCATCAAATTATCCTTTATCTTGGAAAGCCTTTTTAATTTATCATCGCGGTATCTAGAGCTTGTTGAACCTTTAAACCCCGTATCTCAGCTAAAATAATGTCTAGTACTGTCTTTATGGGCTCCGATAACAACTCCTGGCTAGCATTGCTAGTTTTAAGGGAGGACTCTTGTTCCTGAACCTTTATCTCTGTACCATACTCCTCAATAAGACATAAGGACTGCGATGTAGTGTTCCTGTTTACCGGTACTTCTGGGGTCTGAAAATTTTATCTTGACCCCTCTGATTCACTTCGGGACCCGCTTCTTGCTACCACAGTTGAAAAACCAACCCCTCAGATGCCATTGAACAAAGAGCCAATTTAGCATTTGCGAAAACCACTGTATGTTCCCCTGCCATTTGTTTAACAATGCCATCAGTCTGGACACTCTTGGGGGGATTTTTTTGAAATAGCAGGAAGGTTTGGGATTTTACTGGAGGCTCCATCTCTCATCCTTTAAAGGGTTCCTCGTGTCCCATCAGAGATATTAACCCTAGCTGTAGTGGTGAAACAGCTGACTTCTCAGAACCACTAGATGTTAGAGGGGAGTTTTGGGTTTCTTCTGCCTCAGTTTCCTCATTTCTTAACACTGTGGGAAAGCCAATCCAACTGCCCCAATTTCTTCAGCCATCAGCTCGGGTTCTAATGACATGACAGCAGAGCATGAAAAACTTTCCAGCTGCTTCTCGCGCCATCTAGCTACCTGACTTTGTGAGGCTTTTGTACGCTGCTTCGCGGGTACCGGGCTGGTGGGTTTAGGATGCTGCTGTCCCATGACAGTTGGCCACATGAACTAGGCTTAGCGTCTGCTTGGCACAGGTGAACCCCCTGCAACTCCTCACAGAATGGCTGAAAGCGAGAGTGTTACATCCATAGTGTTATGGTCAGGGTCCACTCAAACTTTGCAACAGGGGAGGCAAAATTATGCAGCAGGGTTGTGTAAATTATCCATAGGGAAAAAGCAGATTATGCGGTGTCATGCGACACATTTTTTGATACTATTACTTAATTATTATCACCTCTAAGCATTGGTGCCTTGCTAGTGCCAGTGTAACTCCCAAATATAGCAATGAGCAATGGTAATCTGCCCATTCAACTTTCGTAAAGGGCTTTCAACTGGGCGGCAACCCGTGCTGCTGCGATTATTGTAAATCTTTCACAGTTTGAGCTAGAAATAATTGTTTTTGTTGTCAAAATCAGCAGAATATGCAGCAGATGATGGATTATGCAGCAAATCTATAATTATGCAAAAAAGGCAGCCGCCACAACAATAACTAAGGGCCTCATTATGATGACGTGGGACTTCCACCTTCAGGCCATTGGTGGCGGTCCCACCGCCATCGGACCGTGGTGGTCCGCCCGCTGCATTAAAATTGCGGGCGGATGGTGGTCTGTCAGAGGGACCGACCACCGCGAATCCGACGGGCATAAGGAGCCCGTCGGAGCAACTGCAATCTCTAAAAAAGTGGCGGTGCCTGATCAGGTACCGTCGTAGGGATTACAATGGTTAACCCATGATGAACAGGCAGGCGGAAAGTGACTTGGGGGGCAGTAGCAGGCCCTTCTTGCCCCCTGGGACTCCGATATGGTGCCTGCCACACAGTGCAGGGATATGTAAGATGTATTTATTTTGTACTGTGGCGTGTGCTGCAGCCCGCAGCACACGCCGCAATACAAACTATACACATTGCAACTGCTGTGAAGCGGTTGCATTGTAATGCGGCATCTTAATGGGGCCCATCATTCTAATGGCCCTGGTTATGGATAGGCTCACTAGACATGGATGCAAGTGGAAAGGGTGTTCTGTCAACCATATCAGGGGAAGGAAATGACTTGACCAGTCTGGGCTAGAATGTAATCTGCTATCTTTACAATACCAACTTGTGTTTAGTTAGTGCTGTGTACTTTTGAGTTGCAAATCACCACATGTTTCAGCGGCAAGCATTTAACTCAGTCGGTCATCCTGCTGGCTTAGAGATTTGCAGAGCCTCAGTGCTAAAGACCGTAAGAAACGCATGGGCTTCTTTGATGAGTATGACTGCTCACCGGAAGTGTACACAGAACTGCCATCTTTCTCTATGGTGTATCACAAAATGAGCTCGGTTGGAGAACTGCATGTGGCCAGTGGGGTCAGAAGGTGCTTGTCTTTGCTGTTAGTAATAAAAGCAGAAAAGAGTTGTTTTTTTTACTTCAAAGCCTTGCATACCAGAGCTGCTAACAGTGCCATAATCATCTCCATATCAGTTTTCTGTACAAGCACCAGTTACCCAAAGCATTGCCCAGCCTTTCACGCGGGGTGGGAACACCTGAAGGCTTGCTTGAAATGAGAGCGGGGCAGCTGCCCTCTGTATGAGCCTGCACTGGCCGAGAAAGGCACAGTCTACTCTCACCCAAGTGACGTGTCGTATTTCATTCTTGCACATAACTGCTGTACTCTCAGAAAGTTTGAAACAGGTTGAACATTAGCCACCAAAATGTGTTATTCAAGACAATGTCTCTGTAGCACTGCCATAGGCTATTTATGATAATTTTTTTAAAACACTGCGATCAAATATATCATGTGCTACGGTGCATAGTCCTTGTTGAATAGGATCAGGACCAGCGGAGCGTAGTCACGGATTAACCCCTTCAGTGCCACGCCCTTTCCCCCTCCTGTGCCGGGCGTTACATTAGCTGGCGGGGTTCATGACGAGATAGTCTCGTCATGGGCACAGCGCAACCGTGCTCCATGACGAGACTATCTCGTCATGGGCACAGAAGAGGTTAATAGGATCTTGGTCAAGAGATGTGCCTATAAAAAAAAGTGAACTTGTGTAATGTAACTGGTGATAATGTAAAGTGTTCCAATACTTTCTAGTCTTAAAGTGTGCTGCATCTACTTTGGGTTACTCCGAGGTGCTAGGTGGGTATTTCTACATCACTACGCAGTACTCACAAATGTCAAGGTTTTAATTGAAGGGTTTCAAAAACGTGGGCATCCAACCACATAATATAGATTGCAATGTTTGGCGAGTCACTGAGTGCCAAAGAACAAGCTCTGCTTAAGCAAAGAATCACTTGAATCTCATGACCGTGATGTGATAATATGACACAGAAATGATTAAAAAAATACACAGAGCAAATGTTGTAAAAGCAACCTCAGAGATGGACTAGAATAGCATTAACAAGAATAAATCCAGATGATGGATAAAAACGATTTTCTCTGTACCGAGTTCTTATCCAACAGGAAAGCCATTAAAAGAACAGTGACACCCCTACTCCATGGGGAGAGCAATCTGCATTTCTCTTTCCTATAAACGATCTCACTTTGAAGTCAGTTGTAAGTAAACACCAAGCTCCCCCAAAGGCACAGCATGACATTTGACCTCTGTCTTTGAATGCACAGAAAATGTGACGAGATAAGAACAAGATATACAGGCCTGATTACAGAAAGGCATCTCTCGGAAGGATACTGGTAATAAAGGTTTTGGCATGGGAGGGAGGAAGCGAACCTGGAGAGCCTAAGCCAGCAAATGGAAAGCAAGAAAATTCAAGCTGCAAACCACAAAGCCAATGGCAAGCAATGGGCAGAATATATTCCCAGGTCAACTTTCCGAAACTCCCCATGATGTCTTTCGCATACTAGACAACTCCCCTGTCTAGTAGGCTGCAACCTAAAAGGAGATGGCACTGGTGGACAGCATAAAACAGTGGCAGTCAATGAGAGGAGCCCGTACCCATAGCTGCCAAGGGTTCAGATTGCTATGTGGGATATTTTCATAATTTCAGTGTGATATTTCAATGACTATGAGTGACACTTTCTCGTGAGCAAAATCAACACACTAAAATGTGCAGATTAACAGCCGCCACGGCAAACAGCATCGGGCATTGATTGGGGTGCAAGAGAGGCTGAGGGGCAGACACACATAGCTGGGCGGCAGGGGAGTGAGCCAGAACGCTGTATTGTTGCAAGTACGTTGCGCGGCTCGTGAAAACTAGCGACCAGAATCTGTGATGTGTCACTGCAGTACTTCATCTAACATGGAAGGCAGCTGATTGACCCCGCGCTAGACGCTATTATAATTTTGAGTCAGATTATTAACACTCTCCATAGGCACACTGCCTAAGACTGACACTAGTAACTTACTTAAATTGTGAGGCAAGCTGCAGCACTTCGGTTTATGGCCTGCTGTAAATTGAGCTGGAGGTCAGGTGGGGAGGGTTTGTGAATAAAAGGCTAGCAAGAATACTGCCATAGTACATTCCTCAAGGGCCCATTTACCTTGGGCAATTGCCATCAAGTCCAATAAAGTAAATAAGTGCTTATCCACTGATTAAATGTCAAACTGACTTTGTTCTGCAAAGGACGGCTGTGTGCCCTGAAGGTAAATAGGGTTAAAAGCGAAAGAACCAATTACACGCAAATGGAGAACTTTACTTAGGTAAAAACTAAAAGGGCATCCTTAGAGTCAATGTAATAGCTTTTCTGCCAACCTGTCAAGTAATTGGTACTTAAGATTCAATATGGCAAAAATTGAAGCTGACACAACTTGACACAGAAGAGATCTACATGACCTGCCTCGTTTGACCGTTTTTAAAGCGTGTTAATATTAATGCAACAGTTCTAAAACACACGAGGAAGAGTGGATAGTAGTAGAATGAACCTTACCAAACAGTTGTTTAACACAAATCAATTTAAAAACAGATTTGAGAATATAGAAAGACAATACAATACTCACCGGTGCAAGAATAACATTAAATACTGTTAAATATTGTCTCAGCTTCAAGTTTAGGAATGTTACTGCTAAAGGTTAAAAGGCACCCTCGCATGTTAAAGTGCATTTGTGAGTCTTTGTTCACTCTCCGTAGGAGGGGGCACGGAGTCAGTGACTGATGGCCCTGTCCTCTGCAGGCTCCGCAGGCGTACGACTGGGGCACTGATTGCCCCACTAAAGAGCTAGCTGGAACACTAAAAATCATACACTCATGATTAGAGATAGATGAGGCTGAAGTCGGGAATGTTTTTAACTCTGTGGCACCTCTAGAATACCACCGACCGAAGTATGCATATTTATTAAAAGCACGGATCTCAAAATCGCGCACTACTTATTAATGAGTAGCACAGCGGCTCCTTTGGCAAGCACAAGGAAGCGTTACAAACAAAAGCACTCTCATTAGAGGTGGCCGCTGCTAAATTGTCAAACCAGCTATTAGGTCCCAGCCTTACACCTATGCTGAAAGTAATGAAAGCCAAAGTAATCAACGCACTAACATATGGTCATGAGTTCACCAAGGGCTCAACCAGTAAATTAATAAACAAATTAATTATAAAAATCTTTAAACGAGCATTCCGGCTGCCAAAATCTGCATCACCAGCCCAGGTGAGATTAGAACTGGGACTCCAAGATCACCTCGGTGTGGAGGCAGGTGTCTTTGTTAAACTGTGCCATAGACTGCGTCAGGCCCGGGAGGGTTCTTTGGAGGCCCGACTCTGGCAGGAAATACAGATAAAGCCTACCAGTCAAAAGCACCGACAATACTTGGATCACAGCTTACAGCTTTTAGGCGCAAAAGACCTATGGGACTTAAATCTCTCCCCATCAGTGTTAAAATCTGTCATAAAGAAATCTGTCAGGCTGTGGTCCTTTCATTCAGACAGGACAACACTTTTGAAGAGGGGACATGCCTGGGCAGTGATCGCCAACTACGAAGTGGGTGTCCAGTTGCCCTATCTGTCTAGCACATACGCACTTTATTGGAAGCGAAGGTTTTTAGCCTTGAGGATGGGAGAATGGCCCTTTTTGAAGAATCTCCCTGCATGGCGCCGGTCGGGCTGTAGCATTGCATGCAGGTTGTGCGGTTATCATACTGAATCAATGGAACATATTGTTTGTGCATGCCCAGTACTACTTCAAGCTAGACGGCAGTTATTGAGCGGCCAATGTATAAAATTGGGTGTACGTTCCTGCCGTCAAGCAATATTGGCTGCCCTTAACCCTGTGAACACCAAGTTAAACATTGGACTTGCGAAACTTGTTCATAAAGCGTCAAGACTTCTAGACTCCATTTCAGTTAGAGTTGAGATTCTGAACTAAAAGACGTTTTATCCTAAACTATATGAAACCTAGGGTGACGTATTGCATCACAATATTATTAAGACATTTACGATCACCGAACCGTATTTTATTGATTAATTGTTTTAAAATCTTACTACAGCTAAACCAAATTATTTAAATTACTAGCATGTACAGTTGTAAATGGTTTTTAAAATCAAACAATAAAGAGCTTCTATTAAAAAAAAAAAAAAAAAGAGTAGCACAGCTTTAGGTGACATAATGAGTCATCCCGCGCATCCACAGGGAATACTTTCTATTTTAATTAATACATTGTAGCCAGCAGCTAGATCAGCCAGCAGGCCTCAAAGCCTACAGGAAGCAGCGTTCTCGCAAGGGCACGCTGCCACTCCTGCTAGTTTCAGCATAGCAGAGCTATGGCTTGACAACCAAGGCAGGTGCTATCCCTATTAAGCGTGAGTTTGCATTTCAGTGCAGTGATCCGTACCACCACACTGAAATGTGTTAGTCTAATGCCTGATGTGTGGTACTTGGCAGGGCTGCATATTGTGATTTGCGTTTGAATCTTTGAAGTAAAAATTATATATCAATCAGACTATCTAATATTTACTGTGATGTTGTACCAATTTCTGCTTAAAGCAAAACCAGCCTATTTGTAAAACAGTTTCACAATGGTGAAAGAATCTTCAAATAACTAGAGATGTTTTTGCTCTGTACTAAAGTGGATTAGAAATGCATCAGGGCCTAAGTATTTATTTATGTTGTAGAAGTAATTTGTCAATCCACACAAAAATATGTTTCTTAATTTCTTTAGCAGCATAGGTATCAACATAGTGCATGATACATTGATACGCTACTTCAGTACAGAATACATATAATATTTTTTACATTTAAAATATACTTTAGTTATTTGAAGTTAGTTGTGAAATGCCCAAACAAAGGAAACTGCCTTTTAGTTTATACAAATATTGGTACAGTATTGCAGTATTTGTTGACACACATTGATTTATATTTTACTTTTTGTGAATAAAAAAAAGCTGATTTTCGGACCATGTAAACACACTGTACAAAGGTTTTTTTGGTTTACATCCTTTTTTGTGACATAAGTTCTCTATTCTAAATAACAGAGCCCAACCATTTAGAGGTGTTAAATAGTTCCTGCAGAGAAATACAAATGGAAAAGAGAGAGGATCATACATGATATAGGAGCTATCATGGGGAATTACAAAACTGTGACTAAATGGTTTCTAAAAATGTTGCCTACATGCATGATCTTATGCTGATGTAGAACCAAAGTTTGAGAGCCTTGAAGCAGGTGAAATATGTCAACTTGGAAACTGTTTTGTGATCAAACTTCATTTTTTTTTTTTTATAAAACCGTTTTTATTGCAGAACAGTATTATCAGCACCGTACATTCTTACTTTTCCTGCATCGCTTTTACCAGCGCCCCATTTCTCGTGGTCAATTAGACCGCCGTACACAGCTCATGAGCCCACATCCCGGAGGCCGGGCAGCGACATTCAGGGTACCATAATACCGAACTATATTGTAAACAATACTTTTGCCACTAACATAGTAGGGCGTCTGCGTTCCGCTTTAGAGTTTTCCTCCCCCCCGTCCCCCACTTCAACACTACCCCTCCCCCATCCCTAACCCCCTGTCCGCCCTCCCTCCCTCCTCCCCGCCACCCGTGCCCCCCGCCCGCGACTGCGACTGTTCCCGGCCTTAGGATTTAGTCTGGGGTACATTTCAGAAGTACTTAACCATTCCCTGTGTTTGTGTGGGTAGAATGCACCGGGGGGTCCCCCTCGGGTTCAGATGGCGTCTCGTCCACCTCCATCGCGTCATTGCGCAGGGCCTGCACCAACCCCTCCCATGCTGTGGCCGCCGCTAGCGCCCTGTCATCGGCCCTGCGAGTCGCTAGTTGATATCTAAGCGTGCTTTCACTCGCCGCCCACTTCTGTAGCTCCTTGGCCCACCTCTCGTGTGTGGGGCCCGCCTTCGACTTCCAGAGTCTCGTCACCTCCCTTTTGGCCAGCAGGAGACCCATGTCGACAAATTTGCTGGTATTCTTGTTTTTGGGTGTGTGAGGAAACCAGTGTAGGACACAAACCGCCTTGGTGTATTGCAAGTCCCTGTCCGTCACCGCAGCCAGTGTTTCGCCTACCGCCCTCCAGTATTCCCGCAGGTGAGGCCAGTCCCACAGCATATGCCCGAGCTCCGCTCCCACCGTTCCACACCTAGGGCACGCCACATCTGCCACCCCGAAGTGCTTCCCAAGTTTACTCGGTGTAAGGTAGGCCCTGTGGAGGATATAGAAATGTATCAGCTGAAAGCGCGCGTTCCTGGTGCTTTTCCTAGCCCTCCGCACTAGTCCCGCCCACGTAGTGTCAGGGATCTCAGTCTGTACATCCAGCTCCCATTTTGCCTTGAGCGCCGCCAGCGGCCGCAGGGTTTCGCGCAGCATCCTGGAGTACAAACACGTCACCGCCTTATAAGTGCCAGCAGACATCATGGTGTACTGGCAGGCTGCGGATGTAGCGGGTTCCGAGAGCCCCTCTCCCCAATGCGCCTGCATCGCCCTCGTCACCGCTGCATGCATCAGGTAGTCTCCTCTCGGGAGGTCGAATCGCTCCTGCAGCGTTTGGTAAGGGATCAGCGCTCCCTCTTCATATAAGTCGCCCAACATTTGGAGGCCCGCCTCCTCCCATACCTGCAATCCCGACCAGTCTCCGCCGTGCGGAAGCGCCGTTACCATTCCCAGCGGGATCTCCGGCGCATACGGTCGCCGCACCCCAGCCCGGCGCTGCGACCGATTCCAGCATTGCCGGAACGTCTGCTCCTCCAGGGATAAGTCTCTGATAACCAGCCTCTGCTGTAGCGTGATATACTCCAATACATGTCTGGGGGTGCCCCCCTCCCTGTCCTGCTCCGGCCCCC
This sequence comes from Triturus cristatus, assembly GCF_964204655.1. NCBI lineage: Eukaryota > Metazoa > Chordata > Amphibia > Caudata > Salamandridae > Triturus > Triturus cristatus. The sequence goes on from NC_140594.1 coordinate 651,157,652, forward strand.
GGTACACCCTTGCCACTTCTTGCGTAAAGATCTGCAACTGTGCTGCCAAATAATAAAGCTCGAAGTCAGGCACCGCCAAGCCCCCCTCGTCTTTTGGCCGGGTCAGAGTCGCCATCGCAACTCTGCGCCGTCCTGTGTTCCATAAGAAAGAGACTAATAATGATCGCAGCTGACGAAAAACGGAGCCCGGTATCCACACTGGCAGCGTGCGGAAATAATACAGAAGGCGCGGCAACGCAATCATTTTCAGCAGCGAGATACGCCCCGTTACCGAGAGTGGGAGTGTGGACCAGAAGGACATGCTGCCCTTCAGTGCTTGGATACAGCGCCCCACATTGCCTTCCAGCATATCCGCGGCAGTGTGGTATATATGTACTCCGAGGTATTTAAGGCAATCAGGTTCCCAGTGAAGCAATGGCCGGACCGCCGGCCGCGGCTCGCCTTGTCGCAACGGGAATAAACAGGTCTTGGCCCAATTCACTCGCAGTCCAGATAGCCTGCCAAATCGCGCAAGAAGCCGCTCCGCTCCGTCCAGTGCCTCCGCCGCATTCTCCAAGAACAGGAGCAAATCGTCCGCGTATAATGAGATGAGTTGCGGGGCCCCTCTATAGTCCAACCCCCTGTAGTAACAGCCTGTTCTGGCCTCCGCCGCGAGGGGCTCCACTGCCAGTGCAAATAGAAGTGGGGAAAGCGAGCATCCCTGCCTGGTGCCCCGACCCACGCAGTACTGGCGCGATACCAGGGGTCCCACCCGCACCCTCGCCACCGCCGAGGCGTATAGGACCTTCGTCCAACCGATGTATCCCTCCCCGAGGCCGAAACGCCGCATGGCTTTGTATAGGTAACCCCACTCCAGGCTATCGAAAGCCTTCTCAATATCTACAGATAAGACAAGTGGCGTTCGCGCGTTCTCCTGCGGGTCCCCCATCAGACGGACAAGGCGTCGGATGTTAGCAGTGGTGCTCCTCGCGGGGATGAACCCCGACTGGTCCCTGTGAACCAGTCTCGGCATGTGCCTCAGCAACCTGGTCGCCAGAATGGTGCTCAGTATTTTATAGTCCGTCGTCAGCATCGACAGCGGCCTATAAGAAGCGGGGTCCTTTCCTTCCCTTCCTGGCTTCAGTAGTGGGATCATCAGGGCCTCACACATAGAGTGGGGCAGCCTACCCCTCGTCTTGGCCTCCCTATACACCTCCTGAAGCCGCGGGGCCAGTTGGTCCAAGTATCTACCATAAAATTCTATCGGCAGGCCGTCTAGGCCCGGGGTTTTATTCCGCACCATTCGGTTCACTGCCCCTCTGATTTCCGCGAGGTCGATATCTCCGCCCAAGGCCTCTGCATCTTCCCGGTCAAGTCGCGGCAGTTGTAGTCCTTCTAAAAAGCCGTCGATATCCTCCTCCCGTCCCTCTAGCGCGCTTGTGTAGAGCGTCTCGTAGTACGTGCTAAAGCCCTCCAATATATCCATCTGGGCCGTGACCACTCCGCCTCCCTCCCTGTTCAAGGCCAAGATCAGTTGGCTACGTTTGTTGGGGTTGGCCAGCCAAGCCAGCAACGTCCCCGCCTTGTCCCCCTCCGCGTGTGCCCTCACCAGATAGTTCTTGTAGTCGAAGCTGCGGAGCCTCTCCACTTCAACCGCCACCGCCTCTCTCGCCTCACTCACCGCCTCTTGGCGCTCGAGGTGGCCAGCCCGCGCCAACGCTGCCGCCCTCAACGTCCCCTCCGCCTTGTCCAGGTCAACCAACAGAGTCCACCTCACCCCGGCATATTTCCCTATGCAATGCCCTCTGATAGCAATTTTGAAAGCGTCCCACTCTATCGCTCTAAGCGCCGTGGACTTATTGTTCTCGTCAAAGTATTGGGTAATCCTATCCCCGAGTGCCACCCGGTATGGCGGGTCGTCCAGCGTTTCAGGCCTTAGCTGCCACGTTGGGACCTTCGAAATATCAGTCACCCAGTCCAGCGTCAGTAGCAAGGGATTATGATCGGAGAGTGTTCGGTTTAAGTACTCGGTGTGCGCGACTGATTGTATCACGGTCGAGGAACCTAGAAAAGTGTCCAGCCTAACATGGAGGTCATGCAGTGTTGAATAATATGAGTAGTCCCTCAGTGTGGGGTGCTGCGCCCTCCAGGCATCCTCCAGGCCCCACCGCCCCTGCCATTCAAGCCTACGCTTCGCTAGCCGGTGTACCGGGGACGTCGCTAGAGGCGGGTGGGATCTATCAAGCACGGGGTCCGCTATTGAATTAAAGTCTCCCCCCAGAAGGATAGGACCCGCCAAGTACCCGGCCAGCACTCCGGAAAGTCTCGCAAAGTACGGCTCCTGGTCCGTATTAGGTACGTATACGCTACACAGTACTATATCGCGGCCCCTAAGTTTACCCTCAACCGCCACATACCTGCCCTCTGGGTCTATCGTGTGCCTGATTACCTGGAAGGGGGACCCCGCACGGATCCAGATCAGAGTGCCCCTCGCAAAAGCGGAGTACGTGGTGTGAAATAACTGCCCTCGCCACCTACGCTGCAGCGCTATGCCCTCTTGCTTTGTTAAGTGCGTCTCCTGGGAGGAGCTTAGCGCGCATCCAAGATGGTCGCGTGAGCACAGGGCTCCCCGGACCCTTTCTGCTCCTCGGAATATATCCTGAGACTATCCTGATTTGGTGTATGGAATCTGGGAGATGAAGACCAGCTGATCATATATCTCTTTTCAAAACTCTAATCGGACCTGGGGCTCCTGAGTTATTGTCGCCGGAACTTTTGGGACCCACCCGACGGAGGTGGCCGGGGTGAAGGTGACCCGTGGGGCCGGGCTGCAATTGAACAACAGCGGCCTCAGCGCGGTGCCAGTTACCGATTCAGCACTTTCGGTTTCGGTTTTGGCCTTCAGGAGATCAGCTGGCGTGCGTGCTCAAGGTGGCGAGGTGCCTCCTGGGCCTCTGCCCGAGGTTTGCTTTCATCTGCTACTGGCGGGTCTGACGCCTCCGGCCCCTACACCGACGGTTTGTGGTCCTTTCGCTGGCACCCGCGCACCCCTTGATCGGAGGTCCCATTAAGTGACTGTGCTCATATGGCGGGCAAAGGGGGTCCGGAGGGGCGCAAGACCAAGGCTTCACTGCGCGGGGGAGCGGTCCAGAGCAACAACATGGACCGCTATACCCAGGGCAGGAGGTCCCCTGGCGCTGCTGGCCTCTCCCCGGATGCTGCAGGGGGAGGCACGACCGTTGCTGCGGAACCTTCCCTGCAGGACATTATGGGCGCCATCGAGGGCATCAGGGAAACTATCGCGACGCAATATGAGGCCCTGGCCCGTAAGATCGACACTGTCGCGATCGACGTCACCTTGATTCGGGCCGACCTCTCTAAAACCAACGAGAAGGTCCAGGCCCTTGATGCACGGACCTCCACCCTGGGTGCGGAGGTGTCGGATCTGCGGGCCGCGCTTGGGGACATTAGAGTGGTCAACGACCATATGGCCCGGCGACTTGAGGACTTCGAGGGACGGGCCCGACGCAACAATATCCGCATCATTGGGGTACCGGAGTCCTCCGGCAGCCGCCCGGTGGACCTCGTGGTCGAGGAACTTATCCTGCAACAGCTGTCCCCGGTTGGCCTAAGCAAATTCTTCGCTGTGGAGCGGGCCCATCGAGTTCCGGGCGGCCGGCCGCGGCCGGGGGCCCCCCCGAGGCCTATCGTGGCTAAACTGTTCCACTACAGGGACCGCGATGCTATTCTGCAGGCTTCACGGACCCGTGGCCCGGTCCGCTACAAGAACTCGACCATCAACTTTTATCCGGACTTCACGCAACTGGTCCAGAAACAGCGGATGGGATTCCAAGGGGTGAAGCGCCGTCTCCGCGAGCTAGGCCTGAAGTACTCAATGATCTACCCGGCGAAACTTCGAGTGGAGCATGGAGAGCGGACAGCCTTTTTTGACTCTCCTGTGGCCGCAAGTAACTGGCTGGACTCGCTGCCGGACGGGGGTGGCCGGCCCGGGCCCTCTGGGGGCACCGCAGGTGACGGGTCCCCTTAGACTGACCTTTGGTCTTTACTTTCTGCGGCTTGGCACTGTACAGTTGGGTCTTACTTCTTTTGCATACTGTGCTTTACCAGGACCCGTGAGGGGTGCGGGCGGGTACGGGTCCCTTTCCTCCTCCGGGGTCTTTTTGTAGAATGGGGTTAATGGGGCGACAGGCACACTGCAAGTTGGGGGGGGTCTTTGGCCCGCAGGGGTGCAGGGTGGGGGGCGTTGGACTTGGGGTGGGGTTGGGGGGGAAGAGGGGTTGTTTAGTTGTGTGTTTTTTGTTTACAGGGCGAGGTATTGATTTTTATCCATATTTGGGAGCGGTGCTGCGGGCTGGGGGCTTCTTGAGCTATTGGATGGGATGGGGGGAGACGGGTTGAGGATTATGTCATGGAACGTCAATGGGTTGGGGGACCGTATTAAGCGGGGTGTTGTACTGCAATATTTGCGTCGTTTGACTCCTGATGTGGTGTTTCTCCAGGAGACGCATTTGGTCGGCAATGTCTGCCATGCGATGAACAGGGGGGGATACCGCCTCGTAGCCCATTCTGGTTTCACAACTGGCTCCAGGGGGGTGGGCATTCTCCTGCGAACCTCCCTTCCGGTGGAGATCACGAGGATAGTCTCTGATGACAGGGGGCGCTATGTGTGTTTGTCTGGGAGGTGGGAGGGGCAGCCCCTTACCCTGGTTTCAGTCTACGTCCCCCCGGGCCTCCAGAACTCCACCTTCACTGACTTGGGTCGAATGCTGCTTGACCTTCCGGACGGCCTCCTGCTCATGGGCGGGGACTTTAATTCTGTGGTTTCGGGTGAACTGGATCGTCACCCACCTAGGACCCTCCCCGCTGCCCAGTCATGGCTGGGTGGGATGTTGGAGACCTTCGGCTTGGTGGATAGTTGGAGACTATTGCATCCGACCCAGTGCCAGTTCACCTTTCATTCAGGGGCGCATGGGAGTCTCTCCAGGTTAGACTACTTTCTCATGCCCGCGGCGCAGACTGGTCGGATTCGAGAGGTCAGACACCTGGCGCGTGGTATCTCCGACCATTCTCCGCTGTGGCTTCTCTTTGACACCGGGTCGCGGTCCGCAGGTCGGATAGCTCCCATTAACCCCTGGTACCTGCGGGACCCTGTGACTCGGGACAGCCTGGTTAAGGCCATGGACCAATACTTTAGTGAAAACGAGGGGTCGGTGTCGTCTGCGTTGTCCCTTTGGGAAGCCTTTAAAACTGTGCTACGCGGACACGCCCTCGCCCAGATAGTGGTGGCCAAGAAGGTTAGGAGCGAGGCGGTGGTAAAGCTGGAGACTGACATCTCGGGGCTGGAGTCGGCCCTGGAGGCGAATGTTACTCCGGACGGACTACATGCCCTTAGCCTGAAACAGTTCGAATATAGGTCCCTGGTCACTGACGCGGCCAAAACTATGTATAGGGAGCGGCAGGGCCGATTGTATGACGCGGGGGACAAGGCGGGTAAGTTGATTGCGTGGCTGGACAAAAAAGAGAGAGTGAATCGTGTGGTCCCCGAGTTGCGTGCTACGGATGGTGTGTGTGTGACTGAGCCGGATGAGATTGTGGAATGCTTCGCTGATCACCTCCGGGCGGTGTACTCCCCGGTGACTGACAGGGACGAGGATGACTCTCGCCTCCTACTGAGAGATATTGCTCTGCCCGGCCTGTCCGTTGAGGACCGGGAGCGGTTGGACGCCCCCTTATCGTCGGATGAAATAGCGACCGCGATTCGTTCCCTTCGCTCGGGCAAGGCTATGGGTCCTAACGGTCTGCCCATTGAACTATACAAATTGCGTCCTGATAAGCTTGCGCCCTTCCTCGGCCGCATGTTCCGCGACTCTCTTGCGGCGGGTTCCCTTCCTGCCGACCAGCGCTTGGCCACTATAGTCGTTATTCCCAAGGAGGGCAAGCCTCGTGACCGCTGTACCTCCTACCGGCCTATTTCACTGCTCAATGCGGAGCCTAAAATCCTGGCGAAAGTCCTGGCCAATCGATTGTTGAGTGTAGTGTGCGACCTTATTCATCCGGACCAATGCGGCTTTATCCCGCACCGCAACACCGCTCTTAACTTGCGGCGTCTGCACGGGGTCCTCGCCAGGGCGGAGTTTCTCTCCGAACCGGCCGTGCTGGTTTCTTTGGATGCCACGATGGCATTTGACACTATTGAGTGGCCATTCCTCTGGGCCGTCTTGGATAAATTCGGCTTTGGAGAGGGATTTATTGGCTGGGTGAGGCTCCTTTACACGGGACCCATGGCTCAAGTGGTGGTGAATGGGCGGGTCTCTCGGCCCTTTGCCCTTGGCAGGGGCACGAGGCAGGGGTGCCCGTTGTCCCCGTTGCTTTTTGCTCTCGCCCTGGAGCCACTCGCTGCCTGGCTCCGTTGGGATCCCTCGCTTAGAGGGATCCGGTGGGGCCCGGGCTTTGAAGATCGGGTCTCGCTGTATGCGGACGACATTCTCCTGTACCTCACCTCACCGCGGCAGTCACTCAACGTCCTTTTTGACGTTCTGACCTCCTTTGGGAACAATTCGGGTCTCACGATCAATTGGTCTAAATCCTGCGTTTATCCCATCGCTGGTGGTCCTCCTCTCCTGCCGCCTCGGCTCCCGATTCAAATATCTCTGAGCGGCTTTAAGTACCTGGGGATATACGTTTCGCTGGACCCGGTGGCTCGCTACGAGCAGAATCTTCTGCGTCCACTTCGGCGGCTGCGGGAGGACACGGCCCGGTGGTGCAGGCTGCCCCTGTCCCCGCTGGGTCGGGCCGCGCTGTTTAAAATGATGTCCCTTCCCAGGTTCCTCTATGCACTCCAGAACTCCTTTGACGTTATCCCAGTGGCCTACTTTCGGGAGGTGGAGAGCCTGCAGAGGAGACTGGTGTGGAACGGCCGGGCGCGTATTGCTCTTGCCAAGCTCACTCTCCCCTGGTATGACGGGGGCATCGCGCTTCCTGACATTCGCAGGTACTATTGGGCCTCGCAGCTATCTGCCATTAACCACGCCACGTATGCGCCCGGCTTGAATCCGGCGTATGAGATGGACAAGTTCCTGCTTCCCGGCGGGAACTACAACAGGGCACTTTATTCCCGCCTGGCTGACCGGACCCTTACGGGTCCTACTAAGATTGCTGTGCGGACCTGGAGGGCTGCCACTGCGGCCACGGGCTGGAGTGAGCGAATGACATGTGCTACTCCCTTGTTTGCCTCCGACCGCCTGGGCAGCTTGTGGACCACCAAGGGGTTTGACCAGTGGGACACGATTGGTATCAGCAAAGTGGGGGACCTGTGGCACAAGGGCGCGGTCAAGACTTTCGCGGTGCTCCAGGCCGAATACGAGCTGACCGACAGGGAGTTCTTCCGCTACGCCCAGGTTCGACACGCCCTGCTCTCGGTCTTCGGGGATTGGACCAAGATCCCTGTTTCCTCGCCCCTCGAGGACCGCGTACTTGACGGACATGTCCCTGATAGTACTATTTCTTTAATTTATAAAAAATTGATTAATCACCGGGCGGATCTCCTGGTGCGCCTTCGGGAGGCTTGGACTGGGGATGGGGTTGAATTGGACGACGAAGACTGGCAGTCTGCACTGTCGTCCCCCAAGGAGGTTGCCATTCCGGCTCGTCTCCGGTTGGTACAGCTCAAGATTCTCCACCGGGTGTATGTTACGGGTCCGCGCTTGGTCGCGATGGGATTCTCCGACGACGGACTCTGTAAACGAGGCTGCGGGCTCAGCGCCACCTTTCTTCATATCCTTTGGGAGTGTCGCGAGGTGGCGGACTACTGGCGCCGGGTCCACACGGTTATGGGACAGGTCACCGGGGTTGTGCTGCTGCCGGAGGTGCGTCGCTGTGTCCTGAATGTGTGGGAGCCCAATGACTACAACGCGGCTCAGACTCGGTGGGCGGCCCTAGGGAACATGATTGCCAAGAGGGATATAGCGCAACATTGGGGCGCTCAACGGCCGCCCACCGTGTCTGTATGGAAGGAGAATATGGACTGGTGTATGTTTCGGGAGAAGACAGTGTATGTGGCCCGTGGCAAGCCGGGGGCATGGGGTAGAATTTGGGGTCAATGGAATGCGTATCGCGGAGGCATCTGTACGCCCCCCCTGGTAGACACTGATATCGCCATGTCCCCCTGACCCTTGACGGCTCCTGGCGCTTTTTGTAACAACCACATACGGACGTTCATCTCCCTTGACCCCCTCCCCCCCCCCCTCCGTCCCCGGCCTCCCGGTACTCCTCTCTTTAGCGGATTGCTCAAATGTTCTGACTGGAGTCTCCCGGGGGCAGCCTGAACCGCACTGGTATCCCTCGTAACTCGCCTTTTGTTTTTATTGTTTTTCTTTTTGTTTCTGTTATTGTTGGACTGACGCTTGCTGTTCCTCGAGGACTATCTTGAGCCACTGCGGGGCAGTGCCCTGGGAACGGATTGCAGCTTTGATATGTGTATATTTCCTTATGTACCTAGCGGCCGGCCCGGGTGGTTGTAGGCCCATACTTGTAACCGAATTATTGTTCAATAAAAACTTTTTCCAAAAAAAAAAAAAAAAGAAAAAAAAGTGCGTCTCCTGCAGAAGCGCAATCTGAACACCCCTGCGCACCAGGTAAGCATGAATCTTATGTCGCCGTGCCATTGTGTGAAGTCCCCGTACATTCCATGTCACACATTTCACCATTCCAGTATTAACCATAGTCCCATGTCCATGGCCAGGTTGCCTCGCCCCTCCAAATCCAGTCGCAGTCCGTGGCACTATCCCTCCCTCCCCCTAAAGAACCCTGTACCCCCCCTCCAACTCCCCCGCCTCGAGTCCCCCCAACTTCTCTCAGCCCCATCCCACCCAGAACAGGACCTAACTTCGAAAAAGCAGCTCCCATCCAAACTTAAGGAAGAGCAATCTCGCTCGACCACCCACCAAAGCCGCAGTCTACACTGCGGCGGCCTTAAGGGCCTCTAGGGTCCGACCCGGTACCAAGGGCGGAAACCACAATCCCGTCCCCCCGCCCCTCAATCCCCCCCATAGTCACTCACGAAAATCCAAGCATTGCGGCAGCTTGGCTCATCCTCAGGAAGAGCCGGATCCTCCGGTCCCTGCACTCCAGCCGCCCGGGAGGGCCCCTCCTTCAGCCTTCCACGATTTCTCCCGAGGTCTGCGGGGTCACCACCGGGCCCCTGGCCCCACCAAGTTCGGATTGGTCCGTGTCCGAGCTTGTGACATGGCTCTCCGAGCCCGACTCGCGGGTCGACCGGGCCGCCGCCGCCCCCGACAAGCTCACCACCGCCTGCAGGGCCGCCTTCCTCTCTTCAACAGTTTGCGAGTCTGTGGGCCGTCCATCTCTCCGCTTCCTCTGCCGGAGCCTCCGCGATTTCCGCACAGGTTGCCATCGTTGCTCCACTGCCACTCTGGGTCTCGCTCCGTCCGTTCCCGCCTTGTGCTCTTCCCACCACTCCCAGGCGTCCTCCGCCGTGGGGAAGAACACCGTCTTATTGTCGCCCACCACTCGCAATTTGGCCGGGAAAAGGAGCGAGTACTGGATTCCCTCTGCTCGCAGCTCCCGCTTGAGCGGCAAGAAGGAGGCACGCAGCTTCTGAGTCTCGAATGTATAATCCGGGAACATGGTAACGTTGCTGTTAGCCACTCGGAATGGGCCCGCATCCCTTGCTCGCTGCAGTAGCCAGTCCCTGTCTTTGTAATGCAGCAGCTTCATCACCACTGGGCGCGGCGGCTGGCCCGGCCTAGGGGGTCTTGCCGGCACACGGTGTGCCCGCTCCAGCGTGAAGAAGGGCGAGAGCCCGTCCAGAGCCACCTCCGTTCGCAGCCAGGCGTCCAGGTACCCCACCATGTCATCCCCTTCTGTTTTCTCCGGCAGGCCCACCAAGCGAACGTTGTTCCGCCTGCTGCGGTTTTCAGCTGCTTCCGCCCGCCGCTCCAGGACTTGTATACGGTCCAGCGCTTGAACACGCCGGCACCAGCTCCTGCAGCGTGTCTTCCACAGCCGTGACCCTGTCCTTCAGTTTACCGTGGTCTGCTCGCAGGATTCCCAAGCCGGACGCCACTTGAGCGATATCCTGTTGCAGTGCGTCTTTTGTGGCCGCTATGGCCTCCAGGATACAGTCCCGCATCTGTTGTAGGTCTGCAGGGCTCTGGGTGGCCCCATCTCTCACCTCCGACTCAGACACCGCCTCTCCACCTTTAACCCTGGGTTTGCCCATGGTGCAGTCGCGGCCGCCGATCGCGGTTCACTCGCAGTGCCGGTGCCGTCCTCCAGGTAGGTCTCCTCCTAGGTACTCAGGGGGCCCGCGGGCTCTCGCCACCCGTCCCCGGGTTCGTCGCAACACTGCTCGTCCTTGTTCTAGGGATTCCACCGCTCCGCCGGCCTTCAGCGACCTCGCGCGGGGTGCCACCGAAGCGCGGGGTCCAGCGCAGCCCAGTGCCTCTCCTCCTCAGGGCCTGCTCTCCGGCAAGTGCCTCTCCCTGTACACCTTGTGGGCGCCGTCCCCGCCTCAGCCTACCAACTCCCCCAGGCTGCAGGGCGCAGTTCTCCCCCGATAGGGCGCTCGGTCGTCGTACTGCTGACCTCCGTTTCAGTCCGCCACTGCAGTCCTCGCTGGGGGCCCCGCTATTCGAAGGAGGAGCTATCCGGTGCCCCTCCACCGCCGTCTTCAGTCGCGTCCGCGCCGGTCCAGGGGCCGCGGCAGCGACAGTGCCCCCCAGATCTCGCCCCCACTCAAGCTTCCATCTGGGAGCGCCCCCTCAAGCTCTTCGGGCTCCTCCCAGCGCAAGGGATCTCGGCGTCGTGGGCCCCCGGCCTCTCACCTCCTTCGTGCCATCCGCCGCCCCGGCCGCCTCGCCTGCCACACAGGTGCCGGCCCCTCTCGCCAGGTCCGCCAGCACCTCCACTGCTCGGTGTGCAGGCCCGCCGTTTCAGCGCAGGCTGCCCAGATCGGCAATCCGTTTCCGGGGCCCCAGACAGGGTCCACCAATCCTCGTCCTCTCCGGGCAGCTCCCTCCACCTTGATCCGCCGCCCCAGAAGGTCCCAGGCCTCAGGGAGTGTGCTGGGGGAGCTGCGTTCTCTGACGGCCGATCCGCCGCCCGCCCAGCGCCCACCAGCAGGACTCAGGGTTTCATCGCCAATCTCCCTTCCTCAAGCAGGGCCAGCCCAGGTGGGTCCCCACGCGCCGTCTCCAGCCCTGCAGGGTCCTCGCAGTCCTGGTCCCCGCTAGCAGCGCAGGTCCGGAGTCGCGGCCGCCATTTTAGGCCGCGTCATTCGCCAGGTCGGCACTTTCCTGCCCCGGTCGTTCTTCCTTGGATCGGCACCGGAGGGCGCCCCTCGAGTCGCCGCCGCCCGCCCAGCACTCGGAGCCGCCACAGGGGCTCGGTGGGCGTCGGATTCCGCGCTGTCTGCAGGATGTTCATGGGGATCGGGAGCGGAGCTCTGAGCTCACGCCGCCATTCCCTTTGGCATCCAAGCCACGCCTTTGTGATCAAACTTCATGATCAGTTCTGTTTACAAAGATTCAATAAAACAATTGTACATGTAATTTCAGTATCATCAGGAGCAGGGGAAGGAGACATTGGTCATGTAGGTGGGGAAGCACCTGGGCACTGTGGTTCAGGTGCTTAGACCACTGACACCGAGGGATCCAGTGGCACAGACGGTGAGGGGACTGCAACAGATTCCACCAGCTCAACAACTTCCTCTTTGGAGTCCTCCACAAGCGAGCAGTCCCTAGTGGTGGCAGACCGTATGGGAACTCTTCCAACTGTATCCTTGTCCATCACCCAGAGAACCATCTCCTCCCTCTCTCTAGCTCCCCCCCAGTTCGCCAAAATCGCCCCCTTAAAAGGGATGGTGTCTCCTTCGCTGCAGGCACCTCGACCCCTGCCACCCTGGCTGCGCTGAGTGAGGAGGCTATTAATCTTCTACTGAACATCTTTGTAGGCCAGACTGCACTCCTGAATGCCATCCAGGGGCTTAGTAGCCACATGCAACAAATGGTAGCTTACCTGGAAGGCATTCATAGGGATATGTCTGGCCTGCAGAGGGCATTTACAGGGCCAGCCTCCTCACTCACCACAGCCTCCCAACTAACACAACCTTGTGCCCCTACTCAGGCCCCTTGCCCATCCTAATTCTTTATTTTCAGCTCTTTTTCAAGTACACTCACTCCTTTGCCCGCACCCGCTCCAAAACACACACAAGCAGCACATTCTCACATAAACACCACAAAACATGGGCACACACTCAAACAACATAAATATACCATACCCATACCCACACCTACCAGCACACCCACCACCACACCAACAGCCACCATCAAACCCACAACCACAGACACCTCCACACCCACCACCAGCACACCCACAGACACCATCACCACAACAACCAGCACACCCACAGATGCCACCCCAACCCCACAACCACACCCACATACACCACCACCAGCACACCCGCATGCACCACCACACCCAAATGCACCACAACATCCACAATCACCACAACCAACACCTCAAAAGCACAATCATCCACACACACACATACATTAGAAACAACAGCCATAAAACACAAATGCTCACACTCACCCCAACAACATTTACCTTCGAAGAAACACACACCCAAACATACACCACATACAACTGCAACCGCAGACACAAGCACATAACGCACTGCCACTCCCTCTACCTCCCAAACCGAACCCACTCCTAACCATCCTACCCAATTTCCCTGTGAAGATTATTTATTTGACCTTGCCTTGAACCCTTCTAAACCCCAACCTACCCCTCACAAACATCAAGCCACCTCTTCTAAAACCCAACCCACCCCTCCCATACACACCAAGATCACCCCTACCATACCCAAGACCACCCCTCCCAAAGCCAAAACTATTCCCACCCAAACTAAATACCACCCACCCCAAACCTAAGACCACCCCTCCCAAGAAAGATCATTGAGGTGCCTGCTCTGTGCCCACCGGACGCCCCTTCCTGAGGAGGTTCCCCTTGGTAGTTATTTAGTAGGAAAGCTTAGTGCTACGGCATAACAGTGCACTGGACATTATGCTATATTGCACTGCCAGTCAGTTAGTCATACATTGCACTGCCATTTAATTTTCTTTCTTTGAGAGACAAATCTCTGTGGTGTAATAAACCAGCATTTTGATTTCACCAAGTTTGCCCTGACATGAATTTTCCTTGGCAATTGTTTGATTCCTAGCAATGATTCTCACAAAAATGTGAAGTACATATTTTTGTGTACCGTTATAGCAGAAAAACAACAGATGTTTGTGATGTTTACTTTTTTAAGCACATACACTGGTTAAAATGTTATGGTCATTTGTATTTACGTGCAGCCATTTATCATGATAATGGACACTTGCACCAACAAATAGATATTTGAAATATGTTTTTGAAGTATTACTACAGGTGTGTTTATTTCACCTTGATTGCTGATAAGAATAAACACTACTCGAATTACTTTGTTTGAACACGAGTGCGCTTCCTCTTTCTTCATCAATCTTTTCACCCATCCTGAGCCACAGAGATCGCGCACCGCCTGACCATGGAAGATATGGAAATTAATAAAGAAAGCAGAACAGAGACTTTCATGTACACGCCGGAAGAAACACAACGTATCTATGCACTTTTCGAGGACACTACAGGAACCAGCTCTAGTACAACCTCTGTGCAATCCAATATAAAGCACCTTGCCATTAATACATGCTTTTCGTTTTGTTCCCATGTTTACCCCGCACACACTATTTTCATGTTTACTCCAGACCACTTTTCTTTCGTTCGTTATATTAATACACCGCAATCACCAATCCCGCAATCATGACTTTACTTTCTTTTCAGTCTTCTGTTTCACGTTGTTTGTTTGTTTGCATTTTCCGCATCCTCCGTTCTGAACATACACTCTTATACCCCGCACCGGACTTGCACATTCCCCCACGATTGACGTAACCATCTGTATACATTCGTATACCCGCCGATACCTTGTATCATACTTGTATTTTCTCTCTCTGATTGGTTTCTTATGACGAACCTATCCGCTTCCTACACGTTTGACGATATATATTGACCAGTATAAACTTCTATGATTGGCTACGAGGCCTTCAGTCATTTTGATTTGAGACGACAATCAATCAATCAAATCAATCAAAGCATTTATATAGCGCACTACTCACCCAGAGGGTCTCAAGGCGCTAGGGGAGGGGGGTCCGCTACTGCTCGAACAGCCAGCTCTTGAGTTGCTTCCTGAAGGCGAGGTGGTCCTGGGTCAGACGGAGGTGGGTCGGGAGGGAGTTCCACGTCCTGGCGGCGAGGAATGAGAAGGACCGTCCCCCTGTGGTGGCTCTTCGGATGCGGGGGACGGTGGCGAGGGCGTGGCCGGTCGATCGAAGCTGGCGTTTGGGAGCGTAGAAGTTGAGGCGGCTGTTGAGGTATCCTGGGCCTTGGTTGTGTAGGGCTTTGTGTGCGTGGGTGAAGAGACGGAAGGTGATTCTCTTGGTGACCGGGAGCCAGTGCAGGTCTCTCAGGTGTCCGGAGATGTGGCTGCGACGGGGGATGTCCAGGATGAGTCGTGCTGAGGCGTTCTGGATCCGCTGAAGTCTTTTCTGGAGTTTGGCGGTGGTTCCGGCGTAGAGGGAGTTGCCGTAGTCCAGACGGCTGGTGACGAGGGCCTGGGTGACCATCTTCCTGGTCTCGGTGGGGATCCACCGGAAGATCTTTCGTAGCATGCACAGGATGTTGAAGCACGACGAGGAGACGGCGTTGACTTGTCTGGTCATGGAGAGGGTGGAGTCCAGGATGAAGCCCAGGTTGCGTGCGTGGTCTGTTGGTTTGGGTGCGCTGCCTAGGGCGGGGGGCCACCAGGAGTCGTCCCAGGCGGAGGGTGAGGATCCCAGGATGAGGACTTCCGTCTTGTCCGAGTTCAGTTTCAGGCGGCTGTTCTTCATCCATTCGGCTACCTCTTTCATCCCTTCATGGAGGTTGGCTCTGGCGGTGGCGGGGTCGTTGGTGAGGGAGAGAATCAGCTGGGTGTCGTCGGCGTAGGAGATGATGTTGAGGTTGTGCTGGCGTGCGATGTCTGCGAGGGGGCTCTTGTACACGTTGAAGAGGGTTGGACTGAGCGAGGAGCCTTGAGGAACACCGCAGATGACTTCGGTGGCTTCAGATCTGAACGGGGGAGGCGGACTCTCTGTGTCCTTCTGGCGAGGAAGGAGATGACCCACTCCAGTGCCTTCTCCTGGATTCCGACGTTGCTGAGACGCTGCACTAGTGTACGGTGGCAGACAGTGTTGAAGGCCGCGGAGAGGTCTAGGAGGATGAGGGCCGCTGTTTCTCCGTTGTCAAGCAGAGCTCGGATGTCATCAGTGGCTGCGATCAGGGTGGTCTCGGTGCTGTGGTTGGCCCGGAAGCCAGACTGCGAGAGGTCGAGGGATCCGTTCGTCTCGAGGAAGGCGGCCAGCTGCTTGTTGACGGTCTTCTCGATGACTTTTGCAGGAAACGGGAGCAGCGAGATGGGGCGGTAGTTCTTGAGGTCGGTGGGGTCGGCTGATGGCTTCTTTAGTAGAGCGCTGAGTTCGGCGTGCTTCCAGCTCTCCGGGAAGGTAGCGGTGTCGAAGGAGGTGTTGATGATGTCCCGCAGGTGGGGTGCGATGACAGCGTCGGCCTTGTTGAAGATGTGGTGAGGGCAGGGGTCGGTAGGAGATCCGGAGTGGATGGAGTTCATCGTGCGGACGGTGTCTTCGGTGCTGATCGGGGTCCAGGTGCAGAGGGTGGTGGTGGGGGGCGGTGGTTCGGTCGTGGCGTGCGTCGGTTGAGTGCTGATGCTGTTGTGTATGTCCGCGATCTTGTTGTGGAAGTAGGAGGCGAGGGAGTTGCAGAGGTCTTGTGAAGGGGTGATGTCGTTGTTACCGGCGTTGGGGTTGGAGAGCTCTTTGACGATGTTGAAGAGTTCCTTGCTGTTGTGTGCGTTGTTGTCCAGTCGTTCCTTGAATGCGATTTTCTTCGTGGCGTGGATGAGTTGGTGGTGTTTTCGGGTGGCGAGCTTGAGGGCAGTCATGTTGTCCGGTGTTGGGTCTCTGCGCCAGGTTCTCTCGAGGGCTCGGCAGTTTTTCTTGGAGCTCTTGAGTTCGTCGGTGAACCATGGGGCTTTCTTGCTACCGGGTCTGCTAGTCGGGGTCTTCAGAGGGGTGAGGTCGTCTGCGCGGTCGCTGATCCACTTCGTGAGGTTGGTGGCCGCTTGGCTGGGGTTCGTTGCGCTGGTGGGTGGGTTCTTGCTCAGGGCGGTCGCGAGCTGGTCGGCTGTGATCTTGTTCCAGCTTCTGCGTGCAACCTGTTGCTGGTGGTGGTGGATCGTGGTCCTTCTGAAGCTGAAGTGGACGCAGCTGTGGTCCGTCCAGTGGAGTCCGGTGGCGTGGCTGAAGGCGATGTCCTTGCTGGATGAGAAGACGGGGTCGAGTGTGTGTCCGGCGTAGTGGGTGGGGGTGGTGACCAGCTGCTTGAGTCCGAGGTTGGCGAGGTTGTCCAGCAGGGTGGTGGTGTTGCGGTCGTTGTTGTTCTCCAGGTGGAAGTTGAGGTCCCCGAGGAGGATGTAGTCAGCGGAGGGGAGGGCGTGCGGGCTGATGAAGTCGGCGATGTCTTCGCTGAATTGTGTGCGTGGTCCCGGGGGTCTGTAGATGAGGGTGCCTCTGAGGGTGGTCTTGGGGTTTATGTGGACCTGGAAGTGCAGGTGCTCGGCGGGTGCGAGGGTGTCATCGGTGTTGGTCGTGATGCGGATGGTGTTCCTGTGGATGATGGCGATGCCTCCTCCGGTGTGGTTGATGCGGTCCCTTCGGATGATCTTGTAGCCGTCTGGGATGGCGATGGCAATGTCAGGCGTTGAGGAGGCGTTCATCCAGGTTTCCGTGAGGAAGGCGACGTCTGGGGCTGTGGTGTCGAGCAGGTTCCAGAGCTCGATGGCGTGTCTGTGGACGGAGCGGGTGTTGAGCAGGATGCATTTCAGGTGGCTGCTGCTGTTGCTCGTCTTGGTCTTGGTTGGTGCTGGAGTAGTGCAGGTCCGGATGCAGGTGAACTTGCAGGAGTTGCAGCAGAAGGGTCTGTGGGTGCGTCTCGGGGTGGCTCGGTAGCATCCTGGGCTTCGGCCGGCGTTGAGTGCGTTGAGGGTGGCGGCGTCGTACGTCCGGCGGGTGGGCTGGGGTCTGCGGGGGCATGGGGTCCTGGCGCTGGGCGCGGTCCAGGCGCGGACGGGTGTAGACGGGCTTACCTTTGGCGCACCTTCGGCGCTCAATCGGTGCTCCCGCTGCGCGCGTCCGCTGCGCGGTCGCTCTGGGGACGTCATAAGAAGGGAGCCGGTCGGGAGGGTCTGCGGGGAGGCGGGAGTGCGAGCCAATCGGCTGGCGGGGGGGCGGGGCCACGGCCTGGGGCGGCGGGAAAGCTGGAGTGGGCTTGGCGGCCCTCGGGTGGCTGGGGCTGCGGGAGGCTGGTGTGGGCTCGGCGGCCCTATGGTGGCTGGGGCTGCGGGAGCAAGCACAGGCACAGGAGCGTGGGGGTGACCAGGCCGGAAGGCGCAGTGGTCACTCCCTGGTTCTGGTCAGGCTCCCCTTAAGAAGGGAGCCGGTCAGGAGGGTCTGCGGGGAGGCGGGAGCGCGAGCCAATCTGCTGGCGGGGGGGCGGGGCCACGGG
Source organism: Triturus cristatus (assembly GCF_964204655.1). NCBI lineage: Eukaryota > Metazoa > Chordata > Amphibia > Caudata > Salamandridae > Triturus > Triturus cristatus. The sequence continues at coordinate 651,175,367 of NC_140594.1, forward strand.
CTGGGGCGGCGGGAAAGCTGGAGCGGGCTTGGCGGCCCTCAGGTGGCTGGGGCTGCGGGAGGCTGGTGTGGGCTCGGCGGCCCTCGGGTGGCTGGGGCTGCGAGAGCAGGCACAGGCACAGGAGTGTGGGGGTGACCAGGCCGGAAGGCGCAGTGGTCACCCCCTGGTTCTGGTCAGGCTCCCCTTAAGAAGGGAGCCGGTTGGGAGGGTCTGCGGGGAGGCGGGAGCGCGAGCCAATCGGCTGGCGAGGGGGCGGGGCCATGGGCTGGGGCGGCGGGAATGCTGGAGCGGGCTTGGCGGCCCTCGGGTGGCTGGGGCTGCGGGAGGCTGGTGTGGGCTCGGCGGCCCTCGGGTGGCTGGGGCTACAGGAGCAGGCACAGGCACAGGAGCGTGGGGGTGACCAGGCCGGAAGGCACAGTGGTCACTCCCTGGTTCTGGTCAGGCTCCCCTTAAGAAGGGAGCCGGTCGGGAGGGTCTGCAGGGAGGTGGGAGCGCGAGCCAATCAGCTGGCGGGGGGGCGGGGCCACGGGCTGGGGCGGCGGTAAAGCTGGAGCGGGCTTGGCGGCCCTCGGGTGGCTGGGGCTGCGGGAGGCTGGTGTGGGCTCGGCGGCCCTCGGGTGGCTGGGGCTGCGGGAGCAGGCACAGGCACAGGAGCGTGGGGGTGACCAGGCCGGAAGGCGCAGTGGTCACTTGACACTCTTTAAATACTACGCGCGTTTCACAGTCGACTGACTCGCTGACATGCCGGTACCTTTTGACTGCACAGTCTCGATCGATTTGAACTATCCACATGTTTTGCGCCATGCCCTACACCGCCCTGTTCTTTAATAATTGGTCAGTTGTTCGTTCTGTTCGTTCCCTTGTTCACCTCGTTAATTAACGCACCCGTGACCCTCCTTTCACCCGGTACTTAACTTCCATCACAATTTCATTCTCGACAGTTCACGCACTGTTCGTTTGTTATTTCTTTTAATGACACTCAATTTTCGAGCACGCACACTCGTAACGTTTCTACTTCACGCTATCAAACCTCGACAAACACGTTTTATTCTGTTTATCTTTTCACGTTCGCATGTATCCATTCCTTACCATACCCCATTTACTCTTTAGGATTCATTACCCCTGCTTGTGACTTTAAGTTTACTGTTCAAACATTCATTTAACAAGACCCACCCTTCTATTTAATACTATTTTGTTCAAATAACACCACCAGAACACTGTTTTTATTTAAGCCTGTTTCATCCATATCTATTCCGTTATTTTTAAAGTATTGATCCATGTTTTTTCACATTGTTTTTTCACACTGCTCTTTAGACTGATTGATTCATGATACTACTGTATTGATTAAAGCTGCTTCCTTGTATCCTCCTATTATAGTGCCGCCCCTGACGAAGGGCCACACTGGCCCGAAATGCATTGGGCTACATCGAGTTATGAATCTCAATATACTCGTTTGTGATGTTCGAATTTCAGTGAAAATTATACTTTTCAAAGGAGCTACTAAATTCATGTAAATTGAATAAATCAACGACTTACAGAAATGACCCTCGCCTGATTAATTTCTCCACCGGAGTGCAACTCGAGTGACACGCTTCTGATCAGAACGTGCTTTCGCATGATTTTCATCCCTACTCAGGGGGATCTACTCGTCTGCACCCATACCTTGTTCTACTCGAATTACTTTGTTTGAACACGAGTGCGCTTCCTCTTTCTTCATCAATCTTTTCACCCATCCTGAGCCACAGAGATCGCGCACCGCCTGACCATGGAAGATATGGAAATTAATAAAGAAAGCAGAACAGAGACTTTCATGTACACGCCGGAAGAAACACAACGTATCTATGCACTTTTCGAGGACACTACAGGAACCAGCTCTAGTACAACCTCTGTGCAATCCAATATAAAGCACCTTGCCATTAATACATTCATACATGTTTTTCGTTTTGTTCCCATGTTTACCCCGCACACACTATTTTCATGTTTACTCCAGACCACTTTTCTTTCGTTCGTTATATTAATACACCGCAATCACCAATCCCGCATTCGTGACTTTACTTTCTTTTCAGTCTTCTGTTTCACGTTGTTTGTTTGTTTGCATTTTCCGCATCCTCCGTTCTGAACATACACTCTTATACCCCGCACCGGACTTGCACATTCCCCCACGATTGACATAACCATCTGTATACATTCGTATACCCGCCGATACCTTGTATCGTACTTGTATTTTCTCTCTCTGATTGGTTTCCACCGTCTTATGACGAACCTATCCGCTTCCTACACGTTTGACGATATATTGACCAGTATAAACTTCTATGATTGGCTACGAGGCCTTCAGTCATTTTGATTTGAGACGACAATCACATGACACTCTTTAAATACTACGCGCGTTTCACAGTCGACTGACTCGCTGACACGCCGGTACCTTTTGACTGCACAGTCTGGATCGATTTGAACTATCCACATCACGTAAGTGTTTTGCGCCATGCCCTACACCGCCCTGTTCTTTAATAATTGGTCAGTTGTTCGTTCTGTTCGTTCCCTTGTTCATCTCGTTAATTAACGCACCCGTGACCCTCCTTTCACCCGGTACTTAACTTCCATCACAATTTCATTCTCGACAGTTCACGCACTATTCGTTTGTTATTTCTTTTAATGACACTCAATTTTCGAGCACGCACACTCGTAACGTTTCTACTTCACGCTACCAAACCTCGACAAACACGTTTTATTCTGTTTATCTTTTCACGTTCGCATGTATCCATTCCTTACCATACCCCATTTACTCTTTAGGATTCATTACCCCTGCTTGTGACTTTAAGTTTACTGTTCAAACATTCATTTAACAAGACCCACCCTTATATTTAATACTATTTTGTTCAAATAACACCACCAGAACACTGTTTTTATTTACGCCTGTTTCATCCATATCTGTTCCGTTATTTTGAAAGTATTGATCCATGTTTTTTCACATTGTTTTTTCACACTGCTCTTTAGACTGATTGATTCATGATACTACTGTATTGATTAAAGCTGCTTCCTTGTATCCTCCTATTATAGTGCCGCCCCTGACGAAGGGCCACACTGGCCCGAAATGCATTGGGCTACATCGAGTTATGAATCTCAATATACTCGTTTGTGATGTTCGAATTTCAGTGAAAATTATACTTTTCAAAGGAGCTACTAAATTCATGTAAATTGAATAAATCAACGAATTACAGAAATGACCCTCGCCTGATTAATTTCTCCACCGGAGTGCAACTCGAGTGACATGCTTCTGATCAGAACGTGCTTTCGCAAGAATAAACACATATGCATTACACCTTAAAAAGAATGTGACTACTGAATTTGAATACAATACAGGACTTCCACTGGATAAGGAGAAATGTTCCATGAATGAATATGCTGAATGATTCAAATTTGGGTCTGACATTGATTTTACAGGTAATTAATAAGCTAAAGGTTGCACCTTGTCTAGTGCAATTTCTACATCGTGTTACACTGCACTTATCCCAATGATGATTAATGCATATGTTTTTAATTTGACAGTTTTCACAATTTATTTAAACACACCTGTATGGTGACTTTTTGACGGATAACCTTTTTTGTGCAAGTGTCCATTTGTTTAAGGCATCTTGCACCAAATTTAGAATTACAATGTAAATCATACAGGTGAGTGTCTTTACATTTTTTAAACGTCAACATTATACACATATGCACCACTGGCCATTGGTATGCTATTTCTTGTGTGAGAGGTTTAAAAATGCACGAGTTCAGTGCAAATGTTAACAGACAAGTCAAAAGATAACAAATAAAAGTAGCGCTTACTATCGATTCCGTCCATGGCGGTGTTGATTTTGTTTGTCATTAAACAGCAGATGCAGGACATTGAAGATCGGGTCCATGGCGGAAAAAAAAGTGTGAAAGTGAGAAAAGGTGAGTTCCTGCCATATATCCCTTCCAAACCAACAACTCAGGGGTGGAGGTTTTAGCACCACAGTCACATTGGCGGGAAGGCACATAGTGATTGGGCCAGCAGACAAACTGGCTTTCCTCCCTCCGACAGCTGCTTGTGCCTATGGCGCAATTGAGGTGGGTAAACATACGTGGCGGAGTTGGTGGCACTCTGACAGTCTTTCATCCATCAAACCCCCAGCATCTGAATAGAGCGGGCAGACAGATTCGCAAATCGATCGAAATAGTAACGGCAGGACCATTACTGCTAAGATCTAAATCAAGCCTTTATTCTTTTTCTTTGAGCTCTTCTCTTTATGTTGAGTCCTTGGGCTCCTCAGATCCCGAGTTCGATTTGATGACAGCAGCCTGCTGCAAAGCGATGCGTCAGTGAGCCTCTGGAAGATTTTGTCCTCAATGGCAAGGAACTCCGGAGCTTGCAGCGGAGCAAACCAGTGTGGTCAAGCAGATTCGCGGTTCGACATCAGCAGCTTGATTCTCGATGATGGACCTGACTCCTTTTTCTTTTTTTTTCTTCAAAAATCTTTTTTATTGTTTGTAGGAAAACAAGGCCACAAAAGAAAGCATTGAAACAGTATAGTTGCTGCAGCACCGGCGACATACAGTGACAGTACAGGTCAATATGCATTTACAATAATTCGGAGGGCAGGCTAGGTTCATTCACTAATCTCCAAGCCGGACTGGCGGGCCTGCGGAGGCTCACAGATGTCACCTCTGTATTCGTCCCAGCGCAACCACACCTCCCCCCACTTTCGGGGGCACCCTCGTGCCGTGTACACAGTCTTCTCCTGCAACATGCACCAATCCATGTCTTTTTGCCAGTCTGCCAATTTTGGCGGCGTCGATGCACCCCAGCGACGGGCTATGTTTCGTTTCGCCACCATTTGCCCAAGCGTGACCCAGAGTTTCCCTCTTGTAGGTAAGTCCGTGGGTTCCCAAATGTTCAATATGCATCTTTTTGCCTCTGGGCATATGTCAACCTCCCATACCTCCCGCATGCAGGACACAACTCGCCTCCAGTACCTCTGCACCCCAGGACATTCCCACAAAATATGGAAGAAAGAGCCAGCCTCCCCACAGCCCCGCCTGCAGAGCCCCTCCCCCCATCGCCTGAAGTCTTGTGCATGAGACGTATACTCTGTGCAATATTTTAAGCTGTATGAGCTGAAGCCTACCCGAAATCGCCACCTCCCTTGGGGATGCCAGAGCAATCACCCACTCCTCATCGTCGATCTCAAGTCCATCAGCCACCCACTTCTCCTTAAGGGACTCGAGTGGATCCGGAGGATTATTTATCAGTTTTTTATACATGAGCAAGATGGCATGCTCCGGCATGTGTCCATCGAGCAACCTGTCCTCGAGTGGGGAGGCCTGCGGGGGGCCTAGTCCCCGGTGAAATGTTAGCTTGGAGGGAGTGCCTAATCTGCAGGTATCTGAAATACTCTGTGTGTGCCAGGTCGTATGTGTCCTGCAAGTAAGCAAAGGATCTGATCCCCTCGAGCCCCCACAGGTCTTTAACCTGGGAGATACCGATAAGGTCCCAGCTACGGAACCCCTTTGTATGACCCAGGCTGCCCAGTCTCTCCGACGCCCACAAGGGGGTGGCCAAGGTCAGAGTGTTGGACCAGCCCAACTTACGATGTGCCGCGTGCCATATGTGCACCGAGTGCTTCGTCGGTCCCGTGAGCTGATTGCCAGGTTTAGAGTAAAGCGCGACGTCATAATTCCCACTCGGGAGCAACCATCTGTCCATCCCGTAACCTGGGTCATTCCCGTCACTATACGTCCCTTGGTTGATCGCCGACAGGTGAGCAGCCCAGTAGTACTTACGGATATCCGGGAGGGCTATCCCCCCGTCGTACCATCCCAATGTGAGTTTTCGCAACGCTATTCTAGGCGTACCCGACCAGAGGAGGGCTCGCTGTGCCGCCTCTATAGCCACAAAATAAGAATTTGGCACCAAGTCCGGATAGTTTTGGAGGGCGTAAAGAAATCTAGGGAGTGCCATCATTTTGAAGAGGGCCGCACGGCCCAGCATGGACAGTGGCAGTCTCTGCCAGGAAGTTGAGTCACGCTGGAGCCGTCGCAGTGGCGGCAGTAAATTATTTTCATACAGGAGAGTCTTGTCCAAAGTGACAAATACTCCGAGGTACTTGAAGCCGTCCTCCGCAATGGTAAGCGGGCAGTCGCTGGGAAGCCTGGGGGGGCTGCCATGGAGGACATAGATGAGGGACTTGCTCCAATTGATGCGGAACCCCGAATTCTTCCCAAAACTAGTGAAAATATCCATCGCTGCCACTATAGATCTCCGCGGTCGGGAGACGTAAAGGAGGACATCAACGGCGTATAGGGAGATTTTGTCCTCCCATCCGTCCGTCCATCGTATCCCTGTGAGGTAGATGTCTTGCCGGATCCACGCCGAAGTGGCTCAAGGGAGAGCGCAAATAAGAGAGGCGAGAGCGGGCAGCCCTGTCTGGTTCCCCTCTCCAGGGCGAAGACCTCAGAGACCTTGTTGTTGACTACCACTTGGGCCAGGGGCTCTGAATAGAGGAGACGGACCTATGCCATAAAGTGTGGGCCGAAGCTCATTTTGCGGAGCACCGCCATCATGTAGGGCCATTCGAGGGTGTCAAATGCCATGGTGGCGTCAAGCGACACCACCACCGCATCTTCACGGATCATATGGCACCTCCCCAGTATACCATTCAGGCGTCGAATGTTGAGCGCCGTATTGCGATGAGGCATAAAGCTGGACTGGTCCGGATGGACCAGCGTGGGGAGGACGGAGTGAAGCCTGTTGGCAAGGGTTTTTGCAAGTATTTTCGGTTCTGCATTGAGCAGGGATATTGGTCTATACGATGAACAGGACTCCCTCGGTTTCCCTTCTTTAGGTATAGCCACTATAGTGGCCAGGCGCTGGTCTAGTGTCAATCTCCCTGTCGCTTTGCTCTCTTCGAACATTCATTGAAGGTGCAAGCTAAGGACGTCAGGCTTCAACTTATAAAGTTCAATCGGAAGACCATTAGGTCCAAGAGCTTTACCCGGGCGAAGGTCGGTGATCGCACGTTCCAGTTCGGCCGTGGTAAGGGGGGCCTCCAGGGCCTCACGGTCGGCCTCCGACAGGCATGGCATGCGGATATCTGCGAGCAGGGCAACAGAGTCCTCCTCCGGACGGTCCCACCTCCTACTATATACCTGCCGGAAGTGCCTTGCAAATTCCGCTGTGATCTCTCATGGGCTCCGTAACCACGGCCCCCGATGCTGTTCTAATCTTCGGCACCACTTTAGTGGCCCTCTGTTTTTTCTCGAGCCAGGTGATAAGTTTGCCCGCTTTGTCGCCTTGGTCGTATATTCTGCCCGCTTTGTGTTGAGCAACAGTTTGGGCAGTATGTGTGACCAGCGCCCTATATTCCGCAGTTTTGAGTTGCAACCGGTGTTGCACCCCCGACTCGTTATCCGCGCAAGCAGCATCTTCCAGTGCCCTGAGGTCCGCTTCAACAGCGGTGATCTGTGCCACCTTTTCCTTACGGCTGCCGGAAATGGCCGAAAGGGCCTCTCCCCCTAAGCACCGTTTTAAAAGCTTCCCACAGAGTTACAGAGGAGCTTATCGATCCAACATTGTGCTCGAAGTAGGACGCGATGGAGCGGGACAGCTTTTTCCTCAGATCCCCATTTTTAAGATACCAGGCGTTTATCGGCAACACACAGCCCTCCCGGCTACCCCCCAGCGTGAGGTGCATATAGACAGGTGAGTGATCGGATATGCCGCGCGCCAGATGGGAGGCCTCCCGTACGTGCATGTCAGGCTGTAACGGAGTCAAAATATAATCCAAGCGGGAGAAGGAATGATGCGGGCCAGAGTGGAAGGTAAAGTGCCTACCCGTGGGATGCAGCAGCCGCCACACGTCCGTGAGCCTGAAGGTGTCTAGGAAATCCGCCAACCACCTCTGCCCCTGAGGCGTGACCCTGGGAGGTTGTCTGTCGAGGGTTCCGGAGACCACGGCATTAAAATCTCCCCCGACGATCAACTGCCCATCAGGGAGGGAGAGCAGGAGTTTACCCAGGTCTACATACAATTGGGTTTGAAGGCCGGGGGGGACATACGCAGAAATGAGATTTAACCGACGGCCCTCCCACCTCCCCGACAATGCTGCCAAGCGGCCCAGTGGGTCTGTCTCCGAGTGATCAATGTGAAGGGGCAGGGAACGGCGAAGAAGGATTCCCACTCCCCTGGAGCCAGAGGTGAAGCCAGAGTGTACCGCCAGAGTGTATCCCCACCTGTTGAGGGTTTGGTATGTATTCCCCATCAAGTGTGTTTCTTGCAGTAATACTACATCAGGGAGGTGGCGTTTAATAAACTGCAAAACAATGGTACGTTTGAGCCCATCACCCAGCCCGTTGACATTCCAGCTAAGGACCCTCAGGCTACTCTCCCATCTACTAGCCATATCCGTTACTGTAGGAGCCAGCCTGTCCCTCCGCACCGGTGCCGCCTGCAACCCTGTACCTAGTAGCAATGTGTGACCATACAACCCTTCCAACTCCCCCCCTCCCGCCCACCCCCCCAGCATTCCGAAACAGTACATATAGCCGTTAGGACCACACGTCGTGGGCCCATCACCTTCTGTCTTACCAACCCTTCCGGAAACACTGTAACACCCCTCAGAACAAACCCCCCCCCACCCTGCTCCCTGCTCCGTAGGTTTTAAACTACCCACTGCCCCAATTAGCAGAGCGCCTGTCACCCAACCCCACCCCGGAGAGAGTAACTGCCCCTCCCCCGGAGAACTCTGTTAGGGAGAACCTAGGCCGGCCCCAACTCCAGCCGCCACCACCGTGTTGCCCCAAACTATAAGTCCCCTAAGTGTGGGAGGCAATCAAGGATCATCCACAAAATCACTGAAGGAGGGGGCGAATACGCCCGCCTCACAAACTAGCAACATCATCCGTAACCCCATTCATGTCATATACATTACTGTTCGGTGTGGCTTGATGTCATAAGCGGAAGTCTCAGCGTGCCGCTGTGTCTGGGAGCGAGTCCCAGCTGGGGCTGTTCGAACTGGAACGCCATGACCTTTGGCTCTGGTCGGCTATCACTGCTCCTCCCCCCACAGAACCGGGGGAGGCTGCCCCTGTCTCTGTCAGGCGGTCGCGGTCGTGCCCCATCCGCTCCTCCGCTGTCGCCGTATCGAGCCACTCCTGGACCGCCGCCAGCGAGGTGAAGAAGTGGGATTTGCCCCCCCGCAATGATTTTCAGTTTGGCGGGGAAGAACATCATATATTTGATACCACGATCCCTGAGTGCCACCTTGACATCCATGAATGAGCGGCGTTCCTGCTGAACCCGCAGCGTGAAATCAGGAAAGAATCGGATGGTGGCCCCTTCGTACTGAAGATCTCCCCGTTGCCTGGCCACCTGGAGGATGGCGTCCCGATCCCGATAATTCAATATCTTGGTGATAATTGTCCTTGGCGGGGCCCCCGGCCTGGGTCTGGGGAGCAGAGCTCGGTGAGCACGCTCGATGGTGAAGAGCTTGGAGAGTCTTTTGGGCTTGAGATGCTTGAGAATGAGATCTTCCAGAAAGAGCTCCACGCTGTGCCCCTCCAATCCCTCCGGCACACCTACTACGCGGATATTACTCCGTCGCGCCCTCCCTATTCGAAGAGCCAGTTGGCGGTGCTGGAGGACAAGCTCATTTATGCGCCCCTCAAGCCGTTTCTCTGAGGTCTGGAGGGCCCTGATGTCAGTCTCATTAGCTTTCGATCTCTCCGTAGTCTTGCCAAGTTCCGTACGCAGCAGATTAACCTCAATAGAGATCTTGTCCATCTTTGTCTTGAGGTTTGTGCCCAGCGTTTGTATCGCGGCCATGATGGAGGTCAGGGAGGGCTCCGAGTGATCCGCGGCGGCTTCCAGCGTCGCCCCAGACTGCGTCTGACCGGTGGGCACCGCGTATTTGTCCAGGTTATTGGTTTGTGTGGGTTTCCCCACCTTGGGCCGCATGGTGGATGTAGACTACTGCGCCGCCCTGGTCCGTGCCCCAGCCCGGGCGGCGGCAATCACTCCTCGAGCCTCGTCACCACCTCTATTCCAACCCGGGCAGTACCGTTTCTCCGCACTGATGGCCTGTCACGTCGTCGCGGTAGAGTCCCCGGCGCCCAAACTACACCACCAGCCAGCCGCACCAGGAACCGCCTTCCACCTAGAGCAGCGCAGCCCACCGCGTGCGGCCGCTGCAACAGGGCTCCCCCAGTGTTGGGCGGAGGGCTGCAGGCTTATCCGCGTTGTTCGCCCAAGGGCATGTCCCCCCGACTCCCATGCGTGGCCGCCACGGAGTGAATGCGCCGCCGGCAGGTCCCCAACCTGGGCCTTTTATCTCATCAGTCTACAGCGCCCTGGGCCGCCTCGCCCTCTGCCGTGCCACCCACCGCAAAGGTGCCTCTACTGGCGTCCGGGATACCTCCCCGGGCCTGGAGTGTCCTCGGGCGGATCGTCTTCCTCAGAGCCCGTCGTGTCGCAGGCCAGCCGCGTCCACTGGCCCGCAGTGGCCGGGCTGCGATCCGCGCGGCTCTTCCACCGGCCCTCGTGCTCTCCCAAGGGGCCTCCGCAGACTCCCGCCAGTGGCCCGTCAGCAATGAAGTGCGGCACCAATGCGGGCCCTGCCCCCAGAAATCTGTCCCGCTCCGGCACAGCACTCGATATAGGCCACACGCCGGGGCCTCCGGTAGCAGCCACCCCGGTCCTCAGGCTCCAGCCGCAGTCCCGGGTCAGCCGCGGCACAAACAGTTGCGGCTGTCGGTGTTCCCTGGGTGCTCAGACGTCGCTCCAAGCGCCGAGCAGCAGCGCTACACTTAAGGGAGTTGGCGCTCTCACAATGGCGCGCTCAACCAGGATGGAGTGACGGATTTTCATGGGGACAACAGCGGTCCCGGCGGAGCTCGGTCCCTAGGCAGCCATCTTCATCGCCCCACCTGACTCCTTTTTCTTAGAGTCAGGCACAGTCCTTTCTTTGTTGAGCCTTGTCACTGCAGCAGGTGTAGTCCTTCTGAGTGCAAGCCTTCTGTGGTGCAGCCCAAGCAGGGTAGTCCTCCTTCTTCTGATGTTTCAGGCAGTGATCTGAGGATTTCCTACAGCTCTCCCAAAATCATCATCCATTCTGGGTTGGCAAGAGGTGGGATAGTCCAACCAATAGGGGTAAAGTTTACTCCCTCTGCTATGACCACTTCCTGCGAAGTGCGGCATATTTTGGACCCAGAATGCACTGTTCTTCAAAATCAAAATGGAGAAAGTCTCTCCTTCGAGTGTGTGTCTGTGTAACCCAACCCAGAGTTGTGGCAAAAAACTCATTGCATTCCCCTTCCACCCCCGCTCCTAATATAATTAGGGGGGGGTCCCATCTGGCTGGGGATCAAGGAAGTGGTTGCTGTGGCAGCTGTTTTATTGGCTTTGAAGACCAGCTTATCTCCCAACCTTCTTCCTGGCTTCTCCAGGGAGGAAATCCCCTCCCACCAAATAGCTGCATTGTTTTAACTACAGGCCTACTCAGGTGGCAGCTTGGCTCAGGCTGTCAAAGGCTGGCCAATTAGAAGAGGCAGTTACAGGGTTGCTTTAGGTAATGTTAAGATAGTTAATTCTAAAACTGCTTGCCTGTCATAGTAACACTAACGCTGAGCTTAGCAAGAGGTTGTATTTATTGTAACTGTTATTTTGCTACTTAGAATAATATTGCTAGTTAGCGCTAACAAAAAAGATAGACTTTACTAAGTTTAATATAGCCTTCCCATGTTAGCCTAAGGGGCTTGCAGCACTACAGTAAGGAAAAATTACTTTGGCAGTTTTTTCCTACCAAGGCACATAAAACATATTTATATTGTCCCTGCTATTTATAACAAAGCACCCTACCCTTGGGGCACCTAAGGCAGGCCTTAAGGGTGACTAATAAGTTATAATAAAAAAATAGTTTTGAAATGTGGAAGTGCTTTTAATTCCAAAGTCAAATTTGAACATAGTTTTATTTTAAAATCAGCCTGCAAGGCAGACCTGACTTTAAGATGACACCAGTCACCACAGCAATGCACACTTAACAGGGGTGGGGAATTCCTATCTCCCAACGCCCGAGACATCTAGATTTCTTACAAGGGCAAGAGGTTTTAATTTCTAACTTGTCCAAAGGACAAGTAGACAGGCTTACGGTAATCTGATACACAGCAGTTTAACCCTTTTTGTCACAGCCAGTTAATAAGGAGCTCTGAGCAATTCATTGGCAGTGAAAGGGTCAATTCAAAAGCTGGGGCCTGCACTTTAATTTCACCAGAGCAGAACAACAACATGATTGAGCTGAGCTCAAAGTTGCAGCTCCATTTAAAACATCGACAGCACTGTCAGGCAAGAGTCATTTTGCTTTCTCCCCGAGGCTTCCAGGCCCTCCTCTGGGCCTTTCCTTTTCTTCGAGCATAAGATGCAGCTCCAGAACACTCACATCACTGGAATGTAAGAGGTTGGGCCTCTTGGCTCATGCTCTGACTTTAACCTTTTGACCCCCTGCCTTTTATTCTGTGCTTCACCCTTTGGCCTCAAATCGGCCCCAAGATCCCTCCTGCCATCGCCTCGGGGATGGGGGGGGGGGGAGGCTACAGTAAAGCCCATGCTTTCTCTTCTCTTGCAGCCCCTGCACAACCCTCCTTTGCACTTTGCCTTTCCTGTGCACCTTATGTTTCACCCAGTGCCTGTACTTGCTAACCCCGCTCCCAATGGCCTCTCATATCTTACCTCATCCAGGGCTTACATTAAAGCTCATTAGTTTACCCATGGGGAATTCATGCAATCCTCAGGCGCACCCTAATTTCTCTTTTTGCACTGGGCCTCTCCTCTCACTTTGTGCTTGCACCAGGGGCATCTGAACACGCCACTATAGCTAACAGCAGCTGTGGAGTTCTTGATGGGCCTCTTCTTTCTGCCGTTCCAGACAAAGGTTCATAATTTACTTGAAAGGGTTGATGGATATATACATGGATGAGTGAAAGGATGGATGGATGAGTGAAAGGATGGATGGATGGATGGATGAGTGAGTGAAAGGATGGATGTGAGTGAAAGGATGGATGAGCGGATGGATGGATGAGTGAAAGGATGGATGGATGGGTGAGTGAAAGGATGGATGAGTGCAAGGGTGAATGGATGGACGTGTTGAAAGTGGATATATGTGTGTGGATGGATGAGTGAAAGGGTGAATGGATGGGGTGAAAGTGGATGGATGAGTGAAAGGATGGATGGTTGAATGAAAGGATGGATTAATGGATGAGAGAGTGAGTGAAAGGATGAATGGTTGAATGAAAGGGTGGATTAATGGTTGAGAGAGAGAGAGAGAGTGAGTGAAAGGATGGATGGTTGAATGAAAGGGTGGATTAATGAATGAGAGAGTGAGTGAAAGGGTGAATGGATGGGGTGAAAGTGGATGGATGAGTGAAAGGATGGATGGTTGAATGAAAGGATGGATTAATGGATGAGAGAGTGAGTGAAAGGATGAATGGTTGAATGAAAGGGTGGATTAATGAGAGAGAGAGTGAGTGAAAGGATGGATGGTTGAATGAAAGGGTGGATTAATGGATGAGAGAGTGAGTGAAAGGGTGAATGGATGGGGTGAAAGTGGATGGATGGATGGAAGGATGGATGGATGGCTGGGTGGATGTGAAGATTGATTGATGTGTTGGTGGAAGGATGTGAAGATTGATGGGTGGGTGGAAGGATGTGAAGATGGGTGGGTGGAAGGAAGGATGTGAAGATTGATGGGTGGGTGGAAGGATGAGTCAAAGGGTGGATGGATGGATTTGAGTGAAAGATGGAAGAGCAAAAGGATGGATGAATGGAGGGATGAGTAAAAGGGTGGATGGATTTGAGTGAAAAGGAGGGTGATGGGGTGAAAGACGGAAGAGCAAAAGGATGAATGGTGGGTGAGTGAAAGGGTGGATGGATTTGAGTGGGATGGAGGAGTGAAAGATGGAAGAGCACAAGGATGGCTGGATGGAGGGATGAGTGAAAGAGTGGATGGATATGAGTGAAAAGGTGGATGGAGGGGGTGAAAGTGGATGAATGGATGAGTGGATGGATGGATGAGTGGAAGGAGAGATGGATGAGTTTGAATGATAGATTTGGAGCTGGAAGGAAAGGTTTGGCCAGGGGTGTTGTGAACCACTTGCTTTAGCAGCTACAGCGGGGTGGAGCTCTTGATGAGCCTCTTCTGTCTGCAGCTCGGCAGACAAAAGCCCATAATTAACGTGTTAGGATGAGTGAGTGAAAGGATGGATGTGAGTGAAAGGGTGGATTAGTAACAGGGATGTTGGATGGACGATGGATGTATTGATGAAGGAAAGGGTGAAAAGATAGATGGTTGCAGGGTGGATGGATCAGTAAGCAAAAAGATGGATGAGTGAAAGGATAAATTGATGGATGAGTGGAAGGATGGATGAGTGAAAGGGTAAATTGATGGATGAGAGGAAGAATGGGTGAGCCAAAAGATGGACGGATGGATGGCTATGTTTGGGGATGTATGGGTAGATTTGGATATGGATGGGTGGATGGATGGATTGACAAGCAGAATGTTGAAAGGCTGATTAAAGAATGAATGGAAGCTAATGTAAAGGTGAAATGTTAGATATCAGTGGGTGAATGAAAGCATAAATGTGTAGGTCTGCAGAAAAGAGGCAAAATACGGAAATCACTAGTTTTCAAATCCTTCTATACTATGAGCCTGACATAACCAGAGAGGCTATTATCCGAGCTCTTCTATAATGAGTGCTGCCATTATTTGACGGTGCACATCAATGCACCAAAGGGACAAGTGGATTTTGTACAGGACATGTAGATTTATGAAGCTACCTGTCCTATGGACAAGTAGATATTTTACTAAATTCCACACCCCTGCTTAAGTGCATTCAGTCAACTGGGGTCTCTGAACCTACAAACCCCACCATATACTAGGGACTTACAGGTACATTGTCAGTAACCACCAGCATTCTAAAAGAATAGGGGTGATCAGGGCAAAAAGGATGACTTTCCTACACCAATGTAAGCTTCACTTTTTTTGGAAGCCAATGGAGTTCCCTGATGAACAGACCAAGACAGCTTTTGTGTTATTCTATCTGGAAGAAAATGCTGCTAGTTGGTCAATTTCTATAGTTGAAAGAGATGACCCTGTTGTATATTATTTTACTAACTTCGATGAAGAAATGAAAAAAATATTTGACAGGAAAACCCATATTTTCCCCTTAGTCAGAGAGCTTATCACTCTAAAGCTGTGGTACTCAAAGTGCAGCCCGGGGGACGCATACAGCCCTCCTGACCTTCACATGTGGCCCCCAGCTGAATGACTGCACTGAGCTGATGTAAATTCAGAGAGCACAAACCAAAAATATGTTAAATACACAAGCAAGTAGTCCCCCAGAGGAGCAGGAATATCCTCTCGACTAAGACTCATTCAATTCAAATATCTACACAGGGCCTTTTACACGCGTTATAGGTTGTGGCGAGCAGGCCTGATAGCTTCTCCCACGTGCCTGCACTGCTAGCACGATGAGGGGTCCTTCATACATGAAGTATGGGAATGTATAGAACTGGATAGGTTTTGGATCCGGGTACTGGCATGCTTAGCTGAGGTCCCGGGTTGGGAGTTATCTAGGTCCCTCAAACTGACATTATTACACATAACAGACACTATCGGTAGCAATAAATACAAGCGGCATCTTCTCTGGTTGGGCCTTACCATCGCCAAACAAGATATTGCCAGGGCATGGAAACTGGACACACACCCTCCATCAGGGACTGGCAAAATGTCATGGACTATTGCATGGGTCTGGAGATTCCAGTCTTCCAGGCTTGTGGATGTCCGCAGAAACACCCAAAAATATGGCAGAGATGGGTGGATTATAGAGGATTGGTCCTACCGAGGCTAGAGACAGCGACAGACGTAATTGATTCTGAAATTAGATCGTATAGGACACTGGAAAGACACTCACACTGAAAAAATGATGAATATAATTGGAACATATATCTATATTCTATGTATACTAAGTATTCATGTGAAGGCATTGGTTCTGTTTTATTTAAAGGAAAATCTTTTGCTAATAGTCAAGTCAAGTCAATTGGTCTTTTATTTCAATTGTCAAATCATTAAAGACATTATACATCAATAAAAATCGAAAAATTCATAATATAAACCATTAAATTCCATCATATACTAAAATTTATAACATGCTAGATCACAAGTATAAAACATTTAAAAGTAAGAATAATAAAAACAGAATAAAAATCATTTACATAGAGCCGTTAATATACCATCTTGGAGAACATTCATAATTTTACGAGTAACAACACTAGCTCTGTTATGGGGAGAAGATCCAAATGCATAAACAATAAGGGATAAAAAAAATATTCACTGTTGCATTGACCTTGTCATTTTTCACGAATGGCCCACATCCATCCCAGAAATTTAGCGAGAGCTATCGTTATGGACTCACATGTATTTGACCTTATAATCCTTAGTGCCTCTGCGCCCGACCTAGTGCCGAAACTTAAACAGACTGGTTTAAGCCATCTGTTTCAGGGCAGACAAACAGAACATGTGCTATAGTTTCCTTCTGTGATGGGTATGCAATACAATTGTCTTCATTCAGAGGGTGCCATTTGCATGTAAAAGACTTGAGTGGGAGTGAATGGTGGTACAGTTTCCTATCTTTTGGTACAGTGATGAAATCCCAATAGCATTCGTACAAATACTCTTGTTTGTTCTCCAGAAAATCCCTCGTCAGGGTAGGACCAGTTATGGATGAGAATCGTTTCATCATAGCCATGTTCCAATAGGCTATCTTAAACTCTTTTTTTGAGGGAAAAGAGTTACCTGCGGGATTTTCCCATAAACTGCTCATCCCCATGTCACTCAGGGTATCTTTTATCCTTCTCAACCAGGAGTTCTTACAGGAGCTGTCAGCCCGCCTGGTTTCAAGAAGAGCCTGGGCGTACAGGGACAGTTTGGGGGTAACCCATAACCTTCTCCAATAAGCCACAGGTCTAAATCGAGCTATGTCCTTAATCTGGTTGCAGCCCAAATCAAGATACAGAGGCATCAGTGGAGTCGATGATGGAAGACATAATAAGGCTCTCACAAACTTGTTTTGGGCTGCAGTCAGTGGTGTTAGATCTTCAAAGCCCCACAGCTCCGCAACATATAGTACAGAGGTGCTAATTTTAGTTTTATATATCTTTATGGCAGGAGCCACTGGTTTTGTATTGGAGAGTCTCTGCTCCTTCATAAGGACTCCTGTCAGTTGGGCATGCTTGAGAACCAACTTGTCGATCTGGGGTTTCCAGTTCAATTTCCTTCCTAGGGTGATTCCCAGATACGTATAAACATCGGTCTGCTCTAGCTGGACATTATTCATGAAGACACTCCCTTTTGTGGCCTTGCGATTACGGAGGACCATAAACTTGGTCTTCTCCACATTTACCTCAAGGTCATGATCGCGGCAGAACTCCTCAAACCTAGTAAGGGCTGTCTGCAGCCCTCTCTGAGTCTTAGATAATATCAGAGTATCGTCCGCAAACATTAACAGGGGTATCTTCAAGCCTGCTAGGGTGGAGGCATCTGTGGGGTGGTTTGAGTAATATTCCACGACCCTGTTGATGAAGAGGGACAACAGGGTCGGGGCAAGGACACACCTGCTAATAATTTTTATTAGTACCCAAATATATGTATACATCTGCAAGATACTGATGTAAACATGATCAAGATCACATGGAATGTATACTAATAAAATCTGTTATTAAAAAAATACACAAGTAAGTCTTTGTTTACAGGCTAACTGATGGTAAAAAAAAGAAATAATAATAAGGTGTCCTCCAAAACTTAACTTTAGGAACACATTGATTTTTCAAGCCATCATGCAAAAAATGTGTAAAAATATGATAAAGTCTCTTCAAAATTCAAAAAGTGTATTTCATTAACATGCAAAAGCATTGCACCTTAGTACATCAAAATATACGACTTCAGACATATTTTTTTTTAACTTATCGTTTTCAAAAATGAGAGTGGAAATATTTATGCCTCTTTACTAAGGGTGGGCGTAGTGGGCGTAGTGGGGCTACGTGAAGCAGCACGTAGTGTGCCCAAATCTACGCACACTACATGCTTCGCGTAGCCCCACTACGTGCCACCCACCTCCCGCCCGCCCTCCTTTTAAATAATATCAGCAATGTAAAATAAATTAAAGTAAAGAGACTTACCTTAAGCGCGGCTTGATATTATTTAAAAGGAGGGCAGGCGGGAGGTGGGTGGCGGGTGGCAGGCAGCTACGCTTCGCCCTCGGCGTGTGCGTAGCGCTGCCCTGCTTCGCCTACTTCGGAAAGTGCGAAGCAGGCAGCGCTACGTACACTACGTGGGCGAAGCGTAGTGCTACGCCCGGGGTTACTCTTTACACCCTGACAACAATGTCAATAGTGAACTATGAGGTATATTTTATTAAATAAAACAAAGAAGAAGGTTTTGAACAGCATATATCCTGAACTCATGCATTTCAAAGTGCCTTCATATGTCATAATGAAGAAAAAGGAGTCCACCAGACGAAGAGCATTTCACCAGATTAGGGGAGAACACAAGGAGTGTGCGGTGCTTGCTGAAGGTGAGGAGAGATAAGACTGCCCGAAGTTGGTGGTTCGTGTGGCGAGCCCGAGTCTGCAAGATGGCCGCTCCGATCCTTCAGCCTGGGACGATCAGTTTTTCAGATGCCAGAAGCTGCTGATACTACCCGAATTGCTGGTTACGTTTAGCTGCCATGGGGCGGGGATAGTGCCCCTGCTCTGGAGAGTCTGACGGCCGTAGAACCCCGACAGCAGCGGAACGGCAGCAAACAAGGACCAGCGACTGCTGCGAGCTACCCAACCCCTGGAAGTCCTGCAAGCCCCTGGGACATGGACACTAGCTCGCCCTCGCTTGGAGGGAAAATGGTGGGGAAGCGCTCAGTCAAGTGAGGAGCGGAGATATGCTGCCACCTGAACAGCAGGGGAGGGCGATCCCACGACACGGTGGACACTATGGCATGGTTTGAGGCCCGGTGTGACTGGGCCTGCCTCTCCTCCTGCTGCTACCTTCTCCCCCGTGCTCGAGATCCTGCTCTGAGCCCTGAGCTGGGCGGCGAGTCCTGGTTGAGCCTGGAAGATGGAAGGAGAGATACGGCTTACTTGGAACTGCGGCAGCGCCTGAGGCGTGGGAAAAATATTGCCGGACTTCTGCTATACTGGGGATACAATCCAGTGAAAACCCAATCAATGGCGTGGCAGAGACCTGATCACGGGAGGTGCCGCCCTAGTACCCCTCTTTTTTATTAAACCTCCCCCTCCCACCTAGAGTGATATGCAGACCAAACAAATAGTTTAGCTGCCCATGACCCGACGGGGGCCTCATACCGTCCTCAGAAGATTGGTCCATGACAGCAGTTTATGCTTTGCCCCTCTGTCACTTGTATATGCTGAGGTGGGCCGGATGCAGTGTCCCCGGGCCCCCACAGTTAGTGACCACCAGGAAGCAGTTCAGACCCCGCCCTACTGAAGGGCTGGCAGCCTTGGAACATCGTGCTGACACAAGCACAGCTTGCAGGTCCCTGATCCCGAGCTCACACACCCCCGCCCCCCCCCCCCACCAGTTGTAGCAATGTTTAGGAGTGCGACAGACTGCAGACACACTGAAGATTGATGCTACTGGACCCTCTTGGTAGGCTGACATGGGTAAGGCCAGAACAAAATTAGCGGGAGCGCTGCTAGACCAGGGGGATAATCCCCCGGAACAGAAACAAGAGAAATCCGGGATATCGGCCAGATGGACCCAGTGCAGCAACAATTAACTAACATCTTGGAAGCTATTGCTGACACTGAAGCAACTCTGCACCAGAGATTGGCACTGTGTCAGTTAGATTGGGGCTCCTCAGAGCAGAACACCATAAGTTCGCGGAACGGGAGAAGGTGGCATAGTCCTCCATTGCTGACCTCCACCCTGTACAACAGACATTGTCGCTTCAAGTTGTGGAGCTCACTGACAAGGTCCAACCACTAGAACATAGAACTAAACTTTCGACACACTATGTTGGATTTATTTATTCAAGACCATGAGACGAATGGGTCTTGGAGACGGTTGGGTAAAGTGGATGAGAGTGCTATATGAAGGTCCCACAGCATGGGTCAAGACGAGTAAAATGGTCCACACAATATGTGATTTCTCATGCCACCCGACAGGTCTGCCCTCTGATGCCCCTTTTATTTGCCCTGGTGATTGAGCCTCTGGCAGTATTGTTCCGACAGAGAGGCAAGGGGATGGGTTTGACGATAGGCGGCGATGATCATTTGATTTCCCCATATGCAGACAACCTCCTGATCTATCTGAGGGACGCTGTGGCGGGATCCGGCACCTCCCTGGGCCACATGGGACGATCTGAGCTCCTGTCAGGTTTAAGGGTTAACAAAAACAAGACTTACCTATTTCCTGTGACTGGAGTTCTACCCCGACCCCAGGACCTCCCCACAGACCTTCACTGGGCACCCTCCACCTTCATGTACCTGGACATCCATATCTTTCACTCTCTGGATGACTTGAGAGAAGGTAATCTAGATAGAGCCCTTCGGTCTTGTGTTCCTTCCTGGTCTTCTTTGCCACTACCGATTATGGCTCGAGTCTTATTGGACAAAATGGTTGTGCTTCAGCGCCTGCTGTACTTTTTTATCAATTTCCTGATCTTAGTGTCATCGGGATGGTTCAGACAATAAGACTGCCTGTTGCTGGACCTTATCTGGGGAGGGTCTCTTTGGCGACGCTACAACCCCCCATGGCAGAGTGGGGCCTAGATGTACCGAACTTTGAGTTTCCATTACCTGGCTTCACAGATGCAATGGTTAGCACAGTGGTTGGAGTGAGTGAACCCATGGGGGACATATATGATGGAGTCTACAACCCACCCTAACTTATTACTAGCTAAGCTCGATATTTACAGTTGAACAAATGGCAGTATGGACGGAAGTGGGACTGGAGAGGCTTGGGGACTGTTACCAAGAGAAAGCCTTAGCCCCATTTGCGGACCTGGTTGAAGGCCATGGTTTCCTTCGTGGACAATTTTTACTATACGAGGCATTGGGCTGCACGTTTGGGGAACTGTGTGGTAGGAGTTAGGAAGAACACATGCAGGGCTGCACCCCCTACTTACATTAGGTGCTGCTGGGCATCAGGTGAAGTGGTTTTATGTTTTACTTATTGAAATGTCTCTTACGCCATTACAAAAACTGCAAAGGCGATGAGAGACAGTCTTGGACCGAGACCTCACTGACCTGGAATGGAGCACAATTCTTTTATCCCCTAAGAAAGTTTCCAGAATTATGAGGTTGAAGTATATACAATTCAACTTTGTACACATGACTTATATGATCACCCATAGACTCCAGGTCGCCTACGGTGGCGAAGCACACCGATGCCCGAGGTGTAATCACAACGAAGCAGACTTTATACATATGACCTGGGCCTTCGGCACATTGCGCCCTTTCTGGGATGAAGTGTTAACCATGTAAAGGGCATCAGTAGGGCGCACACTCGACCCCAAGATTGAAATATGTCTGTTGGTACTCTTCCCCAGGCTACCCAAAAGGAAGGTGGGAGATATATTTATTGACCTTGCCCTAGCCCTAGCTAAAAGACGGATAGCAATGACCTGGAAATCCACCAATGGGCCTGTGATAGGGACATGGAAATGCGTTGTAACTAACTGGGCTGGGGCAGAGGGCAAAGTCTTTCATAGGGAGGAGTCGAAAGGATTGCGATGACGCCCCATAGCAGAGCAATGGAAAGAGGTATTTAACACCTGGGAACTCCCGACACAGACACACAGTAGTGTAGAGGGGAGCAATGATGGGAATAGGCTTGAGCTGGAGTGAATCGATATGGCCTGAGTTCCCTAATACATACACTATGTCATGTGGAGACATTGGTTATGGGGAAAGCACAGACATTGGCTGCCACAAAGTCAGGATGGGTATGAGAGGAAAAGGGCGCTCTCCACTTATTGATTGTGCTTCCTGTGCCCTACCCCTGTACATTCTTATGATGTGTAGTGCATGGTGCGCTGACCTTAGACCTGATAGGGAGTGGCCGGGTCCTATAGACAACCCTCCCCAGACCATAATTCTGATATATGGTTTTATCTCCTCGCACAAGTTTGTAGTTTTTGTTTGATACCAAACAGGCAGCATTTTCACTAACCCTTTTCAAACTGAGTTGATTATTCTCGAAAAGGACATATCTTCATAGGAAAATACTACTCAATTGCAATGACACAAATTCCGCACTGACTATATTGGGCACACCAAGTATTGTTTTTATACTATACAATGAGCTTGTGAATGTACGGATGCATACTATTCTTGATGGATATACCGTAATAGTTCCTTTTTTGTATCATTTTGAAACATGACATGTGCATTGCTTATTGCCTCTTTACATACCTCTCAAATGCCAACAAAAATGTTTGGGAAAAAATGACTTGTTTCCCCTATGTCCACCTACCTTAACATCTCACAAAGTCCCACTCCCACAGTGCTGGCATTAATGTGGCCCTCAGGCACACCACAGACCATACTTTGTGGCCCCTGGGGGAAATGTTTGCACATACCCATGCTCTAAAGCAAGGGTGCAAGATCTTTTAATCTAGATTACAACCTTTAAAAGATTGGTAATTGAGACCAAGGGGCCAGTTAGGAAGAGAACTTCCCCTTTGTATCAAGGACTAAGGAGTGTACTGATAGATGTGTTTGCTCAAGTTGTGAATCTTCCAGATAATTGGGAGGAGTTGATACAGTTAACTGTACTTGATCACAGACTGTTAGAACGAAAAGGAGATAGACCTCGTTCAGACACTAAGGTGATTGTGATTCGACCGAGCAAACCTGTAATAGATGAATGGAGCAAAAGCTCAAATGGCATAGAGCCAATGCTAATTAATGGAATATGTGGTCCTATGACCATAGAAGAACGAGAAAAGAGAGGAAAAATACAATTTTGTATGTACTGTGGAAAAGGAGGGCATTATATAAAGGATTGTTGTGCAAGAACCGAAGTAACTGAAAGTGAAAGTCAGGCAGTGGTGCCAACTGGTTCCAACATCAAGGAGGATTCAGAAAACTAGTTCTCTCGAATAAGATTGAGGTTCCTTATCGTAGAGAGGCCTTTACTGCGACCCCTGTGGTGTTGGGCAATACCCAACAAAGTTCTGTAGCTCATTTGAATATTAGCGTCCAAGTTCAGTTACCAGGTGGTCAGGAACTAGAGATTCCTGCATGGTTAGATTCTGGGCCACTGGAATTTTATTGATCAGAAATTTGCCAGAGAGTTGCAAATTCCTTGAATCAGAAAAGACATACCAGAGCTGATAAAAGCAGTGGGCAGAACCGTTTTGACACCGGGACCAGTTCACTACCATACGTGTCCAGTAATTTAGAGAATTGATGAGGTTCATTTTGAACACATTAGATTATATCTAATTGACGCAGCACAATTTGGGCTCACATCAGGAATGCCTTGGTTCCACGATGCTTCAGTTCAGTGGGCAACACAGTCAGATTTTTATACGAAACATTGTGTAAAAGAGTTAGTACTTCAAGATCCAAATCAAGAGAACCTGACCAAATACCTAACTCACACATGTGCTGAATCTCAGATTTGCTGTAATAATACTCTTCCCGAATGGCATAAAGATTATCAATAAGTGTTTGATAAACAAAAAGCCAGTCAGTTTCTCCCACATCAAGAGTATGATTGCCAGATAGATCTAGTCCCTCGGGCAGCGATTCCATGCAGCAAGATCTTTTTTTAAAAATTTTTTTTTATTGCATTTCAAAAAGGTATACTCAACCATACCACCATGCAAGGTGAAATGCTCATTTACCCACCTAAAAACAAATAAATCATAGCAAACAAAATCATAATAATAATGACATGAATCAATTTTGAATGTTCAGTCGGCTTAGGGGATATAGGTACTATAATAATAATAATCTTTATTCGGTTTTTAGCATTGCAAAATAATAAAAGATATCATGACATACAAATGTTCATAGTAAAATTTGTTTAAAAGTATAATTAAATATACAGTTAAAAAAGAGAATGTAAATAGTTAGATGATATGGAGATTAATTCTCTGTTTTACAAATTATTTCTGTGCCTCATGATACACTTTAAAAAATTCAGTACGTGGTACACTGTACATTCGGAGTCCAAAGTTTGAAGTGCCAGCATGGCTGGACGACATTGTCTGTGGCCCCATTTTTTTAATAAAGGGATTAGCCAGATTTTTCGATGGGTATGGAAGAACTTGCAAAACAATAGTGTGTGCATGGTGGACTGTTGTGAAAGATCATCACATGGACACGGTTCCATCTGAGTTTTCCAGTTGTTTTTTTCAGGAAATGACACTAGTCTGAAGAAGAGATTCATTCTGAATCTTGTTAGGAGCATCTTTTCATAAGTTGTGATCTCCAGGGTCAGATATGGCTGGATTTTGAGGGACTGCTGTGTCATAATTGCGTGAGTAACCGATTTTTTCGCAATCAGCGATGTCAGTCTAAGGGATTCCAAATGGCCCAAGGCAGCTAGTTTCAATTCTTTTTTAGATATTTTCTTCAAATCTTCTGGCATATGATAATATTTTTCTAGACCCAGGTCGGAGAAAAAATGTCTTACGTAAGAGAGCCAGGCTATTTTATGAGCGTGGTCCAAATCCATGGTGTCGCGTAGGATGGTTTTAGTCAGACTATTTTTTTTTTTTCTGACACCCATACTCGCCTCCAAAGCAAAAGAGGTTGGATTTTTATTAGATCTTCAATATATGGGATTCCAAGTTCTATATGTGAGGCATAGATGGAAGTGCCTCTTGGAGTTGATAAAAGGAACCTCATGAAGGTATTCTCCTCTTTTTGCATAGAGCCGGTGGGTGTATGTCCCCAGATCCCTGCACCATATAATGCGATGGCTTGGCATTTCGCAGCATAAATCTGTAACAATTCTACTGGTGGTCTTTTCCCGAGTTTATTGGAGAATTTCATCAACGCCATGATCGCTCGTTTGAAGAGATGTCTCCTGGCCTCAACTGCCGCTTTCCAGTTCAGGGCATCGTCGATCATGATGCCTAAGTAGGGATACTGTGAGGTCTTTTCGATTTTTTGTTCCTTCAGAAAAATGGACTTAATTGCTTTTCTTGATCCGCCGGCAACCATAACGAAAGTTTTTTTGACGTTTATGTGGAGGTCCAGGGCACCCATGAAATCTGCGTATTTGGATAAAGATTTCTGCAGTTCGATGGGGGTACGTGCTAAAATGACTGCATCGTCCGCATAGAGCAGCGCGGGGATCAAGCGACCTTTTGCTCTAGGGAGGTCTCTCCCTCCTCTCAGCATAGACTTTTCTAGGCCATTGGTGTACAAAGAGAAGAGGAAGGGGGCCAGGACGCAACCTTGCCTCACTCCCCGCTCTACCCTAAATGGTGATGTCAGTTCTCCTTTTGTCCCGTACCTCACTCTCGCCGTGGCTTCACTATATAGCTCCCTCAGAAAGTCCAAAAGAGGGGGATCTACCCCCATTGCACTCAACAGTGACCAGAGCCTCGCGTGCGAAACGCAGTCGAATGCGGAGGACAGATCCACATAAACCATGTAAATGGAGCCAGGTTTTGCATGGGTATATTTTGATATTAACAAGCTTAGATTTAGGGCCTGTTCGACAGTTCCAAAGCCCTCCCTGAACCCGAACTGTAAATCTGATAAGATGTTTTTGTCTTCTACCCATTGCTGTAACTTTTCAAGAAGGACTCTGCCAACCAATTTGCCCAAGGAGTCAAGGAGCGAAATTGGTCGATAACACTTAGTGTCTTGTCGGTCCCCCTTCTTGAAGATTGGGACCATGATGGAAGATGACCATGACTCTAACAGCCCGAGTTTCATTGTTGCTAGGCAAACTCTAGTGAGTATTGGTACCCAGAGGTCTGGAAGATTTTTAAATAAGTCGACTGGGACCCCGTCAGGGCCTGGAGCTTTCCCACTTTTACTTAGTGATAACGCCGTTTCGAAGTCCTACAGCTCAACCTCCATTAAAATTGGGTAAACTACTGGAATGATGTTAGAATGATATTCTTCACTCGTAGATGTCAGTTTGAAGATTTTTGAAAAGTGGTTCACCCACGAATCCTCGTCGATGGCCACGTCTATTTTTGGGCCATTGTGATCCATTAGCAAAGGGGATTTGACTATTTTCCAGAATGCCTGGCTGTTTTTCTGGAGTGCACTTTTGTGCAAAGCCTTCCACAAAGATTGTTTCAGTTCTTTTTTCCTTGTTTTTCTAGCGGTGTTATACTCCCGTCGAAGAGATTGGATATTTGTTTTGTCTCTGTTTGGATTTCCGAGAGCTTTCTTCAGATTAGTATGTGCCTTAGTACAATCTTGGTTAAACCAACCTGTGGAACTTATATTGTTTTGTTTGGGTGTTTTAGTTAGTAGTTTTCTAACTTGCTCTATTATTATCTTATAATTTTCCACGATTTGATTCATCTCTGCATGGGGGTCGAGACAGATCAGAATGTTATTATAGGTAGATTCTACTAACTGTTTTGTAAGAATATTGGGGTCCAGTTTTTCCCATTTTATGGTATATCCGTTGTTTTTCCCCAGTTCTATCCTGTTCTGTGTTAAGGTTTTTGCTATGGTTGCCATTTGTGTTCTTGGCTGGTTTGTTTGGAAGTTTATTTTTAAAGCGGAATGATCACTCAAGTTGGTAGGTACTATGTTGTCTCTGCTATTCCGATACACCAGCATTGTGCCAGATACTTAGACTATATCACTCCTCACCCACTTCGTCCATGTGTCTGCTATCGCCTGTCGATGTAGGAATTGCTCCCAGATGTCCTTTGGTTTGGAGGATGTCGGCAGCTCCTCTCCATACAATTCCAAATTGTCCTTACAGTAAACAAGATCTTTGGTCCAGTGTTCAGTTTTCGGTGACCTTTCCCCCCCCCCCATGTTATGGCCACTCTACGTTTGGCCATCAGCAGCGCTACACGTATAAATCGACCTATTACCCCTTTTACATGCGGAACACAACAGAGTAAGCATACTAAGGGAATTGAATGTAACTCCAATCCGGACATTTCTGTTATAACCCGCACCACATCCTTCCAATAACAGGCCACCTTGTCACATTCCCAAGCAAGGTGTAAAAAGTCAGCTTCTTGTTGACCGCATCTCCTGCACCTGTCTGAGTCCCATAATCAATAGCGATGGAGCCTCGCAGGTGTATGATATACCTGGTGTATGTATTTAAAGTGTATGATGCGTACATTTCCATTTGGGGTGAGTTTACCAGTTAGGCTACATATACGTTCCCAATCTGACATGGATATCGGGGTGGTCCGTTTATCATTCCATCTCTCCAGGCTGCTGTCTGGGCCGTCAGGTCTCTCAGCCCGTATTGCCCTATACAGTTTAGAGGTTAGTTTTTTATTGGTGGGAGCGGTGAGCAGCAGCTGTGAAGAGTGTAGCATGGGAGGCTCAGTTGGATAGGTGCCGTAGTGAGACTTAATTGCATGCCTAAGTCTGTGAAACGCAAAGCGGAACAGCAGCGTAGGGCTACTGATATATTGTGGGGTTTCCTCAGTGTGAAACGGTCCGTTGGGATAAAAATCTTGCAGCAACTGTATGCCTGCCTCTTGCAATAGATGCAGCGCGCCTGCCTCATGTGTCACCGACAGTGCAGCATGGTGCTCTAGGTGCATCGCCGGGGCGTAAATAGGTAACTTATCGGCCAGTCTGCCTATCGCCTGCCACGCAGCTACTGTGGTATCTATGGTATTTATGTCTGTTTTCGGGACCCTGCGCCTCTAAGAGTGAACAAGCTGTGCAGCGGGATGAGTGAGGCATCCCCCTCCTCCACCGCAACATGAGGGGTGAATGCATGTGGTCTAACCCAGAAGTATGCATATTGTGCCTGTCCACTCAAGAAGTAAACATAGAAGTCCGAAGAACCGAATCCCCCTTTGTCATAATCTAAGGTAAGAGTAGTCCAGCTCACCCGAGCCTGTTTACCCCCCATATCAATCGAAGCAGAGTTGTTCGTAAAGTATCGAAAAACCTCTTTGTCAAAATAAAACGGGATATTAGAAAACAAATACAAAAAACGCGGCAGAACCACCATTTTTGTGAGTGCAATGCGGTCCGCGAGACACAGCGGCATACCTATCCATTTTTCGACTTGCTGATCTAAAGTGCTGCAAGCCTGCCCATAGTTTTCACGTATAACAACCTCTGGGTCACGATGGATCCAGATTCCAAGGTACTCAACGGGGTCCGCAGTCCATACCAGCGGATATTCCATTGCTGGCTGTGTCGTGGAGTCCGTCAAAGGGATAATAGTAGACTTATCCCAGTTTACCGCTAGGCCTGACATCAATCCAAATCCGGCATACTCTCGCAGCAGCTGCGGTAAATAGCGAGTAGGTTCCCGACAAAAAAGGCACCATGTCATTTGCATATAAGGAGATGGCGACCGGGCGATAGTTAAAGTTTAATTCTGCTTCCCTGTGCTTTTGCCGTATCGCACACACTAGGAGCTCTATAGCCAGAGCAAACAGAAGCGGTGACAGTGGGCAGCCCTGACGGGTGCCACGTTTAACAGGAAATGAAGCTGACGTCAGTCCTCCCACCCGCACGCGTGCCGACAGGTCAGCATATAATATCATAACCCATTTTGTGAAAATTGGTGGGAACCCCATTCGCTGTAAAATATAAAACATATACTTCCACTCGTTTGAGTCGAAGGCTTTAGCCGCGCCTAGCAGTATCGCTGCCGCAGGTAAGCTATGTTCTAGAACGTGGAGTATTGCAAATATAGTCCTCAGATTGTGCGATGTGGACCGCTCCTGTATAAAACCCGACTGGTCTGGTAAGACCAGGCGTGATATCAGAGGTTGAAGTTTAACAGCAAGGATTTTGGCGAGTATTTTCGCATCTATGTTAATCAACGACAAAGGCCTGTATGAGTCGCATAAGTCGGAGGCTTATCCTTTTTAAGCAGCGTTATTATCAATGCCTGGGAGCAACGTCCCAGACTTGTGTACTTCAGCATACATCTCAATCAAGTGGGGAGTGAGCAAATCCACATAAGCTTTATAAAATTCAATGGTGAGGCCGTCGGGCCCAGGCGCCTTTGCGTTCGGGAGGGCACAAATCGCCGCTTTTATATCCTCCGCATCTATTGGCTGATTCAGATTATCCCTGTAGTCATCCGACAGCCAAGCACAGGCTATTTCATCCATATACTCCGCCATCTCAGAGCATGTAGCTCCACCCCAGGAAGTATAGAGGTTAGCATAGAATTCGCGAAACTGCTCAGTTATGTCCAACGGGTTGTAATGTTCCCTACCTTGAGAGTCTGTTATCTTATCTATGTGTTGTTGTTCTGCGCAAATTTTAATTTTATCAGTAAGGTTGCGTCCCGGCCTTCCCCCCTCTCCATATTTACGTGCCACATGTCTGCGCGAGATATATCGTACCTCGGACTCTGCCAGAGTATAATATTCCAAGTCAGGTCATTAAGTCTTTATTTGGATTTAAAATCATGAAAGACAAGTCCATAAAAAATCCATAACTATCAATGTAAGCAAGTTATTTGACATTAAAACATAATGGTGAATTTCATAAACATCAATATGAGCAAGTTTGTGCATTAAAAAGATGGTATACAAGAGGATAACAGATCCACAAAGAAGAGATACATAAATATATAATAAATAATTAAAATTACTAAAAATCTCTAAAAAGACACCCACCATAGTATATATAATCATCATAATTACATTATAATCAAAGCAGCACGATAAATAATATTATTCGCCCCCGACAGCATACAAGGAGACAATTATCATTGCCTCCTCTCCTTTGCACGTATAACCCACATCCAGCTTAAAAACTTGGCAACAGCAATCACAATGGATTCATTAGTAGGTGTTTTTATGATCCTTAGTGCTTCGCTGCTTAACCTAGTCCCAAGGTTTAAACAGATAGGTTTTAACCATCTGTGCCTAGGAGTTTTATAAGCTGGACAGGCAAATAAAATGTGTGCCAACGATTCATTCTGTGTTGGACAAAATGGGCATTTGCTGTGGTTCAGGGTGTGCCATTTACTGACAAATAAATTAGTGGGGAGTGATCCCACCCTAAATTGGTGGTAAAGTTTCCTATCTCTAGTGGAAGTGATAAGCTCCCAATAATTTTCATACTCCACTTCATGCTTGTGTTCTAAATAGGCCCTGGATAATGATGGTCTTATTAAGGCAGAGAAACGCTTTGTTTTAATCATATTCCAATATGCTGCCTTATATTCATTCTTTGCAGGAAAGGGGTTTTCGACGGGATTTGCCCACAATCTACTCATCCCCATCTCACAAAGAGTAATTTTTACCCGTCTCAACCATGGAATTTTATGCATGCTGTCAGCCTCCCTGACTTCCAAAAGTGCTTGTGCGTACCTGGACAGCTCTGGGGTAACCCAGAGCCTTCTCCAGTACGCCACCGGTCTAAATTGTGGCGTATCTTCAATAGAATAACAGCCAAGATCTAAAAATAGGGGCAATAAAGGAGTTGACTGAGGAAGGCCGGGCAATGCCCTAAAAAATTTATTTTGGGCTGTTACTAATGGGGCTAGATTGTCGAAGCCCCACAATTCGGCCCCATACAGGACCGAGGCACTAATTTTAGTATATATTTTTAAGGCTGGAGCAACAGGTTTAGTGTAAGAGAGAAGCTGCTCCTTCAGCACGGCACCTGACAATTGGGCATACCTAAGGGTCAAAAATCTAATCTGAGGCTTCCAACTAAGTTTACTGCCGATAGTTACCCCCAAGTAAGTAAAATTCTGAGTCTGTTCCAGGATGCCTTCCTTAATTTCAACTCTACCATTTATAACCTTGTGTTTATGTAGGACCATAAATTTTGTTTTCTCTACATTCACTAGGAGATCATGATGCTGACAGAACTCCTCAAATCTCACCAGAGCAGACTGTAAACCCTTCTGTGTCTCAGAAAGTATCAGAGTGTCATCTGCAAACATAAGCAACGGGATCTTCAAACCTGCTAAGATTGGAGCATCAGTGGGAAAGTTCTGGAAATACTGGACTACCTTGTTGATATACAATGGAAAGAGGCTTGGTGCCAGAACACACCCCTGGTGAACCCCCTTTGCTATAGGAAACCTTTGTGTGACACTACCCTGCATATCCCAGCATACCTGCGCATAATTAGCATCATGTAGAATAACCAAAAAAGCCAATATTTCAAGAGGCATATCTAGTTCCAAAAAGGATCTCCACATTTTGGCGCGAGGGACGAGATCAAAAGCTGACTTAAGATCGACGAAAGCAGCATAAATAGTGCCCCGTCTAAAATTACCACACGCCAATAAACTAAAATAAACCTAAAAACATGGTCAATAGTACTGGTACAAGAACGGAAGCCCGCCTGAAGTGGTGACAAAATATCAAATTCGTCCATCCAGGTCTGGATTCGGCTTAGTACCATCCTAGCTGAAACTTTCTGTATGCAGTCAATGAGGTTTATAGGCCTATAGTTACATGGGTTGGAGCGGTCTCCTTTCTTAAAAATTGGGAGAATTTCTGCTCCTAAACATGTATCGGGCATAGATGCTCCACTGGCAATGGCATTCACAAGGAGCTGAATATAAGATGTCCAATTAGTTATATCATGGAGGAACAGATCCGCCGGGATACAATCTAACCCAGGAGCCCTGCCTCTGGGGACTGATTTTAATGCTCTTTCTTTGTAAAATACAGTGTAGGTTTAGCACATGGCAATTCAAAATTTTCCTGTGTGTGGTTCATAGTTGCAAACTGGGCCTTACAGTGAGAAACCCACTGCTCGGGAGCTACGTTGTTCACTGGCACACAACTCGATTCACCCCTACCCTATTTCACAAGATGCCAAAAAGTGACCATGCTTCTCCCTGTACAAGCCTTGAGCAGCTCTGCCCAGTATTGTTCGGCCCCTTCCCTTTTTGCTTTCTGTTGGGTAAACTTGTACCCCACCCTTGCCTTTCTTATATCCCCTCGGTTCTTGGATCTTATTGCCCAAACTAGAATTCTATAAGCTTTTCTACATGACTGACCATACCAGGCGGCAGCATTCGGGCCCGAATAAGTCTGGGTTCTTTTGGCCATAGTAGTAAAAAAGCCTTTAAGCTTGTTAAACAAATCACTGTGGACCTGTGAAACCTTTAAGTTCACCTCCTCTTGAGTTGCACAGTTTTGAAGAATAGCTGTTGCACTCGCCACTAACTCACTCATCTGCTGTAAATGCTCCTCTTTTTTAATAACATTAGTCCATTTAACTCTCCTTGTATCATTAGTTAAATGTGCTTCTACATAAGCAGTTCCAGGCACCTGACTAACAAGAATGGGAATGCCTTTGAGCTGCATGGAAAGAATTAGGGGGTTATGGTCACTCTCGGTCCGCTCCCAAACTACCATATCTACTAGGGAGGGCCAAAGTTCCTTGTTAAGGAAAATAAAATCAATGCGACTACTTCACAACCCAATGTTAAAGGTTTGCGAGCCCTGCCTATCAGAGATGGTCCTCCCGTTAACAGCCCTAACCCCCTGTTCCAAACAGAACACTTTTAACTGCAAGGCTGCCCCTGTCCATTTTTTAATGGGAGGAAGATCCAAATGCGGTATACTCCACTGGACATCCTCCTCAGAACAGAGGTTGACATCATTGTCATCAAGGGAATCGAAAGAGCAATTGAAATCTCCTGCAATTATCATGTTGCTTACACCTCTGTAATCATGTAAAAAACATATCTAGGAGAGCTACAGTGGGAGATGCTTTCCCACCTGGCATACCCCGAGCATAAACATTAATAAGCAACTAATCGGGGACTTCTGCCATCTGCAGTCTAATTATTAAAATGTCCCTACTGTCAATATGCAATTCCTCCACCCTATAGAGGTCAGATTGCCTCACCCATGTTGTAAGGCCCCCCATGGGTCTTCCCCTCTGCTCCCCTTGTGCTGTTTTTGAAACATTTATAAAACCCTGACGATAAACATGGTCCATAGCCCAGGTTTCCTGGAAGGTCATTATGTCGTGGCCTTCAATAAAAGTAGACCAGTCCACTGAGGATATCTTTGAGCATAACCCTGCTACATTCCAGGAAACTAATTTTAGGTCTGGCATGGAGTAGGGCTTATTTATTTTGCACACAGGGGAGCGGGTATAATCTACATAAGCACTGCCTGGAACCCCTTCATCTAACGGGATGCTTATTTGTGTTGGTCTACAGTCCCCTTCTTCGGCCACCATATTGTCACTTGTAATTCTATCCCTCCTGTTGCCCGTTGGTGATGTTAATATGGGTGCTCCATTATTATAAATGTTCGTTATACGATCAACCACACACTGCTCCTTAAATAGGTATGTGTCTGGACTAATAATACTTGGTGTGTGTCCAAGTCAATCTATTTCCTCCAAATTGGAAAAGACCTCAAACCTATTACATATAGGAACCGCGCAGTTATAAGGGCCCAGTTCAGAATCTAGATCCCTCAATACTCCCCTACCTCTTACATGATCGTCACGGGACTGGTAGAAAAAACCCAGGGGAAGTATATTAATGTTGTCCTTGGTTAAGTACACAGTCCCTGCCCTGTCAAGAATTGTCTGGACCAAGCGCGGGGACCTAAAACTTAGGACCACACAGTCTCCCATAAGGGCCTTCGCGGATTTACCAACCCAAGGAATTCTTCGCACCATTTTGAATTCACTAAATAATGCATTTCCGACCCCTGAACTTTTGTTCAACAGATGTAAGGCCTTATTCTTTAGCGAGGACCAATGTTCGTGGGCACATGAGGGAAGCATTGGTACGTTTGCTAATACAATTGTATATGGAGTCGCTTCGGGTGGAAGGTGCAGGGACATACTAGGACTCGCAACCCCTCCCTGAGATTGTTGAGGGGCCCGGGGACCTACTAGGCCTGCTTTATGAATTGAATTAATATTTAATGGGGGAATTTCCTCAACATGGAGAGTTAACGTAACTACATTAGTAGGTAATCTAATGTCAGTAGTCCTCTCCTGTCTGACTTCAACCATACCTACTTGCCCTGGCCCGCTTGAAGTTTGGGAAGTACTAAGTATGTGCCGCTCTATTACAGCCAATCGCTTGTCTATTCCTGACAATTTCAGCAGTAATGGATCCAAAAGGGCAGTAAGCTTCTCCTCGAGTCTGTTTACGAGGTCCACCTCGTGGTTACTATGTGTGTTGCTAATGTTTCCAGTACCCACGATATTAGAGATCAATGCTTCCTTTGAGCCTCCCTCACAACCAAGAGTTACAGGCTTCCGTTTCGCCATTTTAGATGACTGATGCGTTGTTTTTGGCGGGCCACGCGCTTTCCTCTTTTTTTGAATGGGTTCCTTACCAGAAGCCAATATGCTCCTTTGCTGGCGAGTTAATACTTTGGTGGTGGATACCGAGAGTGTGGGTGAAGAGCTTTCTAGACTAACTACCTGCGAAGGCCTATTTTGCTGATGCACCGGGGAGCTATGACTCAGTTGGGGGAAGCAATCAAGTACTACATTTTGTTCGGGTATAGGGGATGATACAATTGGTGCAGTACCAATGGCGAGTCTCTGAGGCTCTAAAGAAAGTCTCCTTTCTGTCAGCTGAATCTCATGAATTAATACTGCCCGTGACAGAAACGCATCCAATGTACCCACTGCCCCGAGCCCTCCTCCACCCTTACGCTTGCCTTTACTCATTTCCCCGGACTATAACAAGACAATGAAAAGATACAATAAAACACTCAGCAGAGCTACACAGGGAGAGTTTAAACGGCTTACACTATATGAAATGTCAGTGAGGTGGCCCGGCCCGGTCTCCTTCGATCTCTGACGGGCTCAGACGGGCCCGCCCTTGGCCGCGAGCTTCCCGCGGGTGCCGCGAGAAGTAATATAGGATCCCTGCAGGCAGACACAGGTGTGGGCAATTATGGTGAGGCTCCCTGGGACTTGCAGTCCGTAAAAAAGCAGCAGTCCGTCCTCTCCTCAGCTCGCGATGCGGCTTCCCTTCAGTCCTATTTCCTCCTCCAGACCCTCACAGAGCCCTTAAGGTGGCCCCACTTTCTTTCTCTTTGCTTTTCACTTCTTGTCACTTCTTGTCGCTTTCACTTTTCCCTTTACATGGGTCAACCCTAGCACTGGCAAAAATCTGCCACAACTCTGCCACTAGGCTGCTGCTAGTCTAAACTCAGATCATGAACAAACACTCAAGCAGGCAGCTGAGACAGCTATGGCAGCACGGCTGGGGTGGGCAGTTGGGGGGCCGAGAGGGAGCGTGGTGGGGCAATGTGTAGCCAAGCAGCCAGGCGGATAGAGTAAACAGAGCAAGCAAACAAATTTTGAACTGCACACATATAATATTCCAATATGAAATCGTGTATGCGGGATAGGGTGTCAGTTGTAGGTGCATCAGTATACTCGCGCTCTAGTGTCTGAAGCTCAGACTCTATTTTGGCAAGTTGGGCTCTAAGATCTTTTAGTATACCAGCAGTAGTGCTTATGCACGCTCCTCGAATTGGCACTTTAAAGGCTTCCCATAGTGTATGGAAGATTTACAATGGACCGCCATTGAACAATTGAATGGCGAGAATGGTCTCTTTGAAAAAGAATAACGATGGGTGTTCTGTTTGGGGACACACATCGAGGGTTTGAACGATGAAATACCCTGGGGCCAGTTTACCTGATCCCACTCTGGTCTCCTATAACCCACATCTGTCAATCCTCACAGTTTTTAAAGGGTTTTGGTGGCAAAAGCTGCCAATCCTGTCCTGATATGCACCGACAATTTTGACTGGTGCAATGCATTTTTTGCCATAGTAATCATCTGTCTCCCCATCAAAACAGATTGGCTACTTCATTTAGGAGACCCTTTAAGTCTTGGCCTGTGTTTGTTATTTTTTCATTGTTATTTTTTCATTTTTGATTTTTTTATATATTCTTTCTCTAAGCGTCATCATGTGACGATTGGACAAGACTACATAATGTAGACATGGCCTATATTTGTTATTGCTATTTCTTTTCATTATTTTTTAATATATTCTTTTTCAAAGCGTCATCATGTGACGTTTTGTCAAGACTACAAAATATAGGCATAATGACTCTTACGAATAGTGGTTTCTAAACACTCTCCCTAACGTCCTTTCGAACTACGTCTGATGTGGCCCCTTTTGATACATGTATCCAAGTGTCAGACTTTTTTTTTTTTATATCTCATTCAGAGTGCCGAATACTTTATCAGCGGAGTGCGCTTTCCTTTGTCTTCCCGATGTAAAAATAGGAAGTAGTATTAGTCTTCCGTTCCTCTTACGAAGTTAGCGGTCTAGTCATCCGCGGGAGCCGATCCAACGGAAGACACGCTTTTCGTAGCCCTGCAGCCAAGCAATCACATCGGCTGGAAGTAGTTCGTCTGAACCACGCCCGAGGGGCCTCTTCAGCTGTTTAACATTGTCTCCTATCTAATTAACTTTTTGGCGACAATGTTTTCGGCGGCAACTCTTTCAATTAACCGCACTACTTAAGGACCATCCCCCCGCAGGTTCATTGTTCCACAGAGCCTCGGTGTGGCAGGATCCAGGAGAGGCAGTGACCTTGGAGATGTGAGTATGGCAAAGCCGCTTAGCACCTGTAGGATACAGTATGACCGCACCACGTTTGGCAATTTTTTTTTAACTAGTAGCGTTGCCCTTCATTTTTTTCATTCGCAGTGTGTGACTATAGGCACCCTCCCCACCCGCTTTACGGCTCTTGGGGTAATATCTCCTCTGAGAACAAGTACGTGTATTACCTCATTACCATATTTTTCTCTATCTCTTGGTACACAAGCTAATCTGAATAAAGTGTATTATTATAGGACACATTAATCAACTTGGACTCGTAATTTCAGGTCCTTTGACATAGAGTGTGTGTTTTTTGTTCAGTGTGTGTTTGTCTTTGTATTGTCTATTTCTTTACCTGCAGGACATGGCACCGGCTTAGCGCCACTGATAAGGATAAAGAATATATATCACACTATATCACCTTCCTTACAGGTCACAACGTATCACGATGGATGATGTGTATGTGATGCTTTTTAATGCTGTGTTTTCTTTTCCAGATTTCATAAAGTAGTATACCTATTGGGGTACTGTATGTTGTGCACGTTTATTTGGCATGCTTACCACGTAGTAGTGACTACTTGCACATACACTTTTCTTGATGCTTTTTTTAAATTTCTTTGTATTATATTGTGAGTGTAGAAGGGATCCTTTTGGTTCTGATGAAGAAGCCAGGGGAGGGCTTCGAAACTGGTTGACATAAGAGGGCCTGCTCATTATAGCATAGTACCTCCAACCTATTGCCCATTTTTAACAATGCCAGCTTAAAGGAATATTAAAGCTTTTTCAGCCATAGAGCCAGGTATTTTTTAATTCATAATCACTCGTTCACTCAATCCTGACCCTTCCACTCACTTTCCTACACTACACAGTCTTGTTGTTTCTTTCAAAATAAGAAAGTGCTCCCGCGTAATCGTAGGTTGTAGCACGTCCCGTCCCGCAGCGGGGCGGGAAGACCCCTATGATGAAGCATGACACCAAGGGTCCTTTTGGTGTGTGAGGGGTGTTTTAACAAAGCTGTGTGCTTTCCACAACTGTAGGAAACACATGTAGTCTGGGAGGACATGGTTATACATCATTCTGAGGGTGGATCTTTTTTTTGTATACATTGACCAGAGGAGGATGTATGCACCTCCATCGCTCATTTGAGCATCACCTCTTCATGCCCTCTTTTTGTTTTTTTGGCTGATTATATAGTGCCTCACGGGGAGCGGGATTGTCGATGTTTGGTCCATAATACTCCCAAAAAAGCGTACTATATATTTTCACCTTTGCAATCAACCATTGCCCCCCTGGGTCTGCAATAGAGTCCCTCCAAAACGGCTCTGATGGATGTTCTGACCAGGATTGCCACCCCTTTAACAAATCATGATTGACAGGTGCACACATAATGGTCTACCCACTTTTCCTTATTTATAATCTCTTTCCATTCTTCTTTCAAAAGAGGAGTCTCTTGTAGAAATATGACTTCGCTATCTGAAAGCCTCAGATTCTCCAGAATTCTTCTCCTTCTGTGGTTTACCCTAAGGCAGTTTATGTTACAGTGTGGACTTTTAAAGGTACACACCTTTTGGCTCTGACACATTAGCCTCGAAGAGGGAACTAGCTTATTCTTGTATGAGCTCCATGAAACCTTCGTAATGTGTCTTATTTCTTTACAAACAAGGACTGATTTTTTTTCTATTTTCTCTCACATGCTCCCACACCCAGTACTTAATTATTAGCCCAACTTCAAGTTGTGCCAGTGACCTCCCACCCCTATTTGGGGAATCCTCTCTGATAAAATGTGGGTATTTGTTAAATATACTCATTTGAACTCTTGTTTTCTTCTGTGGTATTCATTTAATTTCTGGTGTGCTTTGATCTTTTCCACTAGAATTCCTACTTCCTTCGGATCCCTTATGTTGTACATTTTATTGTTTCATATGATTCTTAGGGTAGCAGGAAATTACACCTGGGTCGTGACTCCTACTGATCTAAGCTCCTGTACTTCCCAAAAACCCACTGTCTGCCCTGAGTGGCTCTAGAAATATATGACCTGATACAAAAAGACCACTTCTCATTTGTAAAACTGCCTGCTTTAAGGGCTTCAGTCACAATTGGTTGCTTAAGGGAGTGTTGTGTAGTTCCCACTAATCCGTAGGACTTGTGCATTTGCTTGGACAACATAAACTTTGGGTGAGTTGCCTAGACTGATTCCGGCACCCCTGCAGGATATGTTGGCCTAGAGACCAGCTAGCTCACAGTGCCACCTTAAGCCCCCCTAACCTTACCAGGGAGCGAATAGTTTCCGGCAACCACTCAACATGACAACCCTGACCCTTCAGTTATTGTGGAAACAGATCAGAACCTTTCTCTCAGTCACCCGTGCTTACTTGTGCCCAGAGAAATATACAGAGAATACACAGTGGGACGTTTTCAATATATTTATGATCCAACATTATTCTTGCATAGAATGCATGTGCTGCGACAATCAGTAGACAGAAGCAGATTAAAGTGACTACAAGCACCAAAAGCGTAAATAGTAGATATGGTTCTACCATGGTACTAAAACAGTGTATATATGCAGGCATATAAACAAAGCAGTAATCAGGCGAACTCCTACTATGCAAAACCCCACTCTAACTGTACCTAGAGTGTGTGTAGGGGTAGAGACAAGAATCTCCCTTGAGGACGATCCAACCCCATTACCTGGCGGGAGAGAATGAAGAACCCCGTCTTGGTCACAAACTGGACAACCCTCACAAGATGTCAGACTGCTGCATGGTGAAGTCTCAGCATGCAGGGACCCTCGGTGTCAGCTGAAGTGCTTCTTCTACTAATCTAACGGGATGCTCATTATTTAAAATATAAAGCAGCCTTGCGATGTACATTGTAGATTAGCGATGTTATGGATTTGTAGATAGCTCTATCTGTGGATGAAGATAAAACGGCATTTGTGCATAGTACATAAAGAGGCCTTGTACAAGATGTTCGAGGCATCGTGATAATGTTGTGCAAAGCTAGATGTATAAACAAAATGGTTTCAGAAAAACAAATCCAACATTGCCATGCATGAAAATATGTGCAAACGTTCACGGCAGAAATGTTATTGTGAAGAAATGGATAATGTAAGAAATTAGCTACATGGGCCTAACCCGGGAACATAACACTCGCTAAAAAAGCTACAGGCCATAATTAAAACTAAGAAAGGTCTAGAACTACTTTTAAAATCATCTAAAAGCAAGCTTCCCTTTAAAATATTCATAAAAGCCTTTAAAAGTCATTATACGTATTTGAAATCCCAAGCACTCAGAAAGCCATGGTACCTAGAAAAGTAAAGCAAAGAGCTGTTGATCCATTTTTGTTTTGTTTTTTTTAAAAAAAACAGGCCAAATGGTTGCCACCACACAGAAAAGCCAATTGTTTATGTGCTCCGAGTGGTAGACGCAAAATTACAGTTGCGTCTATCGCAGAAGGCGGTTCCAGGGGTGCACCACTAATTAGGTTTATGGAGCAAAGATGATTCTATCCAATTCCCACAGCAGCCACTGCATCCTGTAATTGTATCATTAAGCCGGTGGCCATTTCACTAGGAGCCAAAGCATCCCAGAGTAGCTTGAAGAATACATTTATCAGCAATCGAATACGCTGGGGACAGCAATACCCATGGGCCTTTAAGGGGTCCATCAGTACTTCAAAGTCCAGTGGCGCAACAGATTGTGATCCTAGGCATAGATCCAAGATGTATTCATGGCTGCATAGCAGACAGCGGAATACAGGTTGTACGCAGTGAAGCCAAACAGGCCTGAAGGACAAAAACCAGTGCTCACTCGGTTCTCGAAGCTGAGGTGTGCCAAAGCAGTGCACCATGCACTCACAGCACCGCAGCACAAGCAGTGCTGTCTCCATTCCGGGTTGAACTAGGATGGCCATTACGGAGCAGAAAAATGTAAATCAGGGTTCCCGCCACAAGCAGAAGGACACACGAGAGCCCTCCAAAAACACTTCCCAACATGGTGTGTAAAAGATGGTACAACTCCAAAAATCTCCTGAAGGGTGCTAACCAGTCCAAAGCTGATACATTTAAAAAAGTGCAGTATTCCCCTAGTATCAGACATATTAAAAATACCGCGAACTAGCTCCCCAAAATGAAACGGAAAGTTAGCGTGGAGTAGTGTCTATATCTCAGACGAGGACCTTGCAGCCTGGAGATCAAATGTCTCTTGCCTTTCAGTTTGCTCAGAGAATCAAATCGTATGTTGAAAACATTTATCGAAACCCATAGTGTTGCCTCCCTAACTGTGCGAGCAGGTGGAAGCAATACTTGTGTGCAACAAGTGACTATGGAAATATCCATCACCAGATAAGTGTTGCTCGGTTCCATTCCACAGCAACCTTATCATTCAGCATCAAATAGCTCCCATTCGAGAGCAGCTTGTAAACCAGATGAATCACGGCAGCCGGGGAACCCTTCAGATAACAGGACAAATTTGTCACTGAAGTATTGCATGCCCCATGAAGAGAAATGTCCTTGCAAGCTAGAGACCCACTCAAAGCATTCTCACAGTCTTAACCACTAAGGAAAATGTTTGTGTCCCCATTTGTGCATCCAAACCTGGAAGCTCCCAGTATTCATGCACATAACCTTCCCCTAGCGCTTCCTCTGCCTACCTGATGGTATTGGAGACAATATTGGAACTGGAAAGTCATGACCGATAGGTTGATAGGTTGATATAACCATGGATTACCCAGTCTGTGGATGGTGTCTCTGCCATGGTAAAAGGTAGTTGGTCTAACTATTCAATGTGCAACATGGTATACTTTGCATCTCTGCATGCCATTACTTTCTGTCTTTCCGTTAGATCATATGCATAAAACAGACTTGTACTTGTACTATTGATGTTATGCCATGGCACATGGCCAGAACATGGTGTTTGCAAAGTCCAGCTCAGTATTACAATGGACCGTAATTGTGACTGTCCATGCTGTAAAATAGACATCTTGCTGTATTATGTCAATCGCAGAAGACACTATTTGCCCAGTGAATACATTCTGGATGATAAAGTGGTCATACCGTTGTCAACCATAGCCAAAGCCTTTTCTAAATTATCCCTCTCAATATTACGCAATCTCTCAGCAGCTTCTTGTTGAGAAATTTTCCACAGCTCGTTGTATATTCCATACAAGAAGCGCTTTTGATGTGAGTTCCGGGGACCTAATAGAAAATACTTGAGATCCATGCCATCAGAAAGAAGGGACCATCCCAGAGTGTTCTGTTTGTACATATCGCTGATCAAGTCTATTAATTCTAAACTCTTCAGTGTTTCCCAGGAATCTAGATTGATTCCCATTTATATCCATAGGCCAAACCAACCATGCCTTCAAATTTGTGCCTGATGAATTAAAAGAACCATTATGTAGCATGGTGTCTGATGTATCCTCACTGAAGTGCTGCCAATTCTCGAAGGGTAAGAACGCGGGAATGCAAGGTGTGTTCAGATCCTTCATTTTTGGCTATTCCCAGACAGGAAGTTTGTTGCACTGTTTTAGTCAGGAAAATGGATTGATGTAGTATGAGGCAGGTATAAAGCATTAGTTCTCTGGACCTACCATTCTTTTGTCCCCCAGACAGATTTTGTCTCTGTGGTGTCTTTCCAAAATTCAAAACCTTGTACAGACAGTTGGGAAATAAAGGAAGCAGAGTATACCAGCTTGGTGTTTGTTAGCATATTTTTCTAAGCTGGTGTGGGAGCAAGCCTATAATAATAAGAGACTGGGTCTGATGTATTGAAACCAGAATAATAAGTAAACTTTTGTGCACATGTTTTTGAACTACCTTTTGGTGGTGTTGGGCAGTGTTTCCATTTAGTGTAATTATAAACAACACATGGGATACTAGCTTTGTGCAAGAAATGGGGACCATAATGTTGATAACAGAACATTTTGCCAAAGTTAGATGTACCATCAAACAATTCATCATTTGAAAATGTAGCTGATTGCTCTATATCTGGAAGCAAATTACGCACAGTTTCAATGTCCCAATCATCAGAAAAAGTACTAGATGTGATTATATAATTTAAAGAAATTTTAAACAAATATGGAATCTGTAAATGTTCAGTAGGACCATACACATCATACAATACCCTGTCCCACACTATTCCTTCCAGAACTGTAACTGCTGTAATGTTCACCCGGGATAAGTCCCTTAGTTTACGGTGCGATAATACATTTGGTTTCAGAACCAAGTTCACAAGGTGCACTGCAGAGGGTCCTGGCAGATGGTGTCCGTTCAGGAGTAGGAAAAAGACGGTCACCAAACCAATCCAGAGGACCAGAAATATTAAACCAATTGTAATTCAAAGATGTATCCAAGGAACAACAAAGTATGTCTCTTTCAGCCAAAGATAGAGAGAATACACTCGTAGCCTGAAAGGGAGGGGCGATGGTGGCTCAGGTTCACTTGAACCCGATGAGAAGTCGTCATCATGCACGAAGTAGCCAGGCGCCATCCGGTCTATTTTTGGCAGCTCAGCAGGTTTTGTAGAACTAGAAGATGATTTGATATGTGGCATATTCACATAAATGTTGTCAATCTTTCAAATTGAGATTTCAGCACT
Organism: Triturus cristatus; assembly: GCF_964204655.1. Lineage (NCBI taxonomy): Eukaryota > Metazoa > Chordata > Amphibia > Caudata > Salamandridae > Triturus > Triturus cristatus. Next base: position 651,218,722 of record NC_140594.1, read on the forward strand.
TGTCGACTGCACGGTTGTAGTTGTTTCGACAGTGAGAAGTATTTCATTGTTGTTTACAGCTTCTCTTTTCAGAGGGAAATCTTCTGTCATCATTAAAGTTTACATCTGAACGGTAGTGAGGAGAGTGCTGTGGCTAACCAGGAGCCCATGTGGCCTACTGTTGAGAATTTCCCACATAGTGGGGTTTGATCAGATCTATTGAGACAAACCTTTTGCCTCTGCGACTGGCAAGGGGGAGGAAGAAGTACAGTTCTAGTACCTTCAACAGCCAGGATGGCCCAAATCATTTTTGTCCACAATTTTCTCTCTGACTAGGTCCCCAATCTTCGGGACCCAGGCTGGTCTTGCGGGTACAACCTTCACTTCTCCAGTGGTGGTGAATTTTACTTGGATATTGCTTTATGAGCCCCGGAATTTACTGAGTTCCTGTAAAACATCCAAAGGTTCATTGATGTCAAATGGTGTTTCCGCCGCCACTGTACTGATATTAATGAGATCTGGTACTCACTTTCTCACACCGAATAGGAGTTTGTAAGGAATACGACCCCCTAGGGATTTTCTTGGCATGTTATTGAGTGCTCTCTGGACCCCATATAGGTGACTGACCCAACTACCACTGAGCCTAATACCCTTGCTGTTAAGGACAGCTTTAAGTCACGTTTTTCCTCTCAACCCAGCAAATTTATCTCAGCATGGTAGGGGGAGGAGTACCACAAGGCAACACCTATACCTCCCATGGCTTCTTTCTAAGCCTGAGAGCTAAACGCCGAGCCCTGGTTGGAATGTAGTGTGCTAATTGTATATGGCCTGATGAAGGCTCGCAAATCCTTTATAATAGTTTAATAGTCAGCCTAGCGCTGTGGACAAACCCACAGGAATCTGTAGCATTAATCCACTGCCACCAAGATGTACTTGTAAGCCTCATCTGAGCGTAAGGGGGTGCAGTGATCCAAACGAACAACCGCTAGTGGTTTGTTTGAGATCAATAGGGGTGTCTGAGGTGGACTTGCTATGGTTGAGCCCTTCATCTGCTGGTAGATGTCACATTTGAGTACGAAGTCCTTGGTCTATTTGGTAAGACCAGGCCACTAATAGCGAAGCTTCAGTAATAAAACTGTAGCCATGACCCCTGCTTGTGCTGACCCCAGACTGTCATGTACAGCTAGTTTTAAACCCTATCTGCGATCAGTGGTATTACTCTATGCTCCACTCCTGGAATCTGAGCATACAGAATGTTTTGTGCATCAAACTTGTAGGAGTACTTGAGTGGAAAGTCTTTCGGCAGGTGGGTGTCGTTGCAAGCAGCATTGACGGCCACCATGATGTCTCACTATTCTCATACTTGAACGAGTGATTGCGGCAATGGCAGCACTGCAAACTGTTGCGTTTGCGGCCTCATCAGCCATGGAATTCCCTTCAATGTGAACACCAACATGTTGATGACTCAATGTGTGAATAATATGAGCCTGTGGCAAGCATTCTTCCAGCTTTGCCACCTGTTCCCAAAGCATCTTGTGCTTGACTGTGCAACCCTTGGAATTTCAAAATTCATTTTGGCTCCAGTAGTGAAGATATTCATTATAGGACTGGAAACAGGAATATGAACCGCACACTATAAGTGTGGGGAATTTAGTATTCTTACTTTGTAGTGCCATTATCAGGGCTTTGAGTTCTGCCAGCTGCGCTGTACAGTCCCCTTAGGACTTTGTGTGTGTTTTTTCAGGATGGAACTTTCTGTCATGCATGTGCCCTTTTATGATTTCGCATGCTGCAGAATATTGGTGTTGTGTTCCTACGGCAGGCTGAGCAAATCCATCGGTATAAATAATGTATTCATATCGATCAAGGGGGCCTTATTTCATTCAGCAGAGGATATTCTTGATCGTACTGCAGGAATACTTATGTTTGTAGTGTAGAATCAAACCTGTAATCTACATCTGTCGCAGTGAGGGAGTTAGTCCATTGAATCCAGCTTGGATGTAATGCGTTTGCATTTGGATCGCTTGCTTTGGTAATGGCCTCCAGGGTCGGTACTGGGGTAACGACAAATATCTGCTTGCTGAGCCAGTGCTCACTCTGTCTCACTACAGCAGCCTGTACTGCTGTGAGAATTTTCTCAGTGGGTGCAAAACACGTCAGCCTTTGTGTACAGGTGTGATTTGTATGCAATAGGTACTGTGTCACCTTAATTGAAAGTGATGTAGGTGTACTAGGTGGGTCCAGCGACTACGCAAATCACCAGGTTGGTTGTGTTCACACATGTGTGTAAATGTTTAGAAGCTATTACGTAAGCTTCTACAGAATTTAAAATGTCTGTATGTTCATGTGTCCAATGCTCGATTGAAAAATCAGGTCTAATCAAGTGGTAGAATGGTTTTACACATTCTGTGCAATCCAAAATGTATGTTCTGCCAAAATGTTTAAATTCTAAAATGGATTGTAAATGTTTCAGTCGTTGGAGGTTGGAGCAGTGTGCCACCAGCCTTTTGCCTTCACTTGACAACTCATAACCTAGAAACAGGACTTTGAGGTGTGCAATTTTTGATTTTTTTAAATTAAATTTATAACCCTGGTAAGTGAACCCAAGAATTATGTGATTCACTCTAGCCAAGTGTTCCATTAACTCATTGCCGTTAGATAGATGTCATCTACACAGAACAATGCCTCCTATCAAAATTCTGTTACCCTGGCTGAAAACAGCCCAGGGCTATTTTTATACCCTCGAGGTAAACAACAAAATTGACACTGTGAACCTAGCGTGGAAAATGCGGTCAAATATCTGCTTTCGGCGCTATATTCTGGCAGAAAAGTCCATTTGAGATATCTAGTGCAGTTTTCAATTTCTTCAGCACAATGTTATTCATTAGTGCAGTACTATGTGCATTTTGTACTGCAAATGTATGTGTGGACGTGTTCAAATGTCTATAGACTAAAAGTGACAATATGAATTGACTGGTTTCATTAGAGGAAACAAGGGATTATTCGTGGACAAGGTGCAATTTTCTATTACACCCTTACACTCAAGTTGTTTAAGGATTTCCCTAACTTGTTTTTTAGATTCATGCTTTATTGGGTACTGTCTCTGAGGTTGAGGAGTGGATTTTAATGGGATCTCTTGATGAGGAGACTCATCATCCCACCTTTTATGATTGCGGTAAAGTGCAGGAGCTAGCGCTAAAGCCAACTCCTGCACGTATGAATGTTTAACTGATTCCAGAACGAGTTTGAGAAAAAAGAGGTAATATTACCATTTCTCCCAGTGGGCACTCCATTATGAACTCAGGTGGCCAAACCTTTTCAGCCAAACAAATGTTGTAACTGTGTGTCAGGTTTTCCCAAAGTGAGCCTTGATGTTCCTTGGTATATCCTCCTCCATTCAGAGCGTTATTTTGTACAAACAATGTGAGACACTTACCCTTGTATCAGGTGTTTCCACTGTGACATGCTCATTCAGTGCTACTACCAGATAAACCATCAGGTTTTGGGGAGCTATTGTGACTTCTTCTGCGCTGTCCAGCATCATCACTGCCCACTGCCCGTTCAGAAGCAAAGTCCTCAGTAGTCTAGGCATGTCTTATTTTAATTCCAACTACCTTCTTCTTTTTGAAATGAGGTTTTTGAGTCTTTAGTTTCTCCTCTTTAAGGATGTAATCTGAAGTGCGATGTGTTTCCCTTTTCGGCTTCACGTGCTCTTCTGATCTGCACTCTGGCCGTACACCTCTCTCCGAATGCATATAGGATGAATCCTGAAAGGAAGGAGAGGAACGCGTATCATTATCCTGTTACCTGTCAGGCTGCCTAATATTATCACGGTTTCTTAGATTATATTTATGTCGGTGGATTCCTGCTGAGGAGACCCACCCCGTGATTGTGTTTTATTTAGGGGTGGGAGGTGAACTCCACTCCGCTTGCAGAGCTTGCAAAGTTTTTTTCACTTCACACTCTGCTTGAAGCTCGGAGTTTGGGAAACAACTCTGACTCCCACATAGCGTAGCAGAGTTTACCAGCTGCCAGCCCACCCCTCAAATAATGGCAGATCAAGATGGCCGTTATGGTTTCTATTTTAGTGACTATGAAGTTGCTTGCTGTTGGCGGAAGTGTCAATTAATTAGTGTTGTAAGGGTGGGGTGGCATGCTCTTGTCACTCACAGCTGCCCCCCTCCTCGAGCTCTTGCACAGTTCAGTGAGGTCGCCGAGGCTGGCTTGTAATATGAGCAGGCATCAAGGGAAAAGCATTAGAGAAAGGAAGGTTAGCGGCGGACTCCAAAGGCTGCACCTCCTTACTTTATTCCCATAGTGTGCAAACTGGAAATATAGTTAATGATGGTGTGCACATAAGCGCCCCTGCATCCGCCGCCACTAGATGCCAACTGCCAAGCAGATCAATAAAGTTTAGAGAAAAAGTTCGGAGCGGTGCACCACCAATTTTACTTTTTAGTACATGATACCAAGTGGTCAGTGTTATGTACTTGCAAAAATCTTTATTTTAATTGTCCAACCAAAATCTCAGCCAACGCGTTTCGTTCAAATTGAACTTCGTCAGGGCATTTGTGAGGTTGAAAGTATTTTCCAAAAGCGTATGACCGTGGTCTGTGTGAGTAATATCCGTCTTGAGAGGAGCGTTGTAGTTCCCAAATTAATAATCTCAATGGAGATCTCTGTGCCACCTTGAAAATTGCACTGTACACAATTCTGGAAGTCAGTGGAGGTCCGTGCTCTCCCCTCAACGCGTTCAAGGGAAAAGCAGGCCTGGATCCCTGGCCTCCTTAGCATCCGCTCAGTGTGCAAGGATGAGTGGCACCCGCAGCCTGCGCATCCTGCAGCAGCTGAAGCCCGAGGTGGACACGGTATGTACGAACAAGTGTGAGCTAGTCTGTGTTTGCCTTGGGTCACACCATGATTGCAGAGATGGCTGGGGGTGCTCTGCCAGAGACCGCTGGGATACACTATGATGTGACAGGAGGTGTATTGGCATTGTCGTCTAGAGTAGGGTTGAGTTACATTAATGGACGTAAGTCACACAGCATACAAGTACAGAGTTTGGTTTCACCGAAGGCCCTTGGCATTGTCTTAGATCACACACAGTGTCACAGTAGTGCAAGGTTGAATTCAACCTCAGGGAAATCTGATTCAATCACATAGTTTGAACCTTTGTTTGACCATCACCCTGATAGTTATGGGATATGTCAGCTGGTAGAATTTTTTCAAAGTAGTGCATTTTCAACCGAAGGGAGAACAAGCATGCATACTAGTTAACTGGTGCTTCTGTGCATACTCGAAGTGTAAAATAGATGTATTTACAAAGCTCTCCTTCACTCGTTGGTGCTTCTTTCTCGTCATCTGCTGCTGAGACGAGTGATCGTGTTCTGCCCTTTTATAAACTTGCCTACAAGACCCGCACCATATACATTAGCTAGGGCAGAGCAGAACTCCATATAATTCTGTGTAGTGCAACTCCGCCCACCCCAAGTTTTTTTTTGTTTTTTGTTTATTGTCTCATTTCTTTTTGGAAGAATCGGGTGCTTGCTTAGAGTTATCTTAACCTGTGGTTTCCCAAGTCTGGCTCTTAAATTATCTCTGCCTAGCGTATAATAGATTTCCTCGATAAGTCTGGGTAATTCCCACTCCTGCTGTGCAGGAGTGAATTCCCTCAGGCGTTGGCGTATAGCCAAGGCTGCTGCTTTCAATTTTATGTCACTTAACATAATGGTTGATACTGCTGCAAAATTGCCAATCAGTTTCATCCCCAAGTCCAGGGTAGGTCCTGCTCCTTACTCATTCTGTACTTGTTTCAATACATAAGGTAGAACTGCTTTTGAAGGGGTAATATTAGTTGTGGTGTATACTGCAGAGCAGTCTGTACCCCAAGTGGCACAATCTTCCACCGAGAGAACCATAGGCAAGCAAATTGTTAATATTCTATGTTTATCCTGCGGTCCCGTATGGGGAAAAAACTATTCAAGCTGGCTTCTTTTCTGTGCTATCCAGAACCAAATTTGACCCAGATCGGTGGGAACTTTTCCCATAACGACATTCAGTGTTTGAGGGCTGATACCCATAGCAGCCAATTGAGGTTGTGCAGATTAAGCCTTCCGCGCAGGGTTGACTGTTAATGTTAATATAATATACTGTGTTGGATTTTTGTAAATCTTTACTAAATCTTCATAAAGTGCTGTTATTTCTGCTGCATTTAAGCAAGTCTCACATTTTCTACAGTATGGGGGAGGGTACCTTTAAACTAATTTATAAGTTCTTGGTAAGTTAACAGAACTTCTATGTCCACATATGGAAAATATTCCTCTGGTGTCTCATCTTCAATGTAAGTGTTAAACAATTTCGAGCAAGCATCTGCTTGGAATTTAACCCAAGAGTAGAATACCTCTGTTCTGAATGCTTTGTGTTCCTTCACCACGAAGGTAACGTCACCACCCGTTCTCGGGAGGTCGTATTGTAATAATTTCAGAGTAACTACATGTCTGCAATTTTCTGTAATATTTAAAGCAACTTCATCCTCTCTACCGACTTCTCCATTTACGGACATTGTGTGAGGATGGTAGAATGTATGTAGATGAATTTATGGAGATAGGGTTGGCACAGTGTGGGAATTTTTATCCTACAAGCTTGAATAACCGACAGCCAATACATAGGGTATACCTACTCAGCTGAGGCTGATTTTCCTTTCCACCACAGACGTCTCCAGTTTGGAGGTGAGTAGGGTTGTCTGAGAAAAGCACAACTGAACTACTCAGATAGACTGGTATATAAGAGCCCAACCAATGTTGGTGGCGCCATGTCGTGTAGTTCCCACTAATCCTTAGGACCTGCGCATTTATTTGGACAACATAAACTTTGGGTGAGGTGACTAGACTGATTCCGGGCATCCATGCAGGATATGTTGGCCTAGAGACCAGCTAGCTCACAGTGCCACCATAAGCCCCCCTAACCTTACCAGAGAGCGAATAGTGTCCAGAAACCACAGAACATGACAAATCTGAGACCACTCAAGGATCATGGAAACAGACCAGAACCTTTCGTTCAGTCACCCATCCCTACTTGTGCTCAGAGAAATATACAAAGAATACACAGTGGGACGTTTTCAATATATTTATTGAACCAATGTTATTCTTGTAGAGAATACATGTGCTGCGATAATCAGGAGACAGAAGCAGATGAAAGTGATTACAAGCACCAAAAGCGTACATAGTAGATACAGTTCTACCATGGTGCTAAAACAGTGTATACATGCAGGCATATAAACAAGGCAGTAATCAGGCATACTACTACAATGCAAAACCCTACTGTAAGTGTACCTAGAGCCTGTGTAGGTTTAGAGCCAACAATCTTTCCTAGAGACGATCCAACCCCATTACCTGTCGGGATAGAATGAAGGACCCTGTCTTGGTCACAAACTGGACACCCCTCACGAGATGTCACATCTCTACGTGGTGAAGTCTCAGCATGCAGGGACCCTCTGTGCCATCTGAAGTGCCTTTTCTACTAATCCATTGGGATGTTCATTATTTATATTAGTGAACAGCCTTGCGATGCACGTTGTAGATTAACGATGTTATGGATATGTAGATAGCCCTTTCACCCATGGATGAAGATAAAACAACATTTGTGCATAGTGCGTAAAGAGGCCTTGTACATGATGCTTGAGGAATCGTGATAATGTTATGCGAAGCTAGATGTGTAAACGAAGTGGTTTCAGAGAAACTAATCCAACATTGTCATGCATGTATATATGTGTAAAAGTTCACTGCAGAAACATTATTGTGAAAAGTGGACAATGAAAGAAATAAGCAGCTTCTCTACATGAGCCTAACCTGGGAACATAACAGGAGTATGACTTACAGTTAATCATAATTTCCCCAGGATTTTTCTAGGCTGCCCCTTTTATGAATGGATCAGGATGGGTCCTTTGTAGGTCCTCCTCCAGGCCACTGTATCAATACATAGGATACAAGCTTTAAGTGGGTTGATCATGAAACCTCTGAGGTTCTCTCTTTCTAAACTTTCTGCAATGGTCAATACCCTAATGTTGTTTCTTCTTGGATTATTTTCCAAGGACTCTATTTCATCACGGAGATCCTTTTCTCCCATTTTGAAAGCCTGAATCTCTTCATGATTGAATTCAAACTCCCTATTGAGCTCCTCTAAAGAGGCTCCCATCACACACATTCTTTTCATTAAGGTGTTCATTTTGAATTATAGAGCATCACAGGCTCACTGTATTTTTCCCGGATTCTTCTCTGATATCTCAAAGTTGCCTCTTATTTCTACAGTCAAAACTGTAACATCTTCTCAACGCCTAGCTGGCATTCCTTTCCTTGTTGCACATAACACAAGCTTGCTTTACCCTATTGGGGTTGTATGCACGATAGCAGTAATGGTGCGTCATATTAGCTTGAGCTATTTTGCTCTTACTTTCATAGTTCTGAGCTATAACTGTTTATGGAGCAATGTGTACAAAAGGAGCTTGGATGAGGCAATCAATGATGTCATCAGTGGGGTCATAAATGATGTAATGGAACATGTCATGTGTGATGTAATATGTGAGGTCATGAGCAGTGCATGGTTGGGGCACAAGTTATAGTTAGCTCTGCTAACTATTACTGGTGAATTTCGGTGTTTTTCTTAGCTCAAAACATTGCTGTTGTCACATATTCACCTATTTATAACTTTACGTTAACCTTTGTTTTTTTCATGAAATATATATACATTTACATATAAATATTTGTGTATATATAGTCTGAAAAAATGGCTAAAAATACGATTATTTAGGTATTGAAAGCAGTGAATATTAAATGCCAAAAAAACAATGAGATTCACCAGTTATAGTTCAGTGAGCTAACTGTAACTTGCGACCCCACCATGCACTGCTTATGACCTCACATATTACATAATTCATGACATATTAAACAACATCATTGATGACATCTTCCAATGAATGTGACAGGTTGCTATACACTTTCATACTGCCCTCTGTTGTCAAAGTCTATTCATGCCCCCTCCCTCCTGTCCAGTGTGGTCTTTAGTGCTGTCACTGCTGCTCCCACTTGTCCTCTGTGCTTAGACTGCTGCTCCTACCCAGCTCATACCTGCCCTTTGTTATCTTATTCAAAGACCCGACCCCCTCACAACTGCCCTGCATGGTTATTGTGCTACCGCTGCCCCTCCTGTTGCCCTCCTTGGGTAGCTTGTTGTTCCTTCCCCATCCTACTGCCCTCTATTGTGTAAGTCCATTCCCCTGCTCCCTCAAAACAGCAGTGTGTGGTCTATTGTGCTTCCTACTGCCCTTCCTGCCTTCCCTGCATGGTTAGCTTGCTGCCGCTTCCTTGAGCCCCCAGACCTCTGTAGACAATGTGTATGGCCCAGCAACCTCCCTCCTGCCATTGAGCTGATACTGCTCCTTCTGATTGCCCTATGTAGCCCTTGCACTGCCACTACCCCTCTCGTCTGACAAGCATGGTCAGCTTCCTGCCCCTCTCCCTGTCCCCTCCTCTGCCTTTTATTGTCTGAGTCCATGCCCTGTTCCCCTTCCTCCTGCCCTTCATGGTCCAGTGCTGCCACTTTCTCCTTTCCTGACCTGCGCAGTCTGTTGTGCTACCACTGTCCCTCCTGCCTGGCCAGCTTAATGTCCTGCCCTTAGTTGTCGAGGTCTAGCTCCCACCCCTTCACGTCTGCCCTCCATGGCCCTTTGTGCATGCCCCTGACCCCTCCCTCTTGCCCACCATTGTCCGTTATGCTGCCTGGAGCCCTCCTAGCTGCCATATGTGGTCAATAGGGCTGCCACTGGCCCTCCTACCTGCTCTGCATGGTGTTTGTTTTTCTTGACCACCTCCCACCTGCACTGTATGGTGAGTTTGCTCTACTTGGCAACCTCCAACCTTCCCTACTTTGTCCCTGTGCATGCCCTTACTCCCTCCCTCTGCCCTTCGTGGTCCTTATTTTGCTTTTACTGCCCTTCCCTCCTGCCCTGCATGATCAGCTTGCTGCTCCTTCCCCTGCCCCTGATTGTCCATTTACATGCCCCTGCCCCCTCTCCCCCCGCCCTCCATGCAGAGATGGCCATTGCTCAGAAAGCACCCTGAGAAAAACAATTGTGGCACCCCTTTCCACTAATCCTTTTTTAGCTGATGCGCCTCTCAGGAGGTCTACGCCCTAGGCATGGGCCCAGTTCGCACAAGCCTAAGGCTGGTCCTGTCTCCATGGTCCATTGAGCTGCCACTGCCCCTTGATTAGTTATTATCTGAGCATGCATCCTCTCGAATTTTATTAATTATCCTTCTGCCATTTTCGTGCTACAGTAAACTGCATAGTAATTTCCGGAATACATGTTTTTAGGATGTCCCAAATTATATGGGGAGGAGCTGACTCATTAATTAATATTAATTAATTCCTGCAGCAGAGGGGCAGTCTTCCATATATATTCAGGATTCTTAAGTCATACACCTTCGTACACAGTCTTGCCACCTCACTCGCCACACTACATTAACTATAACTTGCCCTTTCTCCATGCACTAGTTATATCTTTCCAAATGATATGTCTTATAGCATGTGAAATCATAGGATTTATAACAATACTTATAGCTTCACTTCTGAGAACACAGTGCATGGTAGAGTGGCGAGTTATAATAATTTGAGTGCGGCGAGTGAGGTGACAAGACTATGTGCGGAGGTGCGTGCGTGACCTATAGTAAATTCTATCAAAGATTAGCTGGTCTTCTTTTCCAGCTGGCTCAAAGAAAAATCTTCTCTTGTGTTTCTTTGGGGCTCACTAATCCTCTAGTATAATTTTTTTAAAGTACCGAATCATAGGGATGAGATAGATTTCCAATACCAAATCAAGAGAAGCGAGGGCTTAAAGTCCACTCCTTTTGGCATCCTTTGGTTTGAATTAATAAGTATATGATGGGGCCTACGGGAACCATCAGAGTTCTGGTCAGACAAGACACTTGAGATGCCATCCCTCCTCAGTGGGTAGAGTGTTTTCTTATTTTATGATGTGGAACCAAAAGAAGGTGGTCTACAAGTCATTTCTGGCAGCCACCTAGACGACTTCTGTCACACATCAGGACTCCAGTTCTGTGGGGCTAACCTTGGAATGAAAAATTCCATAACGACCAGACAAGAGGGACACCTCAATGCAATTAATGGAAAACTTAAACCACAAGAGAATCTAATGGAATCACTGGTGACTTCAGATAGCAAATAGCCACTTTGAAAAAGTTAGGACGTTGGGTGGGTTGTGCAATCAGTGTATCCCACAAACCTCAAGATTCTTTTTTTATTTAAACAGATTTTATTCGTTTTGACATAATATGTATGTATGTATGTATTTGCATTTATAAAGCGCACTGTAACCCTACGGGCATCCTGGTGCTAAGACACAGTAAAAGAGATAAAACGCAAACTGCTAACTGAGACGGTCAGCTGGTTACGCTCTAGGAAAGAGCCAGGTCTTAACTTGCTTGCGGAACAGCAGCTAATCCTGTATTTGTCTCAATTCCGGGGAAAGACTGTTCCACAAGCGCGCGGCTGCTACGCCGAACGCTCGTCCACCCATAGTAGATCTTTTTATCCTTGGGATCATTACCAAATTAGCTACCGAGGAGCGCAGGCTACGTGCAGGTACATACCAACTAAACCTATGTTGAAGCGGTTTAGGTCCAAGCCCGTGGAGTGCTTTAAAAGCAATGCACAAGGACTTGAACAGTATCCTTTGTCTCACCGGGAGCCAATGCAGCTCAGCTAATGCTTGAGAGGTCCATACAGCCCATGAAGGCAATTATGCAAATAACAAAAACATAAGTAAGGCAACTATGCAAATAACAATAACATAAGCAAATCCCTGCACACTCATCGCCGCCCCAGCCCGCCATCTGCAATTGACCAATTTAGAGCAAAGCAGATCTAGGAATCGCATCAAGTGTCTCACCCACCCCCACCCCGCCTAAACCCATAAATGTCTGAATTTCGTCTTTCAATACTTGGTGGACAGGCTGTAATGTATTGGCTACCATCCAGTGTATCATTGATAGATAGGAGGATAAGTTTAGGGTCCAACCGAATAGACCAGGCCAGACCCATACCAAGGCATGTCACCCTGTGACAAAACAGGTCTAATGCCGTGTAACCCCACACGTGTGCCTGAATGTCCCCTCCGCAGCGCTGTATCAGAGGCATGTTGGAGAGGCAATCAAACCCATTCTCCATAGACAACAGCATGTGAGATAGACATTGTGGAGGTATTTAGGCTGGATCAGTGTCAGTCTGGCTGCAATAGCTGCCTCCCTAGGCGCTCCTATAGCCTCAGTCCAATCTTCATCTTGTAGGTCCCCCAGGTCAGTCTCCCACGCCCTGCGGAGAGCGGGGAATGTTTTAGACTGATTTGCAAATAGGGTCTGGTATATCTTTGCCACCTTATGGCCCCCCAAATCTCCCAAGAGAAGCCTACCCTCTAATGGATTAAATTCAGGAACCTCAGTTAGGGCCGCCAGGTATGGGGTCAGTGCATAAAGGAGCTGTAATTAACAATGGAACTGACTGCAGTGGAGCTGGTACTTCGCCTGTAGGGTCTGAAAGAATTTTGGGATGGTCCCATTCATAACGTCTCCCAGTGTAAGGATCCCTATCAGATACCATTTCCGAAAATCCTCCGGTTCAACTTCCTGCGGCAGCAGGGGGATCCGCCAGAGCGGCGTCAACTCTATTACATTGCTCCATTACCCCATCAATGTAAGTAGATTTAAAGTAGCTACTAAGAGCAATGTAGGGGGCATCACCGTCCCAGAGGAAGCTATGGAAGATAGAGTTTTGTTTTCAAAACCATTGTCACAAGATGTTATAATAGAAATGTTTCAATTGATATAGGAACCAGGGTAAGTACACTATTTGAACCTCATAATTATTAATGGTGCTGGGGGTACAAAACTAGCTTGTTGCCGGATGAATCAAGCCACAATCATCAAGGGGTGTGAGTACTAAAAATACATCCTACTAGGAGGGTTGTAGAAATAAAGGAATGCTTACCTGACACTACAGTGGTCTCATTTGCTTTATTGCTAAGTACTCCTAGGGAATCTGAAAGCAGAAAGCTACTCAAGGAGCAGATTGGAAAGCAACTAGAAGATTAAAACATTGCAAAGCAAGCCATCAAGCTGGGGGTTATTGGTACCCAGAAAAAATAATCACCAAATGTCAGTATAAGCTTCAGAGAAGGCCACATGACACAAACAACTGTGTTTGAATCTGGTAGTTAACCTTATATGTTGCAGCATGAGAAGGATCCAGCTGCGAACTCACCCCAAAGATGGATCACTGCAGGGAAGTAATGCCATGCCATGTAGCTGGTCTGCCAACTTACCTCTTCATCATCTCACCAGGTGGTCACCACATTCTTGGCACAATTCTGGATACCACTGTTGTTGCATGGCCCAGTGACGGCTGCCACTGACAGGAAACGTTACAGGCGCACTACTTAGGTAACCGTGACTGCAACAATCAAGGAGACTGTCTTATCCCGCTATCCACACAAGGGTAATTGTCTCTCCAACACTCTGCACAAGTCTTCATAGACACACAGTCATACCCATGTCAGATAAAATACCTCAATATAATTGCAAGCTTTACAGAAGCTAAATAAGACAGCTCCTCCATGCTTCACAACTGAGTACTGAGTATTCAAATACTCCTGTCCTAAACAGGTTTGCTCCTTTCCTTCTGTTCTTTCCAGTTTCCTGGCTTCTTAGTGTTTCCTAGTTTTGCCCTCTTCTAATCATTCCTTTCTGCACTCCTGTATCCCTACCACCAATTATTTCATGGCTTCCATGTACGCATACCCTATTCTACATTGAACCTACCTCCACAGGGCAGATGCATGCTACAGTTCTAGATCAATAATAAAAGTTATGACTCCAGAGAATGCCAAGTAGAACTGTTACTTATAGGTAACCAAGACAGTAAAAGAGTAAAGTTCATAAACATATTTTATAAATTAAATTTGGGAGGTTAAAGGCAATTTAATCAAAATCGATTTAATTCTCTGCAAGATCTGGTTAAAAGCATCATTGGTTCTTAAATGGGATTTGTCTAAGGCTGGTTAACCATCCTGGGGGATAACTCGAGATCTATCAAACCAGAGAACACAAGGTGCTGTTTTTAGGTGATGTGTACACTTGATCTAACGCACAAGTTTTCAAGTGAAAAGTGTAACATGCCCTGTATACAGGGCAAGGTTCTAGTGTTTTGCCTGCAGTGAAGTTACTCTTGCCAAGGTTAAAGTTATTACTGTGGTTGTGCTCTTAGTACAAGGACTCTCTGACCACCTCTGTCTTGTGGCGCTAGACAGAATTCAATGTTTCCTGAGTCAATGGGGGGTGATTTATAGTTTGGCTGACAGGGTACTCTGTCACAAATTCGATGGCGTACTCTGTCCATCAACATACTGGTCAGTCTTCTATATTTAGGGTACGGAGGAACAACATCAATGGTCGCTACTTCAACAGAAAGCTTCCACCAATTGTCCGACCAAGTAGGGGCCATAGGAGGAAGGGCACTACACTGCCTACCCTATTTAGGGTAAACAGTGTGATGTCAGTCACCGCCTGATAAAACCTGGCAGTGAGGGATAGAAGAAAGACAAGTAATGAACACCCAACCCTTTTCCCACACACCCAGGGAAAGAACTACCTGGTATTTGAGGCATTTGTTTTTCAGTAACCAAATTATACTTCAAGTGTTAGTTTTTGAAAAACAAAAGGTTTACTAAAGTTTGGTGGATGGCTGTCAAAACTAACAGCGTCTGCTCACTAAACTTTTGGTACCTTGACAGAAACTGCCATGATGGCTGTTGGGCCAGCCTGAATGTCTAAATTTGGCATACAGTAGTCTGTCATGGTGGTGAATGTAATGTCCTCTGCCACTCTGACAGATGAAAAGCTCTCTAAATGCTAGATCTGGCAATGTTTCTTTGACCTTGATTGGGAAGTATGGAAACAACGTGTCAAAGATGTTGGTGCAATCCCAGCAGAGTCGGCAGGAAGTACCTTGATGGCATTTACAAAGATATTATTACTTCTGACAAAATGGCCACAGGAAGGTCGAGCATCTAAGAGGCTCACTGGCTTGGGGTCACTTTTTAGTGTAAATCGCTATATTAGCCAGCCTCTGATGCACTACTGCGGTGGTGACGCCCCTACTTACTTCTCCAGATTAACTTTCGAGCAGCCTGCTACCTGAGCAGCATCTGTTCTCCCGCTCAGGGACTCGTTGCTTCATGACATCTGTCCGTTCCTGGTTAGTTATGCTGAGATCGAGGTGAGCACCTGAGGCAGATCCCATTGGAGGCAGCAGGTCCTACACGCCAATGCTTTTCTGACACACACAGCTCAGGGGGGTTGGCTATGGGTTAGCTGGTGCTGCTGTCACTATGCACCCCCTGATCGCCTGAGCTTTGGAGCATTTTACTTGTAGGAAGTAGCCTGCTTTCTTTATTAAAGTATGTGAGGGGACCCCAACCTACCCTCATCCGTCCCAGGATTCTGCTTCTGTCTTTCACTCTGGACTCAACCAGCTCTACTTAACTCCTGCAGCACCGCTGCCAACACATTGCCTTCATGGTCATTGCTGCCACTCAAACTCCGCATCCCATTGTGTCCAAGATCTGGGGCCGTTTGGCACTCTGAGGAAGAGCCTCCATATTGTTACTGTTCTTAGCATCCTCACCCCACCGCAGACCCATTAATGCCTCCTACGAACCACTACCACTTATGCCTCTGGAGTCCCACACCCTGGTGGGACTGGCGTCAGAGGAACAGGTACCACTGGTATCACACCCCCCTGCTTGCCCTGGTTTCAGGACTGTGTCGGCTTGGGTGGAAGGAGCCCACTATCATCTCTACTGTAGTGGCTGAGTGGATTCTTACCGTCTATCTCCCACCCAGGTATCCGGCCACGGCCTCTCTCCGTTCTCTGATCAGGCCTGATAGATTCTCCAATAACGCGGCCGCATTTCATGCAGACTCACTACTGCCCCCTTCACTCGGCATCCTCCGCTCGTCAGAGACCTGGGGCCGATTGGCTCACTGAAGGAGGAGTCACCATCTTGCCAAAGTTTCCTTCTGACCTCTACCGACCCAGACTCCCCCCTAATGATCAGGGTCTGTTCCCTTCTACTGAGCCCGCAACGTTCACCGCACTCCAATAATCACCGCTGATGCGGTTGATGGAGCAGGTAGTGCAAAATTTTGTATACCTCCTCTATTCTTGCATGAAAATACTAATTATATAATCTATTAATTATAATATTATTAAACGAGTGCTGCATGTATATTAATCAACATTATAAACAAAAAAACTACACGTGGGATGCTGCTATTTGCATGGCTAAATAACTCGTAAAACTAAAATCTGTACGCATATTAGTAATAGTATACGTGGTAATAGTATATCGCATGGTATATTGCTTTTGTGACTTTTGCATCTCCGTGGAGGATCGAAAAGGTGAATATATTGGCTTTAAATGTCGCTATATGCTAGATAAATACTAACACATAAAGGGATTAGTAAGGGGTTAACATTAGAATCATTATTTCTATGTATTAATTGTTCTTTTGTGTTTGTTTCGCTTAAGTTGACATCTGGGCCTAATTCAAGATGGTGGCTGACACCGCACGCAGAAGTGGCCACCGTCTCGTGAGGCGCGGAGTCAACTGCGCATGTACGGACAGTATCGTGAACTTCTTAGCGACCTTTACTCATCATGTTCCCGGTCAAGGATGAGAATTTGGTGGTCTGCCAAGATAAGGGAACAATCAACCTTACAGTAAACCGGAACAAGCCAATACTAGAGCGGACTAGTGACCTCACCCCTCGGACTGTACTGAGAATCTGGGAAAAATAATTGGACGATCCCAACCAGCCAATCACCACTGTTCTAGGCCTAAAAATGTATCATGTTAACCTGGTTTTCATTATAAAAAGGATAGTGGGTTAGGGAGGGGCGCGACGCCTTTTTCTTGATGGTCCAGAAACTTTCCAAACTCCACAGGCTATGATAGATGCTTGCACGATTTCTGGTCCTTTGATAATTTTGGGACTGTAACGTGCTGAGCAGAGGACTTTGAGCCTTGGACTGCTTTAGTCGGACAATTTACGACAAACTCGGTTATGCAGAGCCAATGAATTAGAGGATCCCAAATATCCAGATTAGGTAAATATGATGTTCTGCAATTTATTTAAATTGATCTAGAAGTTCTGAACTTTGGCGAGACAAATGAAAATATAAATCATTATGAATATTTAGATAAAAAAATATTGATTAACAAGAAAATATGAGTTTGTGGTTTTTCATTAAGAGAAATAAAGATTCTGATTCTTAAAATGTGTTTTAGCTGGTTCTAAATCACCATCAACCAATCCAACTAATTGGTCCGCCGACCAAGTGGGTGGAGTGCCTTGATGTTTAAGATTAGGGATCTATAGGCGACGGATCTTAATGTATATTTTGTAGAAATAACTTTTCTCTCCCTATAGGTTAGAAGGTGTTCCCCCACATGTCCAGCACTTGAATTATTCATCCCTCCTGTGTGTATAGACTCGTGAATGATGACGTGTGTAAGTTGGTGTTATGGGCCCCACCAATGACTGTGTGTATGAATGTGTGTGTGTGACGACGGGTCTGCGACACAGGGAGGATATTGGTATATGTTGTTCCCCATTTCCCAGTCGCGCGCTGGATCAGTTTTTCTGGTAGCAGTACGATGGTTATTATTGTATTGGTTTGGTGATTATTGCTTGTAAATTGCTTATTGATTATTGATTGTGGATGTTTGGATAAGTATAGGTTTATGTATTAACATTCTATGTTGAGTCGCGTTGTGTTCCATGTTGTTTGAAGTTCCATGTAGGAAGTCGGAAGTTTGTAACGATTCCGTAGTAGGGCAGACTGTTCGCTGCTCTCGGGAAAGACGGAATTGTTGTTGCCCTGTAGGTACACGGGGAAAAACGTGTAACGATTGGAGTTGCACGACGCATTGTCTGGGTTCGATTTGGTAACATCGTCGTGTGTTGCCGCTAGGGACATTTTCTTTATGAGAGAAATGTATGGTAGCGAAGGTCACCTGTGAAAATTTGGTCTTAGGTACCAGGAGTCCAAAAGGCACTCTGATTACGCTTATCACTGGAAAGGTAATAGGTGTTCCCTAAACTTGATAGAAGGATAAAGTAGAGAGAAGTGCTACTTTATTAACGAGTGACATAATTCTGTAGTAGGGCAGATTGTTCTCTGTTCTCGGGAAAGACAGAATTCTGTGTGAATGAACTACATTTTCCGTATGAAAGTGCGTGAATGAAATAGCATTCAGGTTAATTGTGAAACTCTGGTTTTATTTCTCAGGAGCAGAGCGTCCCCAACAAGGTGTCTTAATTCTAGAGAAACAGTTAGCTAATGCTCGTTAGAAGGGTAAGGTAGAGGGAAGTGCTACTTTATCAACGGAAGTAACGATTCCGTAGTAGGGCAGATTGTCTGCTGCACTAGGGAAAGACGGGATTCTTGTAAGAAAGGTCAATAACTATTCTTTGTTAGCGAAACAGATAATGGTGGTGTTTTTATGTCGTTACTAACAGATTTGTAAGTCAGAAAGAATGTAAGAAAGTTTGCTGGTAAATTTTGTAAAGGAGGTGTCAGCAGAAGCAGGAGTAGCGAGAAAAGCGGACGTCAGAAAGACCGCGCTGGGATTGGCCAGCTGTTAAGAAACATAGACGCTCCTGATTGGTGCGTGGGTGTGCGCCACGCTAGGAGTGGAGAATTACAGGGTGACGTAGATGGTCCGGATTGGTGCATTAGTGTGAGTCGCGCTGGAATTGGAGAATTATAGAAGTGACATAGACGCTCCGGATTGGTGCGTTAGTGTAAGTCGCGCTACGATTAGTTAAAACAGCAGAATAGTCGTAGGGAAAAATCTAGTGATACTGAAAAAACAAAATGATGTATTACGATCCACCAGAAAAAGAGAAAAAGTCCTGGTTTGGAAAACTCAAGAGTTTATTTAAAAAGGACAAACCGATTGTGACTAGAGAGAGACAGTTGCTTCCCCCGCCGAAATCGCCCGCATCCTTCATGGTTGCGAAATACGGATATCATACATGTATTTGGTTGGATAATTAGGCAAAGTATACAAAAGATGATGTAGTCTTATCATTTCCGGAACATGGTTCATTTAATTTAGCGGTTTTGAGAAATTTGAGAGAGAGAATGATTAATCTAGAACCGCGACCTAGACCAACTCAGTTTGAAGCATTGATAGAATGGGAAGACGAGATGCATGACAGAGAACGGCAGAGGAGTGGCGGAAGGCACAAATATATGTTTGGTAGATCCAATGGACAGGAGAATCATGATGATAGAATGAGGAGATGGCAAAGCGCAAATATGACTGAGGGTTTGTTTCCTGTGAGAAATGCTGAAGAGATTAGCAATAGAAAATGTATGGAAAAAAGAAATAATACCGAGTCAGGAGGATACGGTGTGCATGAATGGGAGGATGATGTTCTTGATGACATGTTTTATAAAAATCCACCCCCATATCAATCAGATTCCACATTATTGACACCAAGTGCCCCAATGAGAGAGACTACACGAAATATAAAATTTGAATCAGTACCACAAGAAGTAGGAAGAAACAATCCTTTTAGAGAAATTGAGAAAACACAACATGGTAAAACGGGTAATGAAAATTCAGCTGAACTAGCGAAAACCACTTTAGAGTTAACTGAAAAGATCAGGGAATTGATAAAAAATTTGGAAGCTGTAACCGTTCCTGTAACTATAGGACCTGTAATGCCTATTTTTGTTAAACAGAAGGATAGTGAGCATTGTCTGACGATTCCTTATAACAGTAATAAACAGACCGAGAGGCCAGAAAAAAATTCAGATGAGAACCCTTGGAGACAGACAGCAGGTATTTCAGAACAAAGTACGCCTAAAAACTTGACAGTAAATCAAAGTTTAGTGGATAGAATAATAATGACAACAGAATCAGTCCCAGGATCACCAAAGAGTTCAGAACAACCAAGAAGTGAGAAAAAACCCGTAGGACCTACGTGAATGGTTGAGGAGTTTACAGCGGAAAGATACTGAATCCCAATCTATAGATGTGGCCAAGCTGAAGATTGTTTTGGAAGAATTAATTGTAGGGACTATCCCCACAGAGAAGTTAAAAGCCTATCAGGATGAAGAATTATTATTTTTATGTAAAAGTATAACCTGGAGAGCAAGGAATCTACACAAAAGACTGGAAGAAGTGGCCAGTGAAATGGGTATAGACTTTGAAAGAGTAAAGGCTTTACAAAAACCATACCGAGTAGATTTTTCTGAAAAAGATATTGAAAATCTGAACACCGCAGGAAGAATAACTCAGATTAAAGACAATCATTTTGTTAAGAAAATGGGGAGATGTAGATAAATGGAAAGTAGGTGGTTTCGAAAACAGATGATGTCTCAGACAAAACGTTTGCAGCTTTCCCCATGAGAGAAAAGGAAAAGGTAGTAACAGAATGTCCTATGAGAGAAATTCCAGATGGAGGATATGTACATGTCCCTTGGACTAGACAAGATATTTTGTCATTTACCAATGATTTTCCTCGACTGCGCGAAAAGCCAGCGAGTGGTATAGGCAGGTAGATAGGTTTGTAAAGTTATCCAAAGTTTTATGGATTGATTTAAATAGTCTTTTTGACATAATAGTATCTGCAGATTTATGGACAGAATGTAAAATAATGATTAGCTGGCCTACACAAGAGTACCCTAGAGACCCAAAAACCGGTGCCCCTGATCCCGAAGTAATGAAAAAATATGAACAGGTAATTGCTTTCCTAAAAAAAAAGGTACCTCCCAAAGAGAGGGATTGGGTAAAAATTGACCGAACTCTTCAGGAAGCCAAAGAATCGGTACAAGCTTATAATGAAAGGTTATTACTCGCCTTTAAGCAGTTTAGTGGTGATGAAAATTTTAGTGAAAAAGATTTGAGTCACTTTGTATATCGATTTGTATATGGGCTGCGTCCAGAAATAAGTGAAATGATTAAACAGCATACAGTGGACTGTCAAAATAAGAAAATAGATGAGGTACTGAGACATGCAAAATATTTTAGTGAAGAAATTGAGGCAAAACAGCGTAAGTTAAAAGAAAAGGTTATGTGGGCACAGGTAAAAGTGGCAGAAAGACAGGAAGCTCAATTGATTGAACAAGCAAATGGTGCAGGTCTGAAACCTAAATTTAATATGGGAAAAGGAAAGGGACAATTTAATATAGAAGAAGCCAAAAAGAAATGGCCATGTCATAATTGCGGAAGAATAGGGCATTGGAAAACAGAGTGTAAATTTCCCCCGAGTGCTAATGGTGATAATGCATCATTGAATTCGCAGATGCAGAAAGAGGTGAGTTGTCAACCACAGCGACAGCAGCAGGCTGTTGCCCAACAGAATCAGGCGCCAAAACCGCCTTTTCCACAGAGCGTAAATCCTCAGAAATACAGTAATGAGACAGGATTCTACAACGAAGAACAGGTAACTAAGCTGCCGCGTGCTAGTGCTGTTTCGCAGTATTGGCTACAACGCGATGAGAGTGAGTCAGAAGAAAGCTATTGACGGTGCCGAGGGGAGGAAGAAGAGTGCGTACTTGGCGCAACTCTAGAAGTAGACCAGACAGGTCCTTTTGTGGATGGATAGGTCAATGATGAAAATATTACTTTCCTAGTAGATACTGGTGCTACTCGTTCAACTGTTAGGTCAGCTGATATTAAAAATCTTCCTCTCTCGGACGAAACAATCCAAGTAGTTCGAGTATCCAACAGACAGATTAATACGTATCTCACTGAACCAGTAAAAGTTAACATAGGGAAATTTTCTGAAATGCACCGCTTTGTTGTGTGCGATTCAAGCCCTGTAAATTTGTTAGGAAGAGATTTACTGTGCAAAATGAATTGCTCCATATTCTGCACTCCGGATGGTATAGCATTTGAGACCCCTGATGAAGATGTACTGTATAAAATGACTATGGCTAATATGGAACCTGAGATTACTGAGGCATTTGCTGTATTTAACCCTGAAGTACTACCCAAAGAACTGAAAAAGACAGTAAAGGTGGAAGTCTGGGATTTCACAGGAGAAGATGTGGGATTAATGAAAAATGTAGATCCTGTAAAAGTGACTGTAAAGGAAGGAATAAGTTACCCAAATATTCCTCAGTACAAATTGACACCTGAAATAATTGAAGGAGTTACTCCTATAATAGAGAAAATGATTAAACAAGGTATTTTGAGAGAAATAATGAGTAGTCCATGTAATTCACCAATTATGGGCCTGAAAAAGCCTAATGGAACGCTTAGAATAGTGCAAGACTTGAGAAAAATAAACAAAATTGTTGTGTCATGTTGTCCAATTGTACCAAATCCATCTGTGATTGTGTATCAGATTCCTCACGATGCGGAATGGTACACAGTAATTGACCTGTGTCATGCTTTCTTTTCCATTCCATTGCATCATGACAGTCAGCAGATTTTTGCGTTTCGGTTTGGCGAAAGTATTTTGGCATGGTGCCGAATCCCACAGGGGTATACAGAGAGCCTTAGAAGATCTAGAGATGCCCGAGTACTCAGTACTGGTGCAATATAGTGATGTTCCATCAAAAAAAGGGGGGGGGTCCAAGGAGCCAGTTAATGGTCCAGTGTCCATGCTCCCAAAGATTATATTACCACAAAAAAGGTTGGGCACTGTTCCAAAGATAGGGTCCAGAGATTGACCCATATGTCTTATACAGAAGACAAAAAAGAAAAGATAGGAGTCCCAGGTTAAACAGACCCACCACAAGGGGGAAAGCACATGTCTTGCCTCTTGATGCCCTCACACACCCCGAGGGGTGTCATGCTTCATCATCGGGCTATGCTCCTCGTCAGGCCGGCGCTGCAATTCCCAACGGGCCCCCCGAAGGGTCACTTTCTCGGAGATCTTTTGAGGCATGCCGGATGGTGTATGAGGGTGTGTTTGGTGTGGGTTTTAAATGAGGGTCGCTAGAATGTGTGTGAAGTGGATTAAAAATGGCTGGGGGTTATATTGATGTAGTAACCCTCCTGCCAAAAATAAAAAACTCTAATTTAGAGTATGGTCCCCAAGGACACATTGTACCTCGGTGTCATTAAAAACGGTCAACATGTTTCGCGCCTCTGTCGCTATTCAAGTCGTTGGCGCTTCATCAGGACCAAAGAAGTGCAAAAGGTAGTGAAATGCACATGAGTGTGTGCGTGAATATAAAATTGAAAGATAAATACCCACAATATATGTCAGGGCGGGCCAATTGTACTGCTCCTGAACATAACCTAGGACACAGAAACAAAAAAGGATACAGTTACAAAGGACGTGCATTAGACTGGCTTAATGCAACGTAGTGTGCCACAATCGTGTGCACCACATACCAATGTCATACAAAGAAAAGAAGAAAAAGGACGAGACCAATTGGGGATACATAACTCCCTTGTCTGTTGTTTACTTAAAACATGGAGGATACCAAGGCAGGTGTAACGTGGCGTGTCAATATTACAAGGAAACCCTCTTGTATGACGAGCGGGGAGTTTCCCTATTCGTAGTGATATCCGCTCCATTATAAAAGGGGGTTTCTCCACTTGTTGAGATCCCAGACAAGTTTTACTAGACATCCCACAAACAAATTCCCTTGAGGTATGCTTACCTCTAAATGAGCACAAATCAACTCAATGGCTGTTGGCGATTAGACGCCCGCACCGTGTCAGGTTGCTGAGATAAAGGCATGACAAAAAGTAAGCACAAGTGAAACGGGGGGTGCTGTCATCACATCCAAAGACATAGGTTACGTGACCTTATCCCCAATCGTCATCGGGTACTCACTGTCGATAGCAGGTGCCTGTAGTACAGTGAGTACCCGATGACGATTGGGGATAAGGTCACGTAACCTATGTCTTTGGATGTGATGACAGCACCCCCCGTTTCACTTGTGCTTACTTTTTGTCATGCCTTTATCTCAGCAACCTGACACGGTGCGGGCGTCTAATCGCCAACAGCCATTGAGTTGATTTGTGCTCATTTAGAGGTAAGCATACCTCAAGGGAATTTGTTTGTGGGATGTCTAGTAAAACTTGTCTGGGATCTCAACAAGTGGAGAAACCCCCTTTTATAATGGAGCGGATATCACTACGAATAGGGAAACTCCCCGCTCGTCATACAAGAGGGTTTCCTTGTAATATTGACACGCCACGTTACACCTGCCTTGGTATCCTCCATGTTTTAAGTAAACAACAGACAAGGGAGTTATGTATCCCCAATTGGTCTCGTCCTTTTTCCTCTTTTCTTTGTATGACATTGGTATGTGGTGCACACGATTGTGGCACACTACGTTGCATTAAGCCAGTCTAATGCACGTCCTTTGTAACTGTATCCTTTTTTGTTTCTGTGTCCTAGGTTATGTTCAGGAGCAGTACAATTGGCCCACCCTGACATATATTGTGGGTATTTATCTTTCAATTTTATATTCACGCACACACTCATGTGCATTTCACTACCTTTTGCACTTCTTTGGTCCTGATGAAGCGCCAACGACTTGAATAGCGACAGAGGCGCGAAACATGTTGACCGTTTTTAATGACACCGAGGTACAATGTGTCCTTGGGGACCATACTCTAAATTAGAGTTTTTTATTTTTGGCAGGAGGGTTACTACATCAATATAACCCCCAGCCATTTTTAATCCACTTCACGCACATTCTAGCGACCCTCATTTAAAACCCACACCCCACACACCCTCATACACCATCCGGCATGCCTCAAAAGATCTCCGAGAAAGTGACCCTTCGGGGGGCCCGTTGGGAATTGCAGCGCCGGCCTGACGAGGAGCATAGCCCGATGATGAAGCATGACACCCCTCGGGGTGTGTGAGGGCATCAAGAGGCAAGACATGTGCTTTCCCCCTTGTGGTGGGTCTGTTTAACCTGGGACTCCTATCTTTTCTTTTTTGTCTTCTGTATAAGACATATGGGTCAATCTCTGGACCCTATCTTTGGAACAGTGCCCAACCTTTTTTGTGGTAATGCAATATAGTGATGACCTACTTGTGGCGTCAAAAACATGAGAAGTTTGTGTAATAGATACCATAGCATTGCTAAATCATCTGGCAGATGGAGGACTTAAAGTATCCCCATCAAAATTGCAATTCTGTCAGAAAGAAGTACAGTATTTAGGCCACAAAATTGAAAAAGGACTAAGAAAAGTAAGTGCAGATAGAAACAAAATAATAAAAGGAATGAGAGCCCCAATGACGCAAAGAGAAGTGAGAATGTTTCTTGGAATGGTTGGATATTGTCGTCAGTGGATAAGTAACTTTTCCCTGATTGCAAAACCTTTGGTACGCCTGACGAGAAGTGATGTAAAAGACCCCATTGAATTGAATAAAGAAGAGTTAACAGCCTTTAAACAATTGAGAGACAGTTTGTGTGAGGCACCAGCACTTGTTATGCCTGACTATGAGAAGGAGTTTGAACTCTACTGCAGCGAAAGGAATGGATGTGCACTTTCTGTATCAATACAAAAACATGGAAAACGGAGGAGACAAATTGCATATTTTTCAGCTATACTAGACCCTGTAGCTGAAGCATTGCCTGGTTGTTTGAAAGCTGTAGCAGCCACCTGTAAGAGTCTGGAACAGAGTGAAGGAATTGTGATGGGATATCCTGTGCGAGTATTTGTACCTCATGATGTGGCAATCCTTTTAACAAGGAGCCGCACTCAGTTCATGACGCCTAGTCGCCTGACCAAATATGAGAAAGTCATCCTAGGTGCAACAAATGTAAGCCTTGTAAGATGTCTGAATGTGAAGCCTTCAACGTTATTGCCTGATGCTGAGAATGTGGAATTCAGAGACGATGTGGATCATGACTGTTTGGATGTGCTTGATTTCTGTACCAAACCACGTCCTGATATAAAAGATGTACCTTTGACAGAAAGTGACTATGTGATGTTTATGGACAGGTCATGCTTGAGAACAGACGAAGGAATGTAGCATATGCAGTATGCACAGTAGCAGCAGGTAGTGAAAGCGTCATACCTAAAAGGAGTAAAATCAGCCCAGGTTGCTGAGCTTTTTGCGTTAACCAGAGCATGCAAGATGGGAAAGAATGTAAGAGTGACTGTGATAACCAATAGTCAATATGGCTTCGGTGTAGTGCATGATTTCGGCCAAATTTGGTCCCAAAGAGGGTTTTTGACTTCAAGTGGAACCCCTATAAGGAATGCTGAAGTGGTTGGTAAATTGCTTGAGGCGATACAGCTGCCTAAGCAATTAGCTGTTGTGAAATGTGCTGCGCATACAAAGACTGGAGATTATATTTCAGCTGGCAACCAGTATGCTAACGATATGGCTCAATATTGCGCACGCAATCAGAATTCTGTAAATCGGGCACAAGAAAAGGAAATGAATTCATGTTCCTTGTTGTTTACTAACATTGTGAATACATGGGAAGAAGTGAGGCAGTTACACGAAGTAGCAGGAGATGAGGAAATGAGACAGTGGGTAAAAGCACGATGTGCACAAAGGGAAACAGATCATGTGTGGGTTTATCGGGATGGAAGACCAGTTATGCCTGACAGCATGGTATCTGCCATGGCACGGATGTATCATGGACAAGCACATGTAGGGAGAGATGCAATGCTTAGATTGTTCAAACAAACATGGTATAATGCAAAATTTAGACTTGTAGCTGAGAGCCTTTGTCAAAGATGCCTTATATGTCAACAGTTCAATCCTGGAAGAAAAACAGTGGTAAGTCTAGGAACGATAGGTCGAGAAGGAAGGCCTTTCACCAGAATGCAAATTGACTTCATTGAAATGCCCCCTGTAACAGGTTGAGGTATGTTTTAGTGATGGTCTGTCTGTTTTCTAGATGGGTAGAAGCATATCCCACAAGAAGAAATGATGGAATTACAGTAGCCAAACTACTATTGAGAGAGTTCATCCCTAGATTCGGGTTTCCAGTCACAAATGAGTCAGAGGAAAACATTTCCATAATGAAATTATGTAGCTAATTTGTGAAGCACTGAATGTACAACAAAAACTACATTGTGCCTATCGCCCAGAGGCTTCTGGTGTGGTGGAACAAGTAAATGGCACCATTAAAAACAGATTGGGAAAGATGTGTTTAGCTACAGGTTTGAAATGGCCTGATGTCTTGCCTCTGGTACTCATGACTATTAGATCAATTCCAGATAGGAACACAGGTGTGAGTCCCCACGAAATTGTGATGGGGAGACCAATGAGGCATGTATTCATACCTGTCAACAAGTTGTTGCCTATATCTGATGACTTGGTGTTGGATTACTGTAAGGTGTTGGCTGACTCCGTTCATTCTGTGTTTCATCGGGTTGGATTGGAAGCCACCACCCTTGAAAAGAAGCCAGCTCATGATCTAAGCCCAGGTGACTGGGTGAGAATTAAAGTGCACAGAAGAAGGAACTGTTTGGTCCCACATCGGGGAAAACCACAACAAGTGATTTTAACTACGACAACAGCTGTAAAGTGTGCAGGAGTAAAGAACTGGAGTCATGCTAGTCATACCTTGCGAATTCCAAACCCAGAGGATAGCAAGGAAGGAGAGTACTTTGAAGAATCAGAAACTAGTTCTGAACCGGATACCGAGGACACAAGAACAAGACAAAATCCTGAAATGGGGGAGTCAGAACCAAATTTGATCTTTGCCCCAGAGAACATTCCCTTGAGGAGGAAGTTGCAGATTTCTGACACCAGCTCAGACTGAACTAACACAGGTACATACTGGAAAAGAGAAAAGCAGTAAAGAGACAAAGACATTTTCGATAAGGAAGTTCCTGATGGAGTTGAGAGAAATTCCACCTGAAGTAACAAAAGTAGATGATCAAGTACCAGATACAGAAAGTGAGGGAAAGATTTTTGTGGAAGACCCCTGAGGAGTTGTAGGGAATTCAAGCATCCAGTTAGAGGAAGGGACAGTTAGTCAGAAGGAAGATTGTGTGGAAGAACCACGAGGAGGGACAGAAGTAGGGAAAATAAAAGAAGTGGTGGAAAGAAGAACAGTTGAAAGTAAAAGTCAAGCTGAAACAGAATCAGAGGACAGTGATGAAGAAGTACCAGAAGGTCAAGTCCTGAGAAAGAGAGCATGGAGAGCTGAGAAAAATGAAAAGGGAAATAAATTGAAAAGATCAGCAAGAGATGAAATTTGGCCAAACAAAATAAAGAGATTACGATACAGATTGGAACGAGTGAATTAATCTAGAGCTGAACAAGTAAACGAAGTATCTAGTCAAGAAAAATTGAAAGACGGGGAAAAAACGACAGCAGAAGAAAATAAGAGAACGAGAAAACCTAACCAGAAATATAAGTCACCGGAATGGTCAAATGTGGCACTGCCTGAAATAAAAGAAGAGGCGGATAGCCAAGAGAATCCGGAGGTGACTGTATCAGAAGTGGTTGAGGAAGACGAAGAATCAGAAATCCTGAGAGTTATCTTGTCCGACATTGGAGAAGAAACGGATGTTCAGGAGGTTCTGTATCAAGATTATGAAAGAAAAGTGAAAGATGATCAAATGCCAAACTGAAAAGACCTAAAGTGATCCAATGGAAAGACAATAATACTAAAAAAGACATTACTGA
Organism: Triturus cristatus; assembly: GCF_964204655.1. NCBI lineage: Eukaryota > Metazoa > Chordata > Amphibia > Caudata > Salamandridae > Triturus > Triturus cristatus. Next base: position 651,247,429 of record NC_140594.1, read on the forward strand.
TAGAACCAAGTAGGTGCTTAGACAAAAATTAGTTGGGAAGTAGAAGAGGCCAAGTCAAAAGACACTGATCATTTTTCGAAATGGCAAACACAGAAAGTAGAAGAACTAAATGTGTATTTCTTAGAAGATGGTTTAAAATGTGTTGTTGTTGTACAGGATTACTAATGCTTCTATGGAGTGCGTTGGCTTTAATGATTTCATTTAAGGTTACACTAGAAACAATAGGACATAGTGAGAATAAAACTAATGTAGAAAAGATTCAGAAAGTATATCCGACTAAAATAGATAGAAATTATTTACATAAAGACAGGTCTATAAATGATTTCTCTAACAATGTATTTTCAAAATTACTATACGAATATGTAAAGACGATGGACGTGAGGGACTGCTACGTCTGCATGCAGTTACCTGCAACTGTGTCTGAGGGAGTGACATATCACTCATCACCTCCCAGTAACATATGGAATAACAAGTAGTGTAATAGCAAGTTTGTTTTACAAAATAGGGAAATTAGAATATTATTTTTCAGATGTAGATAACATATTTTCACAAGTACCTGTAGTTAACAAATTGAATAAAGTGAAGCCTGCAAAGGTGTTAGGTGATTATTTCTTAGAAACTAAAGAACTAACATTAGAGTCCATATTTAGAAATAATCTAAATTGCAGCTTAAAGAAGGAGGAAAGGATTTTCTTAGATATGGTTGAAGAAAGGAGATTAAAGATGCAAAGCAAAATACCTGAAGGAAAAGAAGAAAAGACAATTTGGGATGTTGAAAGAGAAAAACATTTGAAAGGAGAAGCTAGTCCAACAATGGCTTTAGATTGGCCTCAGAAAGGAAAGTTGTGTATTAGAAGGAATCAAACTGCATATGATAATTATTTTGTAGGCACAAGTGATTGCCATGACACATATCGAATCATGGGTGGATGGGGATTTAAAGGAGGAAATGATCCAGTTTTTCCTGGATTATATTTTATCTGCGGGAACAAGGCATATTATCGGTTACCAGACCATTGGTACGGCACATGTTATATAGGCCTGGTTTTCCCAAAGATATTCCACGTGGGAAGAAGAGATTGTGTACATGAGTAAGGTAGTCAACTAACAAGTAGAAAAAGAGAATCTTGGTCAGAAATTGTAGGAGACATTTTTGGAGCATTGATACCAGCAGTGGGAATATCTCTGAATGCACACAAAATTAGAAAATTATCAACAGTAGTAGATCGCTTGTCAACAAGCACCGCCGGAGGATTTTTATAAGTAAATACAGAAATGGTTGCCATGTGTGCTATGGTAATGCAAAATCGACTTGCCCTTGATATAATTTTGACAAAAGAAAGTGAAGTCTGTGGAATGCTGAAAGTTCAACATTGTTGTACTTACATTCCTGACGAAAGTCAAGATCTAAAGACATACATTACAAATATAACTGATTTGCATGAAGAAATTGCACCACTGGAGGTTGAAGGTGTTTGGGAAAAGATTGGAAAGAAATTTTCCTCTATTAAAGATTCCCTATTAAAATTAGGTAGTACATTTATAGGTAAGATCCTATTTCCATTAACGTGTGATATTTCTAATATTAATCTTAAGACTAGGATGTTTAAGTTGCAAAAGAAAGAAAATACAGAAAAACTTAAAAAGAGAACCTTTAAAAAAGAGAGAGAATAAAAGATGAGAAAGAGAATTTGAAGAAGTAGAATTAGAATAAATGAAAGATAGTATGTATAGCAAAGCAAGAGAAGAAGAGATAGGTGAAACAGAAATGTGAACTAACAAAACTTTAGAATTCTTGAATTCATTTCTTTTTATAAAAATTCTACAACATTTTAGGTATTGTGGTGATATAATCACCAAAGGGGGGATTGATGGAGCAGGTAGTGCAACATTTTGTATACCACCTCTATTCTTGCATGAAAATACTAATTATATAATCTATTAATTATAATATTATTAAACGAGTGCTGCATGTATATTAATCAACATTATAAAAAAACGAACTACACGTGGGATGCTGCTATTTGCATGGCTAAATAACTAATATAACTAAAATCTGTACGCATATTAATAATAGTATAAGTGGTAATAGTATATCGCATGATATATTGCTTTTGTGACGTTTGCATCTTCGTGGAGGATCGAAAAGGTGAATATATTGGCTTTAAATGTCGCTATATGCTAGATAAATACTAACACATAAAGGGATTAGTAAGGGGTTAACATTAGAATCATTATTTCTATGTATTAATTGTTCTTTTGTGTTTGTTTCGCTGAAGTTGACATCTGGGCCTAATTCAAGATGGTGGCTGACACCGCACGCAGAAGTGGCTACCGTCTCGTGAGGCGCGGAGTCAACTGCGCATGTACGGACAGTATTGTGAACGTCTTAGTGACCTTTACTCTTCATGTTCCCGGTAAAGGATAAGAATTTGGTGGTCTGCCAAGATAAGGGAACAATCAACCTTACAGTAAACCGGAACAAGCCAATACTAGAGTGGACTAGTGACCTCACCCCTCGGACTGTACTGAGAATCTGGGAAAAAGAATCGGACGATCCCAACCAGCCAATCACCACTGTTCTAGGCCTAAAAATATATCATGTTAACCTGATTTTCATTATAAAAAGGATAGTGGGTTAGGGAGGGGCACAACGCCTTTTTCTTGATTTTTCAGATGCTGCCTGACCGCTTGATGACTGCAAACTTTCCAAACCCCACAGGCTATGGCAGATGCTTGCACGATTTCTGGTCCTTTGATAATTTTGAAACTGTAACGTGCTGAGCAGAGGACTTTGGACTTTGAGCCTTGGCCTGGTTTACTCGGACAATTTACGACAAACTCGGTTATGCAGAGCCAATGAATGAGAGGATCCCAATTAGCCAGATTAGGTAAATATGATGTTCTGCGATTTATTTAAATTGATCTAGAAGTTCTGAACTTTGGCGAGACAAATGAAAATATAAATCATTATGAATATTTAGATAAACAAATATTGATTAACAAGAAAATATGAGTTTGTGTTTTTTCATTAAGAGAAATAAAGATTCTGATTCTTAAAATGTGTTTTAGTTGGTTCTAAATCACCATCAACCAATCCAACTAATTGGTCCGCTGACCAAGTGGGTGGAGTGCCTTGATGTTTGAGATTAGGGATCTATAGGCGACGGATGTTAATGTATATTTTGTAGAAATAACTTTTCTCTCCCTATAGGTTAGAAGGTGTTCCCCCACATGTCCAGCGCTTGAGTTATTCATCCCTCCTGTGTGTATAGACTCGTGAATGATGACGTGTGTAAGTTGGTGTTATGGGCCTCAACAATGACTTGGTGTATGAATGAGTGTGCTTGACGACGGGTCTGCGACGCAGGGAGGATATTGGTATATATTGTTACCCATTTCCCGGTCGCGCGCTGGATCATGGTTCACATGATCATCGCTTCACCAGGGGCGGCTGGTGACATTTGAAAGTGGCGGGGCGTAAAATGATTGCAAAGGAAGCAAACGAACGTGTGAGCAGTCGTGGGGGGGTCGCACGGGAGAATAAGCAAACGAACGTGTGAGCAGTCGCGCGGGGGGGTCGCACGGGAGAATACAATGAAAATTAAAAGGAAAACTTACCTGACCGCCTCTGCTCCTGGTCCGCGTTGGCGCCTCTGCCCTCTTCAAACTGGATGGAACAGAACGTCACGTCAGCACTGCAATGGCAACCCCTCAGCCAATCCTGGCGCTGCTGCAGCGCCAGGATTGGCTGAGGGCACAGCCTACTCCTCGCCCTCCACCTGCCCATTAGGAGACCGAGGGGCTCCTAATGGGCATGCGCAAATCCGTAAAAACACAAGTGCGCATGACTGGGCACGGGCTAAAAACTAGCTCACCATGCCCACTCATGCGCACTTGTGCTGCAGTGCTGCCTGGTCTGACAATGCATGTCAGTCAACATGACGCCGGACCGGCCACGGTCCGACGTCATGCTGACTGACATGCATTGTCAGTTCTCTCCACCCTCGGCGTCTCTGAACTTAAGTAAACTAAGTTCAGAGACACCGAGGGAGCTGCGGGCGCGTGCGCGGGGGCAACGCCCCCACACCCCAATGGACGCACCGCGCCTGCGCTTCACCTAACACCCCCGTCCCCTGCTTAACCCTGTTCTAAGACTGTTTGGAGGTGGAGTCTTCAAGGTGTAACTTCTGTACTAAGTCTCAGTAATCCCACAGTGCCGGAGTCATTAGGATGTGTAATTTATGTTTTAGCTTTGGTTGTTCAGACTTATGACATTTGTATTCCGTTCAACAGCTATCTTTACAACACTTCAGCCTGTTCATTCTGCTTATGTCAATTGTTCTCATTCGATCTCATTAAAGCGCGGCAACTATATAAGCTGAAGACTATACTTTCAATACAACTCATTGGTCTGGTGTTTGACAATATAAACTGTTAACCAGCAAGATGCATGTTTAATTAAATCACTCCCTATTTACACCTGGTGTGAGCTGCACCTCAAAATTATTGACTCCAGACAAGGGCAGCTTCGTTGATCACTCTCCCAATAAATACTGGCTATTAGTAATAACTGCCATTTTTCTCAAGCGTGCTAGATGTGTACTACCTGAAGAACAGACTCCTTGTGTGAGCCTGGGGAAGATCAGTTTATCCCCTCATACCTTATCAAGCCTTAAAGATGCTGGCATTTTGTGGCAATATCTTATGGTTAGGCTATCTGGCTTTAGGTTTAAACCTATAATAACTGATAAAACCCCACCAAAAGGAAAATAGCCGGTGTAAACATATAAACACCAAAAAAACACCTTTGCAACCACAAACTGAGTGCCATTCAAAGAAAGGAAAAGATGAGTGAAAGAGTCAGTTCAGTTCATAAGGCTTTATTCGGAGCTTAAAACAAGTCCATAAAAGCAAACAAAAAAATACACATCAAATACATCAAACAATACATAGTTAAAATGTAGACAGGTTACATGATTTAAGAATATAAATAATTAAAAAAGCATACCAGGCCTTGCTTTGATAGCTAATAAGAGGTAGGTTGCGGTAAAAAAGCATACATCAGGATAGGGTTTAAAAAGCAGCTTCATAGCATCTTTCCTGTTCCTCACTCCATATTTTAAAAGGATGGGTTTAAGATAGGTTCGACGGTAATTATCATAAAGATTACAATCCAAGAGAAAGTGCATAGTGCTTTGATCTGATACGTTATCGCATGGGCATGGGCCTACCGGGTATTTTTTTATATATGGGTAGGCCACCAGATGATGAACTATCCCAAACCTTAATCTGGTGATAACGTACCTATGGGAGGGCCGGGTGACTAAACTCAGATATAACTGGAAACCCTCGCCATCGCAAAAACTACTATAAAAAAACACATGTACTTAAATTTCTGCTAGTTTTTTCCCTTTGATTTTGTACAAAATTCATAAAAACAGATTTCATCATATTTTTAGACAGACTGGAGGAGGCGTTACAGTCATTTTTAAGACTAATACCATAAATCTCGAGGTAACAATTAATGACATATTTAATCCAAGGAATTTTCATATGGCCATCGATGGAGAGACAATCACCAATAATTGCTCTGCTTAGGGAGGTTTCTTCTTTTAACCATACAGAACGCCACAACATTAGGGGCCTTAGTGCCAATAAATCTGAGAGGTGGGAGATACCTAGTTCTCTATGAACCAGATCATTTGTGGCAGATTTAGGTAGACACAACAACCTTTTTAAAAAGTGGTTTTCCTCTACTTGCAGGTTCCCTGTCTTTGTATGCCCCCACACTCCGGCCCCATAGAGGGCCACGGACAGACATCTCATTTTAAAGATTGTCAACATATCTTTGATCCGTTTGTCTCCAATGTTTGTAGCGAATTTGAACACTCCGTGCGAGTGAAAGAGTCATTTTTATTTCTTTCTGAAGGGGCCAATGCAATGTAACCTTGTTATACATGGTAACATCAAGAAAGACAGGGCTAACATTATACTGCTTGAGTTTTGTTGTTTAGGAATGTCACTAAAACATTGTCTCCTCTTTCTGTTTTTTTCATTTTTGTGGTTTTGGTCTAAAGATGCAGTGTTTAGAAGCATGTTTTGGGTCTTATTTGGTTATTTTATAAACTGTAGAGAATCGTGAAATAACCAAATCCTATTTGATATTTTGGCTATATTTGATTTCACTGATAGGTAAAATGGCTGGTTTCATACGAATCTTTCCTAATATGTACCATTACATTTTCCCACAGAGAATGGGTGAAATTCTTCGATACATCAGCCCCCTTTCTAGCGAATCAGTTTTGATCGTAAGTGAATTGCCAAACACCCCAGGCTTTAAACATCCAATGCAAGATGAAGTGACAGGTATATGTGAAAATAATATTGTCACCAAGCATCTGAGATAGTGGTGAAAACATGACACAAGACGTTTGGTAAAGATGGAATGCAGTGTCATTTGGCATTCTGCTGAAAAAAGTTCCTACCAAGTTCACTAAAGACTGGAGTGATATTGTTTGTATTTGCAGTAATTCAGCTACGTATATGAAAAAGTTGTATGATGGCCTGTCAAGATTGATACCTGAGTTGAAGTGCTTCCCTGTAGGAGATCCTTGTCACTTGCCAGATGGTATACTGAAAGCATCTTTACAATCTTCAGAGTTAACGAAGAATGCTATGGACTTTGTAGTCCTTTTTGGTGCAGTAAAATGTATTTGGATCTCATATACCCTGTGCATATGCTATCTAGACACATGCACTATCAGTGCAGAAAGCAAGCAATAATTAAAATTCCATAATCACCGGAAAAACATGGTTTCTGTTGTTTTTAATGGTGTGAAAATGTGTAACCACTGTTTTTGTAAGGTATTGAAAAAACAGAAAGAACCCCACCAGAATTTACCAAAAATAGAAACTGAAAACAGAATAGCCTACTTATGGTCAAAACAAGGTGACCACCTGATGGTGGAGCCCGATGCCCCCTCATCAGGACTCTGACATATGGCTCAGAATGTATGAACTTCGTGCCAGTCTCCCTGGTGTTTGACTCCTGTTCAGACTGGAACCTGCATGACTCCCGCATTCCTCTTTGATCCTTACTTCCAGTATCTGCCGTCCTGTCATTGAGTGTCTCACCTTTATTTGTATAGTACATATATATTTTCCTATTTTTTTTCTACTGTGCTCCTCTATCCCTGCATCTAAACTGACACTGGCATGCGACACCTACTGGGTCTAGGCACATAATGGAACTGTAAGGCCATTCTCAAAGGTCTTGGTAATAGATACGGCTAAGGATCCTGCCAGCCATTCTACTCAAAACCACTCACTCCCACTCCCAAAACAGCATCAATCTGGAAGAGGACCCTATTCGACTCTCCCCACCTACTCCTGCCTACACCATTCAGCATGGATCCTTCCCTAGCCAACAAGATGAACGCCCTACTATCCCCCGTAGGAAATGGCACTTACTTAATAAACTACCCTCCCAACCTAACCAAAAAGGCCGCAAGAAAATTCAGAGATAAAATCCTCAACCTTAATAAAGAAACTCTTATCACGGACCACAACTTCTGCCACAACAAGGATATCCTACTAAGTGACCTCGTCTGCACTACCAATCTTTGAGTTCAATGAGTGAGGAAGGCAGGGCTTTCCTTCAACACCACCTTCACCAAGAAAATTCAACATCACAATAAACAATATAGCACCCTCCATGTTAAACAATGCAGCTGCCACCCTCCCCACCTAGAACAACGACTTCTCACCATCTGACTTTATCATCTCTCCCGCCCCCATCTACCCCCCCTCTTTGCCCTGATGGACTCCCATTCATCTACGGGCAATACTGCAGTCCAACACACCCCTCCTCCAGTGACAATGCTGGAATTCCCCCATGACATCATTAATCCAACATATTTACTTCCCACTGTTCTATAGACCCCTGCACTAATGTCAGGAATCAAGCTTCATGCTCCATTCTATGGCAAACTACAGGGCTATAGTGCATGTCGAGTATATAGAACAGCTCAATTTATAGAGGCTCTCTTACCTAGCGCCGGGACAGAGAAAGGAAGGCATTTGTATACACTCCCTTATCGAATCAAACTCTGCTCCAGGGGCGAAAGCCGTTGATGGCTTCCTGGTCTTTGAACTAGTCCACACCCCCTTTTTTGAAATCATTCCCAGTTTTGTTCCTCATTGTGTAGCAGAATTGCCTCCCTAACCCTCTCTCTAGCTGTTATCAGTGGTTATCCTGCCTCTGCACTCTGCCTGACCTCTGTTGAACCCTGTCTGGTGTCCTGCCTCTGCGTTTGTTTTTTTCCGTCTTTCACGGGCTTTGGAATACTAAGTAGCCACCTGTCCTCCCGGTTACTCGCAACATTGTATCCAAGCCCAAGAAGCTTTCCCCGTAATGCGGTAGGTGTGGCAACTTTGTTTCCATACGACCGAGACGATTTCCATAAAACGCTCTGTTTATCCCCTTGTGTGCGTGTGTGGAAACCAACAAGAACGCTATTCTACATTACCCTTCAGCGTTGATTTTAACTTGGCAGCCTCAATACTGCCATTATCCCCATCTTCACTTCCTGGCTCCTTTCATCGTTTTCTAGTTCACCCATCCTCTGTTCTCCCCGCTGCAGCGCCTCCTGTTCTTACTTCCACGATAAGAGACACCACGTGTTGTCTTTTGTTTTCTACATTGCGACTGCCTTAAATCTTGGGAATAGTATCTCCACATTGCCTCCCCCATTTCCTGGCCTACTTTTCTGGATAATAAAGAAAACATTTGGCTCACATTGGATTAGAGTGCTGTAACTCAGGTCTCACCGTACAAGGTCCTTGGGGGATATTTTTTGGTAAGTGGAGTTTGTATTTTTGCGTGATACGCACTATAAGTATAGCGTATTGTTTCCAGTAGAATGAGGAATACTTAAATGCACTCTGATTCCCTTTCTAGTTTCGCTACAGTTTGATGTCTGGTTCTTGGAGTAACTACTGCCCCCCATAAGAGAAGACTGAAGCCGTCGGAGGAGATGCTGGTTTCCTTATCTCCCCCTGAGCAGTGTTTTTTAATTAGTATTTTCTAATTGGGGAACTGTTTTTGAGGAGTTTGGAAGAATCCTCTTCGTTCCCGTGGAAGCAGACCTGGTTTCAGGTTAGTGGAGTCTTGTGCGCGACAACTACACTCCCATCAACAGGACCACTACATCTACTATCCCCTCCCAACCAACCACTACCAAGGTTCTGATTGCAACCATACTGACGCTGGCTTCCCCTACTGCCAGGGCTAGGCTAGTTCACTACACTACAATGCCTCCCCCAGCCAGGACCCTCTTCGGAGTTGCTACACTTATTTCACGCTCAACGCTATTAAATATGATCTACAGCTAGTTAGGGCTGACATCCTTTAACTAACTCATATCACCTCCAACCTTGAACACAAGTGGATCTCATATATGACCCACTTCCAGACTAATAACACTAACTCCCAAATTTCACTCTGCTTTTATCCCCGCCTACACCTGGGTCACACACGCTTGCTGGAGATCTACACCAAATCATAACCACTCTTCCCGCTCCAACAGGCTAGTCAGACAGTTATCAAAAAACAATATGCTCTCCCTTCTTCACACCTATAACCATGCTTTGGCCGACCTCACTATCCCTACTACAAAAATCAATTCTATTATGTCACACATGCTAAGAACATCCCACCCCTCCACTAGGCATATAAATAAAGCAAACCTCAACCAAGGTCTCATCTCACATATGCCCTTAAAAACCTCCAACAAATCTCTCAAATGCTCATTTCTCAATTGCCGTTCAGCTGTGAAACATGCTGCGGATATATCCAATCTTATTCCTTAACCCCTTCGGTGCCACGCCCTTTCCCCCTCCTGTGCCGGGCGTTTCACACGCGGGTGGGGTTCATGACGAGATAGTCTCGTCATGGGCACAGCGCGACCGTGCTCCATGACGAGACTATCTTGTCATGGGCACAGAAGGTTAACTTTGACATCCTCATACTCACTGAAACTTGGCTGAACGAATCCTCATCCCCAATTCTTGACATACTAGTCACCACCAATTTTGACATCATCAGACTTGACCGTTCAAGCCGTGGCCTAGGCTGAATATACCAGGTCCACTCTTTCTATGAAACAATCTAAAGCTCTGTCACTACACTCTTACGAATACCTGAGGATCAACATTTCCACCAATGACAACTCAACTTGCTCTCTTCATACGTTTTATCACCCTTCCAGATATATATATATATGCATACACACATATACATATAAACAATGCATGGCAATGGTACGCATTGTAAAAGCATATGTGTTCTAAACAAATGCGGGGAAAAAATGCGTGGTGAAGACGTGTAGTATATTCCTGCATTGTTCCGTCATACAACCAGCGATAACCACATGCTCATCGAACAGATCATGCAGATTATCTCCTCCAATAATAAAGAACATAACAACCAGATGTGTCTTGGGGACTTCAACATTCATTGGAACAACTCCAATGACTCTCTTGTGAACAGTTTTAAATCTTTTCTCCAGAACCTCAACCTTCCCGAAGTCTGCAACAGCTCGACCCATAACAAAGAAGCCACCTTAGATTAAATTATCGCTGAGGAGAACACCATACATATTGAATCTAACCTACCTTGCCACTGCACTGACCACCACTGCATTACCTTACACAATTCAGAAAGGGAAACTATCACTAAGGGCCAACCCGTAAAAGCCAAACAGTGGGTCCAAGACACCCGTAACATTAACACATTCCCGATGTCGGTTCTTAGTAACAACATCCTGCTCCCGCTCTCCTCTATGTACGACACATCAGCAAAAGGGGGAGTCGAACAGCTCCAGTGAACCCAAACATCAAACTCTTTTCCAATTGGGGTCAGCATCACACCACATCGCCGCATACTGCAACTGTAATACAGTTGTAAATCAGGGAGTTCATGCCCACACTCATCGAGATCCAGCTTCAGTATCTATAGTCGAACCCTGTACCATTTGCCCCCCATATCAGATCAACTAATAACTCATCAATCTAATAAAACATCACCAATGGTAAGGCACAAAATGAGTTCTGCATCGAAAAGGCAGTGGGGTAGGAGGACCATTGTACTGAAAGCCACTCTGCCCATCAATGACTGGGGAAATGTGGTCCAGAATCGTACTGAGCTTGTGAGACCGTCCAGTATCCTGCCTATATTTAGTTCATATTGGAGATGGCAGTCATGGGTAATCTTGACACAAAGATATCTGAAGCTACGCGAGTCCCCTGGCATTCCCACTGCTGGGACATCTGCCTCATCACTATCCATCAGAGCAGGCAGCGAGTAGAGAAACTTCTTGTGTCAGTCGCACGGAGTCCCGATACTCCGCCACAATGCTCCAGTAACTACTTGAGAAGTGGCACTGAGAGTTCAGCATCCCTAAAATATATCAAAATGTCATCTGCGTACATTGACACAACATGATTATTATCGCCCACTGGTATGCTCCAATCTTGCAGTTGGTCCCTAAGATATATTGCCAGTGGCTCCAATGCAAATAGGGGCAGTGACAACGGGTCGGACACTTCCGCTCCCAACCACACTCGTGCTGTGGGTAGTCTACAGAGCAACTAGACCCAAGTCAGAAACCCGGTCCCCAGTCCCATACGACACAGAGCTTCCCATTAGTAGGGCCAGGAAAGGGAGTTGAAAGCCTTCTCTATGTCTAATGCCACCAAGGTTGCCCCAAAGGCGGATGCCCGGGTCTCGTGCATCACGTATGAAAGTCGCAGCAGATTCATATGGGAACCCCTCTCCAGTATGAAACCACACCGATCCTTCAGCACTAAGTGTTCTATAACCCACCCCAGCCAGAGAGATAAGACCATTGCGAGCAATTTTACATCCACATTTAGCATAGAAAGCGGCCTGTATGACCCCGGTTCCACACGGTCTTTGCCCGGCTTTCGAAGCATGAGTATAACCGATTCTCTCAAATGTGGTGGGAGTTCGCCAAGCTTGTGTGCCTCCAAGAGGGTTTCCAGAAGTACCGGGAGCAGGGTGACAAAGTGTGCCTGATAGTACTCAACCAGGAGTCCATCAGGGTCTGGGCATTTCCCCTTCACCTCTCTCAGTTCCTCCAATGTTATGGCCTCTCCTAGACCCTCCGCCTGAGCCGTCAACCAGGGGAGAATCACCTGATCTAGGAACCCGTCCACTCCTGGACCCCTGACTGTGCCAGGGTAGTATAGGTCCCAGTGAGGTGGTCACGTAGGAGTTTTGTAATAGCTATCTGACCCATAACCAGCACAGCATCGGAAGCCCATAGAGCAAAAATAGTTGGTTGAGGGCGTTCCCTCTTAACTAACCAAGCCAGTATGTGCTCCGACTTATCTACCTCTCTACAGAGATGTTGATGGTAATCTTTTTTCGGATGTGGCAGTCCAGCCTATCCCAGACAATTGCCACCGCTCTGTGTGCCTCTGTCAATGGTGTCTCGTCCTGCATCTGTTGCTGCAACCCAGCAAGCTGCGTTTCCTTTTCTCCCAGTTCCCGTTCCAGCTGCCTCCTAATGAAAAAGTGACTTACCTTCGGTAACGCTTTTTCTGGTGGATACAGTATCTGCCTGTGGATTCCTCACCTTGTGAATATCCCCTGAGCCAGCAACATTCGGAAACTTTTGTAGCACTCCACGCCGATGAGGTCGAAGACGACGTCACAGAGACACGGCTCCGCACGCCGCTCTGCTGACTTCACCGGATCCATAAGAAGACCTCATCGGTGTGATTACGTCAGTTACGCCCTTTTCTCCGTGCCTTCGAGGCACACGGACAGACTGACAGCAATATATATTCAGTATACACAGTACATAATATACAAAGCAACACACACAGTGTGGAGATAATATAGGAAGGCAAAATAAATAACACAATGCCTTTGACAGAAACAAATACATTTTGAAACACCATCATTAGAATTGTAGGTATACAAGGGTGGACAACGAGGTGGCGGGTGGGTCAGTGAGGAATCCACAGGCAGATACTGTATCCACCAGAAAAAGTGTTACCGAAGGTAAGTAACTTGTTCTTCTGATGGATACATCTGCCAGTGGATTCCTCACCTTGTGAAAAGATTCCCACAGCAGTCCCACTCCTGGAGGAGGGTGTCCACCCATCTATACCAGAAAGTCCTGAAGGACGGAACGAGCAAAGTGTCCGTCCCTCCTCACCTCGGAATCCAAGCAGTAATGCTTTGCGAAAGTGTGGAGGGAGGCCCAAGTTGCCGCCCTACAAATGTCCTCCACAGGAACACCTCGAGACAAAGCAGACGTAGAAGACTTTGCCCTCGTAGAATGAGCCCTTAAACCCTCTGGAGGTTCCTTAACGGCCAAAGAGTAACATATCTTGATGCACAAGACAATCCATCTGGAAAGGGTGCGCTTGTGCACCGCTCTGCCTTTCCTGCAGTCAACAAAGCCCACGAAGAGCTGGTCGTCCACTCGAAAGTCCTTAGTCCTATCGAGGTAGAAGCTCACTGCCCTCTTAGGGTCCAAGCGGTGAAGCCGCTCCTCCTCCTTGGAAGGGGGAGGATAGAAGGTAGGAAGGGTAATGGACTGCCCCAGATGGAAAGGAGTTACCACCTTAGGCAGAAAAGCAGCCCTGGCCCTGAGTACCATTCTTTCAGAATGAATGGTCAAGAACAGGGGTTTTAAACTCAGAGCTTGAAGCTCACTTACCCTCCTTGCCGAGGTAATAGCAATAAGAAAGTCTGTTTTGAAAGATAACAGCCTGAAGGGACACTTGTGCAAGGGCTCGAAGGGAGAACCCATCAAGTAAGTTAAGACAAGATTTAAGTCCCATTGAGGTACAATAAAAGGAGTAGGCGGAAACTTGTTTGTAAGGCCCTTAAGAAATCGTAAAACAATAGGTGATTTGAACAATGACGGCTGATCCGGCAAGCAAAGGAATGCCGACAAGGCCGAAAGATATTCCTTCACAGTGGCCACAGCAAAACCTTGCTGAGCAAGAGAAAGGGCAAACTGAAGAATGTTAGACAAACGAGCCCTCAAAGGGTCAATAGATTTCTCTCCACACCAAAGAACAAATTTAGACCACCTATAGGAATAGATAGATTTGGTGGAATGACGTCTGGCAGACAATATTACATCTACCACATCTGGCGGGAGAGAAAAAGAATTCAGGTTGCCCCGTTCAATCTCCAGGCATGAAGGTGTAAGCTCTGGAGGTGGGGGTGTAGAACCTGTCCCTCCGACTGTGAGAGGAGGTCTGCCCTTAGAGGGAGACGGAGCAGAGGGCACGAGGAGAGGTGGAGAAGATCTGTATACCACACCCTTCTTGGCCAATCCGGGGCGATCATTATAACTTGGGCCCGGTCTTGACGAATCTTCCTCAGAACCCGAGGAATCAAGGGTATGGGAGGAAACGCGTAAAGGAGTTTTGAGCCCCAACTCAACTGAAACGCGTCCCCCAAAGCTCCCTGCATCGGATACTGGAGACTGCAGAATGACGGGCAGTGAGAGTTCTCGTGAGTGGCAAACAGGTCCACCGAAGGAGTTCCCCACGTCTGAAAGACGTGACGAACCACCTCCGGATGAAGCCTCCACTCGTGGTCGGCGGAGAACTGCAGACAGACTGTCAACACGCATGTTCAGAACTCCGGCCAGATGATTTACCATCCGACAAATCTGATGATCCTGAACCCAGGACCAGAGACGCAGAGCCTCTCTGCAGAGACAATGCGACCCCGCTCCTCCCTGCTTGTTGACATACCACATTGCGGTAGTGTTGTCCGTCAGGACTTGAACCGACTGACCGCGAAGGGAAGGGATGAAGGCCTTGAGCGCCAAACGAATCGCCCGTAATTCCAGAAGATTGATGTGAAGCAATCTTTCCTCTGGAGACCAAAGACCCTTGATCTCCAGATCCCCCAGATGTGCTCCCCACCCTAAAGCGGATGCATCCGTTTTCACCGTGGCCACAGATGGAGGAAGATGGAAGGGCTTTCCTTGCGAAAGGTTGCCCTCCACACTCCACCAAGACAGATCCGCTGCAGCTTCTCTGGAGATCCTGACGGACTCCCTGAGATCTCGCTTGTGCTGATACCACTGCCTGCGGAGGCACCACTGGAGAGCCCTCATGTGCCAGCGTGCATGGTTGACCAACAGAATGCAGGAAGCAAACAGATAGAGCAGACAAAGGACCTTCAGGACTGGAACAACCGCTCCATTGTAAAATAAGGGAATAATTTCCTGTATGTCTAGAATCCTTTGTGGAGGTGGGAATGCTCGACACACAGTAGTGTCCAGTACCGCACCTATGAACAGGTTGCGCTGAGAGGGCACCAGGAGAGATTTGGGCACGTTTATCGAGAAACCCAATTTGTACAACAGCTGGGTTGTAACTTGCAGATGATGAAGCACCTTCTCTGGCGACTCCGCTTTGATCAGTCAGTCGTCCAGATAGGGGAAAACCGGAATCCCCGATCTTCTGAGATGGGCTGCCACCACTGCCATCACCTTTGTGAAAACTCGAGGTGCAGTAGTAAGACCAAACGGAAGGACCGCAAACTGATAATGCTGCGACTCTACCGTAAACGGAGATACTTCCTGTGCGACTTAAGGATGGGGATGTGGAAATACGCATCCTGCAAGTCGATCAACACCATCCAGTCCTCCTGTAGCAGCGCTTGAAGAACCTGCGGAAGGGTGAGCATCTTGAACTTCTCTTGCTTCAGAAAAAGGTTCAAGATCCTGAGGTCCAGAATTGGACGTAGCCTGCCATCCTTTTTCGGAATCAGGAAATAACGGGAGTAGCATCCCTGACCCCTTTCCTGCTCTGGAACCACCTCTATCGCACCTTTCTTTAACAACGCTAGGACCTCCTCCTGGAGGAGAAGAAGATGGTCCTCCGAGCAAGCACCTTGGCAAGGAGGGTAATTTGGAGGAAATTCCCGAAAGGGAAGGGCATACCCATTTTCTACAAAATCTAGAACCCAATGGTCTGTAGTAACGGATTCCCAATCTTGTAGAAAATGGGTAAGCTGGCCCCCCACAGGACCAGTATGATTCAGAATGGGGGATCTAGTGCTGCTTTGCAGTGGTGGGAGGGACGGAGGAAGAGGAGGAGGAAGAGAGCTGCCGACCTCGAGCACGACCTCTGATTCTGCCCCTGTAGCTCTTATACAGGGTGTTCTGTTGCTGTTGCTGCTGCTGGGGCTGCCTGTAAGTACGAAAGGATGACCTTCCAAAGCCCCTGTACCTCCTGAACGAACCCCTAGGCTGAGTTTGCAGACCCAAAGATCTGGCCGTGGCTTTGCTCTCTTTAAATCTTTCCAGTGCAGCATCAGCTTTCTTACCAAAAAGCCCATAGCCGTCAAAAGGTAAGTCCAGGAGCGTTGCCTGCACATCAGGGGAGAACTCGGATGACTTGAGCCACGCACTACTCCTTGTGGCAACAGAAGAGTCCATAATCCTTGCAACAGAATCAGCGGTATCCAGGCCACTTTGGATTACTTGACGTGCAGCCGCCTGAGTGTCCGATAGTACCTCATTAAAGTTCAGTCTATCTTCCTCTGATAGTTTTGGGGCCAGTTGTTTCGCTGAATAGATAAGAGCATGGATATATCGGCCCAAAAGACAGGTGGCATTCGTCGATTTTAAAGCCATACTGGCAGAAGAGAAGACCTTCTTGGCTGACTGGTCTAATTTCTTTGCATCCCTGTCACTAGGTACTTAGGGAAAAGCACCCGAAGATCTTTTGGAACAGGCAGCCTGAACCACCAGACTCTCCGGAGAAGGATGGGAGGTCAGAAAGTCTGGGTCCCCTGGAGCCACCCTATTTCTCCTTGCAACAACCTTAGAGACCGCAGGAGCAGAGAAGGGCTTACGTCATACTTCCATTACAGGTTCAATAATGGCGTCATTAAAAGGAAGCAAGGGCTCCGATACAGAGGAAGGAGAATGAAAAGCCTCTGTGAGGATGTTCAGTTTGAACTCTGCAGATAGTAACTGCAGATCCAGAAGCTCAGCCGCCTTCTTTATAACCGAGTGGTAGGGAGCCACATCTTTTGAAGGAGCATCAGGAGGAGGAGTAATCTCCCATTCAGGTGATAAATCCAGGCCACTAGCCTCTTTTAAATCCTCAAAGAGATCGTCTGATTCCATGAGCTCACCTTCTTCCACTTCTTCCATCTGGTACCTCTGCTCCACCAGTACCCTTTGAGCCTCCCTCCTGGATCCGATTCTCACAACAGGAGTCGGCGGCGCCGTAACCGAATCTGACGGCGCCGGAGCCGGCGTCGCACCTGGATCCAAAGGAGCAGCCGGCGTGGAACGAGGCAGAACCGGCGCCGGCGAAAATGGAAGCAGCGTCGATGTCCTCGGCGCTGGTAAATGCCAAGACGGCGTCGCCGGGAAAAATGGCATGAAGGGAGCTTGAGGGTAAGCTTGAGGAACTCCCAAGCTGAAAGCCATAGGACCCATGGGACCCGAAGGCGCACCAGAGGGGTACAAGACTCTAGAAAAGACCCCATACATCGCATTCAAATAATGCGTCGGTACTTGGCCTGGAAATGCAGGATATGGCTCAGGCTGAGGCATCACCGGACTCGGGCCAATCGGCACCGATGGTGGAACCAGCGGAGTCGAAGTCTCATCCGGAGCTGGAAGTTCGTCAACTGGAACCGGAGATGGAGCCGGCGTCGGAGATGGGGCCGGAGCCGGAGAATGCTCCGGTGAAGCAGCAGGCGATGTCAGGCCAACAGGAGAATCAGGAACAGAGACAGGAGAAGGAAATACAAAGTCCTTACGATGTCGAGAAGGTGAGGTCGACCTCGGAGCCGCAGCCCTGTCCGAGCGATGTCGAGATCCGTGCCTCTTCTTTTTCTTCGGTTTCTTGGGCTTGGAAGCATGCCCCGACGTTGACTTCGACGCCGATCTAGATCTTCTCCGACCTCTTTTCTCCTTTTTCATCCTGGCGATGAATAACTTGGCCTCCCTTTCCTTCAGAGCCTTTGTGCTCATCTTGCGGCAGCAATAACATCCTTCGACATCGTGATCCAATGAAAGGCACCAGACACAGTCCTCATGCGGATCCGTAATCGACATGTGCTTACCGCACTCCCTGCAAGGTTTAAACCCGGACTTCTTAGTCAACATCTTCAGCTGCAGACAAGAAGAGAGAGATACCAGCAGAAAAACAAAGTATCCAGCTAAAGCTACAGAGAGTCCCAAAAACCGTTAGCGTCGGCGGCGTGGAAAAAAGGGAACTGAAGTCATCACGCCGACGAGGTCTTCTTATGGATCCGGTGACGTCAGCGGAGCCGCGTGTGGAGCCGTGTCTCTGTGACGTCGTCTTCGACCTCATCGGCGTGGAGTGCTACAAAAGTTTCCGAATGTTGCTGGCGCAGGTGATATTCACAAGGTGAGGAATTCACTGGCAGATGTATCCATCAGAAACCGTATGTCTTGCCAAGACTCGCCGCTCTGATAACTACGTTCAGTGTCTCCCCTTCTACCCAGCGGAAGCCTGCAGTGCGCCAGTTTGTACTGAAAAAACCCTGTAGTGTGTCCTGCATGTCAATGGTATATTCTGGGTCTTCCAGTGACTTAGGTCTGAACCACCATGTAGGGATTTCGGATCGACGACCCCTTGCCCCACATTGCAAGAATTGAGGGTCTTGGTCAGAGAGAAACTGCACCTGATAAGACGCTTTCACAATGTCGAGGACTCCCATACCAGCAAGAAGAATTCGATCCAATGTGCTCTGAGTACCATGGGTAGGGGAGTAACAACAGTACTCATGCACTGCGGGGTGAAACTCCTGCCACACATCTACAAACTGAAGACGAACCATAACCTTCCGCAATCTAGCCACCATGTGGGGCTACGTGCCCAACTTAGATGGGTGCTGATGCAAGTGCCAATCCAAAATACAATTAAAATCTACCGCCAAAAGAATTGGTGTTCCCGCATACCAGAGCAGCTTGGTTTCCAGAGTACCAAAAAAGTCTCCATCAACAATGTAGGTGAATAGGTATTCAGCAGGCAAAACTCACAATCAACCAAAATAATGTGAAACAATATAGAACGACCCACGTCTGCTGCCAGCCCTCTCAACTGGAAGGGAACTCCTGGGACAAGAGAGGAGTGTGCAGTTCCTAACTGGACATGAGGGGAAAGGGAGGTCTTTCTTCGTGATGCCCTCACACACCCCGGAGGATGCCATGCTTCATCATTGGGCCTTGCTCCTCGTCAGGCTGGCGCTGCAATGCCTCACGGGCTCCCATAAACAGGGCTCTTTGTCGGAGATCTTTTGAAGAAGCAGTTAGGTGCATGCGGGTGTGAGGGCTGGGTAGTGCACGGGTTGGTGAGAAAAAATAGGTCAGGAGCAGTCCTACTCTGGTCGGGTTTATTTATATAGGTAGCTCAAGCCTGATTATAAGACAGTGTGTGAGCCCTTACGTGGATTTAATGTTCCTCAAGGGCTGCTAAGGTGGAGTGGGTAAACAGGTTTGGTGCCTCTTTAGCCCCCAACGGGTCTAGTCGCACTTCATCAGGACTGGAAAAAACTCAAATGTGAGTGGTGCAGTACCGTCTGGTTCTGCAGTTATTATGGCTAGTTCCCAGACACGGTAGGGTGTACCCTAGTAGGCTTGTACTGGGGTGAATAGTAGACCTGGTTAGAAGGGGAGAGAGGGGAAGAAAGGAAAACGGGACAACCAAGCAATCATTAAAAACAGAGAGATAATCAATGAGTTTGAGCAGCGATTAAAAACAGTTGAAATTAACCTGTGTAGGTGTAGTGAAGATGTTCATAAAATATCAATTGCGGGGGTGAGCAGAACTTCCGGCGGTTAAAAGTGAAAGTGCTACTATTAACAAAGGTAGCTGTATAATGGCAGGCTGAGTTCCATTGTTCGTATGTCCAAAGGGCAGCGATCGCTAAACCCTGTGGTGGTTGTCCCATTTTCCTTTCTTCCCCTTCTAACCAGGTCTACTATCCAGAACCAGATGGTAGAGCACCACTCACATTTTAGTTTTTTCCGGTCCTGACGAAGTGCCACTAGACCCGTTAGAGGCTAAAGGGGCACAAAACATGTTGACCCACTCCACCTAAGCAGCCTTTGATGAACATTAAATCCGCGTAAGGGCTCACACAGTCTTTTAATCAGGCTCGAGCTACCTATATGAATAAATCCGACCAGAGTAGGACTGCTCCTTAGTTTATCTCACCAACCGTGCACTACCCAGCCCGCACGCACCTAAAGGCTTCTTCAAAAGATCCCCGACAAAGAGCCCCATTTACGCGAGCCCGTCAGGCATTGCAGCGCCGGCCCGATGAGGAGCAAGGCCAAATGATGAAGCATGACATCCTCCAGGGTGTGTGAGAGCATCATGAAGAAAGACCTCCCTTTCCCCTCACGTCCAGTTAGGAACTGCACACCCCTCTGATTCTCAGTCCCCTTCGGGAGCCTGTGAGCAGGACCTCATTAAACTCAGCTCCCAATCCCTCATTTTTTTAAACTCCAGGGGCAACCCATATTTATGCACCCCTGGCATAGGAAAAATAAGTGTAGGAGGAAGATTGTCCTCGCCATTTTGTATGAAGTATCTGAGCTTCTGCCTGCATGAGATGCATCTCCTGGAGTAAAGCAATGCGTACACCCATCCGTCTAAAGTAGTTGTGGGTCCTGTATCTCTTTATAAAGAAAGTGAGCCCCCTTACCTTCCATGACTGCATCGGAAGTTCGTCAACTATTCTGTATATACAGAACTTACATTCACCACCCCCATCCAGGCACCACCCACCCCTCTCGCACTCCTCAACCCCCACACCACGTAAGGGAATATTGCTGCTGCATTTAACATAAGAATCTGTGCCTTTACTTCCAAATAATGTTGTCCCCCCCACCATGGTAAACACCCCAAGTCACAACCAATGTCGGTCCATACATCGCAACTTACCCCCTCCCATTCAACACCACTATGAAAAATAAATGTTGGACTGCGTTGGGAACCTCAACGGACATCTAACTTGTTAAAATTGATAAGGAGCTAGACAGATAAGTTGAGATCTTCATGTGTGTACCCCAGTCACTGCCCTGTACCTATGCGTCCTAATGGTCTCACTATTCCTACTAATGTTTATTTGCACACCACTGATACAGCGCAAACAAAGTAATCAGATAATCTACAACAGCCAAAGAAAGGCAAGCACAAAGATTGAAACAATACTAAAAATGGAGGGCGGGGGTATGTTGTGATAGACCATGTCCGTGCCCCCATGTAAGTAGCCTCCCGGTGCATATATACCAATGCCACATAGTGTGTGGACAGCAATCCAATGTCTGCCTAAGCAGAATTGCATGCCATTTCAGGCGCACATCGTTGGGATGCATGCCTCCAACAGTCACATCAAGTCACTTTCAGTGTGCCTTTCCAATTTGAGGTGGGCACTTATCTATTACCATCTGATGGTGGTGTGGGAACACACTCAAATGCCTAAATCACCACTTCTCCACTCCTCTTAGATCCCGGATGTGTCCACTGGCGAACCACCAGGCTCGTCCTTCAGCTCCGAGTCAACACTCTAGGATGCTGCTAATGTGACTCTCTTCACCAGTGCCCTGGCCTCTGCTCTTTCCTGCAGCTGAGATTCCAGTGTAAAGGTGCAGTCTGTTCTCACCACCACCCGTGCACCTGATTATGTTCTTTGTCTGTGTTTGCTCCTTTTTCTGCGGATGTGTACCCAATTCAGTCAGTCTCCTGGACGTATAGACGTAGCACTTTTCCGCATCAATGGTGTATCCTGCATTCGACCACCACTCCGGATCTTCAGCTAGTCCCACGTTTCTTCTGGTGTCGTAAAACAAAGTAAACCCTCCACCGTCATGGATCACTTTCAGCTTGGCGGGATATAACAACATGTATTGTAGTCCAATAGCAGACCGTTTTTCGTTTAACAACTCGGAACGATTGTCTCTGCAACTGAACAGCTCTGATGCAATCTGGGAAGAAGCAAATGGTGGAGTCATCAAATCTCGGGTCTACCTGCTTTAAAACCACCTGCAGGATTTTATCCTGGTCTCTATAATTCCGAAATCTGGCAATAATTGTCCGGAAGGAGCTACAGGTTGTGGCAGCATGGACAAGAATGTATATGCCCATTCCACTGCGAAAAAGTTGGATAGCTGTGTGGCCGAAAGAGTCGGCCTAATCCAGTCCTCCAGGAAAGCTTCTGGTCTGCCCTTCTCAACACCCTCCAGGGACCTCACAAACTGAATGCTGCACCTGTGTGAGTGTCCCTCCGCATTTTCCATACTGGCTTCCATTTTGTTAGAGAGAGATTCAAGTGCAGTCACCGTTTTCTTTAGTTGAGAAACTTCTTTCCTCAGTTTGTGACCTGACTCTCCGTTTCCGTCGATCTTTCCGCCACCTTGTGCAGGTCACCTCTTAACAAGTTCACATCGATCGCTAATGCTTCTATTTTTGCCTGTACTGCCATTCCAGAAGTTTCAATGGCTGCCAAAATCGGAGTTCCAGTTTGTTCAGATGCACCCTGGGGTGCATCCCTCTCTGTTGTCTGCTGGCCATTATTCGTAGTCGGGCAGTGTATTGGTCCATTTTTGTTTGTTGTGTGGTCCGGGCTGACTTATCTTTAGCCATGGTGCGATACTGCATGGTCACAGTTCTTATGGTGTTTACCACAGATGGACACTTTGGTCCCAATCCACAATGCTTAGATGGGTTGGGTATCGAGGAATCAGGATCCAGCTTCGACCTTAGTTTGGGACCCGGATGTCTCCTGTGCACTCGGTGTCTCGGGTTCCCAGGGTGGCGATCACCACGCACAATACTGACAGTACATTTACTGAAGGTCTCCTAGGTGAAGAGCGGCCAAGGCCTGGGCCAACATGAGCAGTTTGAATTTGTCCTTCCGAAGGCATTCAGACGTCAAAAGGTCCTATATGGGCCAGATGCCTCAATGCTTTTTTTGGCACAACTAAATAGCAAGACTAACAAGCCTCTCCTCTCTCAGAGTCCAGACCCTCTCAATAGCACCTCTGGAAAGCACACTCTCACCACTAGCAGCAGAAGGAGGAGTTGCTCCTCAAAGTCGATCAAATGAGGGGGGAAGATGTGGCAGGAGCAATCATAAAAGGTACAGAGTAGCCATGCCAAATGATCTGTATATCCCAACTGACAGACGTGATGGATTGCCACCCAGGGAGGAAATAATGGACCCTGCCCCCCCACAGGAGGGTGTCTACACTAATGGCAAACTAAAGTTGCTAGGAGGTCGTTGCTGCAGGGAAGGGGGACTGGGAGAACTGTTGACCCATATGGCCTGTGCAATGCCTGCCATGACTCAGCCTTGAAAGGACTGAAATGATTACTGTAGTGATTGGAGCGGCTAATGGTATCTTTAAGCTAGCATCTTGTAGTGCTCCCTGCATTTTCTAAATTGATGCTGTAACTGCTTGGCAGGAGTCAACAGTCTCAGGAAGTATGCTGTGCCTCTGTTATAAAATCTCGAGAGTAGAATCAGTTTTTTTGCAAAGAAGGTGAGAGTCATTAAAGGGAACTTCCGTGAGCAGAAGCTTGCACATCTCCGTGGCACACAACTACTCATGGCAGCGAAGCACAACAATGGTGTCAACTGCCCTCCCCAGGCAGTCAGTAGTATCTAGGCCAGCACGAATCATGTACTTGGCTGTGTTCTGTCAATCATATTTTGTTGGAGCCAAAAAGACCATAAGGTGTTCAGAACCACCAACAAGATTTTATTGGCCTGGTCCCAGAGCATAGGCTTTTGGCGGTCAAGCAAATGGATCGCATTGACCGATTTCAGCGCCAGGTTAGCCGAAGAGCAGATACACTTTCCAGATGCTGCAATCCCCTTGGACTCTCTATCCGGAGGAGTCAAGGGGAAAGAATAAGAGTTAACCTTACTGGTTAAAGTCTGCACCACCAGGTTCTCTCAAGTAGGATGGTTAGTGAGAAAATCAGGGTTACCAGACACTGATTTGTGACATCTACCCACCTGCAATTCACTAGCTGACAGGAACATAGCTTTGAAATTGAAGGCCCCCTCATTGAAGGAGAATGTGAGCTTGAACATTAGGACATAAGGAAATTAGTCTTGGTTTTGACAAAGGCAGTTGCAAATCCAGGACCTCAGCAGTCCATCGGACCACAACTGCAAATTATGCCACAATCGCAAATTATGCACCCTCTTCAGTCGGTGGTTCAAGTGGCAAGTCCAATCCCATATCAGGGGAGTTGTCCATCCCACTTGCTTCTTGTAAATACATATAAAAACAGTAATCCTCATATTGAAGGGAAAGAAAACGAGTTACTTACCAGTAACTTTAGTTATCCAGTATTGCTATCTTTCATAGATTCACATGCTTAGAATCATCCCCGCCGACGAGGTGGGAGTATTGCGTTACAATAAAACATATACATAATAGTCATAAAAAGCATTATACAATAGGCTACTATGGACAGTAAGGTCACTACATTAGCCTGTCTTAGGCTTTTTGTAAAAAGAACCAAATTTGGAACACAGCCTATCAGGCTGCAGCACCCTCTTAGAACCCTCCACAGAGAGGCAAACCCTCAGATTTTCGTAGCACAAGTGACAATAATATGTACAGGTAATAAGGTAAGCCTCTCCGAGGAGGAGGGTGGGTCACATGTGAATCTATGAAAGATACCAATACTGGATAACTAAAGTTACAGGTAAGTAACTTATTTTCTTATCCAGTATTGGGGTATCTTTCATAGATTAACATGCTTAGAATCAGAATAGTTAGCAGTAAAAATCCTTAGATGTATAGTGGATGGTGGGTATCATAAGAAAAAACGATACCTCGTTACACCAATACAGCGATGCAGTACAACATTCTAACCCAAATAATGGGAAACATGACATCTGCAGAGGAATATATATATATAAATATATATACGAAGCAAGTATGGAAAAACAGAATAAACAATACACCATGCATATGTGAACATGTAATGAAATAGTCACCTCTTTACAGAGGCTTACCTTATTTGAAAAGGTTTTGCAACACTGCTTGACCCACAACTGATTCAGCCTCCGTCGTCAAATCCAGACAGTAATGCCGTGTAAAAGTGTGCACCGTTTTCCAGGTCGCAGCACGGCAAATCTTCTCTATAGACTCTCCGGCAAAAAGAGCAGTAGATGAAGACACTGCCCTTGTGGAATGAGCCTTGCGTTTCGCAGATAAATAATGTCCAGCTTTCTCATGGCAGAATTGGATAGTAGATGCAATCCACCTTGCAATAGTGGATTTCGTAACTGCTGTTCCAGGCTTTTGACCACCATAAGAAATAAACAATTGATCCGACTTTCTGATGGACACAGTACGTGAAATATAAAATTTCAGACATCTTTTAACATCCAAGGTATGCAAAGTCTTTTCAGCAAAGGAAGAAGGATTGGGAAAGAAAGAACGCAGTATAACCGGCTCATTAAGATGGAAATTAGAGGGAACCTTCGGAATGAACGTTGGATTAGTTCTGAGTAGGACATAATCGTTGGTGAATTTCAAACAGGGTTGTTTGATGGTGAAAGCCTGGATTTCGCTGACCCTCCTAGCAGAGGTGAGAGCCACTAAAAGTGCCATCTTCCAAGAGAGGTATTTGAGATCAGTCTTGTGAACAGGCTCAAAAGGATGTTTCATGAGTTGTTGTAACTCCAGATTAAGCCTCCATTCTGGAGGAGGGGCTTTGACGGGTGGAAAAGTTCTGAACAGCCCTTTTAGAAATTGTTTGATCAAGCGATTAGAGCAAAGGGATGCAGCTCCTGCAGAACGTCTGTAGGTCGATATGGCCGCGAAATGCAACTTGACAGAAGTAAACATAAGACCAGACTTAGATAATGAAAGGAGATAAGGCAGAACTTTATCTGGAGAACTTCATACAGGATGTAGATCTCTGTCAGCACACCAGGCACAGAATCGTTTCTATTTCAAAGCATAAGTATTTAAGGTAGAAGGAGCTCTTCCCTAGCAAGAATATCTCTACAATCTTGAGGTAGATCTAACTCCTTGAATTCTGTGAATCCAGAAACCATGCATGAAGATGCAATTGGACTGGGCGAGGATGAAGTATCTGACCCTTGCTCATTGATAACAAGGTCGGATCTGCAGGAAGGCAGTATAGTCTGCGTTTGGACAGTACGAGAAGCTCCGTGAACCAATGCGGACGCGGCCACCGCGGAGCAATGAGAATCATGCAACATGGCTCCATCTTGAGCTTGCGTAGAAGTCTTGGGATCAACGGAAAAGGGGGAAATGCGTACGCAAAGATCCCGCTCCATCTCATCATGAAAGCGTTGCTCCACGAGCCCTTCTCCGGATCCCAACTGGCAGAGAATGGGCACTTCCGATTGTTCTTGGATGCACAGAGATCCACATTTGGTGTGCCT
This sequence comes from Triturus cristatus, assembly GCF_964204655.1. NCBI lineage: Eukaryota > Metazoa > Chordata > Amphibia > Caudata > Salamandridae > Triturus > Triturus cristatus. Next base: position 651,273,932 of record NC_140594.1, read on the forward strand.
CACATCTGAAATATGAGTTCAACGACTGATTGATCCAAATCCCATTTGTGACAGGACTTCGAGGTCCTGCTCAGTGTCCGCTAAAGTGTTGTGAATCCCTGGCAAATGCTCCACTTTGATCGTGATATTGTGAGAAAGCAGCCTTTCCCAAATGCTTTGAGCTTCTTGAGACAGAATGTGAGAAAGGTTACCTCCTTGCTTCTTTAAGTAGTGCATGCAAGTGGTGTTGTTGGTTCTGATAGGAACTGTTGACCCTTGAAGCCTTGGGAGAAAGGACTGCAACGTCAGGAAAATAGCTTGAAGTTCTAGGAAATTGATATGCATCTTCGCCATCGCAGCGGGCCACCTTCCTCTTATACAAAGATCCTGAAGGTGTGCACCCCACCCTTCTTGGGAGGCATCTGTAGTGAGGATGAAGTCCGGTACGGAAGGCAGAAAAGTGAGCCCGATTGAGACATTCTTGGAGCGCAGCCACCAGAAAAGCGCTTCTCGCATAACTGGAGTAATTTCCACTAGGTCGTCGAACGACCCAGAAATCAACAACCACTGACTGTCTAGTTCCTCTTGAATAGCCCGCATTCTTAGACGGGTGTGGTGTGAGGTACTAACAGAATTGCTGATTATAGTATTCCCAGGAATGATTTGATGAGTCTCACAGAAGCGAACCTTCTTTTTAGGAGTTCTGATGCCAGAGAAATGAGACGCGATTGCCTTTCTTTGGACAAGAATGCCTTGTCCCAGGTAGTATCCAACACTGCCCCTAGAAATTGAATTATTTGAGAAGGGCAAAGAACTGATTTTTGAATGTTCAGGGACAGCCCCAGGGATTGAAATAGCTGTAGGCATGAGGGCGTTGCTCGAGAAGCCTGCCGAAAGGAAGGAGCCTTTATTAGCCAATCGTCCAGATAAGGGAATAATTGTATGCCTTGAAGTCTGAGGTGAGCTGCCACCGGAGCCAGGAATTTTGTGAAAACTCTCTGGACCGAGCGCAGACCGAAGGGAAAGACTTTGAATTGGAAATGGGCACCTGCCACAGTGAAACGAAGGAATTTCCGATGCTTGGGATGAATGGGGATGTGGAAGTACGCATCCTGGAGATCCAATGTTGTCATGAAATCTGCATGGTCCAGAAGCTGAAGGATTTCTTGAAGGGTGACCATGCGAAAGTATTTCTTTAGAAGATATTTGTTCAGCTTTCTTAAATCCAGGATAGGTCTCAATTACCCTGACTTTTTTTTTATTAGAAAAAAGCGGGAATAAAACCCTTTCCCCACTTAAGAGCGAGGCACTCTATCGCTCCTTTCGAGAGCATGGTTTTTGCTTCCTTCCTGAGAAGCGGTACAAAAGGGGGTGGTGATGGACGGAGCATCAGAACCAATCAAACACTCACACCCAGTCAACAGATCTGGGTTTGATCCATCACCGTTCTTTAGCCCACTCTGCCACCCCAGTTCAGACATGGCCATATGCAAATCAGTCTGACCCTGTGCCTCATGGTAACAGTCCAGCCCGAACTGCCAAGCCATGCCTTCCCTGGACCGGAAACAAGCTTCCTAGGACCGGTTTCTGGCATTTCAGCCGTCTTCAGCCAGGCTTGCTTGAATCCAGTGGCAAAGTGAGCAAGGGACTCACGTCTGAGCATACCCTGCCAACTTATGGCGAACAAAGCGGTACAATAACGGTGATGGATCAAACCCAGATCTGTTGACTGGGTGAGTGTTTGATTGGTTCTGATGCTCCGTCCATCACCACCCCCTTTTGTACTGCTCACTTTGCCACTGGATTCAAGAAAGCCTGGCTGAAGACGGCTGAAATGCCAGAAACCGGTCCTAGGAAGCTTGTTTCCGGTCCAGGGAAGGCATGGCTTGGCAGTTCGGGTTGGACTGTTCCCATGAGGCACAGGGTCAGACTGATTTGCATATGGCCATGTCTGAACTGGGGTGGCAGAGTGGGCTAAAGAACGGTGATGGATCAAACCCAGATCTGTTGACTGGGTGTGAGTGTTTGATTGGTTCTGATGCTCCGTCCATCACCACCCCCTTTTGTACTGCTTTGTTCGCCATAAGTTGGCAGGGTATGCTCAGACGTGAGTCCCTTGCTCACTTTGCCACTGGATTCAAGCAAGCCTGGCTGAAGACGGCTGAAATGCCAGAAACTGGTCCTAGGAAGCTTGTTTCCGGTCCAGGGAAGGCATGGCTTGGCAGTTCGGGCTGGACTGTTCCCATGAGGCACAGGGTCAGACTGATTTGCATATGGCCATGTCTGAACTGGGGTGGCAGAGTGGGCTAAAGAACGGTGATGGATCAAACCCAGATCTGTTGACTGGGTGTGAGTGTTTGATTGGTTCTGATGCTCCGTCCGTCACCACCCCCTTTTGTACTGCTTTGTTCGCCATAAGTTGGCAGGATATGCTCAGACGGGAGTCCCTTGTCACTTTGCCACTGGATTCAAGCAAGCCTGGCTGAAGATGGCTGAAATGCCAGAAACCGGTCCTAGGAAGCTTGTTTCCGGTCCAGGGAAGGCATGGCTTGGCAGTTCGGGCTGGACTATTCCCATGAGGCACAGGGTCCGACTGATTTGCATATGGCCATGTCTGAACTGGGGTGGCAGAGTGGGCTAAAGAACGGTGATGGATCAAACCCAGATCTGTTGACTGGGTGTGAGTGTTTGATTGGTTCTGATGCTCCGTCCATCACCACCCCCTTTTGTACTTCTTCCTGAGAAGAGCAAGATGTGGAGGATGTTTCTTTAAAGGTGGATGAGGAGGGGGGTATCGACAAATTCCAGGGTATGCCCAAATTTTAGAATATCCAAGACCCGCTTGTCTGTGGTTAATCTTTTCCAATTGTTGAGATGACGGGATACATTCGGAATCCTGTAAATAAGGTGTGGCAGATCTGCTGCAGGTGCTAAGAAGTCGTCACTGTTTTCTAGCAGAATCCCTGCCTTGAGGTTGATGTCTTCTATTCTGCTGTCTATAAGCAGCAGCTGGAGGGGTTCTGTAGGACTGCTGCTGTTGATAATTATATCTTCCCTGATTGCCTTGGTTTTGGTATCTTTGATAGCCACCACGAAAGTAATACGATCCTCTGTCCCAAGATCCCCGAAAAGGTGTCTTCCTATATTTTAAGGTGCCAAGGGCTCTGGCAGTGTCAGTATCTGTTTTGATGTCTTGCAAAGCCTCATCTATGTGTTTCCCAAATACCATATCGCCATCGAATGGCATGTCCAAAATCTTCGTTTGGACCTCAGTTCAAAAGGTGGTAGATTTCAGCCATCCCTGACGTCTAAGGACTGATGCTCCGGCAAGTTGACGAAAGCCCAAGGAGGCTAAATCCATAGAAATATCAATAATTTCCGATGCAGCCCTTTCTCCTTCAAGAAGAATTTTCTTTGCCTCCTGCTTCTTGTCATCAGGTGGGAAATCAACGTATGGAGAAATGTCCGACCATAGTTGGCGGTCATATCTATCCAGAATCGCCAAAGAGTTAGTAGCACGAACTGAAGCACCCGCCATGGTGGTAAAATGCTTACCAATGTTATTAAGGCGCCTCCCATCCTTATCCGGCGGTGCTGTCACAGGAATGGATGGAATCCGAGACTTGCGCTGAGCCGCCTGTGAAATCACGGAATCTGGTCTAGGATGTCCGGACAGGCAAGCAGGAGCATTTTCCGGTGCTTTGTACTTTTTATCGATTCTAGGGAGAATCGCAGGCACTGAAAATTGAGTTTTCATTATTTTAGTCCCTTCTTCCCAGATATGATCTATTATAGGGATAGAACGCACAGACTTCCTACTTTGGTCCTTAAAATCGTAGAGGAAACAATCTGTTTGCTTCACAGATACAGGAAGATGAAACCTGGTTGCTACCCTTTCCATAATTGCATGAAAATCTCCAATATCCTCAGGAGGGGAATCTACTGCCTGAGGAACTGGTGAGGATGGCGTAGGAATCAAAAATATTCATCCCATTCATCCACAGTTGTGGGTGAGTTTGGTAATTCCCCATCTTCAGCCACAGTATCGCCATCATCATCATCTTGGACTAAATGTTGCGCAGGTACAACCTCCTGAGGTACATTAATTGGGGCAGAAGGTCTTGCAATCTGCAAAACCGCAGACGTAGTGGGTTGAGTTGGAACAGGCGCTGTTGGTGGAAAGCGTGTATGATAATTCCTCGACATAGCAGTCAAATCTTGCATCAAGGCTATAGGCATCTGCACCATAGGTTCCTGCTGAAATGAAGCCTCTTGAGGACCCCGCAGAGACTCACAAGGCTCATAGTACTCTTTCTCATCGTCATCATCCTGATACTTGATCCGGACTTGAGAAGGGTTACGTGCTGGGCTAAAAAGTCCATCAACATCTGACTCCTCCAGATAATGACTAGGAGGCAAGGGCGAAATATGAGAAACGTCCTGGTAATAGTTTCTTGAAGATGAGAATGACAACGACAATTTTGATGTTAAAACTAGCGTAATCTGTAAAGATGTAGGCCTTTTACGCTTCAGCGTCGACGAGATATACACAGACGGTGAATCAGTATCAGCCGAGATAGCCATAACAGAAGCTACCATCGACGTTGTAATTGTCGAGGTCGTTGACGGAAAAACCATTGTCAACGATGTCATCATCGAAGCCGCTGTCGTCGTTGATGGTGGACTCGTCGATGGGAGTAGTATCTTCGTCGATGGTGGACTTTCCAACGGGTGTTGAATTGTAGTCGACGGCGGACCCGTCGACGGGAGTAGTATCGTCATCGACGGTGGACTCGTTGATGAGAGTTGTATAGTCGTCGACGTCAAAAGCGTCGACGCCATCTAGCCCTTCGACGACGAAGTAGGTGTCGACGAGATTGGCATCGTCGACGGCGATGATATAATCGTCGACGGTGCTGTCGTCGACGAAGCTATCGACGACGACGGAATTGTCGACGTCGAGGAATCACTCACCATCAGAGGAGATTTCATCGTCAACGGTGCTTTTTTCGACGTCGGCGGGATCTCAATGAAATTTCTGCTGTTTTGAGACAGTTTTCACTGATATCTTCATATTTCAGCAGATTTCACCTCTGAAGAGAATGAAAGCTTCTCTTTTTTTGAGGAAGAGTGACCAGTCTCAGAGTGAGGCTTCTTCAAGGTCTTACTCTGTTGCTCAGGGGGATCACCAGATTTATCCCTCTTTTTGGTCAGAGGTGTGGACACCTGAGGACTCACACTGCCATCATCTCCAGAAACAACATCAGATGTAGCCTTCAACTTCTCCAGCCAAACCAGCAATCTTCCCTCTCTGTCTTTCAAAGTCTTGGCAGGGAAGGTTCCACAAATCCTGCAGTCTTTAACCTTGTGTGCTGGGTAAAGACAATAAATACATTCCTTGTGGGGATCCTCAAAATGTAGTCTCTTCTTCCCACATGAAGAGCAAGGCAAAAATAAGCTTTTCTTTGATGAATCAGACATATCTACTCACAAAGTTCAGCCAAAGGTGAAGAAAAACTGAGCAGAGCTCAGGGAGACTCCCTGTCACACGATGTGCGGTAGAAAATATGAGGGTTTGCCTCTCTGTGAAGGGTTCTAAGAGGGTGCTGCAGCCTGATTGGCTATGTTCCAAATTTGGTTCTTTTTACAAAAAGACTAAGATAGGCTAATGTAGTGACCTTACTGTCCATAGTAGCCTATTGTATAATGTTTTTTATGACTATTATGCGTATGTTTTATTGTACCACGAGACTCCCACCTCGTCGGCGGGGATGATTCTAAGCATGTGAATCTATTAAAGATACCCCAATACTGGATAAGTTCACCATCCTCTACCCTACCATCATCATCTCTTTCTGGTGATCCTTGTTCAGAGTCCGAACTGAACAGATTATGGATCCTCTGTTGGCGTGACTGTCTTTGTGGAAGCATGGGTGCAGAATCAAGCTGTATGACAACCAGCTGACTTTAGTAATTTCGTAGTGCAACATCAGCTTAGATAGGGCTGAAGTTGATTTGGGATCAGACATCGGAATCAGAAGTGGATCCTCTCCTGGAGCCAGCAATGTCTGTTGATTAACGGCAGCCTGGCGCAGGTCCAGGTGCCAGAGCATCTGTATCAGAGTCAGTACATGAGCCAGAAGTGAATCCAAGGGGTAAGATAGCGCAGGGGAATGCCCCGCTGACATTAACCCAAATGAAGGCCCCTGCCGATACTTGTGGCCCGAAGGTGCACCAGAGTGAGCCGGAAAGGTACCCAAGATATGAAGCATGGCATCTTTGAAGGCCTTAATTTGCTGCGGCGTCGCTGATGGCCCAGGAAACCCGAGGAGCACATGGGTCAGCTGGGGGATTGGCTCGATGCTTGGGAATCCCAGAGGAGACTAACATTGTGACACCTTCACATCTTGCCCTTGGACATGGAGAGGGGGGTTGGAGCCGACTCCTGCTTCACTTTTTTACATTAGCGTTTAGACTTCAATTTGGACTTACTGGATGACTTTGACCATGAGTTTGGACTTCTCACAAGGACGGCCCCGTAACTGATATTAAGACAACATCTTGGAGCGGAACTTTACGTAAAGGTCCTAATGGCTTCTTATGTTCATCGACATACAGCTTCGCCTCCTGATCCCATCTACGAGTGCATAAGGGTGCACTTGTTGCACGACAGTCGTGGGCAGAACCCATAGGCACACCTTGTGCAGGCTTGTAACAGACATCGGTTTTCTGCAATCATGACATAAATTGAAGCCTGTCGTTTTAGACGGGGACATTGTTCCTTAACACACTGGCTTTTGAAATTTGAGAAATTGCCGTAAGCCGAAGAACGTGGAAGCAGAGTTCAGGAGACAAGTTGAAAGGTGCAGAAAGAATTAAACTGACGTTACTCCGCAAGGGTGATGCTTATACGCAGCTGTACTCTATCACTTCTGGAGTGATACAGAAGCAGTACTGAATCCATATGGAGCTGCACAACACCATTAAGAGGCACTCAAGGTAATTGCTGAGAAGAGGACAGGCAAGTAGGCCCTGCTGGAATTCAACCCTGTTCATGTAGGACTTTGGGCAGAACCTTAGCCAATGGAGGTGTCCTACCAGCCTATGTGGGCACTCTACATGTCACAGCGTAATTTGCAACAGGAACATTTTCAACCTGGGGAACATGTTTACACTTAACAGTGGGGCTAAAGAAAGGATGCCTGCTGGCACCCAGCCTATTTAACATCTACACCGCCGACCTAGAGAGCAACCTTTGCATTATTCAGGGCGATCCTCCGAAACTGGGAACACCACCAATAGGGAGTCTGCAATACACTGATGATATTGTGCTACTTTCTCAAATTTCACTTGGCTTGCAACGGCTGATTTCACAACTTGCGCTGTATATCTCGAATGCACAATTAACATAAATCTCAAAAAATCGAATGTACTATGCTTTTCCAGCATTCGGAAAAAATGACCAAAATTTGTTTGAAGAATAAATTCCAGCACTTTAAGACAGGTGGATGAATACAAATATTTGGGTGTCTTACTAGATCGCCAATTAAGCTACAAACATCACTTAGACCTGGGTCAAACTAAAATAAAACAACTATTATTGGCTTTCCTAACCGTACAGAAACATTTAAGCGGAAGTTCAACAAGTCATCTTTTAAAGGTAGTAGCAGCTACATTTCTGCCCTCTGTAACATATGGCTCGGAAATGCTGAATACCAAGGACTTCAAAACACTAAATCTAGCTCAGTCTAGATTATTCAAAAAACTGTTTTTAATCCAGTGTCACATCTCCCAGGCGCAGATACATCTGGAATATGGACTTACAAACCAGACACAGGCTAGACAAGGCGTTCTGGCCAAATAATAATGGCGAATGAGGGCAGCCGAAGATAACACGCTAGCCCACCATTGCTGGGAGGAGGTCGAAAAACAGTCAAGGCAGAAGAATTCCATGTCAGTTATTAAAACAAGTACTTTTATCACTAAACCTGGAAGAAGCTTGGCATACACGGCATACCTCGCTTTTAAACAAATTACTAACAAAGCAACTAAACAAGGGTCGCTGCTAACTGAGAAAGCTTTACTGGCAGGTAAAAGTCACGCCTAGTCGGTGATGCAAACAATTGAAACAACAACCTTCCTTACAAGAATGCTTTAGAGATCATTACAAGAGGAAACTAACCCTACTGAGAATGGGGTCTTTTTCGACTTTACACCAAAATGGCTACAGACTTGGCCATCTCTGGACTGTCATCTCTGTGGTAACGGAGAAGAGTCGATATTACACATATTATGCATCTGCCAGGCTTTACACTATTTAAGGAAGATCCTCTTGAGGTCAATCATAAGAGAAACACAAGTCAGGACCTGCAAAGCGGCTGTGGTATATTGCCTCAGCAGGTCTTCGGTCCAACTTTCCTGCAAAACAATCAAATTCCTGACATTGGCAGCTCAAGAGATTGAAGGATGCAACAAAATAGAATCTGGGAAAGATGGACATATATTAGCTGGACATAGACCTTTCTTGATGCTTTTTGCACTCTCCCTTCCTTCCTTTTCCCTTTTACAGCAAGTTTTTTTGTCAGGGAAAGTATAAGACCCACATGTGCTGCATTCTCATTTCTCTTTTTTATCTCTCTGAACATTCCAAACTGAAAGAAGGCCCAGGGTCGTTTATATCTTGCGAAAAACATAAAAAGATCAAAAGCACAAGCACTTTTAGCAAAAAGAGCGCACACCAATTGTTACATTATACCTAATAAGTAGTATAGTCCAAGTATTTTGCTATAATAGCTGTTCATAGATACTACGCGAGGGCCATTCCTCAGTTTTTAATATTGTCTTATTGTTCTTATTCTTTTATTACGTACATTTGTGTATTGTTGCCTTCCTCAAGGTGCCACGTTTCACCCTGTATGATGTGGTTTATTTCATGGTGGTATGTTCCACCCTTTTATGATTTTAACAAATCAAATAAGAGTTTTATTCTAAAAAAGAAATTCACTTAACAGTGGGTAATGAGAGGAGCAGTCCAATAGAGAATGGATACTTGCAATTAGAACAGTACAGCACAGGAGCCTGCCAAATCCTTTTCATATAATTGAATGCACTATGCACGTGCAGGCACATACATTTACAATTGAATGAATTTGGAAGTAATGGAATTCGTCTAGAATCACGTGACTTTTTGGTCAAGTGCAGACCTGTGAGTCAAACCAAAGTAAGTCTACAGTTTGCAAGATTAGACCTGAAGCTACCAGACAACGGTGACATTGGAAATTGTGTCTGACGAAGTCTAAGTGTGACTGATGTATCAGCACTTGGTTGTTTTCAATCCACACTTGAGCGAGGGCACCAACAGTGCTCAGAGGGCACGCCATTTGTAAGTGTGCCCCTCCCCCACAAGTTAGCATCACACGATCTAAGGGGCACGTAAAACGTTTTTCGTATTTATCAGTAATTGAAAAGACTTAAAATCTAATGAAGTGCTAAAACGCACACATTTCAGGAACTGAAAGTGGCGTAGAAATTGTGCTACTGGTGTGGACGAACAATAAATGCTTCGAACATTTTTATATGTATCAATACAATAGGATGGCAGGTCTTTAGTTAGGATTGCCAGCAATGGTACCCTGAGGCCTGTGCTTTGGCCAAGCTTCTCTTGGCCCATTGCTCATTTCCTTAAAAAAATAAAACATTCTTAAAACAGGGTTCATGACTTTCAGTCCTCGAAAGATGAAATCGTGACACATTTTTCAGGATAACCAAGTGATTCAGTCTCATTTAGAGCCACTGTGCCAGAATTGTAACATTTTTTGCAAAAATTCTGACCCAGGTGTCACCCAAGCATAAGTGAAGGGTGGGGTGGGAGACATGTCGGAAGGCAGGAGGGCATTAGGTGGAAAATGTGCTATAACGCTGCCAGCGAGGCCTGTATCATAGCACTTTTTGTTGCTATGGCGGGTGGCAGTGGGCAAGCAGTGACAATGTCGGAATGTGGGGGATGAAAGTTTGTTTTAAAAGAAAAAAAGTGCTATGAAGAGGCCAGTGCTGGCCAAGTCATAGTGCCTTTATTTGTTATGGCAGGTGGAGATGGGGACGAGGGCAACACGAACAACAGATGCTTGCCCCAAACAATAAGATGAACAGCACTAGATGGACAGCTGTAGGAGGGCAGGAGGGGCAAGCAACAAGACGAACCGTGGTAGGGCAACAACACAGAGGGGGCAGGAAGAGTAAAGCAAAAACATGGACAGCGAGTGGACACAAGCAACAACACTTTGGGGGCTAGCAACAGCATAGAGCGGGAGAGGGCAGAAAACATGAGACAGCGGGAAGAGGCAACGAACAGCACAGAGGCTGACAAAAGCACAAGGGTAAGAGAAAGCAACAGATGGAATGTGGAGAAATGCACATGAGGGAGAAGGCCTGCAAACACATGCACTTTGAATGCTTCAACAAATACAAAAATAAGGGCTTCAAAAACTCCAAAAGTGAGAGCAGTGGAAGGATGCTCTAGAAGGTCATGCTCTAGCAGGTGGACGGGAGGGAGAAAGAAAAAACACATAGGAAGCAATGAGAGGCGGTTCCTTGGCCTTTAGCAGCTCACATTGACATTCACTGATCAGAAGTAGCTTTCACTACAGAAGAGGTTGGAGACCCCTGGCATGGACGGTCCGTTTGTGAAAGGGAAGAGGATGTTGTAGGAGCTGTAATAGGATTCATGGCAGAGCTAAGCTGTCAGGCAATAGTAATATGCTTTAAGCAGGGGAGTGTATGTTCCTCATTCATGCAATGGGATGTGGTAAAGCACAGATAGTGAGAAACAAAATCAAAGCTGTGTTTGAGTTTCACAGAACCATCGTAGGGGGTGCTTCAGGTTTACCTTGATGAGTTTTTTTTAACACGTACCTGTGGGACTCGCATTCAGGTGTATTAAGGACTGCAAGTTCAGAAGGAAGAGATTTCATCTGAGTTGTGTTAATGGTCAAAACCTGAATAGAAACTGTAGATCAGTACTAAAGTGCATTTTCACAGCTGGAAAGGTGCCTTAGTAGAGAACATAGGATACATCTGACACTGAATCCAGAAAAAATAAAAGCTCTTTATTCTCATGGTTTGTTTGGTAACTTTACATTAAAGGTATGTGTTCTCCATTGGGTTATGTCGCAGCAGTGCAACCTTGACCCTGTAGTGGTGTCTAGAGATGAGCATTGTCCATCTTTGAAAGAAAAGGGCGTAGTGTCCAGATCAAAGCTTCAAGGGTCCGCCTTCCTGTATGTAATGTGGAGGTGCTGCGTAAGTGGCTGTGTGCTCGTCGCCATGGAGACGGTCTGCTCTAGCTTCCCCTCGGCATTCAGACAGAATTTGCGGGTGATCTGCAAAGGAGAAGAGAGGACACACAATGAGCCGAATTTTGAAGCAAGCTAAAAGTCGAACCAGCAAAGAGTCAGGAGTCAAAAGTAACAGGCAGTAACTCAAACAGAAACTCTATTAAAACATCCCTACGCAGCCATCAGCATAATCTTTCACACTGCAAACTGTTTAAATCAAGGGAGGCAAAGTATAGGTTATTTCGGGTCAAAGAGACCCACAACATTCATAAAACAAATATTATACTGTGCAAATCCATTTCATGCAAGAACACAATTATAACTTGTGCACAGCTATCAAAACATGCCACAGTGCTCAAAAGATGTGTACCGCACGTGTAACAAATTAGCAGACTATCACTTTAACAAATAAAATTCCCATTCCTCTCAATAACCGGGCCAATCGCTGTAAGGAAGTGCAGATAATATGGTGTCAATATTTTCTTATACAATGGATACCTCCAGATCCTTGGAGAGCAAATCACTTTTACCCGATGTCCATGAAATAAAAGTGAGTAAAGTGAAAAAACTAGAGCCAAACATCCTACTAGCATAACAAAACCGCACTTTAGTATCTCCTAATTTCCATGGCACGACACATTTCCTGCGATGTCTCAAGCAAAAAGGTTAGAAGAAAAAAAACAGGCTTCAGTTTCCTCATCCATCATACTTCCAGCCCAGGACTTTGTGAGGGCGGTCAAAATGTTCTTTCTAACAGTGAAAGAAGGCAGAGTCAAAATATTCAGCCTACATTTGATAAATAAGAATTTGGCTGACGGATAGAGCAATCTGTGCTTGCCCATGCTCCGCACATAAGAAGTGGAAGTGAAGCTGGTACGTGCTGGGAATTAGGAGGCAGCAAAGACGAGTGACAATGAAGCCAACAAATGTTAACCAATGGAAGGGCGCCAAATCCGTTACAGTAAACAATACCTCTCTCAGCAATAGTGCATGCGCTGTCGGTAGGCAAGACCTAAAAACTGCCCTATTTCTGTTCCCAAAGTCTCTTCATCTGAGCTTAAGAAAAATAACACTAGTATGGCCTAAATCACTGTAATCCATATTTAGTTCTACCATCAGTGTGCACACTGATGCATATTAGGTTAAGTATATAAACATCAGCACATCTATTTTGTATAACTTATATATTTATCTCTTTCCATACACCACACCTCGTTTCAACATTTTAGGGCTGTTAGCACTCTCTATAAGAACAGCTGGAGGCATTTACTGAGCATTTCACCCATATACTTATTGAAAATCCTTATAAGTCTTCCCACCATAGCATCTGCGTGTTGGAAGAAAGTGCTGTTGGGTGACTTAGAATCCAGTCTTTGGGATTTGCTTGATGGATGGTCTGAGTTCTGTCTTATTGTATGCCGCTATAGAACACAATGAGATCTCTTTGGTGGAGCGTTCTGTTGTGAGCACAGTGCTATCCAACTGTATAATGCATCTGTGTTGTAATGGATGTCCAATGCTCTTTCTAATTTGTACTGTTGGAAGTTACATGCAGCACATGTGCAATTAGACATGCATACTGCTGGGCGAAGGGTAATATCCAAAGATATGGCATATCTATAACAAAAAAGTACTAGTGCATGCTCCCTTGAGCATGGCAGAGGTGGTATCATCATCCACAGTATCAGTTAGTTGCAGCTTCTACCCATCCCAAGTGCTTTATAAGCCTGGACAATAAAGGAAAAATATTCAAAATACAAGTTTACACACCTCACATATTCCCCAACAAGTCCTAAAACCAATCATTGATCAATAGCATTATTCTCTAGTGCCCATTACTTGAGAATGTACGGTATCCACTTTGAGTATTGTTTGCTTAAGATGTCTAAAGCGTAGACGTTCCGGACAACAGTGGCACACTCTGGTCACCTTTACGAGTATTTTTACTCACAAATTGGTTATAGCTACAACTGCCATCGCTTAGCATTCGCTGGCATCTTTCCTGTTCCTCATTAACTCTTCAACATATGGCCTACAATTATATTTTCTTCGGGTAATTCAAGAGCTTAGGAACGTCCTACTTCATCGAAAACCTTACAAAAGTGGGATAACTATTCACCTGGGTCACTGGAACTGCGTCAACGCTGGTATTCATTAGATAAGTATTGGCTAAAAAAAACACGCAGAAGACTATGATTTTACCATCTTTGCCATTAACAGTCAATACTTGAGGACTGAATTGAAAAAACACCAGAAGGAATAGTAACCATATCCTTGGTTGCCCATTCCACAAGCCGACCAAGTTTCACTGTCAGTATAGCGTACTTTTGAGGTCTAAAGGCATAATTCACCTGTCGAACTTTGGATCGACTTAGTCCCTCTTCTTAAACATCAGTGCTATTATTCCCTTAGTCTATTAGAGTGGCCCGGATGTACAGCTTTAATCATACCACTGTCATTGGTTATAAATCTATTCCACCACAGTGGGTAGCTTTAAAGACCACCCTTGACAGGCCATCACGCCCTGCACCCTTCACTAATCCCAAGCTACAGTTCTGAATTCCTTCGTTGATGCCATACAAATAATTTCCTCCTCTTGCCTCGTTAGAGAGTGGGGCTACTCCTGCATAGAATAACGTGCCAATATGTGAGAAAATTCACTTTAGGGGAGCTGGAGCTGCTTCGATTCTGTTACTCAGACAAGCTTTAGCCAACAGCGCCCAGAGGGTTTTATCACTGTTATTTTTTGTATAACACACTTTATTGAATTTTTAGGAACACACGATGGAAGAATTTTTATGAACACACGATGGAAGCTTATCACATATGTCAAATACTGTTTAGACCCTTAATAATCACCCATCAGGTCTCCTTTAAATTATCCCTCTACAAAGTAAACATGAAACATAATTCCCCATCCATTGTCTCTCCCTCCTCCCACGACACTCGATCAGTTTGTGTACATTAGGTGCTAAGTTCAAGGAGCCCCTCATTGTCCGACATCAAGTTCCCTCTCCATTCCTCCGTTCCAACTCAGCTTGTCCCAGGGTCAGAGTCCTGCCTGTTGGGCATACGGTGGGATTGTGGGATCACATGTTCCGAGCATCTTTTCAAATGAAGTTAGAGACCTATTCACTGCCTCTTTTAGCTCCTGGTTAACGATCCACGGTCTTATTTAACTGCACTGCATTCTCTCTCTTTCAAGTGGAATTCTCGTTTGCAATCTTCAAATGATTTAATTTGGCACCCGTTTCCATGACCCAAAATCTCCCCTTATCCATTCCGGTGTAAATTCAGGGTTGAGACGAATTGCTGTGTATGGGGCTAACTGTGTGGACAGCCCTTGCTTAGCTGATATTCAATCCCATATTGTCAAAACTTCCTGGTCACCTCTGATATATGCAGCGACATGTGCCTTAAAGTTTCTAGGTAACCAACAAGGACCCAAACATCCCTGCCCGCCACTGCAATATCCATAAAAAGCCACATTTATTCCGATTCACGGGCTGACCATTTCACCAGTATTCTGAAGTGGGTGACACAATGGTATTGGGTCACATTCAGAAATACAGGGCCTCCCTTTATACTGGGGCCATCAAAAGCTTTTTGCTCAGTCTTGCCCTTTCGCCTACCCACACACATTTAATTATGTGCTGTTGTTGCAAGGACTTGAGCTCCGTATAAGGTATTGCTGTGGGGATAGCTTGAAACAGATAAAGCAAACATTCTATTATCGCTGTCAGAGGTCTCCAGTTCTATTAAGGTAATGAAGACATCACCAGGGAATAGGCTAATCCTGAAGCCTTCCGCTCTAAATCTTACTCCTGTGACCTTAGGTGTGACCATATGCATGTGCAATGGCTTCTGTTGTGAGGCCAAAAAGAATAGGTGAAAATGGGCACCCTTAATTATTGCCCCTTTGTAGAGTATATGTATCTGTAGAGACACTGTTAAGCATTATGCGCCTTACAGGTTGGAAGTAGTTAGCTAATATCCATATTCTGATGTATAGGCCTATTTCTGTCTAATCCAATTTGTGCGTTTGGACAACATACATTTCAAAACTGTGCGAGACTGACTCCATGTATACCATCGGGATATGTTGGCCTTAGTCCTGGCTAGCTCACAGTGCCCCTTCTGGACTTCTTAACCTTACAAGGTACTGGAGGGTACGTGCAACCTCAGAACATGACAAGTCTGACTCCCCAAGGAAATCATGGAAACAGATAAGTCCCTTTTGCCAGTAACTCATGCATGCCCAAAGGGAGACACAAGAAATACTCGAATTGGCATTGCAATAATTTATTGAAGCATTATGATTCTTATGTAAAATACGGCGGCTGCAATGATTATTTTATTTATT
Organism: Triturus cristatus; assembly: GCF_964204655.1. Taxonomy (NCBI): domain Eukaryota; kingdom Metazoa; phylum Chordata; class Amphibia; order Caudata; family Salamandridae; genus Triturus; species Triturus cristatus. Next base: position 651,289,607 of record NC_140594.1, read on the forward strand.
TATTTATTTATTTTTAAAGCTTTATTTAAATTTGAAAAAGCAAACAATACAAAGATAGCGGCTGTGCGTTCAACAGATATCAAGTAAGTAGATACACCTTGACACTTCCGGTACTCAGATAAAAAATACCACATCAGCAAGGCATCAGACATCAGGACCCCATTTACCAATCCATCATCAGCATCTGTCCGACCTGAAACAGGAGAAGCTCGGACCAAGGATCTACCCCCAGGGTTCCAAAGCCACCCCCTCCCCTGGTCACACCTCGGCCATGTTCAAAATCTGTGCAATCAACATCACCTGACCCCAAGCACCAAGGACCCCTGTGTCACATCCATCTCATGACCCCTCCACCTGCGTAACGCTGGTGCTGCATAGCTTACCCCACTCCCGTGGGAACTATTCCGGAACTCGAGGGTGGTGGGGGAGAGCCAGGCAGGCCCGCAATATATGTTCTATAAGGGCCCCAGATGTCCCTAGGTCGCACCACTGTGGGGAGGAGACTAGAGTAGATCTCGCTATTCGTGCTACAGAAAGCCATAGCAGTGAGCCATGTCCGGGCCGTGGGAGCCGTTTTACCCCCCCAGCGCCTGGCAATTTCTCGCTTGGCTAGTAGTAGACCCAGAGAGGCCAGTCTACGGACATTCTTAGGGAAATTTACCGTGTAACCCAACAATGCGACCTCAGGAGCGGGAACCAGTGTAAGCCCTAACATCTCTTCCAGGACCTTGTAAACCTGTGTCCAGAACGATTGCAGTCTCGGACACGTCCATGACATGTGTGCAAAATCAGCATGTGGTGCAGAGCATTTCCAGCATGTGTGTGGCCGCGCGGGATCAATGGAATGGAGTCTATCAGGGGTCATATACCAACGGCGAAGGAATTTATAGTGAAGGAGTTTATGACGACTGTTCAGTGATACCGTGTTGGTGACTTTGCAGCATGCGGTCCATTGTTAGTCCGTGATAGGCCTGCCCAAGTCCGTCTCCCACTCCTCCCGCGCCCGGTCATCCGCACATGGGACCAGAGCTGCACATGCCTTGTACAGCTTAGAGACAATATGGGCCCCTGTATCTTTATCAATAAGGATGGTGAGGGGTTCAAAGGAAGCCGGCTCAAGGGGGAATCCCTTAATTTCCGCTCTCGCTGCGCAATAGAGCCGGCGAAGAACGAACCTGTCCATGAACGTAGCCTCACTGAACCGCGCCTCCTCTGATGCCGAGAATATGTGCCCTCCAGGGTATAAATCCCCAATCTTGGTGAGGTCAAATTTGGTTAAAGTTCGCTGCACAAGAGCCTCACCCGTGCCCGGCAGTAACCCAGGGTTGGGTATCGGGAGAGAAGTAGAATATAGCAGAGGGTGAGCTAAGTAGCGAGAAAGTCTGTTCCAGGCCCAGCTGGTAGGGGATACCGTTTGAATATCCACTGGGCTTCTGGGGACACCTTTGGGCGGCTGCAATGATTATTAGAAGGAACGGAACAGAGTAATCAGCATTAGTAGAATGGTAAAGAAAATGAACAAATCCACCATTGTGCTGTTACAATGATTATAAGCACACATGTATAATCACAGCTACACTCCTACTTAACGCTTCCTAACCTGGTAGACTTAGGGGGTGCAAATCTGCCAGAATACCCAAGGGTGATCTAACTCCCCAGTTACCTGTGGGTATGTCATATCTGGGAGCCTGTTCTTGTGCTGAGCAGGCCATCGTCCTTCTCAAGAAGGTACACAGGATTCAGCTGGACTGGAATTCCGGCATGGGTTGACTTTGACAGGGATAGCGAAATGCTCCTCTGTCTAAAAGGATTGGTGTTGTGTATATGAAAAACTTTGCCCATGCCGCCATACTGGTGCCCCAGTCAGGCCGTCATTATTAATTCTACCCTTGCAGGGCTATTGCAGAGCGGACAACAAACATCACCATTTTGCATAGTGAACTTAAGCCTGGTACAGAATGTTCAAGGCCCTGATAATATGCCTGTAAATGTAAGCAAATCCATTTCAGAGAATATTATCCTATAAGTGCGCACATACAAATGTGTGTTAGGAGTCAACACTTAAGAAAGATGTCAACTTTAAATGTGAACATGTAAAATGGTTGTGTTCCTCGGCCAAGGCCTGTGTAACCATATAACACCAGCTCACCCTGTTAAATGCTTTCTCTGCGTCAAATGAAAAGAGAACTGGGATCCCTTTTTCCTGCATTCCTCAACTATATGGGCCACTTTTCTCACATTATCTGCCCAGTGCTGTTCTCTGACAAAGCCCGCTTGGCCCAGTTCCGCTAGGACTGGCATGACCTTTACATGATATTCCGCCAGTTCTGTGGCAAAGCCCGTTATCTGTACTGAGAAGGGTAATACGTCTGTATAATTTGAATTTGTCACTGGGCTCCCCCTGTTTTGGGATCACTATTACATTTGCATTCCTCATAATACACGCGATCTTCCCAGAATTTCAAAAAATGTTAAAGAGATCCATTACAGGTTAAGATAACGACCCTGAGAATTCCCTATAGAATGGTCCTGTGAGGTCATCTGTGCCGCTGCTTTGTTTGGTTGGAAGGATTTTATTGCCTATCGCACGTCTTGCACAGTTATCGGTTCGCCTGGTTTCAAGTCTCGGACAAGAAAAGGCAATTTGAGCTTAGGCAGGTGGGATCGTATTACCTCTGAGTTGTTTCGACCAGAAGAGTATAGCTCTCTGTAAAAAATATGGAAATATTAGATATCTCTTAGTTGCAAGTGACCTCTGTACCCTGTGATCGGCGTAATTTAGTTATATGTTCTTTTGTTCTCTGCGGTCTTAATTTATTGGATATCATTCTGTGGGCTTTGTTTCCCTTTTCAGAGCAGTTAGCTCTCTTTTAGATCCACAATACGAGTGCCGCTGCGCGAGGCCCTCTCCCCCTACGCAACCAGTCAGCTGCCGCATCATGCTCTCACCACTGCCCGCCATCTCTGAAGGGAGTCGGTGAACACATGCACTCACCACCGCCTCCTCAACTACTTATTCTTTTACGGTCCCAGCTGGGCCGGCGTCATTGGGGAAGCCAAGCGCACACCACCTGCTTCTTCTCTTCATGCATTAATTCATTGCGTCCATGGCTACCCCACTGCTTTTGGCCCATCTGTTCCCCATATGCTATCCAATATGTTCTGGCAGAGAATACCCTCGCCAACTTTCCTGATTTTTCCAAGGGTCTTCTTGTCTTGTTGTCCCCATTAAATCACCCCGGGGTGTTCTTAATCTGTGTGTGTGGGTGGGTGGGTGTTGTAGTCGGTCTGGCAAGGAGCTCTGTTAGGAGAATCTTAGACCAATGCCATCTTACTCATCGTTATTTTTTAACAACTATCAAGTTCAAACACTATCAGGCGAGTATATTTGTTTTTTCAACATAGCGATTTGCTTTGTCTTCCGATGTTTTCCTCAACATTAGGGAAAGAGGGTACTGCTTTAAATCTACGCGTAGTATGTTTATCTGCACCTGAAAAAAAAAATACTTACTTTTAACAATCAGTTGGCAGCTTGTGGTGCTGTTGATGCACAAGTCACCATTCCTCCTCCCAGGGGCAAGAAAGAGGCTGAAGACAAACAAAGCTATATAGAGAAGATGCTGCATAATTTTTGGTTCCCATACTAAAAGGGGTCAAGCACATAAACAGGATTTTGACAGCCTGCTTTTGTCACTGAATTGGTCACTATACCTTCTTGGAATAATAATTCCTAGGATTACGATCATAAACCATTCACAGGTCTCTGCTAAAACGGCCTCAAATTACATCACTTTAATCTGCCATAATTAGGCGTTGTTGTACAATACTTTACCCGGCTGCAGAAGCAATAATGGCTGCAGATTTTGTTTTTTTTATACCATGGGAGCCTCAGACGTTTCTCTGAACCTTTAACTAGGATCTTTCCCCAGGGAATGGAAAAGATGTCACAAGGGCTTCATGTCGGATTCCAAATCATCATAAGTGTCAGCTATAGCGGCATTCACTTCTTATGAGTGTGTTGTCCTTAATTTACTCCGTTTCAAATTTACCATTTATTTCCCTTAGTGCATGCCTTGCCATAAATCTAGCAATCTGTAACCGCTTTGGGCTTACGTTTAATGGGTTAATAACGACTATACCTGCCTCTTGACTTAAGCATATGTTCAGAAGAAAATTGAATGCCTTTACCTCTGAAGCCGGCTGTCAGAACTTTAAGCCCAGAAATACTGTCTAGAGCCAAGTTTTTGAGCTTAGGATATTCATTCCTTATGTCCTCAATACCAGTCTCATCCGCTGATTCGCAAATAAAGCTTTGGTACCAACTAGAAACATGCAATTGGACACGACACAAAACCGAGGGCTCCCATATGGTCTTAATCTTGTATTTCATACCTTAATTTGCCACCGGCTGCATGCCCTAAAGTGGATATTTTAGCTAATGTCCCTGTATTGCCACCGGAGGTGCCTGAGGATGTTAATCAATTAAAAAGAAAGGAAAATGCTACTTACCAGTATGCATCTGTTCTTGGCATGTAGAGCTGCAGATCCTCACACTTGCATTAGATCGCTATCTGGTGTTGGGCTCGGATGCTTGCACATTGTTGTTGTCTTGGAAGAAATCTTTGTAGTCACGAGATAGGGGACTCCTCCCTTGGACGATAGTGCGCATGAGCATCGACTCCATCCTTAGATTGTTTTTCGCCATGATGGGAAATGATGGAGTTAGTAGAAAGAAAAAGATGTCCATGTGTGTATATCTACGTAAGATAGAACTGGAACAGATACAGGTCCCGGGGAGGTGGGTGGGCGTGTGAGGATCTGCAGCTCTACATGCCAAGAACAGATGCATACTGGTAAGTAGCATTTTCCGTTCCAGGCATATGAGCTGCAGATCACACTTGCATAGACTGTACAGCAGTATCTCCCCTAGCGGTGGTCACCTGTATCGGTTGCAGTAGTTTGAAAGAGAGTTTTAAGAACCGCTTGGCCCACAGAATCTTGCTGCTTGGCTTGCACGTCAACACAGTAGTGTTTAGTGAAGGTGTGTGTTGTAGACCATGTTGCTGCCTTACAAATGTCTTCTAGGAAAATGTTACCCAAGAATGCCATAGAGGCCACTAGTTTGCATGTGGAATGCGCCCTTGGGGGAATTGTCAATGTGCATTTCGCTTTCTAGTAGCATATGTGGATACATTTAACGATCCACCTTGCAATTCCATCCTTGGAGATGAGATTACCATTATGCGGTGGGGAGAAAGCTATGAACAGTTGTTTTGTTTTGCGAAAGGATTTGGTTCTGTCAATGTAATAACGCAGGGCTCTTTTAAGGTGTGTAGAGCTTTCTCCGCTATGGAGTCCGGGTTTGAAAAAAACACTGGTAACTCCACTGATTGGTTAAGATGAAATGGAGAGATGACATTAGGAAGGAAATTTGGGTTTGTTCTGAGAACCACCTTGTTATGATGTAATTGTAAGAATGGTTCTTGTATGGTTAAAGCCTGGATCTCACTTACTCTTCTAAGAGAGGTGATGGCAATAAGGAAAGCCACTTTCCATTTGAGGAACTGCAGGTCGCATTTATGTAAAGGTTCAAATGGGGGTCCCATGAGCCTGGGAAGAACAATATTTAGATTCCACACTGGAGAGGGTGGTAACCTAGGAGGAATGATTCTTTTCAGGCCCTCTATAAAGGCTTTAATTGCAGGGACTTTAAAAAGTGACGAGTGTTGTCTGTTTTGCAGATTAGCAGCAAGTGCTGCTAGATGTAAACGTATAGATGAGTATGCTAGATTACATCTTTGCAAGTGCAGTAGGTAGCAAATGATATTCTGGATGGAGGCATCCAGTGGATCAATATGATTGTTGGTGCTGTAAATGGCAAATCTTTTCCATTTAGCAGCATAGAAAGCTCTAGTAGTAGGGCGTCTGGCGTCTTTAATAATGTTCATGCAGTCTGGTGGTAGGTTAAAGTAACCGAACTCTAGGACTTCAGGAGCCAGAACGCTGGATTCAGCTGACCTGGATCTGCATGTCTGATCTCTCCATGGTTCTGCGTTAGCAGGGATGGGGACAGGCATAGCTTTTGGTGCTGAACTAGTGAGAGTTCCAACAGTGTTGTGAACCACGGTTGGCGTGCCCATGTGGGAGCTACAAAGATTAGTTTAAGAGACTGTTGTCGGAGCTTGCGTAGTGGGAGTAGTGGAAGTGGCAGTGGGAATAGTGGAAGAGCGTACGCAAATCTGCCTGACCAGTACATCCATATCGCATTGCCCTTGGACAACAGGTGTGGAAACCTGGCGGCGAAGGTGGGGCATTTTGCGTTTTTGTGTGTGGCGAACAGATCTAGGTCTGGTTGGCCCCACATCTGGAAAAATGGTAGAAGAACTTGGGGATGTAGTTCCCATTCGTGAATCTGTTGTGTTTGTCGACTTAACAGATCGGCAATCTGATTGTGAACTCCTGGAAGGTGTTCGGCAAGTAGATATATATTTTGTGGGATGGCCCATCTCTAAATGTCCTGTGCGAGCTGGGACAGCTGCAGAGAATGTGCGCCTCCTTGTTTTTGTATGTAGTACATGACTGTCATGTTGTCCGTCCGGATCAGGACAGCTTTGTTTTGTACATGTACTTGGAATGATTTTAAAGCTAGAAATATTGCTAGTAGTTCCAAGTGATTGATGTGGAGCACTTTTGGTTGAGTGGTCCCCTTGGGTTGTATGTCCGAGGAGATGGGCTCCCCATCCTGCGAGTGATGAGTCGGTCGTGAGTACTATCTGTGGAACAGGTTCGAGGAACGGCCGCCCTTTGGACAAGTTTTTTGTGTTCCATCACTGCAGAGAGCGATGTGTGCGGCTGTCTATCAACACCAGATCTGTAAGTTGTCCTTGAGCCTGATTCCACTGATGTGCTAGACATTCCTGTAAGGGGCGCATTTGAAGTCTTGCATAAGGAACAATAAAAATGCAAGATGCCATCATGCCTATGAGTTGCATGAACACTCTGGCTGGGAGAGTGTTGGGTTTGAAATTTTGTGATGAGGGTTTGATTGCTGGCTATCCTGGCTGGACTGGGATATGCTAGAGCTGTGGAGGTGTTTATTGTGGACCCCAGATATTGGTGTATATGAGAGGGCTGGAGATGCGACTTTTTGTAGCTGACCGTGAACCCCAAGTTATGTAATGTTTGGATGGTTTGGCGAGTGTGTTGAACACATTGGTTGAATGACTTGGCTTTTATTAGCCAGTCGTCCAGATATGGGAAGACATGGATCTGTTGTCTTCTCAGATGTGCTGCTACTACCGCAAGACATTTTGTGAATACTCTGGGTGCGGTGGTGACTCCGAATGGAAGGACTTTGAACTGATAGTGTTGGCCGTCCACTACAAACCTTAGATACTTCCTGTGAGCAGGATGTATGGGAATGTGGAAGTAAGCGTCCTTGAGATCTAGTGTGGCAAGGAAATCGCCTTGTAGCAGCGGGAGCACTTATTGGAGAGTGATCATATGAAAATTATCCGAGTGTATATATAGGTGCAGGGGTCTGAGGTCGAGTATCGGTCTTAGAGTCCCGTCCTTTTTGGCTATTAGGAAGTACAGCGAGTAAACCCCTGTTCCTTGATGTTGTAAGGGAACAGGCTCTATTGTGTGCTTTTGAAGCAGTGAGAGAACCTCTTGTTTTAGGAGTGTGAGATGATCTGTGGACATTGGACGGTGCTTGGGTGGTATGTGTGTGTGTGTGTGTGTGTGTGGGGGGGGGGGGGGGGGTAGCTGTAAGTTCAAGGCAGTAACCATACTGGATAATCTGTCTCACCCACTTGTCTGTTGTGATGGAATTCCAGACAGGTAGGAACTGTGATAATCTTCCCCCGACCGGAGTGGAATGGTCTGGGGGAAGCGGAGTGAAGTCACTGTTTTGTAGTGGAGGAGGTGCGAGTGTTATTACCTTGGCCTCTTCCTTTATTGTTATTCCCTCTGTATCCGCCTCTAAAATATCCTCTATTGGGGGATGTTTGTGTAGTGGCTTCAAACGAAGATGAGTGTCTGCGCCCATGTTTTTGGAGGCTCCTCTGCGGAAGACTGTAACGCTCCAATGGATTTAGCAGTCTCAGTGTCTTTCTTCATCTTTTCAAGTGCAGTGTCTACAGCCGGTCCAAAAAGTTGTTCTTGGTTGAACGGCTGGTTGAGGATGGTAGTCTGGACCTCCTGCTTAAAGCCTGAAATGCGCAGCCAGGCATGTCGTCTAAGGGGGGAACAACCTTTACAACGCAACTTTTACAACGCACTACACTTACAACGCATTTTTTACAACGCACAATCCATTACAACGCACGACATTACAACGCATGACACTACAACGCATTTTTAAAAACTACCTTTACAACGCATTCCATTACAACGCATACTACCATTACAACGCATACCATTACAACGCATAATATTACACTATACTATCCAACACTTACCCTACTGTTGCACCCCCTGGAGTTAGAATAGTAATTTTTACCCCTATACTATCCAACACTTACCCTACTGTTGCACCCCCTGGAGTTAGAATAGTAATTTTTACCCCTATACTATCCAACACTTACCCTACTGTTGCACCCCCTGGAGTTAGAATAGTAATTTTAACCCCTATACTATCCAACACTTACCCTACTGTTGCACCCCCTGGAGTTAGAATAGTAATTTTAACCCCTATACTATCCAACACTTTCCCTACTGTTGCACCCCCTGGAGTTAGAATAGTAATTTTTACCCCTATACTATCCAACACTTACCCTACTGTTGCACCCCCTGGAGTTAGAATAGTCATTTTAACCCCTATACTATCCAACACTTTCCCTACTGTTGCACCCCCTGGAGTTAGAATAGTAATTTTTACCCCTATACTATCTAATACTTACCTTAAATGCAATTTAATATTATGCGTTGTAATGGTATGCGTTGTAATGGTAGTATGCGTTGTAATGGAATGCGTTGTAAAGGTAGTTTTTAAAAATGCGTTGTAGTGTCATGCGTTGTAATGTCATGCGTTGTAATGGATTGTGCGTTGTAAAAAATGCGTTGTAAGTGCATGCGTTGTAAAAGTGTGCGTTGTAACGACATACATCCCGTCTAAGGAGGACACTGGTATTGATGGATCTAGAGGCGGTGTCTGCCGCGTCAAGTGCGCATTTAATTGACCCGTTTGAAATTAGCCTGCCCTCTTGGATGAGATCATTTGCTTGGGTTTTGTATTGGTCAGGCAAATGTTGTAATAGGGTTTCCAGTTGGTCATAGTGGGCCCTATCATATCTAGTCAGCAGTGCTTGCTTGTTGGCTATGCACCAGTGATTGGCTGCCTGCGCAGCTACCCTTTTGCCAGAAGCGTCCAGTAATATGGATTCTTTATCAGGGGGTAGCGCATCCCCGGAGGTTTGTGAGTCGGCACGCTTTCTAGGGTTGGAAACTACTAGAGAATCCAAAGGCAGCTGTCCCTTAATGTAAGCAGGGTCTTCAGGGGCAGGTCTATATTTCTTATCGATTCTAGGGTTAAGAATCCTGGCACGTACAGGATCTTTGAACACTTCAGGGGCATGCTTAATGACTTCCTTGATCATTGGCAATATTTGCACTGTCTTTTGGGACTGTTCGAATGTATCCAAATGGAAGTCCTCCTCTGCTGTGTCTGAGTGCATTGTGACGCCGTGATAAACGGCAGCCCTATTAAGCAGTTGTCCAAAACCGATATTATCGTTTGGGGGGAGATGGTTTTGAGGGGTATGGCTGGGGACTTGGGAGGTCTGGTAGATCTGTTCGGACAGGGTACTCCCAATCATCTTGTGGTGGGTCGTCTGGATCTGTGAACTGGTCATTTGGGTCACCCCCCACCCCTTGGTCATCATCATCATCATCTGGAGGTGGTGTATGTGGTGGAGAAGTTACAGGCAGAGGTGGTGTAATAGATTTAGGGAAAGGAGGTGGGTTAGAAGGAAGTACAGGAGAAGAAGGAGGCATAGGTGATGAAACAGAGTCCTTCTTTTTCACAGGCACTGGAGTGGCAGGTGCTGTGTCTAACTTCCTCTTCTTACATGGCACAGCTGTGACATGTCCTGTTTCAGGATTAATATAAATCTTTTTCTGCCTAGGATCGACAGGATCTGGGTGAAAAAGTTCCTCTTCCTGGGAAACCGCCTTCGGTGCCGATTTTTTCAGAGCGTGGCTGGTGTTGAGTTTTATGGTCTTGAAGCGTTCGAAGCCGGCTTATCTACAGATCTTGAGATTTTCGGGGCCAATTTGTCTTTAGAGGTGGAAGGCTTCGGAACCGATTTCGGCGCCGAGTGTTCCTTTGGCTTCGGTGCCGAAGGCGCCGGCAGGATGATTACATGAGGTTTGCTCGGTTCAGAGCTACCGGAAGGCTAGTCTTTTTTCTTCGGAGCTGGGCCTGGAGGCGGGGGTTCTGAAGTGTGTTTTTGGTTGCGACTGGGGCTAACAGGCGAAGTCTTGACCATTGCCTTCGGTTTTGGTGGTGGGGTTGGGGCAATAGTACCCACTTGTTGACCAGGAGTGATGGGGTCGTCTGAGTCGTCTGCCTCTGACACGATTTCGACAGCTTCAGAATCTTCTTCCAGGACATCCGGGCCTTCGTCGAAGATGTCCTCTGGTTCCGGGGCTGATCTCTGCGCCATGATGTGACGTCGAGCCCTTCAATCTCGAATAGACTTCTTCGATCGAAAGGATGCGCAGGCTGGACAGCTGGACTCGTCGTGTTCAGGTGAGAGGCACAGGTTGCAGACCCTGTGATGGTCACTGTGCGGGAATTTTGCTCCACACTGGGGGCATTTTTTGAATGGCGTCCTTTCCATGAGCTGTAGGCCTTAGGCGTGGTTAGGCCCAGCGGCCCGCGTCGACGACCAGAATCGAACCGATGAAAGGCGCGTTGAAGATGTTCAAAGTCAATCCGAAGAGTTTGTGGAAGGTTTGTGCATCGAAAAAGTTTGAAATCGATATTTCGAACCACGGTGCAAAAGTTGCATCCGAACCCAATGGCGGAAAAAAACAATCTAAGGATGGAGTCGATGCCCATGCGCACTATCGTCCAAGGGAGGGGTCACCTATCCTTTGGTTAGCCCTCCATCTGAATTTTAATGTGATTATTGCGGACTTAACTTTAACTGTCAGACATGTTGCTAGCATAGGCTCTTTGCTCATTGCTTCCCTGAGGACTGTATTGTAATAATTTTAAGATTGAGAGTTTTACCTGGAATTTGTTGTTCCATCAACTGAATTATGCTGGGAGGCTTAGTGATATCAAACTCTTGCCGTTGGGTTTTTTCTATCGCCCAGCTACTCCCTTTACCAGCTATAATTGCCTTCCTGGGCAAAGTCATGCACCACATCTAGTTGACTACAACTTACAACTGTCTAATAGATTTCAGCCCTTAGAGAATCTAGACATGCTTGTTTGATGCTCTGATCTGTATGTACTACATCCACTCCACCTGGGTTCCAATATTAATAGACCTAATCCCCTGGTGAACAATACAGGGAGTACTGATTAGATCTTCAAATAAATACCTGCCGGTTCTCACATAGGGGTGTTGGGTAACCTATTAATGCTTAGGTGGAATATTGCCGGTATTGATTCCAAAATTAGCTCAAAAGCTTGGCTTGAATTGATCTCCGATTTTAATATTTTATTATTTTAGAACAGCTGAGCTACCTCTAAGGTAGTAAACGCTGGGTATATGTGCTAATCTAAATTTCAATTTCGACCAATTCAGGCAGAGCTAAAGGGGGTTTATCAACCTGCTTTCAACTGCCACTGATAAGCTGTGTTAGCCAAATAAGTGCGGAGCATAATGGTATTCAGTTGCTTTTGTCATGTTTGATTCTGGCCGTGGTTTCCACCTTGTTTATTTTTATAACGAAGTGCGAAGCAGTTGTAATTTTAGATATTTCCCTAGACTGATGGTCTCCAATCAAATGTCGAACTTGATTTGCTAGTCGTTAATCTGTTGTGTGGATTTTATTACCGGATTGTCCACAAAAACCTTTAGGTATGATACCATCAGCCCCTTTCAATAATACCAATAATATATTTAGAGACTGAGCGTTACCTGCGGTCATATATAATACTGTTAGTTTAGTATTATATTTCTATGTAAATAACGTTATGAATAAATCTGATATATCTGTGTAATTCAAGTTAATGGGTATGTGATTTTAAATTAATATGGGTACATTTTAACTAGTGGACCTCTGGGGTGGGTTTTGGTAGGGTTATACTAACACCACCAACCAAATCCTTTCTAAGTGGTTTACAAATACAATATGTTGTATGAATTTATTTTATAGGTGAATGTATAGTGATTTTTATGTACGTTTTTCTCTGGTCTACAGCCTTGTAGTCGGATTTTAATGTACAAACTGTGTTGGCTGACTAAAATAATCCTTTTGTTAACCCTGTACACTGCTGAAGAAGCTATCTCAATACATGAATTAATACATTTAATTTGAGAAAGGTCAACCAAGAATTGACTGACTTCTAAGATTTTTAAGTCCAATTCCTGAATTTACATATTCATTGAGTTTTTCTTCTCGACCCAAAGAGTGCATTCTTATGTAAGATTAGAATATGGTGACATCATTTTTTTTAAGCTTTTGTGAAGTATCAATGTGAGGCTCCTTACCAGTGAGTCCTAATTGTATGCTTGCCCTGGTATTGTAGTAATGGAGGGGAACAATAGAAGTATCCGGGACGCTATAATGTCAGCAAAAACAGAAACAAAGTAAAGCATGTGTAGGAGGATCACATGACTATCGAGCTTCTTGGGATAAAACAAACAGGGCTGTTAAAAATAAATGTAGAGGCGTGTTGCATCATGGCTTCACAAAGTACAGCAGAGTATTTTGTCAAAAAACATGTTTATAAGACAGTAGTGAATAAAGCTTTTCAATTTTCCCACTGTGTTCCAGTTGGACTTCGTTTTTTTTAGGTCGAGCATTCGAGACCTCTTGTATATACTTTAGTATATACTTTAGTATATACTTATATGTGCATGTACTTTGTGGGCTCTGGAGATCAGCCCTGGGACTTGTCTGCTTCCGCTTAGGGACTTTTTTTCTGTTCAACTGCCTCTATTTAACTGTATTGATGGAAAACGACTAGCAGAGGTCAGTAAGATACCTGAATTGCTTTCTGCTGAGGGACTTTCATTATTTTATATTCCTGGTAAATGCCACTATTTAACTTTGATAGAAAACGACCAGAAGAGGTCAGTAAAATACCAGAATCACGTTAGCATTCTCTAGATTCCAGTCCATAGAAATTGTCTTCCACAAGCACCTGTACACTATAATAATTTTTTCAAATATTGTAGTTTCAGTGATATGACCACTGAAGGCCCTGATTTTATATTAAAAACAGAGCTTTGGACTATACCATTTCCCGCTGAAAGGCAATATTTCTCTCCATGTGTTCCCATACCAGGCGTGTCACGCAGTTTGGTGCTTATTTTCCATCCATATTAAAGAACAGTAGATGTTTCAGCTCCCAGGCTAATGTGCTGCATAGCTAAATACATATAAGGTCTCAAAGGCGAGACAGATTGCATTGCAAATGCTTGTTTAAGAATGTTCATACACCCTTCCAGCTGCATTATAAATCTCCAAATCTTAACATTCATTGCGTCAAATTGCCAGATTCAGGACTGTGAATGATATTTAAAATGATCCCTCGCTCTTGGCAAGTCTGCCTGATTTGGAAACTTGTTGAATGGACGTTCAGACATTTTGAGCAGAAAGGATAACGATGGTTGATTTTGCCATGCAGAAGCAAAGAGGATTAGGAGCTTCACGCATCTTGTGTAGGACATATGGCAGAAATGGTAGCAGGGGAAAAGCATAATAAATGTCCCCGACGGGTCTATCCATGGAGCATTCCCCACAAATATGGTCTGTGCTTCCTTGAAGTGGTAGGTTTGATAAGTTTTATTTTCACACACTGTGACCAGATCTATGTGTGATATTCCGTAATAGCAAGGGAAATTGTTGGGAACACTTGTTTTTATCTGCCATTCCTGTGTCTCCATTTTTGCTCAACGAACCTGTGAAATAGTTGTGCAAATAGGAGTGGATCAGAAGAGATGCAAAGGGAAAAGAGGAGTAGGGAAACAAATTTAGTTACTAGTTGAAGTAAAGAGCAAAAAATCTTTTTTTTATTGGAACCAAAATAAAGTCAATGATGTCACTTTCTCTGGAAAAACGTCTGCTAGTACCTTGCCAGACAAAGACTAAGGCAGTGCAGCACGATTCTTCCATTTTAAGTCTAAGAATGTTTATGCTCTAAAGATATTTTAGTCATTGGAAAAGATGGGCTGAATATATTACCTTCGACTAACCACAGATTTAAACATCTTGTTGGCAGTGAAATAGTATAAACTCTATTTTTGTCTGTGTTAGCAGTCTAATTTGGACCCTGGTAGACTGTTCAGGAGGGAGGTGAAGGCAGCTGTGATATCACAACTTGGCTGAGGGCTTCTCACTCTAGGTAGCGATCGCTACGTGCATGGTAAGGACATCTGTGCTGCTGAGTAGGTGCCATGTTTGAAGCACCCACAATGCAACTTTTTTGTTTGGAGAAAGGAGGCCCCAAGAGAGGCAGTTTGTTTTCTAAGAACAAAGAATACACTTCCTGAAGCACCTGCAGTCCCTTTGCGTGGGGGCTATTCTGCTGTTTACCTTACGTAGCAGACGCTGGTAGGGAAAATTGGTCACTGTTACCTGACGGCCCCTTGGAAAATGAGCCACCAGGTCAAAGGTTTTCAGTGGTGAAGCCAGTGGAAGCTTTGCCAGTATAATTTATTCAATGTCCAAAAGTCCAGCATAACCAGTGTTTCTTTATTTTGTTCATTCGCATGCATCCAGCAGTCTTTACAAGTCTTGTGGTCAACAAGCGCTTTGTCGTTACGGTATGTCCACCACCAACTTTGTTAGGGCTATAAGTAATAAAGTGTCCCAATACAGACAGCTTGTACTTATGGTACCGCAAATATAAAAAAAATTGTATATCCAATCAGAATACTGTTGCAGAGTACATGTATATAGGAAACGTAGATATTTCCGTGAGAAAGCACACTGCTACGGAGAGTACTCCGACCACCATGTGTTTACCAGCGTGTACACCTAACGCCATCTTGAGATAGCGTTTGGTGTACACACCGGTAAACTATGGTGGTCGGAGTACTCTATATACAGGTACACGGCGAACAGTATTATGATTAGATATGTAATTTTTAAATATTTGAAGTACCATAAGCACGAGCTGTCTACAATTGGAACATTTTATTACTTCTAGCTCTGGTGAAGTCATTGGTGGACATACCATAATGACGAAACGATATGTAATTTTTAAATATTTGAAGTACCATAAGCACGAACTGTCTACAATTGGAACATTTTAGTACTTCTAGCTCTGATGAAGTCATTGGTGGACATACCATAATGACGAAACGATATGTAATTTTTAAATATTTGAAGTACCATAAGCATGAGCTGTCTACAATTGGGACATTTCTTTACTTCTATCTCTGATGAAGTCAGAGGTAGACATACCAAAATGACGGAACACGTGTTGGTTACAAGATTTGGCAAGACTGCTGATTGAACTAAAAGAAACATTGGTTATGCTGGACTTTCGGACATTTAATAATTTTACTTCATGGTGCTCAAGAATTGTACAATTACCGTTGGAAACATTGTATCTCTCTGTGAGTGTATGGAGGCCACTTCTCCATGGAGCACCCTTACAAATGTTTTTTCCAGATAACTAGGCACACACGATTTTGAGCAATCTCATGACCCTGCCACCTCGCACTCTCTTTTGCTTTGCCAGTATAAACTTGGTGCTAACCTGACTCTCAATAGAGCTTAATTTTAAATGAAGAGTACCTGCACTTCTCAGCTGTTGTGAAATACTTATAACAGGAGAGTATTAGCACTCCTAAGCAGCAAACAGGTGCTCAGCAGGCCTCGAAAAATATATTTGCCCACTCCCTATGATAAGTCAGATTTTATCAGGGCAAGTTATTTGTAGGGCCTACTGTCCCGTTCTGGCGGGAGAGCTTGAGCTGGCAAAGAATAGATGTCCTACTCATTCAGAATGTGAATGAGCAATGAAGATGTCTTTATAGAATGTATTTATCTTGTCAAATTTGCTATGTGTTCAAAGACAGAGGTCAAATGTCACCTTATGTCTTCTTACGAATTGCTGCTTATTTTATCCTGGAGATTGGTGTTTACTTTTCTTTCCCTGAATGCAAAGTTTGAGAATTTGTAAAGTTAATGGTCTGAAAATTGTGCAGGGAAATGAAAGACTGCAGCATGGGGTTTTTTCTTCTAACACAACTTTCAAGTAGCTTATAAATGAACAGTACAAATATTTAAAAGTATATAAGCAATTAGGAAAGCAATGTTTTGGGTAATTTAGAAGTGTGATGGAAACAAAGATTTTGATAGGAGCAAAACAAATCATAACACTTCACTTGGTGATGAGTAAATGATAAATATTTGCAATTTTTTTCTTTTAAACACCGTTTGTAGTTTATATAGGTTTATCAGTAAAACTGCATGTCAGTGGGCTGTTTTATGGCCATTTCAATGAGAAAGCGCTCACTGTAAATGACAGTGCACTACCACATCATGCTTTAGCAATATAGTTATTCAAATGTAAGAATTTCTAAATATGAAATGAGTAACATTCCTGGCCGCGTCCTGATGGGAATGCTGTGAGTGAACTAAGAGGCAAGTCAGGGGTCATGTGTACCTTATATGTGGGCCTAAGTTGTATTATACATGGAGCAAACGTTTAGTCTATTAAATGTAACAAAACGTTTTTTGTACAGCAGACATGCTTAACTCACATATTTGAAGATGCGTTCATACGTGATAATGAAGAAAAAGACAGCTCAGGGAAATAAAATATTTCCCCAAGATCCCACAATTTAAGACCAGTTTAGAGTTCAAAAACATTAAAGTTAAGTTGAGTAGATTACTCAAGCCACAGGACCTGCAGGTCTGCTAACCCTTTTATGATTTTTCGAGTCGTGCTCAGGAATAGCAAATATCTACACGTTCTTTCTATTTCAAACACTGGACATAATGATAGTGATCATTGACATATTGTTGGCATCCTAGGCATTATGTTGTGTGGCCCTAGCATAATAGCAGCCCAGGGAAAATAATGTCCATTCTTGGCACACTGTGGTCATCCTTGGCTTAATCAAGGCCTCCCCTTGCTTAGTAGCGGCCACCCAGAGTAATGATGGCAATTCTTGAGATATTGCGGGTATCCTTGCCAATATGGTGTCCAGCTTTGCCACAATGGCAGTTATCACTCACAGAAAGCAAGCATCCTTGACAGTAAGGTATCCACCTCTGGTAAAGGGGTGGCTAACCTTGGCATATACCATGTAAGCTGGATGTGCCTATGTGAGGCAATTGTTTATGTAAGTACTCTAAAATGACAAACTGATATTTGGGGACCAAACCAACCACTCACTCAGCTGTACATGTCACACAGAGCTTTATTGGCTACAACAGCTTCTTACCAGTTAGGCTAGTTAAGCTGAAAATTGCCTCATGCTCATATTCCTTGCCACAACACAGAGTGGATTAAGGTCTGAAATGCGAGTTGCCAGTACAGCAAGCACTTAATACTGCACCCATTCAGTGCAGCAATGATCACAGCTCACTTCACGGTCACCCTCCTCTGTCATACACGGGTTGCCGCCTTTCGGTGCACACGGGCAACACCCCCATCGGTGCAGAAGCGGTCTTCTCACACCTCGCTAGGGCGATCCACTCACCAGGATACCCAACTAGACCTCGTTCCCTCCAACACTCTCCTCTTCCTCACAGGGCACACTGGTCTTGGCAATTAGGCATGCACTGGTGCTCCAGGACAGGGGGTCTTGGATTCCCAGGGTGATGTCCCCTCACCCAGCTGGGAGATTAGCAGGCCTTGGTCCCCAGTCCTAGAGACAGAGCTCCTCCTCACAAAGCCTGGCTGGCTGCTTGACAGTTACAATTTTTGGGGTCTCAAATTCCCCTTCTTTTGTAATCCATTTCCAGATACCAAATGTAATCTGAGTCTTTGAAGTTTATGTTAAGGGACCTGCTTTCTGTTGAAGTGCCCACTTCTCTGTTCTCTTTTCCTCCTGAAAGCAGTCTGCCAAACGTGGATGTCAGCCACAGTGATATGTGTATCAAAAAGTTACCCGAGACCTCAGCCCTTACTCTTTATGATTCTCTTATCAGCCTCATCTCCTTTCTGGGATGTGCTCAAGCTCTTTCCTTGTAACACCTCTCTGAATCAAAGAGCACCTTTTGAGGTGTACTGGAAATCCTGCCTCTCCCTTCCTCCAGTGTGTCCCACTCAGCTCACAGGAATGCAGTAACACACAAATCTGTCTGGGGGTATTCCTCTACCTTCTCTCCTCATGTTTCTCCAGTCGGCCCTGGGTCTCTGAAAATGAAACCCAGAGTCTTCAGTGTATTGTACCACTAGGAGTTGCACATACACTCAGCACCTGCATATAGAATACATGCACTTCACAGCACTACATCCTTTATGTATTGTCCCACTCACAACCAGCACATACATGACATACTCGCACTGCGCAGCACTACATCCTTTACGTACTGTACTACTCACAGATACACATACACCCCCAGTACATGCATATAATATACATGCAATGCACAGTAGTGCATTATCACTGTATTGTACCATTCACATGCACACCTACACACAGCACATGGCTGCACCACACGCACTGAGCAGCACGGAACAACAAAGCTACGTAGGCCAAGAGGGAGTTAAAGTCAGAAGCGGGACTTTACATGAGTAAGCCTGTAGACCTTTCTCCGATAACAGATAAAAAAAGACCTGTTCACTCCTAATGATCACTACCCAGTGTGCTGCCACCACTGCGTTTGTGTTGCTTAACTCCTGGTAAAGGCAACAGCCGTTCACCACTATGAGGGTAGAGCTTCAGATGCCCCTCCCAGTCCAACAACACCATAATCCATGAGACAGGCTTATATCATGGAGCACACGCATGATCCGTGTTTGCCCATGGCAACAAAAATAGGAATTAGGGAGAAGACATGAGTACAGCTGGGGCATTAAGGGTAGGGATGCACATCAATCACCATATAAGGGACTTTTCCGTCCCAACAGTGTTCATATGACAAGGCTCTGCCCCTCTTCCTCTTAACAGCTTCAGTGGTCATTGCAAGTAAACCGTTGTTGGCTTTTATCAAGTGAGCAACAGTTATCTCCCACCTCCCTCACCTCTCTAGTAATGTAGTATTCTTTTGCGGGGTGGGGTTGTGTTTCATCATCGTGTCCTTCTTTGTCAACATAAGAGGACCTGACATTTTATGCATTCTTCCTTTCCTTTCCAAATCTGGAAACTTTTTTTGCCATACTCCAACTTCCCAAATGGCCCCTCACATAGGTTTGGAATGGTTTCGAAGTCTTAGACATCTTATCTGCTATGATAGTGGAAATAGTTTCTATGTGTAAACATACCAAAACTTGGCCGACTATATTCCTATGGGACGGAAGGAAGGTGGATTCTTATTTCTAAAACTGTGCTAGTCTAGTCTCCCTTCTAGAAGTAAATACAATACAAGTTTACCCAAAGAAGTGTGACAAGGGCACATGCTGTCAGTCTTCCCCCGGAAGGCCCAAAAGTCTTGTAGTTGAGATGAGTGGTAGGTCAATCCCTAAGGATACGCAGTGATGCCCAGTAGGGTTGGACCCGGAGGCAAGTTCACCAGACATTATCGATGCCTCCAGATCCTTCAAAAACAACCTTTACTCTGACATGAGTCAGGTACCCCCAGGTCAAGACCTTACAAGGATTCGCTTTGTGTTGAGTGCATAGTGATATCTTTCAAGTCCTTAACTATATGGCTTTCCGCTTACGGTCTGTTCATTCTAGTTCAAAATCTTACTGTCATCATGACAAGTAATGGGTCATGTCCAGGGATATGCATAAACAGGATCCCTCATGTTCTGAAGCTTGTGGCGAAAGGGTTTCGACTGGGGTAATGTCCCTGCTGCCCTGCATACCTGTCTCAGCCCTGTGAAGTAATTTTAATACCCAAGGGTATTTGGTGAAGTTCGTCAAGAACTCCCCTATTTTGAAGTTCTCCTCCACTGAAAAAGTTTCTCAATCTCTGGGGGTCCAGCCCATCTCCCCGGTTGATGAGTTAAGGGGTCACGTAGTCATGGAATGAAATCTAAATTAGGATTTTGGGCAAATTAGCGCGAACAGGACGGCTGTTCCTTTTTTATTGCGGACTAATCGATTGCTTTATGTTAAATGTTAGTGGCGTATAGTATATTTTTAGCTTTAAGTCTACTGCATAGAGCAAGTCGCAGTATGTGTTTTAATGAAATTGATGCATTATCATCCTTGACGGTCAACCATGGTTTTGGCCCGTCAATTCCCATCCATTCTTGTGTGGGTCGAGTTTGTACCACTGCTATTTTACCATGAAATATCTGGGAGCAACAGTCCACCCTCCGAGGGTTTTTCATGGCAGAGGCCTAGAGAGAAAGACGTGGTGTTGAGGATGGGAGAATGGAGGATCCTTCCTCTGGACTCTGGCATGACACCCGACACATTTGAAATCTTGTAACAGACATTTGTTGGAGATTTGTAAAACAAATTTGTCTAATCCCATCTTTTTGTACTGGTTTTTGGTGTTTAATCTTCCTAATTACAAGATTTATGGAAAACAGAATTAAGTTGTAGAATAGATAGGATGTTCTACAATTCAATGTTAATACAGAACGAATCACAGACAAGTATAACTTCTACAATCTATTAAAGGTGCTTTTGGAAAACGTCCACACTGGAAAGTATGCTGATGATTTGATGCCTGCTTGTAAAAAGCACTGGGTTGTGCGACCCATGGAGTCGGTCTGTTTACTATATTTAGATGATAGGTTGCAGAATGGAGGGTTTGGAAGACCACGCTCAAATAGAGAACAGCCCTGCTTGCAAAGGAGCCAAGAATACTGCTAACAGAGCTTAAAGGCCATGATGATACTGTCTGTCACAACCAAAGCTTTGTATGTTGAATTGGTTTAAACAAATCATGTAACACCAGGCACACAGCCCGGAGCTTTAAAGTTTTGATATGAATTTTATCTGCTTCCTGAGAACGCAGACCACAGATGGAAAGGTTAGAAGAGAAGGTGTAGTTGCGCCCAAACAAAGCTGCTTGAGGATTTAAAGTTTGCAGCTGTTGGTTTCGAGCAAGACCAGTACATTATTGTACGACAATTCTTTACATCACAGTCGTTCGTTTTCTCAATTTAAGGTACAAAGCATGTAAGCAGCCTCCTTCCATATGTTTTATAGTCTTTACTGATCTTCAGAGTACCTCAGAGTTTCAACAGCTGGTCTGCATTGAATACTTCAAACAAAACGTTCATTCTGAGGCATGGGTGAACGCCGCTCCCTTCGGCGGCAAACTACCAGGCCCCGAAGGTCTCGCCTTTGGGAGCTTATAATTTTTTTTAGCAATGTAACAGTTGTTTTTGCACTAAGGAATTTTTTTGGGGATAATTAAACATTGTTTTGCTTTTATTGTATATGGAAATAAGTTTTCTAGCAGTTTGGCTTATCCCTGAGTTAATGTGTAAAGCGTTTGCGCAATACGTACACAGCAACACCATACTCTCCTTTAACTACATACTATATCTCAAGCTGAACTAAAACGAAATGTAAGGAATGTTTAAGAAAATGGCAAGCGGAGAAGTTAAGGAGAATGTAGCATTTTGTCAAGCTGTGAAGTGGAATCCTTTAGCAATGTATCGACACCTTGTTTGAAAAAGACTCCCAAGTGTAGCCGCCATCCAGTCTGGACTGGTGTGAAACGTCCGAACAGTTTCTACCTGTGGTTAAATGGGAGTCTGCTGAAGCTGAATAAAGACAATGGTTTCCTCCTCGTAAAGATCAGTATCAGCGTAAGGAGAGGCAAATGTGGCGTCACTGCAGTTGCACATATGGGTGAAGTTTTAAAAGCAATATAGGATGTTTGTAGCCGTCAAAAGCAGAGACCGAAACAGAGATGTTCAATAATGAAGTCAAAACAAAAACAGTTATTTGTACAACAAAAAGAGAAGCGGGGTTGTCTGGCGTTTAGTAAATGCTTAATCTAATAATAACCGGGAGAGAGGGAAATGCGAAAATGAGCTTCAATTAGATAAAGTATATTACTTGTGGACGAGGCTGGCTTTGGGGAAATAGCACACGAGTTCAAAATGCAAAAGGCCCGCGCTATATTTATTTTTTAACAACAAGCCGGAAATGTTTGTTTATTAATGCAAAAGTGTACAAATTGTGGACGAGGCTGGCTTTGGTGAGAGAACGCGTAAGTTGAAAATGCAAAAGGGCCGCGCTCTATTTATTTCACAATTATGCGGCGGAGAGGTTTGTTTGATGCCTAACAAGTGTATCAATTGCGGACAAGGCTGGCTTTGAGAGAAAGCACTTGAGTTCAAAATGCTAAAGGGCCGCGCTCTATTTATTTAATAATAACGCGCCTGAAATGTTTGTTTATTAATGCAAAAGTGTACAAATTGTGGACGAGGCTGGCTTTGGTGAGAGAGCACGTCAGTTGAAAATGCCAAAGGGCCACGCTCACACGCCACATGCGTGCTTGTAAAAGTAAAACAAAATCACACTGCTGGCACTGCAATGATGTGTTTGCTGGGGCCGCGCTCTATTTATTTAACAATTATGCGCCGTAGATGTTTGTTTAATGACTAAAAAGTGTATCAATTGTGGACGACGCTGGCTTGAAAAAGTGTATAAATCGTGTACGAGGCTGGCTTTGGTGAGAGAGCACGCAAGTTGAAAATGCAAAAGGGCCGTGCTCTATTTATTTCACAATTATGCGCCGGAGAGGTTTGTCTAATGCCTAAAAAGTGTATCAATTGTGGACAAGGCTGGCTTTGGGAGAGAGCACGTGAGTTCAAAATGCTAAAGGGCCGAGCTCTATTTATTTAATAACGCGCCCAAAATGTTGGTTTAATAATGCAAAAGTGTACAAATTGTGGACGAGGCTGGCTTTGGTGAGAGAGCACGTCAGTTGAAAATGCCAAAGGGCCGCGCTCACACGCCCCACGGGTGCTTGTAAAAGTAAAACAAAATCACACTGCTGGCACTGCAATGATGTGTTTGCTGGGGCCGCGCTCTATTTATTTAACAATTATGCGCAGTAGATGTTTGTTTAATGACTAAAAAGTGTATCAATTGTGGACGACGCTGGCTTTGAGAGAGAGCACGTGAGTTCAAAATGCTAAAGGGCCGCTAATAATAAAGCGACGGAGGTGTGTGTTTAATAATGAAAAAGTGTATAAATCGCAAAACAAGGAGGCACGTCTGGCGAGTGGAGTGCGATGTGCGCACGCTGTAAGGATGCCCGCGAGCGATGCGCTTAACGAGCCAGGACAAGAGAGGTAAGCCAGATGTCGCCTGTGCGCGTAACTGTGCGCGTAACTGCAAGCTTTAGGCCACAAGCAAAAGCGTGTGGTCAGCTTTTTGAAGCCCCCTTACTAAAAGTCTCGCCACAGCATCGCATGCACCGCCTCAGGCGAGACCTAAAAACCAAGCCCCGTCGCCTACAGAAACTACCAGGCCCCGGACGCCAACAGAAAACACCAGGCCCCGTCGCTAACAGAAAAAAACAGGCCTGGATGCCAACAGACACAAGCATTTGCAATGCAATAGGTCTCGCATTGTTAATTTACGTGTTTTGGAAACCCGCAAGAGGTGCATAAACATGCACTTTGTACTTTATATTCCTTGCTTACGAGAAGCAAGGCACGCAGTTACTGCGCCTTTTTTACTGCCAACCTTGCTTCTCATAAGCAAGGACTATAAGTACAAAAGTGCAGGTTTCCAAAACACCTACATAAAAGGCATTGTCATTTACAGTGCCTACAGCTCAAACTCTCGCAAATACGAGACCTATTGCATTGCAAATGCTTTTTTTTGTGTTCCTGACGCTTTGGCTGGATCTTGCACGCAGGACAAATTGCTTTAGTTTGGCTGGTTTAGAGCGAGAATCCAAAGTTGTGCCCTGTAAATGAAACAAACAGGGACTGTTCTCACACATTCAAAACATCTCAAGAGTCCGGAGAAGAGCGCCTCTGTTAAGTTTGTTTTGCATTCTGGTAATTGTGGTACTGAATTTAATGTTACACATGAAGGAACACAAGTCCTAAAATGAGAGGGAAAAAAGTAAACTAAACATACTATCGCAATTCACAAGGGACAACTTGTGATCTCTGCACATGATGATTTAATCATACATCAGAACCCAATATTTGGATGTATTTTGTCTATTTCCATTGCAGCCTTTACAAATTTGAATGAACTTCCATATTTTGCCTATTGATTTTTCCCTAACTAGCTGCCAAAGAGTAAGGCAGGGGCCGGCATCGGACACGCCACATGTATGGCAGTCGTGCCGGCCCCCCGTTGACGTCACAGGGAGGCGGGCAGGGCTGCGCACCTTTGTGACGCGGCGGCCTCGCCTCCCTCCCGGATTGGCTGGTCTGCACGTTACCCCGAAGTGATAGGAATTACTTCCGGGGCACACGTCGGCGAAATGCCGGCAAGCTGTCTAGAACCGGCTCCCGGCGCAAAGTTGGCATAAAAGCTGGGGAGCTGCACAAGAGCAGCCTCTTTGCTCACCGCCCCCACAGCACAGCTCAGCTTCCACGAAGCGGAGCTCCTCCGGCCTCGCTAGGAGGCCTAATCAATTTCTTAGTCGGGTCAGGGCCTCAGTCGGAGGCCCCAACAGTTCTTTTAGTGAAGCATCATCACCTCGCCAGCCAAACGTGAGGAGGGCGGCCGGAAGCCTTCTTTGTTTTATTGCGGTTACAGGTGAAGGCGGCGGATTTCCTGGGACGATGTCTGCACGACGGAGTCTTCCTGTGGAGGACGTTTTCGAGGGAGCTTAGTTCCGGGCTTGCAGAGTGGGTGAGGTCTGTGGAACTTGATTCGGAAAGTGTGCTGGAAGATGCAGGTGGGGTACACAGGCGATGCCAGTAGTAGATCATCGATAGCAACAGCTAGGGTAAAGGTATCTAGGTGGATGGTAATGGGCAACCCGAACTCATGAGGTGAGGTTACCATTCATTATTGCCAGGGGAGCAGTGTTGGTCTGCGTAAAGGGTTACGTTTGGGGAATCGGATCCACACAATAAGTTAGAACTGGTTTCAATTAACTCAGTGTTTTGGCCACCAATGATGTGGTCTTATATAGTTTGGCAATACTCTGTGCTACCGGTGATTAGTGCGGCTATCAGCGCAGGTTCTCTCTAGCTGACGAAAATGTTCGTTGCCATACAACTGGCAGGGGCATTGGGATCATCTCGAGGGTAGTGTCTGGACATAGATCTAGCCGAGATGTTCTTAACCCGGGGTTAACATCCAGAATTGTGGGCCTTCGGAATTAGGCCGCTTTCAAGTCTTTGCCTTTGGAGGTCTCAACTCTGTAGTACAGGTATTAGTGCAAAGGTAGTTTGATTTCCCATATTCCAGAAAAACTGGAGTACAATACTTCTCATATCTTATGCAAATACTATTGCAGCCTTGTGGGGTACCAGGGGCACCGATGAAACTTGGGGTTGCACTCAGCCAAACCGCAGTGCAGCGCTTCTCATGGACTTACGCAAATAACATTGAAGCCCTGTGGGGGTACCCGGTCTAGCTCAATCTGGAGTAATTGAACTATACAGAGCGGCCCATCTGGGGTGCAGGAAGGTGGTGTAGATGTATCCAGCTATTTGTATATTTACCAGGGCTGCACAAATTGTCCCGTTCGAACATTAAGGTCAGGTCTGGGGGGAAGGGGGGCCATCAGGCTAAGGGTCCTACTCTTGATTTTGGGTGCCAAGAAGGTGGCAATGATGTGCCTGGGTTTTGTGGAATCGGTCAACGACAGATAATATATGCGCGTAATCCGGTTGTTAGGTTTGCCTCTAACTCCTTTCTCTCTTTTGTATCCCCCGGTCGACGCAAGTGAAAAGGCGGAAGGATTGGAGATGCCAACTGGTTACATTTGTGTCATTTGTGCACGCAGAAGCAGTTTTCAATGGGTCCATGGGCAAGGACCACTCACACATGAGGCATTCCCAAGGTGTAAGGTGCAAGGAATTGTTTGTAAATACGAGGTGGATCTCTCTTGTTGCCACTCTCAGTGGACGCAGACGGGTTACAGAGGCCCGCCCATGCGCGTTGGGCATAAGCTAAGCACAGGGAAGAGGGGGAAGATAGGAGTATGGGGGTGCCCGAGGGAGATATCCCCAGCGGGCAGACAGGCCGTCTACACAAGCACTCCTGGTATGGTTGGTGTGCGGAGTCCGCACAAAAGAAGGAGCCCACCCATGTCCAAGGGGTACTGGACTGGGGGTTTCTGAGAGGGAATGTCTCAAATTTGTCATTCTCATTCTTGAATTATTAGCAATGGATCATCAGCAACAATGGAAGGGTGCGGAGGAGAGAAGTTCCGCTTCCAGTAGGCATCTGTGGGCCAAGCCCCCACAAATGCAGTGGCACAAACTTGACATGACAGCATTATTCCTAGGAGATAAAATGTAGGGCGCAAGGGATGCCGAGGGAGATAACCTAGGGCGAACTGGGCCCTTTGTGCAAGTCACTGCGGTAGGAAGGTGGGCTCACAGCATCCCATGATTGCAGTGGCAGAGGGCATGTTGATCTGAGCCTTGAACACTTCTATTAGAAACCTAATAAGAGGATGTATAATTTGTTTAGGTCCCCATAATTACATGCTTTCGCATGGATGCATTCGGGAGGGAAAGTTTTTCTCATAAAGAATGGCCTATTGATATATTGATAGTTGGTTATTCAGCCAGGAGGACAATAGGAGGGTGAGTCTGTGAGGGCTTTGAATCACTCTGTGAAAAAGATCAATAGCAAAATGGATAGGTTTTTCCGATCTCCACATTTACAGTTGATCGCTCATGGGTGCATCAGGGGGGAGCCGTTCTTCTTAAAAGATGGCGTCCACTTGTCCAAATTGGGTAATGAGCTCTTCATGGAGAACCTTCTTGCTTGGTTAGTTGGGGCAAGGGACAGGGCATGACCTTCGGTGGAGCGATAGGGGGAGGCCTGATAGTCGGGCAACTATGCAGGCCTGTGGCGTAAGGTCACTATTGGTGAGCTTAAATTTAAGGTCCTTAGCGGGCAGCCCCATTCTTTAATGGGGACGCCCAAAGGGGTGGGACAAGTGGTCTCTCATGGATCTCAAGGGGCAGTTACAGCCGGTTGGCTGGAAGCGTGCAGGGGGAGGGGAGTTACGCATTCCAGTAGGCCGGTTGGCCACCCCGCACGCGCTCAAGGGCGCAAGTAAACTGCGCATAACTGCAAGGGCCCCTTATGGAGATAATCTGCGGGGTGTAGGGGGTGCTTGGGGGAGGGGCAGCAGGGGAGGGGGATGGAAGTACCCTCCCGGTGAACGGGCCCCCTTGCTCATGGGCACTCCAGTTGGAGTGCGGGCATAGTTTGATCAGGGTCTGGGGCTAGTCATTGACCTTGCCGTAGGCTCAAATAGGGATACGCAGAAAGATTAATGTTATTTGTTGTTGAATGCTTAGTCTAGGATTGGAATGTCTATGTATTAGAAATATGTTAAGGATAGCAAATAAGACATATGTACCTATCAATGTCATGGACTGGAATTTCTGCGTATTGTGTACATAATGTATATATAAATGTTTTGAGTATTAAATTGTAATAAATACGGCCGGGGTTTAACGACTCCTAATCCAAAATCACTTGTGATAATGGAGTTGAACCCTTAAGGGCAGATGGGAGGCGGGCAAACTTTGGCACCGGGAAAGGGGCTGTTCACTTAGGGGTTTAAGTCATAGGAAGAGGGGGTCTAGACAGTACCGGGACATATGGCCATGCAGTGTAAATACTGTGAAAATTTAATCAACGCCGAGAGGGGCCATGCTGGCTGGCTCGAGGCGCTGCATTGAATTGCCAGGGGTTAATCACGGGACCCAATCCACTCCTGCTATTAACGCCACGACATGTTGCCGAAAATAAAAGCGAAATAAAAGTCACACGCAGCAGTGAGAGATTACTCTGCAGATGAGCAGCCTCATGGCTGGACTACCCTCCTGCCGGGAGAGGTTACACAGGCACTAGTAACTGAGACAATTAATAAAACTTCAAAAGAAAGGCCCTTCCGGGTAAATGAGATGGAATCCAGTAAACGGCCAACAATAGCGCGCCAAGACTGTGGCCACATTTTGTCTGCTTTCAACGGACAGAGTACAGAGCTTGTTTGTTTATGAAAAGTGTCACACTATTTTTATTTTTTGTGTGCTTTTTTTTAATTGTCGTTTGTTGGAGCGATTTTATCTAGTGTTCAAGTTGGAGAAAACCGGAGCTCCTATGCCAACTTCTACAGTTGGCCACATTCTCTGACTCAGTGGTAATCACTATCAGCCCCAATTCACCAACACAGCAGGAGTGTAATTACTTCAGCATATAGTTATTAATGATGAAGATACAAGTGGCACATTACGAATCTTATATTACATCGCATTGTAAAAACAGAGCATAACAGAACACAGCATAGTGTACATAATGCAGCAGAATATAGCATAAAGAAACACAGCATAATGCAGCATAGTGTAGTGTAAGACAGCATCGTGTAGCCGGATACTAGATTGCGTTGTATAAAATAACGTATCACAGTCAGTGGCGGCTGGTCCATTAGGGGCGTTGGGGCAGCGCCCCACAAAAGAATCGGGCAACAGCCAGTGAACAGGAATGTAAACAGACGAATTGACAGCTTACAATTCGTCTGTTTACATTTCCGGGCCCGCCTGTGCGCTTCATTGGTGAAGTGCGCTGTGCGCATGTCACGCACAGCGCACGCAGGCAGAGACGAGCAGCAGAGTTCAAAAGATGGTCTGCGCATGTGAGAGAGGAGCAAAGCCCCTCACTCACATTCACAAACCATTAGGTTTGCTGCGCATGCCCTGTGTAGAGCAGGAGTTTGAAGATAGGCTCCTGCTCGGGCGGAGATGCGTTTTGCGCAAAGTCGCCCCATGCCCTATCAAATACCAGGAGACTTTTGGCCGCCCGGCCGCCCAGTCTCCTAATTGGCAAAGGAAAAGAGCAGGGAGAAGTTACTTCCACCAAGTTGCAGAGCAGACGTGATGCGACGCGGGCCCGGAGAAGATGCCCGGTAAATTCTTTTATTGATCTAATAATTGGTTAATAATATCAAAATACGTGTCCAGTCGTGTTATTGTCCAAGGTCTGTTCAGACGTTTACACACCTCGAGGTCATGCATTCGTCTACTCGTCTCTCCTCCATGCTTGTGACTTCTCACAGAATCTCATGCCAGTAGCCGCTCTTGACCACTAAAACACACAAGATGCCGGTCTCTATTCTTGCAGGAAGGATCCGCCTGCCTCAACTGGACGAGTCGTGTGTTGTGTAGCGCCGAGAGGGTGCGCCTAATGCTCTTGGCAGTATCAATGCAGTAGGCACTTCCCAAGCTGCAATCAACTGCCGCATTATTTCAAAACGCCGCGTTTCTTTAAAACCGGGGTCTTGTTAAGCTGTTCTCAAAAAACGAAAACCTGACTGCACTTACAGAATATTCTTGCAAACGTCACTGTCTAACAATGTAACGTTCGGTTTAAACGCACATGCAGTGTGCCAAGGCACACTGCATGTGCGTTTAAACCGAACGTTACATTGTTAGACAGTGACGTTTGCAAGAATATTCTGTAAGTCCTTTTCAGCGCTTTCTAGTAAAGTATTGTGCATTTCTGTCATATGCGATGCATCCAAGTCATTTATACTCTGAAGCTACAGACCCTGCCACGCGTGATGCACCTCTGAGAAGCATACACACTGAGTGCCAGCACTGGGCCTAGCTTAAAAAACATAAAAATAGAAAAGTTTCTGACGCTAGGCCCTGCTGGTACACAGCATGTATATTGCTCAGAAGTGCGTGGCACTGGCAGGGTCTAGCTTCAGAAACATTTCTATCTACATGTTGTTATATGATGTCCCTTTATTAATGTAATAACTGCACTTTCACAATTGCTTTATTAACCTTCTTGCTTCTCAAATTTCCTTGAAAATGCACCATTTACCCACTCTTTTTTCAAAAAATTTCCGAACCCCCCTTAAGATGTTCAGGCTCGCTCGCTCGCCATGATGCACTCTGACAGAAAGTTTACGCCTCACCATTTTCAAAAGTCACCAGCTGCCACTGATCACAGTATAACATTACACAGCCTAGCACAACACAGTAAACCTTCACAAAACGTTGCGCATCACAGAATAGCATAAAGCACAATAGTGTTGAATTATACCACGTAGCACTGCCCCAGTTAGTTAGTGAAATGCAACACCAAACTTCCCTTCGTCCTTCTCCAACCCCTTGCCCTCTTCCTGCCGTGACCATTAGTCCCGGAAACTGCTGCATGTTGTAAAATGTAGCTGTAGCTCATCCCCGGGATGAAGCCTCTTTCACAACACAGGAACAACATGCAGGCATGTGTGACTAAAACCAAATTTGCGGGCGAGTCACCACGCGCGCCCCAGTTCACTTACAAGTCACCCAGAGATGCACCCACCCCCTCACCATTCCGCAGGGGGACGCTTTCCCCAGAACAACCCTACCTTCACACGTCGACTCCAAACATGAACAGAGTGCGCAAAACATGACGTCTACACTTCAAGAAGTGACAGGGAACAAACGTGCCCAGCAGACGTAAAACATGTGTGGCGCTGAGGCAGGGAAATGCATAAAGAACAAAAGTAGTCCCCAAACAAAGACGTAAACATGTAGAGCGTAATGATGTAGTAGTTGGTCGGTGCTGCATGGAGAAAACCGGAAACAAAGAGGAGGGACAAAGACGGCTGATTGTCTATTGGAAAGCAAGCATTTTTAAAGGACACTAACAGAGACCAATAACAGCAATCATCAAAGAATGGGTGGAGTTCAACTCCTAAAGCATACTACCAGGCCCAGTCGCCAACAGAAACTACCAGGCCCAGTCGCCAACAGAAACTACCAGGCCCAGTCGCCAACAGAAACTACCAGGCCCAGTCGCCAACAGTAACTACCAGGCCCAGTCGCCAACAGTAACTACCAGGCCCAGTCGCCAACAGTAACTACCAGGCCCAGTCGCCAACAGTAACTACCAGGCCCAGTCGCCAACAGTAACTACCAGGCCCAGTCGCCAACAGTAACTACCAGGCCCAGTCGCCAACAGTAACTACCAGGCCCAGTCGCCAACAGTAACTACCAGGCCCAGTCGCCAACAGTAACTACCAGGCCCAGTCGCCAACAGTAACTACCAGGCCCAGAGCCACCAGAAAACGTTTCAAGAGATGGAGTAGTTGTGCTCAGATAAGATAATGTCAGTATCTGTACTCTCACTGCAAGTACCGGAACACACAGGGTTCTCACTGGGGGCCATCAACAGAATACTATAACACTGAAAATTGCAAATTTTTGTTATATTATTGGTTTGCTCGTTATGGTCCGCGGTAAAGCGTAATTTGGATACACAATTTTTTACACTATCAAGAATTAAATGGCTGGAGAAATCATTACCCCCCTCATGGGTCCTCTCCGTCCCAGTCCTTACTATGTGAGGCAGTCCTGCCTCCACCGAGCCAATCAAAACGCCTGAATTCAAAAACTTACATAAACCCCTACCACCATGCCTTTTTTCTTCTGCTCCGACGGCGGTCAGAACACTGGTGCTCCCGGTTCCTGTCTCTGTTTCAGGTTTTCCTCCGGATTGGTTGCGGTGCCGTGAGTATTTTTTGTTTTCCAGGTTTGTTCATTGAAATCTCCTGTTTCATGTTTGAAATAGCTATTTCTATCGGCGCGGCCGCTCCGGTCGGCCACGCCCCTGTGCTGAGGTCAGGACCCTTACCGCGCATGTGCTAGGCTGGTGCGAGGAGCTCTCCTGGTGTCCTGGCCTCAGGTTGTTCCGGCGCTGGTGCTTACGAGCAGCATCCGGCCCCGCGGCCATGTTTGAAGTACATGGTTGTGGGTGGAAACTGCAGGGCTGCCCTTTTTGTGTATTCCAGGTCTCATGTTGCGAGACTTGCTGTTTAAGGGGCAGTATTTAATGGAGGTTGATGGGCACTTCCTTTTTTGTAGGTTGTGAGTTCCCATGAGGCTTAACCCTTTCAGCTCATCATAAGTGAGGGGGCTTCTTCTCCTGTGCCTGCGAAGGCGATTTTCAAGCAGCATAATGTCCTGGACCTGCAAGAGGACGATGTTTTGCAGATTTCTAGGGTTGATTTACAAGACTTGATAAATTCAGCTGTCCAGTCTGCGCTGCTGGAGCCGACAGCGAAACGGGCTAAGGATGAAGAGGAGGACATGGACAATTCCCCTAAGGGGAAGTACATCCAGGGCAATGTTTTTTTCTGATATGCTGGTCCATATTCAGGAGGTGCTTGGTTTTGACCCCAAGTCTCTGGCTGATGAGGGGTTTTACACACAGTATAGTTCCTCAGTGGTAGATGACCTTCCCTTCCATGATATCCTGAAGGATATCCTGACTAAAGAATGGCTTGAGGTGGATAAGCAGGGTATTCCTCGCTCTGGGGAAGCGGTATCGCCTGGCAGACTTTGACTCCCAGTTTCCTACAGTTTCGAAGGTCAATTCTCATTTGTCCTCTATGGCTTCCGCCTCCTCTATCCTTTGTCATCGGAAGAGGCATCCCTGCCAGATCCAGTGGAGCAAAAAGGTGGAGTCTGCTCTCAAACGTTCTTACACCGCTTCTCACTTTGGGGTGCATGCTAGCACTTATGCGGCCTTTGCCTCGCAGGTCCTGCTGAAGGATTTTGAGAAGTTGTTTAACTGTCTTCAGGATCAGGGGGACCCTACTCCTGTGTTGGCTCAAATGGAGGTCTAGCGCAATTCCTCTCGGATGTGACTTTTGATTCCTTGTGGGCCTTCTCCTCGGCTGCTGGGGCGGCGGTGGCTGGTAGGAGGTCTCTCTGTACAAAGCCTTGGCGTCTTGAGGCTACGCAGAAGACCTTGGTCCATAAGCTGCCTTTTGAGGGTCCTCATCTCTTTGGGGACGCTTTGAATGCGATGGTACAGCGCTCTGCGGAGGAAAAGAAGTTGTTGAAACCTTTTCAGCCTGCGCCTAAGAAAACGTATTTTTTCCAAAAGCAGGGTTTTCAGGGGGCTTTGTCTTCTCAGCCTTTTCGTGGTCGGGCCCATGGTCAGGGGCCACATTCCATTATAAGTCCCGGCCTCAGCAGCAGCAGCAGAATCCCTCTGGTGCTGGACAGAAGTGACTATGCCGTTGTGGGGGTTCGACTCCGTTTGTTTCAGGACTGTTGGTCAGCTCTGGTTTCCGACCAGTGGGTCTTGTCTGTCATTAGGTGGGGTTACCAGATTCACTTTCAGGGCCCTCCCCCTCTGGATTGTTTTCTGGTTACCCAGTTATCAAGAGATTCCGTACGGCGGTCTGCCATGTTGTCTGGCATCGCCATGTTGTTACAGAAGGGGGCGGTTGTTGCAGTTCCAGTGGAGGAAGTGAGCCTGGGGTCCTATTCCCATCTGTTTCTGGTGCCAAAGCCAGATGGTTCTTTCCGCCCAATACCGAATCTCCGTTCCCTGAACAAGTTGGTGCGGTTGTATCATTTTTGGATGGTCACGTTATAGTCCGTCATTCCCCTCATCCAGGAGGGCGATTTTTTGGCTTCTCTGAACTTGGAAGACGCCTATTTTCACGTTGCAGTCCATCCTGCCAGTCAGCGGTTCCTAAGGTTTGCGGTCCAAGGGAAGCATTTCCAGTTTCAGGTTCTGCCGTTCGGCCTCTCCACTGCTCCCAGGACTTTACCAAGGAATTGGCTCCTATTGTGGGGGGTTTGCAGCATCGGGGTTTCTCCGTGTTTCCCTATATTGATGATTGTTTGATTTCTGCTTCCTCCTTCTGGTGGTGGAGGCTACGTTGACCCTGTTCCAGGATCTGGGATTCAAATTGAATCTGGCGAAGTCTCATCTGGATCCTGTTCAGAGACCTCAGTTCATCGGGGGTCTGTTTCACACATCTCTGGGGGTGTTGTTTCTCCCTCCTGTTCGGATTCTTTCCCTGCAGACTCTGCCCCGGCTCGTGTTTGGTTGCGGGTCCAGGGATTGATGGCTGCCACCACTGCTGTGGTTCCTTGGGCTCGTCTCCATCTCAAGCCCTTGGTGGCTCATCTGTTGGCTCGGTGGGGCTCCTCCCGGGCGGATTACGAGACTTTGGTTCCTCTCTCTCCTGCTCTGGTTCGGGACTTGGACTGGTGGCTTTGCACTTCCCAATCTGGAGAAGGGGGTGCGGTTTTGTCTTCCACCTCCCCTTTTGTTGGCGACGGATGCCAGTCTTTGGGGTTGGGGGCCACGTTGGGGTCCTTGGAAGCCAGGGGTTAGTATTCTCGGGGGGATAGCGCCCGTTCCTCGAACTGGCATGAGTTGCAGCTGTCTGGGAGGCAGTGCAATTCTTTCAGGTTCATCTCCACGGGACAAATCTGTTGGTTCGTACCGACAAACAGGTGTCTCGTTGTTACTTGAACCGTCAGGGGGGACCAGGTGTGCGTCTCTGAACCTGCTGGCCTCCATGATTTGTGCTTGGGCAGAATCTCATCTGTTGGCCTGGAGGGCGGCGTACATTCTGGGTAAGTTAAATTTTCATGCGGACGCTCTGAGCCGCAATCTTCCGTCCTCTGTTCCAGTCCCTTTTTCTTCGGTTTGGGACTCCCTGACTCTATCTCTTTGCCTCTCCTCACAACGCTCTTCTTCCCCGGTTTAGTTTGGAGGTGATGTGTCCTCAGACTTGGGCGGTGGATGCTCTTTTGATTCCTTGGCCTTCGGGCCGTCTGTATGCCTTCCCTCCCATTCCCCTCCTCCCGAGGGTGCTGCAGAAGATTCGGGGGGAGAGAGTTTCGGTCCTACTGATTGCTCCTTTCTGGCCTCGCCGCCTTTGGTTTCCTCTCCTGTTGTGGCTGGCGGAGGGTCAGTTTGTCCAGCTTCCTTTGGTTCCGGCTCCTCTTCAGTTTCCGCTCCGGTCTCTGCCTTGTCTTCGTCGTTTGCAGCTGACAACTTGGCTCTTGAGCGGTTGACCTTGGAATCTTTGGGCTGTTCCTCTGTGGTGGCTCTTGACATCCAGTTGTCTCGTCTTCCTTCGACCCTTAAGTGCTATGGTCGTCATTGGGGCTCCTTTGTCTCTTGGTGTTCTTCCAATGGGGTGGATCCTGTGCTGGTGGGTCCTGCTTCTATTTTGGATTTTCTCAGGGATGGTTTTTTGGAGGGCCTTTCCCCTTCCACTTTGTCTGCTCAGTGTGCGGCGGTTCGTGCTTGTCGGGGTCCTGGGGCTTCCTTGGAGGCGGTTGCTCCTTTGGTGAGTCGGCTTCTTCTGAGCTTTCGGCTTCGTCGGCCGGTCTCTCCCGTGCTCGTGCCTTCTTGGGATTTGCCTACTGTTTTGCGGGGTCTGCAGTTGCCCCCTTTTGAGCCATTGATGGAGGCGGATTTGTTGTGGTTGTCCTCTAAGGTGGCTTTTTTGCTGGCCATCACCTCCGCTCATCAGTTGGATGAGTTGGGTGCCTTACTCATTTCATTTCCTTATTTGCAGTTCCTGCAGGATCGGATTGTTTTGCGGCTTGATCCGGCTTTTCTGCCTAAGGTTTCTTCCAGTTTTTATTTGCAGCAGGAGGTGATACTTCCTGATTTGCCTGCTGAGGGGGATTCCCCTGTTCCCCCTTCTTTGGATGTTCGCAGGGCTCTCCAGATTTACCTCCAACGATCACTGGAGTTTCGGGTCTCTCAAGCCCAGTTTGTCTCCTGTGGGGGTGTGGCTAAGGGGAAGAAGGTTTACACTTCTACGATCAGTCGGTGGGTGCATTTGGCGGTCTGCCAATCCTATATCCTATAAGTCTTTGGATTTACCTCCTCTGTCTCAGGTGCAGGGTCGTTCGATGCGTTCTGTGTCTGGGGCTGAAGCGGCGGGGGTCTCTATCCAGGAGATTTGTAGGGCGGCCACCTGGCAGTCCCATCACACATTTGTGCAACATTATCGGCTTGATGTTTTACATGCCTCTGCTGACAGTTTTTCTGTTGGCGTCTTGCAAGCTGCTGTTCGTTGATCACTTATTGATTAAAGTGTTGTACTTTTGCATGGATTCCTGGTGTCCTGCATTTTTTCTTGGTTCTCTGCTTGTGAGTTTCTCACGTAGTAAGGACTGGGACAGGGAGGACCCATGAGGGGTAATGTCTTGTTACTTACCGGTAATCTTCATTACCCCGATTAGGGTCCTCCACGTCCCAGTCCTGCTCCCTCCCGCTGTGTTTGTGTCGGAGTCTTGTTGATAACAG
Source organism: Triturus cristatus (assembly GCF_964204655.1). Lineage (NCBI taxonomy): Eukaryota > Metazoa > Chordata > Amphibia > Caudata > Salamandridae > Triturus > Triturus cristatus. Next base: position 651,326,077 of record NC_140594.1, read on the forward strand.
GCATGGCGGTAGGTAGGAGGGGCTTATGTAAGTTTTTGAATTCTGGCGTTTTGATTGGCTGGGTGGAAGCAGACTGCCTCACGTAGTAAGGACTGGGACAGGGAGGACCCTAATCGGGGTAATGAAGATTGAAGGTAAGTAACAAGACATTATTTTGAATCGTTTTCATTATTGTTTGCTCAGATCTACTATTATAAAGATCTCTGCTCATTAATGAATTCTTTAAAGTCAAATACGTCTATAAAATGGCTTGGCTCATTGACCAGCGCAGCCAGGGAGCCACAGTCACTGTTAGTGAATCAGAATAACAGGGCTTCAATGTTCTGTAGTATGCAGCAACCACTGACGAAGCGTTTCTATATACTGTTCTAGAACCTCAAACTGGTGTTATGTTTGCTGGTTACAAACACCAGACTAGAGTTTGGACCGAAAATATTTACAGATACTGGTAAGGGTCTTAGCCAATGACACCATCTTGAATCTCTGTTTCCAGCTACTTATTAAAAGGTCTGAAGTGTACAACTGGACCCAGTTTAGGATTCCATGGTTTCATCAGGAACAGCAGAAGTCTAACTGCAGTCCTTATCACTTCTACTTTCTTGGAAGTAGGAACACCTTCTCCTTCTACAACAATAAGAAGGTGTTATATAGAATCCAGGGTGAAAAGGTAAGGGAAAACTGGGTGGGAAGTAAGGAGGTGAATGTGTGTGGTTGAGTGTGTCCTTTTGTGTTTGTGTGGGTGATGGGAAGTGATAATGTCATGAGTTTTTGGAGCATCTCATGCGTGAGGCAGGGCAAGAATGCTTACTGAGCATGGACAAGTGTCCAACAGTATCCTACTGGCTCAGCACCCCTTTGATTCTTTTTGATTTCACAAGAAAACAAGGTGATATCTTATAGTATATGGGTACTGAAGAGATGTTTGTTGGTTTACTTTTACTAATGGACACACGTAAACGTCCACTTCAGTTGATCGTTTTGATTTTTTTCTGGTGCATTGTTTATATTATTCTTTAAGTTAAACAAAAGGTAATTTGATAACGCACAACCTTCCAAATAGATTACTTTAAACTCTTTCACACTGATCTTGATGCCACTGCTCTAAGCTGTTGAAAGACTGGTTTCTGCCAAGCAAAATGTATTAACTACTTTTCCCTTCTCTCAAAACTCAACGGTTTTAGAACTCAGGGATGGGTGCAGTTAGGGGTTGAGAGATGGTTTAAAGGGGCCACTGATTGGTGTAGAATAGAGGTGGTAAAGGAATTTTAGAAGTGGTGAGAGGTTTTTTAGAGTTCAGATATGACGTGTATCGAGGTGGTGATGGTTTTTAGGTGCCAGGGAAGGAAGGGTGGTGAGGGGGGGGGTTTATTATTTAAGTGTGGGTGGAGTTTAGGGTTAGTAATAAGTTTTTGCGGTAAGGGATTGGTGGAGCTTATGGTGGTGAGGGATCTTTTAGGGTTCTAGGATGAGTTTTGGGGTAGAGTGTAACCAGTAAGGGATCAGGGATGTGATTTAAAAGCACCCATAGTAGTTTTTTCGATTCTGCATATCTAAAATAATGTCTCTCTGGAAAAACCTCAAAGAAAAAACATACAATAAAGTTATATACAACTTCTGTTGCAAGGTACAGGGGAGTTGCCCCCTCCGTTAGGCCTTGCAGTGGAGGACCATGGCTTTTAGGCCTAGGGGAATGGAACCAATGGTTTATAAAGTAAGCAATGGTCCCTGGTGCAAGCAAGGTAAATTGTTCCTTCCTTCCCGTCACAAACTAGAAAGAAAACTACATCTATAATGTGGGTTCATTGAGCCCGTAACAACACAAGGCCATGATGCCATTGCACTTGCAGTACAGAAGGACCTCCTCCCTGGGCGTCACAGCTCTGGATTATGGCAACAAGGAGCATGAGAGAGGGAACCTGTGGCACAGTAATGGTGCCTGTTGTAAGCAAATTATGCTGGACAAAAAAGCACAACCATAATTTGGTTGCACTGGGTTCCTACCATCCTTGAGCTGCGGTGCCTCTGCACCTCGCTTCAATATTGATAGCTAAACCTCTGAGTGAGGCTCAATCCAACAGGTCTTGCAGCCATGGTTCAAAGCTGCAAAACCCCTGGGCAGAAGCCGCATTCCCCGAGCGCCCAACCATGGCTACGATGACAATGGAAGAAATGCAAGTAGCACAGCAACGGTGCATTAAGCCCTGGGGCAATGCCATCACCCCTTTCCACTGGCTGCACAGTAAAATACATCCATAATTCAGGTATATTCGGCACCTAATATTTTGTGGGACTGGGGCAACTGCACCTGCTGCATTACTGATGGCTATGCCACTGAGGTGGACTCAATGTACATAGTTGTTGACAGCACTGTGAGTCAATTGAGCTCAGTAGAGAAGGCCACCTCCCCTAGGTCTCACAAGATGGTCTAGCGCTGCAAGGTCCAAGGGAGGGTAGACCAATGTAGAAGAGTCCTATTCAATGGGCCTTGCAGAAGTGGTTCAGCGCTGCAAGTTCAGGGGAGGATGTACCCATTCCAGGACCTCATCACCATGATCTAGAGTGGCGAGCCCCCGGAGAGGGGTCACTTTCCCCTGGGCCTCACATCTATGGTATAGCAGTGCGGGGCCCACAGAAGGAGGCCCAACTCCCCTGTGTCCTCCCCACTCACCATGATCTAGCATTGTGAGTTCCAGTGGAGTGTGGTCCCATCCCCATGGCCTCACAGCCATGGTGCCAGTGCTGCAAGGCCCTCGGAAGAGTGCCTCGGAGCCATGTTCTAGGGCTGCAAGGACTGGAGAGAAAGGTCCTCTTCCCTGTGCTTTGTAGATATGAATCAGCACTGTGTCTAGCTCTAAGAGTCCCAGGTAGGATGGCCAACTTTCCATCATCACTTCACAGGGCACTCTGTGTGTGTGTGTGGAGACAATACGTGTGAAGAAACAGAGTGCATGCAGAGATACTAATGTATGTTTTTGGGGACCAGGCGCGCTATGAGTCGCATAGCGCATATTGAGGTTTAATTCTAAAGCAGGCCATCATAAAACATAGCTCTGCTGAAGACTGACTTTATTGAGTGTGATTACTATTCCTACTATATTTGATTTCTAATCCCTTTACCACCTCCTGGAGTAAGCCTTGACTATTGCAAATTTCAAGAGGCAGATTTACAAAATGAACAACTCTGGTATCCAAATGGAATGAAATAGTCTTAAGTGCCGAAGCATCAATGGTAAATACTAATATCTACCAAGCATACTGCCCAGTAACCAATTATTGCTTCAGGACCTGGTCCAGTGGAACGTGTGAATATACCATGTGTCTGGGTACGTTTTCCCTCCCCCAGGTAATATCAAGTATATATTTGTAACCACATGCTTATTGGCATCTTTTTAAATGTATATAAATACTCCCAGTCTCACCAAAAAGGAAGCAGATGAATCTGATTGATTGCACAACAGCACACGGCAAGGCCAACTGGGAGGCCAATATTAAAAGCAGTGTCTCCTGCATTCACATTTACAACTAATTCACTAGACCACAACTGGGGTGACGGTGATTCTGATAGCAAGGTTAAGGGCTGTCCTTCCTAGGGAAATGGCACTGTGTTGTGGGCCCTCCCCAGCATTTGAGCACAGTGTTTATTTGCAATATATTTAGGTGAAGTGGGAAAGCTGTGATTGGATGTCTGATATCCCAGTTTCATTCCAAAATACAATACAGTGGTAAATGGATAGTCTTTACTGTAATTGGCAGTATGTTGCAGTCTTGGGTCTACTAATTTAATACTGTTTGACCCAGGGCAAATAAAAGCTTCATGTGCCTCCCTCGACTGATCTTACGATTTGTCAGCACTTTAAAACAAGCTTAATGGAAGAAACAGACACCAAGGGCATACTCCTATGACAATCCTCCAGGATGACCATCATATACACATTCCATACTGTTTGCATCTCAATAGTTGTTCGTGTTCCTGAAGCTGTTTTGTCCAGGATCCCTCCGTGCGGCAGCTCCTCCCTCCAAACCACATACAAGCACCTCTTTATAGCTCATAAAGAACTTAAAGAGTGAGAGCTGCTAGTCTTTCTTTACTTTATTTCGGCCAATGACAATAAAATAAATACAATTAAAATAATTGTAAAGAGAAGCTCAATACACCTAGAAAATATACAAATACTGGGCAAAAAATATGCATAAAAGTATCCACTGCTGGCATAAAAACACAAAGCAGACGTACAAACACTTCCCCTCACACTAAAACCTATTATGGTCCGTTGTGCCTAAAAGTAAGTTTAATACATGTCATGCCGTAATAAGAATGTTGGACCACAATAATATACTTTAAAAAGTGGGTACCCTGATTAAAAAACACAAAAAACATTTCTAGATGTGTGCATACTACATTTAACACATAGGGAATAGGGATCTATCCTTGGTGGAACCAGATGTGGGTTTGGATACAGGAGTACAACTAGGAGACAACCTAGCTGGGTAAAGTGCAAGTGCTTCAGCTTACATTGTAATTTAAAACAAACTCTAAAATCGGTAAGACCATGATACATACGGAGGGAGATCTACATTAGACAGAGAGCGAAGAAAGGGTAAAATAGCCAATTATTTGTCGAATTAGCCATATGATCTGCAAAAAATTAGAAATGGAGAAAACAATACCTGGGGACGTGTCTGCTCTACATATCCTAGTCGCTACCCTGTATTGGACGACACCTAAAAGGCAGCACAAAGGAGCAATACAGTGCTTACGCTGCTTATAATACTTTGGGCAGAAAAAGAGGAGGTGATCATGAATTTCTTCAGCACTTCTGCAGACAGGACAAATTTTGTTTCCTCCTTGTTGACTATTCCATTTAGCAGTAAAGGAAGCAAGCAGTAATGAGTGCTTGAAATGGAAAAATAGAAGTGCACATATTCTGACCCAGAGTACCTGCTTGTTTCTGAGAATTGCTGGTACTCTCCAATTAAACCTATTACGTCACTCTTGAAAAGTGCCATTACTCTCCTTATCAAAATAAAAAAGTGCCGGTACCAGCCCATTTAAAGCACTGGCGGTAATGAAACTAACCTGATCCTTATATAAAGGGTTTTTGTGTATTTGGGATCAGTAACATTCATGTACTTTTCAAAATAAGAGGTGGGCTTGAATCCTATGTCCTATAAGTTGCTAGTCCTTTAAGAGGGTTAATACTGCCAGGGAACTAAAAATCAAAACAAAATACCCAACAATGGTTGTCTCACAGTGCCTCTGTGCAATCCGCTGGACAGGAGGCCTGTGACTGCACAATGTGCAATACACCATGGCTGCAAGGCCCAGGTGAGGGTAGACCCTCCACTGGGCCCAACTGAAACTAGAAACATCTCGCTCTCAACTGGATGGTCATGGGGCATAAGAGGACGGTGTGCTGTGGCCTGACTGTGGTACACTGGTGCGGGAACCCATGTTGGTAAGCTGTTTGCAGGGCCATAGGCAACTGCTCACTCTGTTCATGCCTAGAGCTGGCCCAGGGCAATAGCCAGTACAATGCAAAAAATTGCTGGAACCAAACAAAGAAAGGCTTCTTTTTCAATGACCTCAGACTTCTTTCTCAGGCGCCTGATATGTGAGAAAGCTTCGACCCTAACTCAATATCTTTACTGAATAAGTGGATCGCATAATAAAATAGAAGCATGGATTCAAATTAAGTTTCCTCCTCTGACAAACAGATTATCGGGGTCTGAACAAATGTCTAAGGAATACAACACTATGTCCAAACACGTTTCCCAAGACATGTTCTCTTGGTAGTGAAAGAGCATGCATCTGAGGAACGTTGTTTTTAGGTCTCGCGCCTAGCGTTGCAGTGCGCAGCACTGCTCGCGCAGCGAGAGACCTCTTGTAGGGGGTTCCAAAACGGACCTAGGAATCGCACACGCTCGTGCGTGTGCATTTCCTTTTGGCCCACGCTATTGGCCTTTGCGTGCGTCTTTTTTTATAAAAGACAGCACGCAATTGGCCAAAGGCGGGCGCATTGCTCCGCCCATGGGCTATTGGTGTCTATTACGCTCATCGCTGCCATGTGGTTTCAATTATTGTGCCCAGACACGGGCGCGATAATTGAAACCACATGGCTCTCTGTGGTGCGCGCGCGCGCGCCCCACTCGCGGGCTCACCGCCTGCTCCCCCTCTCGCAATTAACTTTCGCGGCCATGGGCCGCGCTTGTTGAGATTCCTGCTATTAAAAATGTTGCATTATTGGCATAAATACTTTCAAGGGTACATCAAATTGTAATCTTTCATACGCCATCCATCAAACCAGGCTGGAGATTTTGACAAACATTAAACACAGTAAGGAGGCGATTATGTATGCATGATTTAATCTGCAAATAATTAATATGCAAATGTATTCATATGTAAGTTACTAAATTAAAAATCCAAAGAAGCCCTTATGGTGATCCTAGAAATTTTGCACAAACAGAACATTTAAAATGTAGGAAAAATTTAGTTTTTTTGCATTGCTTCCTCATTTCTTACAGTATTTTAATAACCCGTTGAGCAGAGGAGTATCAAATATATGAGTTTAACAATTTAGGCTGGAGTGGGCATGCTGATTGAAATCCGAGCGCACAATAACAATTACACTCGTACAGCTTGGCTTTAAATTTTGACGATAATACTAAATGGCTAAAGACCACTTGGCCCACTGTGGCCTTCTGACGTGGACAACGACACTCGAACTCTCGAGACGTGAACAAAGTCCGTTTTCCATTTGGACTGGCAATATTATAAACCCAAAACATGTCTGCATCCCGAACGGAACCGCTGCCAACGACAGAGACGCTAAAGCAGCCAGCAAACGAAACAAAGAGGTGGCTTTCGTAAACCGTGCAAGTGCGGACAGGGAGCACCATGTTTGCCGAGCTTTGATGTCGAGCATCATTTTGTAGGGAGACGGTTGGGGCGGTGCAGGGGGTGTTGTTGAACATATAGTGGTTACATCCTTATTTTAATGCCTGTTTGGATACAAAAAGTCGGGTTTTCCTTCGCCACTGGTGAATGCGAGCCTGGTTTCATGCCATGCAATGCACAGACACAAAAGGTACAGCCTGGAATTCATTCGCTACTGTGTTTTTTTCAATCGCTCATTCATTCAGGCTTTGCGGGTTTGTTGTTTCAGTGCGTGTCGCTCTTGCTACAATCAAAAGCGGTATTATTTTGCAGTCCTTCGCCCAGGGCTCACGGTGGTGTCGATGCCTGCCAAGCGGCCCAGTCTAAACAAAAACAGCACTGGGGAATTTCAAGGGAAGGTTTGGGAGCAGTTCCCGGGATCTCACCCCGACCCGCCCACGTCTGAAATGTTAAAAATGCAGCTCTTTAAAGTACGCGTGACAACGCGCGGACCCACCCGGACAGTCGGATGTGATTGTCCGTTCCTCGCTGGATTCCACGTCAGGGCACACGGAGCAAAGAGTGGGCACTTCATTTCCTGCGCAATGGCCGAAATCCCCCCTCAAGCACAAGTCTGCAGACTGCTCAACTTCTCCTTCGGAAATCTAATTAAAGTGAGATTCCTTTTATAAGGCATTTTCATTTAAATTTTACAAGCTGAAAATGAAAACCACGTATATTTATTTTTGCAGCTTCAGCAACAAAAAAGTGCTAATGTTTCTGGAAATTAAATAGCACAGTGATTCTAGTTTTGAAAACTTGGAAATCGCTCAGAATTCTGTGGGATGAGTTACATGGGATTGTGCACCTGCACATCATCACGTTAGTGGCCAGCGGTCAGCTCGCTGAGCGCACCACTGGCCATCTCAAACTAGGTGCTGCTCTTTTACTTTGCCACCAATTTAAAATTCGGCATTTGCAGGGGATGGGTAGTTTCGGGGACCATACAGAGGCCAAGGCGAGATAAAGCACTAATAACGACTTGCTGTTTATAGCGCTTCCTATCAAAGGCTACCTGTTTTGAAGCGCTATTCTTTCTCTTAGTTACCACTGCCCAACTCGATGCTTCTCAACAAAAAGACCGCGGGTGGATCAAATAGCCATTCAGACATGCATCCTTTCCTAAACTGGCCTGTGGGTTATGCATTGCTAGTGTGATTGGAGTAAAATACACCTTATGCTTTTTATGTCAATGCACAGCCGCGCTGCTGAGCTATGGAGCCTGGCTCCTTGCTCACTTGTTCTCTCTCCACTCACAGGAAGCACATGTACGAAACAATCTGTTTCCTACTGTGAGCGCTTCCCTGCACGTTTCGAGAGGTTGCAACACAATGCACCCCCAGTGACCAATGCGGTGGTCATAAATATCCCAAAATGGCATTAAGCAGATATGAAAGACATTGCCACTTGCAGAAAGCCAGAGTTCTATAAGACAAGCATTTGCAATGCAATAGGTCTTGCATTTACGCGAGATTGAGCTATTGACATTGCAAATAATAATGCTTTGTATTTTTGTTTTTCTTTTAAAAACATAAATAAAAGGCATTGTTACTTACAATGCCAATAGCTGAAACTCTCGTAACTGCGAGACCTATTGCATTGCAAATGCTTGTTGAACAAGTCAGAGCTGTTGTCATGCTTGGCATTTCTGAAAGACTGGATTGGGCGTAGCAATGGGGGGTCTGCCCCAGACGGCACGAGTTTTGAGGGCGGCGTTAACACCCCCCCTTTACGGCCACAGTGGCTGAGAAAAGCAGAGAGACCGCCACAGGCGGCAGAGTGGCTAACTAAGCCACTGACTGGATTTGAGTGTCCACGTTACCAATGGTTACATGATCGCTGCATGTTACTCTGGCTGCCAAGTAAACCATCTGAGAAGCCACCAGAAGAGTTCCAATCTTGTACATGACGGCTAAACCATTAGTTGCAGGCCAGATCACTCCATGTAAGTAGATGTCGCAATAGAAAAAAGGGGTGCAATAAGCAGTGGAAGCTGTGATTCACACTGGGCAGGCCACCCAGTTAAGCATCCATCACAGGACTGAGCATGCCAAAAAAAGATGGGGCAATACTGGGGTGAATGTAAACAAAAAGAGAGCGAGGAAAACAAGGTAACTTGTCCTTTTCCCCAATGAATTTTCAGAAACAAGATGGACAAGTACTTAGGGAAGGTAACTTGTAGCAAAGGTTTTTCGCCGTCACCTGTTGAAGGAGAATAAACAACTATTGTAAGAAACCCCTCACCCACCTACCTGGTAGGTGGCATGCTTCATCATCGGGGCCCAACTGGATTGCCTAGTGCAACCCAGCTGTGCTACAACGCCTGATTTACAGCGGAGCAGGTTGTTAAGTGAAAGGAAAGTGACTTAATATGTGACGTGCAACTATGTGTTAAAAATGTCTCTGAGAATGCCCTTTGACAACAATTATTTATTACAAGGGTCCCAGGACATGAGTAAAAATATAATTGGGATCTCTACTAAGGTTTGTTATTTGCCTTGGTATCCCTTATAAATGAGGTCTACTAGTTTCAGCCTTCAGATGGTTCTTGAGGCTTTCTTCAGGACCAAAAAATTAGTGAGTGGCCTAAAAATTAGGAGAGGCCACATGTGATGTGAAATATCAGCACACACCCTAAAGTGTGCTGTGAGTGTAGTGGTTAGCGATCATTACTCACCAAAACCTTTGTTGGGAGTACCTGAAAATAAAAGGTTGATCAATACAGATATATAGTTGTTTATTCGTGAATCTATTTCATTTGAATGCATGCTTCTGTATAATATAGCAGGTGGTGACATGCATGTGAAGTAGTAGGCAGGCATGTCCACTAGAGAAAACTTGCGTGGCTACAATGTGCCCCAGTGTAGTGGGTATACGCAAGGAATCGTGTAACATGTACAGGTAAGTGAAAAAAAGATTTGCGTAGCAAAATGGGGCACTTGGTGCTCATAAACGGTATCATCACTATCAATTGTGCACGTGTTTTTATGCACTTTAGCTCTAAATGTAAGGCATTTCTGCTTCATTGTGACGTATCGTGTCATTCACACAGACTAGAGCACATATTTGAGACATGCTAGTTGACGTTTATGTGACATAGATTATATTGTGGCGCGTCATATCATGCTATGATAATCACGTGAACACCGACAAGACACCAACAACACTTAAGACTGACAACATGGAAGACACAAAAATTGGGCTCACTGAGAAAATGAGGTCGTTATGCCTCTGGTATCCGATCGGTAGATAACGTCCTCTCTGATCCCTGTCAGAAAATGGAAGTAAAGTGGATCGGCAAATGATGTGAATTCATCTCGTTAATGCAACCAATCGAGCTAACCGACCAGGCCAGGAAAAACAACTAGCTCAGCGCACTGAAAGCACACCAATCCGTTTATAAAAATACAATCTTGCGTCCCTGGGTGGGCATGAACCACCAACCTTTCCTTTAAAAGCCGAAAGCGCTAACCGATTACGCCACAGAGACCGATGCCACAAGCATTGGCCAATACGGGGGTTGCACCCGCTACCTTCTTGCCACTAGCACCACGCTACAACCAACCGAGCTAATCGACCAGGCCAGGAAAAACCAAATAGCAGTAACATAGTCGAGGAACTGGGACACCAAAATCAACCTTCCACAAACGGCAAGATCAGATGTCCCCCATACGCCAGAGGGTACACTTACAATGTGCTGCCAATGCCCATTCGTGCAGGCCCGGCATATACCCCAAACGATCTCACAATTCTGAAATTGAGAAGGAATAACCTGGGATATTGTCTAACAACTCGCACATATGCCCAGATTGACCAAAACGTTGACCAGAAATCGATGGAACAACGTTAGAAAGGGGGAAAGGCCTCACCCGTGGAACAAGCATTCTGAACAGCAGACCCCCACACTATGAGCGTGGTCGACAGCAACCAGCCAGCTACATCCCACAGACACTGCATGCATTCCTGCCACCTTTGACATTTCATTATAAATTAAACTTGCTTCCATTGCACACATGTTGTGTTCTAGAGATGTTTCCAATGCATTTCTCACTAATGAGTACTTCATCAGGGGCTTTTACAGCGAACTCTTAAAAACAGTGAATATTTTGTGAGAAGCCCTGGCTATCCATTCACAAACTTCACCTCGTGCATTTCAGAACTGGGGTGGAGTTATTGTTGGATGAAAAACGAAAAATGCAAATTCCCCTGAGTGTTACCCTAAATCCACGCGATAGGGGTTTTTCCCAAGTGGGCGTCGGCCTCGCGCGCGAGGCAGCAAGGGGGGGAAGGCTCCGACGGGCGGCCACTAGAATGCTGCCCTGCTGATGTCCCACTGCGTGGGACGCGGGCAGCGGCATTTCTGATGCATTTGCATTCCAACAAGTACAAGGTGAACAAATATTGCACGAGCATATCAATTTCTAATTGAAACAAGCTAAGAACAGCCATTTCGGACAAGTAGTGTTGAGCATTTTTCAGATATAAGTTCCCATGCAGTCTTCTAGATGGACCAAATGCGGATCGCTCATAGCAGAGTCATTATGGATGAACTTTGAAGAATAAACTTGTTATGTAAGCATTCCTTTGGGAACGGGGCGTGGTTTGGACGCCGATCGGGATGGCGGCGTGAGCCTGCAGCTCCGTGCCTAATCCCCGATATTTATCCTGAACTCCGGCCAACACGCGCCGCAGCTGGCGCGAACCTGATGCGTTGAGCACCGGGACGGCGGTGGACGCCGCGCACGAGACGGCGGGGGCCCAGGCGAGGTGCTAGAGCCGGGACACGGAGCGGGACGAACGGCGTATGCTGCACAAGATGGCGGCGGCCCCAGACGGAGGAGAATAAACAACCCCAGACGGAGGCTGGTGACCGCGGAGCAGCCGGCCGATGGTGTAGCGGAGCGGGGCTGATCGCCTATTGCCCGGGGCTCCGGGACCACGGTGTTGGGGCGCGGCGCTCTCCGCCGTAGCGGTGACGACGGATCCCGCCGGCCCCTCCCCCCCTCGGGGCACCCGACACAGACTACGGAGGGGACAGCGGAGCCGGCGCTGGACACCGGAGCAAGGCGCCTGCCCGCGGGCGAATGCGGCAGCTGGGCTGCGGAGGGGGCGAGAGCGAGAGCTGCGGAGGAGCCGGCGGCGGAGCCGGACGACTCGCGCCCGTTGGTGGTGATGGATGGTGAGGGCGGCCTGACGAGATAGCAGCGCTGGGCTGCGGGAGAGCTGCGGAGCGGAGGGCCTGAGGACCGCGTGGAGGCGCCCCCCCCCCGGAGGTGAGGTTGACCCATTGTGGTGAACTGAGCGGGAGCGACCCCGGCGCTGGAGCAGGAAGGTGGTGAGCCCGCGCTGTGTGCGCTGTCGTTGGGTGAAGCCGCGGAGGACCCGTGCGCTGGTGGCGGGTGGCCTTGGCGCGAGGACGACCTGCTGGATACGAGCGGGGGGGCCCTGAGCTGCTGGGCTGCCGGGCCCTGGGGGAGCGGACCGCCCCGAGGAGCACACTGAGAACGGGGAGCGGGTGCCGGGCCCTGGCTCTTCGCTCCCGGAGTGGACGGACGGCGAACTAGACCTGCCTGCTGGTGGGGCCCTGAACTAGAGCTGGTGCAGGGCGGGATGGCCACGAAGGGTGTCGCGCCGCATGTGCCCCCTAGGCACGACCGGGCGGCGGAATCGGCCGCAGATGGAGGACCCCAAGATGACCCGGGGGACACAGCGCAGGAACGGCGCCTAAACAAACGGCTGGATGGGATCCTGGAGGCCATCACGGCGACCAAGGAGGCCTTGCATCAGGACATAGTGCAGGTTGCTACTGGGCTGGGACTCTTACGGGCCGATCATGCCAAACTGGCGGACAGAGTCAAAGACAACGAGGTGGCGATCCGGGATCTCAAGCCGGCGGCGGCGACCGCAGAACGCAAAATCGCCGAGATCCTGGGCCGTTTGGCGACACTGGAGAGGCGAGCGGAAGACGCCGAAGGTCGCAATCGGAGAAATAACGTGAGGGTGGTGGGCCTGCCGGAAAAAGTTGAAGGGGATGACGCCGTGGCATATATGGAGGACTGGTTCAGGAAGACCGTGGCCCCGGAGGGCCTCTCCCCCTTCTTCTCCCTGGAGCGGGCGCATAGGGTCCCGGCTCGCCCGCCGGCGCAGGGCCGCCCTCCCAAACCCATGTTGGTTAGGCTTCTGCATTATAGGGACAGGGACCTGTTGATCCAGAAGGCGCGTGCAAATGGCCCCTTCCAGGTGGCCAACAGCTCGGTCACGGTGTTCCCAGATTACACGCAGGAGGTACAGAAGAACAGGGCTTCCTTTCTGGCCGTAAAAAAGGAACTACGGATCGAGGGCCTACAGTACTCCCTGCTGTTCCCAGCGAAACTGCGGGTAATCCTGAGCGGGACGACCCACTTCTTTCAGACCCCTGAGGAAGCGTGGACATGGCTGGAGTCGTATCGGGCGGGCACGGCCCGGGGAAGGACGGAGGAAAAAGGGAGGCAGAAACCGGTCCAAGTGCGGAAATCTCAACGTATCCGCAAGCGCAACAAACTTCAGAGAGCGGAGCGGGATGGACAGATGGCGGATGACAGGCGGAGGGCGCTGGCAGCGACGGCAATCATAACGGGCTCTCAAGAGGAGCAGACTTCAGTGGGCTCGGATTCTGGCGAGGAGGCCGGGCAGTCCGGCGGAGAGATGTCGGAGGTTGACGGCTCTGGGGGGCCGGTGGTCACCCCACAGACGGCGGATGGACTATTTGACGGGTGATGCGGAGGGTGGGGCCACATTTGTGACTCTGGGCTCTGACTGGGGGTCCCGGTGCTCGACGGACATGCAGGTATGGTGTTGAGACATTCGGGGGATGCTGGGTGCGGGGCGGGGGGCTTGGCCTGCCCTAGGTCGGTTCTGACCACCCTCGAGCGGCCCTTAAGGCTTTCTGTGGAGACGACCACAGATTAGGGACGGTTTGGTGGGTTGCAGGTTTGGATGGGGGCTGATAAGTGTGTTATTAGGTCCTGTTCTGGGGAGTGGGTGGGGGGGAAGTTGTGGGGTTGTTTTGGTTGCGGGGTTCTGTTGCGCTGCTGTAGGTGGGCCTGGGATGTTGGGGTGCTGGGGGGGTACGGGTTGCAATGGGGACATTACCTAATTTGAAATGCCTCACGTGGAATGTTCGTGGCCTCCGCACTATGTCAAGACGACACAAGGTCCATGCCCATCTGGTGAGGCGAGGCATACAAATCGCACTCCTGCAGGAAACTCACTTAACTCAACAGGAACTCACTGCGCTGCAGAGGAGATGGCGTGGCCAGGTGTTTGGGACTACATGCTCAGCGTTTGCCAGGGGAGTGTTGATATGGGTGCGGGCAGGAATCCCATTTCAGGCCACGACTCAGTTGGTGGACCCGGGGGGTAGATTTGTGGTGGTGGAGGGGAGGCTATATGGTCAGGATGTGGCCTTATGCAGTATATATGCCCCCAACACGGATCAGGCCCGCTTTTTTGTTAGCCTGACGGGTTCCTTGGCGCACTTTTTGGCGGGTCCCATATTGATAGGAGGGGACTTCAACTCGATCACTGATGTGGCACTGGACCGGTCGCATCCGCCATTGGCTGACTCGCCGGTGCGCCGATTAGCGGCGCACAGGGCGGACTGGCAGGAGAGGTGGGGGCTGATAGATGTGTGGAGGGAGCAGCATCCGGGACACAGGGACTATTCCTTCTTCTCCGCGTTACACGCGCTACACGTTAGGATAGATGCTATGTTGTGCAGCAGGGACTTGGCGCCAGTGATGGCCCACACGGAGTACCTCACTAGAACTATATCGGACCACAACCCGCTGCTGTTGACGTTGCAGTGGCGGCGGCCGAGATCGGCGGTCCCGACATGGCGCTTGAGGCCAGAGGCATTGGAAGATCCAGTGTTTAGTGATACGGTCAAGCGGGGCGTAGAGCAGTACTTTACGGAGAATGAGGGTTCAACGGCCACGAGGGCGATGGAATGGGATGCCATGAAGGTGGTGACCAGAGGCGTTTGTATGGGAACATTTGCGAATGTGAGGACTACTATCCTGACGGCTCTGGAGAAGGCGGACGGGGTGTTGAGGGAGCTGGAGCAGCGTAGGCCTGAGCGACCAGAGTTGCAGGACAGGCTGCTTGAGGCGAAGGAGGTGGTAGCGACGGAAACTGAGCGGCTGCGGGGCTTTGACTACAAGCGGTATCTCGTCAGAGTCCATGCGGAACGGGACAAGGTAGGAACGCTACTGGCTAGACTAGCGAACCCGGAACCCCGGGGCTGCCCGGTTCTAAGTATTAGAACGGAGACGGGGGAGATGGTTTACTCGCAGGGGGCGGTGCTCCAGCGGTTCAGGTCATACTATTCGGTCCTCTATGAGAGCCAGTTGGGGGTGGAGAACTCCGAGATAACTGATTATCTGGCGACTCTTTGCCTCCCCCGGGTAGATGCGGAAACTGCGATGGTGCTGGGAGGCCCCATTACGCTGCAGGAGATTCGGGTGGCTATTAAGCAGATGGCCATAAACAAAACGCCGGGGGTGGATGGCCTGCCGATCGAATTCTACGCGCAGTTTGTGGATGCCTTAGCGCCCAGGCTCTTGCTGGTCTACACTGAGGCCATGGAGCTGGGGAGACTCCCCCAGTCGATGAGGGAGGCCTTGGTGGTGCCGTTGTTGAAGCCCGGCAGGGATGCCTCGGATGTGACGTCATATAGACCTTTGTCTATGCTGACGGTCGACTACAAAATATTGAGTCGCATATTAGCCACTAGATTATTACCGCACATGACCAAACTGGTCCACGGGGACCAAGCCGGTTTTATCCCCACCAGGAGCACAGCCTGGAATATTCGCCGCCTGGTCCGTATCATGGACAGCGTCTGGGACCCAGCACAGCGGCCGGCAGTGCTCGCCGTGGACATTGAAAAGGCTTTCGATAGCCTCGAGTGGGGATACCTCGACGCGGTGCTCGAGAAGTCCGGCCTGGCGGAGGGGTTCGGACGTTGGACACGGGTCCTTTACTCCTCTGCTACGGCCAGGGTGCGGCTGGGAGCGGTCGTGTCCGCAGCATATCCAGTACGCAGGGGCACACGGCAGGGTTGCTCGTTATCTCCCCTGTTGTTCGCCTTGGCGATGGAGCCTTTGGCGGCGCAAGCGCGGACAGGAGCGGCGTACGGCGGGGTTCGTTGTGGGGAGGAGGAACATCATATATCCCTGTACGCGGATGACCTCCTGCTGTACCTGGAGGACTCCGGTGATGCCTTGGAGGGGGCTGTGGAGATGCTCTCGTGCTTTGGCGAGCTCTCGGGCCTCAGGGTCAACTGGACCAAAACCTGCGTTTTCCCGCTGCGGGCAGATGTCCCGTATTGCCCTCCCACTCGGGATGTGGTATGGGAACCTAAATGCTTTACTTACCTGGGAGTCCGGATATACCACGATGTCGAAAATCTCTTGGACGGTAATGTAGGGCGCTGCATAAGGGCATTGAGGGGGTGCATGGCCTTCTGGGCTGCCCTCCCGCTCTCGGTGCTGGGCCGGGTCGCGTTGCTGAAGATGGTGGCTCTGCCCCGACTGCTCTATTACTTCCGCACACTGCCGATATGGATCCCGCAGCGGATCTTTAAAGAATTGAAGTCGCAGATCATCAGCTTCCTATGGGGGACGGGACGGCGACGGGTAGCCCTGACGGTTCTGATGCGGCCTAAACTAGAAGGGGGACTGGCGGTCCCCGATTTTGAATTATACTACCTAGCGGCGCAGCTACAAGTGCTGACACAGAACGTGGCCAGGGTATTCCGGGGCCCGGAGCTGGGACGAGGGACGGGCATCCAGAGACATGTCCTGTCTTATATAGTCATGCAACAGAAATTAGACCTGAGAGATTTGTCCATCGAGGAGCGGACTCTCCGGCTATGCTGGCAGAGGGGCATGCGGAGAGCAAAGACGGTACGACCTTATGCACCGGAGATCCCGCTGGGGATGCTGACTGCGCTGCCGCATGGAGGCGACTGGTCCCCGCTAGCGGAGTGGGAGGAGCTGGGGTTGCAGATGGTGGGGGACCTCTATATAGATGGGGTGCTAGCCCCCTTCGGGGCTTTGCAGGAGCAGTTTGGCCTCCCGGATGGGAGTTATCTCCTGCACGCGGCGGTGAGCGCGGCGATACAAAAACACTGGAGAAAGGGGCTGGAGGAGCCCTCTGTGGCACTAACCTGCCAGTACGTGGCAATGGCGGCGGGCACGATTAAGGCAGTGACATGCCTACAGGCTAGACTGCTGCAGGAGGGGTTGGAGCCGCTCGCGGCATTGAAGGAGCGGTGGGAGGAATGCGTGGGCAAACCCATTCCGGACACGATCTGGAGCCACATCATGCGGAGGACATGGAAGGGTAGCGGGAATGCCCGCTTTCAGCAGGTGCACTTCTTCATCATTCACAGGGCGTATTTGACCCCGGGAAAGATCAGCCGGCACTTTAAGGTACAGGAGGCCGCTTGCCCGCGCTGCCTCACACTGGGAGCTGAACTAGAGCATATGCTGTGGGGGTGCCCGAAGCTCGGGTCGTACTGGACCGAGGTGGGAGAGATCTTGAATACTGCGACGGACAGGGAGGTCGAGTTTGATATGGGGGCGTGCCTGCTGCTCTGGTTCCCTCACACAGCAAAGACAAAAGTGACGAGTAAATTTATTGACTTGGGGCTTATGCTGGCTCAGAGAGAGATTACGTGGCACTGGAAGTCCCGGGAGGGCCCATCAATCGGGCGGTGGATCTCCGAGTTATTAAAATGGTCTAGATGCGAGAGTGAAGTCAGACGGCGCCAAGCGATTAAGGCGGACAATGAAAAGGGGTTAGAGTGGGTAAGGGCATGGGAGCAGATTGAGCAGGCCCTGCAGGATTGCCGGCTCGAGCGGGCGGAACGGGAGCGCGAGGAGAACGGAGGTCCTTGAGGCTGAGGACGATAGATGTACCCCTGATGGATGGCACGACTTAGAGTTAGGGACCACTGGAGGGGCCCACAACAGCAGCAGTTGGGGGGTGGGATGGGAGGGGGGGGAGTTCCCTGAGGTGGGAGGGTAATGCTATATTGAGTTGGATGAGGAATGTAGCTGTTGGGACAGAAAAGCAGAGGCTCCCATGGGGCATGATCCAGGCACCGCTGTGAGGCGCTAGTTGTGTTACATTGCTTAACTGTCTATATATGCCGCCCGGCCCCCGGGATGTGGGCTGAATGGCTGTGTGCATTACTGAACCGAAGAATATGATCGGAGACTGTAGGGGGTGCCGGTTGCCCCGATGGTTATGTTGCTGAAAATGTTGCAATAAAAAACATGTTTTAAAAAAAAAAAAATGTAAGCATTCCTTTGGAAGCCACTAATTCCTTTGGAAGCCACTATCACATGGGTCTTCCGCAAGGAGCTCGGGAACTACGGATAGGTCAGCAACACCCTTCATGTAACCCTCCTAATGAAAACTCAGCACAGTACATCGTCTAGAGAATTTATGACCATTAAAGAAGATAGCATTGCTTATCTCAAGACCCGTAAAGCGGCTGACAGCCAAACCAATGGAAGGCCTTATGTTAGGACATAAACACACACTGCTGGCCTCTGGGACCTGCAACAGAACCATAAAATCCTCTCTCAATCGAGCAAAGTCACAAGGAGATTGGACACGTTGCAGACCCCACAATATGCATGGGAAGAATGGACCTGGAAAGAAAAGTAGCAACAGCAGGAGCCAGAGCAGAGTCACCTAAGTGTGGGCCCACAGGTGCCAGAGAAAAAGTTTGCAAGCTGGGTGAATGAACCTCCCACAAGCAGAGGAGTGAGGGGATGAACCTAAAGCAGAGATCCTGTTCTGGGCCTCAGTGTGCATGCATCTTTGTGAGTGTATGTTTGTGTGCACTTTTATGTCCGTGTCAGGCTGCATGTGTGTGCGGCATTGTGTTTCTCCCTGAAGCTATGCCTGGTGTCGAGGTCTACAACAAAGTGGATATTGCTTTCCATTACACAGGGTTCATCTCTGGCACAATTGTATGTGCCTTGCACAGTAGAAACACTGGCATAATAATTACCATCTGTGACATATTTTGGGCACCATTAGTCTTATTGTGCATACTGGTAGCCTCACTGACAGGACTAATCTAAATGTGACCACTGACTGCTCCTGGTATAATAATGGCCATGACTGCCACATTATGAGGTTCCTGTCAGTGATGGAGTCACAGCCTTAGCACAGTGTTGCCTCCGGCACAAACCCATACATACATTCACGTTACCAACCCATACATATATACACATGTAACCTACGTCAGTACCGGCTGGTGAACTCTGAAAGTTGTGGGGCGCAAATCTATACTCCAAGTTGCAAGTAGAAACAACTGTAGTGAACAAGCTTGTCAACCTTAACCCCCACCCTTGTTAAACTAACAGGAAAACTTTATATTTTTTAAATAAAGGGAAAGCACTGCATTTTCCAGTATATTGTTCCTGTGAAACAACTTAATTTCTGGTTGGGCCAAGCAAGGTTGAACCTCCCCAGTGGTGTTGTCCCATGACAGTGATACAGTAGAGTGGAGAGAGTACAATGAGACAGTCATACCGGAGAGGTCAGAGGAGAGGGAGGGAGGGAGGGAGGGAGAGGGGGAGGGAGAGGGAGAGGGAGAGGGAGAGGGGGAGGGGGGAGAGGGAGAAGGGGAGGGAGAGTACAGAGTGAGACATTCATAAGAGAATGAGACCCTAAATGAGGGACGTCCAGACAATAATAGGAGGATAGCATGGATTGGAGCATGGCAGAGTGAAACAGAGTATATACAGGTGGACCACAGGGCACAAGCGAGATATAGATCAGAAAGCAGAATATAACAAATTGATAAAAGAGATGGTTGAGACGGGTAAGAGGGACAAAAGAGAAGGACAGTAGAAACGCAGCCAAAAATGGAGGGTGAACATTTTGGTACACAGAAGAGACAACTGTAGCAGGGAAAGGAGGATGGGAAGTGAGAAACTGGAGAGGGAATATACTGTAAATAAATTGGTACATGGTAAAGGAGAGTGGGCAGATTGCCATTGTAATGACTAGGTAAAAGTAGGTAGAAAGTTACAGAAGTGCTTTGGATCCTGGAAGGCTGGGAGGGAGAGAAGAGACAACACTTTGGTGATTGGAAAAGGAGTCAAAAGGAAGAAAAGCTATAGACAAGGAAAAGAGCACAGAGGGAGTGGGGACACTAGGATAAGAAAAGCACGGGCGAGAGTCAGGGAGACAGAGAAGCCAAGGGAAGACATTATAGTGAAAAGGGGTTCAAGAGTGAGGAAGGAGATCAGACGTCAAACCAAATAATCCAATTACATCATATTATTGAAGTGATAGAGGAGATGTCTGCCACGTTTTGTCCTAATGAGCAAAAAGAAAACATGCATCCTCTTCACCTCAAAACACAAGTGTGGAATGCACTGGATAATATAAATGTCAATAGAACATTCATTTATACTGTCAATCCAATTGTATCAGTTAGTGGTCCCCTAGGGTTGGCTGAAAGCAAAACATGTTACATTTTAGGTGCTTGGCAGCATGTCTTCCAATTTCTGTAAGCTTGAAAATAAACCAGGAACTCTGATGCCGAGCAAGCTGTCTTGCTGATTCAGGTGCACTTATGTTTGGTTACCTGTCTGCGCCACTGCATTTTCCGTCCCAGAACTGTAGACAGAACTACAGGAGCCGGGCCATGCAATCAGGGCAGTCCTGGAGAAGTTATAGGACTGGGCAGCAGGGTCACCACCTGCAGTATTACATGTCTACTCTTTGATAACTCAGGCAGGGTCGGATTAGAATAATATGATTGACTAGACACAGCCCCAGACTGGGCTGTGCCTGGGACAGAATGTTGAACATTGTCTAACAATCACCCCCCCAATACAGAAGCAACACAAAGATGATGGGCTGAATGCGGAGCATTGGCAAACGTTCACTCCCAGTACAGAGATCTGGGTCTAAATCCATCTTTTTTTTTTTTTGCTCACCATGCCATTCCAGTATGGACCCAGCCATTTGCATATCAGTCTTGACCTTGCTTCCCATGGGCCCAGTCCAATCCAAACTGTCAGGCCAGGTCCTCCCTAGGCCAGAAACAAGCATCCTGGGAACAGTTTCGGGGTATGACCCCATTTCAGCAAGGCTAGCTTGAAGCCAATGGCATAGTGAGCATGGAGCCCACGTCTGGGCATATCCTTCCCACTTGGGGTGACTATAGCACACAAAAAGATGATGGATGAAATGCTGAACATTGTCAAACATTTCCAGTACAGAGATCTGGGCCTAGTTCCATTGTTTTTTTGCTCATCATGACAATCCAGTTTGGACCAAGCCTAATTTTGCGCAGTTTGTCTCCAGCTAATCGTGTAAGTGTTCACACAACGTATGTGCTCCTAATGATCCACAGGTGTGTAGAGGTATTGAACACATTAGAAATCTTTGTATTGAAGAGTAACTCTGTGTGCAGGTGACAGTTGACGACTTGTGTTCATTATGTTCCAATAAAGTTTTATGGTACCGCAGAAAAAGTTTCCAGCCGAGCAAAGATTCTACATACTAGGTATTGTAAGCAGCCTTGTGTTATTATATAGAATCGTCTCTTCCACCTAACAAAGAAGACTGTGTTCACCAGGTACTAACTTATATACATATGCCTGTTTTGCTTGAGCAGATGGGCTATGTGTAACGTTTTCACCACAGTATGAAGGCTGCAGGTAGTATGATAACTAGCACCTTCATATCCTGGTTATTTTAAGTGAATAGTAACTCTCTGGACAAGATTTGCATAGAGTGTACACTGTTCTAAGTAGCTAGTTTTCAATACTCTGTGGTGTATTTCTCATGAGAGTTTCACTGTCTGCAAACTGTGTGGTACAGAGTAAACTCTCTCTATAGAGTAACCAGTGTTAACAGTACCCAATTTTCAACTTATACGCACTTCATTTCTCAGTGTGGGTTCAGGGACTGTCAGGGGTTTGATACAGGTAAAGAGTGTCCATAGTATCACTGATGACATCATCCACAACAATCACTAATGCACCCACACACCCCCATTGAACCTTTCATACACCCACTCCCACACAACCATTCACAGACCCATACCCGGACCCATACCAGTACTTACACACCCGCTCACTGATTCATAGATCTACACACATCCACTCACTCACCCATACAGCCACTCATACACCCACTCACTCACTAATACAGCAACTGGCATATCCACTCATACAGCCACTCAGTCAGTCACCCACAGAGCTACTCACACAAGTACTTACTCACCCATAGTCAATCACAGCCACTTACTCACCCATACAGCTACACATACACCCACTTACTTACTCTTACAGATACTAACACATACTCACCCACCTATACAGTCACTGACACAAGCACACATTCACCCAGTCACTCTCCCATTCATTCACCCATATTCACTCATATACCTTATCACTAACATATACTTCCTTTCACGTACCTAGTTACTCACTCATACACCCACTGACACATTCACTCACCCACCCACCCGCTAACATACTAATTCAATCATACAGCCCCTCACACACACACACACACACACACACACACACACACACACACACACACACTGTGACCCATACAGACACTGACTCACCTACTCACTCATCCGTACATACAGGCAGTCACACACCCCATCACCCACCCACTCAGACACCCATACAGGCACTCAGGCAACCAATTACTCACCCATATAGCCACTCATGTACCCACTCACACATCTATACAGCTACTTAGACACCAATTGACAAGACTGATACAGGCATTCACACAACCAGTCACTCACCCATACATTCATTGAGACCTTATCACTCACTTATACAGTCAGTCATGCACCCACAGAATCATCCATACAGGCACTCATACACCCACTGATTCACCAATACACCAAGATATATATATATATATATATATATTATCTACTGGCGGTCGCCAGTAGATAGTTATAGTTAGGACCACGTTTCCATAGGAAATCCGCAACATTCTATTTTGAATAACTTTGGCGCCGGTTGACGAATCCTCGCGAATTTTTCAAAATAGGTGGGGCGCTACGCTCCGCTCCTACCCTGAAAGTCTCGGGGGGATTCGTCAAGCAGGGGCTGAGATAAAAGGGGGGTCCCAAAACGCGTTTTTCCCATGCATTTTTCCATAGGACCTTTAGACACAGCTACAGCCCGAACGGCTGAACAGAATTACTTGAAATTTGGCAGAGAGGTAGTCCTCAGGTCAAGGAAGTGCCTTTTGTAGGTTTGGTGTAAATCTGTTCAGTAGATCCTGAGAAAATAGCATTTAAATGCATATATATATGTGGGCGGAGCCTAACCACACATCTCATCCTGAGATCTGATTGGCTGTCAGCACTTCATCCAAGAAGTGTTGGCAGCCATCTTGGGACCAATATACATGATAGCACCTCATTAAAAAGCATTGCAGTTAATAGAAGGTTTTAAGACTTTAGTTACATTATAAATCATTTGTTGATGGTACCATACTCATTTTAGGAATTGTGGTATGTTCTAAGGTGATTTCACCATGTGAAAAAGCCTTCTGCTGGGATATCATGATTGAGAGAAAAATATTTTCTCATGCTTTTACCACAGAGGTTTGGAAGGTGATCTATAGGCTAAACTGAGAGCTTATTTTCTGTAAATTCACATTATCTTTCTCAGTCATGTGAGAATGAAGTCTGACATTCTCAGTAAAACATGTACATCCAACAAGGGCAGAGACTGTCAGTTGATTCCTTTGTGTTCTACTGCAGCTTCCCAGAGTGTTCCAAAGAACTACTAGAGCGCTAACAGTCCTACTTATGATAAACGTATGGCACACCTGAAGCCATCTTGCTTGGATTAAAGTGGTAACTCTTAAAACATTTAATTTAAAAAGGAACAAAATGAGGGGGTTCATTTTTCAATAAAAAGTATGATTAGTGCTGCAGAAAGAAAAATTAGGGCACATTTTGAG
Source organism: Triturus cristatus (assembly GCF_964204655.1). NCBI lineage: Eukaryota > Metazoa > Chordata > Amphibia > Caudata > Salamandridae > Triturus > Triturus cristatus. The sequence goes on from NC_140594.1 coordinate 651,350,039, forward strand.
TGACTTCTCAAATCCTCTTCTATTTCATTAAAAAATTCTGACATGCAGACTGAAACATACACTTTCAATACCAGCAGCAGTTTTCCCTGGTGAGCAGTAGCTTTACTACAGTGATCTAATGAGCAAAAAGAGTGCTAACATTCTGAATTTATGGCAAATGTGTGACACATCTGAATGCCTTCTTGATGGAATCAAAGTAAAAAACTGAAAGTATTTCCTACTGAGGAGACTGCAGTAAATGAGGAAATTAGGAAACTTCATAACAAATAAGTCTCCCAAGATGGCCACCAGAGACAAAAGAGCCCAAATGTAGCCCAAATATCACCCAGATGTAGCCCAAGTATAGCCCAATGACAGAATGTCCCAGAATGTTCTTAAAAACAACTAGAGCGCTTACTGTCTTCATTATGACAAAAGTATGGCACACCTGAAGCCATCTTGATTGGAATAAACTGGTAACACTTAAAACATTTAATTTAAAAAGGAACACAATGAGGAGGTTCATTTTGCCATAGAAATTATGATTAATGCTGAAGAAAGAAAATGAGGGCACATTTTGAGTGACTTCTCAAATCCTCTTCTATTTCATTAAAAAAATTCTGACATGCAGACTGAAACATGCACTTTTAAAACCAGGAGCAGACTTCCATGGTGCAGTAGTTTTACTACAATGATCTAATGAGCAACTAGAGTGCTAACATTCAGAATTTATGGCAAATGTGTGACATATCTGAATACCTTCATGATGGAATCAAAGTAAAAAACTGAAAGCATTTCCTACTGAGGAGACTGCAGTACATGAGGAAATTAGGAAACTTCATAACAAATAAATCTCCCAAGATGGCCACCGGAGACAAAAGAGCCCAAATGTAGCCCAAAATCACCCAGATGTAGCCCAAATATAGCCCAATGACAGAAGTGTGCAAAACACTTATTATTTTGTGTTTTTGCAGTGTTATATAGTGCAGACTTGTCAGGTATTGGAGTGCTTTACATGAGCATTGGTTACATCACACAAGAACACATTCATTTTGGTTGTAGACATGGGGAGACTAAGTGATTTGACCAGAATCACAGAATGTCGAGCTGAAGCAGAAACTTCAACCTGGTTCCCCAGTTGCAAAGTCTGCAGTTCTGGAAGTAACACCACATCATCTCCCCTAAGTGCAACATTTAATCAAGTGGTCAACTGGATAAAAAAACATAAAGATAACAAATAATTTAAAAGTGCTTTGTCGCTATTTGAAAACTCAGAAAATATGTCCTTATTTTAGCCTTTTAGAGCACTAACCATAATTTTGATGCCAATAAGACCCTCTCATATATGTAATTTCTAAAGGAAATGCTCTAGGTATTACAGTTTTGATTACATCAAGATGATGTCAGGCGTTCCACACTTTTGTAATAAATATAGAATGTTAGCAATCTAGTTGTTCATTAGGATACTGTTGAGAGGCAGAGGCCAGGGGCACGGACTCTGAAAATTGAAGGCAGGTAGGAGGGTGCAAAGGCAACAATTTAACCACACTGAGCAGGCAGGAAGGGCCGTGGAAGCACAACAGACTATGGAGGGCAGTGGAAAGGGGGGCAGAGGCAACAAACCAACAATACAGGACTTGCAAGAGAGGCTGTTGGAGGCAAGATCTATTACGGGTCAAGGAAGCTAGGGGCGGTCCCCAGATCCCCGGGAGCCACCACAGAACTGAGCAGGAGAGTGAGTCAGGGACAAAAGGGGCACCTTAATTTGAGCCGGGGTGCCTAGGAACGCTTGCTCCAAAAATGAAGAAAACAGACATATGAGACATGGAATTGGAGGCAGAATACAATGGCAGTTTAATGAGAAGATGCAACTTCAAAGAAACCGCAGAATAGAGACATAAAGTACAAAATACAGAATCCAGATAATCATACAGCTGTCATGATATTCTCTGTATCTCAATTAATGTACTGACAGAGAGAGAGAGAAAACACATCTATAAATGCATCATGAGAAACAAGTTACACCAAGGAAAATGTTACCTAGGAACACTCACGTTTACTCTTAGAGCAAGCATTCCTGCAATTACAATACAAAATCTTTTAAATGCAAAAGTAAAGAGAACAATGGTTAAACATAACATGACATTTCATATAGGTAAAATAGAATAAGATACTTCAAGCAAAGCAGAGCAAGACATTTTAAGCAAAGGAAGACAAGAGCTCCCAGCTCTTGGGGAAAACCTGCACTGCCTGTTAACCTACATACAGACGGTGAGGTAGTCCGTCGATATCTGTGGGTGCTCCCTTTTTATATCATTTTGTGGGCTCCTTTGCACGCTACATCTACCTACGTATGCTACCCAAAAGCTTCGTCTGCAGATTTTACCAGACATTTCGTCATTTACCCACTTAATGCTGACAATGGACTGGGTGAAAAGGTCAGTCTCTCAGGCCAATCGCTTATCGTAAGTTCCATAGAGCAAGCAGAAAATAATGGGTATTGTACGGGAATTCAATATATTCATGTATAAAATCTCCTCAGTTCTCCTAACTTGACGCTCTGCGGTTGCCACTTCCTTAAAAGCGGGAAACCTGCCCAGGAAGCAAGTACCAGTCCAGGATGCAGCCTACTGTATGTCGACAGCTTCAGGGGGATGTTGAACTTTGATACCGAGCACGGAGCACTCGGGTAGGGTGGGGGCTACTGGTTTGGAGCAGAAGGCCTCGCAGACCTGCCTTCAGACTGCTATACACTAAAATTGCAGAGCTATGGTCAATTTAACAAAGAGGCCTACATATTGAACAGAAGGGCCTACACAGGGGTTTTATACTGGCTGAGTGGTAAGGATGTCTCAGGATAATTATATAGCAACACAGGACCCGCTGGTCAATTTAATACGGCCTACAAATGCAGCTGGCAGGGCAAGGACAAGGGTCTCATACTTCAGGTGTGGACAGAACGGGCCAGGGGCCCCCTGTGATACAAAATCTACCCTCCTTCAAGCCTGTGGCAATGTAATAGACCATTGTGGGCAGAAGGAAGAGGCAATGGTAGTACAACCATACATGCCAACAGACCCGATTCAGCCAGGAAACGTCCAATGTTTTTAAGCTCAAATGGGCTTTATTTGATCTGTCTCCTGTCTACAATATCCTCTTTTTCAATGTAACTCAAAGGGGAAAATCAATACCCCAGTTTTTTTTCAAAATCTCCCTCTTACCAAGTTCAAAATGTTCGCAAGTATGGTACATTGGATCATGGAAGGAAATGGGATAGGGACATGGACTTGGATAACAGATGACAGGAGGGACATGGAGAGGTGCACCAAACTGACCCTGCAGGGCAGGCATCAGGGTTTGCAGCAGCACAATACACCACACGGGAGTGCAGCACAACAATCCATAGAAAGCAAGAGGGAGGGGACAGGACCATGCACATGGACAACAGAGAACAGAGGGGCAAGAGGCAATGGTAGCTAGCTGACCATAATGGACAGACAGGAGAGAAAGCTGCAGCATAACAGACCATAAAGGGCAGGAGGGACGGATCAGGGGCATTACAATGGAACAGACAAGCCAGGAGGGAGGGAGTAGGGCTGGGGGCAAGGGGGCAGGGCAGGAGCAGCAAGATAGCCATGGAGGTCAGGCAGGATGGGCACTAGAAGCAAGACACACCATGAAGAGCAACAGTGAGACTGTGATGGCATACACACAGACCATGGAGGGAAGGTGGGAGGGGGTCAGGGGCAGCTAACTGACCACACAGGGAAGGTGGGAGGGGCCATGGCAGCACAGAAGACCATGCATGGCAAGTGGGAGGGTTAGTGGCAGCACAATGGCTATGATGGGCAAGAAGGAGGGTGGAGGGGCATGCACAAAGGACGATGGAGGATAGAAGGGAGGGTCAGGACCTGTGCACAGACAAGAAAGTTCAGGGGAAGGGACCTCACAACAGACCACACGGGGCAGGCAGGAGGAGCAGCTGCAGCACAACAGACCAGGGAGGGCAGAAGGGTGTGGCAGTACAATGGACCATGTAGGACAGGAGGAAGAGGATAGGGGCATGGCATGTGGACAGGCAGGGTGGAGGTGACAGGGACAGGTTACAGTCATCTGACAATGCTAGGCAGGTGGGAGGGGAGTGGCAGCTCAACAGAACACTCAGAGTAGATAGGAGTGGCAGGTCCATGGGACATGGTGGGCAAAAAGGATGGAGCAGGGGCATGCACAAAGACATCGGAGGGCAGGGGGAAGGAGAATAGGGGCAGCAAGCTAAGCACAGAGTTTAAGCAGGAGGTCAATGATGGGGCATAGAATTGGGCAATGGAGGGCAGGAGGAGTGGACTGGTGCATCATACTGAGGGCAGTGGCAGCACATCAGACCATGCATGGCAGGAGGGAGGAGGCTAGTCCATGGATTCACACAACAGAGGATAGGGAGGAAGGGGATGGGGCAGCAAGCTAACTGTTCAGAGAAGGCGGGTATTAGGAACTTTATTGTTTTTAAAACATTGTGTCTGTGCGAACTACTTAAAATATGAACAAGTATGCAGCATAATCTCACTTTTATTCAGGAAGAAGAGGACGTTTGTGACTGTGACTCCGGGCTCACTTGGCAGAAACACACCCTGACCCTCCACCCCCTATCGCAAAATGTAATGCCCGTGAAAAGGGTAGGTGAACACAGTGTTATATAGAACATAGTCCTGAGAGCACGATTGAAAATGAAAACTAGATATAGTGTATGGTATAAACTATGCACCAAAAAGTGTGATATAAGATGAACCGGGCGTGAAATATAATATGCAATACATTGTGCGCAATGACAGATTCATTGGAGAGCGCGAGATAGCACAGGCACTAGCGCGTGCTATGCGATATGCGCCTTGGAGTGTAATATGCACAGGGCAGTGTTGTGTAACCTAACTAGTCTCTAAAGTTGTAATATAAAATATGTGCTGGGGAGTGTAAGGTTGCATATGCACTGTGACAAAGATATGGATCCCAGATTGTAATATGTATGGCATAGCACTGTGCGTTATAACATAGGCATCGAGAAAGGCACGTTAGATGGGGCAATATAACCCGTGCGAAGACAAGTGTGGCATGACATATTCACGGGGTGGTGTTACAGTGCACATGGGCTAGAGAGTGTCATAGCATATGCACTAGCTAGTGGAATACAACACAGAGGTGTGTGGCACACGGCAGGCAATGGTGGGTGTAACACAGCATTGGGCTCTGTCAGGAGCGCGCTGTGACTCTCAAGTGATGTTCGTCCCCTTTCCAGAGAGTAAAATAAAAAGTATTACACATCCGGCAGTGGATGTGTGTTTTATTAACCGTGAGGGGGGTTTCTTGCATAGTTTTGGTCGAATTTTTGTCGAATCCCCTTTGAATGGCTTGGTGTGCATGTGTATTAAATGTGCCCGTCAATAGCTACCCAAGTTTGTATAAATAAACGACAAGGGTGTCTACCGGGATTAGGCACGGTAGGGCATTAGACATGTCAGAGCTTCACTAGTGGTGTAAATACATTCCACGTGGATTCATTGCATGCATAGTCGCCTTTTAATGAATATCACGCAAATCGTCATGGTGATAGGTACGTACGGTTTGTCCAGCATGTCCTAGGTGTGTCTATAAATATATATTTTTTAAAAATAATAAAAAACAGTGGCCGGCCCTGGGGATTGGGGTCAAAAAAATATAATTAGGAGACTGGCCCTGGGGGATGGGGTCATCAGGGCCAATAAATTGGAATAAGAAGGGGAACCAAACAGCCCCCCTTCTTAAAAAACTAAAATAAATAAAAGACTGGCATCGTGCAGGAGGCCATGCCCCCTCCGTGCAGCACTCTGCAAACGCGCCCCCAACAGGTATCTCCAGTATGCGCCAGGGAGCTGCGCTGCAGCCAGGTGTTCTGAGGCCAAGCCCCTTTTTACACCTCTCTGCAACGCAGCTCTGTGGCGCTTACTGGAGGTACCTAGTGGTCTAGTTTGACCCTAGGGACCCTTAGGATTCAAGGGGACTTAATCTCTCAACTTAGAACAGCCACAGGGCGCGTTTACACAGTGGTGAAGGGAGGGGACGGGGCCTGAGGTGACGTGTGCAAACACGCACTATGGCACGTTTTAAATTGGGAAATAATTTCCCTTCAATACTGAGGGCCCCTGGGGGCTAACTAGCCCACCAAGTGCTTCCAGTAAGCTCCACTGAGCTGCATTGCAGAGAGGTGGTCCAGGCTGTGCCACTTTTTACACCTCTCTGCAACGCAGCTCTGTGGCACTTACTGGAGGTACCTAGTGGGCTAGATGGACCCCAGGGACCCTCAGGATTCAAATGAACTTAATCTCCCAACTAAAAATGGACACAGGGCGTGTTTACACAGTGGTGAAGGGAGGGGACGGGGCCTGAGTTAACGTGTGCAAAAACGCCCTGTGGCCTGTTTTAAGAGGTAGTTTTAATCCCCATGCCCTCTTATATACTAGGGGCTTACAGAGGAGGTCATGCTAATCACAGGGGGACCCCAACGCATAATGTTCCCTAGTGTATGTAGGTGTTTTCACTGTATTCTAAGTGTCTTTTAACATAGCACTGGCTCTAGGACTGGTTAGTCAGGCTCAGTTACCACCAGTATCCGTCTGAAAAAGTTGAGGGTACAGGATGATTTTGCAACAAGGCTTCTTTCTGCTCTTCTTTTTGTTCTTTCTGCACGTTATCCTTCTTCCTGCACTTATCTTCGTATTTGAGGACTTCTGTTGCTTCTTTCTGCACTTCTTTTGTTTCTTTCTGTGCATTTTTTCTTCTTTCTTCACATGTCCTATCTCTGTAGGCATAGTTAGAAATTAGCATTTAAAAAACCTTTGAAATTCACAGAAAAAACCATAGGTTTCAGGCACGTTATAGTTAGGAATTAGCATTTAAAAAACCTCAGAAATTCACTGAAAAAACCATAGGTTTCAGGGGTGTTATAGTTAGCTGGACTTTTCACTTGTACAAAACCATTGAAATTCCCCCGTTATAGTTAGTTCAGCTAACTATAACTCGGGCGCCCGCAATGCACTGCTGATGACGTCACATATTACATCACTCATGACATGGTCAGTGACATCACTCATGACATCACTGATGACATCTCAAATGACATCACTGATGACATCACTGATGACATCATCCTTGTGATAGAGTGGCAGACCTCCTCTCACCCTAATATAACCTTTGATACACACATTCAAAAATAGAGACTAAAATTTTCAAAACAATGGACATACCAATACCAGTTACAACAACCTCTTCAGTAATTCTAAGATCCACATACACATCCACTCATTCACCAACAGTCCTATACAGTCACTCATACATGTACTCACTCATCATATGTACTCATACACCTATACATCCTGTTACACAATGCCACTCATCCATAGAGTTACTCACACACATAGTCACTCATGCTAATAAAGAATCAAACATACATTTACTTGCATATACAGTTATACACACACCACCATACTTACTTCTACGGAAACTTACACATACTTAGTCTTTTAAACAATCACTTATAGAAACACATACTTATTCATACAGGAACTCTTTCAATCTCTCACTCTCACATATACTCACATATATACACCAATAGTCACATATACTAGTTTAAAACATATGTAGTTACTCATAAAGACACTACTGAGACAGTCATTCACTCACTAACACACCCATACACACACTCATCCACCCATACAGTCCTGCACACATGCTGTGTTCAACACATACAAACAGTGAGTCACTCATTCATGCACCTATGCACTACGTAATACCCCCCACCAAACCATGCAGACACTCAGACTGATACTCAAAAAACCAACTAATAACCTATATAGACACCCATGTAGCTACTCACCAACCCATGCAGCCACTTATACACAAAGTGAGAGACTGATACAGATATTTACATATTTAAACATTACTCACTAAGCCATGTATTCACTATGATACACTTAATCAGTCAGTTACACAATCAATTTTTCAAAAACAAATCATCCATTTAGACACTTATATACCCATTTATTCTTCCATCGACCTTGAGATATACATATATAAAACATATTTAATTTTCAGAAAAACACACATTCACTGGATGATGTCATCAGTGATGTCATCAGTGATGTCATTTGAGATGTCATCAGTGATGTCATGAGTGATGTCACTGACCATGTCATGAGTGATGTAATATGTGACGTCATCAGCAGTGCATTGCGGGCGCCCGAGTTATAGTTAGCTGAACTAACTATAACGGGGGAATTTCAATGGTTTTGTACAAGTGAAAAGTCCAGCTAACTATAACACCCCTGAAACCTATGGTTTTTTCAGTGAATATATATATATATATATATATTTAACACCTAAACTTTTAAAAAACACTCAGTCACTGGATGAGGTCATCAGTGGCATCATTTGAGATGTCATCAGTAAAGTCATCAGTAACATTCCTGACCATGTCATGAGTGTTGTAATATGTGAGGTCATAAGCAGTGCATTGCAGGGGCAAAAGCTATGGTTAGCTCAGCTAACTATAACTACTGAATTTCACTGGTTTGGTATGAGTGAAACCGGAGCCTAACTAGAATGTCCCTGTTACGTTTGTTTTTTTCAGTGGGGGGAAAATATATATATATATATTCACTTAAAAAACCATAGGTTTCACACATGTTATAGTTAGCTGGACACTTCACTCGTAAAAAACCAATGAAATTCCACCGTTATAGTTAGTTCAGATAACTATAACTCGCGCGCCCGCAATCCACTGCTCATGACGTCACATATTACATCACTCATGACATGGTCAGTGGCATCACTCATGACATCACTGATGACATCATCCTTGTGATAGAGTGGCGGTCGCGCGAGTTATAGTTATCTGAACTAACTATAACGGGGGAATTTCATTGGTTTTTTACGAGTGAAATGTCCAGCTAACTAACATGTGTGAAACCTATGGTTTTTTAAGTGAATTTGTACGGTATTTTAAATGCTAATTCCTAACTATAACGTGTGTGAAACCTATGGTTTTTTAAGTGAATTTGTACGGTATTTTAAATGCTAAGTTATGTATTTATTCATTTTTATTTTTTTTTCAAGGTTTTTCACCGTGCGCTTTGGGCGCACGGGGCGCTGCGCGCACCCTGCGCTCGCCGCGCGATTTTTCAAAAAAATTATCAAATGTTTTTTTCACCCTTGGGGGGCCTTCGGTGACCCCCTGACAAAGGCTAGGGGTCAGGAACTCTCTTCCCTGCCCCCTATTCACGTTTTCTACCTTTTTTCAACCTTTCCATTTCAGTGCGACAGACAAAATGGCAGCCGACACTTCCTGATTCCGACCGATTCGAATGTTTACTGACATCAACCAATCAGAATTTCGCTTGCGCACGGTGCGCGCGTACAGATATTTATATGCTTTTAAATGCTATTTTCTCAGGAAATACTGAACAGATTGACACCAGACCTGCAAAAGGCACTTCCCTGACCTGAAGACTACCTCTCTGCCAAATTTCAAGTAATTCTGTTCAGCCGTTCGGACTGTACCTTCGACTAAAGGTCCTTTGGAAAAATGCATGGGGAAAACGCGTTTTGGGACCCCCCTTTTTTCTCGGCCCCCCCTTGACGAATCACCCCGAGACTTTCAGGGTAGGAGCTGAGCGGAGCGCCCCATTAGTTTTGAAAATTTTGCGAGGATTCGTCAACTGGCGCCAAAGTTATTCAAAATAGAATTTTGAGATTTCCTATGGAAACACAATCCTAACTATAAACTGGCGACCGCCAGTAGATTATATATATATATATATAAAAAAGATTTGTGACAACCTGTATGATGTTTGTAAATTGGACTGCCTCTTTAAAAGCTCTAATTGGACAGTTGTCCGCCTACAATGTCTATAAAGCTACGTTTTCTAAAGAGCTAAACGAACCCGCCGATGAGAGACAATGAGTGGCATATGATTAAGACTAGTGCAGTCGAAACGCGTAATGCCTGTGTTGTCATGAATTAAAGCAATTTTAACCAGCGCTGTTGGTGTGGCCTGAACTACGCTGTTGGAAGGAGCGTGTGTTTCTAATGGAATATATTATATATATATATATATATATATATATATATATGAATGAGCAAAATGTCCAAGCTTCTAGGGGCGCACTCTCATCAGACTGCACCATCCGGTTTTCAAATAGGAACAAACTCGCATTTCAGCTCCCCTGTGCACTTTATTCAGACCTGACGCGTTTCAAGGCTTTGGCGCCTCTTTCTCAAAGGTCATTAGCATACTGGCACATGCAGGAGGTTCTGTTTAAATACATGCCACGCCCTTAGTGGGCCACGCTGAGTGCGCCCTATGCATGTTGGGATGAGTAGTCCCCAGCAGAACAAAATATCACCTTAAGTAGGTCCTGCAAGTAGTCCAAATTTAAAAGCATCTGTTCGCCCTGTGGGCCGAGGAGCAGAAAGCAAGTTTCTTTATCCCAGTCTGTTGCATTTCAGCTCCCCTGTGCACTTTATTCAGACCTGACTCATCCCAACATGCATAGGGCGCACTCAGCGTGGCCCACTAAGGGCGTGGCATGTATTTAAACAGAACCTCCTGCATGAGCCAGTATGCTAATGACCTTTGAGAAAGAGGCGCCAAAGCCTTGAAACGCGTCAGGTCTGAATAAAGTGCACAGGGGAGCTGAAATGCGAGTTTGTTCCTATTTGAAAACCGGATGGTGCAGTCTGATGAGAGTGCGCCCCTAGAAGCTTGGACATTTTGCTCATTCATTGTTTACACGGCCGTCCTGCCGTGGGGGGCAGCAACATCCTTCGAGCAAGTAAGGAGGCCGAGGGTCGGAACCAAATCCGAATCCTGTTACGGCGCAACAGACTGGGATAAAGATACTTGCTTTCTGCTCCTCGGCCCACAGGGCGAACAGATGCTTTTAAATTTGGACTACTTGCAGGACCTACTTAAGGTGATATTTTGTTCTGCTGGGGACTACTCATCCCAACATGCATAGGGCGCACTCAGCGTGGCCCACTAAGGGCGTGGCATGTATTTAAACAGAACCTCCTGCATGAGCCAGTATGCTAATGACCTTTGAGAAAGAGGCGCCAAAGCCTTGAAACGCGTCAGGTCTGAATAAAGTGCACAGGGGAGCTGAAATGCGAGTTTGTTCCTATTTGAAAACCGGATGGTACAGTCTGATGAGAGTGCGCCCCTAGAAGCTTGGACATTTTGCTCATATATATATATATATATATATATAATATATATATATATATATACATATATAATGTGTGTGTGTATATCTATATCTATCTATATATGCTTCTTTGTATAAGCATACATACACAAAGTTGGTAAATGTTTATAGGTAGGGATGTATATAAATGTATGTTTATGCATTACATATACATGTATGTCATAGTACGTAGTTAACATATGTACGTGTGTGTGTGTGTATCTGTATCTCTATATGTTTTTGCTTCTTTTTGTGAGAATACATATAGACACATGTCAAAATTGGTAAATATATTTATAGGTAGGAACCTGTACCTATGTATATGGTTTTAGGTTTTTAACAAGAATACATAAATAAATAAATTTTAATGACACTGCATGTGTACAAGCATTAAAAATATACTTATGTCTAGGTATGTAGAGGATGTCGAGTGTGTGTATGTATACAAGTTTATCCTTTCTTGTACAAGGATACACATATATGTATTAAAAAATACAATAAAAAGTAGTAACTATAACAGTGGATGTATATCTATCCATTACATTTATGTGTATGTCTGTCAATGTAAATATTACTACATGTATGTACATGTGGGTATATAAATATATGGGTTTTTGCTATCTATAGCGATAGGAATATGTATAACGTGTATGTATGTGTATGGACGTACACACAAGTTAAAAAAAACTTCCATGTTTCTTTTTCCTCCACCCTCCGACTCATCCCAAACCTATCAGACTACAATGGACGCCCATACATGCGTTCCAAACTCCTCTCTCTCTACCTACTAATCCAACTAACAGGTGCACAACATGTTCACTTTCAATAACCTCACATCGTTCCTTTACTAATCCATTTCAATTAATCTATCCATATTCAAAAGACTAGAGTACATGCAGGAGATCTCAAGAGCACAAACTTAAAACAACTTGTCCTCCAAGGAAAAGGAAGCATATATTACTAATCTACCACTATTTTGCCTCTAACTTTGGGTTCCGAAACGTGCAACTCACTGCAAAGGGCTTTAACACCTCCTCAGGGGTAGTAACCGCTACATAAATACAATTTACAGTTACATTTTAGAATTCTTGGGAGGTCACAGGATTCGAAATTAGGTATGCCAAATCTGAAAAAATCACTTTCTCTGGAAGGAAGATTTAGCGCTTACAACAAATTTAAACTAAGTCTGGGCAATGAACTTTGTTTGCGGAGTTTTCCGCACTCTGCGTTACGAGGAGCTCGCAGAGTTTTGAGTTTTTTTCCTCACTTACGTTCGTCAACTTCAAGTTGGCAAGTGCGAGTGAGGAAAATCCACCTCCTGACGAGATTTTTCCTCGTTCGCGGTTGACAACATCAAGTTCGCGATCGCGAGCGTGGAAAATCAACCTCCTGGTGAGATTTCTCAACGTGGGAGGTCAGATTTCTCATTGCGAGTATTCGCGTATGCTCGCGACCGCTCCCGTTGAGAAACTTTGTTTGCGTTGAGAAAGCTGCCGCTCGAGTAAAAATCTACTCGAGCTGCAGAAGGGAAGCAGCGCCTGCTTGCGCTGTGCATGGTGCCGTTCGAGATGATTGCACAGTGCGGACAAGCACCTGGCATTGAAAATCATCACGAACAGCATTTATCTAACACACTCCGCAGCAAGCGGAGGTCTGCGCAGCGAAGTTTTTTTTGCACTTCGGGAAGTTGATATAACAGGTAATCTCGGATTTTTCTTAGCCCCCTTTTACAAAACGTTCGGCAGGGTGGACAGATTGGAAATCTCCAGGATGGCAGGTTTAAAGAGCATTACAAAGCGTTTCTTGCCACAGATGTTTTGTTTTTTATTTGGCGTAATCATTGCCGAATAGATTCACAGAGCGCGGACAACGGCATAATCTGTGCTTTCAGTAAAAGGTAAGAAAGCCATCGTGCCTCAGTGAAGGCAATGAGTCGGATTGTGAGTGCATGAGAACAAACCACTATTTCAAGCTTCTGGCTAGTTGCAACTGTGTGCCTTCTATAGAACGATCTTGAATGCGCAGGGGTTTGTACCACAACACCTGTGTCGGCTGTATTCTATCTAGTGAAACGTTTGGATGGATTATGGCTATTGGAGAAACAAACAACTTTTCGTTCGTCTTTGGACAATTGTGACGAATGGAGGGATAAAAAGATTGTTTATGAAACAGAACTGATTGATCATTGATTTAAAGAGGGTTGTGCTTTATATTAACGAGCCACACAGCAGAACTCTTGTATTGTGAGGGTGCTGCAGAGGAAGCGCTCAATTATTTGTTTAGTCACACCCGAGGGTGTCTGGTGCCTCAATGGTGCACCAGGCACCATCCTTGTGTAAACATCCATCGTATCAATGAGCTGACAAATATGGGGTCTGAAAAGGTATGAATCCTAGAAATGCAGACTCGGCCTCCATCCTTCCGAACTGGGTAAAGCGAGTAAACTGGTAAATAGTGAGCTCTGTTGCCAAGGGCTTAAAGTGGGATGAAAAAACCGGGGTTGGGGCGACCTCTCTAAGGGGCAGGGCCGATGTATATAAGGGCGTGGCTTAAAAACACCTAAGCTAAAAATCTGTTTTGAGCATAGTGTGCCGCCCCACTGGTATTTTGCTGCTTCTGCCCTTGCATCCAGATACATAACACTACAAGTAACATTATGGCTACAAGTCAGGACTATTGGCTTTGTCAATGGTTGTTAGTTGCATAAGATAAAAAAGCAACAACTACGGCTTCATAGTATGTAACATTGGAAATGCTTCAGTTCTGAAATGACGAGACTGTGAAAGACGTATAACGAGTCTCTTTGAAGTTACCCCAAAGGCACTGCTGCAGTTAAGATTTTTTGTTCACAGTGAGTGTGAGGGCAAAAACGGAGAGCCCGATAGGGACCCGTCCCTGCACCCGCTTTTTAAAACTGCCGGTGCTGAGCACCGGCAGGACCCGGCCCACTTAAAGTCCTGCCGTTAGTCCTTAGGAACGGCACGAAGTGTTGTGTAAAGCACTATTAAAAACACATTATTATGAACAACTAGTGGAGTCAGCTTATTCTGTGTCTGGTTTAGGATTTAGGACCGGCAGTAACTGGAGCGTGTACTCGCACTCTGAGGTATGCGTTAATTCCCTTGTTTGGCAGTCAGGAGGACAATGTGGGCCTGGTTTCACTCGCGGATGTAAACACACCCTGCTGACCTCGCGGTTTAACAGCTGGACATGTATAAAAAGAAAGTCTTAAAACTGAGAAGTTTAATAAAAAGAGGACTGTTTAGGATAAAACCGGAGTATCCATGTCCCACCCCTCCCCCCACAAGACCTTTTACTGCACAGTGCCACAAAAAGCCCTGTAGGACACCAGGCGCGAACACCACAGCGGTTCGGCAATCAATGTGCGCGTGAACCGGTCGAGTGAGAGGGCAGGAACACTCCCTGATGACGCGACGGTGTAATGCATGGAGCCACCGGGCTTCTCACGGACATGAAAAGGAACCGCGAAATAGTGCTCATATTGTAAACCAATAGGAGGTAAGCAGCTCTCCAAACCGACGACAGACTGATGGCATCGGACCCATTGGGGTACTCAGGACAGGCGGGCAACTAGAGCCAAATTTCGGGGGGGAGGGTGGGCTGAAAAAGATTTCGGGGGGGGGGGGGCTAAGTCTTCCAGCCATAGGCAGAGTGGCTGTAAGAAGGAGGACAAACAGACAAATGCAGTCAGACACGGCTACTGCTGGGGCCCATGCAGACACGTCTTCCCATGCACCAGGGCTCCACAGCATAAAGTGAAGCCGCAGAACAACACGTCAAGTACATTTCCTGTTCACATATGTCACTTCAGTGGAACGCACTAGCATTTTGAAGGGGTAATTTCGAGAAAAACAATTTCTGTGACAAACAATTGCCTCAGAAAATTACGCATACGCCGTACGAATAGCAAGCTGCTCCCAGTTTCTATGGGCAGCGAGTTCAATTTGTCCCACAGGCATATTATGGTAGTGGATACCTCGCTCCAGAATTCCCAGGACGGTGTGCAAACGCCTCCCACCCTGCCTTTGACAGCGTGGCCTACAAATGAGGCCAGCAGACCAGAGGGCTACAATGCACTGCAGTTCTCACGAGAAGCTCCTGCCCTGGGGCAGCAACCCTGTTACACGCAGCACTTCAATGCGGCTTTTGTATAAACCGTGACAACCACGCCAGCATTTATCAATGGAAGGTTACACTATCTCTTTTTCTAATGTACTGCACAATATTGTTCTGTATCGCTCATACCGCTATGCAGGGCGCCGAAGCATTTAACCGACTAATAGGAAATGACAGCTTGTAGAGTGTGTGGTGAACGGGTGTTTGTTTGTTTTGAGTTTTTTGTGTTGTGGGGCACAGCATTAGGTGGTGTGATGAGTGTTTGTAAGAGATAGAAGCACAAATTATTAGAGCAATAAGGACCTAAATATATTGGCAGCTACACAGCAGCAGCCTAGCCACAGACTCATTAGGATGCTGGGTTTACACCAAAAAGAAGCATTGTCAATGGCAACAAATCTGGCTGATGAATGAAAGTTTCTTTTGTGGAAAGGAGGGATTTGGGCACTCAACAAGGATACAAACACTGTCACTCAGCTTTGCACTTTTGCATCCATTCACTAACTCATTCTTGCATTCACCCCGACATAACTAATACAACACACACTCAACAACATATGCAAGATACATTAAACGAATACAAGTAGAAGAAAACGTGCTGCTGTTTAAACATGGCAGGCATATGCTTGCAATAACGAGACTGCATACAGCAGCGCGTGTCCATCTTGCAAAGGTACTGCACATAGTCTATTGTTGTTTTAAAGTTACAGCGTGGCAGCCACATTTACAACCAATGTGTTGACCATCTTTGAATGGTAAAACAATGATACACTTTGGATAACAATGTTCCATAATGGTCGCCTGGTTTAAAAGAAGTGGCCATGTGCAATGAGGCACACTGCAGATAAAATGAGTGGCAAATAAGCAACCCATTAGCATTGCCTAGGAGCTGTAGTATCCTCTTATGAAAAAAAGAAAGTAGAAACAAAGAAATAAAAGGTTAACTATAAAAAGAAACAATTGAAAACTGAAAGACTGGCCAGCCATCCCAGACACTGAAGCACTTCATTTACAGGTGTACGAGCAAATGTGATAAAAAATTGCCATTATTCGGAAGGCAAGAGACGGAACCATTACTCCAGGCTGTACACTGCCATGGATGGAAGCAGAGTGTAAATAACAATTGGACAGACCGGCAGCAAAAAAGAGCTGACCCAAAGGCCCTCAAGGTATCTATAGGGACGTATATTTATATACATATCAATGTATGTATTAATATATGTTTTTTTTCATTACAAAATCTTGGCAGACCGCTAAGTCTGTTAAGCATTTCAAAGAGATTTCAGCAAGAATTATTACAGTGGAATCTTCGACTCCTATGTTTGTCTGAGGGGGTAACCAACATCAAAAGCCTTCCCTACCAAGTTAATCTGGGAGAATTAATCAAATTAATTCTGTGGTGGGTAAATGTTTGGCATACAACATATGCTCAAGAAATTCCTGCACTTCCTGTCAGTCCCAATTCAGATTACTGTGATCTCGGCATTGGTCATGTCTAGGCTGGACTATGCCAACGCCTTATATGTAGGTCTCCCTTCAAACCGTACCGAATGCTGCAGCTAGACTCGTTCTCAGTCTACCTAGAAGGGAGCACATTTCTTCACATTTGAGGAATTTGCACTTGCTCTCTGAGCGCAAGCGGATTTATTTTAAGACTTCTCTTCTAGGGCACAGAGCACTACACCACTCTGGACCAGACTATTTGTCCTCTAGGCTTACCTACTACAACCCTTTGAGAAAGCTGCGCCCCTTCTACAATTTCTTGACCACAGTTCCAAGAGTCCACCTCGCAAGAGCTGGCGGGCGGTCTTTCTCTCGTTTGGGGCCAGCAGGCTGGAACAACCTTCCTTTAGAACTCAGGTTAATGGAGGATGAAAGACTGTTAGAAAAATGCTTAAAGAACAAGTTACTTACCTTTGGTAACGCTTTTTCTGGTGGATACAGAGTCTGCCTGTGGATTCCTCACCTTTTGAATTACCCCTTGTGCAGCTTTCCACAGAAACCCTTTTCATAGCTCTCCCACGTTGACGAGAACGTCACAATAGTACGGCTCCGCTTGTGACTGGGTGACGTCATCAGAGCTGTAAGGCGGCTTTGTCGGTGTGCTGACGTCAGTTCAACCCATTTTTTCTGTGCCTTTGAGGTGAACGGGTGAACCGACAACATTTCGCAAGTATACACAGTATACAATATGTGCACAAATATACACAGTATATTATCTCAATAAGAAAGGAACATGGAAATTCTAAAACAGACAATTCCTATCGACAAGCATCACATCATTTCAAATGACAACGAAATACAAGAATGTCATACCCAAAATTCTTTTCGGTGTAGGTAGGCAGACAACGGGGAGGAGGGTGGGCCAGTGAGAAATCAAAAGGCAGATACTGTATCCACCAGAAAAAGCGTTACCAAAGGTAAGTAACTGGTTCTTCTGATGGATCATCTGCCTGTGGATTCCTCACCTTTTAAATTGAATCCCAAAGCAGTCCCGCTCCCCCTGGAAGGTGTCCACCTACCTATACCAAAAAATCCTGCAGCATAGAACATGCAAAATGGCCATCCCTCCCCAACTCTGAGTCTAAGCAGTAATGCTTCGCAAAAGTGTGGAGAGAGGCCCAAGATGCTGCCTTGCAAATGTCTACAACAGAAACACCTCTAGCCAAAGCTGAAGAAGAAGACTTCGCTCTGGTGGAATGAGATCGAATACCTTCAGGAGGCTCTTTCTTGGCCAAGGTGTAGCAGTTCTTGATGCAGAGGATGAGCCACATGGACAGCGTTCGGTTGTGGACAGCCTTGCCCTTCATTTTGCCCACGTATCCAATGAAGAGTTGGTCGTCCAGCCTGAAGTCTTTTAACCTGTCCAGGTAGAAGTTGACCGCCCTCTTAGGGTCCAGGTGGTGACATTTCTCCCCCTCCTCTTTGGAAGGGTGAGGGGGAGGATAGAATGTAGGTAAAGTGATTGACTGCCCTAGATGAAAAGGAGTAACCACCTTAGGCAGGAAAACAGCTCTGGTCCTGAGAACCACCTTATCTGCATGGATGGCAGTAAAAGGAGGTTCAGAACTAAGAGCCTGAAGGCACTTACCCTCCTGGCAGAGGTAATAGCAATCAGAAAAATAGTTTTGAATGTACGACGCCTCAAGGGACAACTGTGAAGAGGTTCGAAAGAAGACCACATCAGGAATTTAAGAACCACATTTAAATCCGACTGAGGCATGATAAAGGGAGTAGTAGGGAATCTATTAGTGAGGCCCTTAATGAACCTCATGACTATGGGAGACTTAAACAAAAATGGTTGGTCTGGCAAACAAAGGAAGGCTGATAAAGCCGACAAGTATCCCTTATAAGTCGCCACAGCACAACCCTGCTAGGCCAAAGAAAGAGAAAAACTAAGAACAGGAGACAAATGAGCCTTCAAAGGATCAATTGAACTCTCTTCACACCACTTAACAAATCTGGCCCACCTACAGACAGATTTGATGGAGTGTCTTCTGGACGATAATATAAAATCCACCAAATACGGTGGGAGAGAGAGAACGAACTCAGGCTGCCCGTTCAATCTCCAGGCATAAAAGTGCAGGCTCTGGAGGTGTGGGGGGGGGGGGGGGGGGGGGCGGTGGGGGGAGTAGAACCTGCCCCTGCAATTGTGAGAGGAGGTCTGCCCTGAGAGGGAGATGGAGCGGAGGGTGCGACGAGAGGTGACATAGATCTGTGTACCACACATCCTTCTTGGCCAATCTGGGGCAATCAATATGACTTGGGCCCGGTCTTGGCAAATCATCCTCAGAACCTGAGGAACCAAGGGTATGTGGGAAAATGGCAAAGAAGCCGAAAGCTCCAATCTAGTTGAAACGCGCCCCCCAACGCTCCCCACATCAAATACTGGAGACTGCCGAATGGCAGATAGTGCGCATTCTCCTGAGTGGCAAACAGGTCATCCTGAGGAAACCCTCACGTCTTGAAAAGACAGTGAACGACCTCCGGGTGAAGACGCTACTTGTGATCGGCCAGGTATTGCCGACAGACTGTCCGGACGCACATTCAGCACCCCGGCCAGATTGTTTGAAAGTACGCAAATCTGGTAGTCTTGAGCCCAGGACCAGAGCCGCAGAGCCTCTCTGCAGAGACGATACGACCCTACACCTTCCCGTTTGTTGATGTACCACATCGCGGTAGTGTTGTCCGCCAGGATCAAAACTGACAGACCGCTAAGGGAGGGAAAAAAGGCCTTGAGAGCCAAACTCATTGCCCGCAATTCCAGAAGATTCATGTGAAGCAATCTCTCCACTGGAGATCAAAGACCCTTGATCTCCAGGTCCCCCAGATGAGCACCCCACCCCAGAGTGGAGGCAACCGTTATCACTGTGGCTACTGGAGCGGGAGGTTAAAACCGCTTCCCTTGAGACAGGTTGCCTGAAACACTCCACCATAACAGATACCCTGCAGTGTCTCTGGAGATTCTGACCACCTTCCTGAGATCCCCATTGTGTTAAAACCACTGCCTGCAGAGGCACCACTGGAGTGCCCTCATGTGCCAGCGTGCATGGTTGACCAACAGTATACAGGAAGCGAACAGACTGAGCAGGCACAAAACCTTCAGGACTGGAACAGTCGGTCCATTTTGAAACATTGGGATCATAGCTTGGATGTCTAGAACCCTCTGAGGAGGCAGAAAAGCACGACTCAGAGTAGTATACAGTACTGCCGCTATGGACAGGTTACGCTGAGAGGGCACCAGGTGAGATTTGGGTACATTTAGTCGAAAAACCCAAATCGAACAACAGTCAAGTTGTTACTCGCAAATGATAAAGCACCATCTCCGGTGACCTTGCTTTGAGCAGCCAGTCGTCTAGATAGGGGAAAACAGAAATCCCCAACCCTCTGAAATGTGCTGTCACCACTGCCATCACCTTCGTGAAGACCCGAGGCGTGGATGTAAGACCAAATGGAAGGACCGAAAACTGATAATGTTGAGATCCCTCCGTAAAACGGAGATACTTCCGATGCGACTTCAGGATGAGAATTTGAAGATACGCATCCCATAAATCGATCAACACCATCCAGTCTTACTGCTGCAGTGCCAGAACAACCTGAACTAGGGTCAACATCTTGAACTTCTCCTGTTTGAGGTAAGAATTCAAGACACTGAAGTCTAGAATCTGTTGCAAACTACCATCCTTTTTGGGGATCAGGAAATACCGGGAGTAGCATCCCTGACTTCTCTCCTGCTCCGGAACAATCTTTATTGCACCTTTCTGTAACAGGAACAGGACCTCTTGTTGCAGAAGCATCAGATGGTCCTGCGAACACTGGCAAGGAGGATAAGGAGGGGTAAACTGCTGTAAGAGAAGGGCATTCTCATTTTCTACAAGATTTAAAATCCAAAGATCCAACGTAACAGATTTCCAATTTTGTTGAAAATGGGACATCCGACCTCCAACAGGACCAACATGCTCCAAGATGGGGGCTCTAGAGCTGCTTCCCTGCAGATTCTGTGGTGGGGACAGGGGAGGAGGAGACCTGTTGGCGAGCAGCCCCTCGCATACGACCTCTTCCCTTCCCTCTGTATGATCTATACAGAGGAGTCTGTTGTTGCTGATGTTGCTGCTGTCGGCCTCGAAAAGGAGCCCCTTTCCAAATCCCCGAAATCTCCAGAAACCAAAACCCTTAGGCTGGGATTGTAAGCCTAAGGATCTAGCAGTAGCTCTGCTATCCTTAAAACGCTGTAAAGCTGTATCAGCCTTGGTACCAAAGAGTCTTCAGCCGTCAAAGGGAAGATCCATCAGTGTGGCCTGGACTTTGGGGGAAAAACCAGAACCTGTCAACCAGGCATGTCTCCTAGTAGCTATCAAAGAGCCCATTACTCTGGTAATGGAGTCAGCTGTATCAAGGCTGGACTGGATCCCCTGACGGGCTGCAGCCTGCATGTCTGACAGTACCTCAGCTAAGTGACCCTGGACATCCTCCGGCCACTTAGGTATCACCTCGTTGGCAGAATCCATCAATGCATGGATAAAATGCTCCAGCAAGCACGTGGCATCAGTTGATTTCAAGGTCATGCTGGCCGATGAAAACACCTTTTTTGCAGATTGTTCCAACTTCTTGGAATCCCTATCCCCCAGAGTGGAAGGGAAGGAACCAGCAGATGTTTGGAGGAACAAGATACTTGAACCACCAGGCTCACAGGTGAAAGGTGTGAGGATAAAAAAGCTGGGTCCCCAGGCGCAACCTTACAGCATCTTGCCACAGATCTCGAAACAGCAGGGGCAGGCATTGGCTTCTGCCATACTTCCAAAATCGGATATGTGAGAGCCACAGTTAAAGGGAGCAACGGCTCCACCGCAGAAGGAGAGTGTAGTACCTCTGTTAGGATATTAGATTTGACCTCTGCAGTTGGCAATTGCAAATCCAAAAGGTCAGCAGCCTTTCTTATGACCAAATGATATGAGGCTACATCCTGAGAAGGAAGAGCTTTTAGAGAGGAAAGCTCCTTCTTCGGTGATGTGTCAAGCCCACTGGCTTCCTGCAGCCCGGCAAAATCATCCATAGGGTCAAGTATCTACCCTCTTAAGCTTGCTCCTGTTGCTCCTGAAATTTCTCCTCTTCCAGAAGCCTCTGAGCTTCCCTCCTAAGACCACTTCTTCAGAGTCGGTGTAGTTGGGGCCAGGTGCGGCGGAGACCTCGGAGCCGGCATTGATGGAGGACCTGCAGAAGCGGTCAGTGGCGCCGACCGAAGTCATGACGGTGCAGGAGCAGAGCCGGATGGAGCCTGTGAGAAGTCCATCCTTCTCTCCTGAGATGGGATCGAGAACCTCAGCTTCGGGAGATGCCAAGATGGGGTCATTGGCATGAACGGCATGAATGGTGCCAGGGCATAAAGTTGGGGAACGCCCGCATGATATGAAAGCAGTCCCACGGGGCTAGCTGGTGCGCCGAACGGGTTAACCGCCCTGGCAAACATGCTATACATCGCTTTAAGAAAATGTGTCTGATCCGCACCCGGAGCCGGGAAAGGTGGTTATGGATTCGGAACGCCTGACCCGAGATAGATCAGGGTCGTAGTACGGGCTCTGGTTGCGGCGCTGGAGATGCCGGATCCTGGACCGGAGTGTCTGGAGACTCTCCCCTGGGCATTGGAGAATTACTCAGCGTTGGAGAGCTCCTTGGTGCCGGAGTGTGTAAAGGAGATGCCTGTGGTGAAGGAGAAAGGGAGACGTCATCCTTCCTAGGACGACGCCGGACCGGGGACACCGACTTCGACAACTTCTCCTTAGAAGATCGATGTGTGGACTCATGTCACCTCTTTTTCTTGTGTTTTTTGGACGACCTCAAGGTGTGCGAGGTCGCGATTTTGACCTCCACCTCTTCCGACCTCTTTTCTCCTTTACACCAGGCCATAAACAACTTCGCTTGCCTTTCCTCAAGTGCCTTTGGGTTCATCTGACGACCCTAAGAACATTCTTTGATTTTGTGGTCCAACGACAAGCAACAAAGACAGTCTTCGTGGGGGTCTGTAACCGACACATGACCCCCCCCCCCCATTCCTTACAGTGTTTAAAACCAGGCCTTTTTTGAGTAGCCATCGTGCAGAAACAGTTTAAGGACAACTGCAATAAAGCAGGCCACTAAGTAATGGAGAACCTAGAAAAAAAAACATTACTCGTCGACGGTGTAGAAAAAGGAGAACGAACGTCAGCATGCCGATGAGGTCCTTTTATGGCTCCGTTGGCGTCACACGGAGTCGCAAGCGGAGCCGTACCATTGGGACGTCCTCGTCGATGTGGAAGAGCTATGTAATAAGTTTCTGTGGAATGCTGCGCAAGGGGTAATTCAAAAGGTGAGGAATCCACAGGCAATGTATCCATCAGAAACCTGATTCTTTGTCCAGTAGACAGCTGGTTCGCTCTTACCTTTGCCCTTACTAACCCATTAGAGCCGGGACACTCGAGTAGCTGCGTGCTCTATAAATCTCTTTTAATACAACATAACATACCATGTATCAAAAACACATCTGTAGGCTTTAATACAGAGTAATAACACACCCTTAAATGTCTACTCATTTTAACTTCTGCTCTTCACAATCAATATGCCAGGCCTACTGTCTTTATCGTAACTTTTCATAATAAATAATCAGGCCCATAACCTTTATCATTGGCTTGTCACCATAACCAACTCACTTACTGTGTTGGTCAGTAAAATTATGAGTATGTAAATTCTCCCACATCAAGGAATTACACCGCTGTTCGTAGCCCAATTATAGCATGGGAGCAATCCCAACAACCAGAGGAGGAGCAGCTGTTGTTCGTGGCACTTGCGCTTTTCATGCATTTTTTTTTCTTTTTAATCTCAAAAGGCATCCTCACATCAAAAAGTAACTCGAGGGCGCATTAAAACTAAAATATAGTGTTAAATAACACATCAACATTTTGCATAATTTTTCTGAAATTTGGTGTAATTACATGCAAATTTCACACATCCCTACAAAATACCTGCCTACAGGCTTCAGCACAGTGTAATAGCAATACACTCTTAAAAGCCTATTGTCTTTACCAAATACTTTTCACAATAAGTTAGGCCTACTTTTTGTCATAAATTCTCATTTTAGGCCCACTGGCATTAACATAGTGTTGACAGTAAATAAGCCAACTCTACTGCCTTTGTGATATCTTTCATAATAAATAGACCAGATCTACAGTAACTGACATAACTTTTTACTTATGCAGCAATCAAACCTGTATATGTTATCATTTGCTTGTCGCCATAACCTTCCTAAAACTACTGTACTGAGCGTATGCTTTCCAACTATCAAGCATACAGCCATACAATTACAAATGCATACAAAATTACAGCAGAGCAAAACACTAGCTAACATAAGAGAGCTTAACAAGGATTCAGATCTTCTTTACCCTCAGTTTGTTAGAGGGGTAACCACTACCAAACCCCTTTCCTACTACCGTATTTGTGAAATTCCACATAACAAAATACCTAGCTGTTGACTTTAATACAGGGTAATAACAATCCACCCTTACACGCCTAGTTAATTTAACATATGCTTTTCACAATAAATACACCAGGCCTACAGCTCATAATCTTTCATAATAAACAAATCAGGCCTATGGCAGGGATCAGTGGCTTGCCACCATAACCAGCTCAGTCTTGCTTTATTGAGTACAAGCTTTGAAACAAGTCGTAAAGTGCAATACAAAAACTCTTTTTAGTGTAAGGACACAACTTTAGCCCAATCCGTTTCTCTACTCAGAAAAATTAAAATGTGGGAAAACCCAAAGCCCCTCTCTCAATAGTATTCTAAATGCTTTTTTTGTTGATCACAAAGTTAGATGAAATGCATTTTCGAGGCAGACCAAAAAATGCACGTGGACTTCTGTCCATTCTGTACTTTATTCTAACACATCAATGCACTCTGAAGTATAAATTTAGTGATGGAAAATGAAGGGGGACTGTGATACTGTCAGAAGAACACAAGCACCAGAGTGGCTTCTGTTCCGCCAGGCTAAAAGTTTGCGGAGTGGAGTGGTATATAGTGGAGCGGTGAAGAGTGGAGTGATGTAGGGTAGCATAGAGTGGCACGTAATGGGGGAAGTAGAGTGCAATAGAGAGGTATACCGTGCTGTGACAGAGTGGAGTAGACTGTTGTAGAGTGGAGTGATGTAGGGTGGAGTAAAAGTAGAGTGGAGTGTTGTAGACTATTGTGGAGTGTCGCAGAGCGGTGTGGAGGATCATAGAGTGTTGGGGAGGGTTTTAGAGTGGAGTACTCTAGAGCGTCGTGTCATAGAATGGAGCGTCGTAGTGTAAGTATAGTTGTCTAAAGAAAAGTGGCATAGCATGTTGTAGAGTGCAGTGGAATAAAGTAGAGTGGAGTAGCGTAGAGAGAAGTAGAGTATTATACCGTGGAGTGGTGTTGTAGAGTGCCATATAGAGTAAACTGTCATACAGTGGAGTGCCGTAGAGTTGCTTAAAGTGAAGTGGCACAGCGTGTTGTAGAGTGGTGTTGTAGCATAGAGTGGCATAGAGTGGAAAGGAGTGTTACAGTGAAGTGGCATACAGTTAAGTGACAGAGTAAAGTGGAGTGGCGTGGAGTGCTGTGTCGGAGTGTCATGTCATGGAGTGGAAGGATGTAGAGTGGAGGGGCATAGTGGGCCGCAGAGTTTTGTGGAGTGGCATAGAGTTTCAGAGTGGGGGGCCATAGAATGGAGGAGAGTGTCAGAGTGGGGTGGGGCATAGAGTGGGGTGGAGTGCTGTAGAGTGGAGTAAAGTGTCAGAGTGGAGAGTCAGATTTGAGGGTCGTGGAGTAGAGAGCAGTGGCATAGAGTTGAGTACTGTGGCGTGGCAGAGTGGTGTGGCTTGGCATAGAGTGGAGGAAAGTGTAAGAGTGTAGTGGCACAGTGTGGAGTTGTGCAATGAGGAATGGCGTGTGTGACGTGGCATAGAGTAGAGTGTCAGAGTGTATTTGCAGGGATTAGAGGTCGTATAAGAGTAGAGTGTCGCTGAGGGGAGTGGCAAAGCGTGGAGTGGTGTTGAGTTAAGTATTGTGGCATACAGTGTGGTGGCGTGGAGTGTCTGTCAGAGTAGAGGGAGTGTCAGTCGATTTGAGTACAGTTGACTGGCATAGAGTGGATTGGCACAGAGTGAGGTAAAGTGTCAGAGTGGATCGGCATAGAGTGAAGTGTCAGAGTGGAGTCGCACAGCGTGGAGTGCTATAAAATGGAGTATTGTAGAGTGTCACAGAGTGGAGAGTCGTAGAGTGGCATAGAGTGAAAAGGTGTTGAGTGGAGTGTTGTAGAATGGAGTAGCAGAGAGAAGAGTGGAGTGGCAGACAATGGAGTGGCAGACAATAGAGTGGAGGGCCATAGAGTGGAGGAAAGTGTTGCAGAATGGAGCAGAGTTGTGCAGAGTGCCGTAGAGTGGAGTGAATTGTCAGAGTGGAGTGGAATGGCATTGTGTGGAGTGGCATAGAGCGAGTAACGTAGCGTGACGTAGAGTGGCATAGAGTGTTGTAGAGTGTAAGAGTGGAGTGTCGTGGCATGGACTAGAGAGAAGTAGCATATAGGGGAGTACAGTGTCAGAGTGGAGTAGAGTGTTGTAGAGTGGACTGGCGTAGAGTGGAATAGAGTGTTGTTGAGTAGAGTTACATAGAGTTGAGTATGCATGGCGTGGTAGCGCACTGCCATTACAGACAAGAAGGTTTCAATTGAAATGACCATTACACTTGCACAGACATACAGTTTTACTGATAAAACTATACAGCACAAAAACAATGTGTGGAAATGGCATCAACAATTTATGGATTTGTTTTGAATGTAATAAAATATTTGTTTCCACACTTCAGGATTACAAAAAATGTTCTTCATGTGTGCTGTCCAAATTCTGATATATTCTGGAATATTTACTTACAGGTATTTAAATTGGTTTGTGTGCTAGAAAAAATACCACCCTACAGCCTTTCCTCTCACATGGGTACATAGCAGGATTGTCACATAAATCCTCTCACTATGAAGTCAGAGACAGAAAGTAAACACCAAGCTCCCTCGGAAGACAGAGCCCGACATCTGACCTCTATCTTTCAATGCACAGCAAATGTGACACGATAAGAACAAAATGTAAAAGCCTGTTTACAGAAAGCGGGCATTTGATAAAGAATCCATGGAGCGATGGTGAAGAGGCTATGCTCCACCGGAGGGACAGAGTCTGCTGTCTAGCCTAAAACAAATCTAGCCAGTAAATAGAAAGCAAGCAAATGTGAGTTACAAACCAAAAAGACAATGGTAGAAAATGGGCAGAATACATTCACAGGGAAGATTTCAGAATGTTTCCATGTCTTTGCAAACCAGACAGCTGCGCAGTCTGGTAAGTTTTGACCTAAAAATGGGGATATTCAGAGAATGCCAAGGCATCTATATAGCAACATACACTAGGCGGAGATGGTGCGGAGTGAGTAAAATGGTACTTACAGCAACAAGGAAATGATGACATGAGAAGGAGCCATGCACCTTTTTAAGGCAAGGATAATGCATACTGCTGAACAAATACCCAATAAGGAGGAGGAAGAAAGTACAAGAGAAATCAAGGCTAGCAACCTCAGCCAAACCTACACTGTCTTTAAAAGGCCCACATTCCACCTACTCCTGCTAAACAGAGGGGACAAAATGTTGAGGAATGGTTCACGTCCCCGACTCCTCTTAAGCTAGACAGTTCTAATAGACAGCAAGGAGGATAGGCAGCCATTGAAAATCATCAAGCTGGTCAACTACTGATAAAGATGATCATAGCATCTCTTTTAAGCTGAACCCAGCGATAAAGAACGATTTATGTGGACTAGAATCGGCCACTGCTGAAACAACGGAAGTAGACGCATTAGAAGCCAAGTCTGCCTAACATGATCTAAAGATAATGAACAAACAGCGACTTCAAAAAATGATTAAAAACACCAGGATGAAATGATATAAACAAGTGAAGAAAAGGAAGTCAGACATTATAGAACCATCAACGCCCTATGTTCCTCAGGAGGCGTGCTTGGAAATGAATCAAAAGGTCTTTGTGTATGTCAATCCGGGGTTTCTATCTGACAAATCCTGCAGGAAATATTCTCAAGTACAGATAATTCAGACTGTCCCTAGAGCTATAAAGGATGAAGAGACACTGGGTAAAGCACCTAATCCATCTAAACTGCATGCACCTGACATTGGCCAGGGCAAGAATTCTGCTCTACCGGAAGAATGTGAAATTCTCAATTCTGGAAGTCTCCTTGGGTAGTGGGAGATAGAGCACACTGTGAGAGCTCAGCTAAACAAATGTCAGAAAGTGGCCCCTAATCAGTCATATTGTTAGAGAACTTGCAGTATCATCCTCAACATCATCCCAAAACGTAGTGGTGGAACCGTATCATCCCGACCATACAAAATTACGAGTCCTAATGTATACGGGTCATCCAATGTGGAAACAGGATGGGAGGATGAATTATATCAGGAGCAAAACACATACAAAATTCAAAGGGGGTCTCTCGGGTGCCAAATAGGAAGCAGTCACACAGATTGAGAACTATTCCTAACAATGTAAAAGTTGGTCAGAGCAACAATGTATATCAGGACCTCATTTGAGAAGAGACAATTATATTGATAACCCACGCAGGGCTGCAGATAGGTAGGTAGAAAACAAGTTTATTAGGACATTTATCCATAAACCATTCTAAAATCATAAAAACACCTATACAATACAAGATGGAAAAAAACACAGTCAGCCCTTCACTCCAACATTGCGCCCTACTAAAACCCATCCTTGAGACTCTGTTTAACAGTAAGCATAAAACAAGCAATTCCTACTGCTACATCAAAAATAGTGCATTTTGACAGCAGCACTATCTATCGCTTCCAAACTTTGAAATGTTCTGTATTTTAACAAGGGCCTTTAACTTCATGCAAATGGCAGTATAAAAAATACAGTCCATACAAATATGCAACAAGGAACATTTTACATTCAGAGTGCATGGGGCAGAGACCATTACCGTTACGAATCATAGTATAATGTAGGTGGGACAAGTAAATTGGGTTGCGTCCCACTCTCACCCTAAGAAGTTCGTTTCACAATCTGGGGTCCGGCAACTGAGCCAAGTAAGGAAAAACCGTTTAGAGTCCCAGAGTATTTAAAGAGCAACGGATAGTCTGCTTCTTCCTCAGGTATGCCAAGTCGAGAGAACCAGCAGCCTCTCCAGCAGATTGTTTCAAAGCTTGTTTGCTGGGAAAAGGGGACCAAGTTACAACTGAGCCGCACTCTGAATGCTTATTTTCAAGAGCCATTAGACTTTTCCTTATTTCCCTAACCCAACTCCTTTCACTGGCTTGGATCTCAACCCAACACAGTTTGGAGGTCTTTGGGGTTTCACTGTCCACAGAGAGCTTATTGTAGAATCTTACAGCCTGGGAATACGCCAACAGATTCCAGGAGGTTATGTTCAGTTCCCCCCTTATACCTTGAACCATGGTGCCTGGCGGCAGCAACAGGAGACTTCTCAGAACCTTTCCCTCCAACCGATCCTACTCACAGGTAGGGTCAGGGGCAAGTTCCTCCGCACCATACAACCCCACAGGGGGAATTTTCCCTTAGTAAGCCTTTGTCAAGGGATTAAGGGCCAGAACTTCATATTTCCAATTGAACCTGATTAGGCAACTAACTTATAGCAATGGCCTCTGCTTAATACAACCCATGCGTCCCATTTTAAATTCATTCCAGTGAAAGGACAGGCCAAGATATGTGTAAGTATCCACTATCTCCAGCTCCTGAGCATGCAGAAACTACTTAAAGCTTTGTACCTTTTTCCAAAGACCAACACCTCAGCCTTCTCTAAATTGATTTCCAGCAAGTTCCGTTTACTGTATGCTTCCAGGGTGTCTAGATTTCTCTGAAGGACAATGGGGGTGTATTCCAGCAGAACTAAATCGTCTGCATATAGCAGACAAGAGATGTGATGATTCCCAACTTTAGGGTAGAATGACTTTGCATGAGTTATAAATGATGTAGGTCTGCAAGAAATAAACTAAAGAGCAGGGGGGCTAAAACACACCCCTGCCATAGGCCATTCGTTTATGGAGATCTTTTGAGATAACATGCCTGCGTTATATAGCTCAACCTGCACCCAATTGTTCGTGTGTAGAGCATGCAGCACACTAAGGAGGACAGTTGGGAGCCTCCAGGCAACAAGTTTCCTTCATTTGAGTTCCCTGTCCACCGAGATGAAGGCTGTCCGGAAGTAAATAAAACAACAGCAAAACCTTTGATTCATCTCCAGGGAATTCCGAATAATGGCCCAGACAGCGAAGCAGTGGTCTGTAGTTGAGTGACCTTCCCGAAATCCTCCTTCCTTGATCGGTATAATTTCATGTTCGGATGCCCAATCCTCCAGCCTTGACAAGACCATTTTTAAAACACCTTAGCTGAGATGTCCAAGAGGCTGATAAATCTGTAATGTGAGGGATCCCGACTTTGTAATGTGAGGGATCCCTCACATTACCGATTGATCAGCCTCTTGGACACATCTGCTAAGCTGTTAAAAAAATATATCTTGTCAAGGCTGGAGGATTGGGCTGCATATGTCTTATACACCTCTGATATCCTTGGTATGACTAGACCAAACACCATTAAATGTATTCCTCCAGGGGTTACTATGATATTCTCAATGGGAGACATACTGAAATAACTCTTTCAAGCCTACAACATGTATCTTCTTATGACTTGCTACCGGCAAGATTCCTGGATATTAGTCCAAAATAAGACAGTCAACTGAAACTTTACAGACGAACTGGACCTTGGCAGAGACAATATTGATCCACGAAGAAAAGCTGGCAAATTGTCGTATTAAATGCACCCCAAGCCGAGATAAACGTTACCCCCGGACCTTGGAAGATCTTGAAAGGGAAAAGCTCAAGCATGAACCATAACACACCCAACTTACCTAAAAATCTATATGTGGTTGACCACAAACTACCCTGCAGGTGTTGATTTACCTAATTTGAAGATTACAATGCATTCAGAAAAGGAAAGAATGGATTTAAACACAATTAGTAACATACATATTTTAGGCAAACATAGCATTTAGGAAAGGTGCTGGTTACCACCTGTTTTATTTAAGACAATAGAAAATGAGCCATAGAGAATACTTCCCCTCAGCCTGGACCAGCATCACGTTCTATACTTAGCTGGAACATTGCTAGCCTCAAACATAAAAGAGAAGATAAAGGCTAGGTTACTTTCATAAAATGTTATACAGCATGCTGCTTCCAGGAAACATGAAGAAATCGTACTGGACTACATCATACTGTGATGTAGCATTTAAACAAAACAAGGGCAGACCCAAAGTTGGACTAATCACCTAGGTTTCTACACCCCTTGTATCTAGCAGTCAAGTACGTGATGCTATTAACATGCCATAGCATATATGTTAAAAAGTGACATCCTTACTATTGACTTTTTTCGATTTATACTTACTCCTAGTGACATTGGCAGCAGAATTAAAAGACTAGTAAATCTGCTATAATTAACATAAGGCAAAAATCAACACAGCATGGAAGGGAAATTTAAAGGAGACCCAAAACAAAACTAGCACTGTCCTCTGGCTATTTTAACATCGAACCACATCCAATGATGTACATGCCGAAAGTAAGCTATGAAGAGATCGTATGGAGTGTACCAAACGTTATGTCAGAGGATTTTGGTAGTAAGAGACTAGGTCATCACTTCATAACACAGATGGCAGTATGTGTGCTCCACACCATCAATGGACATACCCTGTCAGGTGCGCCTGCAAAAAAAACTTTTGGGGCAGGCTATTCTGTCAGCTGAATTGTTTACATACTGATAAGTATAGAACCATGGTACCATGTTAAAGATATGACTGTTAAAAGAAGAATAAAAAAAGACCACCACCCATTAATCGCTAAATTCCATTTGCATGGTCTTAAATGATGTGCTCCCAATTTAGAACTGCATTTGGCATCTTCTAACCTGGCACTAAAACCTAGCAGGAAAACCTTTACATGGAACCATAAACTACATAAGCCACAGAATTAAGAAGTAAATAAGATCTGGACGTGCAAATGTCAGGAAGTATGTATTTAATATGGTGTCCCTAAAATGGAAGCAAACCATAATTTTGATGACACATTAACTTTGTTTTGTTTATCAAAAGACACTAGAACCACACAATTTACAAACAAAGGGCTGGTCACCTTAAAGTGATTTGATGATGCCTGCCTAATGCACAGGATTTAAGGATTGCATGAAAATTAGGCATTTGAGTCCACTATAGAAAAAAGACCCTCAAAAGCGTAAGTAACAGATTACAAAAATAAACATACAAAATATTTCTTATAATGCACTTAAAGCTTCTTTAAATGTCAAGAACCCCAAGAAATGTTGGGAGTTGATTAGATGGAGTTGTGAGGGACCTCTCTCAAAAGATATAGGAGTCAACCCAGTCGAGTGAATCCAAGCATTTGTGTCATTGTGGATGCAAGTCAGTAACTGTTACCTAGAACCTGAAGTGGGACTCGACATATATGATTATACTAATCTGAAGAAGAGCAAGATCTTAGTTTTAGAATTTGTGAATGAGGAAGGGATTAAAGTAATAAATAGCAAGAAAGCACCAGGTCTATATAAAATCCCTTCAGACGTCTTCCGTGCCAATACATCATTCCAGCCCTCATTTTGAAAACAGTCTTCACTGCAATCTGAAAACACAGACGTTTCCTCCTCTTGCAAATCAGCAATTATAGCCCCCATCCACTTAAAAAGACCCTGGAAATTACCATCCAATTCTTGGTCCTGACGTCAGTGCCTTTCCGATGATAAGGACGGACGAATCCCGGAAGTGGGTGTGCGGCGACACCGGAGTGGAGAAGGAGGATTCGAGCGGAGGCGTATTCGGAGTGAGTCAAGGAGGAAACGAAGACCGAGGAGGGGAGCAAGGAACGAGACCATCGGGTTCCGGAGCTGTGCCGGGAAGTCCAACGTCCCCACGCTTCGTCGAGCCAGGCTCCAGGAGGAGCGTGGCTTATGCAGGTACGAGACCGAGTCTCAGGGTGGATTGGGAGGAGGGATACCCCATGTACCTAGAGAGGGGGCCCTAAGACCCTCTCGAGCAAACCTGCTCGTATTACTCTTGTTTTGCACAATTGAGCACTAGTCACGCCTTCTTCTTAGACCTTAATTTTTTTTGAGCACAAGAGTGTGTGGTGCACTTTCACTCCCTGGCCCCTTGTTTGACTGCCGTAAAACGAGGACACCGTCCTGACACCGCTGTTTTCTCCATTTCTTTACACGCCATTGAGACGGAGGACTCCTCAAAGACCCACACCTGACCAGGGAAACTGTAACCAAGGAACACGGATAGGAGCCGAAGAACCCCCGGCACGACGGATCCAGCTACCTTTGCTTCCAAAAGACTTACCAGTCGGCACAAACGTGTTTTTGGGAAAATAAAACCCTATATTAGCAGACCTGGCTTCAACCCGTTATTTCAACACCGCCACACTATCCTTAACTTCTCCTTAACCGTATTAAGCCTTGGCTAAAAACAACCAGATTTTATCCAACTTCCAAGCAGGATTTAGTAATGGAAGGAGACTAAACCAAGCAATGAGACTTTTTCAGATGCATTAAATATGTGAAGCTAAAACATCCACTCTGATCATAGATTTAAAATACTCATTAGACACGGTTGACAGACCCTCCTTTGGGCCGTCATGAGATATCAAGGACTACTAGAAAATCTCCATACCACTTTATACAGACTCCATTGGAAGAACGCAGCTAGAATCAGGTATGAGCCAGAAGAGGATTGTACGTCAGATTTACCAATTCAAACTGGAGTCAGGTAAAGCTGCATATTCGAACCAACTTTAATTCATTTATTTATAAAATATGTGGGGAAATTCCTCCTTCTGTTGAATCTGACTAAACCAGTAATGGCAGGAGAGAAATCCCTATTACTTTTATTTGCAGATGATGCAGTACTCTTGGCAAGAACTGAGTTGGCAATTCAGTGCCTCGAATCTTACTGAAGTTCACAAAAAATTACCATAAATGCTAACAAAACAAAATTTATAACTCTGAATCCAAATAGCAGAGCTGCTGGACTGTGTCCAAAGCTTCGATTATCTGGGAATATGTTTCGATGATAAACCGTCCTGGGCAGTACAAATTGGGAAACGTGAGCCCATCATGAGTCGGAACTCAAGTACAATTGTTGCATGAACGATTAGGGAGGAAGACCAATAGAACCTGCTCTTCAAGTTTATAAAATTAAAGTAACGGCTACTACCAAGAATGGTGCTGACGAGCCACAAGTGAGTGTAAATTGCTTCTTGCATCGCATCCTTAGTGCCTCCATCTGTGACCCTCTGCCTGGGTTCACAGATGGAGGCACTACGGTCTGCACTGGGCCTACATAGCATTGAATCATGAGCCATCTAAAGTCTATTTTGGACTGGGCTTGGCCATGGACAAAACATTCTTTGAACAATTACCTACAGACATTCCTTGATATCTGGAGCAAACAAGATCCACTAAAATTTACAAAAGCCAGGTGACACCTGCCAAATTTGAAATAATATAGGATGTGTGGGGTTTTGGGATAATCTAACATCAATGGATAAATCTAGCACCGCAACAATCAAAAAATGTATTGAGATTACCTTTGCCAGGGTCAGGTAGAATACTGAGGGCTCCCTGACAAATGCCATAGCTGTTCAGAAGGGCATTCGCCAGGGATGCGTTCTTGCTCCTACATTGTTTATCCTCTACATAAATGGCCTAATAGGAGAACTCTTTAACTGCGGTGGTGACCCCCAAAATTGGCTGGAAAGGTAGTGCCCTGTCTGCTTTTTGCAGACGACACACTGCTTATTGCCAGAACACCCTGTGGCATTCAAAATCTATTAAATAAATGTGCCCTACTTTGCAAAGATAAGTGTCTAGAAATAAATGGGCTGAAGACCAAATATATGGTCTTTAATCCATATAAGTCTAATAAGAGGAACTTACCCTGGGCACGCAGTTTGGAGCAGGTAGGTTCATTTGACCATCTGGATATCCGGATCAACGATAGGCTGGCATAGACACCGCAGATAGAAAAAAGCATTGCGACCCTTCAGCATGTTGACTGTGCTATTGTTCAAGGGGCTAGAGCTTCCCCCTTTCGGCCAATATCCCCCACTATTGAAATTCATAGGGCTAAGGGTCTAGGTGCGGCCCTCTATGGGGCAGAATTGTGGAGTTTAGAAAACCTGACAGAACTAACTCGTGCTGAAAATACATTCATGAGAGCCATTATGAACCTCCCAGTGAATACACCACTCCTGCCACTTAGACTAGATCTTGGCCTAAAACCTATTGACCATTATGCCATTTTGAGGTCAATCCTGTTCTGGATCAGGATGTGGATAAGCAAAACACAGGTGCCCCTGAGGGAGGCTTTTGTAGAGGTGATTGCTCTACATAATCAAACAGGCCGCATTAAGTGGTTTAGTAAGATCAAGGTCTGGTTTACAAAAATTGGGATGGTGCAACTCTGGAAAGACCCAGGGTCTATGACTAAACTTACGATCCCTTTAGTCAAAAAAAGGTTCTGGGAACTAATGGTCTCGAAAAGGGTTGACCGGTTTGCACATGGCACTTTGACTGCGGGGCTTTTAAATACCAAAGGAGTATTTCTGTTTGAAGGGTTTCTGGATGATATTGAACCGCCTCAGGCTCGAGCTTTGTATGTCCAGTTTAGATACGGAACCCTTCCTTTGACTGCATTGAAGAGTTCATGGGAAAACCTCTAATTCATTGTGTCCTTTGTGCCATATTTCACCTGAAACCACTGAGCACTTTTTCTTCTGCTGTTCATTCTACACTGAACCTAGGAAAACTTGGCTGGCCCCTGTATGTCGCATTTTATCTTTTAATTGTCCTTTAGAAGCCATGCGTATATTTAAGTCAGATACCACAAGCTGGTTGGTATTTGCTGTTTCGAGGTTTTTAATGTTTGCATGGTGGAAAAGCTCAAAAATGGGCAAACTTGTTCCTGTGTTGTAGCACTGTTAATATAATTCCAACCAGATTCAGTGGTATTCTGTTCAGACGCAGGCTAATTTTTTATGGAAAATGTAGAAGATAGTTTTATGTATTATATAAATCACTCTTAATGGTTTTTATAATGCCACATTTTTTTAATGGTATATTGATTTTGCACTGTATTTTAAGCTGTGAATGATCATATTTTTGATCGATTGAATAAATAATAGTATTGAGATTACATTTTGATAAAACGTCAGTAATATGCTGGGAGTGTGTGACCACGGTATCTAAGAATCAATGTTCTGAGCTTTTGTTTATATTTTTTTCAATTTGTTTACAATATTAAGCAACAAACAGCAAGATACACATGCAACACTGAGGTACATAGGCACTTCCTTAACATGTCAGACAAACATATCGGGCATTCAGTCCTTGCCCAACCTCAACAGATCAACTAATTTTAGTCCTGCCTTTTGCCAGGTGGGTCAGATAGGACCTGCATCAACTCAGCCCATTCTATAAATCTCCTCTGCCAGTTTATCATCTCTCCTCACTTGCTGCATATGAGACTCCGCCGCTGCTGCCTATTCCAGTATATCCAAGATCCAAGTCTCTCTAGGAGGCGCTTTTGTACTTGTCCAATGAGTAACAACGCGCCTGTTTACCAGGATCAAGCCCAGTCTAAAAAACTTCTGTCTCATACGCTTCCTTTCTCCAACGTTCTGAGCTCTTATGAAAAATGTGGACCACATATATCCATAAAGTGAAGTTTTTATGTAAAATTAAAACCAAACCATATAAAACCAAGTAATTAAAGCACAATAAAATACAATTAACCAGCTAAATCCCTCAGTACAAATTCAACAGATTATCAAAAATATACAGGAAGAAAAACGCCATCAAAGTCCGTATGGTAGCATAAGATCATGGCCTTCCTACATAACCTTACGTTATATTTCTCAAAAAGAGGATTTAACTACTGCTTCCTTATGTTTTAGTACATAACAGTATAAAGTGCTTCAAAGTTTCTTGGTCACAATTACAGAGTCCAGAGCAGTTTTTTTTATTGTTGGCCTACTTTTATCTATTAAAGATGGCAATTCGGACCCTTAGTCAAAACTGTATGGCTTTTCAGCTGAAGCATTAAATGATAAGCAAAGATGAGAAAGAAGAGACAATACTTGAACGCATTTGTAAACGCATATAATGTTGCACTCCCCAGTTCTAACAGAGGCCACCATCTAGAGGTTTTGTGTAAAATATGTGAAAGGGGTGCGGAGAATGGTGTTTGCGTGCTTGCCTGTGTCTACGTCTTAAATACAAGGAGAGGTAGCTGCTCAAGTGTGCTTTTAAAAATCACAAAATAATTAGCAGCCAACGAGTTTGCACTGATTCTATTGAAACATCGACATTAAAGGTGTCATGTGGGGTATCTATGAGGGAGTCCATCTGCTTTGTGCTCTTTATTGACTACACACGCCCGCTTGCGCACTCGAAGTTGTACAGGTCAACACACAAATCCACATCGGAAGGAACAACGACCCAGAGACAGGTGTCAAGGTAACCTCCGTCTGAATGCTGAAAACACTGAGAATGTGGTACGCCTGGAGAGAGAATTAAGGATTCCACCACTATTCCCTCTGAAAAATCCTTCTGTTCATGCATACTGCTCACTGACTTGAACCAAGTATTGCCATTGGCAAAATATGTCCCTTGTACTGCAAGTGCCAATATGCTCCAGGTAGTACCACTGTACTCAAAGCACTGTCTTCATTCCTCACAATAACGGCACCGTCAACAAGCCTTACGTAGATGCACAAGTCCCACAACAGATAATGTGCCCCAAATACTGCCCCGGCAAATATGCCTCCAAGTTTTGCTCTGCAATCAGTTTGGAATTATTTTCTAAGTGCCTCCAAGTACTGTAGTGACAAACGATCCCATCACTTACAGGCTTACCTTACTGCAATCCCACCACAAATACTAGGTTGCTAACAGGGACCTTACGGAGCCATTGCCAGCTGGCCCCACATTAAGACTTCAAATGAACTTCAGGTGCAGCCAATCCGATCTAGGTATGAACACTGCAAATACGACCCGGGTATGCACACTGCCAATTCGACCCGGGTGTGAACACTGCCAATTCGACCCGGGTGTGAACACTGCCAATTCGACCCGGGTGTGAACACTGCCAATTCGACCCGGGTATGCACACTGCCAATTCTACCCGGGTATGCACACTGCCAATTCGACCCAGGTATGCACACTGTCGGTTTTGACCCAGGTACAGCTACATGTTCATCTCAGTACATAAGCTAAGGATACACAAATCTTGGGTTCATTCTACTGGGAAAACAAACACTGAAGGACAAAAAAGCTGGAAAGGACAGGGAAGTATAAAGGAATAAGAGTAAAAGTTAGGGACATGAAAAAGTAAAACAAGAAACCTGAAATGAATAACTGGTAAGGGTGGGAAGAGCACCTTCTTACATAATTAATAAAAAAAGTAACAATGATATTTAATATAATCAATTTTTAAAGCAAAAACGGATAAATTAATACATATAAATATAACCAGAAATGATGTAAAGGTCATAATAAAATCAGATCCCTAGAACAATCACCCAGCGAATTTAATCTCCAAGCGATTAATGTTCCTGAAAAAAATCATATAGAACCTCGGAAACAGCCATCGCCAACTGACCAGAGGTATACTCATTCTTTGTGGCCCAATACACAATCACCAAATGACTTAAGGCATAGTTAACTCCAATAGCAGTACGACTCACCTATCTCAACACTTTCGGCTACATTACATACAAGGTACCTTCAGCAGCAAAACTGCGTTCATAGCAGCAAGCAGGAAAAGCAGGAGTGTGAAAACATTTTCTAGTAAAACAAACGCCAGGCGTCTGAGATGATGATTTACAGTGTTTGTTTAAGATGCTATACAAAGAAAAGTGGGAAGGTTTGACAGGAAACAGATTGCATAGAGCG
Source organism: Triturus cristatus (assembly GCF_964204655.1). Classification (NCBI taxonomy): domain Eukaryota; kingdom Metazoa; phylum Chordata; class Amphibia; order Caudata; family Salamandridae; genus Triturus; species Triturus cristatus. The sequence continues at coordinate 651,389,003 of NC_140594.1, forward strand.
CCCAGGCAGAATTGTATTACTCTATTACCAGTAGAACCTCCGACTCCTGTTACAGCATATTACATTGTAAACTTGAGAACGCTGAAACAGAAGCTTGAACACACTACAATGAGAAAAGCCTCTAGCCCAAAAGCAGCAAGCTGCAATCCTCAGTTTAGTGTGTGGCAATTGCAATGATGCCAGCCCCTGCTGTGCGCTTGGGTACTGCGAGCCTCTGTAAGGCGCCCTTCAGGAGCAACAACAGAGGAGACTTATTACAGATAGGTAGCACCCAGCAGCAGAGCGAGTGGAGGCATACCTGTCCAACACCTCCAAGATGCAGAGCAAGGTTGTGAGAGCTAACAAAAGCCAGTGGAATAAAAATGGACAATGGGGTGCATCACAGAGAACCAATGGAAAACAAGCTATGGCAAAGCCAAATCGGTCTGGCCTTTCACATAGTTACACTGACTAATTACTAGATGTTCTTTCTGAGTCAGAAAAATCTGTGTGAAGTCTTTAAAAAGACTGCAGCCCTTCAAAACTATACTAGGAGTAACTCTCAAGTCTGAAGCAACTGCTTAGCAAGTCTGTCACAATGCAGCAATAACTCACGCTGTTACTAAATGTCCCTCGTGAGTAAGATGCAACTGCTTAAAATGTCCTTCACAAAGCTATGAAGATGGGGGCTTCAAAATAAAAATATACAAATCGACTTTAACCCCTTGTGTGCCCCGCCCTTTCCACGCCCTGTGCCGGGCGTTTCATTAGCGGGCGGGGCTCATGACGAGATAGTCTCGTCATGGGCACAGCGCAACCGCGGCCCATGACGAGACCATCTCGTCATGGGCACTCAAGGGGTTAATAACGCGTTGATATTCTTTCGTGACAGTGCAGTTCCACTAGGTGCCCCTCACAAGTCAAATGCAAAAGTATTGAAGTTTTTACATGATGCTGCAGTTCTACTAGTCATTAATAGGTGTCCACGTCGAGTCATATGCAAAAGCATTGACATCCTGAAAAGAAACTGCAGTTCCACTAGTGGGTACTAGGTCTGGCTCACAAGTCAAATACAAAATCACTGAAATTCTTACATTAGTCCACAGCTGGGTCACTATGTGTCCCACAAAAGTGAAACGGAAATGCACTGAAGTCCTTTCATGAAGCTGCAGTTCAACAAGTCGTTACTAGGTGTCCCCTCCAAGTCAAATACAAAAGCATTACGATATTTTCATAAAGCTGCAGTTCCACTTGCTAAGAGAGGTCCAGCTGTTCTTCATAGAAAGGTTGTCTTGTCACCAGAGGTAATGGTACTCGGGGTGGAAGATTCAGATAAACCTGAAAACGGTTATGATTTTATTTTTGTTGCTATGGCTGTTTGGCGTCTATGTCTAGCCTCGGCTTGGCTAGACCCATTACCACCCACTTTTCAACAGTGGCTAGCTAGGCTTTTAGCGGTGCATAATATCGAGATAGCTATATATAAGCGGAAAGGCAAAAGGCGACGTAAAAGGGGCACGAACATCTGGACTCCTCTCACATCTTGGCGAGAGCGACAAATCTGATTTATCATCATTGCTACAATGTATTTATGTTATTGTTTTAATTGGGGTTTTTTTTTTTTTCTTTTCCCTGTGAAGCACTGAATATATTTTACAAAATTTCCTTTAATGCTTAGGGGGAATAAATATGTTAAAACTAATAAAAAAAACATTTAAAAAAAAAAAAAAAAAAAAAAAAAAAGAGAGGTCCAGCTCGGGTTAGAACCAAATGCTTAAAATGACCTGCAATAAGCGGAGGAGGCGTGTCATTCGTATATAAATCTGCATACACACTTTTGCTATCTTGTTTTTCTCTTTTAAAGTTTTATTCTTAGCAAAACAATCGTTATAAAATACAGCGTATCGCCTACAACCCAGATCGGACCGGCTGCGTGTCCCTGCCAAATGGACAACAGCATTGCATACATAAATACACAGCAAGTGGCCTACAACCTCATCGGGCCGGCCACGCTCATTTTGCGATATCCGATGTCACGGGCTATCAACAGGGAGAGATCTGTATAGATGTTGCGCATGGTGGTTCATCGTCTTGATAGACAGTAAGCGAATCACATGTACATCACTACCCTTGAGAGGAGTTACATAGCATTAAGAAATAGGGCAAGGCTGCGCGGTAATCATATTAGCCGTTTCCCTATCCATCACCCGCCCATGGGGTTGTTATTGAGTTTTTAGATCGGTGATAGCAAAATAGGATGATGCGTATTGGCATCTAAGACCAGAATAGTGTAATTGTTTGTAAACTAAAAACTTCAAACAAACAAGGTTTATGCAGGTCGAGAAGTTCTCTAAGTGTAAAGGGCTGAAGGGGTGCAATATTGCACAATGTATGGGGAGGTGGTATCCGGGGATCTGCAGTGTGTGGTGGGCTCCAGGACGGCTGAGAGAAGTTGTGTGTCACTTGGAGTCAAAAAGCTGGAGAGCTTTGAGTTTTGTGGGGTTGAAGCATGTAAATTCTATGCGCATAAGGTTGTGTATCAGTGGCTGCCATATATGCTGGAACTTCTTGTCTGTGTTGGCTAAGATGTGAGATAGCCGTTCCATCACCAGGAGGGGCCACACCCTAAAAAACCACTGCGCCACAGAAGGGGATGACGTTTGCTTCCAGGCGCATGCTACGAGCTGTTGTGCCGTTAATAATAAATGGCTTACAAGGGCCCAGTCAGCGTGTGTCATTGCAGTGATGTCAGGGGAGCCTATGCCTAAGACAATCATGTGGTGCAGATGTGGAAGCGGGAAGCCTATGATGCCCTTGATGTGTCCAAGGACTTCCTTCCAGTATGTAGTAATCACTTTGCACGACCACTATATATGGCACAGAGTTCCTTCTTCATTTCTACTGCGCCAGCATATACTAGCGATAGTGTGACAGATGGCAGCTAGGTGGGCAGGCGTACAATATCATTGGAACATCAGTTTATATGCAGTCTCACGGGAGGAGAGATTGCAGTAGGTTTTCGTGCCATAGTGTTTTCCATTGTTAGGTGGTAATTCCCCCGGGGGTAGCGTTGTGCCAGGCGGTTTGATAGTTATGGGTGCGGCTGGGGGCCGAGTGTTGTAATACCCGATAGCTTTTGGAGATCAGCCCTCTGGTGCCATCGAAGGCGCGTACTAGCTTCTAAAAAAGGGTGACAGGGCAAACAGGTGCCACATGTAACTTTGGGTGTGATGCCCAATGCCGCAGCTGAGGTATTGGAGCCGTGCGGCGGCCGGTAGTGCAAATTCGGTCTTACAGTCTTCAAAAGACTTCATGGTGTCTCCCACGAAAAGGACTCTTAGGGTCCGGCAGTCACCATCTGCCCAGTTGCGAAATGCAAGTGTCAAAAGGCCTGGGAGGAAGTCAGGGTTGCGTGCTATGGAGCTATTAGGGGATGGGAACGAGGTGAGCCCCCTCTTCCCGGCTATTCTATCCCAGATTTCTAATACCGTCCTGTTCGGAGTTGTGATGTAAGTGCTGCGAGGGTGGGTGCATTTAGGCAGCCTAGCAAGATCCCACAGGGGCCGGCACGCTACCGCTCAGTCCATGTGAGACCAGTGCTTTTCACTTTCGTGTATAACTCACTCGGAATGTGCTGCCCAAGAATATGCCAGCAAGTTTGGGCATGCTAGCCCCCCCCCCCCCTATAGAGGCATTAAATATCCTCCTGCAGGATCGATGTGGGTAATGTCTGGGAAATATACAGGACCTGCAGAAGGATGTTCATTTTAATGGTGTTGACACATCCTAGCCAGGAGATATAGGGAGGCTTCCATCTCTGCAGGTGCGTCAGGATCGAGCGACGAAGAGAGGACCAGTTGACCCTGGACCATGAGGTAAGGTTGGGGGTGGTATGGATGCCTAAGTATTTGATTGAGTCTGGTCTGAAGACAACTGAAAAGGGATTGTGCCATGTAATGCCTTTATTTCTGGGGTCGGAATGTTAAGGTTAAGGACAAACAACTTAGTCCTGTTGATCTTGAAGACAGAGATGGCCTCAAAGGTCTCCAAGTTTTCTACAACACTAGGGAGCCAGGTGTGAGACTGGGTTAGAGTAAGGAGGAGGTCATCTGCAAACAAGTTGAGCTTATGCATGTGGCCCCAAAGGGTATGCCTTTAATCCCATCTGAGTCCCGCACACAGATAGCGAAGTTTTCACTGCTTCTGCAAAGAGTAGGGTTGAGAGTGGACATCCCTGTCGAGTGCTTTGTTGCAGGGAAATCAAACTTGTGGCCCTCCCATTCACTCGAATGTAGGCGGCCGGAGGTGTGTATGGTGCCATGACTTTGGAGATGAAGGCCCTTCCAAGGCCTATTTTGTGGAGATATGTCCAGTCTACCCTGTCAAATGCCTTCTCCGTGTCAATCGAGCGATGACAGTCAAGGAAATCAAGTCAGCGTGTTTTTTTCTACTAAATGGGCTATATGCCGGACGTTATCGGCCCCTTGTCATTGGCGAATAAAACCCACCTGGTCAGGATTAATGAGGCCAAGGAGATACGGGTCGAGGCGGGTAGCTATTATTTTAGTAAAAAGCTTGGCATCCGTATTGAGAAGCGATATTTGGCGGTACGAGGAGCATTGTGCAGGGTCTTTCCCCACTTGAGGTATAAGAGAGCTCTCTGCCTTTGCCATTGCCATTGTGGGGGTAAGACCAGTGTCTTATGAGAAAGGACTGAACAGTCGTAGGAGGTGGTCTTGCAGCTGGGGAAGAAATAGGCGGTAAAGGGTACCCCTTCCCTAATCGTAGCTTTGAACCCGTCTCAAAGTGTATGCAGGGAGATCTCAGGTAGCGCATTGAGGCAAAAATAGTCTGTGATTCCCTTGCGTATCTCTTTTATGTACCCTGGATCGACCAGAAGGTGTGGGGGTAATCGCCAGCGTGAGGTGTGCTCGGGGGGGGGGGGGACGGGAGGGACGCAACAGTATCCCAGGTGAGTTCTACGTGGGCCCATTTAGGTTTAAGATCATGTCCTGAGGAGCCCGTGTGGGGTGTTTCATCCCTTGTCGGAGGATCGTCCGGTAATCCCAGTAATGCTTTGGCTTCTGCCAGCGAGTGTAATGAGGGAAGCCTGCCCTCCCATTAGAACAGAAGTGCAAAAGGGTGGCAACACGGATAGCGGATACTTTGTGCGCGCAGCTTGTTAGTGATAGGTTTGAAGTCGCAGCGTTTTGGGAGGGTGACAGGGGAGAGGTCCTGGTAAAGTGGATCGTGTGGTCTTAAAATTTAAGCTCCATCGTTCCCCTAGCTGCTTGCATAATCGCTTCCTTTGCCGTGAAACAGGGCACTCTGCTTAAGATGTCAGGACCGCTGTCTGCTCGTCCTGCCCTTGTGGCAACTCGTTGGGCCCGATCCAGGGCAGGTGGGGATGCGTCCTTGTTGCCTCAGACCGCATGGAGAAGCTCTGCTCTAAAGGTCATGATATCAGTGCCTTCTGCGCATGGTGGCACCCCTCGTATACGGATGTTGTTGCGGTGGCTCCTATTTTCTATTTATCTCCTGATCTTTTGATCTGGCGTCTACCGTCCGCTCCAGATCATCCACTCTGTCTACGATTTCCAAAAGCTCTCTCCGTATGTCGCGAAGGCCCAATTAAAGCTATTCTTTAAGCGAGGAGATGTCAGTTCATATCTCTTGTAAAAAGTGGTCCATATACCCTAGGGTGATCGGTGCCGAGGACTCACCGCGTGCCGCTGCAGGTGACTGAGTTGGGGAGGTGAGTTGCCTCTTCTGGCTGTGGGGTCTTGCTCCAGAGATACATCACCAGATTGCCTTTGGCTGCTTTAGAGCGTGGCATAGCAAGTGGTAAAGCTACAAAGAACGCCGAGGAGTGCGATCCACCGGTGCAGCTCCCAATTGTGCAGACCCACGCCAGCGGGGGACAACCACACAGGACACATTTCTAACAGACCCCCACCACTGGTCCCATGGCACGTTGTCTCCGTCCACACAGGGTGTTTGGGGCCTCCTTCAGGAAACCAGTCAGTGGAAGTACCCCCCATCCCTGGCATTACGCCCAGGGGCTCGGGTGTGTGTAGGTGGTGCGTTCCCTTGGATGCTGCCACTGGTTATCACCAGATTCGGCTAGCTCCAAGGGAGTGTTCGGGATGGCACGATTGCTCCAGGCGGGGATCACAGGCCTGGTACACGTTGTTCGCAAGAGGGCCAGAGGCTGCCAGTGAAGGGGCCCTGCCAGCAGTTGGAATTTGCTTCTAAAGTTCTCTTCTGGCAGGGATCTCGTTTGCTTACTCTTTCCACGCGGCGCACCTATTGGGGAGTGACCGTTTGTCTCTGTGCTCGAGCTCTAGCTTTGCTGGCCTATCCCCAGGCTCTGCGGGCGCCCTGGACCGAGTCAACGATTGCAGTTTGCCCATTGCTCTCGGTGTTTTGCGATATTCCACCTCGCAGGCCCCAAGAAGCAGTCTCAGGGTCTCACCACCAAGGGCCCTCCAATATGGCCTCTGGGCTCTTGCTTCACACGCTGCTTTTCCATGCTTACCGGCTATGTAATTGCGCGGCTCCGCTCCAGATTCTGGCAAGGGGAGCTTCGCTTTCACGACCCAGGTGCTGAAGACACCCAGCCAGGCCGCTGGCCAGGCCTCTGCATCGGTGCAGTCCTGGGCTGTCTCCTCTAATCACCGTGGTGTCGATAGGAGCAGGCTCTCACAGGGAGGCCCCTGATCAGTCTGACCCCGCAGTGACGGCAGCTTCGGTGGGGAGGGAGTTAGGGGCTCCCCGTTGTCTCAGTCAGCGGCTCCTGGCTCTCGAAGTTTACAGTTGCACCAGCTATGACGGCCAGTGGTCATGGGAGCAGGGATGCAGTCTCGGGATGTTCGGCGGTGCGGCAGGCTCACCGGTCCCCCCAACGTCAGGAGGCTTCTGCAAAGTCGCAGTAGGGCTGCCCCCACCCAATTACAGTGGCAGGCCATCAGGGATCAGCACAGGTGTTTGCATGCCGCCGCCGTTCCTCTGTTATGCAGCGCAGCGGAGGACTCCGGTAGCAAAATGGTGCCCGCGGCGTGTCGTCCCGTTCCCGGAAACGCTGATCACTGCCGTTTGGGCTGCCGCGGGCTTAGATTGCTGTGCCCGGGTGCCTGGTGACACCGGGAGCCCCCGGGATCGAATACTGGTACCCCTTGGCAGTAGGAAGCTTGTTGATGGGCCCGGGAGGACGGAGAGCGAGAGAAGCACGTCTCACTCCATTGCCTCCCCGGTCATGCCCCCCCCCCCACACTTTTGCTATTTTAACCAGTTATGTTCATTTTCCATAGCATTCATCATTTGCCAAAGCTAGTTCATAGTAAAGAGTACAAAGTACAGATTTCAATAGAGTTCTTGATTTATAAAAACGTTTATGATCACGCCCTACTGTGAGAAGTTGGCCTGGTATATGCTGTCCACTAATTAAAGTGTGCACCTTGCACCAGTCCAAACGACCCTTATTGATGATTAGGTTAAAGACAACCTTTATTGAAAGCTATCCTAGTTGTAGCTATGGAGAGCACCCTTCAGACTAAGTCTCGAAGAAATGCAAAGCAGCTTATTTTACCAGACCAGAACCTCCTGAATGGCCAAATGAAAGGAGAACCACACAAGAGATATATAAAATATATGTATTTATTACTAAACACTCTCTACTAACCTCTTTATGAGATTAGAGCACAAAGCAGGCGCGAGCTCCGTACAACTCTATGAGAAAGTCGCGGTTGGAATTTTAAAGATTAAGGACACTTCGGAGAGGACTTTAAGCAAACCCTTTCAAACATAGAAGGTTCTAAGGCCAGCACCCTTGAGACTACCGAGGTACCCGCGTTACCTGTCCCAGAGGAGCCAGGTGCATATGGGTCAAGTGATGTCAGAAAACTTCATCGTTTTCAATGGCGTGATGCGGAAAAGTGCTGCTGCCGGGAAGATGAAGTGTCCTGTGGAATCCAAGCCTGGATCCGAGGTGAGAAGAACCTAACAGCAGAGGGGACAGAGTCTGGGTCACTTCAGGGTGACCAGGGGCACGATAGACGAATGCCCACCGATGTCGGGTGCTTCAGATGAGATGACGCAATGCTTGACTCTGCAGACACGGGGACCAAGAGACGTCTGCCACGACCAAAGTCCGGAGGTGAGCTGTCCCACGAAGGATGTCGAGTGCTGGGGGGGTCAGTGTCCGGAGTCGAACACCAACAAGCCTTGGCAACTGCAGCCCACGTGGGCAGAGGAATTCAGCTTCGGTGATGACCAGCAAGGTTCTGGGGACTCTCCACGCTATGGAGAGTCAGGGCATGTCTGGAGCAACCAGGAAAGCCGAAGGAAAGTCAAAGTTACCTTCACAGGGATCCACAGGCCAACTGACCAGGGATCGCGAAGGGACCTCAAGCGGAATCACGAAATACCAGCCCACGGAACACTTGTGGAGTGTAGGCCGGAATTCTTCAGTGAAAATACTGCTCGGGGTCAGGACTACATGTAGCCCAAAGCACAGCCTCAGGGATCACCAAAAAGTATATGCTGCTGCAAAAGTACGCGGTGCACAGGGGTTCGGGATGCTGTCTGAGAAGACGACGCTTTCACCAACCAGTCATCCAGATAAGGAAAAACTTCTAGCCTTTGCTTTCTGACAAAAGCTGCGACTGGGACTAAAACCTTTGTGAATATATGCAGCGCGGATCTGAGTCCGAAAGGCAGGACCTTGAATTGGAAGTGGCTCTTGGGTACTGTAAAGCGTCAAAACCTCCTGTGGGCAGGGTGGATGGGCACATGGAAGTATGCGTCCTCGAGATCCAGGGTAGCCATGTAATCCCCTGGATTGAGGAGCCGTAAAATGTCCTGTAGGGAAACCATCCGAAACTAGAGTTTTATGAGATAGGTGTTGAGGTCCCTCAGGTCTAAAATTGGGCGCCATTTTTCTATGGTCTTGCGAATGAGGAAAAACCAGGAATAGAATCCTTTGCCTTGTTGAGACAGAGGTACTGGTTCTATCGCTCCTTTGAGAACTAGTTGGTGAGCTTCTAGACGTAGAAGGTGCAGATGTTTGGATTCGGTGGCGCAAGGGGCTCTGGAGGGTGGCTGGTGTTGAAACGCCAGTGTATGGCTAAATCGGATGATATGGAGGACCCACCGATCTGATGTTATGAGTTGCCAGTTGTGGAGGCGTTGTGATATCCTGCCCCCCACTGGTGTTACAGGGGGTGAAGGAACAGTAGACAGAGCCGGGAAGCCGCTATTGGCGCTTAGAGGAATCTCTCCCCTCGCGTCCTTGTCGTCTTCTAAAGGATTGGCGAGAGAAAGACGACGATTGGCCTTGACGTTGAGAATACTGGGGCCTGTAAGACTGGGATGGCTGTGAATAAGAGGAATAGCGCTGCTGCTGGTATCCACCCCTGTATGAAGAAAAACCTCTCACTCCACGGAAAGGCACTTTGCGGTATTGCAAAGTCCCAAGGGACTTCGCTGTCTCCGTGTCCTTTTTTATATCCTGCAGCGCCTCGTCCACGTGCTTCCCAAAAAGAATCTCCCCATCGAACGGCAATCCAGGATTTTATTCTGGAGTTCCGAACGAAACCCGGTGGCCCGAAGCCAGCCTTGCCGTCTAAGGACTGCCGCTCCTGCCAGGCTGCGGAAAGCTGTGGTAGCAATGTCCATTGCGCAACAATAATTTCCGAAGAGGAACGCTCTCCCTCCTCCAGGATTTTCTTTGCGTCAGCCTTAGAGTCTATCGGTAATTGGTCCAAATAAGGGGATAGGTTGCATCACATCTGGCGATAATATCGTCCAAGAATCGCCAAAGCATTAGCGGCCCTGACCCGGAGGCTGGACATAGAAGAGAACCTCTTCCCAACATTATCTAGTCATCTACCCTCCTTATCAGGCGGTGTGGTGAGGGGCACCGACTGATTCTTCGACTTTCTTTGGGCCGCTTGAAAAATTACAGAGTCCGGTTTTGGCTGGCTGACCAGACAAGCGGGTCTGTCCTCTGGAGCTTTGTACTTTTTCTCCAGTCGAGGAATAACGGGCATGACAGTTGCTGGAGACTTCATAACGTTTATCTCCTCATCCCAGACATGGCCCACAATTGGGATAGAACGGACAGACTTCTTATAAGGTTCTTTGAAATCATAAAGAAAACATTTCGATTGTACCGATGGAATGGGAAGATCAAAACGTTTGGAAGCTCGTTCCATTAAATTGTGAAAACCTCCAATATCTGCTGGAGAAGAGTTCGCCGGAGATGGAGGAGCGGGATCCGGAATAATGTACTCGTCCCATTCCCTTTCTGGATCTGGGACTGGGACTGTGCCCTGTCATCATCCGATGAGTCATCTTGAATTGTGACCACATTTTGTGGAGGAACCGGAGGCTCCGGAATCGGAGCTTGGGGAAGCGGAGGAACCACTGGAACAGGAGATCGAGGCGGAGGTCGAAACACTTCAACTGACTGTTGATCGGAAAATTCAGTTGGAAATCTCTTTCTGTAATCCAACAGTATGAATTGGAGATCAGCAATGAGTGAAGACGGTATGGCCACCATGCCCTGTTGAGACTGTTCCTGACACCTAGATTGTGGCAAATATTACTGTTGTTCCATATAATAGTCCTCAGAGTCTGAGTCCTGATATTTTACATGTATATGGGATGGGCTATATGCATCCCCATAAGGACCGTCATCCTCGTCTGAAAATTTCTCCTCCAAAAGGAGCGCCGGAGGCAGTGGTGTCACCCTCCTAGGAGATGTCATTTCCGGGGTAATCCGACGTCTTCTTATTGAAATTGCCACTTTTTGTATCGTCGACGACGAAAGGGCAATCATACCATGCTGGAAGCCATAGACGTCGCCGTCGACACCAACATCGTCGTCATCCTCGTCGGTGTCGAGCTAGTCATCATAAGCGTCGATGACATAGAAACAGGTACCTAAGGTTTCAGCGTCGACGGAGCCATCGCCGAAGAAGGCAATGGAGACGATGTTCTCGCCGACGAGCCCGTCGACGGAGCCAAAGTCGGTGGAATTTTTGAAGCGGTCGTCGACGGACCTGATGTCGACAGACGGATTTTCCTGTCAGCTTTCCCCTCAGGTGGGACGGAAGCTGGTTTTTTGAGCAGTTTAGGTTTCTCAGAGGATGGAGGAGAAACCGAAGGCCCCAGGCTTATTTTCGGAACAGATTGTACCTCAGAAACCAGTCCTTCCCTCTCCTTTACACCTCGGTGATTTGATAGGACTACACCTGTCAGACCTATCAGAGGTCTTTTTTAAAGTCTTTGCAGGGGGGTCAGTAGAAGTTGGAGGTGAAGACCTACCCCGTTTTTGAGATCTCCTCAAAGATGTCGCAGAGGAGGCATCATCACTGTCACTCGAAAAAGGGTCTTTCCGTGACTAACTTTTGCAGCCAGGTGAGTAGACGCCCCTCACAGGTCTCTTAAGGTCTTTGAAGAGAAGGTCCGATAGATCTTGCAGTCCGTCGCCTTGTGGTCAGGGTACAAACAATAAATGCAGTCTTTATGCTTGTCCTCCACATAAAGCCTCTTCTTTGAACAGGTGGCACAGGCTTTGAATAAAGCTTTCTTCTCCTTCTCAGACATCCTGAAGAATGGAAGTTGAAAAGTAACAGCTGAAACCAGAAGTTGAAGAGAAATCTGAGCAGAGCTCAGTGGAGACTCCCTTGCACAACGTGCAGTAGAAAATCTGAGGCTCTCTCAGGAGGCTTCTATGGGGTGAGGCTGATCTGATTGGTTGTTGCATTATTTTGGTCTCTTTTACAAAAAGAGGTGGATAAGCTACAAGATGAGATGAGGCCTAGGCCCTTTCTTCTCTTTTGTACCTACTGCTATAGTATTTTTTATTTTACCGAGACTCCCATTCCGACGACGGGGAAAGATACAAGCTATTGGAATCTATGAAAGTTCCAATACTGGAGTAAGCTAGGTTGCCAAGTACAGGTCAGTTTATCATTGTTCCATTTATGTAATTGTTTGTGCCAGCCTATGGTGTACGTTTCTTAAGTTAAAAGGAGTCCCTCCAGGGAGAGAAGAACAAAGAGGATGGAAAGGACATCAACCTCATTGTAGAAAGGAAAATAGTTTTCCTTTTAAGTAACCCTCACCCACCAGGGTTACCCCTTGGTGGCATGCTTCATCATAGGGTTCAACCCTAACCTGCTACGGAAAGGGGTGTTGCTGCGACCAGCGAAGACGCAGGAACACTAATTGTTTGATTTTCCTGTACACCTATGCTGATTGAATTAGTATTGCAGTGGTCTTTTTTCATAAAAAGTGATTTAAAAATATCTAACTAGTGGGAAAAGACTAGTTTATTCGCTCCCCTAGCTGATATGATTAAAATATGGGGTTAGGGACGAACCCTATGATGAAGTATGCCACAAAGGGGTAACCCTGGTGGCGAACTCTTTTCCTTTCTACAATGTGGTTGATGTCCTTTCCGTCTTTTCTTTTTGTTCTTCTCTCCCTGGAGGGACTCCTTTTGGGTATTGACATTTAGTCTAGAGGACGAGTCCACTTCTTTTTCCTCTACCTCCCCATTTTGGTTTTGAGATGCTTCTTAAGTTAGACTGGCAGACAGCTCAGTTATTATTTTGAGAGGGCCACTGCCTTTGGATTGCGCCTATCTGTTTGGTATATATTTGGTGTTTTGCAATGTGGCATAACATGTTAGTATAATGTAGAGTTTTTGTGGGACTCAAAATTAATAGTGTTTTTTCTGCTAAGCCTAATATCACAGAGAAAAAGAATGTTGATGCCCAGCCGTCAATCTTTTGGGTGTTTTTAGAATTCACGTAGAAATGTTAAATAAAATTATATGGAATACATGAAGGTGAAAGTGCGAGATCGATTTTGTCAGTGGAGATACTTAATGAACTGTATCAGAGATGCGTACGTGAGGAGTTGAGGTGTGCCCCTAATGTTACTAAGATTGTAATGGTTAGCTTGCTGCAGAGTCACTTATGAAGTGCTTAATTGGTACAAAAAAAACAAAGGGAAGTTGCACTGCAGGTGGTGCAGCCCCAGCTCTTGCCAGTGCTACCAAATACCATTGACAGCAGTAACTATCTGCTAGTTTTCAAACAATGTATTATTTGACAATGAGCAATAATAATAAAATAAAATAAGCATACAGCGTCACTATGTGGTGGGTAAATATGAGGCAAGGCTTAGAAAAAGGTGGCGGTGCGAAGCACTGGCAAACACCAGCACAAATTAAGCACTGGGTTTAGATCACATTTTAAAGACATTTATTTCAATGATGGAGTCTATTTTGTGAATGTATGATCATTTTAAGTAGAAAAAGTCAGGCCGGCAGGCGCTTTGTCTTCTGGAATGTGGTGTTAATGGTCAGCAGATCTATAGTCATGGCAAGTGGGCAGTGAAAAATTTGGCAAGTTGAAAGATGCTGTTTATAAAAGTGTTTTTGTGGCAGTAAAAGAGTGTCTGCTATCATGTGAAGACACCACCTGTGAAAGAATGTCATGTGAAAGTAATTAGCATAAGGGTGAAGTATATTCATGAGAGACATCACTTGGCCTTTAGATGGAGATTGTTTTAAGATATCACCTTTAACTGGAGGTTGTGTTTAGGTGTGTTAAGGCTGTGAAGCCATATGGGCATCATTCAGATGGCTGTGAAGGAAAGAACCAACAACAAAGATGACATGGGTGAAAAAATCTTGAGAAGAAGCATCAAAAGGACTTGTAAATTTTTTTGTGACTTCTATTAGGCCAATCAAAATCTCATCAGAGGGCTGATAGTTAAGGAACGTAATCAAAACAGAAGTTCATTAAAGGAGCCCAGCCTAATAAAAGTTGGGAGAATATTCAGAGAATCAATTGCCATCATTTCCAGACTTGACTAACGCCCTGATTGAAACGTAAAGAACTAACAAAGACAAATTTTAATTTTAATTGTTAACTAAATAATCTTCTTTCACAGATTTAAAAATGCGGTTTATACTACTGACACCTACTGCAACTTGAAGCAGAATTATTAAAATTATTTTCTTGAGCCTTCCTTCAAAAGGAAATACCTGAGATTTCATTTGCTTTCTATTCCAATTTTCCAAACAGAAAGTGCTTGGAACTCTCAGTGCACACTGTCAAATAGCTGCAACCTGTGTGGATGTTTGGAGGACTCAAATGAGCATTTCTATCTTTCTTAGATATAAGGAGAAATTTTTTAAGAGTGGCATTTGTTAAAGCCAGTATCAGAACCATTGTGCAGGCTACTATGTATTATTTCTCAATGAATAATTACAGATTTATTGGTAAATTGACAACGTTCTTCGATCTCACCTATTATTACCGTCAAAGTCACAATTGTTTTAGAAATCTTTTATTGATTTTATGCATTTATTATGTCGCCAAGTTTTTGAATTCTATGTCAGGACTGGAGGCGAGGATTAGATTATTTTCTCATAGCAGCGTTAAGATTAACAAAGACTACATTTCCCATGAACCACAGGGAAAGGTAGCAAAGAAAACAACATAGCGACAACCAGGTATCAGTGTCCAATCAGGGGCCCTTGAGCCCAACATAGTCCTTTGCTAGTGTCCCCTCTTCCTTCGCTGTTACACAGCTAGATAAGTGCTCTTCAGTTCTTATACTATTTAGTGCTTTGTATGCGAATTGACTCTGTTCATGCTTTGTTGATGCTTATGTAATTGCCATTTGTGCGTGCTTGTGTTGGGTTTTCTACCCGTTATGTCTGGGTTTAATTAGGCACGACCGCGATGTCATCTGACTGATTTTCTCTAGGCGGCCTGTTTTCAGGATCGCGCCGTTTCCCTATGTTTCCGCTGTTTCCTTTACAGTGCGTATCTGCGCTTGCAGTCTTGGTGGTGCCGTGGGAATGGGTTTTCCCGTCCCTACGCGGCGCCTTGCTGGCTTGTGCTCTGCGGACCTACCGCCGCCAGGGGGCGTGGGAGGCCGTTCCCAGCACGTCGCGGTGTTTGATCTTCTCAGGAGTTCAAACACCGCACGCGCTTGCAGCAGAGCCCCTGGTCTGAGGAGAACGCCCGGTTTTGGGTCGGTAGTCGGCTGCAGCGGATATAATACCCCGCTGACTGCCAGTTTACATATTTACGCTCTGTTTCCCTGCCAGACCGTTTTAGAACGGGGATTCAGAGTCCGTATTTGTTTTATGAGCGCCTCGTGGAGGTCTTGTATGTGCCTGTGACGGCCTTAAAGGGAACGCGGCCCAGACCAGCTATATTCCCTCAAGATTGAGGATTTTGAAGTCCTTTTTATTTGCTCTTACAGCCAGCAGATTGTCCCCTGGGGCTAGAACCCCATATAAATTGCGGTTTATCCGCCCACAGTGTAGGCGGACACCCAGCCCTTAACATCTTAGTCCCCATTGTCGGCCTGGTGGGTCACCACTCAATCAGTTTTCTCCATTTTCACCGGTGCCATGGAGTACTATGACGTCTTCCAAGAGGAGGAGGACCCCCTCGCAGAGATGCCTAGGGGGGATGCCTTTTATGAGGCGGTAGATTCTTCTATCTACCAGGCGGTGGGCCAAGCTATCACCCCCTTGGAGGATAGGCTCTCGCACCAGATCAATCAAGCATTTGCATATCTTGAGCAGTGGATGGCTGCACACCCTACAGCCACGGGCCCTTCGGACCCCGATACCATTGGCTCCCCACCATCTAAACGCCCATGTGTACCTGGAGTAGAATCGGACGATTTTGAGCGTTTGAGGCAGGCTTTTGTGGATAGCCAAGCAGCGCTGCCTGCAGGGAATCCTCCACATCCCCCCCCCTTCCGGCCCTCCCGTCTACTGACCCGGAAGCGGCTGGTGAACCGGACTCCGACCCCGGTCCTTCGAGGCCTTGGCTCCCCTCCCGCCCTTCCATCCCTCCCCAAAACACTTCTGATATGCTCAACCCTAATGATATTGTCCATCCTCGCTCCTCAGAGTGGGTCCCAGCGGATAAGGTCGCTGCGTATGTGGCAGAACACATCCATCATCCTCTAGAGAAAGAGGAACGCAACTGCATACGGGCTAAGTGTACCTGCCCTTTTTTAGAGGGGAAGGTGGCGCTTACCCCAGAAATTGACCCCCGCATGTCCACCTTCCTCCAGACGTTTATTAGGGACCCCAAAAAAGGGATTGATAGATCCGGGAGGGCTTGCTAGGACAAGCTCCTGGATGCCCTCGGTCCCATTACGAAGATCCTTGATATGAACGAGTAGGCCAAAGAGTCTGGCTACATTATTTCAAGGCCCAATCCGGCTGGGCGCAGAGGGTAGTTATATTTTTGGGCAACGCGAACTGTGCCCTTTCAACCGAGCGCCGCCGGTCCCTCCTTATAAAAAATTGACCCAAAACTAGGGGACCTGGCGGACTCGGAAGTGGGGCGCCATTGCCCAAGGGGGGGTCTGTTTGGCAAGCCGTTTGTGAAGGAGCTCGGCAAATTCGTTAATATCTTCACGTCACTGGACAGGGCTCAGTCCATGATAAAAAAGGTTTTCCCCTGTATTTTTCGTGAGGCCGGCGGAGGCAGGGGCCGCTTGCCGGTCGACAACCCCATCAGGGTAACCAGAGGGGCTCCGGTCAGTACCAGGACCAGTCCCGTTTTGGGAACTTTTATCCCACAAGAGGACGACGCGGCAAAGGAAAAGGATTCAGGAGGAGGATCCACCGCCTCAAACAGACGGTGAGTGTTCACTCTTCTTCCCCATTAAAAATAGGGGGGCGACTGGCAAGTTGTTGCCAGGCTTGGTTGTCTTTAATGCACGATGCATGGGTTCTCCAAACAGTGCAAGGGTTTCACATAGAGTTCGTGGGACACCCAGTTCAAAGATCCACACCCCGGCCCATTAGGTTTTCCACACAAATCGCGGCCCTGGTGGACGAGGAAGTCGCATTCCTCCTCTGCAACGGCGCTATCTCCCTTACCTCTCTCCATCCCAGGGGGTTTTTAAGCAATATTTTCTTGGTGGACAAGACAGACGGCGGCAAGAGTCCCGTTATAAATGTAAGCGAATTCAACAAATGGCTAGTTTATCGCCATTTCAAAATGGAAGGAATTCATCTCCTTCGGGACGTTCTTCGCCCTCGCGATTGGATGGTCTGCTTAGACCTCAATGACGCCTATTTGGTGATCCAGATTTTCCCCCCTCACAGGCGTTTACTTCAGTTTGCCTGGCGTCACCTCATTACGAGTTTACGGCTCTTCCGTTTGGACTCTCCTCGGGCCCCTGGTGCTTCACCAAGCTGATCAAGCCGGTGGTGGAGTTTTTGAGAGCTCGGGGGTCAGGATGATCGTATATTTAGACGATCTTCTCCCGATGGCTTCCTGCCCCCGTCAGCTGACTGCTCAGCTTCGGATGGCTGTGTCTCTCCTTCATGACCTCGGCTTTGTGATCAACGAGGGAGAATCTCTGTTACAGCCAGCCCACTCAGTTACCTTCTTGGGTTTCGTAATCGACTCCACAACCTCTACTCTTAGTCTTCACTCCAGGAAGGTTACCAAATTCCGTCACAAATTAAGACGCGTCCTGTCCAAACAACAGGTGTCTCTTCGGCAGCTGGCCCGGGTGGTGGGCCTCCTGTCAGCATCAATTCAGGCCATCTTGCCAGGCCCATTTCACTACATGGCCCTTCAGCACCTCAAGGCGTACTTCCTACGCAAAGGGTATCCATACTCTCACAGTGTCTCCCTGTCAGCCGAAGCAAACGCCGAGATTCAATGGTGGTTGGACCATATGGAGGCCTGGAATGGCCGAGCGATCTTCGGTTCCGCCCCAGATTGGTGATCGAATCAGACGCCAGCAGACTTGGCTGGAGTGCCAGGTGTGGGGAGCTGTCTACAGGAGGGTTGTGGTCACCCGACGAACAAAAACTACAAAATAAAAAAACATATAAATTGTCTGGAACTTTTGGCGGGCTCCTTTGCCGTACGTTGCTGGACGAGAGACTCGGTGCAGTCGTGCGTTCTTCTCAAAATGGACAACGTCTCTGCGGTCCGGTATGTGAATCACCTGGGAGGCACCACGTTGAAAACCCTCTCGGACCTGGCAGAGAGTTTCTGGCAGTATTGCCTGGACAGCCAGATCTCGGTCACAGCAGAGTACCTGCCTGGACGAGACAACTTGGAAGCGGATTTACAATCGCGCCACTTCCGAGATTCCAGTCTATGGAAACTGGAGCAGTCCATTTTTGTGATATTGAACGACCACTGGGGTCCCTTCTCAGCAGACCTGTTGACATCCAGACTGGATCATCAGATCCCTCGGTTCTTCAGTTGGAGGCCGCACCCCTTGACAGCAGCCATGGATGCATTCCTCCTGGACTGGAGTTTGGAGCAGAGATATGCGTTCCCTCCCTTTGCGATGATCACGCAGACGACGGCGCAAGTCCGCAGGCAATCAGCGGACCTGGTGTTGGTCACTCCGTTTTGGAAGTCGTAAGTCTGGTTTCCGGTTCATCTGGAACTTTCTTGGGATTTTCCAATACTACTCCCCCACTTTCCGACCCTCCTCACGAATCCCGAGGGGACTCCTCATCCGCTAGTGTAGACGGGCTCACTGTTTCTCATGGCGTGGCGGATTTCAGGGGTAGATGGGAAGCCCCAGGACTTTCGCTGGAAACTGAGAGGCTCATCTCCAAGGCTTGGGCAGACAGTACTGTAAAGAGATACAGGTCCGCATGGGGTAGATGGGCCCGTTGGTGTCTGCAACGGGGTTTCGATCCCTTGGTCACAGATGTCGTTCACATTGTGAATTTTCTGGCACAGCTCGCTTCCGAGGGGCTAGCATACAGGTCCATCAACACCTTTAGGTCGGCTATTTCATCGGGCCATGTTCCGGTTATTGGAGCGCCAATGGGCGAGCACCCCTTGGTTTGCAGGTTGCTTTGGGGCATTCGACTTTCTTTACCTCCAGAGCCGCGCTACTCCGCGTTTTGAGATGTTAATCAGGTTCTCAACCTTTTTCTATCATGGCAACCTAACAGGTTCCTCTCCAGAAAGGAGCTTTCTGCGAAGCTGGCCATGCTCCTCTGCCTAATTTCTTGTAGACTGGTCTCAGATGTCCGGGGCCTGTATATCTCTGAGAGGAGGTTTACCCCTGAAGGGGTGACTTTCACACTACTACGTCGTACAAAATGCCATACCAGGGTTATCTCATATCCGGAGTTTCCTGACTCCCCGAAACTTTGTGTGGTCAGATGTCTCCAGGCATATGAAGAGATGACGGAAGAGTTCCACCCCCAAGGAGAGTGTCAACTCCTTATTGCGCTCCGGAAACCCTTTAAAGCTGTTTCCTTGCCGACCATCGCCAGATGGGTTCGTTGGGTGATGCAAGAGGCTGGCATAAGCCTTTGTCACTTTGGAGCACATTCAGCTCGTGGGGCTATGGCCTCTAAGGCATTCCGCTTGGGTGCTCGCTGGAGGATATCCTCAATGCGGCTGATTGGTCTTCGGACTCCACCTTTAAAAGGTTCTACTTTAAGCCAGTGCTTAATATGGCTCAGTTGGTTGTGGGCGAGCTTTAAACTAGCATAATCCTCTCCTCTAGTCCTGACCTAGAATGAAAAATGTCCTAGCTAATGTAACGCAAAGTTTCAATTCTTTTAAGGACTCGGAGAAGAGGATTATCCCGCCCTACGCTCCAGGAGGAGAACCCTCCCCATACTGCTGTAAGTAGTTGGCTTACAGTTTGATTGTATGTATTGCTATGCTGAGTTTTAAGTAACTGCCATGCTCTTTTTACATGCTGTAGCAGTTTGTTTCCTTTGGGTAATGTGTCCCTGTCATTTTCAGGTTCTGATGCTCAAAAACAGGATGTCTGAAGAGTGCAGGAAGGCTGACTTCACGCTCCGAAAGAGGAAGAGGGGACACTAGCAAAGGACTATGTTGGGCTCAAGGGCCCCTGACTGGACACTGATACCTGGTTGTGATTGGTTGTTGCTATGCTGTTTTCTTTGCAACCTTTCCCTGTGGTTCATGGGAAACGTAGTCTTTGTTATTCTTAACGCTGCTATGAGTATAAAGTATAATCCAGTCAGGGGCCCTTGAGCCCAACACAGTCCTCTGCTAGTGTCCCCTGTTCCTCTTTCGGAGCGTGAAGTCAGCCTTCCTGCACTCTTCAGACATCCTGTTTTTGAGCATCAGAACCTGAAAATGACAGGGACACATTACCCAAAGGAAACAAACTGTTACAGCATGTAAAAAGAGCATGGCAGTTACTTAAAACTCAGCATAGCAATACATACAATCAAACTGTAAGCCAACAACTTAATGCAGTATGGGGAGGGTTCTCCTCCTGGAGCGTAGGGCGGGATAATCCTCGCCTCCGAGTCCTTAATAGAATTGAAACTTTGCGTTACGTTAGCTAAGAAATTTTTCATTTATGTATCTTTTCTATGCAACAAATAATTTCCAAATTCAAACTTCTCGTTATGGCTCATTGTTGCCGGTAGTACCACCATTTCCCACTGAGCAGAAACCGGAACAACTGAGAAAGACAATTTGTGCAAAATGTTCAAGCCATGAAGGCATTTTTTTCCTGGCTGGACTTCTATAAAGTGGTAAACAAATCTCCATCTGTAGTAATCTTCGCTGCCTTCGACTCAACTCAATCTTGCTAATCCTGCAATCGAAAAGGTTCATTAACCCCTTCAGTGCCCATGACGAGATAGTCTCGTCATGGAGCACGGTTGCGCTGTGCCCATGACGAGACTATCTCGTCATGAACCCCACCCGCTAATACAACGCCCGGCACAGTGCGGGGAAAGGGCGGGGCACTGAAGAGGTTAAAGAATAAATTATACTAATCTGATATATTCTCCTTAACAGGGGAGCGTGTCAGACTTGAATACATATAACACAGTGATCAGTGGAGCAGAGTCTGACCCACTTTGGCTCCCCACTTGCTCAAGGGACTGTATACATGCTTGGGGATGTGGTGTGATGTCTCCCTCACGCAGCCTGCCCCTGAATGGTCAGCGAGTCAATGGGAGATTGTATTTGGGATGGGGGGATAATCTAATGCCCTCCAGAATTGCGCTCTTACCTGCTCAACATGGGGCTCCTTGGCAAAAGACATCCTGGCGATGGAGTGAGAAGCAATAGTCAGCTCCTGCCCATTCATCTCCCCCTCCTCCACTTCGACAATGCCTACAGTGAAAAAGAAACGGATTAATAAGGCCGTTTGTGTGCCACAATAGCTATAAACAACAAGGTCAGTGCATGCAGGAAGCAGTGCTTGCAGGCGGCATATCTCGATTATATGTATGGCACATGACTGCTCTCCGATCTAACACTGCCCAAACATGGAATAAATCACTGTGAAATAGAAATAGCAGTGTTTTATGAAAACACCAGATCGAAACATTTTAACACCACTTAGCGATTAGTGGCAGAGAAACTTCAAAGGTGGAAAATATTTGAGCAGGATGATGGGCGTCTTCTTGGGAAGCCATCAAAGCGTTCAGTAATAGAAACAGGGTGCATCTGCTTTTGGATGACCCATGCAGCAAGGCCAGAATTTCCAACCAGCCAATCAATTTCACCGGGGACCTCATTTTATCAACTATTTTGGAGGGATAACCACCCATCTCTAATTTACCTTAAATAAACAAGAGTAGTAAATGGCAAAAGAAAAGCTCACACTTGCTACTCACAGTCTCTCAAACAGCAACATGTTCTACTTTTAACCATGTATTGAGAATAACAAATATCTACTGACAAAGTTCATTGAACATATTTACTGTTCAAATATTTTTTTTTGCATTTTCACTAAATTAATCTTCATTGTGTTCATTCTTCAAATTGATACAGACATCTTCTTCCACTAATGCAGGGGAATACAGCCAAGCCTTGATACAAAATCTTCTTTAACAGATACAAAGAAATACAGCCGTGGGCAAAATTTCTCTTTTTTCCTGTGTCAGAATCAATGTTCTACTTTTAAACAGCAGTTAAAGTTTTGAATAATTCTGAAGTCACTTGATGAACTTTTAATACACAAATTAAACCAAATCATCTCTAGAAGCATATATATATATATATATATATATATATATATATATATATATATATATATATATATATATTCACTGAAAAAACCATAGGTTTCACACAAGTTATAGTTAGCTGTACATTTCACTCGTAAAAAAACAATGAAATTCCCCCGTTATAGTTAGTGCAGGCAACTATAACTCACGCGACCGCAATCCTCTGCTGATGCTAATACTGTATTTAGACACTTATTTGCCCATGTCTTCTTCCATTAAATTTTAGCTATACATAGATTACAAATATTTTTTTTTCATAAAGACACATATGTCATCAGCAGAGGATTGCGGTCGCGTGAGTTATAGTTGCCTGCACTAACTATAACGGGGGAATTTCATTGGTTTTTTACGAGTGAAATGTACAGCTAACTATAACTTGTGTGAAACCTATGGTTTTTTCAGTGAATTTGCAAGGTTTTTTAAATGCTAATTCCTAACTATAACGTGTGTGAAACCTATGGTTTTTTCAGTGAATTTGTACGTTTTTTTAAACGCTAAGTTACTTAACGCCATTCGTGGCGTGCGCGCCCAGTTAACGCAGTTCGTTCCGTGCGCGCACCGCGCGCCCACTTTACGCAGTTAGTGCCGTGCACGCACGGTGGTCACGCGGTGCGCTGCGCGCACCGCGTGCCCACGTTACGCGGGATGGGCCATGTACGCACGATCCGCTTCGCGCACCGTGCGCACATGGGGGACATATTATGTGCTTCGTTGTGAAAGGTATTTATTTATTTATTTATTTTGCACATTTGTAGAGCGCTCTGATACCCGGAGGTGTCCTGGCGCTAGAAAGATAGACTGGTGTGTTGAGGCGAGCTTACTGAGTGAAGAGCCATGTTTTTAGTGCTTTTCTAAAGGCCATCAGATTCTGGATTTGTCTAAGCGCAAGGGGAAGTTTATTCCAGGCCTCCGCGGCCCCAAGAGAGAAACTCCTGCCTCCCCAGCGAGCTCTTTTAATTCTGGGGACCGTGACCAGCGCCAGTTGTCCTGACCTCAGAGTTCTTGCTGGTTTGTGCCAGCGGAAAAGGGATTTCAAGTGCCGAGGTCCCGAATCGTGGAGGGCCTTAAAGACCATGCAGACTGCCTTAAAAATGATTCTTTTACGGACCGGCAACCAATGAAGCTTATCCAGTTCCTGTGAAACCGAGGCAAATTTGGGTGTGTCAGTGATAAGACGAGCGGCTGCATTTTGCAGAAGCTGGAGTTTGCTTAGTACGCTCTGTTGGGCGTTTAACATCAGGCTGTTACAGTAGTCTAGGCGTGAAAGCACTAGACCCGTAACTATTGTTTTCCTGTGTTTCTTCTCAAGATAAGGTAGTATTTTTCTGATGGTTTTGAGTATGAAATGAAGGGAGGAGGAAAGAACATTCACCTGGGCTTTAAAAGTCAGGGAGGTATCCACCAGAATACCGAGATTTTTCACTTTGTCCACCGGATCTGGGAGAGGTCCCAGTTCGTCTGGCCACCATCTCGGGGACCAAAAGTTGTCTCTGTCACCAAAGAGCAGAACCTCGGTTTTTGAGGAGTTCAGTTTAAGGCAACTTTGTGCCATCCAGCGGCCAACTTCAAGCATGCAGTTTCTGAATCTGTCAGCGGTATTTTCTGTATTTCCGGGAAGGAGGGACACCACAATCTGTGTGTCATCGGCGTACGCCGTGAGTTGAAAGCCGAATGATCGAATCACCGGGGCGAGGGTGGACACATATACATTAAAAAGGGTTGGGCTCAACGAAGACCCCTGGGGAACTCCGCAAGGAAGCACAAAGGAGTGAGATTCATGGCCGCCCAGCGCCACTGTCTGAGATCTGTCAGACAGAAATGCTTGTAAAATTTTTAGAGCCTTCCCCTGAATTCCACAGGCCCTCAGCCGGTCCACCAAAAGCTTATGGTGGACCGTATCGAAGGCTGCCGAGAGGTCTAATAGAATCAGAGCTGCTCTGCCCCCTGTATCCATCACCTGCCTGATATCTTCCATAGATTTGATCAAGGCGGATTCCGTACTGTGCCCTTCTCGGAAGCCGTGTTGGGAAGAGTCCAGTACATCCGCCGATTTAAGGTAGGCACTAAGATGTGTGTTCAAGTAACCTTCTATTATTTTGGCCGGGAGTGGGAGTCTGGCAATCGGGCGATAATTATTCATCTCCGTGATGTCAAGATTGGTTTTTTTTAGCAGGGGTAAGATGGAAGCTTGCTTCCAACTAGAGGGATATTCCCCTGTCTCCAGCATCAGATTGAAGAGGGGAGTAAGGGCCCTAGCAATTGCGTCTGGTGCAAGTTTAGTAATTGTTGTGGGGCAGGGATCATGAGGAGAGCCTGATTTAATTTTTTGTAGGCGACTTATCACTTCTATTTCCGTGATGGGCGGGAAATATAGAAGCATGGGTTCGGGTCTGGCGGATTCAAGGGCCTCCCTCGGTGAGGAGGTCATCACTATACTATCTAAGGGGAGGAAGATGTTTTCCACCTTTTCACGAAAGAAGGTCGCCAAGCTTTCGCAAAGTGAGAGGCTAGCTGGAATTTCCATAGGTTTGGGGTTTGCTAAGGAAGCGACCGTAAGGAAGAGTTCTTTAGGGGTGTTGGTTGCATCTTCTATCTGTCTCGTGAGAAAGGCTTTTTTCGCTTGAAGGATAGATTCCTTGTAACGCCTTTGTTCCGAATTAAGTATTTTTTTGTCGGCTGCTCTATAGTGCGTGCGCCAGATTTTTTCAAGTTTTTTGCACCTTATTTTATGTTCCCTTATTTGATCTGTGAGCCATGGGGCGGCAGGCTTGGCCCGGGTGGTATGAATGATTTTAGGGGGGGCTAAGAGAAAACAAGCCCGGTCCAGCCAGGTAGTATAGATCTTAGCTGCTTCCTCCACATTGTTCGGAAGAGGGGGTAATGTGGTGTTTAGTGTATTACCTAGCGAGTCCCCAGTGATGTTTTTCCATTTTCTTGCTAGTTTCGGGGTGTTTCTCTTGTTAACTGGTTTTTCGTAAGTGGTGAGAGGAATAGAAAAGTGGATTGCTGAATGGTCAGACCAGAACACTGGTAGGACCGAGGAGATTTTCAAATTAGGCTGATTGGAAAAGATCCCATCCAGAGTGTGTCCTGCTCTATGAGTGGGATCCATTACTAACTGTGGCATATCAATCCCAGTCAAAAGATCGATAAGTTCCTGGGTGTCGGGAGATATTTTGCTTTCGAGATGGAAATTAAAATCACCCAAAAGAGTGAATCTTTGGGAGCAGGCTACAGCTTCTAGTAGTTTGCTCAAGGCTGCTAGAAATCTAGTTTTCTCGCCTGGGGGCCTATAAACAAGGCATCCTATGAAGGACTGGTGATTAGAGAGGGTAAAGTTAAATAGCAGAGATTCAACTAGGTCAGGGGGACCGGGTTGAAAGGAGCCTCTAATGTCTTTATGATATATGATGGCTAGGCCACCCCCTCTCCTTTTGTCCCTATTTTGGGTGTAACAGATGAAGTCCTGTGGGGTGGCTTTGACTATATCTGGACCTGATGCTGCGTCGGTCCAGGCTTCCGTAATGAAAGCAATTTTTATGCCTGCGTCCTGTATATAATCGGCGACTTCTAAGCTATGCTTGACTAGAGACCTTGTATTAAGGAGAAGGCATTTAGTCAAGGGGTGGTTGGTTATCGGACAAATGAACTGGTCTCTTAGTTGCGTGATTGGTAGCCAAAAAGGTTTGAACAAATGCGACGAGCACTTGGGGCAGTGGGAAAGTGTGGGAGGGTGATTGGTCCCAGGTTCCCAAATGTTGCAGTCCTTACCGGGAGATACGATGTTTAGTGCTAACAGGTCGTTTGTATTGTAAACGAGCCTAGGTAAGGAGTGAGGCGAGGAAGCAGCAGGGGGACTGGCCCTGGGCGCGGGTCCGGCGCGGACGGGCGCAGACGGGCTCGCCTTTGGCGAGCCTTCGGCGCGCCGTCGGCGCGCCCGCTGCGCTCGTCCGCTGCGCTTCCTCGTGAGGGGGGCCATATAAAGGAGGAAGGGCGGGAGGGGCGGAGCACTGCACTGCTCGGCCGGCTCCCAACCCAAGATGGCGGTACCCTCGGGAGCGGAACGCCTCCAAACGGGGGAACGAGTGCCCAAAACAGTAAGTGCGGTATTTAAAAATATAAAAGCATACACATGTGGGCTGTACTGAAAATACCAGTGGGATTAAAACAATTTACAGTTAGTAGTCAGGCAAGACTAAACAATTCTAAAAGTCCCAGCTTCCGCCTCAGGACGCTTACTTCATACACCGAGACTGTCAAGTATTCATTTTTAGTTTCCTTGAAAAATATATACCATGCACAAATGGTGCCCTTTGGGCACCATTTGCACACGGGGTGGGGAAAGTGTGGATAATTTTTTTTTTTTAAATAATTTTAACCGTACGCGTACGGTAAGCGTAATCGGCGATTTTTCGAAAAAAATTAAAATTGTTTTTTTGGCCTTGGGGGTTTTTGGGGGACACCTATATCGATGCTGGGCGGTTAATAACTAAATATACTACCCCTTTAGATGTTTTTTGACTTTGTTTATGCTGCCCCCCTCAGAGTGCGAGAGAGAAAATGGCGGCCGCCGCTTCCTGGTTTCGACCGATTCGAATGTTTACTTAGATCAAACAGCCAATCAGAATCGCGCTCGCGCACGTCACCGTACGCGTACGGTAAGCGCACCGTAAGCGCACCGTAAGCTGGCTCAGATATATATATTGATTTAAAGGCTATTTTCTCAGAATCTACTGAACAGATTTACACCAAACCTACAAAAGGCACTTCCTTGACCTGTAGACTACCTCTCTGCTAAATTTCAAGGAACTCTGTTCAGCCGTTCGGGCTGTAGCTGTGTCTAAAGGTCCTATGGAAAAATGCATGGGAAAAACGCGTTTTGGGACCCCCCTTTTATCTCAGCCCCCGCTTGACGAATCCCCCCGAGACTTTCAGGGTAGGAGCGGAGCGCAGCGCCCCACCTATTTTGAAAATTTCGCGAGGATTCGTCGACCGGCGCCAAAGTTATTCAAAATAGAATGTTGCGGTTTTCCTATGGAAACAGGGTCCTAACTAGAACTACCTACTGGCGACCGCCAGTAGGTAATATATATATATATAAATATATATATATATATATAAATATATATATATATATATATATACACACACACACATATATACATATACATAAACACACACACACACACACACAATCCTGGTTCTACTTCAACAATCTTTAACTGAACCCTAAAATAACAAATTAGTCTCTTCTCTCCAAAAACCAATCGGCTCACCATCCAAGGCTGGATCACGGATCTCAATGCCCTCAATTGCTCGCTCTCCTTATCTGATTCTGCGAAATCCCTAGGTTTCACTCTTGACAAAAACCTGGCTCTTACGGACCAGATAAAAAACTCGGCTAAAGGAGCACCTTTCACTTTCCAACACCTTAAGAAAATCAAACCCTTCATTCCTTGAGATGACTTCAAATGAGTTGTCTAATCACTAGTCCTATCTAAACTTGACTATGGAAACGCTATCCTCACAGGAACCCCCAAATACACCTAGCCCCCCCTTAGAGCTAGGCTCAACTTGGCGGCCAGACTTAACACTGACTGTAAACGATTTGACCACATCTCCCCGGCCCTCAAAGCCCTTAATTGGCTACCAGTTGAAGGAAGATGCTTTTATAAGACTGCATGCATCACGCACAAAGCTCTTCACCAACAAACCCCATTGTACCCAACGAACAGACTCAATAAAGCGAGCTGTACCAGACTGATGAGAAGCACTAATACGCTCCTTCTTGTCCCCCCGCTTTAAAAAAAGAAATCCACTCACTCTCGCTCCTTCTCCGGTAACGCCTCGAACATCTTGGATTCCCTCCCGCAAGACCTGCTCTGTAACCCCTCCTCCCTGAGCTTTAAAAAAGACCTAACACATCACCTTCTCAACATATATTGGGGTCCATAATATCTCCTTTGACCTTGCTTTCTGTTTACCCTGCGTTGGTTAACTCCAGGTTTTCTTCTGGCCCTCTCGTCACTCTCCCTCATTACATACCATCCTCTCATCTCTGCCCTAAATTGCTACACCCTTTTATAATATTTATGTTTATTACCCGCTAACCACTCTGAATCTCTGCACTCCTTTTCTTAATTGTGAGATGTACCTGCGTGTTTTGTTACCTTGAAAAATTGCTAAAGTTATTTTTGCCCTCTTAACTTTATGTGAGATGTACTCGCTTGTATTAGTCTACTCTGTAACAACTGCTTTTCTTGATTGCTTTGGCTCATGTAAAGCGCTCCGATAGCCCCGGGAGTTAGGACCGTGTTTCCATAGGAAATCCGCAACATTCTATTTGGAATAACTTTGGGGCCGTTTGACGAATCCTCGCAAAATTTTCAAAATAGGTGGGGCGCTCCGCTCCGCTCCTACCCTGAAAGTCTCGGGGGGATTCGTCAAGCGGGGGCTGAGAAAAAAGGGGGGTCCCAAAACGTGTTTTCCCCATGCATTTTCCCATAGGACCTTTAGTCGAAGGTACAGACCGAACGGCTGAACAGAATTACTTGAAATTTGGCAAAGAGGTAGTCCTCAGGTCAGGCATGTGCCTTTTGCATATATGGTGTCAATCTGTTCAGTAGTTCCTGAGAAAATCAAAAGTAAAATCATATACATATCTGGGCGGAGCCTAACCACACCTCATCGGGAGATCTGATTGGCTGTCAGTACTTCATCCAAGAAGTGTTGGCAGCCATCTTGGGACCAATATACATGATAGCACCTCATTAAAAAGCATTGCAGTTAATAGAAGGTTTTAAGACTTTAGTTACATTATAAATCATTTGTTGATGGTACCATACTCATTTTAGGAATTGTGGTGTGTTCTAAGGTGATTTTACCATGTGAAAAAGCCTTCTGCTGTGATATCACGAACCATGTTTGAGAGAAAACTATTTTCTCATACTTTTCCCACAGAGGCAGGGGTGGGGGAATCATATCACCCGAACCATGTTGTTTATATTGACGGGCAAGAAGATTTATTGTCTATTTATGTCCGAAGGACATGTAGACATTAATCATGTTTTAATCACGTTAAAACAACAGGCTGTGGGCACTCTGGGGCTCACAGCCAATCCGAAGCTTGCAGAGAGCCTTTGGCGGCATCTGATTGGCTAGCAGCCCATGACTGGGCTCTAGCCAGTGATTGGCTGGGGGAGTGAAACGTCACTCAGCCTCTGCAAGCAGTAGTCCGTGGCCGCCACGAGGCTTGCAATAAGCATTCAGGTAAAATAAGCAGTTTTGCCCGCTTGAATTGTGTGATATTGTGA
Organism: Triturus cristatus; assembly: GCF_964204655.1. Classification (NCBI taxonomy): domain Eukaryota; kingdom Metazoa; phylum Chordata; class Amphibia; order Caudata; family Salamandridae; genus Triturus; species Triturus cristatus. The sequence continues at coordinate 651,418,358 of NC_140594.1, forward strand.
CGGAGGTGCTGCGAAACGATTCTTATTATTAAAGGAGGCTCCCAACTTTGCTGTTTCTTTTTCGACTCTGTGTTTGTGCTTCTCCACACCAAGCACTCTTAAACTACTGCCTACCAGTATGGGTGACATGTGACTCCTACCCTTTCACTCCTTTGGCTTATGGGCAAAAAAACATTGTCGCACACGGCGCAGCCAGCACTAAAAGCTTTCGAAGCACCTGCTGCAGCGTTTCTTTCCGCCGGCAATTACCAGGCCTCACAGAAATGTGTAGGAAACTTGTGTGATGAATTACCATCCTGGAAAGAGATCCGTGTTTTGTATAGCTGAGGTTGTGACCTCGGTGAAGTTAGTGCAGAGGGTTAATATGCCTGCTGCAAAGAACATGTACGAAGTCGATTACAGAGTGCATAGGATGGAAACAGATCTGCAGATTAATGCTTTCAAAAGAGACATCCGTTGGTGACTTGCAATTTATAACTCAAAGTCCTAATATAGAATAGTGAGCTATTAACTTTCAGCCCAGAACTGCGTAAACACACCGACAAATATACATTACACAATTGATTAATGTTGCAAAGAGAGTACATTTGGCGAAAAAACGATTCTTATTATTAAAGGAAGCTCCCAACTTTGCTGTTTCTTGTTCGATACAACTTACCGATTCGCAAGGAACGTAGGGCTCACGTCTGGCCAGCTGCAAAAGTGAGGGGGAAATGGCAGGAGGCACGCTGGCTGACACCTTTTATATCCCACCCATACGTTTTTACAAGGGTGTCGGTAAATTAGTACATTACGTATGGTTTGAAATGTACGTATTTTGTGGGAATAAATACACAGCCAAGGGTGACGGTAAATTAGTACATTACGTATGGTTTGAAATGTACGTATTTTGTGGGAATAAATACACAGCCCAAAAAAATGGGAAAAAAGGGGAATAGAAATAAAAGAATTGCCGTCAGGGTTAAGGGGAGGGGGCGCAGGGGGGCAGGGACGCGATAATATCGCTTGACAAGTTTTCCTTTAGCATTATTATTGCACAGCATTCAATGGTTTACTGATTTTAATACAGCAAAAATATATTAATGTTTCTCTGTCAGCCGGAGCCCTTAGGTTTGATGTGGAACGGGGGTAGGTGGGACAAGTGGATTTTACAGGACATGTAGATCTCAGTGGCATTTTGTCCCTTGGACAAGTAGATTGTTTGGAAAATTCCACACCCCTGCAGAGGTTTGGAAGGTGATCTATAAGCTAAACTGAGAGCATATTTTCTGTAAATTCACATTATCTTTCTCAGTCATGTAAGAATGAAGTCTGACATTCTCAGTAAAACATGTACATCCAACAAGGGCAGAGACTGTCAGTTGATTCCTTTGTGTTCTACTGCAGCTTCCCAGAGTGCTCTAAAGAACAACTAGAGCGCTAACAGTCTTACTTATGACAAAAGTATGGCACACCTGAAGCCATCTTGATTGGAATAAAGTGGTAACACTTAAAACATTTAATTTACAAAGGAACAAAATGAGGGGGTTCATTTTTTTTTTTGTAAACAAATTTTATTCGTCAAAGACACGTCATGCGAAGCTCCGTGACCCAGAGACTTCAGCCATATCAGAAGACAACATACCAGCTTTGACATTTTCCTCATGAGATATCGTGTGTAAATTACAAAAGAGACATGCAGAACCAATGCAGTCCCCTCCCTTAAAAAAACATAACACCACCCCCCACCCCCCTCCCCCACCCATCGCACTGTCCATCCAGTCAAGGCAGCAGATCTATGCTCAACCACTATTTTGTGCCGTCCATGACCCATACCCCCCAAGCTCGGCTGCGCCCGGCACTCCAGTGTGCCATGCCTCTGTAGGGCTGGAAGGAGACGGTCCACCCCCCACCCAACTATTCCTCCAACATGGGCTCTAAATCTAGTCCCCTGTAGTCTGCCCAGCGCTTCCATATTTTATAATGTTTACGGGGGCAGCCCCGCGCCACATAGATGGGGGCCTCCAATCCCATACAAAAATCGAGACCGGTCTTCCAGACAGATATGGACGGTGCAACTGGCGCCTTCCACGCCCTCGCTATATCCCTTTTAGCTAGCGTAAAACCCAGGAGCATCAGATGGCGCTTATAGACATTGCCCCCTATATCCTCCATCACATGCAAGAGCACCAGTTTGGGGGACCGTGGGAGATCCCACCCCAGCACTTCCGACAGACAGGTCAAGACCCCCCGCCAGAACCTAGTTAACACAGGACAGTCCCATATCGTGTGGAGCAGCGTCCCCTCAGCAGTCAGGCAGCGGAGGCAATGCGGAGAGGCCACCAGGCCCGCCTTATACAGCCTAACTCGAGTGAAATAGACTCTGTGCAAATACTTAAACTGGATGAGCCGAAGGCTCACAGCAACAGCCGCCCCGCGTGGCGAGGCCAGAGCCTCTGTCCAGTCCTCCTCCTCCAGCTGACCCACATCCCCCTCCCAAACCTCTCGGAGGTGCTGCAACGACGGGGAGCAGTGAGTTACCAGGGACTGATATATTCTCGAAATCTTGTGGTCTCGTAGGTCCCCCATGAACACCTTCGCCTCAATTGGACTAAAATCGTCCAACACCTCAAGCCCCACCAGACTTGGGGAAAGAGCATGTCGGAACTGCAGGTATTTAAAGAATTGGGTACGCGGCATTTGAAAGTCCTTCTGAAGCTCCTGGAAGGATTTCAGAATGGGCCCCTTCATAACGTCACCCAGGGTGGAAATCCCTATCGCATCCCAGTCCCGAAAACCGGGGAGGGCCGCCAGCTGCGGCAGACCCCCATTTCCCCAGAGCGGAGTCTCCCCCGTAAGGCGATTCCACCACCCCGTCCTCCGCAGCGCCTGCCTCCAAATCTGAAAGACCAGTTGCGTCACACTAGGTAGTAGCCGTCGCAGCGGAGCGGAATAGAGGAGGGTGTGGAGCGAGTGATCACCCATTAGGCGGCGTTCAAGGCTATATGCCGGATCCGACCTGTCGCCATACCACCATTCATTCAGGACCAGCAGGTGGGATGCCATATAGTAGGAGAGAATATCTGAGGTGGCAAGTCCCCCACAATATGTTGACTTAAAACATGTACGCAGCGCCACCCGCACTACCCCTCCACCCCAAAGGAACTGACCCAGTACTGCGTTGACTTGGCGGAACCAGCCCCCGGGAATAGGATAGGGATGATTCTGCAGTTGGTAAAGCAACCGAGGCAGGGCCACCATTTTGAAGATGGCCGAGCGGCCATATATGGAGAGGGGCATGTGAGACCAAACACGAACATCCTCCCGCACTCTGTTCCACACAGGCACCAGATTGCCCTCCCACGAGGTCAACCGAACGTCGGACAGGAGTACTCCCAAGTATTTCAACCCTCCACTCGCCACCTGAACCGCAGACGCCCAAGCACCCGGACCCGCCCCGCTCCCCAGGACCCAAAGAGATTTGCGCTCATTCATACGCAGGCCCGTAGTCTCCCCGAACACCTGCATAATGCGTAGCAACCGCGGGCCAGGAGGGGGTTCATTTTGCCATATAAATTATGATTAGTGCTGCAGAAATTAAAACTAGGGCACATTTTGACTTCTGAAATCCTCTTTTATTTCATAAAAACATTCTGACATGCAGACTGAAACATGCACTTTGAATACCAGCAGCAGACTTGCCTGGTGAGCAGTAGCTTTACTACAGTGATCTAATGAGCAACTAGAGTGCTAACATTCAGAATTTATGGAAAATGTGTGACACATCTTAATGCCTTCTTGATGGAATCAAAGTAAAAAACTGAAAGTATTTCCTACTGAGACTGCAGTAAATTAGGAAATTAGGAAACTTCATAACAAATAAATCTCCCAAGATGGCCACCAGAGACAAAAGAGCCCAAATGTAGCCCAAATATCACCCAGATGTAGCCCAAGTATAGCCCAATGACAGAATGTCCCAGAGTGTTCTTAAGAACAACTAGAGCGCTTACTGTCTTACTTATGACAAAAGTATGGCACACCTGAAGCCATCTTGATTGGAATAAACTGGTAACACTTAAAACATTTAATTTAAAAAGGAACACAATGAGGGGGTTCATTTTGCCATAGAAATTATGATTAGTGCTGAAGAAAGAAAAATTAGGGCACATTTGGAGTGACTTCTCAAATCCTCTTCTATTTCATTAAAAAATTCTGATATGCAGACTGAAACATGCACTTCTAATACTAGCAGCAGACTTCCGTGGTGAGCAGTAGCTTTACTACAGTGATCTAATGAGCAACTAGAGTGCTAACATTCAGAATTTATGGCAAATGTGTGACATATCTGAATACCTTTTTGATGGAATCAAAGTAAAAAACTGAAAGCATTTCCTACTGAGGAGAGTGCAGTAGATGAGGAAATTAGGAAAGTTCATAACAAATAAATCTCCTAAAATGGCCACCAGAGACAAAAGAGCCCAAATGTAGCCCAAATATCACCCAGATGTAGCCCAAATGTAGCCCAATGACAGAAGTGTGCAAAACACTTATTTTTTGTGCATTTGCAGTTTTATATAGTGCAGACTTGTCAGGTATTGGAGTGCTTCACATGAACATTGGTTACATCACACAAGATCAAATTCATTTTGGTTGTAGACCTGGGGAGATTAAGTGATTTGACCAGAATCACAGAATGTTGAGCTGAAGCAGAAACTCCAACCTGGTTCCCCAGTTGCAAAGTCTGCAGCTCTGGAAGTAACACCACACCCTCTCCGCCTGGATGCAACATTTAATCAAGTGGTCAACTGGATAAAAAAACTAAGATTACAAATAATTTAAAAGTTCTTTGTCGCGATTTGAAAACTCAGAAAATATGTCCTGATTTTAGTTTTTTAGAGCACTAACCATAATTTTGATGCAAATAAGACCCTCTCATATATGTAATTTCTAAAGGAAATGCTCTAGGCATTACAGTTTTGATTACATCAAGATGACGTCAGGCATTCCACACTTTTGTAATAAATATAGAATGTTAGCAATCTAGTTGTTCATTAGGATACTGTTGAGAGGCAGAGGCCAGGGGCATGGACTCTGAAAATTGAAGGCAGGTAGGAGAGTGCAGAGGCAACAATTTGAGCACACTAGGCAGGCAGGAAGGGCAGTGGCAGCACAACAGACTATGGAGGGCAGTGGAAAGGGGGGCAGGGGCAACAAACCAACAATACAGGACTGGCAAGAGAGGCTGTGGCAATATAATAGAGCATTGTGGGCAGAAGGAAGAGGCAGTGGTCATACAACCATACATGCCAACAGACCCGTTTCAGCCTGGAAACGGCCAATGTTTTTAAGCTCAAATGGTCTTTATTTGATCTGTCTCCTGTCTACAATCTCCTCTTTTTCAATGTAACTCAAAGGGGAAAATCAATACCCCAGTTTTATTTCAAAATCTCCCTCTTACCAAGTTCAAAATGTTCGCAAGTATGGTACATTGGATCATGGTAGGCAGGAGGAATTGGGGTAGGGACATGGACTCGGATAACAGAGGACAGGCGGGACATTGAGAGGTGCACCAAACTGACCCTACAGGGCAGGCATCAGGGTTTGCAGCAGCACAATACACCACACAGGGCATGCGGGACGGGAGTGCAGCCCAACAATCCATAGAAAGCAATAGGGAGGGGACAGGACCATGCACATGGACAACAGACAAAAGAGGGGAAAGAGGCAATGGTAGCTAGCTGACCATAATGGACAGACAGGAGAGAAAGCTGCAGCATAACAGACCATAAAGGGCAGGAGGGACGGATCAGGGGCATTACAATGGAACCGACAAGCCAGGAGGGAGGGAATAGGGGTCTGCACATGGAAACAGAGGGCTGGGGGCAAGGGGGCAGGGCAGGAGCAGCAAGATGACCATGGAGGTCAGGCAGGATGGGCACTAGAAACAAGACACACCATGGAGAGCAACAGTGAGACTATGATGGCATACACACAGACCATGGGGGGAAGGTGGGAGGGGGTCAGGAGCAGCTAGCTGACCACACAGGGAAGGTGGGAGGGGCAATGGCAGCACAGAAGACCATGCATGGCAAGCGGGAGGGTTAGTGGCAGCACAATGGCTATGATGGGCAAGAAGGAGGGTGCAGGGGCATGCACAAAGGACCATGGAGAATAGAAGGGAGGGTCAGGACCTGGGCACAGACAAGAGAGTTCAGGGGAAGGGGCCTCACAACAGACCGCGCGGGGCAGGCAGGAGGAGCAGTTGCAGCACAACAGACAAGGGAGGGCAGAAGGGTGTGGCAGTAAAATGGACCATGGAGGACAGGAGGAAGGGTATAGGGGCATGGCATGTGGACAGGCAAGGTGGCAGGGACAGGTTACAATCATCTGACAATGCTAGGCAGGTGGTAGGGGAGTGGCAGCTCAACAGAACACTCGGAGTAGATAGGAGTGGCAGGTCCATGGAACATGGTGGGCAAAAAGGATGGAGCAGGGGCATGCACAAAGACATCGGAGGGCAGGGGGAAGGAGAATAGGGGCAGCAAGCAAAGCACAGAGGCTAAGCAGGAGGTCAATGATGGGCCATAGAATTGGGCAATGGAGGGCAGGATGAGTGGACTGGTACATCATGCTAAATGCAGGGCAGTGGCAGCACATCAGACCATGCATGGCAGGAGGGAGGAGGCTAGTCCATGGATTCAGACAACAGAGGATAGGGAGGAGGTGGATGGGGCAGCAAGCTAACTGTTCATAGAAGGTGGGTATTAGGAACTTTATTGTTTTTAAAATGTGTGTCTGTGCGAACTACTTAAAATATGAACAAGTATGCAGCATAATCTCACTTTTATTCAGGAAGAAGAGGACGTTTGGGACTGTGACTCCGGGCTCACTTGGCAGAAACATCCCCTGACCCTCCACCCCCCATCGCAAAATGTAATGCCCGTGAAAAGGGTAGGTGGACGCAGTGTTATATAGAACATAGTCCTGAGAGCACGATTGAAAATGAAACCATATAAACTATGCACCAAAAAGTGTGATATAAGATGAACCGGGGCGTGAAATATAATATGCAATACATTGTGCGCAATGACAGATTTATTGGAGAGCGCGAGATAGCACAGGCACCAGTGCTTGCTATGTGATATGCGCCTTGGAGTGCAATATGCACAGGGAAGTGTTGTGTAACCTAAGTAGTCTCTAAAGTTGTAATATAAAATATGTGCTGGGTAGTGTAACATTGCATATGCACTGTGACAAAGATATGGATCCCAGATTGTAATATGTATGGCATAGCGCTGTGCTTTATAACATAGGCATCGAGGAAGGCACGTTAGATGGGGCAATATAACCCGTGCGAAGGCAAGTGTGGCAGGACATATTCACGGGGTGGTGTTACTGTGCACGTGGGCTAGAGAGTGTCATAGCATACGCACTAGCTGGTGGAATACAACACAGAGGTGTGTGGCACTCGGCGGGCACTGGTGGGTGTAACACAGCATTGGGCTCAGCCAGGAGCACGCTGTGACTCTCAAGTGAGGTTTGTCTCCTTTCCAGAGAGTAAAATAAAAAGTATTACACATCCGGCGGTGGATGTGTGTTTTATTAACTGTGAGGGGGTTTCTTGCATAGTTTGGTCGAATCCCCTTTGAATGGCTTGGTGTGCATGTGTATTAAATGTGCCCGTCAATAGCTACCCATGTTTGTATAAATAAACGACAAGGGTGTCTACTTGGAGAGTACCCACCAGCGGGGGCACCGGGATTAGGCACGGTAGGGTGTCAGACATGTCAGAGCTTCACTAGCGGTGTGAATACATTCTACGTGGATTCATTGTATGCATAGTTGCCTTTTAATGAATATCACGCAAATCGTCATGGTGATAGGTACATACGGTTTGTCCAGCATGTCCTAGGTGTTTCTATAAATATATATATATTTTTTTTTAAATAAAAAACAAAGGCCGGCCCCGGGGCTGGGGTCCCCAAGGCCATAAGTGGCCTGAGGAGGGGGGCAACACAGCCCCCCTCCTAAAGAATAAAAACATTTAAATAAGGCCATGACCTGGGGGTTGGGGTCCCCGGGGCCGATTAAGGCCTTGGGAGGGCCAAATTAATTTTTTTCAACAAAAAAAAATTAGGGTGCAGGCCCTGGGGGATGGGGTCCCCAGGGCTAATAAATTAGAAAAAGAAAGGGGGCCACACAGCCCTCCTTCTTAAAAATAAATAAATAAAAGACCGGCATCGCGCCGGAGGCCACGCCCCCTCCATGCAGCACTCTGCAAACACGCCCCCTGGCCAGTTGTAAGTTGAGGAATTAATTCCCCTTCAATACTGAGGGTCCCTTAGGGCCAACTAACCCAACAGGTATCTCCAGTATGCGCCAGGGAGCTGCGTTGCAGACAGGTGTTCTGAGGCCACGCCCCTTTTTACACCTCCATGCAACGCAGCTCTGTGGCGCTTACTGGAGGTACCTAGTGGGCTAGTTTGACCCTAGGGACCCTTAGGATTTAAGGGGACTTAATCTCTCAACTCAGAACGCCCACAGGCCCTGTGGCGCGTTTTTAAGTTGGGGAAATAATTCCCTTTCAATCCTGAGGGACCCTGGGGTCCAACTAGCCCACCAGGTGCTTCCAGTAAGCACCACTGCTCTGTGTTGCAGAGAGGTGGTGCAGGCCGTGCCACTTTTTACACCTCTCTGCAACGCAGCTCTGTGGCGCTTACTGGAGGTACCTAGTGGTCTAGTTGGACCCTAGGGACCCTCAGGATTCAAGGGGACTTAATCTCCCAACTTAAAACAGCCACAGGGCGTGTTTACACAGTGGGCCACTCATCCATAAAGTTACTCACACACATAGTCACTCATGCTAATAAAGAATCAAAAATCCGTTTACCTGCATATACAGTTATACACACACCACCACACTTACTTCTACAGAAACTTACACATACTTAGTCTTTTTAACAATCACTTATAGAAACACATACTTATTCATACAGGAACTCTTTCAATCTCTCACTCTCACATATACTCACTTATATACACCAATAGTCACATATACTAGTTTAAAACATATGTAGTTACTCATAGAGACACTATTGAGACAGTCATTCACTCACTAACACACCCATACACACACTCATCCACCCATACAGTCCTGCACACATGCTGTCTTCAACACATACAAACAGTGAGTCACTCATTCATGCACCTATGCACTACATAATACCCCCCACCGAACCATACAGACACTCAGACTGATACTTAAAAAAACAACTAATAACCTATATAGACACTCATGTAGCTACTCACCAACCCATGCAGCCACTTATACACAAAGTGAGACTCTGATACAGATATTTACATATTTAAACATTACTCACTAAGCCATGTATTCACTAAGATACACTTAATCAGTCATTTATACAATCAATTTTTCAAAAACAAATCATTCATTTAGACACTTATATACCCATTTATTCTTCCATCGACCTTGAGATATACATATATAAAACATATGTAATTTTCAGAAAAACACACATTCACTGGATGATGTCATGAGTGATGTCATCAGAGATGTCATTTGAGATGTCATCAGTGATGTCATGAGTGATGTCACTGACCATGTCATGAGTGATGTAATATGTGACGTCATCAGCAGTGCATTGCGGGCGCGCGAGTTATAGTTAGCTGAACTAACTATAACGGGGGAATTTCTATGGTTTTGTACGAGTGAAAAGTCCAGCTAACTATTACGCCCCTGAAACCTATAGTTTTTTCAGTGATATATATATATATATATATATATTTTTTTTTTTTTTTAAGAGAAACAGGGGCCTCCTCATCATTGGCAACAGACCTGAGTTCTGCTGTTGAGAGTGAAAATGAAGCTGAAAAAGCAAGAATGGGAACACGGTTGGGGTTTAAAAATTTCTCCCTGGCAGAAGAAGTGAACTGCTTGAAACAAGATCGGAGACACACTGAGGCCACGAAAACAGCTCTCACAAACAAGCAAAGGCTCAACAGAAAACGAAGCAAAAGACGCCAGTGCAATCGGAGGTGCAATTGGCAACAAGAAGACACAATACAACAAAAAAAGATGGCAGCGAAAATAATTGAAAATAAAAACAAGACAGTGGTAAACTTGTCCTCAATGGTTCTCAACAATGCTGAAATGAAACTTTTAGAATTGGGTTTATCATATTGTCCCGTAAATAACTAACTATGCGTGAACTCGAGTAGAGATTTACAAATTTGTCAGAAAATTGAAATTGAAGAAATTTTATTTGTCTAATCGCAGTGGCATGAATAAAAACAGTACCAACATATTTGAATTTGAAAATCAATCCACATCCAACATAACAAACAGAGGATGACCAATTATTGGCTGATCTACACGAACTAATATCAGAAAACACGACAAATACCAATGATGATGTAAGCCCTAATGTGGGGGGCTTCAATACAGTTCGAACCAATTTCAAACCAAGATCTACTTTTCAGCCTGTAAGTGTCAGAGACTCTTTAGATATATTTAACAAATTGGTTACGACAGGAATAAAGAATCTAAAATCATGCACTGAAAGATCGAAAAAAATATATTCATATCAACAACAAGAATACAACAAGTTGATGCAAAAACTTCAAAAAAATGATCAAATAATAATCAGAAATTCAGACAAAGGAGGGAACAATGTTATCTGGCCTCGAGACCAATACATGAAAGAAGCGTTGGGACAGCTGAAAGACACAAATTGCTACAAAAAAAGCAACATGCCAACAGAACGGGCTTCATGGAACCTATATTACTCAAAGCTGAATGTATGGCGAAGTGCTGGCCTCATAAGCATGGATGAATTGAAATTTTTAAAGAACGAGTTCCCGGAAATGCCAACAATCTAGTTCATTCCTAAACTACACAAGGATGCAACAAACCCACATGGCAGGCCCATCATTTCAGCTATTGGAGGATTATTAAAGAATACATCAAAATACGTAGACTTTTTTTCTGCAAGATCTGGTAAAAAATCTGCCCTCGTTTATTCAAGACTCTGGGGATTTTTTGAGACATTTACAGACATTTCAATGGGATCCAAAATATTTGTTGGTATGCCTTGATGTAACATCACTATATACTAGTATTCACCATAAAGATGGTATGAGGGCAACACAGTACTATTTGGAAAAAAGGCCACACAATCTGGCTCAACATAGCAAAATGCTAATGACCATGATCCAATATTGCTTGGAAAATAATTATTTCCTTTTTTCCAATAATGTATACCAACAAACCAGAGGAGTAGCTACGGGGACACGTTTTTTTCCCTAGCTACTCCTGTTTGCATATGGGATGGTGGGAGGAAATGATACTGAATAAAGAGTTCAAACAACAGGTAGATAGTCATATAAAAATATGGCTACGCTACATTGATGACTTGTTTTTAGTATGAGATGGCACAGAAACTTGAGCACTAGAATTTGTTGATAACATCAATAATAACAATATCAACCTCCACTTTACATCTACCATCAGCAAATATAATATCAATTCAATTCAAATAGCTTTATTTCGACAGTTTGTCATAAAAGCACAACCATACAACACATAACACATATATAAATAACACATAATACATTACAGTTACAGATTAAAAAAACCTATTAAATTCCATGTACTGTCTGATATCTAAAAACTTTAAGAACATTTAAAAAATAAGAAGAAGGAGAAGAGGCAGCAGCATAAACATGTCCTATTTAAAAGATACATCTTATCATAGGATAGCAGCAACATTTTTGTTTAAAGTGCGAGTGCGAATAACCCAGGTCCAGCCCAGAAATTTGGCCATTGCTATAGCTGTACTAGGGCTACAATCAGACCCTAAAATTCTCAACGCAACGGCACATCTCTGAACACCCAACAGATTACAAATCGGCCTCAACCATCTCCTCCGTGGGGCAGCATATAATGGACAAACAAAGAAAATATGGGGAATGGTCTCTGCCATTGTCACACAATAATGGCATTTATCATCAGTTCTAGAGGCCCATTTGCACGTGAAGGACTTTATAGGCAAACTACCTGCCCTAAACTGAAAATAAAGTTTTCGATCAAAGGGCCTCTCGATCAAATCCCAGTAAGCCTCACATACAGGCCATGACTTAAAATCCAAAAAACGACCTGTTAGGCTAGTTGCGGTACTGGAGTGACCTATAGATGTATAAACCATTTCCCAATATTTCTGTTTCAATTGTACCTTTGACGGAAAGACTGCCGTCTCAGGATTTTTCCAGAGTATCTCTAGATCTAGTTTAATAAGTAGGGACCTAACCTCCTTTAGCCAACCTACTCTGTGGAAACAGTCCCGCAAGATCACATCCTTGAAACCCATAGCGTACTGCTCAAGTTCTGGGGTGACCCAAAGACACCTCCAATAAAGGATTGGCCGCAGCTTTGCTGTGTCCACAATGTTCTTCCTCCCTAAGTCTAGATGGAGCGGGAGCATGGGAGTGCTTTGCGGGACACTTGCAAGGTTACGTAGAAATTTATTTTCTAGTCTTGCTAGTTGTTTTAAGTCGTTAAATCCCCAGAGCTCAGCTCCATAGAGGGCCGAGCTCACTGCTTTGGCGTTATAGATTTCTAGGGCAGGTGTAACCGGTTTGGTAAAGGAGGATTTATATTTCTTGGTCAGACACCCTATGTGTTGATGTAGTTTTAGAGCTGTTATGTCCAAGTGGTGTTTCCAACCCAAATCCTTTTGGAGAGAGATACCAAGGTACGTGAACGCACTCACCTGTTCTAGGGGCTCATTATTTAATAAAATTCTGCCTCTAAACGATTTGTGCTGATTAAAAGCCATAAACTTGGTTTTCGAGATGTTTATTTCTAGCCCTCTTAGGGAACAAAAATCCACAAATGCATTAATGGCCTTCTGGAGGCCACTCGGGGTCCTGGAGATGAGCAAAGTATCGTCCGCAAACATGAGGACAGGGACATGGTTGTCAGCCAGAAGGGGAGCATCGGTGGGGACCGCTGAAAGATACTCAACTACCCCGTTGATATACAAAGAAAACAGGGTAGGAGCCAACACACATCCCTGTCGGACACCCCGCCCAACAAGGAAAGAGTCGGTAACCTCTCCCTGTGCCCCCCATCTAACTTTTGCAAAATTGCCCTCATGTAAGCGGACGAGAAGTGTTAACAACTCTGGAGCCATCCCCATATCACCGAGGACACCCCATAATTTCCTCCGGGGGACCAAATCAAACGCTGATTTGAGATCTACAAAGACAGCGTATAACGACCCCTCGTTCAGGAGCACGTTCCTCCAATAGATAGTTATAAACCGAAAAATTTGGTCTATGGTGCTGGTGCTTGAAGTGGGGACAAAATATTAGCATCCTCTACCAAAGTCTGTACTTTACCTAGCACTAAACGGCCCATAACCTTTTGAATTGAATCAATAAGACTTATGGGCCTGTAGTTACTGGGGAGGGATTTGTCCCCTTTTTTAAAAACAGGGATTATCTCAGCACCTAACCATGATGGGGGTACTAAAGCTCCGTTAGCCACTGCATTAGCAAGGAGAGCTATGTACTGACACCAAGTTGGCTTGTCACTTAAGAATATATCGGCCGGGATTCCATCCATACCTGGAGCTCTTCCCTTTGCCACACAGTCTAGTGCTGCCTCGACATCCTTAATAAAAAACACTGGACCAGAATAAAATTTTTCAGGGAGGGGTGGTGGGGTCTGTTCATTAATTGCGCTACAAGCGTACTGGGGACCAAAGAATTCAATCCATTTTACCTGGGGAACATTATTCTGTGGGGGCTCTGGACACCCTCCCCTATCCCAGTTGACAATGCTCCAAAAGGTTCTCGAATCCTTCGCAGCACAGGCACTTCTTAAATCCTGCCACCATTGTTGATCCCAATCTTTTTTGGCTTTTTTCTGCACCTCCCTATAGTGATCCCTTGCATCCCTAACTCCCATGTGATCTCTTAGCCTTAGGGCTTCACTAAGCCTTTGTCGAGCGATTCTACATGAATTATCAAACCAGCTAGCATCATTGATATTCGGAACCGGTCTCCCTGGCTTCACATCCTTTAGGAAGTAGGATTTCAGGCTACCAAATAAGCTAGTATGGGCTTCTATTACAATATGTGGGAAATCTTCCCTCGAGATTATTGACATAAGGTATTTGGTACTCTTAGTTACTTCAGCTTTAAGAGCTTCCAACTTCTCAGGATGTTCGATTAGTTTATTCCATTTTACACGGCGTTTGTCGTTTGAGATCACTACATCCGAGGTAACAGTTCCCTCAACATGGGTCGCGTCACCCTCTCTAGTAGTGGCCCAAAAATCCATACATAGAGGGTTGTGATCTCTTTCAAGCCGCCATGTTACCTTCATGTCATCAAGTCTATGCCATATCCTGAGATCAATCAGTATATAGTCGATACGGCTGGTGGAGCGCCCATTATCAAAAGTGAATTCCCCTTTTAGATCAGATCTTGTGCGCCCATTTGCAGCCCTAAGGCCTCTTTCCAAACACAACGCCTTAAGCTGAATTGCAGCGTTAGACCATTTTTTAACAGGCGGTAGGTCAAGCCTAGGGATTCCCCATCTTAGGTCTTGTTCTAATGATAGCTCTTGTACCTCATTACCCAATGGTTCGAATGTAGTGTTGAAATCCCCTGATACAATAGGGGTAGTATAAATGGGAAGATTTTCTAACTGTAAGTCCAAGGACGATATGGTCTCAGAACTGAGACCTCCCCTCAACCCCCTAGCATACACGTTGAAAATAACAAGGGTACTCTTGTTAACCCTACTAAGTTTAAACGCTAGGATATCTATGTCAGAGGATTTCAACAATTCCACATTATAATCTAGTTTTTGACGAACCCAGGCCACAAGGCCTCCTACAGGGCGCCCTTTAGGATTTTTTTTTGCAGGGGTGTAAAAATTAAGATATCCAGACCTAAAAACAGGATCAACAGCCCAGGACTCCTGGAATAGGCAGATATCATATTTATCAATAAAGTTGCCCCATTCAGGAGACAACAATTTCTGGGCAATACCTGCAATATTCCATGATACCAGAGATATTTTACTACCACCAATAGGGATTTTATGTGGTGAGCTACACCTATCGCTCGTCAAAAGGTTATTTGCAATATAACCGGGCTCAATCATTTGTTCAGGTGGGTTAGCGCAAGCAGATACCACTGTTTGATGGTTACTCTTAGGGGTGTCGGATGATGTTAGTGTACTAATACAGGGGGTGGTTTCAGCCTGGGTTTTGTTTCCAATCAACTTATTGTCATGAGGGAACTTGTAGACCGGGTAGATATCACTTTCCCTATGTCAATCGCATTCCTCTAAATTGGACAAGGCATTATATCTATTTTCTAGCCTAAGGTCAGTAGAGAAACTTAAAAGTGCCCTCCTCCCTGTAACTACATTTGGGACGTTTGATAATAATGGCATCATATTCCGTCTCAGAGGCCTAGGATTACCAATAAAGAAATCCAATGTGAGAGGAATTATATCAGAGTCCCTTTTCTGAGGTGGTAGTAAGTTAACAAGAACATTAGGTAGTACATGCGTGGTAGCGAAATTAATGACAACACAATCTCCCCCAAACTTTTTAATATCTACTTTCTGGACGTAGAGGTTTACATTAAAAATGGGAAATTGGAAACAAAGCTATATCGGAAACCTACGGCAGGTAATAGTTTACTGCACACAACAAGCCATCATCCTCAGCATCTTATCCAAAGTATTCCCTATGGAGAAGATGCTGAGGATTTGTCGAGTGGGCAGTAATACAACAGATCTGGCTGAAGCGCAAAAACAAAGTAAAGAAAGGTTCCTCTAAAGAGGATATACTGAAAAGACCGTAGATATAGCTATTAAAAAAGCTAATGCTAAAAAAAGAGACGATCTGTTAGCAAAAAAACTCCCAAAAGCAACAGAAACAGGCACTACAACTAGACTGATCTTAACCTACAGTAAAGAGCAAAATGCCATACGTAGAGTTATAGATAAAAATTGGGCAATTGTTAAGAATGATCCAATAATTGGAAAGTTAATGCCTAAACATCCTAGCATTACTTTCATGAAAGCAAAATCTATGAAGGATTCAATAGTTAACAGTAGCCCGGAAATGAAACTGTCGACCAACTGGTTGTCCAATCTAAAGGGTTTTGTAAAATGCAACACATGCAAAGCATGTCAATATGGGAGTAACAAAACTACACATAAAACTCCCTTTTCAGAAACTTCCAAGAAAATGTCGAAATTTCTTACTGGTCACTGAATATGTGGTTCATGTTTTAAGCTGCTCATGCGGACTGCAATATGTGGGAAGCAGTAAACTGCAAGCCCACAAGCGCATATTGCAGCACATGAGAGCTATAACTAATCGAGATCAAGCATACCCAGTCGCAAGACATTTTGAAAGAGCGCATGCCAGTGATTTGAAACATTTTTCCTACTTTTTGATTGATTCTATACCAGCGTCCAGACGAGGGGGGAACAGAGAAGCTAAACTAAGAAGGCTTGAAACACAATATATCTTGGAATTAGATACCAAGACCCCCAATGGGCATAATTCGAGCGAAGATTTTCACACACGGTTAGGATAAGTTACAGAAACCAATATAATAACTTAAGTGTGAATTATCTGTTGAAAACAACCTTTTGCTTGAATCTCTCTCTATACATAGATCAGCATACTGTGATTTAACATTTAATATTTTGAAATAATTGGAGAAAAACACACAAAAAAAATCAATATTTTATACCAATTTTTTACACATACAACCATAGTCCCTTCACACCCCTTTTTTTGCACATTTTTTTATCACAGGACCATGGTTGAGTCCGGGTTCACACAGGGTTTTATTTCACTTATAGGATAGTATATATTAATATATTTATTCTTTTTAACAAATTAGCATGCACAATTTACAACAAGAAAATGGAGCACATCAAGCTTACTATTAGTGCAATTCAGATTGAGCAGCAAAACGTGTAGGAATCAAAAAATCTTTTTGACACAACGCATTTAAGTGTAAATATAAATCCCTACAAGGCAATAATACCATTTTGCGCAATCTTACCTCCGATTGGATACACTGCAAGAGAACAATAATTGTTTCAATGCATGTTTTAGAATTATGATGGTTTTATATGATTTTTATAAGAAATTGGATTTTAACCATATATTCTTTTTTTTTTTTAATTGTATATCAATGTATTTATATATATATATATTATCTACTGGCGGTCGCCAGTAGATAGTTATAGTTAGGACCCTGTTTCCATAGGAAATCCGCAACATTCTATTTGGAATAACTTTGGCGCCGGTCGATGAATCCTCGCGAAATTTTCAAAATAGGTGGGGCGCTACGCTCCGCTCCTACCCTGAAAGTCTCGGGGGGATTCGTCAAGCGGGGGCTGAGAAAAAAGGGGGGTCCCAAAACGCGTTTTTCCCATGCATTTTTCCATAGGACCTTTAGACACAGCTACAGCCCGAACGGCTGAACAGAGTTACTTGAAATTTGGCAGAGAGGTAGTCCTCAGGTCAAGGAAGTGCCTTTTGTAGGTCTGGTGTAAATCTGTTCAGTAGTTCCTGAGAAAATAGCATTTAAATCAATATATATATGTGGGCGGAGCCTAACCACACATCTCATCCTGAGATCTGATTGGCTGTCAGCACTTCATCCAAGAAGTGTTGGCAGCCATCTTGGGACCAATATACATGATAGCACCTCATTAAAAAGCATTGCAGTTAATAGAAGATTTTAAGACTTTAGTTACATTATAAATCATTTGTTGATGGTACCATACTCTTTTTAGGAATTGTGGTATGTTCTAAGGTGATTTCACCATGTGAAAAAGCCTTCTGCTGGGATATCATGATTGAGAGAAAAATATTTTCTCATGCTTTTACCACAGAGGTTTGGAAGGTGATCTATAAGCTAAACTGAGAGCTTATTTTCTGTAAATTCACATTATCTTTCTCAGTCATGTGAGAATGAAGTCTGACATTCTCAGTAAAACATGTACACCCAACAAGGGCAGAGACTGTCAGTTGATTCCTTTGTGTTCTACTGCAGCTTCCCAGAGTGTTCCAAAGAACAACTAGAGCGCTAACAGTCCTACTTATGATAAACGTATGGCACACCTGAAGCCATCTTGCTTGGATTAAAGTGGTAACTCTTAAAACATTTAATTTAAAAAGGAACAAAATGAGGTGGTTCATTTTTCCATAAAAAGTATGATTAGTGCTGCATAAAGAAAAATTAGGGCACATTTTGAGTGACTTCTCAAATCCTGGCATGCAGACTGAAACATGCACTTTCAATACCAGCAGCAGTTTTCCCTGGTGAGCAGTAGCTTTACTACAGTGATCTAATGAGCAAAAAGAGTGCTAACATTCTGATTTTATGGCAAATGTGTGACACATTTGAATGCCTTCTTGATGGAATCAAAGTAAAAAACTGAAAGTATTTCCTACTGAGGAGACTGCAGTAAATGAGGAAATTAGGAAACTTCATAACAAATAAGTCTCCCAAGATGGCCACCAGAGACAAAAGAGCCCAAATGTAGCCCAAATATCACCCAGATGTAGCCCAAGTATAGCCCAATGACAGAATGTCCAAGAATGTTCTTAAAAACAACTAGAGCACTTACTGTCTTCATTATGACAAAAGTATGGCACACCTGAAGCCATCTTGATTGGAATAAACTGGTAACACTTAAAACATTTAATTTAAAAAGGAACACAATGAGGGGGTTCATTTTGCCATAGAAATTATGATTAATGCTGAAGAAAGAAAATGAGGGCACATTTTGAGTGACTTCTCAAATCCTCTTCTATTTCATTAAAAAATTCTGACATGCAGACTGAAACATGCACTTTTAATACCAGGAGCAGACTTCCATGGTGAGCAGTAGTTTTACTACAGTGATCTAATGAGCAACTAGAGTGCTAACATTCAGAATTCATGGCAAATGTGTGACATATCTGAATACCTTCATGATGGAATCAAAGTAAAAAACTGAAAGCATTTCCGACTGAGGAGACTGCAGTACATGAGGAAATTAGGAAACTTCATAACAAATAAATCTCCCAAGATGGCCACCGGAGACAAAAGAGCCCAAATGTAGCCCAAAATCACCCAGATATAGCCCAATGACAGAAGTGTGCAAAACACTTATTATTTTGTGTTTTTGCAGTGTTATATAGTGCAGACTTGTCAGGTATTGGAGTGCTTTACATGAGCATTGGTTACATCACACAAGAACAAATTCATTTTGGTTGTAGACATGGGGAGACTAAGTGATTTGACCAGAATCACAGAATGTCGAGCTGAAGCAGAAACTTCAACCTGGTTCCCCAGTTGCAAAGTCTGCAGTTCTGGAAGTAACACCACATCCTCTCCCCTAAGTGCAACATTTAATCAAGTTGTCAACTAGATAAAAAAACATAAATATAACAAATAATTTAAAAGTGCTTTGTCGCTATTTGAAAACTCAGAAAATATGTCCTTATTTTAGTCTTTTAGAGCACTAACCATAATTTTGATGCCAATAAGACCCTCTCATATATGTAATTTCTAAAGGAATGCTCTAGGTATTACAGTTTTGATTACATCAAGATGATGTCAGGCGCTCCACACTTTTGTAATAAATATAGAATGTTAGCAATCTAGTTGTTCATTAGGATACTGTTGAGAGGCAGAGGCCAGGGGCACGGACTCTGAAAATTGAAGGCAGGTAGGAGGGTGCAAAGGCAACAATTTAACCACACTGAGCAGGCAGGAAGGGCCGTGGAAGCACAACAGACTATGGAGGGCAGTGGAAAGGGGGGCAGGGGCAACAAACCAACAATACAGGACTTGCAAGAGAGGCTGTTGGAGGGAAGATCTATTACGGGTCAAGGAAGCTAGGGGCGGTCCCCAGAGCCCCGGGAGCCACCACAGAACTGAGCAGGAGAGTGAGTCAGGGACAAAAGGGGCACCTTAATTTGAGCCGGGGTGCCTAGGAACGCTTGCTCCAAAAATGAAGAAAACAGACATATGAGACATGGAATTGGAGGCAGAATACAATGGCAGTTTAATGAGAAGATGCAACTTCAAAGAAACCGCAGAATAGAGACCTAAAGTACAAAATACAGAATCCAGATAATCATACAGCTGTCATGATATTCTCTGTATCTCAATTAATGGACTGACAGAGAGAGAGAGAAAACACATCTATAAATGCATCATGAGAAACAAGTTACACCAAGGAAAATGTTACCTAGGGACACTCACATTTACTCTTAGAGCAAGCATTCCTGCAATTACAATACAACATCTTTTAAATGCAAAAGTAAAGAGAACAATGGTTAAACATAACATGACATTTCATATAGGTAAAATAGAATAAGATACTTCAAGCAAAGCCGAGCAAGACATTTTAAGCAAAGGAAGACAAGAGCTCCCAGTTCTTGGGGAAAACCTGCACAGCCTGTTAACCTACATACAGACGGCGAGGTTGTCCGTCGATATCTGTGGGTGCTCCATTTTTATATCATTTTGTGGGCTCCTTTGCACGCTACATCTACCTACGTATGCTACCCAAAAGCTTCGTCTGCAGATTTTACCAGACATTTCGTCATTTACCCACTTAATGCTGACAATGGACTGGGTGAAAAGGTCAGTCTCTCAGGCCAATCGCTTATCGTAAGTTCCATAGAGCAAGCAGAAAATAATGGGTATTGTACAGGAATTCAATATATTCATGTATAAAATCTCCTCAGTTCTCCTAACTTGACGCTCTGCGGTTGCCACTTCCTTAAAAGCGGGAAACCTGCCCAGGAAGCAAGTACCAGTCCAGGATGCAGCCTACTGTATGTCGACAGCTTCAGGGGGATGTTGAACTTTGATACCGAGCACGGAGCACTCGGGTAGGGTGGGGGCTACTAGTTTGGAGCAGAAGGCCTCGCAGACCTGCCTTCAGACTGCTATACACTAAAATTGCAGAGCTATGGTCAATTTAACAAAGAGGCCTACATATTGAACAGAAGGGCCTACACAGGGGTTTTATGCTGGCTGAGTGGTAAGGATGTCTCAGGATAATTATATAGCAACACAGGACCCGCTGGTCAATTTAATACGGCCTACAAATGCGGCTGGCAGGGCAAGGACAAGGGTCTCATACTTCAGGTGTGGACAGAACGGGCCAGGGGCCCCCTGTGATACAAAATCTACCCTCCTTCAAGGCTGTGGCAATGTAATAGACCATTGTGGGCAGAAGGAAGAGGCAATGGTAGTACAACCATACATGCCAACAGACCCGATTCAGCCAGGAAACGTCCAATGTTTTTAAGCTCAAATGGGCTTTATTTGATCTGTCTCCTGTCTACAATATCCTCTTTTTCAATGTAACTCAAAGGGGAAAATCAATACCCCAGTTTTTTTTCAAAATCTCCCTCTTACCAAGTTCAAAATGTTCGCAAGTATGGTACATTGGATCATGGAAGGAAATGGGATAGGGACATGGACTTGGATAACAGAGGACAGGAGAGACATGGAGAGGTGCACCAAACTGACCCTGCAGGGCAGGCATCAGGGTTTGCAGCAGCACAATACACCACACAGGGCATGCAGGACGGGAGTGCAGCACAACAATCCATAGAAAGCAAGAGGGAGGGGACAGGACCATGCACATGGACAACAGAGAACAGAGGGGCAAGAGGCAATGGTAGCTAGCTGACCATAATGGACAGACAGGAGAGAAGGCTGCAGCATAACAGACCATAAAGGGCAGGAGGGACGGATCAGGGGCATTACAATGGAACAGACAAGCCAGGAGGGAGGGAGTAGGGGTCTGCACATGTAAACAGAGGGCTGGGGGCAAGGGGGCAGGGCAGGAGCAGCAAGATGGCCATGGAGGTCAGGCAGGATGGGCACTAGAAGCAAGACACAACATGAAGAGCAACAGTGAGACTGTGATGGCATACACACAGACCATGGAGGGAAGGTGGGAGGGGGTCAGGGGCAGCTAACTGACCACACAGGGAAGGTGGGAGGGGCCATGGCAGCACAGAATACCATGCATGGCAAGTGGGAGGGTTAGTTTCAGCACAATGGCTATGATGGGCAAGAAGGAGGGTGCAGGGGCATGCACAAAGGACGATGGAGGATAGAAGGGAGGGTCAGGACCTGTGCACAGACAAGAAAGTTCAGGGGAAGGGGCCTCACAACAGACCACACGGGGCAGGCAGGAGGAGCAGTTGCAGCACAACAGACCAGGGAGGGCAGAAGGGTGTGGCAGTACAATGGACCATGTAGGACAGGAGGAAGAGGATAGAGGCATGGCATGTGGACAGGCAGGGTGGAGGTGGCAGGGACAGGTTACAGTCATCTGACAATGCTAGGCAGGTGGGAGGGGAGTGGCAGCTCAACAGAACACTCAGAGTAGATAGGAGTGGCAGGTCCATGGGACATGGTGGGCAAAAAGGATGGAGCAGGGGCATGCACAAAGACATCGGAGGGCAGGGGGAAGGAGAATAGGGGCAGCAAGCTAAGCACAGAGTTTAAGCAGGAGGTCAATGATGGGGCATAGAATTGGGCAATGGAGGGCAGGAGGAGTGGACTGGTACATCATACTAAATTGAGGGCAGTGGCAGCACATCAGACCATGCATGGCAGGAGGGAGGAGGCTAGTCCATGGATTCACACAACAGAGGATAGGGAGGAGGGGGATGGGGCAGCAAGGTAACTGTTCAGAGAAGGCAGGTATTAGAAACTTTATTGTTTTTAAAACATTTTGTCTGTGCAAACTACTTAAAATATGAACAAGTATGCAGCATAATCTCACTTTTATTCAGGAAGAAGAAGACGTTAGTGACTGTGACTCCGGGCTCACTTGGCAAAAACACCCCCTGACCCTCCACCCCCTATCGCAAAATGTAATGCCCGTGAAAAGGGTAGGTGAACACAGTGTTATATAGAACATAGTCCTGAGAGCACGATTGAAAATGAAAACTAGATATAGTGTATGGTATAAACTATGCACCAAAAAGTGTGATATAAGATGAACCAGGCGTGAAATATAATATGCAATACATTGTGCGCAATGACAGATTCATTGGAGAGCGCGAGATAGCACAGGCACTAGCGTGTGCTATGCGATATGCGCCTTGGAGTGTAATATGCACAGGGCAGTGTTGTGTAACCTAACTAGTCTCTAAAGTTGTAATATCAAATATGTGCTGGGGAGTGTAACGTTGCATATGCACTGTGACAAAGATATGGATCCCAAATTGTAATATGTATGGCATAGCACTGTGCGTTATAACATAGGCATCGAGGAAGGCACGTTAGATGGGGCAATATAACCCGTGCGAAGACAAGTGTGGCATGACATTTTCACGGGGTGGTGTTACAGTGCACATGGGCTAGAGAGTGTCATAGCATATGCACTAGCTAGTGGAATACAATACAGAGGTGTGTGGCACTCGGCAGGCAATGGTGGGTGTAACACAGCATTGGGCTCTGTCAGGAGCGCGCTGTGACTCGCAAGTGATGTTCGTCCCCTTTCCAGAGAGTAAAATAAAAAGTATTACACATCCGGCAGTGGATGTGTGTTTTATTAACTGTGAGGGGGGTTTCTTGCATAGTTTTGGTCGAATTTTTGTCGAATCCCCTTTGAATGGCTTGGTGTGCATGTGTATTAAATGTGCCCGTCAATAGCTACCCATGTTTGTATAAATAAACGACAAGGGTGTCTACCGGGATTAGGCACGGTAGAGCATCAGACATGTCAGAGCTTCACTAGTGGTGTAAATACATTCCACGTGGATTAATTGCATGCATAGTCGCCTTTTAATGAATATCACGCAAACCGTCATGGTGATAGGTACGTACGGTTTGTCCAGCATGTCCTAGGTGTGTCTATAAATATATATTTTTTTAAAATAATAAAAAACAGTGGCCGGCCCTGGGGATTGGGGTCAAAAAAATATAATTAGGAGACAGGCCCTGGGGGATGGGGTCATCAGGGCCAATAAATTAGAATACGAAGGGGAACCACACAGCCCCCCTTCTTAAAAAAATAAAATAAATAAAAGACTGGAATCGTGCCGGAGGCCATGCCCCCTCCATGCAGCACTCTGCAAACGCGCCCCCAACAGGCATCTCCAGTATGCGCCAGGGAGCTGCGCTGCAGACAGGTGTTCTGAGGCCAAGCCCCTTTTTACACCTCTCTGCAACGCAGCTCTGTGGCGCTTACTGGAGGTACCTAGTGGTCTAGTGTGACCCTAGGGACCCTTAGGATTCAAGGGGACTTAATCTCTCAACTTAGAACAGCCACAGGGCGCGTTTACACAGTGGTGAAGGGAGGGGACGGGGCCTGAGGTGACGTGTGCAAACACGCACCATGGCACGTTTTAAATTGGGGATATAATTTCCCTTCAATACTGAGGGCCCCTGGGGGCTAACTAGCCCACCAAGTGCTTCCAGTAAGCGCCACTGAGCTGCATTGCAGAGAGGTGGTCCAGGCCGTGCCACTTTTTACACCTCTCTGCAACGCAGCTCTGTGGCACTTACTGGAGGTACCTAGTGGGCTAGTTGGACCCTAGGGACCCTCAGGACTCAAATGAACTTAATCTCCCAACTAAAAACGGACACAGGGCGTGTTTACACAATGGTGAAAGGAGGGGACGGGGCCTGAGTTAACGTGTGCAAAAACGCCCTGTGGCCTGTTTTAAGAGGTAGTTTTAATCCCCATGCCCTATTATATACTAGGGGCTTATAGAGGAGGTAAGGCTAATCACAGGGGGACCCCAACGCATAATGTTCCCTAGTGTATGTAGGTGTTTTCACTGTATTCTAAGTGTCTTTTAACATAGCACTGGCTCTAGGACTGGTTAGTCAGACTCAGTTACCACCAGTATCCGTCTGAAAAAGTTGAGGGCACAGGATGATTTTGCAACAAGGCTTCTTTCTGCTCTTCTTTTTGTTCTTTCTGCACGTTATCCTTCTTCCTGCACTTATCTTCGTATTTGAGGACTTCTGTTGCTTCTTTCTGCACTTCTTTTGTTTCTTTCTGTGCATTTTTTCTTCTTTCTTCACATGTCCTATCTCTGTAGGCATAGTTAGAAATTAGCATTTAAAAAACCTTTGAAATTAACAGAAAAAACCATAGGTTTCAGGCACGTTATAGTTAGGAATTAGCATTTAAAAAACCTCAGAAATTCACTGAAAAAACCATAGGTTTCAGGGGTGTTATAGTTAGCTGGACTTTTCACTTGTACAAAACCATTGAAATTCCCCCGTTATAGTTAGTTCAGCTAACTATAACTCGCGTGCCCGCAATGCACTGCTGATGACGTCACATATTACATCACTCATGACATGGTCAGTGACATCACTCATGACATCACTGATGACATCACTGATGACATCTCAAATGACATCACTGATGACATCACTGATGACATCATCCTTGTGATAGAGTGGCAGACCTCCTCTCACCCTAATATAACCTTTGATACACACATTCAAAAATAGAGACTAAAATTTTCAAAACAATGGACATACCAATACCAGTTACAACAACCTCTTCAGTAATTCTAAGATCCACATACACATCCACTCATTCACCAACAGTCCAATACAGTCACTCATACATGTACTCACTCATCATATGTACTCATACACCTATACATCCTGTTACACAATGCCACTCATCCATAGTTACTCACACACATAGTCACTCATGCTAATAAAGAATCAAACATACATTTACTTGCATATACAGTTATACACACACCACCACACTTACTTCTACGGAAACTTACACATACTTAGTCTTTTAAACAATCACTTATAGAAACACATACTTATTCATACAGGAACTCTTTCAATCTCTCACTCTCACATATACTCACATATATACACCAATAGTCACATATACTAGTTTAAAACATATGTAGTTACTCATAAAGACACTATTGAGACAGTCATTCACTCACTAACACACCCATGCACACACTCATCCACCCATACAGTCCTGCACACATACTGTGTTCAACACATACAAACAGTGAGTCACTCATTCATGCACCTATGCACTACGTAATACCCCCACCGAACCATGCAGACACTCAGACTGATACTCAAAAAACCAACTAATAACCTATATAGACACCCATGTAGCTACTCACCAACCCATGCAGCCACTTATACACAAAGTGAGAGACTGATACAGATATTTACATATTTAAACATTACTCACTAAGCCATGTATTCACTATGATACACTTAATCAGTCAGTTACACAATCAATTTTTCAAAAACAAATCCATTTAGACACTTATATACCCATTTATTCTTCCATCGACCTTGAGATATACATATATAAAACATATTTAATTTTCAGAATAACACACATTCACTGGATGATGTCATCAGTGATGTCATTTGAGATGTCATCAGTGATGTCATGAGTGATGTCACTGACCATGTCATGAGTGATGTAATATGTGACGTCATCAGCAGTGCATTGCGGGCACGCGAGTTATAGTTAGCTGAACTAACTATAACGGGGGAATTTCAATGGTTTTGTACAAGTGAAAAGTCCAGCTAACTATAACACCCCTGAAACCTATGGTTTTTTCAGTGAATATATATATATATATATATATATATATCATTGCTGATTTGCACAATAGTACTTACTATGCATGAGTTTACATTAATATATGTTTACATATATTTATTTATATATTTATATAAGCAATTGTTTACAAATGATCTGACAAAAGTTAATTGTCTGAATGTTGCTGTTTTTCACAAAGAAAAAAACTGCAGTATTCTTTCTATGTCCATGCTAAATTCACGTGAGAGGCACAGGTCACTTTAAATGGATGATGACGACTCCTAAAACGAGTCATGTGATCAAGGCCGATCAATGGCGATCATGGTGGCAGCAATAAACTGAAAATTTGAGCACTTACTTGGTGGTTCGCTTCCGTTTGTCCCTGAGGAAAAGGAATTCTAAAAAACGGAGTTTGTGAGAGAGATAGATATATATATCTCCTACTGGTTGACACCAGTGGGTCATTTTTTTATTTTATTTATACAGATGCAGCATGATCCTTAGATAGAGAAACTAGCCCTTTCCAATTTACAAGAATGCAAAGCAAATCAAATGTGCAAATGATACAAAACCATCCAGTCCTTCCATTAATCCCTCCCAGGGGACCATGGAGTATTTAAATCAATACAAAATTCAGGTCTACCTGTGTACTCCCCCTCCTAATTTTTCCAGATTTTAAAATTTTTTTGATTACATTCTAAATGTCTGCCATATAGTATGTCAAATGTATGCATGCTAATGAATCTTATTAATTCACTGGGCTATAGAGGGAACTCTGTCAGATTTCCAGTTTGCTAAGATTAATGATCAGGCAACCAACATGGAGATAAATATTAGCTGACTGATAGATATATCTCCAGAGTGCACGAGTATCCCAAACAATGCTTCATATGTGTCTGGTAAAATATTAAGCTCATGTTTTGCACTTATTTTCCCAATACATCTCGCCAGAACCCCATAACATGATTGCAGGTTAATATAACATGGAGCCAGTCCCCATTCCCATTTTTACATCTAAAACATTTAGTCTCAACCCCAGGATACATTTTTTACGTTTTAGCTGGGGTGTGATACAACATTCATTTACAAAAAAAAAAAGAATTCTTCTTAAACTGTCAACTCACAATGCCTTAGGGTTGATGCGATAAAAATATTTCTAGTGAGAAAAATCCAGCTTACATCCTGTTGAAGTTTCAATTCGCTGTAAAATCTCTAATATCAACATCTCTTTACCTTTAGAATGCAGCAATATGTACTAGTTTCCTGTGCTAATTAATTTAGACACGACGTAGACTGTACTGGGGGTTCTATAAAAGATCCCTGCCTTATCACAAAGTCCGCACAAAATTTGTTGATTTGAAGAAAACTAAAAAAAAATGAGATCCATCTGGATAGCATCCATTTTTAATCTGGGTTTTTTACCCTGCCAAATAAAATATCGATTAGCTATTGATAAGAAAAATGACTGTGGAACTTTAGTCAAAATGTTTGCAAAGACAAAAAATAACAAAAGGTAGCATACACATTTTTACCAGGGCAACTAGTCCCATTATTGTCATGGAGACATTCTGCCATTAACCCAAAATCCTATGAATCCTTTCTAAGCTGGATTTAAAACTTAGCTTAAACAAATCCTCTATATTTGTGGTTACAAATATGCCTAGGTATCTAACAGGCATACCGGGGGAGTAATGAGGTTGCACAGTAAGAGGCAGTATATTCATTGTGCAGTTCAAAAGAAGAGCTTCTGATTTATCTTGTACCCTCACAATTTAATAAACTCTATTTTTTCGTCTGCATTTACTACATAAATTTTATCTGCAGCTAGATAAAGCAACATATCATTTGCGGACAGCTTTAATTTAGATTGCCTCAGGAATATGAGCTTTAATATTGGGGTCCTGTCGGATAGCGCAGGCTAGTGGTTCAATAAACAGTGAAAACAAAATTGGCGAAAGGGCGCAGCCCTGACGAGTCCCTCAGCTTAGAGTGATATTTCCTGCTGTGTTGCCATTTATAATTATGCTCGCCTTTGCTTCCTCATATAAAGTTTTAGCCACTGAAATGAACACAGTTGAAAAAGCGAATCTATCTAAAATTGTAAACGAAATATTCCACTGGACGCAATCAAATGCCTTTTCTCCGTCCAGCATTACAATAGCCGCCTTGATGTTCCATACTGAAAAGTAATCGGTCACCTGAATTAGATAGTGTGTATTGTTTACCATCTGTCTCCCCAAAATAAAGCTATTTTGATCCCTATAAATAATCGTGGGTACTACCAGGGCTATACGATTTGCTAAAATCTTTGTATGTATAAACTTTATAATCATGGTTTAAGAGGCAGATTGGTCGATAAGAATTTGCATTTAGCTCAGGCTTACCCTTTTTTAAGAAGCTAATAATAACTGCTTTGGTGAACGAAGTTGGAATAGCTGCTCCTGCCAAAATGTTATTAAATAATCTAACTAAAAATTAAGCTGGGGAGCGAATACTTTATATATTTCAACGGGAATCCCATCATTACCACAGGCTTTACCATTCTAAGCTAGATTGACTGACTGACTGAGTTACCTCTTCTAGAGTGATGGGATTGAGCAGTGCTTCTCCCCGCTCCTATACCAAATTCAGTATGTTGAACTTTTCTAACCATTTACTTACTGCTTGGGATGGTGTACCATATGAATCAGTGTAAATATTTTTATAGCGAGGCAGAAACGCCTCTGCTATCCCTTGGGGCTGAGTTATATAATCCTGTCGGAATTGGGGTCTTTAATTTTTTTATGCAATTAGCATTTGACCTGCGCTTAACCAACCATGCTTAATATCTCCTAATATGTTCCTTTTTTTATACCCTTTTTGTAAAATTGTGTTGTTTTAGAATCTCTTTAGACAGGAAATAATACTTTAGCTTATTTCCAGCCTGAACAGCAGCATACTTAGCAGAGTTTGAAGAGTCAGCTATGGAATCTGCTGTTGCCTGATTAAAGCTTGTTTGAAGTTGCTGAATCCTATCCTTTTCTGCCAAATTTTGGCCTATCAAAAAAGTAGTTGCTACACTCCGAAAGAATGCTTTTAAAGCCTCCCAAACAGAGAATTCCATGGCCATATCCACATTTTGGTCTAAGAACAATATCAAGGTTAGTCGCATTTGATTAACCCACTGCTCATTGGCTAAAAGGGATTTATCAAAGATCAATCTTGTGTTTTCTTGTCTGTGATCCGGCACTATAAAGTTCAGCGTTACTACGGAATGATCCGAAAAAGGGTTAGATATTATGTCTGAGTTCTGCACAGCAAATGCGAGTTTAAAAAAAAAATCTTTACGAGAAGAGGAATTAAACTTTTCGAATGGCATGTATAAAGCCTCTCTTCATGGTGTATGCTATGCCATGGATCTATCAAGGCGAAGTGAATTATCAGGTGGCATAAAGACTTAACTGATCTTGGTTTATTTTGTGCTCTATTGAGGCGAGACAAGTCCAATGTGATTTCAGAACAATGTTAAAAGTCGTCCCCTATTATTTGTAATTGGAATTTGTGAAGCGCATTATTACCATGCAGGTGAGAGGGTGCTGCCTTAGTCCAGGTGGGGGAAGGCGCATGTTACCGCGTGCCCCAAGCCTCCTGAAAGAGTACTGTCTTGAGCTTTTTCCTGAATGGAAGCAGGGAATGTTCCTTCGTACATTCTCAGGCAACTTGTTCCAGATTTGGGGGATACAAGAGGAGAATGCCCTTCCTCCAATGGAGGACAAGCGAAAGCGAGGGCAGACCAACAGACTGGCCTCTGATGACCGTAACGTTCTACTTGGATTGTATTTGGCTAGACTGTCTTTGATGTATCTTGGGGCTTGCCATAAATGGCTTTGTGTGGAATGCAGAGGCCTTTAAATGTAATCCTCTGTCTGATTGGGAGCCAGTGCAGCTGGCGCAGGAGAGGCGTGGCATGCGTTTGTCTGTGTACCTTAAAGACCAGTCTAGCGGCATTATTCATAACTATCTGCAATCTTGCCAGAAGTTTTCCTGGGAGACCGAGGTAGAGGGAGTTGCCATAGTCTAGTCTTGATATAATTAGGGCTGATACAGCTAATCTAAGGGTGTCAAAAGTAAGAAGGGGGGCCAATTTGCGTAGCTGTCTCAGTAAGCCTATACAAGTGCCCACTATTGCTGATACCTGTTGGGTCATGGATAGCTTGGCATCAATGTTCAAGCCCAGGCTTTTTACAGCCTGTGCCGGCTCTGGATTTTTGCCTAGTTCTTGAGGCCAGAAGAGATTGCTCCAGGGGTTGGCATCAGTGGTGATGGCCAGCACCTCTGTTTTAGTTGGATTGATCTTTGGAGAGTTGGCCGTCATCCAGTTGACAGTGAATTTGAGGATGTTCTGAACTCTAGCCTGGGCGATTGGAGAATTATCAATCTGAATGATAATTTGGGTGTCGTCGGCGTAGTTGTAAATCTGGCACTCCATCTGATTCAGTGCGGCTATCAAAGGTTGAGGATAGGCATTGAACAGAAGGGGTGACAGTGCCAACCCTTTGGAACCCCACAGGGAAGTGTGCCTACGTTGGATACAGCGTCAGTCAGTTGTGTTCTCTGGGAACGGGCTTGCCTTAGGCGCGCGTGCTGCGCACTTGCTCCAGCTCGATAAAAATAGCCTGAGGCTCCACCCACCCACCACTCAGCCCTGCTGTGCAGCGGCTGTCTAATCTATACACTACACCGGGAACCAACCGGAAGTGCTTGGGCCGGAAGTGGGGACGCGCTGTGGAGCGAGCAAGTGCAATCAGGTAAATGACACAGATTAAAAGAAGTGTTATGAAAAGATTCAGTTTCTTTAAAAATTAAGTTGAACAATGTGCAAAGTAGCAGTAATACAAAAGATTGCAGGAGAAAGGCAGCAAGCGCGACAGCGTTGCGAGAGACCCACCTTTGACCTGGGCAGGACTCTCTATTATAAGCATAGCCGGTACCCCTTTTGCCATATCGTAAGGGTATCTAAAGCCCCGCTGGATCTTATATTGGACCATAATAGTTCACCGGATTAATCAGTTGATTCGCCACCTTAATCTGTATCCATACCCAACGCGCACCTGGATCTCTGCATACTTAAAACTATTTTACATAGCAGATCTCTGGTAAATAAAATTGAAACCCCCTTAATGACAGCGTTTGAAGATGCATAGACCGCATGTTGAATAAACCCTGATTTATTAGATAGAACAGCTTGGTTTAAAAAAAAAAAAAAAAAAAAATGAATATTTGCCTGAAGTGCTTTGAACCAAGCCAGCATAGCTTTTGCCTTATGTTTAATATTAAGTCCATTGGCAATACAAGATATCATTTTCACACGTCTAGCTGCCTTGTTCTGTCAGGGACCCAATCGAAATCTCTTGTTGTCTTTGCTTTGTACCCACATTATCTAAAATCTCTGCTGCATCTTTTTTGAGAAACACCATGTCTCTTTACATTTTTGTTCCTACCGATGATTTCCTCATTTTTCACCACCCCTAAACCTTGTGCATCCCATCCCTTCCTCCCTATACTTACTAAAGCCCTACCCATCACAGGCTCCCTCCCCTTTCTACTCCTAATCCTTCGTCCTACCCCTTCCCTTAGAGAAGTAGCAAGATGGCAGAAATGTGCTTCACATTTTACACCTCAAACAAAATATTAACGTATAGACTCCATACTTGAAGTGATCACAAAACAGTACTTTGCCAGTTGTTTCAAATCCCCAATAAGACCTATTATCTTCCAGCATTGCTATCTCTATGCTCCCTCTCATTCCTTATTGAATACAGAAATTCCTTTGCCTGATCAACTGACTGATATATGAGAGTCCGGCCCTTAAACAGCACTTTGAGCTTAGATTGTTGAATGATACCTGCAGGCAATCCTAGGTGTTCGAAGTCAACAATCATTCCCACAAATTCCCTACGCAGTCGTGCCACCAAAATCGACATGTCCAAGAATATTCGAAAGAAGAAATCTTCTGAAGTAGAAAAAGACTCAGGGGTGTGGTATTTAATAAAATATCTACTTGTCCATGAGGCCGGTTGCTTCATAGATCTACTTGTCCTGTAACAAAATCCACTCGTCCCTTTGGTGCCACGTAGAGCGGCAACAAATTATGGCAGCAATCTCATTATATAAGAGCTCTGATATAGCCTCTCTGATTATGTCAGGCGTCATACCATAGTAATGATCGAATACTTGTAATCCCCTTATGTTGCCACATTTCCGCAGATCTAGATACTGGGGCTCAAGGTAGTGGTAAGAAATAGATCCAGGGTTATAATGCCCTTTGAGTCTGTGCAAACCTACTAACTTGCATGTTTTAAGGTTTTTCAATAACTCTTCTCTAATGAAATTTACTCCTGACAATGGCAGATCTAAACATTCTTCCAGAGTTGGGAAAAAAGTGGTTGGAGGGAAAGTGAACTTGCAAACACTCAGATTTTTGCATGAGCAAATCTACACATGCCTATTTGCTCATGCTAAAATGCAGTTTACAAATATTTTCTAGGAGTACTATATCTTGTCCTGCTTCTGTAAATTCTTGGGAATTTATGAAAGCTGTATAGCTGCATTTAATGCAAGGACATATACCATGGTTGCACTTTTGAGACTTTCTTAAATAATTGGGCCCCTAATTTGGTCTGGCGTTGACCATGACCTTTGCGTTTATTAAAATGTTGTCTCTTTCTGTATAGGCTGGCTTCAATGTGATTGGCAGCATTCGGCTCTTTCGCAAGGAGCATATCGTCACACAAAGTAGTTTTGCTCAGTGCCAGTAAATACTGTGGCAGTGTGTGCTTTTTAAGACCGAAAACTATTTTTGCTTTTGCCAATGTTTGTTATAATGGCGAGGGCCTGGCAGCTCCCACACCAATAAGGTTTTACAAATATTATGCCAAAACAAGTCACACATTGACAAAATTAAACGCTGACCACCAATTTCAGACCTACTGGCTTTGTCAATGCTTGTTTATTTTTGTTTCCCATATTCCTATTGAAACTGGTTACGCTGATTTTCCATTATGAATACTTTTGGGAAATACTAGCATGCATCAACACATGTTACAAAATGATACTGCAAAGAAATGGTACCTGAAAATTTACAATAGTTTAGCGAAATGTTTTTTTTCCTGCTTTCAATTTTTCAATGAACATTTTATTTTGAAAGCAAGGAATCATTAATCTTGCTTTCAAGCTTCTGCAAATATTTGGATCAAATCCGAGAGCATTCTGGGAGCATCATACATAGCTTCATATTGCTACAATTTGAAAGCGTGTCTGCACATTTTTATACTGGAACCACTGCCAGTAGTGGAGTCAGAGCTTACAATATTTACTTAGAGCGTTCATCCTAATAATAAAGGCTTTCAATTGATGAACCATAAATACAAGTTTTAACAGCATTAACATAGTCAAAAAATATATATCACCTTAACTGCAGACAGTGCCCTTCCCTGATACATAGGGCCATATGTAGGTAAATTATATTTACCGATTCTTAAATACCGAATTTTACCGATTCGGTATTTATGAATCGGTAAACATAATGTAGGTAAACATTCGGTAATGATTACCGAATCAGTAATATTCGGTATTACTGATTCGGTATTTACCGAATCGGTAATAATGCATCCCTTCCAATTCATTCCTATGGGCCTGGAGGCCCATAGGAATGAATGGGAAGCCATTCACTATTACCGATTCGGTAAATACTGAATCGGTAATAGGGGGAGCATATTCATGGGTGGCAGGGTGTCACATTGACACCCTGTTGCACCCCTGATTCGTGCATGTGTGCACATGTGGCGCACATACATGCCCTAAGGGCATGTATGTCTGCCACATGGCAATTTTCAAATAGCACAAAAATGCTTTTTAAAAGGTATTCCTTATTTACCATCAACTTGTAGTTGGTGGTAAATAACGAATCCAGAAACCAATAATGCACTCACTTGAGTGCCCCCTACATAGCATTTCAGGATTCGGTAATTTACCGAATCGGTATTTTACCGATTTCTAAAAATTCCGATTCGGTAAATTACCGAATCCAGAAAATCAGCCACCTACATCTCAAGTGCCTAAATACCGAGCGGTATCGGGATATTTACCGATTTTCGGCCGTTACCGACCGGTATTTAGGTACCTACATATGGCCCATAATGTGGTACTGCAAATTGGCAGCCAAAGGGTTTGTGCTGAAAGGGGTTGGGCCTACTTGTCCGAAGGACAAAATACACATGAAAACTTGTTGCCCTCGACCTCACGCAATATTTCCTGGGCGTCGGGCTATAGGAATTCCACATCCCTGAAGATTTTTTCTTAATTGCGCGTGAAAGAATCTGTTCTTTGATCCGTACATACCCAAAGTTGACCAGAATCGTGCGGAGGCATTCGGCGTTTGTAGGACGAACTGCAGGCACCCTGTGTGCCCGGGCAATGGTTAAGTCTCCCCACTGAAGCTTTATCTGGAAGAACATATTTATGAATCAATTCAGACAACTTTGTTGTAGGCTGACATGTCTCCCGATCCTCAGGAATGCTGAGAAGTCTCAGTTGGTGCGAAGACCTCTGTTCTCTGCATCATCCAGTTTAAACTGGAGCTCTTCTAGTTAAACTTGCATTTTGAAGTAAGCTCCTTCCTATTTATTACTAGTTTCCTCCAAGGTGGATACCTTCAATTCCACCTGTGTTATCCGAGCAGAGAGTTGTTGGATATTGTTGCTAATCTGGCCCAACTGTTCAATAGTTATTCTATGAGCGTCGCCTTGGGATATTTGCATTTCTCGATCGCTTAAAATCCTATTAAGCGTTGTCCTGTTAGATGCAGACTGAAATAAATTTGTTATTGAAGTGACTTGGTTTTTGGACTGACTGGAGATTAAACTTAGCTAAGATTCTTTGTCCACTACATCGACAGCAACCACATTGCTTTGCTGATTTGTCTTTGCTTGAGCCCGATCCATCGCTCTTTCACTCCTCCCTTAATGCCCCCAAGTGTGAAGTGAGTGTATGGCAGCTTATTCTTATCTACTGTTTTTGACAGGTCTATTAAAAGGGCTGTAGCAGTTAAACCAGTGGTCATAGCAGAAGGTAGTTATAGTTAGGACCGTGTTTCCATAGGAAAAGCGTTTTTTTGACTTGCCGTTAACTTTGGCACCGTTTGTGGGCCGATGATTCTACTTGGGCATGGAAAGTTGCATGTTGATCCATCAAGGGGGGCTGAGAATAAAAGGGGGAGGGTAAAAAAAAAGTGTGTTTCCCATGTTAATAACTATAGGAGCTTTTAACACTACTACAGCCCGAACCGCTGGATGGAATTACACCGAATTTGGCAGAAAGGTAAATTTGGTTACTCAGATCATGCTTTCAGTTATTTGGTGTAAATCTGTTCAATAATTTGTGAGAAATTAAAAGAAATTGTATATCTATGATCCCAAAGCCTTTGCAAATAATAACAAGCTCGAGCAGAGATCTGCAGAGCTCGGATTGGCTGCCAACACTTCAACCGGGAAGTGTTGGCAGCCATCTTGAGACTCTGCTTCAGCCAAGTCCCAAAAAAAAGTGGAAAAAAGGGGGCAGGGTAGGAATACCCTGACCCTTTAGCTCTGATCTTGAGGTCCAAGAGAGACCCCACAAAGTAAAAGATTTTAAAAAAAGCATTTTCTTTTATTTTTGCAGCGAAATTGTGACACATTCATGGCAAAAATGAAAAAAGACAAGCGCAGTCTCCTGTGCTTGTTTTTAATTAAGCTCCCACATTGGCCAGGACCCGGGGCATGCCTACGTTATTAAATTAAAAGAGGGGGCATATATGACTCCCCTCCATGGGCATTTTTATGCCCGGGGACAACTACCTCCTCGAGGCTTATGCTTGATTTAATGCGTGGGTGCCTCATGGATCCCCCCCGGGACCATCACCTCCCCGTGGCTATAAATAAAATGAAAAGGGGGGCTACGCGGAAATCCTGAGCCGTGGGGACCACCACCTCCACTGGGCTTATGTTAAATTTAATGCGGGGGGCCACACGGACCCCACCCCCAGCCCTGGGAACACCACCTCCCCAGGGCTACAATTAACATTAACAGCATTAAAAAAGCAATAGGTCTCGCCATTTATTAAGTTAAAGTCATTTGCTTTGCTATACAATAGCATTAGCAAAGCAAATGGTTTTAACTTAATCAAAGGCGAGACCTGTTGCATTTTCAATGCTTGTATTATCTTATGCCATTAATTAAACGTGTACTTTTTTTTCACTAGTGGAAATTGCTAATAACCAGATAGCACATACGATGAGATAGAAATTATTACTGGCACTTTTGGGGATGTGGAACTGTTCTGGTCGGTTTTGTGGTTGGCAGGTGATCCCGTCACAGCATTACCACCGGGTGTTTGTCCATGGCTTTCATTTTGCACTCTGTAGTCGCCTGATGCTCTAGTCCAAGTGAGTCGATGGTAAACTAAGACTATAACTCCCAGAGTGCATTGTGTTAACTGAAAGCCCAGCACTGGAAACGTGAGGCCTCTACCAGCATGCACTCATGATCTGATCACTGTAAATGTTGAGTTATACCTTAGCAATAGGAGATGAGGGAGGCCCTGAAGGAATGAATGGATGGATGGTCCTGGGAGCACAAGAGATCAAAACGGGCAGATGAATTACAACCCTCTAAGTCGCTGATAGCCCCTGGCATGAGACAGCAGGCGGGGATTTATCAGCAGGATGCACCTTCTGAATAACTTTCTTCACGTTATGGTGGGTGGTTTCCACGTCTTTTTGTTTGTTTAATTACTCGCAATGTCATTTTTTTTTTCCTGGAATGCGTTTGTTTTACCAACTTGGGCTTCTGTTTTCTTCTTCGCTAAAAATTGTGCGCACCTGCCCACAACCTAGCCTTGTGCTAACTGTGATATGCCCTGCATGTATTTATTTATGTGTTTTTGTGCAATTGTATATAGAGTGGACATTTCCCAAAGGTGCCAGAGCACTTTACAATAAAACAATGATGGTTACATTGTTGAGTATCTGTTCACTTTGAACGAACCAAGCTTTGCATTCTGGGTTTTGTAGTTCTATGTTTTTGTTGTCCCCCCTAGGGGTGTGAGAAGTTGTGTTGAAGGGGTAAACGGTTGAGGTAGGTGAAACCTGTCAGTGCTGAAGTCTGTTGTTAAACATTTTGGACCTGCCAATCGTGATGATGTGACTTAACGGCTAGAGCGGCCGACTTTGAAGTTGGCGAACTGGGTTCGAGATTGGTGTCGGCGCAAACATCCTGTGATTCTGGGCAAATAATCTCCCCGTGCCTTAAAACCGAATGTGTCCTGCAACTGGTGCTCATGTAAAGCGCCATGATACCTTTAGGTCGAGTTCACGCTATACAATATGAAAACTGCAAAAAAATAAACTTGCAAACATTTTTCCGCGAGAAGTTTTCTTTCTTCAGAACTTGGCGTGGTTTACTCCGGGATAGACTTTCTACAAAACGTTTATTTTGCATAATGGAGACTCCGACGGCATTATATACTTTGTAGCCCGATTCTGTACTCTGGGAAAGGGTGGGTTTCGTGCCCTACCATGTATTCCTGAGGAGCACTTTTTTAGGTCGCGCCTGAGCCAGCGCTTTAGCGCTGCTCTGGCCAGAGCTTTAGTAAACGGGGGATTTGGAAGTGCAAACTAGTGTTTTTCAGGCCTCCAAATACAGTGCATGTGCGCCGGGCGCGCGCACCATTTGGCAGTCTGCCTGATCACTTTCGCGGCCGCTTTGATGTTCTCAGTGAGCCGCGCGGCCACTGAGAACATCAAAGCGGCCGCGAAAGTCCTCATTATTTGCCAGCCCCTCCCTTATCCCACTTCCTGCTAGTTTCTCGTTCCTGTTCGCCATCGGCTTCTCCTGCCTTAGTTTCCTCCATCTTTGCTCCAGTTTATGAAGCTCCGGCCTCCTCTTTGCGCTAGTTTCCCATCTCCCAGGGGCTCCCTTCTCCCCTTCCATGCTCGGCTTTGGATAAGAGGTGGAGTCTGCAGCATGCGCCAGTGTTAAGATGCGGGAGCCTGTTAAACACCCCTGATAACTCTCTCCCCCCCCCCTTCAGGGTTTCTTGAATCATGCTAGTCCAGTGTACTCTTAAAAGCAAATGCCACTACGAACAATTTTGGGATGTCGGTCTTCTTTATGCATTAAACGTGAACATTTAATTGTGCTGTTCGAATAATCCCTTTACCATATTTGAGTCTCCATTCCGGAGGTAAATTACAGAAAAATTAACTACAATATGTACAAGTCTAACCTCTCAGTAGTACTTTTTGTATGGAAACAGATGCACACCAGCAGGCAGCGGAAGACCACATTCCTATTGTAAGTATACTCGGGGCATTTTTATTACTCACAGTTGCATCTTCTGTTGGCACACAGTCACATAAACTGTGCTTATAAAACTCATGTGTTTCACATGCAGGTTTTAAGTGTGCAATGTTGGGAATTCATTTGTTTAAAATCACAAGATTCGAATGCTAATAACTTGGAACTAATTAGGCTAGCCTAATATAATTTAATATTTGCTTCTTCAAAGGCGGAGCAAACGTAGTGGGGCTTCAGTGCTTCTGATGTCGGCCAGAGAGTCTCACCTGAGGCTTTCACGCTCATTGAAGCCAAAGGCTCTGGGGGACGCAGGCCGTGATAATCACCTGTTAAAAACACATTAGACAGGTTTGTGCGGGTCTGCGAGGCCGCTGAAGGTAAGTGTGCGAGAGAGCGTTGGCTTCCCTTTATTAAACCAAAATCGTTTATGCTTTAAACTCCTGTTGCTACTCTGTGCTTCACACTTTTTCCATTCTTCAGGAGTCACATTTTATTGCTATTCGTTCTAACATAAATTTTTCTCTCGGAGTTGTTTATCTTAAAATGCCACAGTCGATTGCATAATTGCCAATTATTAAGGCCATTCAAAGGGAGTTTTCCACAAATGGGAGTACTTGTATTTTTCTAATTCCATCTTACTGGAGCTGGGTACGTTTTAGAAGGAGAATAACATAGTGATTTGTGACTGGAATCTCGGAGTATCTGGTGAGCCCCGGTATGCAGGGCCTGTCTATCCGCATCTCTGTGACTCTCTCTGTGACCGGCTAAGGTGTTCCTTCTCACACTCTGATCTCACTCTGCCCCCCCCACACACCGAAAAACATCAACATCATAAACTATTTTAATCGTAGTGTGTGGAAAGTTACTTAAGCAGCACAAGCGTTGTTCTAAGTAGCGTGCTCATTTGGCAGGCTGCATACTGTAATTTAATAACAAAAACAACAAGCATTGGCATAGACAATAGGTCTCGCTTTTTGGACCCTATAAGTATTTAGTTATTCAGCAGAATATCCTTGGTGCAACAACACCAACTGTTGCATGGCTGAATACTTATAAGGTCCCAAAGGCGAGACCTATCGGCTATGCCAATGCTTGTTTTCCAATTAGAGGCAGTTACAACAGGTACATGCTCTGGTGTGAGAGGCAGCTACCATCGCTAGTGAATATGGCTATTTTTTTTTTAAAGCAAGCGCCTTATGCCTCGCCTCAGCTGTGGAAAGCGCTACATAAATAGGAGCGCATTATTGAAGGCTTGGAGCGAGGCGAGATCGTGTGCTGCGAATGAACGCGCTCGCTTGGTATCATCCTTACGATGTCACCGCACCCAGTACAGGCACTTTTGACAAGTGAGAGTTTGTTGTCCTGAGTTGTGAGGTCTTGAGGCTTCCCTCGGGAGTCTCTGGGGGCGGGGAGGGGGGGGGGAGAAGCTTTTCCAGCTGCTGCTGCACACGCAGTCCCTCCCTTTTGTCCACGGGCCTTGAAAGGCGATAGCAGTCTTGACACTGCAACAGATGCTTGTGAAACCACTTGGCGCTCTGCATGAAAGGGTTCATGAACTCATGCAAGTATGAGGCCTCAGCTTCAGACAGAGGGGGCAAGGAAGGGTGGGTGCAGGGGGTCCGCAATCTGCACTGTATGCATAATTGACTGCTAGATTGTGGAAACCTTCAGGCACAGTGAGACTACTGGGGCGTTGTGTCACTTCTACATCACAACTGTCAGTAATCACGTAACGGGTCCCTGACGGCAGAGTTCACAGCCTGCAAAATGGATTAAATAAAAGCAAGGGGCATGCTAAATTGAAACAGAAGGAAATCGATCAAACAAATAAATGTGTGGGTCATGGGAGGACGGAACTGGGAGACCTAAAAAGGTGGTCCGTGCAGAACCCTGGCTCCAGGGACCACCACCTCCCTGAGGCCACATACAAGAAAAGAGCCAATTATGGCCTGGGGAACACCACCCCCCCAGGGCTGGCTCCTGCTATGTCCATGGGTGCCCACCCCCGGGGCATACACTCTGGTTCCCGCGGGCAGGAGCTGGCAAAGTGTTCCCACCCGCTGAAAGCAAAGATTTCATCTCTTTCCCTGTCCCAGACATGCAGCTATTACCCTTTTGCTCTTGCACACAGGGAGCTGCACTTCCAGCAGTTTCCTGTGTGCAATACCAATGCCGGATCCTGCAGGAGGCGAGGACCCGACTGGGACTGCTGGGGTCTTGAGACTCTCCCCGTGGTCCAGTAGCACACTGAGTGCCCTGGATAGGCTCCAGGGCACCCAGGAAAACATGGCCGGGCCCCGGGGGATGAAATCAGTCCAGGTAGGGCGGCTGCTCGGCCCCCCTCACCCACTGAATAATGGCCAGGCCCTGGGGGATGAGGTCCCCAGGGCAGAAACGGCCTGGGAAGGGGGGCTGAGCAGCCCCACTCCCCCATTTAAATGTGGCTAGGGGATGGGGTCCCCGGGCCCAAATGCCCAATGAATTATGGTGAGCCCAGGGGGTTGAGGTCCCCAGGGCGAAAATCAGTCAGGGGAGGTAGCCCACGCGGTCCCCCTTCCCCATTGAAATTACAGGGGCTCTCCTTCTCCAATTTAGAGGGGGGGGGGGGGAGGAAAAACAGAGGGCAGGAAAGGCAAAACAGAAAAACCAGCAAAAAAGGCATAAATAGAGCAGAAGAGGGCAAAACAGAGTACACAGAGTCACTAACACACCCACTCACAGACCCAATGAGACACTCATACAACCACTTACAAATCCAATCAGACTCATGCACCCACTCACGCACCCACTCATATAACTCCTTAGACACTCACGCACCCACTCAAAGACTCACACACCTACTCAGAGACTCATGTACTCACTCACAGATCCATTCACTCACACACTCACAGACCTTCTCAGAGACTCATGCATCCACTTACAGACCTACTCAAAGACACACACACACCCACTCGCAGACCTACTGAAGCACACACTCATGCACATTGTCAAGGTTAGTGGTTACAGTTGGGAAATAAAATGTAAAAAACTTTAGAAATTCACTAAAAAATAAAGGTTACAGGGATGGTATAGTAAAGAAGCAACATAAAAAAAAGACCTTAGAAATGCACTCAAGTTATAGGTACGTTATAGTTCGGAAGGATAATTTAAAAAACCTTAGAAAGTCACTGAAAAAACAAAAGGATACATGGATGTGATAGGTATGCTCACATGTATACCACTCAATTACCCATATAGCCACTCACCCATACAAGCACTCACACCCTGCACTTGTTCACCTACACAGCTACTCACTCACCCATACAGCCTCTAAACACAGCCATACACTCACCCATACAAGCACCCACACGCGCACACACCCACTGAACCACTTACATACCATTCACATATTCATACAAGCACTCACACATCTGTTCACTCACCCATACGCCCATTCACACAGACACTTACTCTACAATACAGCCACTCACAGACCTACTGAGACACTCATGTACTCGCCCACACACTCATTGTCATAGGTTTGTGGTTAAAGTTGGAAATAAAAATAAAAAATGAAACAGATATTCATTTTTAAAAAAACAAAGGTTACAGGTGCGTTATAGTTAGGAAGCAACATTAAAAAAACACAGAAATTCACTGAAAAGAACAGGGACATTAAGTTAGGAAATAGAATTAAAACAAACCTTAGAAAGTCACTGAAAACAAAAAGGTTACAAAGAACGTTATTGTTAGGCTCACATTTATACCAATCAATTACCCATATAGCCACTCACCGATTCAAGCACTCACACACCCACTTATTTACCTATACAGCTACTCACACACCCACTCACCCAACCATACAGCCTCAAAACATAGCCCCTATCAAGGTGTCGCGTCGGAGAACTATGGCCCCCTTCCTTTCCCTGTTGGCTCAAGACTTTCTAGAACTAACTTGCATCAAGTATCTCCGCCTTTTCAGAATAACAGACACTGAAAGGCAGCATTAACATAACTACCAGCCTATAAGATGGTTGTTGTTGTAGATCGATTGTGTTCAGAAATTAAGTGAGATCGGGGTGGGGAGGTTGGAGGAGGGTTTATGTATACCAAGGTATTGCTGTACTCAATAGGTATGCACAAATTATCGAACTCCTCAGAGGGTGAGAGGTCAGTGTATTTGATTATAACACCATTTTTGTATCTTTAATTTAAAAGATTTGAATTATAAACACAGCCACTCACTAACCCATACAAGCACTTACATGCTCACTTACACACCTACATAGCCATTTAGATACCCACTCACATATCCTTACAAGTTACTCACACATCTGCTCAATCACCCATACGTCCATTCAGACACTTCCTCTACAATACAGCCACTCACAAACCAACTCACTTACCTAAAAAACCCTACTCAAATATCCAGACACTCATTGCTACAGCTCCTTACACAGCCAGTCACTCACTCACTCATACAGCCATTCAGACACCCACCCACTCACTCACCCATACAGCCACTGACACTGTACGCATCAATATAGTCACTCACACAGCCACTCAATCACCTACACAGCTACTCCCCCACCTACTTATTTATCATACAGTCAATCACACAGCCACTCAAACACAGATACACACAGTCACTCACATAATACATATTAGAAATAGCATCACTCAGTAGTACACCAAGTATACTATTTTAACTTTGTAGTACCTTGGTATATATGTTTAACACTTAAACCGTTAGAAAACACCCTCGCTGGATGATGCCATCAGTGATTCATTTGAGATGTCAATAATGAGGTCACTGAACAGGTCATGAGTGATGTAATATGTGAGGTCATACGATGTGCACTGCGGGGGCGTAAGTTATTGTTAGCTCAGCTAACTATAACTGCTGAATTTCACTGGTTTTGTAGGAGTGAAATGTGAGCCTAACTAGAACGTCCCTGTGACCATTATTTTTTTCAGTGAATATATATATATATATATATATATATATATATATATATTATCTACTGGCGGTCGCCAGTAGATAGTTATAGTTAGGACCCTGTTTCCATAGGAAATCCGCAACATTCTATTTGGAATAACTTTGGCGCCGGTCGATGAATCCTCGCGAAATTTTCAAAATAGGTGGGGCGCTACGCTCCGCTCCTACTCTGAAAGTCTCGGGGGGATTCGTCAAGCGGGGGCTGAGAAAAAAGGGGGGTCCCAAAACGCGTTTTTCCCATGCATTTTTCCATAGGACCTTTAGACACAGCTACAGCCCGAACGGCTGAACAGAGTTACTTGAAATTTGGCAGAGAGGTAGTCCTCAGGTCAAGGAAGTGCCTTTTGTAGGTCTGGTGTAAATCTGTTCAGTAGTTCCTGAGAAAATAGCATTTAAATCAATATATATATGTGGGCGGAGCCTAACCACACATCTCATCCTGAGATCTGATTGGCTGTCAGCACTTCATCCAAGAAGTGTTGGCAGCCATCTTGGGACCAATATACATGATAGCACCTCATTAAAAAGCATTGCAGTTAATAGAAGATTTTAAGACTTTAGTTACATTATAAATCATTTGTTGATGGTACCATACTCTTTTTAGGAATTGTGGTATGTTCTAAGGTGATTTCACCATGTGAAAAAGCCTTCTGCTGGGATATCATGATTGAGAGAAAAATATTTTCTCATGCTTTTACCACAGAGGTTTGGAAGGTGATCTATAAGCTAAACTGAGAGCTTATTTTCTGTAAATTCACATTATCTTTCTCAGTCATGTGAGAATGAAGTCTGACATTCTCA
The DNA here is from genome assembly GCF_964204655.1 of Triturus cristatus. Lineage (NCBI taxonomy): Eukaryota > Metazoa > Chordata > Amphibia > Caudata > Salamandridae > Triturus > Triturus cristatus. The sequence goes on from NC_140594.1 coordinate 651,463,150, forward strand.
GTAAAACATGTACACCCAACAAGGGCAGAGACTGTCAGTTGATTCCTTTGTGTTCTACTGCAGCTTCCCAGAGTGTTCCAAAGAACAACTAGAGCGCTAACAGTCCTACTTATGATAAACGTATGGCACACCTGAAGCCATCTTGCTTGGATTAAAGTGGTAACTCTTAAAACATTTAATTTAAAAAGGAACAAAATGAGGTGGTTCATTTTTCCATAAAAAGTATGATTAGTGCTGCATAAAGAAAAATTAGGGCACATTTTGAGTGACTTCTCAAATCCTGGCATGCAGACTGAAACATGCACTTTCAATACCAGCAGCAGTTTTCCCTGGTGAGCAGTAGCTTTACTACAGTGATCTAATGCAGCAAAAAGAGTGCTAACATTCTGATTTTATGGCAAATGTGTGACACATTTGAATGCCTTCTTGATGAAATCAAAGTAAAAAACTGAAAGTATTTCCTACTGAGGAGACTGCAGTAAATGAGGAAATTAGGAAACTTCATAACAAATAAGTCTCCCAAGATGGCCACCAGAGACAAAAGAGCCCAAATGTAGCCCAAATATCACCCAGATGTAGCCCAAGTATAGCCCAATGACAGAATGTCCAAGAATGTTCTTAAAAACAACTAGAGCACTTACTGTCTTCATTATGACAAAAGTATGGCACACCTGAAGCCATCTTGATTGGAATAAACTGGTAACACTTAAAACATTTAATTTAAAAAGGAACACAATGAGGGGGTTCATTTTGCCATAGAAATTATGATTAATGCTGAAGAAAGAAAATGAGGGCACATTTTGAGTGACTTCTCAAATCCTCTTCTATTTCATTAAAAAATTCTGACATGCAGACTGAAACATGCACTTTTAATACCAGGAGCAGACTTCCATGGTGAGCAGTAGTTTTACTACAGTGATCTAATGAGCAACTAGAGTGCTAACATTCAGAATTCATGGCAAATGTGTGACATATCTGAATACCTTCATGATGGAATCAAAGTAAAAAACTGAAAGCATTTCCGACTGAGGAGACTGCAGTACATGAGGAAATTAGGAAACTTCATAACAAATAAATCTCCCAAGATGGCCACCGGAGACAAAAGAGCCCAAATGTAGCCCAAAATCACCCAGATATAGCCCAATGACAGAAGTGTGCAAAACACTTATTATTTTGTGTTTTTGCAGTGTTATATAGTGCAGACTTGTCAGGTATTGGAGTGCTTTACATGAGCATTGGTTACATCACACAAGAACAAATTCATTTTGGTTGTAGACATGGGGAGACTAAGTGATTTGACCAGAATCACAGAATGTCGAGCTGAAGCAGAAACTTCAACCTGGTTCCCCAGTTGCAAAGTCTGCAGTTCTGGAAGTAACACCACATCCTCTCCCCTAAGTGCAACATTTAATCAAGTTGTCAACTAGATAAAAAAACATAAATATAACAAATAATTTAAAAGTGCTTTGTCGCTATTTGAAAACTCAGAAAATATGTCCTTATTTTAGTCTTTTAGAGCACTAACCATAATTTTGATGCCAATAAGACCCTCTCATATATGTAATTTCTAAAGGAATGCTCTAGGTATTACAGTTTTGATTACATCAAGATGATGTCAGGCGCTCCACACTTTTGTAATAAATATAGAATGTTAGCAATCTAGTTGTTCATTAGGATACTGTTGAGAGGCAGAGGCCAGGGGCACGGACTCTGAAAATTGAAGGCAGGTAGGAGGGTGCAAAGGCAACAATTTAACCACACTGAGCAGGCAGGAAGGGCCGTGGAAGCACAACAGACTATGGAGGGCAGTGGAAAGGGGGGCTGGGGCAACAAACCAACAATACAGGACTTGCAAGAGAGGCTGTTGGAGGGAAGATCTATTACGGGTCAAGGAAGCTAGGGGCGGTCCCCAGAGCCCCGGGAGCCACCACAGAACTGAGCAGGAGAGTGAGTCAGGGACAAAAGGGGCACCTTAATTTGAGCCGGGGTGCCTAGGAACGCTTGCTCCAAAAATGAAGAAAACAGACATATGAGACATGGAGTTGGAGGCAGAATACAATGGCAGTTTAATGAGAAGATGCAACTTCAAAGAAACCGCAGAATAGAGACCTAAAGTACAAAATACAGAATCCAGATAATCATACAGCTGTCATGATATTCTCTGTATCTCAATTAATGGACTGACAGAGAGAGAGAGAAAACACATCTATAAATGCATCATGAGAAACAAGTTACACCAAGGAAAATGTTACCTAGGGACACTCACATTTACTCTTAGAGCAAGCATTCCTGCAATTACAATACAACATCTTTTAAATGCAAAAGTAAAGAGAACAATGGTTAAACATAACATGACATTTCATATAGGTAAAATAGAATAAGATACTTCAAGCAAAGCCGAGCAAGACATTTTAAGCAAAGGAAGACAAGAGCTCCCAGTTCTTGGGGAAAACCTGCACAGCCTGTTAACCTACATACAGACGGCGAGGTTGTCCGTCGATATCTGTGGGTGCTCCATTTTTATATCATTTTGTGGGCTCCTTTGCACGCTACATCTACCTACGTATGCTACCCAAAAGCTTTGTCTGCAGATTTTACCAGACATTTCATCATTTACCCACTTAATGCTGACAATGGACTGGGTGAAAAGGTCAGTCTCTCAGGCCAATCGCTTATCGTAAGTTCCATAGAGCAAGCAGAAAATAATGGGTATTGTACAGGAATTCAATATATTCATGTATAAAATCTCCTCAGTTCTCCTAACTTGACGCTCTGCGGTTGCCACTTCCTTAAAAGCGGGAAACCTGCCCAGGAAGCAAGTACCAGTCCAGGATGCAGCCTACTGTATGTCGACAGCTTCAGGGGGATGTTGAACTTTGATACCGAGCACGGAGCACTCGGGTAGGGTGGGGGCTACTAGTTTGGAGCAGAAGGCCTCGCAGACCTGCCTTCAGACTGCTATACACTAAAATTGCAGAGCTATGGTCAATTTAACAAAGAGGCCTACATATTGAACAGAAGGGCCTACACAGGGGTTTTATGCTGGCTGAGTGGTAAGGATGTCTCAGGATAATTATATAGCAACACAGGACCCGCTGGTCAATTTAATACGGCCTACAAATGCGGCTGGCAGGGCAAGGACAAGGGTCTCATACTTCAGGTGTGGACAGAACGGGCCAGGGGCCCCCTGTGATACAAAATCTACCCTCCTTCAAGGCTGTGGCAATGTAATAGACCATTGTGGGCAGAAGGAAGAGGCAATGGTAGTACAACCATACATGCCAACAGACCCGATTCAGCCAGGAAACGTCCAATGTTTTTAAGCTCAAATGGGCTTTATTTGATCTGTCTCCTGTCTACAATATCCTCTTTTTCAATGTAACTCAAAGGGGAAAATCAATACCCCAGTTTTTTTTCAAAATCTCCCTCTTACCAAGTTCAAAATGTTCGCAAGTATGGTACATTGGATCATGGAAGGAAATGGGATAGGGACATGGACTTGGATAACAGAGGACAGGAGAGACATGGAGAGGTGCACCAAACTGACCCTGCAGGGCAGGCATCAGGGTTTGCAGCAGCACAATACACCACACAGGGCATGCAGGACGGGAGTGCAGCACAACAATCCATAGAAAGCAAGAGGGAGGGGACAGGACCATGCACATGGACAACAGAGAACAGAGGGGCAAGAGGCAATGGTAGCTAGCTGACCATAATGGACAGACAGGAGAGAAGGCTGCAGCATAACAGACCATAAAGGGCAGGAGGGACGGATCAGGGGCATTACAATGGAACAGACAAGCCAGGAGGGAGGGAGTAGGGGTCTGCACATGTAAACAGAGGGCTGGGGGCAAGGGGGCAGGGCAGGAGCAGCAAGATGGCCATGGAGGTCAGGCAGGATGGGCACTAGAAGCAAGACACAACATGAAGAGCAACAGTGAGACTGTGATGGCATACACACAGACCATGGAGGGAAGGTGGGAGGGGGTCAGGGGCAGCTAACTGACCACACAGGGAAGGTGGGAGGGGCCATGGCAGCACAGAATACCATGCATGGCAAGTGGGAGGGTTAGTTTCAGCACAATGGCTATGATGGGCAAGAAGGAGGGTGCAGGGGCATGCACAAAGGACGATGGAGGATAGAAGGGAGGGTCAGGACCTGTGCACAGACAAGAAAGTTCAGGGGAAGGGGCCTCACAACAGACCACACGGGGCAGGCAGGAGGAGCAGTTGCAGCACAACAGACCAGGGAGGGCAGAAGGGTGTGGCAGTACAATGGACCATGTAGGACAGGAGGAAGAGGATAGAGGCATGGCATGTGGACAGGCAGGGTGGAGGTGGCAGGGACAGGTTACAGTCATCTGACAATGCTAGGCAGGTGGGAGGGGAGTGGCAGCTCAACAGAACACTCAGAGTAGATAGGAGTGGCAGGTCCATGGGACATGGTGGGCAAAAAGGATGGAGCAGGGGCATGCACAAAGACATCGGAGGGCAGGGGGAAGGAGAATAGGGGCAGCAAGCTAAGCACAGAGTTTAAGCAGGAGGTCAATGATGGGGCATAGAATTGGGCAATGGAGGGCAGGAGGAGTGGACTGGTACATCATACTAAATTGAGGGCAGTGGCAGCACATCAGACCATGCATGGCAGGAGGGAGGAGGCTAGTCCATGGATTCACACAACAGAGGATAGGGAGGAGGGGGATGGGGCAGCAAGGTAACTGTTCAGAGAAGGCAGGTATTAGAAACTTTATTGTTTTTAAAACATTTTGTCTGTGCAAACTACTTAAAATATGAACAAGTATGCAGCATAATCTCACTTTTATTCAGGAAGAAGAAGACGTTAGTGACTGTGACTCCGGGCTCACTTGGCAAAAACACCCCCTGACCCTCCACCCCCTATCGCAAAATGTAATGCCCGTGAAAAGGGTAGGTGAACACAGTGTTATATAGAACATAGTCCTGAGAGCACGATTGAAAATGAAAACTAGATATAGTGTATGGTATAAACTATGCACCAAAAAGTGTGATATAAGATGAACCAGGCGTGAAATATAATATGCAATACATTGTGCGCAATGACGGATTCATTGGAGAGCGCGAGATAGCACAGGCACTAGCGTGTGCTATGCGATATGCGCCTTGGAGTGTAATATGCACAGGGCAGTGTTGTGTAACCTAACTAGTCTCTAAAGTTGTAATATAAAATATGTGCTGGGGAGTGTAACGTTGCATATGCACTGTGACAAAGATATGGATCCCAAATTGTAATATGTATGGCATAGCACTGTGCGTTATAACATAGGCATCGAGGAAGGCACGTTAGATGGGGCAATATAACCCGTGCGAAGACAAGTGTGGCATGACATTTTCACGGGGTGGTGTTACAGTGCACATGGGCTAGAGAGTGTCATAGCATATGCACTAGCTAGTGGAATACAATACAGAGGTGTGTGGCACTCGGCAGGCAATGGTGGGTGTAACACAGCATTGGGCTCTGTCAGGAGCGCGCTGTGACTCGCAAGTGATGTTCGTCCCCTTTCCAGAGAGTAAAATAAAAAGTATTACACATCCGGCAGTGGATGTGTGTTTTATTAACTGTGAGGGGGGTTTCTTGCATAGTTTTGGTCGAATTTTTGTCGAATCCCCTTTGAATGGCTTGGTGTGCATGTGTATTAAATGTGCCCGTCAATAGCTACCCATGTTTGTATAAATAAACGACAAGGGTGTCTACCGGGATTAGGCACGGTAGAGCATCAGACATGTCAGAGCTTCACTAGTGGTGTAAATACATTCCACGTGGATTAATTGCATGCATAGTCGCCTTTTAATGAATATCACGCAAACCGTCATGGTGATAGGTACGTACGGTTTGTCCAGCATGTCCTAGGTGTGCCTATAAATATATATTTTTTTAAAATAATAAAAAACAGTGGCCGGCCCTGGGGATTGGGGTCAAAAAAATATAATTAGGAGACAGGCCCTGGGGGATGGGGTCATCAGGGCCAATAAATTAGAATACGAAGGGGAACCACACAGCCCCCCTTCTTAAAAAAATAAAATAAATAAAAGACTGGAATCGTGCCGGAGGCCATGCCCCCTCCATGCAGCACTCTGCAAACGCGCCCCCAACAGGCATCTCCAGTATGCGCCAGGGAGCTGCGCTGCAGACAGGTGTTCTGAGGCCAAGCCCCTTTTTACACCTCTCTGCAACGCAGCTCTGTGGCGCTTACTGGAGGTACCTAGTGGTCTAGTGTGACCCTAGGGACCCTTAGGATTCAAGGGGACTTAATCTCTCAACTTAGAACAGCCACAGGGCGCGTTTACACAGTGGTGAAGGGAGGGGACGGGGCCTGAGGTGACGTGTGCAAACACGCACCATGGCACGTTTTAAATTGGGGATATAATTTCCCTTCAATACTGAGGGCCCCTGGGGGCTAACTAGCCCACCAAGTGCTTCCAGTAAGCGCCACTGAGCTGCATTGCAGAGAGGTGGTCCAGGCCGTGCCACTTTTTACACCTCTCTGCAACGCAGCTCTGTGGCACTTACTGGAGGTACCTAGTGGGCTAGTTGGACCCTAGGGACCCTCAGGACTCAAATGAACTTAATCTCCCAACTAAAAACGGACACAGGGCGTGTTTACACAATGGTGAAAGGAGGGGACGGGGCCTGAGTTAACGTGTGCAAAAACGCCCTGTGGCCTGTTTTAAGAGGTAGTTTTAATCCCCATGCCCTATTATATACTAGGGGCTTATAGAGGAGGTAAGGCTAATCACAGGGGGACCCCAACGCATAATGTTCCCTAGTGTATGTAGGTGTTTTCACTGTATTCTAAGTGTCTTTTAACATAGCACTGGCTCTAGGACTGGTTAGTCAGACTCAGTTACCACCAGTATCCGTCTGAAAAAGTTGAGGGTACAGGATGATTTTGCAACAAGGCTTCTTTCTGCTCTGCTTTTTGTTCTTTCTGCACGTTATCCTTCTTCCTGCACTTATCTTCGTATTTGAGGACTTCTGTTGCTTCTTTCTGCACTTCTTTTGTTTCTTTCTGTGCATTTTTTCTTCTTTCTTCACATGTCCTATCTCTGTAGGCATAGTTAGAAATTAGCATTTAAAAAACCTTTGAAATTAACAGAAAAAACCATAGGTTTCAGGCACGTTATAGTTAGGAATTAGCATTTAAAAAACCTCAGAAATTCACTGAAAAAACCATAGGTTTCAGGGGTGTTATAGTTAGCTGGACTTTTCACTTGTACAAAACCATTGAAATTCCCCCGTTATAGTTAGTTCAGCTAACTATAACTCGCGTGCCCGCAATGCACTGCTGATGACGTCACATATTACATCACTCATGACATGGTCAGTGACATCACTCATGACATCACTGATGACATCTCAAATGACATCACTGATGACATCACTGATGACATCATCCTTGTGATAGAGTGGCAGACCTCCTCTCACCCTAATATAACCTTTGATACACACATTCAAAAATAGAGACTAAAATTTTCCAAACAATGGACATACCAATACCAGTTACAACAACCTCTTCAGTAATTCTAAGATCCACATACACATCCACTCATTCACCAACAGTCCAATACAGTCACTCATACATGTACTCACTCATCATATGTACTCATACACCTATACATCCTGTTACACAATGCCACTCATCCATAGTTACTCACACACATAGTCACTCATGCTAATAAAGAATCAAACATACATTTACTTGCATATACAGTTATACACACACCACCACACTTACTTCTACGGAAACTTACACATACTTAGTCTTTTAAACAATCACTTATAGAAACACATACTTATTCATACAGGAACTCTTTCAATCTCTCACTCTCACATATACTCACATATATACACCAATAGTCACATATACTAGTTTAAAACATATGTAGTTACTCATAAAGACACTATTGAGACAGTCATTCACTCACTAACACACCCATGCACACACTCATCCACCCATACAGTCCTGCACACATACTGTGTTCAACACATACAAACAGTGAGTCACTCATTCATGCACCTATGCACTACGTAATACCCCCACCGAACCATGCAGACACTCAGACTGATACTCAAAAAACCAACTAATAACCTATATAGACACCCATGTAGCTACTCACCAACCCATGCAGCCACTTATACACAAAGTGAGAGACTGATACAGATATTTACATATTTAAACATTACTCACTAAGCCATGTATTCACTATGATACACTTAATCAGTCAGTTACACAATCAATTTTTCAAAAACAAATCCATTTAGACACTTATATACCCATTTATTCTTCCATCGACCTTGAGATATACATATATAAAACATATTTAATTTTCAGAATAACACACATTCACTGGATGATGTCATCAGTGATGTCATTTGAGATGTCATCAGTGATGTCATGAGTGATGTCACTGACCATGTCATGAGTGATGTAATATGTGACGTCATCAGCAGTGCATTGCGGGCACGCGAGTTATAGTTAGCTGAACTAACTATAACGGGGGAATTTCAATGGTTTTGTACAAGTGAAAAGTCCAGCTAACTATAACACCCCTGAAACCTATGGTTTTTTCAGTGAATATATATATATATATATATATATATATATATATATATATATATATATATATATATATACATATACACACACACACACTTTATTCATATATATTTGTATGTGACCAAGGCACTTGATGAAACTTGTTGGGTTTGATTGCCATCTTCCAGTACAAAGACTTGCTAATAAATATATATATATATAAAGGTTGTGTGAGAAGTTGGCCTGGTATATACAGTCCACTAATTAAAGTGTGCACCTTGTACCAGGCCAAACAAACCTTATTGATGACAACCCTTATTGAAAGCTATCCTAGTGGTAGCTATGGAGAGCAGCCTTCAGGCTAAGTCTCGAAGGAATGTAATGCGGCTTGGTTTACCAGATTATAACCTCCTGAATGACCAACTGAAAGGAGAACCACACATGGTAAATATATAAAATATATGTATTTATCACTAAACACTCTCTACTAACCTCTTTATTAGATTAGAGAGCAATGCACACAATATTACAGTACTAAAACGACAGTAAATAGCACAATACACAGTGGGCCCCAGGGGGAGAGCAAACCATATATTACGAAAGTGGTATAAGAACTTTAAAGATTAAGGACACTTAGGAGAGGACTTTGAGCAAACCCTTTCAAACTTAGAAGGTTCTAAGGCAAGCACCCATGTGAGCAACGAAGTACTCATGTTACCTAACCCAGGGAAGCCGGGTGCATAGGTGTCAAATGGTGTCGGGAATCTTCGTTGTTTTCAATGGCGTGATGCTACAAAGTGCTGCTGCCGGGAAGATGAGAAGTGTCCGGTGTGATCCAAGCCTGGATCGAAGATGAGACGAACCTGAAAGCAGAGGGGACAGAGTCTGGGTCACTTGCCAGTGACCAGGGGCACGATAGACGAATGCCCACCGATGTCGGGTGTTTCAGGTGTGATGAGGTGAAGCGCGACTCTGCAGCCACGGGGACCAGGAGAATTCGACGACGACCAAAGTACACAGGCGAGCTGTCCCACGAAGGATGTCAAGGTCCTAGGGACTCCCCAAGCGATGGAGAGTCACGGCACATCTAGAGCTACCAGGTAAGCCCACTTAAAGTTACAGTTTTCTCCTCAGGGACCCACAGGTCGACGGACCAGGGATCGCGAAGGGACCTCGAGAGGAATCACTAAATACCAGCCCACGGAACACTCGTGGAGTGTAGGCCAGTAATCTTCGGTGGAATCACTGCTCGGGGTCTGGACTATAAGCAGCCCAAAGCACAGCCTCAGGGATCGACAAAAAGCATATGCTGCTGCAAATGTGCACGTTGTCCAGGGGTTCGGGTTGCACGGTCCCCATGAGGGATACGGATCTCAGGTTTGCTGAGAGCACTGGTTGGCCTCGGGGAAGCTTAGGAACCCACCTCCTGTGTTGCAAAATGTACGGAGATTGTCAGGAGCAGCGTAGATGCAAACCGGTCAGATGCGTTTTAGGTGCCTGCCTTGCAGGAGAGTAACTCCTTCACTCCAAGGGAGATTCTTCGGTCTTACAGCGTAGTGTAGATAATTGTAGTACTTGGTTTCTGTAGCACAGTATCGTCCAGGTAAATCTAACGTCCTGTAGCCAGGGGTTCCTATTGAAATCCCTTGAACGCCTCTGGAGACAGAACTATACTATGGATAGTAAAATCTCCTATAAATTAGCCCTCAAAGAATACAGGAGACTGATTGAGAAGCACAAACGACACTTTCTGGCCTCCAGAATTATGCTCGCCAGTAATGGCGCTAGGCAGATTTTTAATATAGTCAGATCCTTCACAGACCCCAACGCGTTGACTCGAACTCAGCCTGCCTCACAATCACTATGTGATAAGCTCTCCCAATTTTTTGAGGATAAAATTGAAATCATCTATTCCTCCTTCCCCACCCTCAACACAGCAGGTTGGGAAGAAAAGCCTACTACTCTCTCGCCACCTTTGTCTATCTTATCTGAATTTGCAGTCGTCTCGGAAGCCGAATCTATGGCTGAATTACTCAAATGTAAATCAGGCTCGCCTAATGATCCCTGGCCAGCCAAGCAATACAAAAAATTGCCCCTCTACTTAATCCCTATCTGAACCACATTTGGAATAGCTCCCTCAGACTGGGATGTTTTCCTGCCAAATGGAAACATGCCTCTCTGGTCCCCATCCTTAAGAAGTCCAACCTGGATCCTGACCAACCTAGCAACTACAGGCCCATTTCCCTCCTGCCTGCACCAGCAAAGATCCTGGAAAAACTGGTGCACTCTCAGTTGGCGAACTATATTGAATCCAATGGACTTCTCCATGATTCCCAGCACGGCTTCAGATCGGGCCACAGCACGGAGTCTGCCCTTATTGAAATGGCGGACTCGGTGAGGTGGACGCTAGACCAGGGGTCGAGGGCGGTGTTAGTGCTGTTGGATTTATCAGCAGCATTTGACACCGTCTCTCATAAGATCTTGCTGAGTAGGCTCGAGGACTTGGGTGTGGGAGGTGTTGTGCTGAAATGGCTTTCATCCTATCTTTCGGACCGCACACAGCAGGTTTTCACCCCTCCCTACACCTCCCCTGCCAGACCACTTAAATGGGGAGTTCCCCAGGGCTCTTCCCTGAGTCCGCTCCTTTTTAATGTGTATTTTACCCCTTTGGCCAAGCTGATCGCCCAGACCGGGATTAAATCCACCTCCTATGCTGACGATATTCAGCTTCTTTTTACTTTTGATACCCTCTCTGCTTCTGCCTTTGATCCGCTGAAATCCTGCCTTAGGGACATTTCTAGTTGGATGGATGCTAACTCCCTCCGACTTAACGCAGGAAAAACGGAGATCCTGTTTTTCAACTCTCCATCTCCTTTGGATTCTAGCCTGTGGTGACCAGATGACCTGAGCCAAGCCCCCACCCCAAAAGACTCAGTGAAAAACCTAGGGGTACGTTGGGACAACCATCTTAGTTTTAGCAATCAGGTACAAACAGTAGCAGCCTCCTGTTTCGCCAAAATCAGGACCATTAAACGCCTTATTAACTACTTGCCGGCGGACTGCCGTAAGACTGTGATCCAGGCATTGATAATTTCCCATCTTGATTATGCTAATGCCCTTTACCTTGGTATCACAGCAGGCCTGTGTCATAAACTCCAGACAGTCCAAAATGCCGCCGCTCGGCTTGTGGAGAGAATCCCTGCTAGACACCATGTCTCTCCACTTTTACGCAAACTGCACTGGTTACCCATTGCTAAAAGAAGTGTCTTCAAAGCCATGACGCTGGCCTTCCGAGCTTCAAAAGGCACCGGATCGGCTCATCTGAAAAACATCCTGCGACCGTATGTCCACTCCAGGACATTGCGCTCCAATTCCCTATTTTTCCTTGACACTCCACGATTTAAACGAGTTCGTGCATGTGGAAAAACCTTTGAGGTTTGTGCCTCTCAGCGCTGGAACAAGCTCCCGCTAGCTTTACGCACCAGCCAATCAGAATCAGCATTTCGTAAATCGCTGAAGACACCTTTTCTCCTCCTAGACAGGTCCTCCGTTCCTTGCTCTCCTTTTCCCAGAGTTCTCAGCGCCAGGACGCCCCGTTGGGGCAGCTGTGCGCTTTATAAAATACACAAATAAATAAATAAATACCCAAGGAAGGGGTGGGACAAACTCTGGGGACCCACCTATGGGAGGGTCAGGACAGAGGGGTGGCTACACCCATGTCCTTAGTCCAGTTTCGCGCCAGAGCAGGGGCTGGTAGTCCCTGCAACCGGTTTGAGCTGGACTATGCACAGGGACACCAAATGTGCCCCCAGTGCAGACATCAAAGCACTCTCAAGTGCACCCACCCAGCCCCAATACACCAAAGCCTGTCTGGGAGGTGGTCACACCTCCCTGCGACCGGAAACCTATTGAACAGCCTCCCCTGTTAGAGTTTCGTCCAGCAGCAGGAGGGCAGACTTGTGCCTGTGGCTGGCAGCATCCATTTTGTGATGCCAGGGTCTGTGAAGTTGGTACCGGGTGTACCGGTGCTGTCATATTTCTCACTCTAGAAGGGTGGAATCATACCTCCCACACCAGTTACTGGTGTGGAGGTATGATTCCAAGGTGTTTGACACCAAACACGACATGTTTCCATGCAGCCGTTTTCAAAGTTAGCATTTACTGCAAGGTTATAATGCACTTAAGTATCTATGGTATGGCGGCATCACAAACAACCCCGGAATAAAGGTTCCGAAAGCTGCAGAGGAGCTCTGCTCATGCATGGGCACCCTCTCACATGAAACCCAGCACCCTGCCTTCAGGATTGATAAGGCCTGCCATAGGGGTGTCTGGTTTATATGTGCAGTGATATGGTTATATATAGGGAACCTATATCTAAGTAAGGTGGGCACCACACAGGCTGCTATAGCAGACCTGTTGTGTCATTTTGAATGGTCTCCCAGGGGTGGCATAATACATGCTGCAGCCCCTGAGAGGCCTCTGGGGTACCTATGCCCTGGGTATATAGTATACCATATACTAGGGACTTATAAGGGTACTCCTGAATCCAATCTGGAGTGTACCTAAAGTACATGAACAACCAATTTTAGGGAGAAAGCAGATAGACTGGGGTCCTGATTAGCAGGATCCCAGTCGAAAACCAGCAAAACACCAGGCAAACAGTGGGGGTAACCATGCAGTCAGATTCCACCTTCCTACAGGTTGTATGGGGGTGTGAGTGGGTTTGTGAGTGGTTCTGTGGATGGTGTCATGAGTGATGTAATATATAAGGTCATAAGCAGTGCATCATCTCACCTCTTTTACTATTCATATCTCCCAAACAAGTCTTTCTAAACCCTTCCCTTCGACTCTTCCCCCTCCACCTTCCATTTACTCATCCCAAGCCCCCTCCTGCTGCTATGAACTCCATAAAAGACATTCCAGACCCTTCCCTCTTCTATCCCTCCCCTACTCCTTTTTAATCCAAATGACTTACATGTCCACCACTCAAATTAATTTCACATTTCCCTATACTAACTCCCCTCCACCTCCCCTTTACTCATCCCAAACCCCCTCCTACGACTATAGACTCAAAAAAATAATCTAGACCCTGCCCTCTTTTATACCTCCACTATTCCTTTTCAATCCAAAAACAGACTTACATGTCCACCACTCAAATGAATTGCATATTTCCCAATACTAATTGCCACTAGTCCTGTTTGGGTTTCTGAGTAGCGAGCTACTGACCGAGAAGCGCTTCATCACCTCATCATGGGCAGCAAGTGCTACATAAATGCAAACCTTTTCCCTCTTCTATTCCTTCACTATCCCTCTCAATCCAATTAACAGACTAACATAGCCACCGCTCAAATTACTTCATATTTCACTACACTAATTCACCACTAATCCTTTATGGGTTCCGGAGTAGTGTGCTAGATGCCGAAAATGCGCTTCAATACCTCATCAGGGGTAGGAAGCACCTACTAATTATGGGTTGCAGAGTAGTGTTCTACTCCCGAAAAAGCGCCGACGCCTGTCAGGGGTAGTGAGTGCTATATAAATGCAATTACAATACAATAACTGTTGAATTTCACTGCTTTTGTAGGAGTGAAATGTGAGCCTAACTATAACGTTCCTGTAACCGTAAAAAATATACATATATCGCACACACAAAACGGCCAAGTTACTTGCCTTCATACCTTTGGTAATGCTTTATCTGGTAGAGACCCTATCTAGCTGCAGATTCCTTACCTTAGAATATTCTCAGGTGTCGGACTGGTTCCTGACATTTTTTAGCAATCTCCCTTGCGCGTTGGTATGTGGCGTCATTCAGCTCTGCATGGAGTTGTTGGCATCGTCCGTGCCAGAAGTGACATGCGCAGTGCCTATATAGGCGCCTCCCCAGTTGCCCAGACCTTAGTTCTTGACCATCTATCCACACCACAAGCACACAGCCAAGCTGAAGAGGAAAGACTAGTGTGCCTGTGAGGTCCAAAATGGATCGATGAATGTGAGAAGACAGTTCACAGAACGAGGAGGATGGGAGGGTCAGTATAGATAGAGTCTCCAACACATAAAGCATTACGGAAAGTAAACCACTTTTTTATCTGATAGAGACTTCTAGTCGCAGATTCCTTATCTTCGAATAGATATCAAAGAAATCTCTCCTTGGAGGTGGGTCTGCGGACTGTTTTAAACTAAGAGGTCCCAAAGGATTGAAAGGGCAAAATCCCCATCTCACCAGACCAGACTGTTGAGGCAGTAGTGTTGGCAAACATGTGCAGAGATGCCCATGTAGCTGCCTGACAGATGTCCAAGACTGGGACTCCTCTAGCGAGCGCAGTCGTTGCAGCTGTAGCTTAGGTGGAGTGAGCACTTAATCCCTCAGGGGGATGTTTCTTGGCCATTGTGTAGCAGGTTTTAATACAGAGGATGATCCATCAAAACATTGTTCTCGTCTGAATTGCCTTCTTTTTCTTTTCCCCTTCAAATCGAGTAAAGAGTTGATAGTCTATCCGGAATTCTTTGGTACGAGCACTATAGAAGGATAATGTTCTTTTTGGAACCAGGCAGTGGAGTCTCTCCATTTCTCTAGAAGAATATGGGGGGGGGGGGGGGGGGGGGGGGGAGTAGGCAGGGTGATGCTCTGCCCGACATGAAAAGGTGTGACCACCTTTGACAACAAGCATTCGCAATGCAATAGGTCTTGCATTTGCAAAAGTTTGAGCTATTGACATTGTAAATGACAAACTTTTTTATCTATGTGTTGGTTCTGAAAACAGATAAATAAATGGCATTGTCATTTACAATGCCAATAACTTAAACATCTTGCATTGTAAATGACAATGCCTTTTATTTATGTTTAAAAAAAAAATGCAGTCATTTATAATACCAATAGCTCAAACTCGTGTAAATGAGAGACCTATTCCATTTTAAATGCTTTTTTTGTACTTTGCTTATCGGATGGCAATAAATATCCAGCATAGTGAAACACTAACTTAAACGCTGATCCTTCTTCCCAAGACCAGTTCCTGCAGAGTCTCCCAAATAATTACTGGCTCTTATCTGCACTGGATATTTTTCCCTTTACACCCTTTTGTGGGACACTTGGAGTCAGAGGGGCAACTAGAGCCAAATTTCCGGGGGGGGCTACTAAAAATGTCAGGGGGAGGCTAATTCTTCCAGCAATAGGCAGAGTGGAGATGAAGGGGTGAAAAAGCAACAAAGCCTCGTTAACACGTAAATGGTCTTTAAAAGGCCTGTGAAGTACCCATGTGCGGCTGCGATAAACTCAAAAAGTGTCAGTGTGTGTGCCCAGGAAGCTGTCTCAGCCCGGGCTGACACACACGACAGGGGGAGGGGCGAGGCCCTTTGGTCTCTATGGGCGTTGCGCACCTGCTCTGAGTTGAGAGTGAAAGTGGTGTATTTGAAATCGCGACGGTCCTTCAGGACTCTGTCGCTGGTTCTCCAGGGGGGTGCACTTTGAGGTACAGAGATGGCCTTTAAATCCTGACAGTGATGCAGCAAACTTAGGAGTTGTCAGAAGTTGTCAGAACAGGTGAGAAAGCATGCATTCGTGCTTGCTGTAGGCTATATTTCAGCAGTGAAATGAACAGTAAAAACCGGGGAACCAGACTCTAAACAGACCCACAAACAGCCAAAAAGAGGCCCACGCATTGCCCTTTGAGGCCAGAGCTTCTGACACTGCTGGACTGCCCTGTTGCAAGAGCCACTCGAAATAGGGGGATTTGCTGCACGACGTTTTTGCATAATTATGAACGTGCCGCGTGTACAATATAATGAATAATATACTGAATGATTGGCAAATTTTAAAAAAAGTTTCTAGGTCAAACGGATCCAAAGTTACTAAAAACGTAGCAACACATATTCACATTCGCAAAGATGGACTGGTCATCTCTCTGTTGCTTGTTGCTGTATTTGGGTCCAAAATGGTAATAATAATGGGGATAAATTGACAAAACAATTAGGTAATACTATCACAAAATGTGCTGCATTGTTCAGAATTAATTGCCTTGTCACATAATTTAGTCAATCACCCCATATAATTTGGTCCTTGCGACTGGTCTACGTGAGAAGACAGCTGCAGGACTCCAAGGTGTGCTGTATAGTCTGCTAAGGCCCACAAATGTATTTAGTAGGTTGCCAGTGTGCTTTCTGGAGCCCACCTGTGTCAGGGCTGATTGTAGGCCGGGGTGCTTTTTAAAGCACAGAGGTGTTAGCGGGCATCTTGTGGAAAAGTGGGTGCTATAAAGGTCCATTCTCTCTAGCACTCACCCACCACATGCTAGGTGTAACTGGCACACACTAGTACACAGTGGACGAAAATGTGTGTGTGAAACGTTATCCCGAGGGGGTACTAAAACGGAAGTCAATGGACTTGAAGTTACTGAGCAAAACATCACAGGTCGCCATGTCATGCGGCGCATATCAATGCTTTAAATGGGCCGGTACTGAGTACCGGCACTTCCGAATTTTTTTACCATCTGTACCGGCACTTTTCTGTAGCCAGGGAGAGTACCGGTACCCTGATCCATGGCACAGCAGGCTCAGGTTAGGTTTCTCATCCAGTGCAGGTCAGAGGCCGCTCTGCTTCCGAGGAGCTAGTAATTATCTCGGCTAAAGCAGCCTTTTGCAGATTTGCTGGCGAAGATTCCAGCAGCGCCCATTTGAATGTCCCCAAACTGCAGGCGGGTGAGAGGGCTTGTGTCGCGCTGTGATTAACAGGACAGGGTCTCTAGACAGACCCTGCACTGTCAATCAGGTGCGCAGCGACCATTCGGGTGAAAGTGCCATCATGACTTTTATTTTGTGTAATGCGTTAATCTTTTTTTGACAGAAACACATTTCTCATGTGTTTTAATGTGTGTTGCAACTGGTACAGAAGTAATTATGTGTGATCATATTTTGTCCTTAGCCCCGCCCACTTGCCACACCTCTATTTTAATGAGTACCTGCACTTTATTTTTCCCCCATTTAAAGCATATCACTGTACCTAACAATGTCACTAGGCGCACAACATCAATGTACGTAACTCACTTAGTGCACAACATTACTGTAGGTTACTGAGCGCCACGTCACCTCGGTGCACTACATCACTGGACGCCATCAGGGCACTCGACGTTCAATGTCACTGGAGGTCAAGTCACTGCGCAAAACATCTGTACGTCAGGTCACTCAGAGTACAAAATCACATCTCAGACCAAGCCATAGAGGACACAGTGATGCTAATGTTGTGCACCACTATGCACCTATAAGGCCAGCAGTCAGTTATCACAAATATACATTCAGAGACCAGAGTGCCGACTTCGAGGAAAGCAGGGGTCCGTCCTACAGGCAACGACTGGGGTGCATTGATAGATCGGAGTCGAGACTCATATCAGGTGTGTTTTAAGTCACGACTGGGATGCATTTGATAAACTGTATCTGGACCTCAGCACTGGAACGACCAGAAATTCTACAGGGAAAGATTGGGGTGCATTGCCAGCGCTGTGTGAGGATCCTATTACGGAAACAGCAAAGGCTGCGGATCTCAGTCCTAAAATTCCAGGGGGTTGCGTGGCTGTGGAAGTCTGTCATGGAATAACGGGAAACGCTGAAGCTCGCGTTTACACGCCTCAAAGATGTCTGAGGTGAGGTGGAGCCTGTTTAGTTAGAAGAAGTGCATGTGTCTGATCTGGAATGGAAGGGGTTTGGAGGTCAAGAGTGAGATGACTCAATAGAGCGGAGTGTTGCACGAGTCTTATGACACGTGCACTCACAGAGGATTACACTGCAGCGCCTTCGATGTGCCCTGGTGTTATGGCAAACTCACAGAAGCTTACACTGCCCCCGCACTCTCTTTATTCAAAGGCCCCTCTCCCACACTGTCCCGTGCTCCCGGCCCCCTCTTTCTTCCTGCGCACCCCTGTAGTGCACCCCCGCAGCAGAGGGGATACTGCGAGTGTAAGGGGACTGGGTGGGCTCCACCTCTGGCCGGCGGGAGGAGAACCACGGAAAAGGATCTCTGGCCGGCCCTGGAGTCAGGTTACAAAAGCTTCAAACAGCCCTTCCAAAGCTTCCTCTAGTGGCTGCAGGAGAACAGTGCGATTCCGAGCCCCGCCCCTCTCTGAGTAAACGTGTCACGCGACATTAAGAAGCTGCGTGGTGGTAACTGGGCTCATTGTGAATTATTTTCCATAATGGCCAAGTTCACATGGTTCCATACTGTACCTGGCCAGAGAGCCACGGATGTACCATACCACCTACAGAGCGCAACCTTTCATTTCACTGGCACGTTGGCAACGGGCAGTGATGTTACATGGCAGCAGCCGGCTCACTTGCAAATACAGACTTTGCTTGCGAAAGGGGAAAACGCTTAAAGCACAATTGCACCCACTTGGTAAACGTAAGGGAAGGTTTCCACCGGATCCACAATGGTGAATTGCAGGTCGTGGCCTGGGGAAAAAAAACACAAGCACGGAATCAAAACCAGTGGTGCACGCGCACCACAGAGGAGCGGGGGCGAGGGAGCGCGGCAGCAAAGCGAACGCACGCTAATTATAAACACATGTTTATAATTAACACTAGATGCCGCTGCTGCACGTAACAGACACCAATAGGCCATGGGCGGTTACATTTCTAAAGGAAGCTGGGACATGCACCCGCCTTTCACCAATTGCGTGCTGTCTTTTTTAAAAAGACGCACGCAAAAGCCAATTGCAGCAGACGAAAACAAAAGCACATGTACGAGCGTGTGGTCAGCTTTCAGGAGCCCCTACATGAAGTCTCGCTGCGCGAGCAATGCTGCGCACTGCAACGCTAAGCGCAAGACCTAAAAAGGGTTCGTGTGTTCCAAGACCCAGCTTTTCTGGGAAGAATGAACTGTATGGAGGGTTACCTGAAAGGGCCTGCAATTTGCTAAACCTCCTGGCAGATGGTATTGCCACAAGGAAGACAGATTTGATAGTTACGATCCGTAGAGGGCAGCTGCACATTGGCTCAAAAGGGAAACACACGAGGAAGGTGAGAACTAAATTCAAGTCTCACTGGGGCATAATGAAGGACGTGGGTAGAAAACATTTGCTGCAAATGTTTAAGGAATCTAGCAATAACAGTGTAGGAGAGTAGGGTCTGCTATCCTATGGTCACCCCAAATTTTTGCTTTTTGCTTCACTGGTTTTTGACATACTGAGGCTGTGGGCCTGCTAATCAGACACCCAGCCTGCTGTTCTCTCTACTAAATTGACACTATGCACTTTAGGTGCATAACCAATTGGAACTGGATCACCCTGTGAGCCCCTGTACCAGTGTACACTAGGTACCCAGGGCATTGGTGTATCTAAGGCCTACCAGGGGCTGAAGCATGTATTGTGCCACCCCTGGCCTGGCCTAACAATTTGACACAACTGGCTGATCACTCAGCTGGGGTAAGTTGGTGTATCCACCTCTTACTTAGGTGTAGTTTACCTATACCTAACCTTAAATGGGACACATGTTAACCTATAAGTCACTCCTATGGCAGGCCTTAACAATCCTGAAGGCAGAGTGCTTGGTTTCATGTGAGATGGTGCTCTGGCATGAGCTGAGCCTGTCTGCAGTAGTCGGAACAACTTCCTTCTACCGTTTCCAGATATCGTCATACCATATACTCTTAAGTGCATTATGAACTTCGCAGTTAAATGCTATCTTTGGTTTGGCTTTATCAAAACATGTCGAGTAATGTGTCATACGAATTGGAATACTAACCCCTCCCCAATTCTGGCGACGGGGTTAGCATTCCACCCTTCTAGAGGGACACGACATGTACAGATCCTGAAACCCGGGTAAAATCAGACATAGCCTCAGCTCCACAAAATGGACGCTGCCACCACCGACACAAGTCTGCCCTCCTGCTGCTGGGAGTCCTTCTAGCTTGGGAGACGTGGACAACGGGTTTCCTGCCAGGGGAGGTGCGAGCACCACCCCAGACAGGATTTTGTGTATTGGTCAGGTAGGGCTTGAATAGAATCAGACATGCCTGAGGCTCACAAGAAGCCTCGGTGCATATGCCAGTTCACACCGGTCCTGGGGCACACCAGCCCCAGACCTGGGGCGAGCTGGACAAAGGATTGGGGGTGTAACCACCCCCCTTCCTGGTCCCACCCTTAGGGAGGGACCTAGCAGGTAGTCCGGCCCCTAGAATCCGCTTAAAGGTAGGAGCTGTGTCCTAAGACTTCAGACATCCTGGAATCAACTTGAAACTAAGAAGAAGACGGGAACTTCGACGTTTTGCTGCACAGAAGACTGAAGGAAATCTCCCCAATGGTCAGGGAGTGACCATCTTGCTAACGCAAGCACCATCCAGCAAATCGACGTCTGCTTTGCCGCCGCCTCCTGCCGGAGCCCGAGCCCAGAGACCGACAAGAACTGGACCTCCAGACCTCTCACCGCCCGATCAACAGTCCCTGCAAAGAAGAAACCCGTGGAGGCACAGAGACACGTGGAGCCAGCCATCTTGGAAGATACTCGACAAGCTGCAAGCGCGACAAGTTGTGCTTTGGGTCCTGAGAAGCCCAACATCCGAGCAGCATCTGCACCAAAGGTGAGCCCTCCAGCATCTCCACGATCTGTGTGGGGCCCCTCTGCACTTTGCGACTCGACGCGCCTACCCGGTCCCTGGCCCGTTGGCTAGTGGCCATCTTGGCGAACCTTTTTGAAAACTACGACGCTGGTCTGGTTGCTCCAGACTGGCCCCTGCTTCCCTCCAAAGGAGCAGCCCCTCTGACCTTGCTGGTCAGAGCTACACGCTTTCTTCGATTCCTGCGACTCCTGCTTTTGCCAAGGCTTGTTTGCTTCTTCTGAGTCGCCGACAGCGAGAGCCTGCGTGGGACAGCTCGTGAACCGACTCCTGGACGTCGTCGGCCTTCAGGGACCACGTGGCTGCAGAGACAAGCTACACCTCTTCACCTGTTTGCACCCAACATCACCTGGTACCTACCTGGTGCCACGCCGGTCACTGGCTAATGACTGTGAACACTGTCCCCTCTGCTTACAGGTCTTCTACACTGCCGATCCACCCTTGGATCCACCGCATCTCTTCTGGACCGACCGCCTGCAGCATCTTTGTCGTCAGGCTCCATTGAACAGATAGACGAAACCCGACGCACTTCGAGCCCTATGCACCCGCTTCCTGTGGATGAGGTAAAGCTGGCACTCCGGTGCACAAGTGTAGAGTAACATCTCTAGTGTCTCGGTTTGAAGTCTTGATTTCGTAGTCCAACCAGAAGACCCTTCTAGCAGTAACTTTTGAACTTTTACGCACCCATTGAAAACCTATGGGCGCCCGCGTGTAACTTTCCTCACTGCACACGCGACCCGTGGACCTCCTGGTCACTAACTAAAGTTAGCTCCTTGTAGGCCCAGCGATTCTAGAGGCCCTAGGCCTTTTCCCTTTCCTGTTCGTGGTACTTATACCACTATTTTAGTATATGGTTTGAGCGGCCACCAGGGCCTATCCATATAAAGTGCAACTTCTGTATATTGTGATACTTGTTTAACGATTTGTGCTCCTGTGCTCATAAAGCGTCTAAGGGATACTTCGAGTAATAAATACATATATATTTTGAATATATATCTGTGTGGTGTCCTTTCATTGGTATAAAAGGGGGTTACATATGGTAAAACAGCTTGCTTTACATGCCTAAACGAGTTTAGCCTCAAAGACTGCTTAGCCTACGCTACCACTAGGGCAGCTGGTCCGAAAAGATTGACTTACAACCACACCATAAGGGTTGCTTGGCACGGTACAAGGTGGTCACTTTAATTAGTGAACATCATATACCAGGCCAACTTCTCACAAACAGGTAACTTAAACACGGAAGGGGGAAATGACTGACAGATACCCTTTCACTGTGCCCAAAGCCTTGCATGGCAAAGGGGTAGAGCGAAAAGGAGAACCTCAGACAAGGGTGTAGACAGAGGATCAACTGATTAAGAAATACACCATGCCACAAACGTGTCCCAATCGGCAGGTGTAAATGGTTTTGGTTAAAGAACGCCTAGCTGCCAGAATAACATCACTTACTTCAGGAGGGAGATCAAAAACCCTAAACTGTCGCCGCTCGATCTCCAAGCATTGTAGGAGAGTAGACAGGTTCGGGTAACGTCCCCTGCCCTGTTGTTCGGAAGGAAGATTTTCCATGGGCAACCCTGACTAGAGGACATGCTCTTGAGTCACAGGTCTCTATGGAACTGGCAGACACCCACAATCCCCTAAATAATGTTGACAACACAGGTACAAGCCTCAATGCCAGAGTCAGGAAGGCTGTTGTAGTCCAGGTGTTGACTGGAGGTGTGCAAGTACAGAGTTGTAATTATCTCCGATATGTGTAACACATTAGCCAGGGGTGTAAAATGTGTCTATGGGTTGGGGGATGACTTCTTTAATATGCACTCAGGAATGAAGACATAAGAGAATCAGAAATGCTTTTTGTAATATATTTAGAACTATTGAGAGGGTTACAGGACACTATAGCGCAGATTCTTAGTAGGAAAGGTATCATTTTTGTGGTTTTGGTTTAGGCAATGGGGAGGCTTGCAGACATTTAGAGCGTGTCTAAAATCTACATTTTTCCCAATGGTAGTTTGGGGTTGGGGGCTGGGCACTTCAAGATCTAATTTTGTCTTGTTATTGTACTAGTTCCCTCTGTGACGAGGTGACAAGACCATTGCACATGCTTGTCATTTGGGGGTACAGGAGAAAAATTATTGGTCAAAGTCAAATTTTGCTTATTTCACAACAATTAATACAGCTAAATATCTGTATATACAATGTTTCTACTCCGCATCAATAACATCAAGACACCAAATAAAATTTTATATACATTTAAAAACAAATATAGATATAGCAAATATTCAGTGAGTGACCGATTTACACAAACGGATTGCTACCATATAGCGACTAACCCCTAACTTCCTCAGCTAAGGAGTCAAACACTGGCCTCTACATTTCGTATATAAGTAACAGAAGAATGGAAAATGTACTTCAGACTATCTGATTTGAACAAAACCTGCAGTACCTAAACAAACTGCTTTTAGTACCCCCTGCTACCAGTGACGTATTCAACTAGCTAGTGGTAATGTAACAATATAAAATGGCAAGAATAGCTTCTTGGCATACTGTGCCTCCATAAAATCCAGGCACATATCACACAGGTTTGCCCTGAAGGACAACATGATCCTCAGTCAGTATACACAGATGTAGTGAGGTGATACTATCTTTCTTCCACCAGCTCAACACATCAGCTTTAACAAGTTCGGCAGTACTGGGCTTAATTCTCCCTGGTTTGTTCCTTATACAATCTGCGCCGCAAACTTGCAATTGAGTTTGAATCTTCCTTTCCACCCCAGTTCGCTACTCCCTAGAATGTAAAGGACACTGCATAATGCTTCTCAGCAAACTACCTAAATATAATTTCATAGGTGGGCCTAATACAATAATGGTTCTAAGTATAACCTAACATAACCTCACTGGGGAGTACTCTTAGTTCACAAGTGATGGGAATGGCCACAATATTTTGGCGGAAACCAAATATTTTAAAACGTTTTCACTCGTAATTAACTGTTGTATTTTACAGAACTCCCAAATCTCACTTTCAAAACAGGATGCTGTTAATGCTTGGGATTTACAGTCTGCACTTGCTGTAAATTTAGCCCTACCTTCAAAGTTTTTTCTTTCTTTAGCAAAACCACTAATGTCCCTAGATCTCTGTCCAATGATAATATTTATATTACACACTTGGCTATCCCATTTCCTTTTGCCACAAAATCTGACACCGACACAGTTAAATTTAGAAACACTCTTCAGTTCTTCATAATTCAGTCAGTTTACTGCGACGTTTCTTGTGGGCATTAAAAGCCATACATTTTGTTTTTGCTTTATTGGTCACTAATCCTTGCGTATTCCATCAAGTTTGAAAACATACTAACAGATTTTACATTCCAGTTAGTGTAGAAGAAACTGGTAATGTATCATCTGCACACAAAATAATTTTGAATCTTATGGCTTTCAAGTAAATGTGCATCACTGATCCAGTCCTTAAGCCAGCATATCATATCATTAATACATCAAAGAAATAATGTTGATAACCCTGCCTGACTCCCTGCTTCACAGGGAATGCTATAGTCAATTATCCTTTAAGACCACAATGAACTGTGCCAAAATATTTTCTGTGCAGCCATTTCACAATGTAAGCAAATCGACAGGAGCACCAAGACTTACCAAAGCAGACCATAACCGATCACAGGCATACTGTCAAAACGAGATTTAAAATCCACGAAAAACATTTACTTTAGCACTAGAAACTTTTGATTAGAAGGTACAGGCTAAAAACGTGATTTCATGTAATAATACCCCCCATCTGGAAACCCACTTGGCAATGGTGAGAAAACCTTATTGGATGTAATCTATTCCGCAATACAATTTAGAAACATATGCTCAAATATTTGACAGATTCTCTATTAGTGTAATTGGTGTATAATTCAATGGGTCCTTTTGACAATCTTTTTTGTAAATTGCGCCGTCCCTGTGGTACTGTTTCCAGGCGTTCAATGTTGTACACTAACATCATGACATATGAAGCCCAAATTGACTGTTATGGTTTGAATACATCTGATGGAATCTTGTTCACTTTTGGGCTTTTCCATTCTTTTGTATGGTAATGGCTCTCTTGACTTCATTTACTGTACAAAGTTCAAAACTTACACTACAACTCATATTATAACTTAAGTTGGGAATGATAGTTACAACATCCGCATCCAATGCAAAAGAGGAATTTATAAAGTGATGAAAAATTTGCAAACCCTTTGTCTTTTTCAACACCTTTCTGGGGGGCACAGGTTTCTCTTGGCCGATGTGTAAATATATTTCCGAAAGCCCCACAATTGTTTCTGTTGCAAGCTTTTCAATATTTAACTCCACAGATCAATAGCCAAGTCATTATTTTAGTTTTTAGGTTGAGCATGCACTGCTCTAGGAAAACGACCTCTTGGAATCACTCTAGACTTTTCACACGCTTGTGCGGGTGGTTTTTTCCTGCATTATTTCAATTGATCTTTGCGTGTGTCTTTCTAAAAAGACAGCACGCAATTGGGCAAAGGCGGCTGCATGTCCCACCTTTCCCAGTAAATGTATCTGCCAACGGCCTACGGCTTGCGGTTACAGGCAGGAGCGTCATCTCTTCGGGGTCATGTCACCATCTGTTTATAATTAGCGCGTTCGCCGCGCTGCCGTGCCCACTCGCCCCCTCTTCTCTCTCGCGCCATTTTTTTTTTAACCAACCCTCCCTTCACAAGCCACATGCACACGCATAGCCCTGCCAATGCTCTGTTTGCAATGAGAAACTTGTGCATTCGCTGTCATGCTAGGCCCATTGCTGTTGACTTGTAGAAGGAGGAAGGCAGCCGAATCGTGTTTTGACGGTGGCGCCAAGGCAGAGGTAGCGAGGCCTCTGCTTACACACACGGCTCCTGATTTTCTCTACGGTGCTCACTTTCTGATTTGGAACTGGCATTATATAATGCTATCTTAACTTTAAGGCAAGCGCCCTATTAATCTTATGTTTGACCTCACAACCGCAGTTTCGAACCCCAGCGCGTCTGCTCAGCCATTCATTCTACTAGAAGCTGACAGACTAATTAACATTCATTTGGTTAGCAATAAACATCTGTCACTGCACCAAGATGCAGCATACTCCAGCCCCGTCTTCACTTGCATACTGGGATAACTCACTTTCGCCTCCTTTCAATTTGGCTCCTGATTTTCTATACTGTGCTCACTTTCCGATTTGGTACTGATTTGGTACTGGCATTATATAATAGGAGCCAGCAGCGGCGGTGCACAGGCTGCCATCTGTTTTGGGTCAGGTTTCATTTCCAGACCTTGCCACTTTCATTAGAAGGCGCATCCCTCCACCCCACCTCCACAAGAGTGCGCTTTCATTTTCTCTAGAACTCAAAGGAAAAGAAACTAAATCAATTACGGTGTCATCTTACTTTTCAGCGGAATCATCAGCACTGTCTAATGAGCGGGCCTTGGCCAACAAGCCTACCCTGGAAGGCAACAAGCCGCTGCTACAGTAGTTAAAGCTCCTTAAAGACCACTCATGTCTTGGGGAGGAAGGGAACAATCCCTGTGGGGTTTCTGTAAATAGCTACATTGTGATGCTTAACCATTTGTTGACCGGATGATCATGCTTCTGGTTAACAAAACAGAAGAGCGTCAGCAATCAGTACTTTACCCTAACTGCTGTGGAGAAAAACCAAACATCTACAGCAGATAGGCACAGCGTATCTCTACAGAGTGCATCTATTCGCTCCCCTACCTCAGAAATCTACAAGCACTTCTCCTTTCCTCCCTTTTTATTTTTCGCATTATGTAGCGCGAATGAAGGTATCAAAGCACTTTACATAAGTACTAGTTCAATTACAGAAATCTGCCCGGTGGGTGATAATGTGCTGCATGGCTAAACACTTATATGGTCCCAAAGACGAGACTTATTGGCTATGCCAATGCTTGTTTAGGAGATCTTTCTGCTTTCTCCACACACACATAATTTAATTTATTGAATTACCTTTTAAAGCTTTTAAAAGTATCTTCTCTCTTCAGCACTTTGCATCATACCAATTATGAGAGGCTTGCTGTGTTTTATTATTCTTAATTGTGCAGGTTTTGATGGGGGGAAAAAACCACTCTAGTCTACATGCATTCAAATTAATGTGGAGTAATCAGTATCCGTAGTAAAAAATATTAAGAATAACTCAAGGAAAAATAGAATAGAGGAATATAATTAGAGAAGATGATTTTTAAGTATCACCTTCTCCCACTTGACACATTACCTATTTAAAATCTGAAACACTGCATTAAGGATATCTGATTATCCTGTTGCCCCACAACATTTACCCTTATGCTTTGATTGCCTTGCATTCTAGGACTGACATGCATATAATGAATTAAT
Organism: Triturus cristatus; assembly: GCF_964204655.1. NCBI lineage: Eukaryota > Metazoa > Chordata > Amphibia > Caudata > Salamandridae > Triturus > Triturus cristatus. The sequence goes on from NC_140594.1 coordinate 651,490,694, forward strand.
GCCAGTTACATCCGTTCACAAATATATAATCAATCACACTGTGGTACCTTCCAGAGTCGAAGATGAATTTAGGGGGCAATGTCCGATGGCGTTCTACCATTCCCAGCCCTTAAGGCATGCAAAACAGAAAGCAAAGAAGCTGTTGAGTTACCACTGAGGGGCATTTAATAGGAGGTAATTGACTGTGTATAATAACTAAATATTCAACCTCTTCCTCTGTAAGGACCAGTCTATTGTGGGTTCAAAGTGTTTTCATAGGGCCCATAAGCCCCAGAACTGGGCCCTAGTGCTATCAATTCTGCCTTGGTGAAGACGCTTTGATGTTAGGGCTAAGGACACAAGCAGGTCATGAATGGACGGCTCAGTTATGTGATTTGGGTACTGCATTCTTTGCGAAATGTAGTAAAGTAGTTTAAGAAAGCTTTCCTGAATAATGGTGCTACAAGAACGAGGAATATGCTACTTACCAGTATGCATCTGTTCTTGGCATGTAGAGCTGCAGATCTATACACTTTTGCATAGATCGCCATCTGGTGTTGGGCCCGGATGTTTGCAGTTTGTTTTTCTTCTTGGACAGTCTTTGGAAGTCACGAGTTCGGTGACTCCTCCTTCGGTCCGTACTGCGCATGGGCTTCGGCTCCATCCTCAGATTGTTTTTCACCAGCAGGGAAAAGATGGAGCGTAGTGATAATAGTAAGAAACCCATGTGTGTTGTATCTAAATAAGATAGACTGGAACGGATACAGGTAGCCGGGGAGGCGGGTGGGCGTGTATAGATCTGCAGCTCTACATGCCAAGAACAGATGCATACTGGTAAGTAGCATATTCCGTTCGAGGCATATGAGCTGCAGATTATACACTTTTGCATAGATTATATAGCAGTACCCAGCCCTAGCGGCGACCACCGGTATCCGTTGCAGTGGTTTGAAATAGTGTCTTTAGTACAGCCTGGCCCACACTAGCTTGTTGTTTGGAGTGCACGTCTACACAGTAATGTTTTGTGAAGGTGTGCGGTGTTGACCATGTGGCTGCTTTGCAGATGTCATCTAAGGGTATGTTCCCTAGAAACGCCATAGAAGCCCCTCTTTTTCTTGTAGAGTGGGCTTTAGGTGGAACAGATAATGTTCTTTTTGCTTTGTGATAGCAAATTTGTATGCACTTTACAATCCACCTAGCTATCCCTGATTTAGAGATGGGGTTGCCTTTATGCGGTGGAGAGAAGGAGACAAACAATTGTTTACTCTTTCTGAAAGGTTGCGTTCTTTGTATGTAGTACAGTAAAGCCCTTTTAACATCAAGTGTATGTAGAGCCCTTTCCGCAACAGATTGAGGTTGCGAGAAAAAAAACGGTAATTCCACCGATTGATTAAGATGGAAGGGGGAAATGACCTTGGGCAGAAATTTTGGATTTGTGCGAAGTATCACCTTGCTGTGATGTATCTGTAAAAAGGGTTCTTGTATAGTGAACGCTTGTATCTCACTAACCCTTCTAAGGGAAGTGATAGCTACAAGGAAAGCTGTTTTCCAAGTGAGGAACTGTAGCTCACATTTATGCATTGGTTCGAAAGGCGGACCCATTAGCCTTGTAAGAACTACGTTTAGATTCCATACAGGGGAAGGTGGCGCCCTGGGTGGAATTACTCGTTTCAGGCCTTCCATAAAGGCTTTAATAGCAGGCACTCTGAACAGTGATAAATGCTGTCTGTTTTGTAGGTAAGCAGCAATTGCTGCTAGGTGTAGACGTATGGATGAATATGCCAGGTTACACCTTTGAAGATGGAGCAGATAGCATATGATGTGCTGTATGGATGCATCTAAAGGGTTGATTGTATTGTTACGGCAGTAAACAACATATCTTTTCCACTTTGCGGCATAGCATGCTCGAGTGGTAGGACGTCTGGCTTCCTTGATAATGTTCATGCAATCAGGGGGAAGATTAAGGTATCCAAATTCTAAGATTTCAGGAGCCAGATCGCAAGGTTGAGCTGGGCTGGGTCCGGGTGCCGGATTTTTCCATGGTTCTGGGTTAGGAGGCATGGGGACGGGTGCAGTTTTTGATGTGGTACGACCGATAGCTGTAGTAGTGTGGTGTACCACGGCTGCCTGGCCCATGTTGGGGCTACCAGAATGAGTGTGAGGGAGTGCTGTTGTAGCTTCCTTACCACTAATGGAATTAGCAGGAGAGGTGGAAAGGCGTATGCAAATTTGCCTGACCAGTTCATCCATATCGCATTGCCTTTGGACAATGGGTGTGGGTATCTGGCGGCGAAGCTTGGGCATTTTTTGTTTTCGTGGGTGGCGAAGAGGTCTATCTGAGGATGCCCCCACTTGTGGAAGAATGGGCGAAGAACTTGTGGATGCAGTTCCCATTCGTGCATTTGCTGCGTTTGTCTGCTGAGCAGATCTGCCATGGTGTTTTGTATGCCTGGGACGTGTTGTGCCAGGAGAAAGATTTTTTGTGGAATTGCCCATCTCCATATGCTCTGCGCTAAGCGGGAGAGCTGGGGAGAGTGTGTCCCCCCCTGTTTTTGAATAGAATACATTGCAGTCATATTGTCTGTGCGAATGAGGACTGCTTTGGCTGAAATTTGTTTCTGAAAGGATTTCAGGGCTAGAAAGATCGCCAATAGCTCCAGATGGCTGGTGTGGAGTAATTTTTGCTGTGGCGTCCATAGACCTTGCACTGTGAGGTGTAGAAGGTGCGCTCCCCAGCCGGAGAGCGATGCGTCCGTTGTTAGAATCACCTGAGGAACCGGGTCCAGGAACGGCCGCCCTTTGGAAAGGTTTGTGGTGTTCCACCACTGCAGAGAGTGATGGGTGCGGCCATCCACCAACACCAGATCCGTCAGCTGTCCCTGGGCCTGGTTCCACTGTCGTGCTAGGCACTCTTGGAGTGGACGCATGTGGAGTCTTGCATGGGGCACTATGAAGATGCAAGATGCCATCATCCCTATTAGCTTCATAAACACTCTTGCTGGGAGAGAGTGCTGAAGAATGAATGTTCGGCGCAAGGCTTGTATGCTTGCGATTCTGGCTGAATTGGGATAGGCTATAGCTTTGGAGGTGTCTATAGTGGCCCCGAGATATTGCTTTGTGTGAGATGGTATGAGGTGGGACTTTTGATGGTTGACCGTGAAGCCTAGCTGGTGGAGCAGTTGGATGGTGCTGTTTGTATGTTGCACACATTAGTCGTAGGACGCGGCTTTTATCAGCCAGTCGTCCAAGTAAGGGAAGACGTGAATGTGTTGTCTTCTGAGGTGAGCTGCTACTACCGCTAGGCATTTGGTAAACACCCGTGGTGCGGTTGTGACCCCGAAGGGGAGAACCCTGAATTGGTAATGCTGACCGTCCACCACAAACCTGAGGTACTTCTTGTGAGAAGGGTGTATTGGAATATGAAAGTATGCGTCTTTCAAGTCCAGTGTAGTGAGAAAGTCTCCCTGACAGAGGAGTGGGAGAACTTGTTGGAGGGTGACCATGTGGAAATGGTCCGAATGTATGTATGCATTTAGACGCCGGAGGTCTAGAATGGGCCGTAGGGTCTCGTCTCTCTTTGGGATTAGAAAATACAGAGAGTAGACCCCTAGATTTTGCTGATTGACGGGGACCTGCTCTATAGCTTGTTTTTGGAGGAGGGAGATTACCTCCTGTTTGAGCAGTATGGTGTGTTCTTGTGACATTGTACGGTGCCTGGGTGGAATATTGGGTGGGGTAGATGTTAGTTCGAGACAGTAGCCTGACTGAACAATTTGTGTCACCCATTTGTCTGATGTTATGGTCTCCCAGGTGTGAAGAAAATGCAGTAGCCTGCCCCCGACTGGAGTGGAATGGTCTGGGGGAAGCGGGGGAAAGTCATTGGGCGGGTGGTGTGGCAGAACGGGTGTTGTTGGTTTTGCCCCTGCCTTTATTATTGTTTCCTCTATAACCACCTCTCTGGTAGCTCTTTGAGAAGGTATTCTGAGGAGGGGACTTGTAGGAAGTAGAGGTGTTATCGGTAGAGTAACCTCTGCCTGTGCCCCGAAAGGAGGAACGACGAAATGAACGTCTAGGGGTATGGGATTGTAATGCCCCCATAGACTTTGCTGTATCCGTGTCCTTTTTCATTTTCTCCAATGCTTCGTCCACCTTTGGACCAAATAGGTGTTGGTGGTCAAAGGGGTGATTTAATATAGATGCCTGGACTTCTGGCTTAAACCCCGAGATTCTGAGCCAGGCAGGACGACGAAGCAAAACACTAGTGTTTATAGCTCTAGAAGCTGTGTCTGCTGTGTCGAGGGCACATTTAATTGAGGTGTTGGTGATGAGCTTTCCCTCCTGTATTAGCTCATGAGCATGTGTTTATGTTTGTCTGGGAGGTGTTGCATGATAGCCTCCAGCTCATCGTAATGCGCTCTATCATAACGTGTAAGCAGTGCTTGTGTGTTGGCGATGCGCCACATATTTGCGGCTTGCGAGGCAGTGCGTTTACCAGACGCATCTAAGAGCTTTGACTCCTTATCTGGTGGTGGAGCCTCCCCTGAGGATTGAGAGGTAGACCGCTTCCTAGCTGTGGATACTACCAATGAGTCTAAGGGAGCAGGTCCTTTAATATATGCAGGATCTGTGGGGGCTGCTTTATATTTCTTCTCTATCCTGGGGTTCAATACCCTAGCTCTGACTGGGTCCTTGAACACCTCTGCAGCATGTTTGGTTACTCCTTTTAGCATGGGCAATATTGCTGTGGCCTTATCTTGTATGTCAAAAGTGTCCAGTAGGAAATCGTCCTCAACTGGCTCGCTGTGTAATTCTACCCCATGGTAGTGTGCCGCCCGCTGTATTAAGTGGTGGAACCCCAGGGAGTCCTCCGGAGGAGATGGCCTGGATGGATAAATGTCATCCTGAGGCATATCAGGTACATCGGGGTTGTGGTAATCCTCCCATGGGTCTGGTGTACCTGGAGGTGTGGGGTCTATTGGGGCGTCTGCCGGATCATAATCTGGATCTCCATAATCAGGGTCTGGAGATGGGGTTGGAGAGCGGTGAGGCAAAGGTGGCGGAGAAACGGGAGGTGGAGGAGGTGGAGAAGGTGAAGGAGGTGGAGGAGGTGGTGGGGAGGGTACTCTGAAGGGGGATGTGGCAGAGTCCTTACGGTTTGGCAGGGGAGGAGGATCTGGCTTGTTTAAATGTCTCTTTTTGGAAGACAAAGTTAAATGACCAGTCTTTGGATCCTTTGTTAAAGTTTTTTTGATAAGGATCAGGCGTAAATAGTTCTCCTAGCACCGAATCGTCTGTCGGTGCCGACGTTTTCGGAGCCGAGGGCTTCGATGGTTTCTCCATGCCATGCTTTTTCGGGGTCTCCGATTTCTTCGGTGCCGACAAAGCCATGGTGCGTCGAGCTCTTCGATCCCGGATGGTCTTTTTCGATCGAAAAGACTTGCAGGCGGGGCAGTCTCGGGCCTCGTGTTCGGGAGAGAGGCAGAGGTTACACACCTGATGCAGGTCGGTGTGGGGAAATTTAGACCCACATTTTGGGCACTTTTTGAAGGGAGTCCTTTCCATCGGCCGAGACCGGAGTCGAGGGAGGCCCGAAGGCCGGTGCCGATGTCTGGAATCGAGAAGTGCCGCCGAGAGAGACGAAGAAGATGATTTTTGTCTTAAGAATCTCGATGGACGAGGATTTTCCGTCGAAGGTCGAACTGGAAAGGTTCGAAGCCGGAGCATGAAGTATCACATCCGAGCCCGATGGCGGAAAAAAACAATCTGAAGATGGAGCCGAAGCCCATGCGCAGTACGGACCGAAGGAGGAGTCACCGAACTCGTGACTTTCAAAGACTGTCCAAGAAGAAAAACAAACTGCAAACATCCGGGCCCAACACCCGATGGCGATCTATGCAAAAGTGTATAATCTGCAGCTCATATGCCTCGAACACTATGTTTCCCTTGACTAAACAAGCCTCGGTTTGGTTGTGTGCATGGTGTACATTCTGACTAGACTATCAAAGCAATCTTTGACACATCGCAACTGATAACGTCGACGCAGACTAGGCCACGTTTAGGGAACTCACTTTCGATGCACCCGGATCATAATTGGTCTGGAAGCTTGTATTCAACCCATGAACACCTAGTAAACCTGCTTTTCTAGTGTTTACTGTTAGACCTGGCACCATTGGTGTGGGTCTCCCTTCCATTTTTTTGCTGTTGCCTCATGTGTTTTTGCAGGTTATAGATGCTTTGGGCACTGTGCCACTGCTGTTCAGTGCCACAGTGCAAGTGCTCCCTATGGTAAATTGATGTACAAGTTACTTACCTTCGGTAACAATGTATCTGGTAGAGACGATTCTAGCCGCAGATTCCTTAATGTAGAATTATCCCCAGGCATGAGACTGGACCCTAAAAACTCTTGCTCAGCATCTCTGCGTACCGGGGGGCGGTACCACGCGACTCCGCCCCAACGTCCTCCGCGGGTGCGACGTCAGCAAGGTCACATAAGCACCACCCCGGCGCGCTGACGTCAGTTTGCCTCGGAGAACTTTTCCGCGGCACAACGCGGAGCCATCACAACAAAACTGAGGATAGCATGGGAACAGTGTGCGAAAAAACCAGAGAAACAACAGAGAGAAACAAAAGGTGAGAAACATCACCAGGTTGCACCAAGGTACCAGAAGGCGACAACAGCAGGCCAGAGCAGGAAAATAACAGAGCACCACTCTGAGGAACAACTGTGCAAGCCAAGGCGAAAACACCAGGTGGTAGTCAAGCACCATAAGGCCAGAGCAGCGAAGCCATAGCAAGAAAAGCGCAAAGCACCACTCCATGGAACCACCGTGCAAGCCAAGGCAAGAGCCCTCCTGGAGGCACAAGCATGTGAAAGCCCTGTGACAGAAAGAGAGAGAGAGAGCCTGCACCCACAACCACAAGGGGAAGGGCCACAAGCCCAGAACAGAGGAGTAACAGCAATCCATCCCCAGACTACATTGCCAAGGATGGCCATACCTCCTGAAAGGAGTAGGAGGTCAAAGGGCAGGCAATCCAGCTGCAGACTACAGTGCCAGGCAAGCTCGTCTGCGCTCGTCCGCGCCTCGGACGTGCCCGTGGCACCCCCCCTGGCCTTGGATCCTCCGCTAGCTGCCGCCCCTCTTACACCACTAACCCGTGAGTCTCTCTTCCATCTCCGAGACTTTGCGCAAGAGGGTAACCTGTCATTTCTCGATACCGCCTACCCCCTACATGACTTCACCAGCCAGGGTCTACTCACTTGTGGCCTACTTAATGTCAGGTCACTACCTAAACACGCCAATGAAATTCAATTGCTCATTGACACCTATCACCTTGACGTACTGTTCCTCACCGAGACATGGACCACTGCCGACTGCAATATCGACCTCGATCTGGCGTGCCCTCAAGATTATAAAATACTACATCTCCCCAGGCCAAAGGGCCGTGGTGGAGGAGTGGGCGCCATTTTCCGAGCATCCTGGTCGGTTGGCACCCTAGACATAGACCCAGTTGCCGGGACGGAACTCCTTGGCCTCTCTATAAAATGTCATCTTGGAGTCACCGTCACGGCCATTATCTGCTATCGCCCTCCGGGTGCCTTCAATACCCAACAGCAACACTCGCTGCTCACCACTTTTACCAACATGGCCACTTCCCACCACAAATTGATCATTTTAGGAGATTTTAACCTCTGGCCCAATGGAAGCCTGGACAGTGCACTAAACAACCTATTACTATCCTGTGATGGTGTAGGACTCTCACAATTGGTTAACAAACCCACCCACACAGCTGGGCACCAATTGGATTTAATCTTTGCCTCCCCTCAGCTAGTATATCTGTGCGACATCCTGCCCATGTGCTGGACCGACCATGCACTTATTAAATTTCACATTTTCTGTGATAGAGCTAAAAGGCCTCCACACAGTACAACCTCCGACTTTCTGTATAGGGATTGGAAAGCCCTTGACAAACTCAGAGCGGCTGGCACTGTATTTAATGTGGATAACAGTTTCACCCCCACTGACTCGGTTGAAAACAATTTTAAAGCCTTCTGTTCAATAATTTCTTCTACCTCAGACTCCCTCGCCCCCCAGAAAAAATGTAAGGATAAGAGCAGAGCTCCAGCTCCTTGGTTTAACGACTCTCTGAAAACTCTCAAACTAGCCTGCAGACAATCAGAGAGAAAATGGAGACAAGGCTACTCCGACACTAATAAAGCACTAGTATATAAAGCTGCAATTGCCCAGAGTAAAGCTAACCACTTCTGTACCACTATCACCAACGCTAACAACAGCTCAAAAAGTATCTTTCAGATTCTCAAAAACCTCACCCACCCTGAATGTGCCACAAAAACCACTCTTCCCACACAAGCCCTCTGTGATAACCTTGCGTCATTTTTCAAAAACAAAATTGAAACCATTATCCACAACCTGAACTCCTCCCCTCCATCTTGCGACCCTAACATAGCAAGGGCCTGTACCAGTGACCAGATCCTCGTACACTCAGGTCAGCCCCCCAAGGAAAAGCTATGGGAGTTCCCCCCCATTTCTGAAACTGAATTTGAAAGGCTGACGCTCGGGATCACCTCAGGCTCCCCTCTTGACCCGTTGCCCCCAAAAATCTGGAAGAGTTTTGGCTCTGACCTTTTTGTTACTCTCCGTAAGATCTGCAACCATTCCTTACATTGCGGATCAGTGCCATCTACTTGGAAGCAGGCTCTAATCTCCCCGCTATTAAAAAAAACGTCCTTGAACCCCGAGTGTTTATCCAATTATCGGCCTATCTCTCTCTTGCCATTCCCGGCAAAGATTGCCGAACGTTGGGTTAGCGCCTGTCTCTCCGCCCATCTGGAGCAAAATCAAATCTTGGACGATTTCCAATTTGGTTTTCGCCCTGCCCACGGGACTGAAACAGCTGTCCTGACAGCCATGGAGGACCTCCGTATGCGGGCAGACAGGGGCCAGGCAGTAGCCTTGATCCTACTGGACCTGTCTGCCGCATTTGATACGGTTAACCATAGGATACTGTTGGAGAGACTCTGTGAGGCTGGGGTGGAAGGCACAGCCTTGCTATGGTTCCACTCCTATCTACGGGACAGGAGGCAGGCTGTGTCCCTCCCCCCTTTTCAATCCACCTTCTCCCATGTCCCCCACGGGGTCCCTCAGGGCTCCTCCATCAGCCCCATCCTTTTTAACGTGTACCTAAAACCCCTGATCACGTTAATAAAGGCCCATGGACTCAAAACAATTAATTATGCGGACGACACCCAGCTCATCTTCTCCTGGGAGGGAGAAGACTCTACCCCCCTTGCAGCCTTTCATGACTGCCTAAGGGAGACGGCTGGGTGGTTGCACAAGAACTCCTTGCAGTTCAACTCTTCTAAAACGGAGGTGCTGTATTGCGCGGGAAGTCGAATACCTCGCCAGTTCCCCTGCGATTTCTGGCCTCCGGAAACACCAGATAAACCTCTGCCAGTCACGTCAGTCCGCAACCTTGGGGCCACACTGAATAATAAACTGAGCACAGAAACACAAGTTGCAAAAACTGTGGGAACCTGCTCAGCTCTCCTGCGCTCCCTGCGCAAAATTATGCCACTCCTCCCAGTACAAGCCCGAGAGCAGATAGTCAGGTGCACCATTCTCAGCCGCCTGGACTACTGCAACGCGCTGCTACTCGAGTCCCCAGTTGCTCTACTGGACCGACTCCAAAGAGTTCAGTCGGCCGCAGCCAAGTTAGTTCTTGGTTGGACCAGAAGATCCTCAGCCACAGCGGCCTTAGCCGAGCTACATTGGCTCCCACTCAGGCAACGAGTGGCGTTCAAGACTCTTTGCCTCGTCTTTAAAGCGCTCCACGGAGTTGGACCCAAACCTCTGCAGGCCATGTTTACTTGGTATACCCCCACCAGAACCCTACGCTCTGCCTCTGCCTGCCTGGTAACTGTTCCCAGATACAACAAGGTCAGGACGGGGGGCAGATCTTTCCGAGTCGCAGCGGCTAAGCTGTGGAACAGTATGCCTCTCGAAATCCGTCAAATCCCACAACTCCTCCCCTTTCGGAAACATATCAAAACCTGGTTATTCCCTTAAAATACCTAACCCTTAGTTGCTCTCTTCCGCCAGTTCCCCTTAGTCTAGAGTATTTGCTAAGCGCCAGGAAACCTGCAAGGTGTCAGCCGCGCTATACAAATGTTTTAAATAAATTAAATAAATAAATAGTGCCAAGGAGGGCCATAACCTCTGAAAGGAGTAGGAAGTCAAAGGACAGGTAAAAGAACCCCTAACGAAGAACACCGGCAGGGGATCAGAAACTCTAACAACAGAGGGAAAGAGCAAAAGTAAGCCCTCACGCGGGAGAGAAACCAGCTAGAGGGATGCCTGACCGGAAGAAAACAAAGAGGACACCCACAGAAGACAAGTCACCCAGAGGGAGGCGACTGCAGAAACCCAAGCAGAGGGTCCTCGCAGAACGGGGAGGAAGGGTGGGTCGTGAAGGAATCTGCGGCTAGAATCGCCTCTACCATATACATCGTTACCAAAGGTAAGTAACTTGTACATCTGATAGAGACTACTAGCCGCAGATTCCTTAACGTAGAATAGATACCCTAGCCATACCCAGAAGGGAAGAGGGCCGGCGAGAGAGCCTCCCCACCAGGAGAGACACAGGGCCCCAGCAGGGGACATGTCATAGGGACCAGAAGGGAAAGGCCAGGAAATCCTAAGCCCAACCAAGGGAGAACTGCCCAACACCCCGTAGGGGCAGACAGCGCCCGAAAAGCCTCAAGGAACACAAGGACCACCTCAACCCCTAGGGAGAAAAGGTAGAACCGGAGGCAGGTCCCACCTGAAGAAACACATACACAGTGACAGAAAGAGCTGGACACACCCCAGCTTCAAAAAAGCGGACAAGGCAGGGACGGCTGCACCGCCAAAAGTGCAGACGGAAGAAGAAAGGCACAAGAGAATACAGCAAAGGCCACAACGGTGTAGTAGACCAAGAGGCCTGCACTGTCACTCACAGCCTGCAGCAGACAACACCACGGAACGGTGCACCCAGGTCAAGCTAGACGCCAGCCGAAGGCAGAGGCCAGGAAGGACCAAGTAGGGCCAGGACACGCCCCAAGGGAGGGGCCGGCACACACTGACCCACGAATGAAGAGGAACCAGGCAGAAAGAAAAAAAGACGGGGGACGGACCAAGCAGTCCACCAGAACACAAACACCAGGGAAGCCAGTCCCCCCCTGGAACACCAGACAGAGGACCAAGGCGGACAGAAGTGCAAAGCTGTGACAACGCAATGCCGCAGACAGCAGGCCAGACTAGGCCAGCGACACAGAGATCCAGGAGAAGGACGGACCGGAGCGCAACGCAAGCCACTTAACAACCATCAGCAAGAAGATCGCACCTGTGACATACCGTGACGCCACGGAGAGCAGAAGCCCGAAGGTCGACCACACCTCCCCAGCACATGAGAAAGCTATATAATAGCTACTATTACCCCACATTGGGCATGTTACGTCCCAGAACATGGGAACCCTCTTAGGAAAAAGTTTCCGCAGCAGAGGACAAACCGAAAACCCGCGGAGAAAACCGCAGACGGCTTGCCAATCAGCCAATAAAGAATACCCAGAAGGCCTAATCCCAGGGCCTACACGGCTTAGCAACAGCCAAAACCAAAAGTCAAAAAAGGGCCGGACCAGCAGCCAACAGCACCAACGTCCAAACAAAAGGACCGGAATGCACATTAACCACACAGAACACACAACCGGGGCCACTCGCTACAAGGCCCCAGGAAAACAACGGAAGAACACCTCCCAAAACAGAGACCGACTCACAGGTCACTGAGGGGGAGGAGGAGGAGGACGAAGCCCCGCAAGAAACCTCTGAATGGCAGAATCCGCAGGGGCGTGGAACAAAAGAGTGCCATCAAAGGGAAGGTCCATCAGCCGTTCCGTAACGTTCTCCGGGAACACACTATCCCATAGCCAGGCATGTCGACGAAGGGCCACTGACCAAGCACCTCCGAAATGTCCAGAGCTGAGCGAAGAATAAATGCCGCCAGCTCCCAGCCATCCAACACATGGTGCCTCAGATCAACACAGGCACCCTCCTGAGAAGCGGCCAACATAAAGGACTCCGCCGAATCCCAAAAGCAAGAAGTGGCCCTAGCCAATACAAAGAGTGTTAAGGGCCCGCAAAGTCGCACAGGTGGAGGCGAAGATATTGCGCCCCCAGGATTCCAACCAGCAGGCCTCCCGTGATGGGGCAGACAACACCGATGGCAGGGAGGGAAAGGCAGTCTGTTAAAGAGGGCCCCTGCTAGAGGGGTGGAGGGAAAGACAGGATCATGCGGCGCAGGATGGTGTCGGTGCAGAAGTTGCTGGGGCACCGGGTCCTCCATGGCGGGCCGCCCCCAAAAGAGAGGTGTGGAGCAAAGCCTCGAAGGGAAGAAGCAGATCCCGACCACCAGAACCCTGTTGAAGGACCTCCAGAAGATGATCCGTGGGGAAGTGGGCAACTGGATCGCCCATGCGCAAGATTCCCGCAGCCGTGGAAACAGCCCAAACGAAGGCAGCACTCGCCTCCGTAGGGCCCCGCGGTGGGGAAAGCAGCTCCTTTGTGGGCGACAGCCGCAAACTAAGGCGGCCGTCCACCAGTCCAACCGTAGGAAGGAAAGGCCAAGCCCGGAAAGGGGGAAGGGGGACCTGAGGTGCCTCCGGCGAAGACTGCAGGCGCTGCGACGACGAAGAGCAGTCTTTAGAAGACTCCGGAGGAGATGAAACCAACAATCGCCAAACCTCTGAACAAGTGGGGGCGTCCGAAGACGAATCAACGACTCAATGCAGGCCCAGCGCCGTAGAGTCCGCGACCGGCGCCAGGTCAACGTCGACCGGCACCGAAGGAGACGCCGGAACGACCTCTGCCACAACGCGTGGCGCAGGAGACCGAGGCTGGGTCGGAGCTGGGGCGGCCAAGGAACTGTGCCGAAAAGGCGTCAACTCGACCTCCGACGAGGCAGCCGCCTGCGTGGAGGGACGAGGGGGCCCGGGGACACGCCCCGACCCCTAGCCGGAACCTGCGGTGCAGCCAGGGCCAGCAGCCGCCGGCACCTGAGCGGCGTCACCTCGGTCTCGGACACGGCCGTCGCCTGCCCAGAGGACCGAGGGGGACTCGAGGACACGCCACAAGCCTCGGCAACCTCCCACGACACCACAGGGACCCCCGCGTGGGTTTACGGCAAGGCAGAGTAGCCGTGGTCTGAAGAAGGGAACCCCGAAGGGCTGCACCCCGACGGCACCACATCCTCCGAACCTTGATCCAAACCTGTCGGCGCCGGAGCTGCCGGCAACGCCGCAGAAGTCCCCGCACGCGGCAAGGGATCCGCAGACGTCCCAGGAAGAGCCAAAGAGGCCTGCAAGGCCGCCGCATAGGCCTCCATCTGGGCTCTGGTCGCCCCCGCGCCGGGGAACGGCGGATAGGGAGGCGACACGCGGGGCCGCACCATGCGCAGAGAACACACACTCCAAAACAGGCAGGGGACCGGGCCTCGGGGACAAACTGCGACACTTACCAACAGGTGAGCGACACCCTTGCGGCCTGGGAGAGGGATGATGTTGGAGACGGAGGCGGCGGTTCTTGAAGCCATCCGTGGGGGACGGACGCGGCGACAATGCGTGCCGAAAGGAGTTTCATCCGGCGCTCCCGCCAGGACTTCGGCTTCATTTGCTAACACGGCTCACAGTCTGCGGAGTCGTGGTGCTCCCCCAAACACCACATGCAGATGGGGTGAGGATCCGTCGCAGACATCTGGCGCGCGCGAGACGAGCAAGTCTTGAAGCCCGAAGGCATTTGCACACTGTTCCCAAGAAAAACGCTTAAAAGCGGAAAAAGAAGGCATGAAACAGGTCAGGAACACAATCCGGATCCGCGTTGCACGCGGAAAAGAAGAAAACTGACGTCAGCGCACCGCGGTGGGGCTTATGTGACCTCGCTGACATTACGCCTGTGGAGTACGTCGGGCGGAGTCGCGTGGTACCGCTCTACGGCGCATGGAGATGCTGGGCAAGAAAGTTTTCCGGGTCCAGTCTCACGCCTGGGGAGAATTCTACGTTAAGGATTCTGTCAGATGTATGGATTAGTGACTTCATGATTGGCTTGATTGGTTTACTTGTCAGACCCTAGTACAGTGCACTGCGTGTGCCCGGGGCTTGTAACCAATGCTGCAGGTGGGCTTGTAGCACTGATTGTGCCACCCACCGGAGCAGCTTGTAAAGTGTTTCTCAGGTCTGCCATTGCAGAGCCTGTGTGCAGTCTGGTACTGCCATGCTGACTGGGCAAGTACACCCACTTGCCAGTCCCTAAACCTTCCCTTTTATACATTTTAGTCACCCTAAGGTAGGCCCAAGGGCAGGGTGCATTGTAGGTAAAAGGTAGGACATGCCCTGATGTGTGTGGTATGTCCGGATAGTGAACTACAGCCATTTTTGTTTTTCACTATTGCAAGGATAACTGTTCTCCGTAGGCCAGAATGGGCAGTTTGATTATTACATTTTATAATCCTAACTGACTCAGGGAACATGGTAGAAATTCAAGTTTAGTATGCCTGAATTCAGAATGATAAAATACATCTTTCAGTGAAGTTGGTTTTAACATTCTGTGTTTGAAAATACCACTTTTAGAAAGTAGGTATTTTCCTTGTGTAACCATCCAAACCTGCCTCTGCTAGGCTGTGTATTCCTTGTCTGGAGTTTGAGTGACAGGGGCTGGGGGATTCCAGGAGACAGGGTGAGTCAGCACAAGGCTGAATAGAGAGATCTGAATCTAGATGGGTGGGAGGAGTTTCACCTGGGACATGAACAGGGCTGGGCCTTCCCACCACAATGCTGGCTCCACCTCCTGTGGTGTGTCGGATGTCCCTGCCCTGCACTGTGAAAGGAAAGCAGGAGACATGTCAACAAAGTGCTCCAGGACTAACCAAAACTGGTTTGAACTAGGCAAAGGCCTCTCTGCCTTCAGAGAACAAAGAGAAAAGTAGTATAAATATTGGGACCCAGACCCAAGAACTTTAGATCGCTTCTGGGAATCAAGACAGACTTTTGCTGAGGAGAAGAACCAGGAAGCTGAAGGAGGAGACTACCCCTGTGCTGTGTGTTTGGGGATGGCCTGCAGTGGTTGCTTCATTACCAAAGAGAGGAGAAAAGGACTGAGTGTGCTTTCTATCAACTTGAGGAATAATCTCCAAGGGCTTGAACTAGAGCTTGCCTCCTGCCTGAAGTCTCAGGGATACAAGACTTCACCAACCAGATTCCCCCTGAATTCCCTTGCAGGGAATTGAAGTGCCTGCTGTTGTGCTGGGCCTTCTGAGGGACTGCGTGTCGCTGGGAGCTGGAAGCGCGACGCAACAACGAGAAGCGTGTTGCCGCCGCAGCCGCTGTCATCGCATCGCCAAGGAAGCGAGCCGCTGCTGCCATCCGCTGCCATCATCGCATCGCCGAAACGCGGAGCATCGCCGGAGAAGCGGGACGCTGCCACAGAGGTCATCGTCGCATCACCGGAGAAGCGCGTCGCAGGGCCTGTTGCGGCTCCAAAGATCATCGAGTCGCCGCACGGCCGTCGGGCGTACACACATCACACCAACGTTGTCTCATCGCAACCAAGGCGCCATTTTGTCGCATCGCACCGGAGAAGAGTATCGCATCGAGGTGCCAGCGTGTCGCATCGCATCGGAGAGAAGTAAGGAACCGACGCATCCACTCCCCTGCGTGTAAGGAACAAACGCATCACCTTCACTGCGACCCTTTTGTTTTCTTTGCGTTACGCATCTAAGGTACATTGAGAGTACAGTGTTTACAACTTGAGAGAACTGAGCTATTTTATAACATTTGAAATAATATTTTTGAGTACAGTATTGTGGATTTTTGTTGCTGGGTCTTGTGTTAAGTCTATATAAAAAGACATTTTTTTTTTCTTTTTTTTTTTATTCTATTTATTAATTTTCCAATAAACCAAACAGTTGTATCATATACTTGAACGACAGCTCGGCACAATATTAGCACATTTATGGCACAGTTCCATCTCGTCCTGTAGGAGAAAAATAATAAGGCATTTACGCCGACATCTAAAAGTACCTTGCAGTTGTTGAAGGCATTATACAGGGCCACAGTTGACAATATTATACATCTATATAAAAATACTTATTTTTATAATACAACCTGTGTGGTGTCCATTTGTAGTGTTGTCACTGTATGTGGTCACAAATGCTTTACACACTGCCTCTGGGATAAGCCTGCCTGCTCGTGCCAAGCTACCAAGGGGGTGAGCAGGGGTTATTTTAGGAGTGTAGCCCCTTACCCTGACTAGATGCAAGGGTCCCTATTTGTCACAGGTACCTACCTATGCCAACTAGAGACCCCCAAATCTAACATTTACCATTCAACCCACTCAACTATCGAGCCTCGTTGTCTGAACACTCTAAAAAGAACCCTTAGCCTTCACTGCCCCAAAATCCAGTCGGGTCTATTTAACCTCTTCACCTTTAGTTTTGTATCTATATTCTCAAATTGTGTTGGAAAACATTGAGGCAATATCCACATGCTCTGTAGTGCCATAGACAACAAAATGTTGGCTGATAATGTATCACACAAAAAGTCTTAAACAGAACCAAAGTCTTTATGTGAGAGAACCTGGTGACAGCGATAAGTTTTTCTTCCACAAAGGTGACATTTGGCTTTTAGGAATTACTCTCCACACTAACATTCCAAAAGCAGGCAGTTACCGCTTTTAATTAGACAGGCCACTAACAAATGTTCTTGGCACTCACAATACCTCTGTACATGCCTAGCCAACAAGACCGGATTTGTACTGGATCTTAAAAGTTCGCACCTGTATTCTGAGCACTGACGAAGGCCACTCTGTTTGTGCCTGGCTGCAGGCGAATGAACCCGCATTCCCGGTGTAGTGGCTTTCTCGAGTCTGGATGGAAGGCATTAAAACTGTGTGGGGAAGAAAAATTCAAACATTACCAGAGCAACGAAAAAAACAAAACAAAAAAACTTTCCTCAAAAAGAAACCCATCCACCATGACTATACAGGCGTACTCTAGATACAAAAGCAAATAACTCCAGAAAAATCCCAAAATTCAAGTAGACATAAGCAGGACTGAATGTTCCGGTTGATGCAATGTCCAATTAACAAAGCCTGAGAGATATCTAGATTTAGTACTAACAATGCTCAGACGAAACAGGACAAGACCAGTCCTTCCACCCCCCACATTATTATGCCCTTTTCTTCTAAACCCCGAATTTCCAAGAATGGTACAAAGCTTTTTGACTCACGTGAAGTTGAGTACAGGCTGCCCCACATGAGAGATCTGCACCTCTTCCAGGTAGCAAAAGGGGGGAATGGTGGGAAAAGTGCCATCCCCTGGTGACTCTGCCACCCAACTGCCCAGCATCCAGGCAAGAGGCTGTACTGCAGGATTAAGAGGAGGTGCTTCTGCAAGGAGGAAGAAAAGAGAAACTGAAAAAAGGTAAACCTGGATCTTGTATTGAAATGATAGGGCCACTTCATAGAAAGCAGCAAATTAATTTACTACAGTAAAGTGGAAGTATACTGAGACCTAGATTCAGAGATACGGTGAAAGAAGGCAGGAACAGATAGATCCAAAATGGGACATTTCTAAAAACCACCATAAAGGAGTCAGACTTAATACAACTTTCTCCCTTAAGCACCGCACAAACTATTTCTACTGCAGGAACTTGGAAACTCACCTTCAAATAGCACAGCCGTCTCTTGGTTTATCAAGAAAAACTGTACAGAGCATTATGCAAACACACCTTATGCAAATATGGGGCAATCTCAGAGAATTGAGAAGAGTTTGGGAAGGAAGAAAATAGGGAAGAAGGCATGAGTGAGGGCCCCAGTTGACAGAAAAGGCTTCCTCAAAACATTTATATCACAATGAATGACGAGGGAGTAGTACTACGTCTCTGTCTCAGATTATTACAGGCTCAGGTCACATTGATTACTTCTCAAGTTACAATTTAAGATCGTAGCCATTGAATCTTTTTCACAGGTTGTACAGATCCTACACATTCATATATACAAAGACACTTATTTTTTACCCTGAAATGTCCTTCACTAGTAATAACTCAAGTGGAATTTGTAATGGAGGAAATTGTAGCACAGCAGGAGGATGCCTTCTCATGTAAATTAGAAACAGCAATGATCGCTGGGATGTAGGACAAGCATTGGGCTTGCATACAGGAATAAATCTCAAGCTGATCTGTCCTTATTCTGTCACAGTCAAAACCTACTAAGCACTTTGTTTCTCACCTACGCATGTGTAGATTTCATATGGCTATGGTATGAGCCTTTATTCACCAACGGCTTTCCGACTGATGCTTGTTCACCAAGAAGAACAAGAGGGGTTTCGGACACCAAAGACATAAGAGTCACTTCTGTTCTTCTTTTAGAAGATTCCGATATGTAGATTGATTTTGAGTGAGGCCAATGTTAATAACCTCTTGGACATTCAACCTGTCAGAGGACATTTTCCGTGTGGCTCTTGTAGTGGCTGTACTCAGATCCCAGAGACATCACCTGCATACGTAGGGTACGCAAGCTCGGCCTTCCATGGCGCAGTGCGTACTGTGACGTTGTTTGTTGGGCGGGCTTAGCGTCCCTACGATAATGCATATTATCGAGTGAAACTTTTATGTTCACTTGCTCCGGGGTGCCACACAGACCACGGTCGCCTTGATTTAAGGTATGCGTTGTATGTAGGCTTTACATGTTGGCGTGCTGCCCATTACCTTATGCTCATGCCAACATTACTTTGCCAATAACCGCTATGAGCGGGTTTTGATAAGTTTAGTTGCTTCTTTTCTTGATGGTTTTGGCGACCGGTGATGCTTGATTAAGGAAGTTACAGCTTAATGCCATAGTTTTCAAGGTTTAAGTAAGCATTGCCGGGCACAAGGACAGTTTGATACTTCTTTGATACCTTTAACTTTATAGCACACCAACTCGGACAAACATGTTCGCCTTTCGCTACTTTGATACCTTTAACTGTGGTCTATTCCTGATCCCCAAATCCCTCCAATCAAGGCCTGGTTTCCCTTGGCACTTACACGGACTCATTCCCTGAGAGCCTGTAACGGCCGTACGATCTCGGATGTACCAGGAAACCCAACATTTAACAGAATTGCCCATGCTTCTCATCTGGATTATATCCTAGTTGAGATTAGTTTATGACCAAGGGTTATTGATTTCCCGGTCATTCCCCGCTACGACAGTGATCACAATGCCTTGGCCCTGGAATTGAAGATGCCGGATCTGGGTACTGTTTCGACTAGCAGACCTAACTTTGATAATAGAATAATCCTCTCTAACAATAAGAGAAGAGTAAAATGGGGGGCAATTAAGCACTCTCCGGATAAACTGAGTTCTATTTATGCAGCTGTCGTACCGGCCCTCCTGGAAATTTGCGACTATGCCACTGACGTGGGCACTCCAACTCATACCAACAAAGTTGCACAATTACATGCAGATCTGGTGGCTAAACTGGTCGACATATTTAACCCGCATAAGCACTCTAAGAGGAAATAACGGCCTACCCACACTTGGTTTAACCTCTTCTGTGCCCATGACGAGATAGTCTCGTCATGGAGCACGGTCGCGCTGTGCTCATGACGAGACTATCTCGTCATGAAACCCGCCCACTAAGGAAACGACCGGCACAGGAGGGGGAAAGGGCGTGGCACCGAAGGGGTTAATGATGACTGCCGCAAGGCAAAGCTGGCCCTCCTGGTAGCTATCACAGCCAAATACACGTCTTTGGTAAAGAGTAGGAGAGTGCTGTATAAAAGGTTATTTACTGAGCAAAGCAGGCCTGGGAACTGAATAAATGGAATGACAAAGGATGCCCTGTCGAGGAAAGACATGAAAGAATTTTGGGCTATAGTTAGAACTGGCAATAGGGAAGGTATCACAGCCCTTGAGCCAAATATAGCAGCACATAAGTGGGTTGAGCACTTCCAGGCATTATGCACTTCTAAGCCGGCATTTGTTACCCACAATATCACATATTCTACTTTCCCTAAAATAGGGCAGGTAGATGTGGTTGTGGCAGATAAGGCCAATAATATCTCATCAAAGAACATCCATGAAGCAGTTGTGGAGATTACCCTTTCAGAAGTTGCACTTGCAATAAAGAAACTCACTGCAGGTAAAGCACCATGACAAGACAAACTTCCAGGGGACCTGTTTAGGGAAGAACCAACAATATGGGCCCCCTATTTATGGGCATTATTTAATGCCATAATGGAAGGTATGCCGATCCCTAAAACCTGGGCGGTGGCAGAAATCATTCCAGTTTTTAAGAAGGGGTCTCACCTTCTCCCTGCAAACTACAGACCGATCAGTCTGATCAATGTCATGCAAAATTGTTTGCACAGGTAATCCTAGATCGCCTTCAGGGCTGGATGATAGAAAATGAAATCTTGAGTGCTCACCAGGCTGGCTTCAGGAAGAACATCTCCACACTTGACCAAATATATAGATCACAACTTATATTATGGAAAACTGTGAAAATGGAGGGTGGTAGCCTCTACTTAATTTTCGTGGACCTGAAGTCGGCCTTCGATCTGGTGCCCAGGGATAAACTATGGAGGGCACTTAGAGACATGGGGATCCCATCTTATCTTTTAAGCATGTTTGAGAGGCTGCATGAAGCCAATTTTGCACAAGTTAGATGTGGGAAAGAGGGCGAGCTAACTCCACAATTTCCCGTTGAGAAGGGGGTGAGGCAGGGGATTGTGCTTGCTCCTACCCTGTTTTGCCTCTTTCTCAGCAATTTGATTGCACACCTTAATGAGGTTATGGACAATGATGCCCCCAAGCTGGCAAACTCTAAGGTCCCAGCACTTTTGCTCGCGGAGAACACCCTTTTAATGTCCAAGTCACCGATGGGAATACAGAGGGTCCTGGACAGTTTTGTAATCTACTGTAATAACAAGGGGCTGGAAATAAACACCACAAAAAACAAATGTATGGTCTTTAATCCAGCCAAGACAACACGCCCTAATCCCAGCCTAAATGGCATGGTTCTGGAAAGGGTCTCTGTATTTGACTACCTAGGTGTAACTATGACCGAGAACATGGAGTGGGGGCCACAAATTGCCAAAGCCAAGCTCAAATTAGCTCAGACTACGGGAGGAATTGCAAAATTATTGAGAGATTCTTCCTTTAAACCTGCTGACCCTATCCTAGAGATTTACAAGGTGCAGGCCTGGGCCTCATCAATATATGGGGCCGAACTGTGGGGTCACTGTTCTTGTAGCCAATTGAGCAAAGTTGAGAATAGCTTTTTAAGACAGACTCTGGATCTCCCCTCTAGTACCCCTTTAATTCCGCTGAGATTCGATTTGGATATTAGGCCAATAGGAGATGAGGTTGCATTAAGACCCCTAACCTTCTGGCGAAGACTATAGGTGACCCCAGAGTTGGAAGCATACCAGGTAGAAACAAAAGAGTTTTTGGGTTTCCGGGGTGCAGAGAAAAAGATCCCTTGGTTTGCATACAGGGCTCGAGTCGGGGTACCACGCGGGTGGACGGCGTCCCCCCACTTATTTTACCGGGTGGACGCCGTCCCCCCTGCGCAAAAGCTGGCCGCATTGAGGGCTTCACGAGGAAAACATAATCCCAGCACACCACCAAATAAAGCATGAGAGGAAACGGCGCGCGCTCACAAGGGGCCCGGGTTTGGAATAGGAAGGAAGTGTGATGACAACGCCGAGGTTTGCTGGTGGCAGCTTGCCCCCTTCACCTTTCGTGACGACACTTCCTGCCGTGACGTCACTTCCGGAGACACCACCTAACTTGGAGCGTCTCCCCACTTCTTTTTTTAGGACTTGTGCCCTGTTTGCATACCTAAAGGAAGAGTGCAGCAGGATAGGAAACCCTAGTCTCTGGAGCGACCCCGATGAAGCATGCTTGGCAACCTCGCATGTGGAAATGGTGACCTATCGATTACATAAATTGGCAGTTATTTGTGGGAACCCGGGCACGGGCCATCTCACAGCAGATTTTCTTAAACACAAAGTTGAATACAAATTTGAGCCTTTCCTGGACGATATCTTACCTCCTCTAGCTAGGAAATTATATTTACAGTTTAGATTCAGCACCCTTCCTCTCTGTACCTTTACTGCCAGTTGGTCAAGCACTGCCTCACGAGGGTGCCCCATCTGTAGACCCCAAGAGGAGACAGAGCTTCATATTTTATTTTTTTGTCCAGGATACAAACTTGCTAGGCAATGTTGGCTCAAGCAGTTGTGTAGGAATCTGGGGTTTGTGCATTGTCAGGAGGCATATAGAGTGTTAAAATCTGATACCTCTAAGCCCATTGTATTTGCAGTCTCTTGATTCTTAAGCGCAATGTGGCGTAGGCACTGGATTCTTCTAAAAAATACTACCCCTGATGAAAACTTAGAAATTGTTTCCCTCCTCTAGCCTCAGACTGTTACTGATTTTAATTCTTACTAAACATGTGACATGTTGTGAGAACATATATAATTCTTTTTCATATAAAATGTGAGTAGTAATGATCAATTAGATTGTAGTTTAGAATATCAATTTCAAACAGGTCAATGCTCCACATAATTATTTGGTACTGGGTGGCCTCTTTATAATAATCTTTTAACATTTTTATTATTAGGTGTTATTTATTGTATTGTATACATATTTTCAAGGCCTATGGATTGAAGTAAAGGTCATAACAAGTAATCGCTCCAGTCAAGGCGGCACCAATGTAATGTTCCATTTTTAATTGTGTTTTATTATTCAATATGCATGAATGTTATTATGTATCTTTTATGGTTTTCCAAAACCGAAATAATAATTAATTAATCGAAACTTGCAGAAAGAAAGGTGTATTTTTATTTTATGTGAATGAGTTTTTCCACGTGCATATCTGCTATGTGCTTTTCCATAAGTTTAAAAAATCAGCTAAATAGAAGTCTAATCCATTGTCTTTGAATTAAAAAATTGCATTCTTTATGTTCCTCTCAAAAAAGCCATGTTCAGGACGTTCCTGTCTTTGTAACTTTCAAGGTCCTTTTCTCAAGGCTTTCTTAGATGAACTGTCTATTGAAGTAGCTCTACACCTTTTGACTTCTGCAGACCCTCCTAATGAATCACTAGTGGAAGGCCGGGACCCCTACATAAACAATGTCTAGAATGTGAACCTCAAAAAAATCTACAACTACAGAAACAAGTATATGTTAAACATAAACACAAATTATGAAGTATTTTCGTTAATCTACAAACAAAAATTGAAATTATAATTTAATGGAAGGTTGGAGCTTTTTAGAATTTGGGTTGAATTTTAAAAGACAAAGCTATATGCTATGGTCCACATATCGCTTTGTATTTTTTGCCATTAATTCATCCTCTCTTTTTGTCAGAGCATGCAAGTGCTTTAATTGAGACCACTAATCACCCATACGACTGTCTGAAGTATTTGTGCTGTTTCCATGAGTCAAGCTGAGGATACCAATTTATTTGAAGACTCCAGATTCAAATTCCTTCACATTTACAGAGCATTTAAAAAATGTGTATTTAAGTTTCTTATGTGTATATACTTTACCAATCCAGGGACGGCTTTAGCACTAATGGCGCTTTGAGCGGCAATCTTTGCTAACACTCACACAACGACCGACTTTTCCTTGAATTTCCTCACGTACGATCAAAGGTGCTTGGTCTGGAGTAACAGTCAGAATATAAAATGTAACACAGTAGATGCCTGCACAAATTATTACTACACAAAGGACCCATTTTTAGCAACCTCAGAATAAAACAAGATTGATGGATGAAAAAAATGAGTTTCTTAACCAATGCCTTGACATTTGCATTCAGCTGTTTGATGCAGGTTACTGTGCCATATTAGAGGGAGTTATTTATGCAAGTAATAAAAAGATCTCTATGGCATAATCATTAACCCACTGGGTATCTACATGAAATACAAATTGGGGATCTGCATGTTAAACACTGCTTTGCAGCAAGCACATTTACCCTTTTTTGTGGTGAATCAAAACCTCCACTAGACAAAACTCAGCCCTTTCCAGCAAGCATATTAATCACACTTAACTTGACATTTTATTACTGCCTGATGATTGCAGGTGACGCAAAGAACTCTGCAGCATGTGCCTGCAACCCTGTATGATATTTTAAAGTGAAGTCCTCCTGAACTTAGGGCCCAGTGCGGCAATACAACCCTAAAGCCGGCATGACTAATATTACTTTTCTGGGCAGCTGTGGACCCCATAACTTGGAGTCAAAGACCCCCAAGGGTGCGTGGACCACAGATTGAAAATCACTGGTCTATTGTATTTCTGTGTTATATAAACATCATTTCATGTACTTAATTTCCTGTGCATAACTCATACATTAATATGCAGTAGACGTAGGTGTTTTGAGATGTATCTTATTGAATGCATCTTATGTATTAGTAAATTTATTGACTTACTAGAATGATGCATTGCTAGTTCAACCCCATTATGTCACATCTCACCACTTAATGTGTGTGGCTTTCCTGTCTATAGCAGATGATGTTATTGGTATAAGTGCCAGTTCTTTCTGGGTCTCCTAAAAGGCAGATTATGTGTTAGTTTGTTTATTGTCAAGTCAAGTCAAATAAAATAGGAAACCAAGACTGAAAAAGATGACGGACTAGTCGGATTGCACCTCATTTGGTTACCGAAATTAAGTGTTAAAACCTGGGCACAAATCATCCAGCACTTGTCACCCTTTAGTGCCACTGTAAGTTATATGTTTTCATTCTGTTACGGTGACAATGTAGAATTATTTTGTTATCAGTCATTATTGCTAGTCATTTTATGTTTTCTATGTGATTCAGCCCTGACGAAGTTCCATGAATTTATTTTGGGAACGAAACGCGTTGGCTAGTTGTTCATTTAATGTGCACGAACTTTGAATAAAGGATTTCTTCAAGAAATTCATTGGACTGGATCTGCTTTCTTGGTGCACCTCCTTGCTTTCATAAAATAAAATAAAACTTTATTTGGCCAAGAGGCCATAATAGCACGGCACAAAGGTAAAAAACATACAACATAATTTTAAAAAGATCCAGTGGGGTGTATCCTTATGAATGATAAACATAAATCAAAAACATGCATACAAATATAAAATTCCTCTGTTGAAAGTATTACATTAAGTTTCATATAATTTTCTGAATATAAAAGCAGTTTTTATGAAATTTACCGATGAATAGCACAATTCCCGCAAACCCAAGGATTGCAGGAATATTAGCCCTCTTTTATGGAGTCTCAGGTTTGATTTGCGTAGTATTGGGACCAAGGAGCATCTCGGCCCCAAGTATAGAGTGCAAAATAAGAAAGTGACTTGTGCCTTGATTTGAGGTACCATCACACCCGCAACGTGGAAACATCCCTTTTACAGGCTCCTACTGCAGGGAAGACAAATTTAAAATGCAGGTATACCCAGACTAAAAATTGTCAGCCAATATCGATATGTGGGATTCTCAATCCACCCTAGGCAGTGCTCAGTGCTTTGTACTGTGGAGACTAGGGCGTACCTAACAAATGAATCCTTGACCTGTGCACTTTCAAGGCATGTGTTTATACAATAATCCATATAACATTGCTCGATGCACGACTTATGTTTGTACTGGATCACGGATTGATTGTCGTACAAATGCATTAGGCCTAGTGTCAAAGTTGTCTTTCACATAAGATAATCATGGTATCGGATTAGCTTTTTCTAATGACAGGCAATTGGCAATGCAGGTTCTGGACACCATGGTCTCTGATGTAGCCCAGATTTTAACCCAGAGTAATAAAGGGGCCAGGCCGATCAGGTCTTCCAGGTATGTCAACCCCAGTTCTGCATGACATATTAAAGTGGCTGTGCTACACAGAACTGACAACAGTCTACAGGTGAATTGTTTTCTGCTCTTTGAAGGATACCAGCTTTACTATAACCCCACAGCTCGGTGACATAAGCCTGCTGAGATGCACTTGCTACTCTATAAAGTTTTTTTACTGATTTATACTTAGATTTCCTTTCCTCTTGTTTGGGGGCAAACTCTTAAGCAGGCTTCTTGCTGAACTATACTTAGTTCTGGCTATCGAGTTTCTTCAGATCTTATGTTAGTCTTCTCACAGAATATGACTTTGACCATTTTATGCATTGAGCATGTTGCCATACTGATTAATGGGCCTTGTCGGATTACATGACATTTTGGGTGGACACATTAGGTTTGTGCTGCATAGATGCATATATAGGCTAGTTTTGTGCTGTGTAGATTCTTCTATGTTTTAATACCCTCACCCCACAACTGGAACACCTATAACACAGGCGATCTATGTAAATCTTTAGATCTTTCCATCCCTCTAGCATAATAGAAACAATGAAACATACCATGGAACTGACAATTGATTACAATTATATTTGTGCATCTATCTCTCAAACCTTCTCCAAAATACTGCTAGGCTCTGCACTCCAAGAAAATAAAATCTCTTATCACTCACAAGACTAAAGTGTTTTTCAAACAGGACCAAAACAAATACAATGCCCTACCATCCCAGCACGACCCCATGGTGTAGCGTGCGATCTGTCACAAAAGTTGCTTCTGCGCCCCACAATGAGGTTATGAGGCGTTATACGAATGCTATCATACTCTTAAAAGGACTTAAACAGTGTATAAAGCAAAGTATGTGAATTGTGATCAAGATATACGGGGGGTATGGTCAGCAAACCTGGGGGTGGGGTCAGGTACATGGCTAAAAAGAACAAAATATTCTGCAACTTTGTTTGGGCCTTTCACCTAGAAGCGTATGCATATCAAATATAATGCACACAGCTGACATTACTAATAAATGCCACAAATGTATTTGTGGGAAAAGCATTTTTCTGGGAGGATTGCTTGGTTGGTTAATCTAATCACTTAAGGTGTCTCTGGTTGTAACTAAATGGTCACTGATTTGAATTCTGTTCGGGCACTGTTTAAGTTTATTTGAGTGTGTCATTAATTAAAACCTTTGCACTAAAAAATGATAAAACAATAAAATTATATAAAAAACATTAAGGTGCTGGAAGAAGCTGATAGTACAAGGTAGATATACAATACGCCGTGTGTAAAACAATAAAATACAAATTACTAATTGTTACAGATTCAGTGCTAAAATTTTACAACATGAAACTCCAATCCTAGGTACTATTCTGGCGAGTTGCTAGACCACGGGAAAACTGCCCCCTCGACCATACAGAAGCGACTGATCCACTTAAAGCGCGCAATGTGCCAGAAATTATCTGTGCTTAAGTTTAAAATAAAGTGTCGGGGCAATCGGAGTCCTCGGCATAAAGGGGGGGTCACAGCATGATGCCCCAAGCCCCGTTACTATTTTAGTGTGCTGACAGACCATGGAAAAGCTGCCCACTTAACCATTCAGAAGCAGTTAATCCACTTAAAATGCATAATGTGCCAGTACTTGACTGTGCTGGAGTCCGCAATAAAGTGCAATCAGAATCTTGTGCAAAGGGGGGTCAGGGTACCGGATTCAGCCTGGCTGTGTTGCCGCCTGCTGGATGGCTGATTTTCAATTCAAATCTTGTTCACAACAAAGTGACAGTACAAGCAGAAACTTGTGCAAAAAAGGGTTCAAGGTACTAGATTCGGCCCGGATGTTTTACCACGTGGTAGTTGGTTAATTTTCAGTTGTAGTCTTGTCAAATATTTCACCAGTCTACAATTTAGCTCAATATCTGAGGGATAGAGGCAGGCTATGATACCCTGCCAGCATCGGCGCAGCCCCTAGCGTTTAATACTGATTTTAATGTAGCTTTCTAATCCTCCAAATTTAACTTACATGTGCAGATTTGGTGCATCATAGTTTCAGGGATTGTCCGCAAAGCTGACAGGCCTCTGTGCTGGCAGGGCGTTTCCATGGTGACAGATATAAATGTGATGGAAGACAGCCCAGGCGATATTTCAGTAAAGAATATCCTGTTCACAGTAGCCTTGACTAGGGAGTAGTTGGTTATTGAATCCCATTCTTGGTTTAAGCCAAGGGATGTTAAAGAAAAAGTGAATAATTCAGTGTAGCATTGTTAGCATTCTTTAGTTTGCATCTGAGTTTAAGAAATTATCCTTGCCTCGCTAGATTTTGTTTAGTGAGACCAAATTCTTAATCGGAGGTAAGCTGGAGATGAGTGGCGTGGGTAGAGGTGCGCTGTGTATACTGATGTCACAATTGCAGACATTAGGCGGAAGGCTGCAGTGAGGGAATTAGCTTTCGGACGCATAAGCTCTATATGTTGCTGGGGCGTGGCCAAGCTGCAGACCAAGATGGCCGCGTAGCTCTGAAGCACCGCTTAACTCCACGATGAACCGACTGCCAGGGCGGCATTGATGCAACGCTCGGCTGGAACAGCAGCGGGCCCAAGAATAATGAAAATCGTCCCCGGAATCCGCAAGAACGCAGAGGAGCACAAAGGGCCTTGATAGAGGCGGAAGACAGGGGCTTGAGTACTCCGCTGGGCCGACGTCCTGAAGCCCCACTCGGCTGCTAATAAAATTGAGGCCCCGGCGTCCTACAAACAAACCGGAAAGTCTGGCAGCACTCCAAGTGGCCCTGTCGGCCGGGATTGCAGAGTGGCACGCAGTGGATGGATCGAGAGGCGCCACAGCTAGACCGCAGATGAGCCTGTTTGGCGACCCCAGAGGCCTTGTGGTGACAGGGACCACAGGTGAGCCTGGGGGCCGGCTGCCTGGCCGGGCCGATAGGGATTGTACTGGCATGCTGCCGATCCCCTGACACGGTCTGCTGCCTTTAGCCACCACCACCAGAAAGGCGAATTCAGTGCCTGCATTGGCACGCTGCATCAGAAATCAGGCCTGCTATATAAAATTCTCTTGAATGGACCCCCATTCAACGCTAAGTGCAAATGCGACAAGATTGCCTGGAAGCAGGGTGCACAACTTAGTATGGTAGATGAGGCCCGGTTCTTGCCCTCTTTCTGCGCACAGTAAGGGCTATAGCTGGTTTGAAAGGACCTATATAGATTCAGAGTGAGCAGTGGAAGCCGATAAAGAGAATCTGCAATCTTTCCTAGCCAAGTGAAGGAGAAGTGCTGGAGGGTTGTCCACGGCAGGGCTCAAGCGACGATATCTTGCACGTAACTTGCGGTGGTGTCCCTCCTAACTGGACATAGGCAAAGGGGACCCCAAACAAAGAAAGCTACCCTTTGAAAAAGTTGGAGGCGGGGTTGAAACAACCGGTACCAGCATGGATGAAGGAGGGAACGCCATTGCCCCACCTCAGATTCAGCCACAAGCAAGCAAGGCGATCATGACCGAACTCAGGGCTGGCTTTAAAGCGCTGGACACACGGTTTGATGCGCTGGATAGACGACTGGACAAAATGGGGGCAAGGCTTGATCAGCATGAGGGGCGGCTGGAAAACGGCGGAGGGTAGGATCTCGGACCTCGAGGATGGCTCAGCACAAGCTACTAAGCGCCTGGAGAGAATGGAGAAGATACTCAAGACCATCATCATTGAGAATGAAGATTTGGACGCCAGGGGAAGACGAAAATACGTCCGCATCTTGGGTGTCTCGGAATCTACGAACACTGGCTGTCTGGACGATTCGAGGAGGACCTACCGATCGACCTTTTTGGACGGGACTCATTCACAGCAACATTCGTTGTCGAAAGAGCACACCGAATCCTTGGACCCCGGCCTAACCCTGGCTGCACTCCCCGTCCTATCTTGGCACAGCGACTCAATTTCAAGGATCGGGACACAGCCTTGCGTATGGCCCGGGAAAGGGGATCCTTGGAATGGTAGGGCTCATCGATTGCACTGTATCCCTAATTCACTGTAATGGTGCAGGAAGCCCGTAGAAAGTTTGCATCGGTTAAAAATGCCCTGCTCAAGGCTGGCCTGAAATATGGGATGTTATATCCAGTGCGATTGAAAGTGGATGCAGATAGTAGATCCTTGATTTTTGAGTCGCCCATAGCTGTGCAGGAATTCCTCAGATCATGTGGGAATGCTGGGCATCATGGACATTCCCTCTCTCCGGAAAGGTCCCCCCAGATGCTGGACTCAGTGTGGAACTGTTCTCCACCAGCTGATAAACTGACTGTATTACTATGTGCCGATAAGTATTACCTGTGCTTCATACCACATTGTAACTATTGCTTGTTGGCCGCCACAGGTGTGGCCGATATAATTATACATTCATAATATATTTAATGCAACCGGGGAATAGGCGTAGCGTTGCCTCCCCCTCGTGCTTAGGCACCTTTACTTTATTGGTTTACTTAGGAAGTTAAGTAACAAACGTTCACAAGTATGTTTGGGAGATGGGATTTCCCCTATGTAGAGAATAAGGGGATGGGGGGGGGGGGGGGACACACTCATTTTCATGTTCTATTTGCAGACTTATTTTCAAACTGCACAATTTCACTGTTGGTCCAGAATGCAGATTAGACTCAAGAGCTAATTATGGTAGGTAGAGCTAACCGTTCTGAGAACATTAAACTGATGTCCTGGAATGTACTTGGGCTTAATGACACACATAAACGCAAACATTTGTTGCATTATTTACACCACCATCCGGTAGATATCGCAGTCATACAGGAGACGCATTTGCCCCCTCACACGTCCCCGGGCTGCGATGCAAGTTGGGGTTCAAATAGATATTTTGCAGGCTATAGCACATACGCAAGGGGAGTATCGATTTTAATACATAAGCGATTACCATTTAAGACAGTCGAGGTATATGCTGATCAGGCGGGCAGAAAGCTGTTGGGTGAAAGGGTGGGGAACACTATACTTTTGGTTAATATCTATACTCCTAATGTGGATGATCTAGAATTTTTTGTGGAGCTCCACGCCCACATGGACAGAAGGGGGGCAGAACAAATCTGCATGGGGCGACTTGAACATTTTATTAGACCCCCACTTAGGTAGCACAGCCACATCACCAGGTATGAAGCCCAAGGCTAGGCACACATTAACTAGTTTGAGGGAGGCTTTTCAGTTGTCCGACGCATGGCGCAATTTGCATCGAGATAAAATAGCATCTCACACTACTCTGCCCCTCACAATACATGGACCCGTCTGGACTACTGGCTGCTTGCCCCCAACGTGATCGCGTGGCTAAGCGAGATTGGCCACCTTCCACACACACTGTCAGATCATGCTCCGGTTATGATTGGGCTGCAGGTCCCTGGGATGGAAGGGACAGCGAGACAATGGCAAATCCCAGAGACGGCCCTCCAAGATCTGGTTTTCGAGGCGGAATTACGTTGAGCCATAGACGAGTATTTCAAGATTAATACAGACTCGGTGAAAACTAAAGCCATGCTATGGAAGCATTTAAAGCGTATATATGGGGGTTTGTATTTCCAAGGGTGCAAGAATCCCACTTGTTGGGGTAACACAAGGTAGCCAGGAGATACAGGGAGGGTGAGCGTCCAAGGCGTATGCTAGCTAGACTCATACAGCCCAACAGGGGTCAAAAATACATCACGAGCTTACTCGATGAGGATGGTGAGCTTATTTCTGACTGCGAGGGCATTGAAGACAGAGAACTAGCATATTACAAAGACCTGTACACTACTAAAGTTTCTTCGGACACCACGGCCAGTAATTGTTACCTAGATGAGGTGGCAATGGTTTGGCTGAAAGATATGCATAGGGATTTCTAAGCAGAACCCTTCACAGTGGACTATGTTGTCCAAGCAACAGAAGCCATGGATGGCTTGAAGGCGCCCGGTCATGATGGGTTCTCAGGGTGCTTTTATAAGGTGTTCAAGAAAACACCAGCTCCTTATTTGATTGACATCTATCAGGAGGCCATAGACACCGGCGAACTCCCTCTGACACAGCGGGAAGCAGATATCGCACTTCTCCCCAAGACGGGCAAAGACTGACTACAATGCCCCTCATATAGGCCCCTATCATTATTGAATTTCGATTACAAAATATTGGCCACCAGGCTGTCCCCGATTGTTGATCAAATGATATCCCCTACCCAGGCAGGTTTCATCCCGCATAAATCTACTGCATTGAATTTGCACACGCTGTTCGCTACCCTCCACAGACTTGCACCCTCACTCCCAGCGGTGGCGGTCCTTTTGGACGCGGAAAAGGCTTTTGATTCGTTAGAATGGCCCTTCCTTCGCACCACATTGATTAGACTGGGGCTGCCACCGAGGTTTATAGTGGTGGTATCCCTTCCGTACACACGCCCATTAGCACGTGTGCGGCGGTATGGTTAATTGACAGCCCCCTTCATGTTGTCAAGGGGGACCCGTCAGGGCTGTCCACTCTCCCTGTTATTATTTGTAATAGCAATGGACCCTCTTGTACGTCATCTCCAAGATAATCACTCCCATATGGGTATACAGTTTAAGACAGGCCCGCTACTGATCACGCTAAATGCCAATTACATTATTCTCTATGTAAGGCAACGGACGAAAACTTAGGGCCTATTCTCTGGGAGATCACCCGTTACAGCGCCCTGTTGGGCCTGAACATTAATTGGTCCAAGTCCGAGGTTTTCCCTTTGACCAAGACCCACTGCGAACGGAACACAGAGTTCCCGTTAAAATAGTGCGAAGATTCTGTCAAATATTTAGGTATTCACAAAGACCAGACGCAAATTCTTCAACTCAATTACGGCCCAGCAATTGAGAAACTGAGTGACAAGATGGAACGATGGTTGAAGTTACCTCTAACTATGGCGGGAAGAATCGCCCTGATGAAAATGGTCGCTCTTCCACAGTTTCTGTACCTCTTTCACAACATACCTACACCCTTGTACAGGAGTTTCTTTGCCACGCTCCGCTACCATTTAATACGACTTGTGTGGGGGGGTCGGGCAACCCAGGGTCTGCTGGGATGCCCTGACATTGACAAACAAGTGGGGCGGGTTTGGGATCCTGAATTTTCGCATTTATTACCAAGTTGCACAATGCAGCTTTTCAAGACACTGGTTTCATTCAGACTCTCGGATCCCTTATTTACGCCAGAGGCCGACCTCTCCCATCCCACTCCCCCATCGGCACTGTTGCCGGTAGGCCTGGCCCGGGATCCACAGGACCTGCAGACATTATCGACGACCAGCTGGGCCTGGAAACAGTTTACTCGGGCGACCCGGCATAGACGTGCGATAAGGTGGCTCTATTTTGGACAAGGTTATTTGAGAAACTATCCCACATGACTGACATGAACGTTCCTCCCTCACCGCTACAAGCATTGCTAGTATACGTACAAGCTCTCCCCAAATCCTCTTGACGCTTCTGTGCACTAGCGTTATTGTTGGCAAAGCGGGAAGTCGCATTACACGGGGGCAAACACCCACCGATGTTAAAAGGATGGATGTTCAGCATCTCATACTGCAATTCTAATAGCGATCTATATGCTCAATTGCAACCCCCAGCATCCAGATCACTTAATATGTGGCAACCGTTCCGATCATACCTGTTAGCACAGTTATCCATGAGATCGCAGACGGAACAAACTCCACAGTCAGGAACACCACGGAATGAAGAGTAGAGTTATTACCGCCACATGCACAATCACTGTTCATAATAATATGTCTAGTGTACTCTCAATTGGAACAGGACAGAAGACTTTGTATCACATGGTAGCCACTATGTAACAAATGGAGCTTTACTGTACAATTTGCTTTTGTGAAAATTATCAATAAAAATAAAGTTTAAAAAAGCTCTATATGTTGTTTAAAGTAGCCTTTTCTATCAAATAGCATGCCCAGATAATTATATTCTGATACAGTCCAGCAAAGTGCCACGCATCATGAGTTTTACTAACGCATTTCAGTGCCTCACCCTGCATCACCACACTGAAATGTATTAGTCATGCGAATTAGCTGTTCCCACTACACTCTGCCTGCCTCTTTACATGACGCTCGATGCTCTCTCAGCACAAGCTTGTCTGCTACTTTGTGGCCCGGGCAGTCAGAAAGAAGTTAGGTGAGGCTGCATGGAAAGTGAACAGCTGCTTGTATCTTGTTGCTGCCCTACCTGGGAAAGCCTATCATGACCTTCTCTGCTGTGGGACTCACAGAATTACAGGAACTGGGCCCTGGGTCAGAGTGCAGTGAGCGTCGACTTGCCTTTTCAAGTCACTGGAAAATAAAATATGCCCAGCATTACTTTTGAAAGCATGTGAATGCAGTTAGGAATTAGGAAACTGCTTGATGTTGATCCAGCTGTCTTAAGACCATGCCTGGAGCACCTACAGCCCGAACCAGAAGGTGAAGAAGGAGAATGGAAGGATGGTTCTAGGTGTGTTGCCACTGCTGACGTCCGAAAAGGCAAGGTAGACACATGAGTTTTAAACTCTGAAAATCTCTCGACTAATTTAAGAAATCTCAATAAATTAACATAACTGCTTTTCTTCTGCTCAAGGGAAAGTCATACATACAATGTTAAAATGTCACACATAAGCACAATAGAAACATGGGAATGTCACACACGATCAATCTGAAAACTTGGCAACTATGCTAATACCACCTCAATTTTCCCATCTTGCAGATTCCTCTGATGAGAACTCAAGGAAGGTTTGCCAAAAATCATGATTTTTGTCTTATTCAAATTGATTTCCATTGAGTTCATATTGGAATATAAGGCAGTGGCATTCAAAATCCTCTGAAGACTGACTTTTGTACGGCTGAGCAGGACTAGGTCGTCCGCGTACATTAGACTTGGCAGCAGAATGCTCCAAGTTTTGGAGCACGTGAGTTTACCTAAATGAGGCGGAAGTGAGATCCGCTAGGAAAAGATTCAAGAGTGTGGGGGCTAGTACACACCCTTGTCTTAAACCCTGGTGGGTCTGGCTCTTTCTGCACAGATGAACACCATCTCCTAGGTTTATTTCTAATCCAGGTGTCGGTATACAGAAAGATCAAGGCTTACAGCAGAGTGAGGTATATTCCAGCTGGAGAGTTTATTCCAAAGCTTGCCCCTAGCTACTCGATCAACCGCTGCTTTACCATCTAAAAAACAGGGATGGAGGGGCTGATTGTTTTTCTTGTGTTGATCAAACAGTAGTGATAGAGCCAGTAAGTCTGATATAGTTCCCATGCCTTTTGCAAACCCGGTTTGGTTAAATGGAATCAAACGCCTTTCAGTATCCCATGATGATAGCTCCTCGAGGAGACAGGCAGCAAAGTATTTTGACTCATTGTTCAGGAGCGATAAAAGTCGGTAATTAGCGGGATTGGAGACATTGCCATCTTTATAGATTGGGGGGGGATAGTGGAGCCTTTCCAAGAAGAGGGGATGATATTGAGAGTGGTTATACTCTCAAAGAATAACACTAAGTTATTTGCCGGGGTCGGGGGACTGGGGAAATAGTGATGTGTATTTATTGTGCTAAATCGTCCAAGTATATGACAAAAAGCATTGTTAAGTCATTAACCCCTTCCATGCGGCGCGAATTCCGCCGCGGTGCTGACCGTTTCTTGCGCGGGCGGGCTCATGACGGAACGGTTCCGTCATGAGCACAGCTCAACCGACGCTCATGACGGAACCGTTCCGTCATGAGCATGGAAGGGGTTAAATTGAAAAAGGAACTACCTACAGTGTAAGTGGGGGGCGCTAGAGGGCGCACTGCGTAATGGCTGCTCTGTAGAGCTGCTCCGCTGGCCGAGCTCACCATCCAGCAATAATCCTTGGAATCCTGGCCTGTTTTCTGCCTCAACCTACTGTACCGGCCTCCTAGACAGCGATGGCTTGTTGTGGCTGACTTTTGGGAGAGACCGCGGTGTCTTTGAAGAGATACCGGCGTGTAAAGCATCAGACCCCGCGCGGACAGCATGGCGGCTCCGTGCGTGCTCGGACCGGGCGCTTAAGGTAGGCCGCGGCTGGCGCTGCTGGGGGTGCCGGAGCTGTGTGCGGATTCCTGGCCTGGCTTGCGTTGTGCCGTGTGGTGGCTCCGGGGAGGCCGGTATCACTCATTCGCCTACATTTCCGTACGCTGATGAGCCGTGCTGCCTCTGGGGCCCTGACCGCGTAGTCTGCAAGTGGCGGGACTAGCGGGAATCTGAGTCGCGTCTCTGGCCCTTGCGGGCCTGCTGTGGGTTGCTTGGTGTGCCGCCGCAGCTTGACGCTTGAGTTTAGCTTGTGCACTGTCATATCATCTACTGGTGGGCATCCTTGCTGCCATTGACCCCCGAGCATTTTGGACCTGCGGGGGATATCGTACCTTCTTGAGCGGACGACTACGCTGGGTCAGTTCCAGTTGTGGTGCGCCCCAGGAGACTGCCGCCGAGCAGTGCGATCCTGTGGTGCCTGCCTGCGATTCTGTGCTTGCCTCATCGATGATGTCCAGATGGCGCTGTACCTGTTTAAGCACTACCTCCCTCGCCTGGGCCTGCTTCTCACCCTAGCTCTCCTGATACTGGCGTCAGCTCCAGCTACAGACCGGTGCTGTTGTTTTTTGCTGCCTGGTGTTCATTCCTTTCCTCCGGCATGGTACTGGCCTGATGTGCTAGCCGTTGCTCTTGTACTGACAACGTCTAGGTCGACTGGGGACCATTGTACTATGGACTTTTGAGGATAAGACTCTTTCTCCACACTGCTCCACACCCGGCCTCCCTGGCCCCCTTCCAATGCTTTGGTGCTACGATTGCTATATAACTGCCACTCATTGGGACGCCAGTACACTTTGGTCACTGTAACGGCCCGTGTTATCTAACCAGTTCAACCTTCGGGCGCGTTACTTTGGATTTGCACTATGGGGAAGAGCCAACCACGCCTCACCTTCGAGCCCCAGAAGACCGGCAGAGCAACTCAGCATGCGACCTCGGAGGCGGACACTCCCAACGACGGGTTGACAAACATAGATAAGACACTCCTTGCCGTTCAGGCCAGCCTCCAATCTATTGATGCAAAAACAACAATTGATGGACAGAATGCAGAACAATGTCATACATTCGCCCCAGTACAGAGATCTGGGCCCAAATCCATCGTTTTTTTGCTCACCATGCCGTTCCAGTTTGAACCCAGCCATATGCAAATCAGTCTTGACCCTGTGCCTCATGGGAACAGTCCAGACCGAACTGCCAAGCCAGGTCCTCCCTGGACTGGAAACAAGCATCCTAGGACCGGTTTCTGGCATTTCAGCCGTCATCAGCCAGGCTTGCTTGATTTCCAGTGGCATGGAGAGCAAGGGACCCACGTCTGGGCATACCCTTTACACTCGGGGTGACAAATGCAAAAACAACAATTGATGGACAGAATGCAGAACAATGTCATACATTCGCCCCAGTACAGAGATCTGGGCCCAAATCCATCGTTTTTTTGCTCACCATGCCGTTCCAGTTTGAACCCAGCCATATGCAAATCAGTCTTGACCCTGTGCCTCATGGGAACAGTCCAGACCGAACTGCCAAGCCAGGTCCTCCCTGGACTGGAAACAACATCGTTTTTTTGCTCACCATGCCGTTCCAGTTTGAACCCAGCCATATGCAAATCAAGCAAAAGAACAATGGATTTAACCCAGATCTCTTGACTGGGGGAGAATGTCTGCATTGTCAGCATTCCGTCCATCATTTGTTTGTTGTAACGCTTTTCGCCCTAAGTGGGATGGGTATTCCCAGACGTGGGACCCGTGCTCACTACGCCACTGGAGTCAAGCTATCTTGGCTGATGACGGCTGATAGCCAGAAACCGGTCCTAGGATGCTTGATTCCGGTCCAGGGAAGACATGGCTTGGCAGTTCGGGCTGGACTGTTCCCATGAGGCACAGGGTCAAGACTGATTTGCATATGGCCATGTCTAAACTGGGGTGGCGTAGTGGGCAAAAGAACAATGGATTTAACCCAGATCTCTTGACTGGGGGAGAATGTCTGCATTGTCAGCATTCCGTCCATCATTTGTTTGTTGTAACTCCAATCTATTGATGGCAACATATATCACCTTAACCTCCGTATGGATCACATGTCATCCAAGCTGGACAAACATGCGCAACGTCTGGGGGAGTCCGAGACGCACATCTCGGACGCATAGGATGGGCTGCAACAGGTTACCCAGAAGACGTCTTCAATGGCAAAGGTTTTTGCTGTCATCCAGGCCCGTAATGAGGACTTGGAAGCTAGATCGCGCCGTAATAAGGTGCGCATTACGGGTCTGCCAGAGTCCATGAACACAGGGCGCCTAGAGACCTACATGGAGAAGATCATACGTGATATCTTTGGCTCGGAACAGTTAACGCAGGTCTTCATCGTGGAGCGTGCCCATCGCTCTTTGGCTGCAATACCCCAGCCGGGTGCCCCACCCCGTCCCATTATTGCTCGCCTATTAAATTACAGGGATCAGGATGTGATTCTTCGCCTCGCCAGGGAGAGGGACACCATCACGCATGAAGGAAACACCCTTGCTTTCTATCCCGATTTTACACTGGTGGAACAGGAGACTCGTCTGGAGTACCAACCTGCAAAGAAACTTCCTAGCAGCTCCCATCCCTTACGCTATGCTCTATCCTGCCAAGTTACGTGTGGAGGACAACGGGAAGTACAAGTCCTTCACCTGCCCAAAATCGGCACTAGACTTTGCAAAGACTATATCCCGTTGTAATCGATCCCCCGAATCCACGGGAGGCGCAGCAGACGCTGGGGATCCTGAGGATGCGGCTGCTGAACAAGATGGACGCTGACGCAACTATCCCGCAAGAGTGCATTGTTTCTGGCCTCTCCTTTTTGGTGTTGATCTATGTACTGATTGCTGGGACATTTGGGGGGCTGCGGGGGAGCCGAAAAGGGTGGCAACAGATGTTTTGATGGCTAGGGGCCTTTATGTTCATATTATGTTGAGATGGCTATTCTACATGTAATGGTTGTTAGGTAACTACAGCGCTTGTGGTCGGTAGAGCACGATAGCTCGGCCACCCCCTACTTAAACCAGGAGGGAGTTTGCGCTCTGCGCTCCCCTATATGGGTGTTCCCCGTCAACGGTTACTTCCTTGGTATTCTGCTGAGGATGTGTTTGTGGGTATTCGGGATGGCTTTAGCGTGTTGGGGTTGCTGAAGTTGGTGGGGGGTAGTGTGGTGGGAGGGAAGGGCTTATGGGTTGTTCATGTGGCCGGACGGAGACTTATTCCGTCAGATTTTGCTTATGTTTTTCTCTATGCCCTCAGGACAAGTGGTAGATTACGTAATCAATATGCTTTGTTTTTCGTATGCATGACAATGGTGTGACTGTCTGCTGTTTTACATGGAACGTGAGGGGCTTAAACTCACCGAAGAAGATCCGCCAGGTGCTGGCTCACTTAGACCGACATAATATCAGCATTGCCCTTTTGCAAGAAACTCACTTGACACGGCATACGGATCAGCTAGTAGGGGCCCGTTGGGCTAGCTTTCGCCTTGCCGCCTCATATAGCCGTGGGGTTCTTACACTAATACAGAGAGGTCTCTCTTTTACAGCTCATCGTAAGCATACTGACTCTGAAAGGCGTTATGCTATTGTACATGCTACGCTGGCAGGTAAACTGGTCACAAAAGTTAACTGTTATGGTCCAAATGTAGATGACCCTGAGCTCTACGAGAACCTTTTAGTGACACTGCGCCATTGGCCTGATGCTGCGATCTAATGGGGTGGGGGGGGGGGGGGGGGGGAGGGGGAGATCTCAACACGCATCTGGACCCTAGAAAAGACAAGTCTAGCGGTAGGGATGGGCATTCACCACGAGCAGCACAGGTGATAAATTCCGGAATGGAAGGGTTCGGTTTGTTAGATATTTGGGGGCACAGACATTTAGACATACTTGCCGGCACACACATTTCTTATAATACATGGCAGCTGGTCCCGCCTGGGCTACTGGCTGGTAGGGGACAGGGTGGCGGGCTGGGTAACTGAGGTAGAAAACCTGCCGCGCACGCTCTCTGATCACTGCCCTGTCCGACTCACTCTATGCATTCCTACGATAACCACACGGCCCTTCACTTGGCGCTTCCGCTCTGAGTCACTGTTAGATCCTCTATACTTATAAACCATTTGTGACGCTATTACACACTACTTTGCTGAAAATGCGGGGATAGTAGATAGTGCCGGAGTACTATGGGAGGGATTTAAGGCTACTATTCGGGCGCGTGCATCAGTACTACAGCGGGAATATTAAAAGATATTCGGGGTCAGATTGCCACGGTAGAAGCTACTCTCACCCGACTTGAACGCGATTATGAAAATGCACCCACTGAATCGACGCTGGTGTCTCTTAAAGTAGCCATACATGAACATGCGAAATTGGCAGAAGAAGAAATGCGATATATCTCCAAGCGCTATGTGGCTCGCTCTTATGGTGAGGGGGGACGGCCTGGACATCAATTAGCACAAAAAATTCAACACCGCCTGAGCCACGACATCATTACTAAGATAACAGACGCGTCGGGCGGGATCATTATAGCATTCCTGACGTTGCAGAGCAGTTTCGACAGACCTATGAGACACTGTACACATCTCAGGGCTAGACTGACCGGGTGGAAATAGATACATATTTGTCACAGGTGGCCATTGCCTGGCTGTCAGAAAGGCAGAGGGATTATTTGGGTCATCCTATTACAGCGGAGGATATTCGTGCGGCTATTGCTTCTCTTTCTAACAAAAAAGCCCCGGACGGCTTCACCTCTGAATTTTACAAAGCTTACGCGGAGGCGCTCGCCCCCTTTTTGCTGGAGATGTATGCGGAAGCTTATGACTCTGGTATCCTTCCCCCGTCCCTTCGCAAGGCCTAATTTATTATTACCCTGTTAACGAAGGACAAAACTTCTGAACACTGCGACGCTTATAGGCCGCTATCACTAATTAATACTGATTTGAAAATATTAGCAAAAATTCTGGCCACCCGCCTCCAACCGCTGATGCAGAATTTGGTCCTCCCAGACCAATCAGGGTTCATACCCACGCGTTCCACATCTTACAACCTCCGTACTTTATTTGCATTATTCCACACTCTCTCTCCTGAACTTCCAGCTGTGGCTGTCATGCTAGACGCCGCTAAGGCGTTTGATTCAATTGAATGGGGATTTTTATTCTTTATACTGCAGCGAATGGGCTTCTCCCCCTTTTTTATCAACTGGGTTAAACTACTGTATACACGCCCAACGGCGCGGGTTAGGGTGGGGGGTCACACCTTGAGCCCGATTACCATCACTAGGGGAACTCGGCAGGGGTGCCCGCTGTCACCACTGCTGTTTGCCCTGACGCTGGAATCTCTGGCCTGTCTTATTTGGCAATGTCACAAACAAGCGGCTATAAATCTACATCATCGCCCCCTTATTATTTCGCTATATGCACACGACATGCTGCTTTTCATCTGTGAACCCCGCACTCATCTAGCACCCGTACTTCGCGAATATATCCGATTTGCATGCTTCTCCGGGCTATCTATAAACTGGGCCAAATCGATGGTAATACCTCTGACGGAGTGCACAGAGCCGCACAAATTGGACTTCCCCCCCTTGTTTGGGCGTCAGAATAGGTCAAGTATGTAGGAATTTGGGTACACAGTGATCCGGATATAGTCTTTAGGGAGAATTATGGTACAGCTATTACATGGCTGGAGTGCCAGATAGAAAAATGAATTTGCCTTCCACTTTCTCTTGCGGACCGTATTGCACTTATAAAAATGGTGGTACTATCAAAATTCTTATATCTTTTCAATGACGTGCCTATTCCCCTCTCTAAACATTTTTTTTAAAACACTACGGTCGCTGCTGCTTCGTTTGGTCTGGGGTGGGAAGCAGGCATGAGTGAGCTGGAAGACTCTTCCTAATGAGTACAAACATGGGGGCTTCAACATGCCTGATCTCCATCTGTACTATTTATGTGCTCAGGCACACTACGCACACTTTTGGTTCACACAGCACGACTTCATTTCTCATGTGGCGGTGGAGCACTGGGATGCACATCCCATTCTGCTGAACTCTATCCTTACGCATAGCCGCCGCCTCACCCCCCCGTACCGAAATCAATACTGTCAACTCGACGATTGCAGCATGGCAGGCTCTGGGCCACCTAGCCGGGAAATTACCATTGTATTCGCCACTACTCCCTGTTGCGTAGCACACGGGCATCTCGGTGACACATGAGGAGGGACTTATGCGTATTTTAGCTAGGGCGGGCATTGATGAGATGCAGGATCTATTCCCTAATGGCTCGTTCCTGACTGCTGCAGATACGGAATATATCCAACATAAAACCCTACTGTTTACTTTCTCGTTGCATAGATGGAGATGGGCAAGTTCATTTTCCTACATTTCCTGCGGAACCCCCCATCGTCCATGGCTTTACACACCTTACTAACTAGCCCCACTAGGCACAAGCTAGTCACTAAATTATATCGAGCCGCCAGGGCGGATAGATCACTCCCCGAGGATAAGAGTCTAAAGAAATGGAATGAGAACTTAGACCCGCCACTCACTAACAGAGATTGGGAACACTGCTGTGCACTAACTGGGGTCCTCACATCCAATGGGAACCTCCGCATCATACATGTCAAATTCCTCCACCAAATCTACCACACACCTCACCGGCTCTTTAGATATGGTCTCAGAGACTTCGATGTGTGTACCCGATGCGGTGCTCCTGGAGTGGATTTTTGGCACCTGGCCTGGTCGTGTACCAAGGTGAGGAATTACTGGACCGCAGTCACCACTACATTATCAAAAATCATTGGTGTTACTTTGTCTTGTTCGCCTCAGGTGTGCTTATTGGGTCTACTCCCCTTTTTGAAAGGTACTACAGGCAAGCTAGCCAGAGTGGCATTGCTCATGGCAAAGAGGCACGTGGCAATGGTGTGGGAAAGCAAACGGAGACCCACAGAGGCGCAATGGCTTAAGGACTTGGCATGCTGTAGAGAGAATTTGGTGTTATATGCAGAAGAGCTACCCATGACATCTCGGCCAAATGACATTTGGGAACCCCTATTGATTTACCTACGTTCAATTGTTTCACACGATGCACCTGATACGGAAACTGTATAACTACTTATAATCAAGGAGTATGATGTACTATTGTTGTAGCTATGCTGAAGCAAGCGGAATCTACCTAGCTACGCATGTGTACTACGGCCTTTTTTTTTGTCTTTAGTGTTATGTCTGATGGTACTCATTCCCCTTTGTTTTAGGCCTTATTTGTCCACATTGTCCTTATATTGCATTATCGTTGGTATGCATTTTTTGTGAAGCACTGCGAAAATCATAAATAAAATATTTTTATTTAAAAACTACCTACAGTGTAAGTTGGGTGCCCACAGTGTAAAAAGGCTGTCACAAAATGTGCAAGAAGGTTTTGTTTAAATGGTTACAGTGCTTTCAAATGTTATGTTTGTAGTAACACGCCTATTGTACGGAGTGCAAACATTTGTATTGGTTTCCATTAAAAGTACAGAATCTGTCAGTTAAGGTCTATACTGGCTCCCAGAGCCTTTAGATTTGCCGATTAACTATCAGCACACATTTACATTTCTTACAGACAGCGGGCACCCTGGAGAGAAGGCTTTATCTTTAGCAGTCAGTTCCTTCTCTCACTTCATTTAGAAGAATCCCTTCTTACCCCCCTTTCAACCTGCAGCAGCACAACCATTCAAGAACGGTTGTTTTTTAAATAGCAAGTATGGGAGCTGTTATAATCAAACTAATGCCGCTTGGGAACGTCGTTTCCTCGCCTACTTCGATCTCTAGCCCCAACATACAAACATTAACACCAGGACTTTAAGTGGGCCGGGTCTCACCGGTGCTGAGTAGTGGCAGTTTTTTTTAAGGAGGCCTCGAAACAGGGTCTCGATCGTGCGGTTTTGTGCCCTGGCCGCACTGTCCGGACTGCAGTGACAGCAGGCACATCAACGTGTGCATGTTCACACTGCTTACTTCTCGCTAGTGGAGACGTTACGGCATGACGTCCTGGCAGGTGAGCGTTGAGGGGAAGGGAAATCCTTTAAGAGAGTCCTTTTCTCTACGGATTTCCCTTCTCTTTTTCAAACTCAGGAGCAGCAACATTGTCGTGGTGTCACCGGGGCTTTAAGTGGAAGCTTTTTCAATATTACATACAAGCCATAGTTGCGGCTTATTCATCTTATGCAACTAACAACCATTGTCAAAGCCAATAATCCGGACGTGTTGTAGGTATGATGTTACTTGTTGTATCATATCTAGAAATTTTAGTTGCAATAAAAGAAAAAAAAGTCGGGCGGTGCACTATGCTAAACACAGATTTTTAGGTTAGGTGTTTTAAGCCACGCCCTTAGTTACAGTGGCAACGCCCCTTTGAGCCGCACATCCCCCCCCCCCCGTTTTTTCGCCCCTCTTAAACCCTGATTAACACACAGTCACACGCACAGAACTAAGTCTAATGTCACAAGATAAGAAGCCTGAAAGACAAAACCTCAGCTGTACTTGTAACTGTCTTGCAGTGCATCGGTATTCTAACAAAGCTCGTCCCTGGGAAGAAATTCAATCATCTCATTGTATGCGAACACATACCCAACGTGGAGAAAAAAAAGTGCAGAACACATGAAGACACTGGTAACACAACAGACAAAAAGGCATAAACAGGAAAAGACATAGCACAAATGGAAATAAGGCACGAAAGTATTATCCAAACACAGTTATGGTCAGACAAAACATAAAAACACTGCT
Source organism: Triturus cristatus (assembly GCF_964204655.1). Taxonomy (NCBI): domain Eukaryota; kingdom Metazoa; phylum Chordata; class Amphibia; order Caudata; family Salamandridae; genus Triturus; species Triturus cristatus. The sequence continues at coordinate 651,535,378 of NC_140594.1, forward strand.
TGAAGCGCAGGCACAGGTTGCGGCGCTGGCTCAACATTCTCGAACTTTGTACAGATATTTTTTGAATGCACTTTCGGGGCCGAACTTCCCACTTGACTTCAAAACAGCACACTGTACCTGGGGTTTCAGCACCACTGGCCATAATCGAAACGAGCTGCTTACTTCAAAAGATATTATGTATTTCTCATAGTTTTAACAAAAACAGATCCCGTGCGCGGAAAGGACTCGGCACTACCTCGGCTTCTACGAGAAAACGCCGAGCACTGCTCGCAGAGCGAGCTCCGCCTACTTAGTGTAAGTCACGTGAATGAAACAACCTAGGATCAACCTGGACGGCAACCGCTCTTGGGAGCCAACCTACCGTGTTAGCACGCAACGAGAGTAGTATTACGTAGATACATACTCAGACTACGGTACACACTGGACGATTTGTATACTTATTGCACAGAATTGATGCTTTCAATGGAGAATCTACCTGGCCCTAAATCCGTAAAGGAGAGCACCTGGCGGGTCTTTCGGGGCAGCATCTGCAGACCTAGAGGTGGGCGGAGCAGGAAATTAAGGGGGCGGGGCCGAGCTACAACCTAGGCATTTATATCATGCAAAAAACCGAACAGCATGTGCAATGCAATAGGTCTCACAATTGCGAGATTTTGAGCGAATGGCACTGTAAAAGGCAAAGCCTTTTCTTTATGTGCTTAAAAAACGTGCAATAATAAAAGGCATTGACATTTACAATACCATTAGGTCAAGTTTCGAAAATGCGAGACCTATTGCATTGCAAATGCTGGTTTATGAAACAACCGCAAAACGGGAGGTGTTTGGTGTGAAAGAGTTTTTTAAAAGGGCTGGTAGGGTTGGGATACAGCAGGTTAATGTTAAATGCATACTAGGGAAACATAAAATATTTGTGTAATGTATATTAGCAAAGTTAATTAAATCCCCTTTCAGAGAAAAAAAAATATAGGAGCTATACGTTATGGTTTATGGAAAATTAATTAAATGCGTTATAAAAGTTAATAGCACGTTAACCGGTACGGTAAATACAGTACCAATCGTGTTTTTATTTTAAAAGGCTGGTACAGTTTGGTCAGTTACTTATTAACCCCTTCCCCGCTCATGACGGAACCGTTCCGTCATGAGCCACGGTTGCCGTGTGCTCATGACGGAACGGTTCCGTCATGCCACGACCGTTGGCAGCCGCTCCGCCCACGCGGCGCTGTTTCCCCGCCTGTGCGGGGGGACAACGCAACTGGGCGGAGTCATGACGGAACCGTTCCGTCATGAGCACAGCTCAACCGTGGCTCATGACGGAGCGGCTCCGTCATGAGCACAGCGCCACCGCGCTGCCCCCCCCCGCAACCCCCCGCGCCGCGGCGGAATTCCCGCCGCGGCGAAGGGGTTAAATAGTTAAGCACATGTAAAGTCTAAAGCAAATAAATATTTGTTGGAAAGCAAATAATATTGGGAGAGAGTCCGGGAGGCGGCAAACAATATTTTTTGGAAGGGCTTACTTACTTCTAGAAACTATTTAGTAACAACAGAACAACCATTTACGGAAAACAAAGAAGCTGTAAAACATTGTCTGAATAATTTGATATTTTATCTTTGTCTTTGAACAGGGTGGGCAGATTGGGGACCCAGAGGGAGCAGGACACGAGCCGGCCTCCCCCTGGGAATGTTCGCACAATTGGAACGGGCCATCAGGTGCAAGCAGGGAGCAATTAGGGGAAGACGGGCGCGCGAGGGAATCTATTTATAGAGGTTGGCTGGGGTGGGAAAACACTAATCCGAGGGCGTCGGGAAGATAATGATTCTATTTTTGGCCCACCCACCCACCCTCAATATTTTATTACTTTTTGTTTTTTCTTTCTGACAAACACTTTATTCACAGGCTTTAGTTTGTGCTGAAACTTCAGCTAGAGTTTTTTCTGCCACTATAAGACAGGTACATATTTCCCACACGCAGAATAGGTAGGCGGAATTTTTGGTGGGGGTGGACAGTCTCGAGCGGGCTTATCCATCCCTCAAGAGGGGTGGGGGGGGGGGTGTGTGGCACGGGGAAAGGGAAGGAAAATGATAGGGGGTTTCTTTAAAATGATTACAGTTCTTTGAGGATGCTTGATCACCATTGGGGGTTTATGTTTTGAAGCTATGTTAAGCTGATTTGGGGACTGAATTATGATCTGTTAATGCTGTGTTAAAGTTATGCTATGCACCTGTCTTAATAAAGTGGCCTTTTTTGCTAATAAAGAAGTGGTGGGACGTGAATTATTGTACTATAAGTGACCGGCGCCAAAGCTGAAACACTTCAAGCGTTGGCGGCACTCGGCCAAAATGTAAGTCACTGTGGTGAGGGTCTCCTCCGGGTGTCTGCTGCGCAGACCAACAAGCAAGATTTTTGCACAGTAAAGTGGAGGAAAATAAAACAAATCTTGTACATATATGAAAGATCCATCTACGAATGCGGTGCCCAAGGTGTTCTGTGTAGAGGCATGAAAGAATTACAATGCTTACATACCCAAGAACAGTGGCAGGAGAGAGAATGTCACGTGGGGGAGGGGCACCCCCATGTTTGCCCTTCTGTAAGAGTACGATGAAGCCTTGCCGGAGTACAGTGAACATAGGGCGGCGAGTGTTTATGTATGAAGGTGTGTACACAAGCAGAGGGCACTTCTGGTGATGTGCTGCTGCACAAGAACTTTGAAAGTTTGACTGGCCAGAATAATGCGCGCGCACACAAACAGATGCAGAACAGCTGTAGGGTACTAAAAACAATAGAAAATATGGGAAATCAACCATGCGGGCTGCTCAAACATTTTAATTGCGATTTGCACGTGCATAGTTTACAAGTGGAGAGCTGCGTTTTAAGTGGTTCAAGAGGATGACTAATTTGTTTGAAGCATGCAGTAAGAATGAGTGTAGTTTAGACAATGCATGTGAGAGGTGCGGCATGCTCCATGCACACATCCCAACATTTTTAGAAGTGCGAAGACGCGATTTAAACAAACATTTACAATGCAATAGGTATCGCATTTACGTGAGACCTATTGCATTGTAAATGGTTGGCATCACGGACAATGGGAGGGAGGGCGGGGGAGAAGGCACGGACAACGGGTGGGAGAGCGGGTGGGGTGGTCGGGGTATTTTGAAGGCACGGACAACGGGAGGGAGGGCGGGTAGGGGGAAGAATGCACGGACAACAGGAGGGGGGATTTAAAGAAGGCACCAAAGCATGTTGTGCCTGAGGAGGAGAACCTCCTTAAAGAAAATAGTGCTCACAGTCTAAAATATCACGTACCGTATAACAAACGAAGTAAATGGGCCAGTCGCCATAGGAGGTGACAAATGGAGAAGGCGGTACTAAGGAGGGACTAACAAGCGGATTCACGAATTGGAAGCCAGCATCTAGGACAGACAATGACAAACATGGGCAAAGAGTGGGCGGGGCTTTTATTCGCTACTCGTTAGGTGAGCGCATACAAGAAGTCTCACAGAGCAGCCCATGAGTGCTGGCTCACGCTCGACCTAAAAATATAATAAAGGAAGCCTCCGCAAAGAAGGTATTTATTTCAGAACCGTAAGCGTTTCACCTTAGTACATTAAATTGTATTTTATTATATCACAGCATTGAGAGTCATCGATTAAAAGTGATAGCTTTCAATTATTAACTTGGAAATCTTCCTACGTCCATTCACCACGCCGGCAACAATGCCAATAGTCAACTAGAGGCAAGTCAGTTGTCATGCATGCCCCAAATGTGGCCTGGTAACAGATGGAACAACATTATGGTTGATTAAATCAAACAAAAGGTGTTGTTCTACAGTGCGCATCATGAACTCACGCATTTGAAGGTGTGATAATGAAGAAAAAGGAGGCTTGGTTTAATAAAAAATGTTCTAGACAGGGGTCTCCAACAGGTCGATCACGAGCTACCGGTAGCTCGCCGACCCTCTGAGAGTAGCTTGCGCTGCTATTTAATTTTTGAGACATCATTTACAATTTTATTTTGTATCCCGTCATTTTCTTTCACAACTTTCAGCCCTTTTCCACAACTAAACAGCCCTTGCCCGCCCTCACACCAACCAGCTGCTCTGATTGGCTGTAGTGAGCTTAGCTGGGGCGGGGCGGGCTGAAGAACGTGACGTTTTTCCTCCTACTAACGCGCCACCTGCCTTTTCCAGGCTGGCACCGCGCTTCCCATCATCTTCCACTCCACTGAATTCACTTGGGCCTCCCGGAGCAGCTCTGAGGTAAGAGGGGCCCCTGACCCTGCATGAGCCGAGTCGTCGGGTAAAAGCACTCAGTGCTTGCAAGGCCTTTTGATTTTAGCGTTGTCTGCCACTGCACTTTAGATCTGCCTTCAGTAAAAAAGCGCAGTGGCAGGCAACGTTTAAAATTAAAAAGTCCTTTCAGGCACTGACTGGGGCTGGGCCAATATTCAGTGGCGTAGCTAGGGTGGGGCGGTGGGGGCAGTCCGCCCCAGGCGGCACTATTTTGGCGGCGGACAAAGGCATTCAGATAAGGCTCGGCTTGCTTTCGTGGACGTTCGGGGACGGGCAGAGAAGGAATAGGACTCTGGCAATGTCCTCTTCTTTTTTGTGCTGGCAGCTGTCCCCCCCCTCTCTTCCTATTATTCCCTCTCTTTCTGTCTTGCTTCTCACTTACTGAAAACCGTGACTTGAAGAAACGGTTCACAACCTCTCTTTCCTTCTTTCATTTAGTTGCTTCCCTGTGAAATGGATCCAAAAAAGAAAAACACTCTTGCGAGAAATGCCCTTTTTCTGACATTTTTCTATTCAAAGTGCAGCGGGATAGAGAGAAATAGAAGGTTTTAAATATGAAATATAAATACATAACTAAATAAAGCAAGACAGAGGGGTTGCAAAGTGGCCAGATTGGTTTTATTTACATCCAAATACATCAGCATCACTTTACAGAGTTTGCCAGTGAAGCGCTACTTTTGTTTTCTCGTCTTTCTTTGAACAGCATTGTTGTCCCCAGGTGGGAACGTGTACCATTCCTGGAGGTACTGCAATACCCGGTTGATGGGTGGATTGGAAAAAACAATGTGTACCATGGCTCTGTGTTTATGGATGTGGTCTTTAAACCATACTGCTTACGTTTTGTAAGGATATAAGCAATGGACATTGAAACAGTTCCCTTCAGGGCCCTCTAGTCATGTCCTTAACTTTTCAGGTAAAACCACTCGCTGATTTCTGAATAGTGAGTGAGAGATCGTTAAGGTAACCATGTGGTTTCTGCTTACATTTCACATGCTTTGTTTACTTAATCTTGCATTCTCTATGAGTGGTTGCTTTAACTTTTTTTTTTAGGCAGCATATTATTCTTATCAAGTGCATAATTTGAATTGAGCCACATCCAAGTGTTTATAGCTGGCACAATTAGGTTATAGCTGAAGGCAGTGCGAGTTTTTCTCAGTGGGAAAGTATGGTGTTCAGTGGGGGAGAGGATGTGGCACTATGGCCAGAGCTGTCGAATTTGGAACTGGGGAACCGGGTTTAGCCTTCATGACCAGTCCACCAGACCACTTTACTGAGGGAGCACATTCCCATGCTAGACCTTAGAAGGCCCCACTAGACCAATCTAGACGGGAACTCTTTAGTATTTTGTTCAAACCACAGTATGGGCTCTGAAGAAATTAGGCTTAAAATCAATGACATTGGGCGTGGGGGGGTCTCTCGGAAAAATGTGCGAGTTGCTTGGGTTTTAGTAGCTCACGACGATTTTCACTGACCAGAAGTAGCTCTCACTACACAAAAGGTTGGAGACCCCTGTTCTAGAATTACACGATTTGCAAGCTGGGAAGTTGAGTTATCACAAGTTTTCATGTTTCAGATAATTGTGCAGTTCAGCTACAACATGGGTATGTTTTTCTGTCTCCTGTTTTACATCTAAGGTTAATGCTTTGCCTCCAATTCATGGTGCATGAAGTTAGAGCAGCCCTGCCAAGTACCACGCATCAGGAGTGACACTAAAGCATTTGAGTGTGGTGGTCCGCATCACCGCACTGAAATGCAAGTTACGCTTATTAGGCGTATCGCCTACTCGCTGTCAAGCAGCGCTGCTAATCATTCATGAATGCTAAACTTTAGTTAGAGTGGCAGTGCACTATGCGCGCTGCTCCCGGCAGGCTTGTGGGCTGCCTGGGCTAGCTGCTACCATGTAAGAGTCGATCACAATACCGCAGGGGACTGGTCAAGATATTTTAGCGACGCGCACTTTAATAAGGTGAGGCGGGCCGTCACGACCTGCAACTGCGCGGTGGCTGAAGTTGATTTCAAGAAGTTGTGGGAGGGTGGAGTAGTGGCAAAGGCAGCTTGCATTGCAGGCACCGGCAGGTTTATCTGAAAAAAAAATTAATGATGAGACCCGACCCGAGTCAACCCCGGACAGCGGCGGCCGCTGGAGTCCTAGGGCACCTGCTGTGTGGGTCTCTGAATCATGCCTGGGCCGGTAGCATTTGCCGTGGGAGTCGTTGTGGCCAGGAGCCTTGCAAAGTAAGTGAATCAGACCTTCTAGGAGTGAGGTATCTCCCTCTGCTTCAATGTGTTTTTATAAATTATAATAGCTCTTCAGTTTAGCGAGTGCCGCGGCCATCTATCTTCAGCTGTCTGCCCTGTCACAGCTGAAGATCTGCAGTCATACGCATTCAGTTTATCTGTACCCCACATACCCCCTCACGTGTTTTATTTCCATAATCAAAGAGTGTTTACCTCAACTCATTATAAACACTCATTGTGAAGCAACTGGCACGTTCAAAAATAGGCGCCACACTGCAGAGCCCTAACTAGAGATTTAATTGGAGGCTTGGTTGATTAGCTGGTTCCTCCAGGCATCCACTGCTAGGCTTCTCTCCCGGCCTTCCACTGAGAGGGGAGCTACCACGACATCCCGCACTCTATCACGACAAACAAGTGTAGGCTTTCGCAGGTTTGAAGATAAACGGTACAGCACAGATGCTTTTGTGCTATATATTAATATTGCAAGCAGTGTGCCATCCTTCAGCCTCCGCAGGCCTTTCTGAGCTGTTCAATACAAACAGAAGTGCAAGGCCACCATGCACGTTCTGCATCTAGTGCCAGGAACTATAAGGTAATGGAGGCTCAAACTATGTGGCAGAGTTGACTATATAATGTGGGAAGGAAAATTGAATTATTTTGTATACTATTCCGCAATTATAAAACTTGCAGCACACAGCGCACTTACAGACTCTAACTCACGTGTGCGATAACTGGGTCGGAAACTAGACAGGACTCCTGTGTCTCCTGTGGGTGACCCATTTGCAATCATAGACACAGAGTACTTTCCGAAACTGCTACACCAGGTAGCCCATGTGTGCAGTATAGGGTCCGAAAAAGAGACAGGTCTCCTCCGGCCCACCACTGCGGGTGTATATATCATCTAGCTATAAAACACAGTTTCACAGCCCGTGACCCGTGTGTGCAGTAATTATTGACTTTTGGTTTATTCTGATAACTTTCACCCCGATGTTTGATAAGCTGCAAATCAGTAAAATGCTCTGGAAGAATGAACAAGCATTGCTCTGTTTATTTCTTAACTCAGTTTGGATTTTGAATGCATATATTGTTTCTTCTGAATGTCCTGTTGTGTGACGACGCACAAAGCACGTACCCCTAGAGTATAACAGTATACTGAAGTGCAGCCACCAACACCTGTCTACGTTAGCAGGACAGACTGTGGGAAGTAGCCCAAAAGGCCAGTTTAAGGCATACACACATCACTCCAGGAAGTGCTCAACGCTCTGAGCTTTCTTGCGGCGAGCACCCTATCTGTCCATTGTAGGAGACAGAGACGATTCCTCTGGATGAAGCAGAAGGAAATTGAAAAAACATATTTAGCAAGTTTCTACTTTACTTACGAGTTTCTCACTAGTGATTTCGTGCTGCTTATGGGAACTAAGGCCAGTAAACTGTTTAGTAATTTATCATGATCGCCGAGAAGCATCTGGGGAGATTAAAGGTGTCTGGGGAGCTTTTAGGCATGTGTGGCCCCATCAGTCCACAACACCCCCCCCACCCCAAACATATGGACTTTTAAAGTATAGTGTTTATTTTATAACGCAAATGATAATCTGTTGCATCCAGTTAGTATTATCTTTTGTATTGAACTACACGTGTTTCTGCATATGTGCACAGAACTTTAATAAAGTACTGCCTCTGAAAGACCTGTTTAATGTTTCCTATCATGGTTATACATTTGTTTAACAGTACAGTCAGGTTACAAGGACACTAGGTTAGTGCCCATCATTTTCTGGTGCTTTGCTGCAGTTTTAAGATCTTCTTAGAGTTTCTCGTTGCTCAAATAGGTGTAATTTATGATATTTATATGTTTCCCTCATCTTCATTGCTTGATTTTGCTCGCGAGAAAGTGTCACTCATAGTTGTTGAAATGTCACTTATAATTACACTGAAATTATGAAAATGTCACACATAGCAATCTGAAACCTTGGCAGCTATGGACCCTTTCTATAGCTCCTTTGGCCAAAAGAGCTGTAACTTCCTCGTGGAGCAGCTTTAAATAATCCTCCACCAGCCGTTCCCGACTTGGCAGAATAGTAGGAGGAAAAGAAAGGAAAGGAAGAGAATAGCCCTCCTGGACGGTCTGTAAGACACACCTGTCTGATGTTATAGATCTCCAGCCGGGGAGATGATGACGAATTCTCCCACCCACTGGAGTAGTGTGGTCCTGCAGAATCAGCCAAGGAGTGCTTTGGGGCTGTGGCTGCTGGGGGCAGTGTGGTAGACTACCGCTGGCCTCCATTCCTAGGACGGAATGTACCACGTCCACGCACAGCTTGGGTAGTCTGTGCGGGACGGTGGTTAGGATAGGGCTGACGCGGCTGGAAACCCCTTCCATTGCCCCAAAAGGGGCGAAAGGAAGACTGGCCATGAGGAGTGGAGGTGAGGCCCAAGGATCTGGCCGTAGCTTGAGAGTCCTTGATCCTGACCAGGGTCGAGCCTGTGTTTCCCCCAAAATATATATAGATAGTTGTTTTATTTTGCATAGTGTGGTACACAATACTGCACAAATGTCATGCGATTTTTCTAACAATACTTCAGAATAACATGGACAGTGTCCACATTACTTACGCTAAAGGGCTACAAACAGGATGTTGCCTTGCTCTTTACCTTTCTCAGGCAGATGGAGCATTCATTCACTCCAGGATAAGAACTGCTCTAAGGACATCTGTTTGGCAATGCCTGCTGTAGAAAGCGGGCCTCTATCTGACACTGGTTTCCCCTTAGTATCAGGTATGCGATTGCTGTATTTCTCCTTTCACAGTGTCAGGTTTTTAGCTGCAAATAATTAATAGTAAATAATGTTTCAGAAAAAGAAATGGCAACTAAAATGTTAGCTTTCTTCACAACGTTCAGATTTTTTGTATTTTTGTTGTTGCCACAATAATCGTGATATTTTCCCCAGCTGTTCTATAAATATTTTGATTCCAATAAAAACTTCTAAGAACACTTGTCCAGATGCTTTTTGTGTGCGTTGATTCAGGATAAACTGCAAAAAGAATGCATTTAGAATCTGTCCATCTCTGGCTCGACTGTCTGCTATTTCAATCTGGATCCTTTATTAGGTAACAAAAGGAGCGGGCTCATGGGACAGCTGTCTGTTTTTCTCCACTCCCTATGATTTGTCAACCTGTACTACCCAAAAGCCAAGACAAATCTACTGTGTGTGACCAAGATTTCTTAGCAATACAACAGACACACCCAAGTGTCCCCTCACACTTAAAGAAACCAGCAATTCATAGCACACAATGTACTGATGGATGGCAAACAGAAAGCAACAACATCTTAACAGGGAGCACATCTCAAGAACAAAGACCCTCAAGCTCCCTACAAAACTCAAGAGTCATATAGTTCCACAATCAGAGCAACAGTTCTGTACGGCATGATCAAACATCATTAAACCCTTTGACCACAGAAGAAGTGGGTGTAGCACTGACCAGAATCCCGGGTCCTCAGACTGCTCCTCTGCGGCATTCTCAGCCTTTTGAGCTCGGCCAGTTTTTGGCGCAGCTTCTTGATGCGGCCATCCGAGCGGTTGGCCCTCTGGCGCAGGCTCTTCAGTTCTCCATTCTTCTTGTCCACCTGCTCTCGAAGACAGCACACCTGGCTCTTGCTCTGCTTGGAGGAGAAACAGTAAGTGTGAAGCCAGTCTATTTGTTTGCATGTGCCTGAGGCCGAGGCTATAGCCTCACTGACAGAAATGTGGCTAGGGTTAGCCTCTCCTTTTTCCCAGGGTGAAGCCTCAGTGGCCAGCCACGGGTCTGGGTCTGTGGGAGGAGCCGAGGGGCTCTCGGGCTGATCCTGGCTGGTGGCACTCAGGGCTGAAGGAGGAGCACTGTCCATGGAGACTTTCCCTCCACTGCTTAGTCCAACCTCTCTCTTGATCCTCTTTCTCTCAGGGGTCTCGCGGGGGAGGGGAAGCCGTTCCCGGCTGTGCCTTGAGGAGAAGCTGTAGGAATGCAGCGAGTCAATAAATTTGCATGCCCCTGAGACTGGGGGCGAGAAGTCATCAATAGAGATTCCGCTTGTGTCAGTCATATAGCTCCCAATGTTAATGTCCATCTGGCTCCTGTTCTCCATGGGGGATGGGGAGAGTTTCTTAGAAGCCACATTTTTCCCCACTGAGGGGTGGCCACGGATCTCTTCTATCTGCATCGGGGCATTCTCTTTGTGCATAAAGCCCATGCCCACATTATCTCTGCAGTTCAACAGGCCTTGCATATCCTTCTGTCCCCTCATGAGTTCACAACCAGAAACAAAAACCCCTTGTTGATTACTCTGGACCGCATCAAAAGCCTCAGCCTTTGGGGTCTCCACCTTCCTTCGGCGCTTGGCATAGACACGGGTGCTCCTTCGCTTCCGTGGACACTGGAAGATGGATGGCACAGCTGTAGCCTTCAGTAAACGGTGCTGGTCCTCCTGGCGCCTGGAGAAGCAGTCCTGGCCAAAGTGCTCACTGCACAGGAAGGAGTACTTGGTGGGGATCCAGTTGCTTCTCTGGATAGCTTTCAGCCACTGATTGAGACGCTTGGAATCTTTTAATGGGAACCTGCAGGACAAGAGAGGTCGATAGAGAAACAAGGTCACACCATTTACTAGTCTGAAAACTGAAATAACAAGCAAAGGAAAATATAATAGGTCTGGCACATAAATGAAAGTACCTCTTCAGTCATCATTGGATTTAGGCACTCAATACTTCATCACGCATGTACTTTGTCACTCATCCTTGCGCTTATGCATCCGTTCATCCGCCCCAGCTCATTCTTGCATTCACTCAATTACCCAACCACAATAAAAACCCACACAATAAACTCATCATATGCAAGGTAAATTAAAAGAATAAAAGTAAAAGAAAATATGCTGCAGCCTAAACATGGCAGGAATATGCTTGAAACAAATAAAATCAAACACAGCAGCTGATGGCCAAATTACAGTAGTACTGTACATAGTGTATCATTGTTTTAAAGTTCTAGCATGGTATGGATAATACCATTGCACGATGGTCATCTGGTTCAGAGGTAGTAGTTGAGCGGAATGCGGCACACTGCAGATTAAATGGGCAGCAAGTAAGAGGCTCATTAGCACTGTTTGAGGAGGTGTATTATGCTCTAAAAAGTTAAATAAAAAGAGGAGAATGAAAGAGGAAATATAAAAGGGGGAAATAAAGGACTGGCAATCACAACTGAACACTGAAGCGTACTCATTTTTAGGCAGATGATCACTAGTGATCTCCGAGAAAATGCACTTTTTTGGTGGCCACCCCCATTTTTTGCTGAATTGTACTGCTGGCTTTAGACTCTACACACTAGGGCACTGCTGTCAAGTGCCCAGTGTATGTGTTCTGGACCCTACAACCTGTTAAAATTGGATAATCGCGGATTGACATATCTATTTTTCCTACAAAGACTATGGGCCAGATGTACGACCGTTTTTAGGTCAGCCCAATGTATCAACCCTATTGTGCGAGTCACTAATACATTAGCAACTCGCAAAATAGGGTTAGCGACTTGCTATTAGGAAGGGGTGTGCTAAGGGCGTCCCTTCCTAATAGCGACTCCAAAACCTATGTATGAATGTTTTGCGACTGCAACTCGCAGTTTAGCACCCTTCTCAGAAGTGTGGTAAACCACTCACAAACAAGAAGGGGTCCCCAGGGGACCCTTTCTCCTTTGGGAATGGATGCAAAAATATTTTTTTAAGAGCAGGCAGTGGTCCCAGGGACCACTGCCTCCCCTTAAAAAATTAAACTGAACTGTTTCATTTTTATTTTTTAAATTCATCCCGTTTTCCTTTGAGGAAAAGGGGCTGCATTTAAAAGATAAAACTGTTTTATTGACAAAGCAGTCCCAGACATGTTGGTCTGCTGACCCCAGCAGGCCGCCATCCCTGGGAGTGCCAGCCATTCCCAATGGGGTCGCACATTGAAACAACCTCATTAATATTTATGAGGCATGCAATTTGAGACCCCATTGGGAATCGCAAACAGTGTCTGAGACACTGTTGTACATTGGATATTGCGATTCGCAATTTGCGACTCGCAATTTGTCGCAATTTGTAAGTCGCAAATTCCAATGGTCATACATCTGGCCCATGGTGTATGGGGCAGAAATACACCCATGGTATGGAAAGTTAGATGTCATCCATGGACTGCTGCACCAATTGTGTCATCCAGTGTGACAAAAGAAAACTTGACTTCAGGCCTAACATTGTACCCTGACTGCTGCAGTTTAAACCTGCAGCCCAACCAGTCAAACAAACCCTTATGACAAGGGAAAAATATTCCTCTTAAATATTAATAGGTCAGGTTATCCCAATCTAAGCCTTGTAGCCCACAATGTAGGGTGCATGGAATTTAAAAGTGGGACATGTAGAAATGTCATGTTGCATGTCCCTACAGTGACAAGCACCCCCCCCCCCCAAAGCTATTGTCACTGTGGAAGACTCTGGCTGCCCCATGAGGACAAATAGAGTGCAGATTGATAAATAAACCTTGGTATCTTGCATTTGGTACAACCTAAAGAAATGGTTGAACTACTATTTTCTATATTTATTAAATATCCAACTCAATGGTGCAATTAAAATTGTATAAATATTTAGGAAACAAAACTTTAAAACGTTACCTTTTCCCTGCCTGGAGCTCCAGGGGGCAAATTTGCATTAGCCTGCCCATGCTTGGCCTTAATGAAGAGTGGCAGGTGCTCCCATAACAGTATAATAGCTTAGGCTTGGTGACTGGATGGGATGGGTGTGGGGCATATGAGCCCTATCAGCACTGCAAGGGCACCTGGGGAGGTTTCAGGAACTTCATGAATTGGAAAGCAACAGAGGTGAGGGGTGCCCATTCAGAATTTAGTGAAAGAAAAGACTTGGGAGGAGAAAACTCTTTGATCCCAAGACCCACGGTAATCATCCAAGAACCATCTTAGTGGGAGAATGAGCTGGACCCAGCACCAGTTTGGTGTTGCTTAGGAGCAGGAGACTGCTAATTTCACTGAACACATCCCTGAGTGACGTACAAGCTCCCTACAAAAGCAGAAGGCCTGTGTAATTTTGAATTACCTTACAATAGTGCATCCTGGGTGAGTTTGCAGTAAATTAAACATGATGTGCTGCAAAAGTGGGTCGGGTTGCGCCTGGAAACATTTTCCTCATTGGTTACGAAGTGTCCAGGAGTCACCCTCACATACTAGCTACTCAAATGTACAAAAGTGGACCTCAGAACACTTTCTGGACCTACAGAATACTAAAAGAGGATTGAACCTTCTGTCTGAAACCTGTGATGAGAACTGATGGGCTAGACCTGCTCCCGCTTGTACCCAGGACAAAGAATTGGACTCCCAAGGGCCATTTGACCGAAAACCTGTGTGGCAACAAGGACGTCACAAACTGCAAGAGGCCTTTTCCTGGAGTGACCAGTTGCAACTTGAAGGCTACTGGACCCTGGATGTGGCCTGTGTTGCTCAGTTTTTTTGGGGGTTTTCCTGGAGTTTTATAAAGCACCAACTTGACCCGAAGGGATTGGGTATCAGAGCGCTTTACATGAGCACCAGTTTCGTTACAGACGGAGACATGAATTTTTTTTTGTTAGGCACGGGGAGATTAAGTGATTTGCCCAGAATCAAAGGATGTTGAGCATTGTTGCTGAGACTCGAACCCGGTTCCCCAGATCGGAGGTCGATGCCCTAGCCGTTAGTCTACATCCTCTCTCCCCTCTAGTGGGGTGCGTGCTTAACCCTAAGTTCTGCTCCTAAAGTCTGGGGAGCCTTAGGGGTGCCAGAACTTATTCTGAAATCTTTTTAAAAATCTGGGCAAACCACCCAAGTCAATCCATTCAAGGCGCGACCTTGCTGGCAAAGAAAGTCAGGTGGGACGTTGTGAGCTTTCTGCTGTGTGAAAATGCAGTTCAGTGGACCCTTGCCTGCCTTGCCCCACTGGAGAAATCTGAGCTCCACAAACAAGACTAAGTCTGAAGGCAGAAATTTTGACTGAGTGAATGCACTAAAAGTATCTTGCCAATGAGGGGACTTCCCTGGGCAAGCAATTCCCACTCAGAGTTTCTCCAGACAATACCAACAGCTATAGTGCGACCTCACGAACTTCGAAGGGGCTTTAACGGATACACCCTGCTGCCTTGTCCCGCTGGAGGATTTTGTCTTCCGTTTCAGAGACTAAAGTCAGAAGGTAAGATCTTTGACGGGGACGAACCTGCTTGGTGTATCCGACCCACGCTTCATCACAGTCGGCGTGAAATCACGCCTAAGTCCTGGTAAACTGCAAGCAGCGATTACTGATTGGCGCCTTACTTTTTCCTGGCGCTTTTTCTCTTAAATCTTTAAAAATTAATATCTCCGGTTCCCGTTATTTATTTGTTCTTGTTTTGAGTCCTTTTGTTTATGACATTTTTCTCTAATTTTATGAATTGAATTGGAATTTTTATTTGGTAGTGTTTTCAACTTTTAAACTGTCTTGGTACTTTTAAATGCTTTACACATTTTCTCTAAATTAGGCATGTCTGCTCTATGCCACCACTACCAGGGATTGAGCTCAAGTTTAAAGTACTGAAATCTTTGTCTGGACCTAACAGGTTAGTGACATTATTGCTTGTTATAGACTGCCATTCACATCAATGAATAATTCACTTTCTTAAAAAAAAAAAATATTTTCAGTTATTGATAGGTTGCTTGCTGATATGTGTCCCCAGAGTTCTGCCCCATACAGGGATGATGCCCTAGCTTGAACTTTAAAAATTTCAAGGGGGGCACTTATTAATTTATGGGTACAGTTCTTCTGTACTTTTAAAATTCCCCCGGCTGCTTGGGTTAATCTTAAATTGGCCTGAAGTGATTGTCTCTGCAGTAGCCAAATACTTACACTCAATGTGGATAACTCAAAGGAATTTGATAAATAATGTTGCTCCACATTAATATCAAGTTAAATGGACATTGAGAGAATAGATAATATTTTAGCTCTTTTAGAATGATCATTGTTTTATTAAATTTTAGAATAATGGAAAATATTTAAATTTTTAAAGGAAAAAAAACAAAAACAAAAATGTCTAACAATTAATTAACATCTTGAGATTACATGTATGGAATGGATTACTTGATTTGTTGCACTGTTGTGTATTTTTATGTGCTTTTATGGTAAATTTAACCGCAATAAAGTTTTTTTAAAGAAAAAAAAAACACTTTCTTACATGAGCAGACAAATGCTGTCACACAAATGGCTTCACAGCAAACGGAATTGTAGGCTTGCCCACTGGCCCATGGTCTAAGCAGTTATGGATGGAAGGAAATTGTAAACAACACTTAATATAGACCAGTGGCAGAAGAAGGATGAACCAAAGCCTCTCAAAGTATGTATATATTTATATATATTCATGTATGCATTTAATTACTTTTAATTACTTTTTTATTACAACGTCTCAATAGACAACGTAGCGCACTAGGCCTTCCAAAAACATTCTAGAAATAACTATTACAGTTCACATCTTCTACCTGTGAGGAAGGTCAAAGGGGGTAACCAACACTAAAATCTTTTCCTGCAAAGGTAATCTATAAGACATGCAACAAAATACACGTCCACATGCTGAAAAGACGGCATCATAAAAATTCACCCGTTAAGTCCTCCTGGCTACATAACATGTTTTTCATAATAAAGTGGACCTAAAGGCCTTTGTAAGAACTTTTCTTAATAAATGGATCAGACTTATGGGATCTGAAATAACCTTTTCCAATGAACTAATGAAACCTATTGGCTTATGACCATAGCAAACTCATACCTACCTTATTAAGCAAAAGCTTTCCTAACAAGGCAATCATCAGGTATACCATAATAAAATTACAAATATGTACAAAACACAGTCGTCAAAATAGAAATTCCTTTCTAAGAGGCCTATAAGGAGTATCATAGTGCAAATCTTCTATTCACACGGGTTGCTAGAATGGGTCAACACCAAACCCCTTGCCTACTACAGTAATATGTGAATCTGTGGGATTCCATGCACAGAATAACCTGCTTTAAGCCTTAGCATTGTGAAATAACAATCTGCCCTTAAAAGCCCATTGCCTTTAACACATACTTTTCATTGTCCTTAAATGAGGACTAATGGCTTTGTCATACCTTTTCGTAATTAACAGCTCAAACCTACGGATTCCGAAGTAAATTTTCTCAATGAACTGGTAAGGCCTTATAGCCTTCACCAATGGCTTGATACCATAAGTTACACAGGCAGAATGAAGTGCACACAAACTGTTAATCATCCTTCATACAGATATAAAATTACAAACATGTACACAATTACTGATGGCATATAGTAGAAAACCTTTCTAAAAAGGGCCTATATAGGATTATCATAGTGAGAAAATTCTACATTCAGGATTTGTCAGAGAGTGCAATAAACACCAAACCCTTGCCTAAGATGCTAAGCCTTAAAACTTCATATAACAAAATAACGTTCTACAGCCTGTAATAGTGTGATAACCAACCTCTACTAAAGGCCTATTGGCTTAATCATGATTGTCACAATAAATAAGTCAGACCTACTACCTTTGTCATTTTCATAATAAACAGTTCAGAGTAGGGCATCGGACATAACTTTTCCCAGTGAACTAATCAGGCCTATCGCATTTATCATTGGCTTGTGACCGTAATCACATCAAGCCTACTATATTGAGCATAAACCTTATCACAAGACAACCATCAGACAAATGGTCAGAACATTACAAATGTATACAATTTAACGAAGGGAAAACAAAGCACTATCTCCCCTAATAGCGCTGAGCAAGGATTAGCAAAATGCAAATCTCTATCACCATGGTGTGTCAAATGGGGTAACCAGCACCAAAACCCTAACCTGTAACAAACTATCTATGACGGAAAGCCCCAGGACGACCGATAGGAATACCCCGGGGGCACTGAGCCTGATCAACTAGTGCAGACTCTGATGACGGCGGAAGGGCGGCGCTTGACAGGACTGAAAAGCCCGGAAGCAAACACAGACTGGGTGGAAGGCTGAGTAAGCGAGGAGGAGAGCGGAGGACCATGAACCGAGGCGAACAAGAGACACACGGGAGACGGGATCGAGGAGACGGACCCACGAGGAATCCGAGACGATGACGGGAGGACCCAGAGGGGAACCGGGACGTGCCCCGAGGAAGGCCCTCCGGACGAGATGGCCGTGACCCTGTCATCGGGTCCCGACTTCAGGCAAGTTGTAGGGAAGAGCGGGCGCACATTGGTGGGGTGGTGGCATGCTCATTCGAGCTTTTCTGGCCTGTAAGGGACCGCCTTGACGAAGTGAGCGCAGCGTAAGGAGCAGGAGGCACATTTAAAGAGAAAGGAAGGGCGGGTGGAAACAAAAGGCAGGAAAACCCAAACCTACCTCCAGTGGGAAACTACCCGATTTAAGGGCCCGGGGATGGCACATGCACACCTTGGATAAAGGCCCGCATCACGGGGTAGATCGGTTGGTTGGGCGTACTAAGGGGGAACCACAGTAAAAGCACACGCGTGCAAGAAAATCCACAGGAAGAGGGGAACAGGGCACTGACCGTCTCTTGTCTTTCTACCAAGGGGACGACCGGTCGGACAGGCAGTGGGAGAAGAAAGCGGCGGAGACGACCACCACTGACAAGACCAGACCTCACCTGGAACTTCGGAGCAAGGCAAAGACAATCCTTTACCCACCATTTCCACCATCCCTAGCCTGTGAACCCCAATAAAGCTTGTACACAGCAAACCTCAGCCTCGTCTGGTCTGTGTCCGCGTGACACTATCTCTATGCAGGCTTGAATGCAGTCTAATAATAATCCACCATTAGACGCACTGAACTTTAACATTTGCTTTCACAATAAATAGGTCAGGCCTACTTTTCGAAATAAAAATATCAGCCCTACAGTCTTGATCAATGGCTTGCCACCATAACCAAATGAGTCCTGCTGCATTGACCAAAATCTTTCCCCAGAGGCAAAAAGTGAAATACAAGCGCTCTCTTAGGTGGAAGCACAAAACTTCTGCTCATCACATGCCGTACTGGTAACCAACATAGGGGTGGAGCCTAAGCCCCTCTCGAAATTGTACTTCTGAAGACAGCTCTTTTTCTGTTGATCGCTTAACTTCAGGCAACTGTCAGGACTGTTGCCGCGCCAACCCCAAGATGGCGCCTCGAGAACACGCATGCGCGGAGGAGTCAGGCAGGAACAAAAGCCTGGCTTCCCCCGGAAGAAGCGCTTTGCGTTCATTTTCCTGAAGCCCCGTTTTCAGAAGCGTTCCCGTACATTGCCTGGATTGATTACCCCGTTTCTCTGAATGCCCGCGTTGTCTACACCATCGTTGGACTTCACCGCTGTCCTAATCATCCCTCACTTGTTAGGACTGCTCGGACTGCGCGGCGACTTTAGCGGAAAGAGAGGGATCCCGCTACGGTGGTGTGGCGTGCAAGTGTTCTTCCGTCTGCCGGTTGGATCTGTGGTTCGCTTGTGGGTGACCCAGCGTCCCGCCGGTAGGTCGGGCTGTAAACTCCACGTTTCGCTTACCGGACGGTTTCCATTTCCCTTGGGCCCTGTAAGCGGTACGTCGCTTGCATTAGTCTCTTTACTCCTGGCCACTACTTCTTGGGACACCAGGACCCCCAGCCTGCCTTTGGTCCCGTTCGTGTGTCTTCAAGCCTCCCTCTACAGAGTTCCCTCCACGCGACCCTACTGTGACTACACCGGTCTGCAGTCGTCTTCATGAAGCCTCTAAACTCCGGTAACAAGTGAAGGTCGCTCTTTTCATTGTTTTCTTCCCGCTCTGTGTTGCTTCAACTACTGGCCTGTTGCCTTGTATGTGGCTTCCAGAAACCCTGAGTTTAAGCTTGCAGTGTTACACGCTAATGGGGAGGGACTCATGGTGAGCTTATATATAAGTGACGACAACTACTATATCTCTCTCTGCTGTGTATATATATATATTGAGAGAGCTCTCCTTGTTCTTACAGCCTCCTGAGTGCCCCCTTTGTTACTTATTTGCTATACAGGAACCAGAAGAAGGGAGACATAAGGTATAGCACAGTCTTGGGAGGGGGAGATAGAATACGTCATCTTCCTTGTTAGCTAACCACTCCTTTCTTTTAGCTACCTCACTGTGCGGAGACCGAAGATAGAGACAGTGCCAGATGTTCATCCCCTTTTGTTTCTTCCCTTGTTTTGTTTCCCTTCTTCCCCTAGTCACCTCCGTAGTATAGAGTCTGATATGCTTAGGCGGTGATTGAGGGAAGTTGTGGACATATTCATCAGTTCCTGGGCGCCTCTGCAGAAACACCGGTGAGACATTCCACCGTCTTCGCATCTGGACAGCAACAACTGCGTTGTCAAGTTAGACTTAACAAGCTGAAATATACTGCTTTTCTGCTTATCGCAAAACCCTCCACTAATCTGAAGATAGAAAGAAAATTATGTTAAATCTAAAGTTCACTTTTCACATCGGTCTCAAAGAACTAAGCTGCCAGGCAGAGCTACGCTATTGCTGCTCTGTCCTAATGCATACGGACAGTTATTCAAGTACTTTTGACAACAAGCATCTAGAGTAAGGTGCCTCAATCATGAACTGCAGCTACTCTTATTGTGGGAATGGACATTACACTACTCAGGCAAAGGACTGACAACCTATCCTGCAGAGCACGCTGCTACCAGTATTCTAAGCTACCTTTGATGTTGGGTGAGTACCAATGGTCTAGTGCAGATTGACAGCAATATAAATACTGATCGAATTGAGGAAAACTAACATCCTCAAATGGGGACAACTGTGGGGTTGAGTAGCTTAACATTCTGGCGCAGCCAGACATGACATCAAATTGTACCTATCAATTATTATCTACCCCCTCACGTTCCTTGCTATGAAGCCTTATGTTCCTTGCTAAGGTGCTGACTTAACAGGGGCTGAAGAAATTCAGCCCCCCCACCAGGAAATTACATAATGGGGTCACACCCCCTGGAAATAAAAGGCTATCAATGCACAAACTCCATTCAAGCGAAAAACAGTTCCGCTTCTCTGGGATCGCAGTCATCTCCTAGGCCTGTGAGAGATGAAACCAAATTCCATTTATTTTTTTCTCTGAGTCAGGACATACAAGCACAGCAGGAGCATGCTTGTTTGCTTCCAGTCTGCAGGAGGTGAGAAGGGTGGGGGCATATGAGCTAGGGCAAACAACAAAGTTGTAAGCAGCCTGGAGGTAAGACTCCTTGAACATAGGAGCCATGCAGAGTGAGGCAATTGGTATCAGATTTGGATTTTTATTGTACTAATATTTCCCATTAATACAGAAAATGTATCTCTTGGCCGGGTGCACAATCACTTGGTTTAACAAGCATTTGGAATGCAATAGGTCTCGCATTTACGCGAGTTTAAGCTATTGGCATTGAAAATGACAATGCCTTTTATTTATGTTTTAAAAACCAAAACATAAAATAAAAGGCATTGTCATTTACAATGCCAATAGATCAAACTTGTGTAAATGCGAGACCTATTGCACTGCAAATGCTTGTTTGTTTTCCTCCCAAGTCAGCAGATTGGTTTGAATGCACATTGAACATGACAGGCAGTATAAAAGAGGATGATCGCTTCCAACTACGATCAGGAAGCACCGGGTGCAACCAAGGGAATGAAAGGCTCAAAATGAGGACAGCTGTGACATGGGGGCCCGAGTGCTGCTTCACTGTGAAGCTGGTTTCAGCAGCGTATTAGCGTAGCAAATATACAACGGGCCTATTGAAAGCAAGGGAACACTTTTTTTTTCTTAAAGGCACAGAGTAATTAAGTGATTTGCCAGAATCACAGGATGTTGAGACGACGCCGAGAATCTAAACATGGTTCCCCAGTCCCTTAATTGCCAACTCTGGCCATTATGCCACATCCCCTCCCAGCAAAGGAAGACTCCAGACCAAACATGCCCATCTGCAACAGCAGCTGTCCATGCCTCGAGGGCAAAAGTAACAGTCCTTTGATTGTGAAAATACTGCCCGGATGTTGGTGTGGAGAACTCGGAGGCAGAAGGAGGCAATTAAAAGCTGCAATATACAACAAGTTTTAACTGCTTAGCAGAAATAGTAGAAATTATTATAAGGAAAGGAGGTAAGCCTGCACACAGGGATTGGGGCAGGTTACCCAAGGTAGATGGGTTCCCCAATATTGAATGGGTGGCACGCTAACGTGCAGCAACACAGAGGTACACAGCCACATATCAAAAACATTGAACATGTGTATTGTACGCCCTTCTGCATGGCGGATGCCAACATCAATGATCTGCTCAGCCGGACTAATATAATTTTTTAGAAGATGCGGATGTGGATTACGAAATTACACTTAAGTCGACCACCTAACCTAACATGAAAAAGCATTTCATCTCCACTGTGTATACAAAATAAATGACCTTCTGTAATGCAACTGATGTTCATGTAAAGTGCTCTGATACCTACTTTGCGCTTTACCAATGTACATTAAAAAAAACGGTTGGGAGAAAAAGGAGGGATGCAGAGAGGGAGGGACCGAGAGGGCAAAAATAGGAGGGGAAAACAAGGAGAAAAATTAAAAAGAAGGAGGAATACGAAGTGGCAGGGATAAGAGAGCAATGTGGATTCGGGTAGGGGTTTCACAGAAGCACACAGCAGTACTGGGAGGGAAAACAAGGAAACAGACTGCAATGAAAAATAACGCAGGCCAAAACCGCCGCATTTAATCTCCTAAAAGCAGCTAAACTGCTTTTCAGAGGGAGTTGGTCTGCCATTAACCACACTCCAATGTCCAGCACTGGTAGGAGTTCTAAAACAAGCAGACTCTCTCTCTCGCTCTCTCTCTCTCGCTCTCTCTCTCTCTCTCCACACAAACACACTCTCTCTCTCTCTCTCTCAACACACACACACACGCACTGTCACCCTCTCTCTCTATCAGGTATGAAGGGACAAAATAATAAATACATTTAAAGACTATAAAAATCAACACGTTTTGGAATTAAAAGGAAGGGGCTAGAACATAACAGTGCGGGAAGAGATAAGAGGAAAGAGAAAGTTTAAAGAGTGTGTGGATTAAGCATTGATACTGGATTGCAGAAGGCCAACTGTACATAGATGAAGGCGGACGTAAAGAAAGGAGTGATATGTAAAAAAAGATAAGCTGGAGTCTCGGGATTCGATTGGAAGAAAGTCAAGCAAAAGAAAGTTCCAAGTTTGAAAAAGGCAAGGGTGAGAAACAGAGAAAGTGTGTGGTGAGGAAGATATGGATGTGTGAAAGATGATGTCCAGACAATGACCTTCAAGGCTTTGGTCCTGGACGGCTCAGCTGAGCAGCCAATCTACGTTCAATAAAGATACAACATTTACATCAAATCGCAATATTTTTGCTGTGTTTTAGCATTTGGCAGCGAATGCAATCGGACGAACACGGCCATCGAGACACAGTAGAAAACACGAAAAGATAACATAAAATAAAGAGAAATGCATCACATTGGGAAGAACCGAGAAACCGTTGAAAATGAAATCCCAAAAATATCAATCATTAAAATAACAAGTAATGGACGACTGTAAGCCTCAGCAGTAACAAAACATCAGTGCGTGCCTCGCGCTGAAAGTAAAAAGCAGCAGGGGGAGGGGATAGAGGAGGGAGCCTGGGCCTGTTTCCCTTGCGGGAGTGAGCGAGTTAATTACAAACATATGGTTTGAAAGCTCGCTCCCAAGGGAATCGCCAAATGTGCACGCATTGCCATTCAAAGCAATGCAACGCGTGCACGTTTTTCCCGCAAAGCTGTGCCGATTACTAAAGGTCTTTTTCCTATGCAGCGCATGTGCGCTGCGTAGGCGACACCTAAAAATGGCTATGCTTTTTCGGTGTATTGCGCTATGACTTTTTGAATGCATTCACAGCAGGATATCATTTGGTGGTCGAAACATAGGCCTGTGGCTAGGCTGAGTAGGTGACAATCAGACTTAGTAGATGTGGTCAATCATAGAACTGTGTAAGTTGCTGCCTTTTTATCACAAAGTCTGAAGTTTGAATCCCGGCTGCATGACTTGACCAAACTGTGTGATCCTAAGCAAATATAATTTTCTTCTTCTGCCTTACTTACCATGCTTTATTATGAGTGCCTTGGAGCAATTCAATTTGCTGTTTCAAAGCATATGCCCTTAGAGTGAACACATTTAAGTCAAGCGGAAATCATGTGACAATTACACAGGGACATATTTAAGAGGAGAGTTGTGAGCACCACTGAATTGTTTTTTAATACGTTACGCAATACAACTTTCTTTGGAATTTCATATACCACTACAGCTTTCATAGAGGTTTATAATAGCCGAAGGATTGGTTCACTTTTCCCTTCACAGTGAGGTGAACATAAAATTAGAGCCAGAGTCCTGGCTGTTTTTCAATTTTTTAAGATTTATTATACACTTCTATGAATTAGGTTTCCTTTTCCATTGAGTTTTCAAAGGGCCACTTCTAGGATTGTTTTGGAGATGTAGCTGCACATTTGTGGGTTTTGCCGTACATTTGTTTTTGTTAATTAGTCTGTTGAATAACTGCCTGGATGATAAAGGTATTAATTCCCAATGCATGTACTCTCTTTCTTAGATGTATTGATCTCTCCACCATCTCACAAACACCCACCGCATACGCATTTCTCCACTGCCCCATTTGTCTCGGGTTCATGACGTTTAACATTGACAGAAATGACACTTTAGCCAATAAGACTCTGCAGTCAAGTATTAATCGTTTCACTTTTCTTATTCTGTTTTTTATATTTTAATATATTTTTATTATAACGTTTCCTATTATACTGTATTTCTTTCACATGTGCCTAAGAAACCATTTATAAACTAAGGAAAGCTTCCATGTTAAAGCAATTTCAGATACATTTTTGTTTAGCATTTTTCCGTTCAAATATATTTGGCGTTTACTTTAAAAAAAAAAAAAGAAAATCAGAACTGTGACTGTGTGTGAGCATATGCACAACTTTGAGAAATATGACGCAGAAAATGCTGGGTTCAAATAAGTTCTGGATTTCTTTAAGAGAGGAACTAATAACGGCTGCCTAGAGCTTCTCTGACATGTTTTTGAACAGTGAGGTTGTATTATCTTAGTTTCTTGCCCTAAGGATTTAAAAACTCATTTTCTACTTCGGTAGTGGCTTCGTCGGTGCCAACCCGTGACACCATTTGCTGTCACAGTGGTCACATTTCGCGTTTTATAGCGCAGTCATCCCTTTCCTCCCTCGAAAAATCTGGGAATCGTCATCTTGTTATCTCAAGCGTTGCCTGGTAATTGTGTGCTTATATTATGCGAGACAGAGGTCGAGCCACTCAGAACTGTAAGCTGCGGCCAAGAAAAACTCGAGTGCTTTGCGGCTTTACATCTCTCAACACGCACCATAATAATGCAGGCCAGGAGGGCGCCCTCCAGAACGCACAAGCACGTCAGAGAACTTGAACATTAGTTGACCTGCCACAAAATACTGGGAGAAGCGGGGTGAGGGCCAACACAGGGGAGAATGGAATGCTTTCAGAACACGAGAAGAGTAACAAAGAGCAATTCTGATTTGCAATGGAACGCTTGGGAGACTTAACTTGATATGCTCGCAGTCTCTTGAAGACCTAAAGTCGGCGTTTAGCTGCTGCCAGCAGCACCTGTACCCTGTCAGATCATCAGGGGTTGAGGAGCGGTGGGTGCCCTTGAAATAAGACATGCTGTGTGTGACGAGGTCTGTGTGGGCTTTTGCAGCGCCGTCTGCAGTGACGTGCCTGGTGACACGCAGTGACAGCTTAAGGTCAGTCACCACAGCAGTGGCAGAGGACTACTGGAGCTGGCAGGTCTACCAGCTGCGCCTAGCCCTATAGTTGTTGTGTTCCTATGTTGTGTCCATGCGCAGACACCGTAGCTTCGCTCTATGTTTGTCCCAGCTGATACGCCGTATCAGCTGTGATGTCATCAGCTGCCACCTGTCAGTTGACAGTTGACAGCTGATCACGGAATCCATCGGTTGTGTTTTCTACTCCGCCCCCGGAGTTTGTGTTGGCGCATATTGACAATAAAGTACAACTTTACTTACTTCACCGAGTCTTGTACTTAACAATTTGGCGACGAGCGCCAACACAGGAACCCACGAAAAGAATTTATGGACTAAAGGAAAAAAAAAAAAAAATTCTGTGAAGAATTAAATAAATAAAGAATTCGTGGAGTCACACCTGAGGGATAATAATAATAATAAGGACTTCTCAGCTGAATATTCGTCTAAATAATTGGAAGGTCAGTGAATTTCTCTGTAAAAACTTAAAAGAAAATACCTGGCGTGCTCATCATCTTTTTGAAAGAATATTTAAAAGTGGATGATTACGTTATGAACCTTATCAAGTAGACTTTCCGGCAATTCATGTCTGCACGCAGTTTCAAACTAATAGCACAAGCGGATAATTCTATATCTGGAATTATTTTGTGTTCCTGAAGATTTCGTGTGTATTCTCTACAGATGTGTGCCGATCTACTAAAATTTGAAACGTATCGAATTATTTAAGCATCAACCTTGTCGCAATGTTACTGAGAAATATTGGCAAATCAAATCTGAATTGCGCAAGTTTACTGACCAACGTGTTATAAAACTCTCCGCTACAACGGAATCAACTATCACTCAACAACGGACAAACAGATTTCCAACTGTCAATTCACAGCTGATTAGCATTCCTGCAACGTATGCGTGGTGACGTATTCGACGTCAAGTCTCCATTTTACTTACAAGGTTAGCGGTCTAGTCTACGTGCTACGACGTAAGAAGCCATTTTGAGCAAAATTAACTTTCACTCTGTGCACGGTATAAGCAACCTCGCTTCGTAGCGTCACCTGCAATTGTCATCGCGCTTGAAGAAAATTAAAGGTAATAACATAAGCGGTGCTCGCTTACAATCGACAGCTAATGAATATGCATCTAGGGAAGTAATGTACATTCTAAGCATTTTCAAACAAGTGCAGAGAGGTTTCTTTTCTCCATTACTCCAGTGTTTTGTCTATTCTAAAGCAAATACTTCAAAAGGTTATCCAGCCATTAGACATTAAAGGATATATACAGAACTATACTTGTTTTGGGAACTCCCGCTGTTACTACTCACCTCCTCGTGCTTCAAAAATGTAACATGATGCACACTTGACTGTTTATCATCCTCAAAACCTTCCCATCTTCCCTTTGTTTGTATATCCAATTTTGGTACATTCATTCAGCGTTCTATATTTTAGCACACCACAACATGGCATCAGGATGCGTGTGGAATTTGTCTCCTCCTGAAACATTTTTACGTGGGGGGGGGGGGGGGGGCGAACCAACACTAAAATGGGAGGAATGGATGGAGTATTTTCTAAATTATATTTCTACATTGGAGGAGGATGATGAGGTTAAACCAGAAAAAAATACAAGATGCTAATGCACTGTCTAGGCGCTGGTGGTATTAAAGTGTATAACTCCATTAACAAAAAGGATAGGGCTGAGAATGAAGGTGACATTTTTCAAAATGCTATTGACGACTTGAACACATATTATAAACCAACAGTTTGCGTGGGTGTGGATCGCTACAAATTTTTTCACCGGAAACAAGGGAAAGATGAATCGATAGACGACTGTTTCAGCATTAAAGAATCTTGCAATAAATTGTCGTTTCGGTGCACTCCACGATGAGTACATCAGGGATCAAATTGTAATTCAGGGCTCGAATGAAAATATCCAAGATAACCTGTGGGCCAAAGGCGAATACCCGTTGCAAAATAACATAGACATAGCACGCAAGGCTGAGCTAACTGGACGCTGTGCTAAGGCAGTCTTAAAGACAAAAAAAACAGCGAAAGTGTAAATAAAGTGAGCGATCAAAAAAACCAACGTAAAACACAGTTGGAGTAAAAGTGGTCATAAAATGCAAAACCAGAAGTATGAGACGAAGAACTGGAGGCGAAGTTACAGGTGTGGAAGTGCTTCCCATTTATCAAATGACTTAAAATGCCCTGCTTGTGAGGTAAAATGCTCGAATTTTGGGGTAAAAGGACATTTTTCAAAAGCATGCAACAGACGAAAAACAAAACAAGTAAAAATTGTTTCTGAAACTCATGAGTTCAAACAATATTTGTCTGAGGAGGACAATATGAACATGTTTGTCCTCAATATTGAAGATGGAAAAAACGAAAATTCTGCATATGTGAATGTTACCAAAACGAAAAAACCTATTTGTAACATAACCATTGGTGGTATAAATATAAGTATTGTGGCAGATTCTGGCTCGCCCTATACAATTATAAATGAAAGAGTGTGGTCAGAGAAGTTTAAAGGGAAAATTGGTGAAAATTAAAAAAAAACAGACATAGTAATAAAGTCTTTCACTGGTGAGCCGATTGATGTGCAAGGCTACAGAGATCTCACTTTTGCTTGAAAAGGAAGGGAATCCACTGGAAAACTTTATGTATCGAGGGTAGGTCCGTCTGTCCTGGGATGGATGGACCAGGGTAATCTCGGAATTATTCTGGATCCAAGGAAAGAAGATCCTGTGTTAAGCATAGCAGAACAGGGAGACTTTAGTAAAAGCCTACTTGAAGATTTTCCACGTGTTTTCAGCAAACAAATTGGTGCATTGAGAGGGTACCTACACAAAATAAAACTTAAACCGATCACCACCCCTATGGTACATAAAGTTAGGAACATTCCTTTTGCTATAAAAAAAGAAGTCAAAGAACAACCCGACAGTCTCCTGGAAGAAGGAATAATTGAGAGGGTGGAGGCTTCAGTGTGGGTCGCGCCTTTAGTAGTCGCGAAACGGCCCAATGGCAATTTAAGACTTTGTTTGGACCTGCGTGATCTTAACAAAAACAGTGATCAAACAATACCCTCTACCCAAAATCAATGAAATGCTGGCCACAACAAAGGGCATAAAATGGTTTTCTACGATTGATTTGAAGTCGGCATATCACCAAGTGCCGCTTCATAAAGAGAGCAAAAAACTCACAACGTTCATAACACCGTTTGGATGTTACAGATTTACACGTGTCCCATTTGGTCTAGCCTCTGCGGCTGCAATGTTCCGAAGGCTCATGCATAACATTTTTGATGGAATCCCAGACATCTTAATTTTTCAAGACAATATTCTGGTCATGGGAAGAACAAAATCGGAGCATGACAAAAGAGTAAGGCAAGTCCATGAAATATTAAATGAAAAGGGATTAACTGCAGAATATCGTAAATGCAAATTTGGAAGTAACTCGGTAAACTACCTGGGACATCAAATTACAGGAGATGGTGTAAGCCCAAAAAAAGAATTGATGGATGCCATCAAGGACTCGCCTGTCCCCACCGACAAGGATGAACTGAGATCATTTTTGGGAATGGTGGAGTTCTATGCGAGGTTTATAAGGAACTTCACACAAAACATATGAATTGAGGCAACTCCTCAAATTGAAGAATACATTTGTGTGGTCTGATGACTGCGACACGATTTTCAGGGATATAAAAAAGATATGTGTTCCGCTCTACCTCTACAAGGTTTTGATACATCACTTAGGAGCTTTGTGACAACAGATGCGAGCAACAAAGGTTTAGGTGCAGTGCTCTCACAAAAAGACTCCAAGGGTGTGGAGTATACTATAGCTTTCGCATCACGCTCTCTTACTCCTTCAGAAGAGAACTTTTCGGTCATTGAGCGTGAAGCCCTGGCTTGTGTTTGGGCATTGGAGCATTTCAGGCATTTTGTTTGGAGCCGTAAAGTTACCTTATGCACAGATCACAAACCGTTGACAAAAGTTTCACCACCAAAGGTTTGTATATGGCATCTCCAAGATTAGCCAGACTTTCTGTATGCCTTTTCGACTTTATGTATGACATGGAGTATGTTCTTAGGAATCAAAAACGGTGTCGCAGATTTCCTAAGTAGAATGCCCGTATGTCATCCTAACTACGATACATGTTCCGACTTGGAAGAGAATGCTGTCGCAGCTATATTGGAACATGACAGTGGCATATCTAAGGATGAATGGTTCATGGTGCAAAATAATGACAGCACCATAATGCAAGTCATACAAAGGTTGAAAGAAGGTTGGTGCACAAAAAATAAGCTTGATAAACAACTCAAAGATTTTTGGGAGGTAAAAAATGAATTGTCATAGAAGGATGGTTTCCTCCTCAGAAGTGGGAAGTTCGTGCCTCCCCTCAATATCAGACGTAAACTTTTAAAACTGTGTCACGAAGGGCATTTAGGCATAATCAAAACGAAGGAGAGGGTAAAAAACATGTACTGGCGGCCAGGAGTTAACCCCTTGAGTGCCCCGCCCTTTCCCCCTCCTGTGCCGGGCCTTTCATTAGCGGGCGGTCCATGACGAGATAGTCTCGTCATGGGCACAGCGCAACCGCGCTCCATGACGAGACTATCTCGTCATGGGCATAGAAGAGGTTAAATTGGAAATAGAACGTACAGGGAGAGAGTGTGCTCTTTGTATGACATCAGACAAAGCACAAGTAACTTTCAGACCACCTCTTCAAACCTTATCCAGCCCCAGCATGCCTTGGGAAAGGATTGGAATAGACATTATGGGTTCCATATCTGAAAGACAAGAAAAATGGTATGTTTTTGTTATAATTGATCATTTTTCAAAGTGGCCAGAAGTAAAATTCACCAATAACCCGGAGGCATTGAACATTGTAAAGTTTATGGATAACGTTTTCTGTCGTGAAGGTTTACCAAAACAAATCGTGAGTGATAATGGTACTCAATTTATGTCTGACATCTTTAAAAACTATATTTTGAAAAACAATATTGACCACAAAACCACATCTGTCTACCACCCAGCAGGTAATGGGGCTGTTGAGAGATTCAACAGGGTTATTAAGGGAATAATACAGATTGCCAATAGCAACGAACTACAATGGAGACGTGAAACACTTAAGACCGTTTGGGCTTATAGAATCACTCCATGTGAGACAACGGGTCACAGCCCTTTTGAGCTAATGCGTGGTAGGACACCGCTGTCTAAAGACAATGTGGGTTGGATCAAAACAGCCAAGAGAGTTGATTGGTCGTCCAAACAGGTTCGAGAAAAGCTTATGAAGTCTCAGGCCAAAGTAAAAGAACACTACGACAAAACGCATGGAAGCAAACCCGTGGTTCTTAAGGAGGGTGACTTTGTCAAGGTGAAGAAGAGTGGTCATATTGCAAAAGGTCAAGATAAGTACACCCCTCCATTGCGAGTCCGTGAGGTATATTGCAATTCTGCTCTTCTTAGCGATGGAAGGGTGTGGCACTTTTCAAACCTATCAGCTTTTAGACACCCTTGGGATGACTCTGATACCAACACATCAGATGAACCAGCCAGCAGTTCCGGGCAGGAACCTATGGGCAAATCCTTGCGCAGCGGACATCTGATTGTGACTTTGAATGCGATTTACCAATGGGTCCTACTTCCAGTGTCAACCAGGGCGAGGGCGCTCCTTCTGGACATGTTGATGGGCCCATTCCCCAGGTTAAGGAAGACAGAACCAGACGCAGGTTGCCTGTGCCACCGGTTCTTGACAATGCTGTACCGGTAGCGACTAGCAGGGCTGGTAGACTGCTTGGCCCGCCGGCTAAATTAAGAGATTACATTTGTGAGTGAACACTGGTTTCCCTTTTTCCCCCCCCCTTTTCCTTTCCTCCTTTGTTTCCTAGGGGGAAGGATGTGTTGTGTTCCTATGTTGTGTCCCTGCGCGGACACCGTAGCTTCGCTCTATGTTTGTCCCAGCTGATACGCCGTATCAGCTGTGATGTCATCAGCTGCCACCTGTCCGTTGACAGCTGATCACGGAATCCATTGGTTGTGTTTTCTACTCCGCCCCCGGAGTTTGTGTTGGCGCATATTTACAATAAAGTACAACTTTACTTACTTCACCGAGTCTTGTACTTAATAATAGTCAGCGCAATAGTCATAAAGGACCCCCTCCACCCGGACGAGCCTGGGAGCAGATCTGCAGAGCCAGAAGCTGACATATCTGCCCAGGAAAGTGCTTTAGATAAAATTCTCGCACGCTTCAGAGTAGCTTGCATAGTGTTCATTACTCACCATAGATTAAGGCTCCCAGCCTGCTCCATACCTCCCCCTTCCTCGTCAACCGTCCTTCTCCTGACGCGCGCCCCATGGAACAAGAAGAAACGCGTTCCATGCGTCTCCCGACAGCAGCACGAGACCCTCACGAGTCACAACAAATGTATATATAATAACTACATATACAACATATCTCCTAACTTTATAAATGACCAAAACACTGCATAAAACGATGCATGGAAAATGAAATAACAATAAAAACTAAAAGAGCTAAGAAAAACTAGATATGCCATACTAAGAAAACTAGTAATGCATGGTCTACATAATACAAAATCTAAAGCATATCTCTTGACATATAATAGGCTAACAGAACACATCTCAAAAGTTCACTACATAGTAGTTAAATCTAGCAGGGGGACATTGCAACCGACGTGGCCTATCACAAACACCTTGATGATGATTATGTTGGCCCCTTTTGTTTACACCAAACTCCAACCTTGCCTTATCCAGGCCGCTTCTCATATCTACCACACCATCCTTGGTCAGATTACTCTTGTTGTTTTCCACACTAAAAGGTATATGCTTGCACATCTCTCCAACAACAGCATAATTTTTTTGTACAAAGCCACTCTTTTTTTTAATTCCATTTGTAGCCGTTCTTTTGTACTACATGCCATTCATGCACTTCTTTTTCTTCAATGGGATCAGAAAACTTATTCACACCATCACCTGTCCTTCCAAACTTTATTTTAACTGTATCCCCAACACTCAGCCTGCTTACCTCTCCATTCACCGTTGCGTACTTCCTCATGTTGGATTCAATTAGCCACTGTGGTGTAAGTTTAGTTTTCGGTTCTCTGCCTCTCATCCTTCTGAAAGGAGTTTCACCTGTAACTTCATTCAGCGCCTTATTGTATGACCATACTGCACTATCAACACACTTCTTGACATCACATTTGCCTTGTACTGCCATATGTATTGTCCCCTTCACCACTCTATTCATACGTTTCATCAATCCATTTCCTTGAGGATTATAAAAAGAAGTGTGCACATGTTTTATGCCATTCCATTGTAGGAAACATTGCATGGCATGAGATGTCAACTGCTTGTCATTGTTGGTCACTAAAATGTCTGGACAACCTTCCCTCAGAAAAATGTGTTTCAAACTTTTAATTACATTGTTGGTTGTGATACATCTTAGAAGCTCCACAATGACCCACGTAGAATAAGCATCCTCCAACACCATGGAAAACCTTTTGTCCTCAGACAAAAAATCCGTGGGACCATAACGTCCATACACACTTTTTCCCCAAAGAGCACCAGAAGCATCCATGCTCAGAAAACCCATACTTTGTGTACTAGTCTTTAATCTCTTAATTCTCCCTGCACAACAAACAATTCTTCACCCACACTTTACCATCTTGGTCCCACATACCTGGCGACCAAAACTTAATTTTGAGTCGTTTCATGGTGAGAGTAAATTCCAAATGCCCTCCATGCGCCAACAAAAACAATCTCTTCCTGAGACCTACCGGAGGTAATTACCTCTCTCCTCTCAGCGCTAAATTGTCAGTGGTTCCAATACTTAGCTCATCTTGCAGCTTAATATAAACATCTCAAATCTAGTTTAACACCACCCTCATGCTTCCACCAGACTCTAATGCATTTCACTAACTCTTTATACATGTCATCTACTTCAGCCTCCTCCTGCCACTCTTTTCTGGTGATCGATCTACACCCATCCTCCAATGCATCCTCAGTACTATCTAAAAGACAAACTACTTCTTCATCATACAATTCTTCCACATCACAAGCAAGAGGAAGTCTTGACAGACAGTCAGCCTTTACATTTTTCCACCCAGCTACCTGCTCCACTTCGTATTTGTACTCCTGTAACCTGGCAGCGTAGCGTATGACGTGAGAGGATCCCTTATTCGCACCACCAGGACTCAACATTTTAAGTAATGGCTTATGATCAGCCATCAACATGAACCAAGTGATCCATAAGTACGCACAAAAATACTAAACACCCCACACCACAGCTAACTCCTCCCTCTCAGTTAGAGCATAATTCCTTTCAGACTTATTAAAGGTGCGTGAAGCAAAAGCTATGCGTTTCTTCTTACCACTCTTGACTTGAGACAACATTGCCGCAATACCATGAGCACTGGCATCAACGGTGAGTAAAGCTTCCTTCCCTGGTTCATAAGGAGTTAATTTTCCAGCATTCACTATTTCACTTTTGATAGACTTGAACATCCTGTCCTGACTAACACCCCACTCAAATTGTTTACCTTTCCTAAGTAGCTCTTGCAACGGCTCTGTCTTTTCAGTGAAATCACTCAAAAACTTAGAATAGTACTCAACTAACCTCATAAATGACTTTAATTGATCTTTGCCTGTGGGAGTGGAATCAAAATCAATGGATTTCAACAGGTCTTCTTTAGGTTGCACACCGTGTTCTGAAATGGTATATCCTAAATAATCTATCTCCAACAACAATTTACAATTGTCCTTTCTTAGGGTAAGACCAGCATCTTCTAATGTACTAAGTACCCTATCCAAAGTCCTATTATGTTCAATTTCATTTAACCCCGTAATTAAAATATCATACTGGAAATAATACACATTGCTGACACTGCCAACAAATTATGTGTCATGCGTTGAAAAACACTGGCAGCAGACTCCAGACCAAAAGGAAGACTTTTGAATTGAAAAACACTTTCCATGGTAATGAAGGCTGTATATGCTTTTGACTTTGGATGCAAAGCAATTTGGTGGTAGGCTGATCTTAAATCTAGCTTGGAAAGGGGACGGAGCTAGATGAGCTGAGAGATGGCCGCATTGTAGGCGAGCTCCTCTCGGACGCCACGAAATACGCTGTAAAATACGCACAAAAGAGCTCCAGGGAACTGAAAAACAAATCGTACCAAATATGCGACACTGTAGCCCTAGCATCTTGGAATCTTTCGGCCCAGTGAGACCCAGCTGACATCGGGAGCGACCAACCGGAAACCGAGGCCTGGAGGGTGAAAGAAAAGCACCGGACCACAGTGAGCAGGAGAGCCGAGACGTAAAGCACGCAGAATGGCGGAGCCGATCCACAATCGGGTCTGGAGGGGGAGACACTGCTGACACCACGAACGCTTGACAGCTGTAAGCGGAGCCCCAACTGCCCCTTGAGGCGTGAGTCTGACACTGTCCGAGCACACAAAGAAAAGAACGGTAAGACGCTGTAGTGGCGGTACGCAGCTGTAACACTCGAGAATAAGGAGACAGCCTCCGTTCTGGGAAAGGATGCCAGGTGTAAGGCTCACTGCCCACATATACCAGACAAGGCACGCATCGCAGCAGATACATCCCAAGCAACAAGACAGTGGCGCGGCGGGACCTCAGTGTGGAATCTGAATAAAATAGGCATGCCGGGAAGACGACTTGCTGAGCTGTGCTATGGCTCCGGTTGGCGAAGACTGCACAGATTCGCGGCCTTGCCCACTGCGCGCCATATTGGGCCTGGGATAACTGCCTGTCGTTGGGTCAAATACATGGCAAACTGCTACACAATCTAAAGGGTGCCGCGGAGGCGGGCAAGGGCCACATGGGTAACAGCTGCTAGTGACGCCGCGGTATTGTAGCTGCGATCTGGGGCAGTGGCTGATCATTACTGCACCGTTAAAAAAGCGAGCGGCTGGGCGACTCCCAGGGTTGACCAGCCGGGTATCATACTGGAGACTGTAGAATAAGAGCGAAGGGCCACCGTTGTGAAATATCTGTGGTGACTGCTGGCGCGGCTGCCCTCCCTGCCCATGTGGACGAGTCCCTGTTCTACAAATAACGGGCTGACCCAGATTGAGTGCGCAAGGCACTGGCAGCGGATGGTCGGGTTCGGCAAGGTGTTTTTGCGAAAGGCCATTCACTCACACAGACCCGACGCAAGAAGAAGACAGGAGAGTCCATTAAAATACCGCTGAGAGAGCCTTGCAAACAAACAAGCCCGAGCGAGCAGCATCAGAGGTCTACTAGAGAGGAGCTACACCTCCCTTTTTTTAAAAAGTCTAATCCCTACCAAGTTTTAAAAATGGGCAAACCGGAGAGAAACCAGCCCAAGCTAAATTTTGAACAACCAAAAAAAACAACAGAAACAAATACGGATGAACATCAGCCATCAACGCAGGCGCAGACATCTACCGGAAATACCACCAACAATGACGTGCAGGCCATGTTTTCAACTATTCAAGCCGCCCTCACAAATATCGATGGCAAGATTGACTCTCTCACATATAGAATGGACCGCATGTCCGAACGTATGGACCGCCACACGAAAAGGATAGATATGGCTGAACGTCGAATATCCGAAACTGAAGATGCTCATAACCAAATGGAAACTAAACAGGGCAGGATGGATACACAATAGGCGGCTTTAAAGGCGAAAGCAGAAGATTTAGAGGCGAGATCCCAAAGAAGTAACATACGCTTGATGGGCATAGCCGAAACGACAAATACTGGGCCCATGGAACAATATGTAGAGCGGTTGCTGGTCGCCCTAATGGGCAGGGACAGCTTGTCAGTTGTCTTTATAGTCAAAAGAGCACACAGGTCCTTAGCACCAAAACCACCAGCGGGTGCTCGGGCGAGGCCCATTATTGCCAAATTATTGAATTATAGGGATCGAGACGCAGCTCTCAGGAAGGCTCGGAAGCTGGGTGCTCTGCAACATGAGGGAATGGAAATCTCTCTGTATCCTGACTTCACACCGTCAGTACAAGAGGCAAGGAAGAAATTTGATCGGGCAAAAAAGAAGCTTCGGGAATTAAACATCAAGTACGCAATGCTATATCCCGCCAGACTTAAAGTAATGGAGGATGGTAAATCCAAAATTTACAATGAACCCAAAGATATTATGAAATATCTCCAGCAGAAAGGAACGCAGAGTGTAATAAGGAGGTCCCCAAGAGAACGGCCGGAGGAGCAAGCAGCCACATCAGACATGGAATGACACCCTGGATACCACAGAGGCTGCTGCTAGTTTACCCACATACTGGAACATTTGAGACTTTTTGCAGCATTCATGTGTACATAGATTGGCTGTGGCACTCAAGCGTATTACAGCACAGAGCGCAATCATGGGGCCTGATAATATATCGTAGATGGGAACTGTGGGTGTCGGTATACTGCCCTGAGTGAAGGGGTGGCTGGCGGTGGTGCGCCCATCTATGGGATGGCTTGTGTGCGGGGGGTAGCAATGGTTGTTGAGCATAATACACGTATTACCACTAGACCCAGACAGCCTGGCGGAGCCGCCACCGTTCATCCGATAAGTAAGGTTAATGAAGTAAATTTGGTCTTATACTAAATTCTGTAGACAGCACTGGATGCTATGTAGTAAATCATAAAAGTACAAGATGGCGTCCCCCTTGTAGCCATAAACAAGGGCATCAGAGCTGGGCAGCTCCCGCCCTCTAGTGTGTACCACATCAGTTAGTTTTTTCTGTTCTTCTCACTTCTTTCTGGGTGGGGGGGGGGGTCGGGGAGTACGAGGGTATGTTTCATGTTTTTTCTGGGAATGTCTCCGCTGTTAGGGATACGGTGGAGTGGGAGGGGGTGGGCAGGGGTTTCAATCAGAAAATTCCGACCAGCAGCAGAGCAATAGACAAGCACATGTGTGGCATTGTGAGATCCTACAGATATCGGCAACTGGTAGATGGCAGCGGACAAATGAATGGCTGATACTCCGAAACATCATAGAACATTGACGTTATTGACTTGGAATTTTAGGGGCAGGGCCGGACTGGGAACCAAAACCGGCCCTGGCAAAGTGCTCTGCCCCCCCCCCCCACGGGGTGCGGCTGTGCTCTTTGCCAGGGGCGGTTTTCGGCCGATCTTGTTACAGGGCTGATTTTGCAGCTAGGCTGCAAAAACGGCCCTGTAACAAAAGCGGCCCCCACCCTTGCGGCGCACCGGGGGATTGCCCGGTGCCCGCTACAGCCAGTCCGGCCCTGGTTAGGGGACTCCATAACCCACAGAAAATACGCAAAGTACTAGCCTATTTAGACAGACATAAGGTGGATGTTGCCTGTATAAAGGAGACACACCTGACCTCAGAGAGCATAAGATAGGTGCCAGATGGGCTGCATACAAAATGGCATCCTCTTATTCCTCGTATGCCAGAGGGGTACTACTGTTAGTCAAATGCAACACACCTTTCATGCTTATTAAATCTATCAAGGATGATCAGGGTCGTTATATTATAGTACAAGGCAATTTTGGGGGAACTGTTTTAACAATTGTTAATGTCTATGGTCCAAATAATGATGACCCATCCTTCTACACACAAAATCTGGACACAACTACGTGATTTACAATCCACAGCCGTTATATTGGGCGGGGATTTCAACACTTTCTTAGACCCAGCTTTAGACAGATCAACGAGTAACGACAGATACAGCAAACAATCGGCTAAGGTCTTAGGAGAGGGAATGGAGGACTGGGACATGGTCGATATATCGAGACTAAGACACCCAGACCGCAAGGAAGGTACTTGCCTATCATTAACACACCTTACATGGTCCAGACTGGACTACTGGCTGTTGACACAGGACGTGTGTATGTGGACCACTGAAATAGAGCACTTACCCAAAACACTGTCAGACCATGCTCCTGTACTCCTCACATTGGTGATTCCAACACACACTCTGCGACAATTTACATGGAGGATGCGACAAACTGCGCTTCAGGACCAGGTGTTCCGCGGGGAATTGCATCAGGCGATAATAGATTATTTCTATCACAACTCTGGTTCGGTTAGCAGCGCAAAGATATGGTGGGAAGCATTTAATGTCACTATCAGGGGTCATTGTATTAGTAAACACGCAGGCATTTTAAAGGATATCCAACAACAACTAAAAATGACAGAAGCAGACATTAGAAGACTTGAAATGGAATTTGAACCACTCGGAATAATTCAATATTCACGGAAATCAGACAGACACCAGACAGATAAATATCAGGAGTTTGCAGACGACGAGAAAAAATATATTTCGCGCAAACTCACAGCTAGGTGCTATGGAGAGGGTGGGAGGCCTGGACGCACACTGACATATAAAGTCAAACCTGCGCACACTACAGCA
This sequence comes from Triturus cristatus, assembly GCF_964204655.1. Taxonomy (NCBI): domain Eukaryota; kingdom Metazoa; phylum Chordata; class Amphibia; order Caudata; family Salamandridae; genus Triturus; species Triturus cristatus. The sequence goes on from NC_140594.1 coordinate 651,574,127, forward strand.
TACATAACACAGATTGAGGATGATCAACGCCAATCATTGTACGACACTCCAGCTATTTTAGATTGTTTTACCAAATATTACGCTAAATTATATACTGCCCAGGCGAAGGTCTCCACATCTGAAATACATGAGTACCTGGATGATGTAGCACTGGCATGGTTATCTGATACACAGAGAGTATTTCTGTCACCATATTACCAAAGATGAATTTATAGACGCAATTAACTCCCTCCCAAATAATAAGGCTCCAGGACTAGATGGACTCCCAGGTGAGTTTTATAAAGAATTTCGAGATCTACTGATCCCTCATCTAGCTGAAATGTATGAAGAAGCCTATGAGGAAGGTACACTCCCAGCATCCTTATGTGAGGCACTCCTGATAGCATTCCCGAAACCGGGTAAGGACTTAACTGAATGTGATTCCTACAGGCCATTATCCCTAATTAACAGACGCCAAAATTCTAGCCAAAATTATAGCATCAAGAATGCAGCCACTACTGTGTAATCTGGTACTGTCAGATCAGGCAGGCTTAATGCCGACACGGTCTACTACCCACAACATACGCACCATATTCGCACTATACCACCAGTTAGATCCGGACATACCAGCAGCTTAGGCCCTTCTGGACACGGCGAAGGCCTTCGATTCGGTGGAGTGGGTCTTCATGTTCACAGTTCTGTCACGGATGGGGTTTCCTGAGACGTTTTTTAAATGGATATCACTATTATATACCACACCTAGAGCACGGGTCAGAATTAATGGGAACACATCAGACCCAATCGAGATAACACGTGGTACCAGACAGGGCTGCCCACTGTCACCAATGTTATTTGCACTAACTCTGGAACCTTTGGCTTGCAAAATTCGGCAAAAACACTATAGGTCAGCCTTGCAATTTAATCTCCGACCCATCGGCATATCCCTATATGCGGACGACATGGTCCTATACACAACCCACCCGGACACTAATTTAAACCAACTCATAAGGGAATATATCCGGTTTGAGCAATATTTGGATAAATCAGTTGTAATACCTCTCACGGCTGAGACCCTAGAACCAAATCTGGAGTACCCTCTGAAATGGCAAACAGACCCATATCTAGGGATCTGGATCCACCACAACCCAGAAATAGTCATTAGAAATAATTATGGCAGAGCACGGATTAGACTTGAAGACCAGGTGGATACATGGATTAAAATGCCCCTCTCATTAGCAGATAGGATAGCATTGCAGAAAATTATCATACTGCCTAGGTTCCTGTATCTGTTTTGAAATATACCGATATGGCTAACGCAGGCATTATTCACCAGATTACGATCTACTTTGCAACACTTAAAATGGGCAGGAAAGCAAGTTAGAACTAGCTGGAAAGTTCTGACACAACCATATTATTTAGGGGGCTTTGGAGCGCTGGACCTTCAATTATACTTCTATGGTGCGCAAGCACAACATGCACACTATTGGATGAAACCTCATGCACATATTCCACACATCGCAGTGGAACAAGATAGTGTGCACCCCCTGCCACTGACGGCTTTCATAGCTGACGCGCCGAGGTATACACCACGGGATAAGATACACACAGTCCACTGCACCTCTCGAGCGTGGCATACACTGGCACAGAGAGCACACAAGCTCCCGATATATGCAAAGGCGCTACCAATGGATAGGCATCCCAAACTCACAGTCACACAGGAAAAGAAAATGTCCGCCTTGTTAGCAGAGATGGGGCTGACCACTATGGGGAATATGTTCCCAAACAACAAATGTATTTCATTGACAGATCTCTCACTTTGCGCCCATCAGTCCCCCCTGAAGAAATGTGCGTATCTACGATTGCGAATGGCAATTTGGAAATTATACACCTCATTCCCAGATGAACCTATACAATTGAACGCATTACAAATACTTTTAACAGCACCTACACGCCAGAAACTGGTGGCGCGCCTGTACAACGAAGCACAAGAGGAACAGACAAAAACATCCCACACAGCGGCTCATAGGTGGGAAATAGCACTCGGCGAACCAATAGATGAACCAGACTGGCAATATAGCTGCACACAACTCACGCTCCTTACGTCAAATTGCAACCTGCGCATTATTCACTTCAAGTTCTTGCAAGTTCTTGCATCAAATATACTACAAGCCGGCTAAGTTACACAAATTCGGACTTAGAGAGACAGATAACTGCCAGAGGTGCAATGCATCAAATGCAGATTTCTTACATATGTCATGGTCATGCCCTCAACTTCAGGTATATTGGCAGGACATCACAAACACGCTCACCGAGATGTTATCGGAAAAGATACCAAACACACCATTGGTGTGCCTTTTGGGTGTACAAAAACTTAAGCTCACCAGGCGTAGGACATTTTTGGGCGGTCGCACTATTACTGGCTAAGCAGCGCATAGCTATACGCTGGGGGAGCAAGAGGTCCCCAAGACTCAAAGACTGGATCACGGATATGACCTTTTGCAGGGAGACGCTAGAGACTTATGCAGAAGACATATCACAGAGACTTCTGGGAACCACTAGTTCAGTACTTGCAGTCGACTCAAGAGACTGAAACAACGTAAGGACATATTAGGCTACACACTCTTCAACACAAACATGACGGGTAAAGATCAAGTATAGTAGACGTACGGGTGCTGTGTGCTATGGCAGACCAAGTCACAATGACAGTTCCTACTCTGCCTGGTTGTCATTTATTAAATATGCATTGCTGTTAAGTGATAAATACTATGTGTGTATCATATATGTGGGTAATGCCATGAATCATATACTACTAACATGTAAAATGTGGTGTATTTATGATGTAATACTGCTGCCTGGAAAAAAATAAAATAAAAATCTAGCTTGGAAAAAAGGCAGCTTCATTCATTAGTAACACCATCTCTCCTATATTGGGCAAAGGAAAACGGTCTACCACTATACTCTAATTTAAAGATCTGAGTTGAACACAGAATCTAAATTTTCCATCTTTGTATTAACAATTTGAGAAAGCCATTCCGACACCTCCACTGGCTCAATGCTCAATGACTACTTTTTGCATGTCAGACAACATCTCTTTCACTTCACTCCGAATGGCAACAGGAATCCTTCTCGACCCATGTCTAATGGGTTTAGAACATTCTTTTACTTTGATTTCATGAACATAACCTTTGAGTCTACCCACACCTTTGCAAAACACTTTCGCATGTTTAGCGAGTATGGATTCCACACAGTCGCCCTCCCATATAGACAACACTTAGTCTTTTGACATCGGGTACAGGACTACATGCAAATCATGCTGTTGTACCCACCCAAAAATGCCTGGAGCATCGCTTGGGAGTTACATTTTTCCCATGGCTTTCCTTCCTTTGAAATCAAATTGAGTCTCCTAAAACCACTCAATATTTATAGATTCACCACCATAACCCTTAAAAACACTGAAGGGGTACTATTGCATACATTGAGCCTGGATCAACCATTTGTTCCACAGACACACTATTCAGTATAAAGATAGCCTTCGGTCTTTGTATATACACTTTATTCTCGGACTCTATACACAACACTGTGTCTAAAGAGGGAATATCATCATTAACAAATGCAACTATTTTGTGAGAAGTCTTTGCAAACTCTAGCCAGATGTACTCTCTTTCCGCATTTCCTGCAATCTCGGTCTTTCGCAAAACAACTTCTAAAGTCTGCAGCAGGAGTCATGCTCCCACACCTATAGCAAGCATTAAATTTGCCTCCGTTATCCACTACAATTTTGGGTTTGGCTGTAACACAGGTGCCGTGTAAACATTTTTTTGTTTAGTTTTGCTGTCAGCAGACAGATGCTCTTCTTTTTTTGCAACCACATTAACAATGTCATCTTTTCTTAGTTCTAGTCTTTGCATTTCCCTCATGCACGTATCTGACTCCTCTATGATTTTCGCTCTGGCGATAGCTTCCTGCAAAGTGGGATTCCTGGCTGCCCACAATCTTTCTTGCATTCTTCTGTTTTTGCATTGTACAATTAACTGGTCACGAATCATTTGATCTGTCATGGGACCAAAGTCACATTTGATTGCCAATTCTCTCAAATGCGTAACCATCTGTTCAACTGTCTCTCTTATTTTCTGTGGTAAAGGATAAAACTTGTGTTATTAAATCACAATATTGACTTGCTTACCATAGTACTTTGCCAACCTATTCCTAGCTTCTAGATGAGGATTCTCGATGGGCTGACCCTCAGCACCCATCACTTCTGGCTAAAATGTAAAAGCATGTTGACCTTCCTTACCTAAGCAATTTAACAATAAAGCTTTTTCCTAGAAGCAGGAAAACGCAAACCATCTAAGGCTTCCAAATAATTTACAAAAATCGCAATCCACTCCTCCCACTCAATAGAGGGAGATTCACCTTCTTGCAAAAAGGAAGAAAGTGGTGTAACCATCTGACTGGGTGCCATATTGATGTAATTTGACAGCTGAGTGTAGAATTTATACACAAGAACTGTGTATGCAAAAGGTTGCATAGGTTGAAAATTGTAAAAGCAAACTAACGACTGATCTACAATTAGGTTGATGAACTTAAATAAGAGTATCAAACTGGACTTGGCAAAAAAAACTAAGCTTGCAAACTATTGCTGTGCACAGTGAGTGACAAAGCCGTTATAAAATTTGCAGATCACCGATTATCGGTAAAACGTTAGCGGTACCTTGTAATAAATAAGAAGCCAATGGAATGGTGAGCAAATTACTGTAGTGTTATTATCGTTAAAATATTAATAATGCCTTGTAATAAATAAGAAGCTATTGGAATGGTTGCAAATCACCGTTTTGTAGTGTGATCTGCCTTGATGTAGGTGTGCAAACCACCGTATTATGATCTCCCTTGGTATAGGTATGTATATCACTGATCATCAATAAAGGAAGAAAGACAACGTAGTTGTAGCCAAACGGCACCCAGTTTAGGTGTGCTGAATGTGTCAATGCTGGGAAAGCACTGTTGAAGTAGATGAGAGTTGCAGAGGTTGACACAATAAAATTACTGTGTGACACGTACTGTCCAGATAGGATACAAACAGCACCAAGATGGTTTCACGTACAGCATAAAGCATGAGCTGTGTATAACGTAACATATGCAGCTCGGTAGATGATGTAGACGTAGTACGCAAGAGAGGGATGACACGCTCAACTGTGTACATGAAGAGGTCTCATACTCATCACTGGGACTACGACGAATAAGTACAAATAAATCAAACAGCTCCCGAATGCTGTCGTTTCTCGAAGAAATGTGGCACAACGTATATCCAGTCGTAGTTGAAGGAACAAAACGCGTTGGTTTCCTTAAAGTCTTCAAACATAGATAAATGTGTAGGTTCCACCTCACTGTGATGAGGCACAGGCAATCGTTGCTAAATTGTAGATAAAATTGGTGTACACTTCTGAATAGCTTGCATAGTGTCTATTGCTCATCACAGATAGAAGCTCCCAGCCTGCTCCATACCTCCTTGTCAACCGTCCTCCTCCTGATGTGAGCCCCATGGAACATGAAGGAACGCATTCCATGCGTCTCCAGACACCAGCACAAGACCATCGCGAGTCACAACAAATGTAAATATAATAACTAGATATACAACAGAAAGCAAGCGAGGAGCCCAACAAAGTGATGTAAGATATCTCCTGGATGCCATCCTGGCTTCGTTTTTGCCTTCAGCCTCAGCATACAAGTACCAGTTAATAAAAAGTAATACCTTTTTGTATGGTGAAGGCACAGGGTCGAAGGCTAGGCATGGACACCCCTCAGTATAGTCCTCTCCAGCATGCACAAACTGACTGGTGGTTCCAATGTAATAGACTATCCCTGACTGCTTTCAGGCTGCTCAGATTCATATAACCCTGTGCTCGTTTTCCAAATTATCCTCTTTTTAGCTTCTGACCTGCAGCGTACATTAAGCAGCCATGCAGCACAAGAGACAATGAGTGTGAGGTAGACCAGGTACTTCAGAACTTAGCTGCATAAGTCTGTGCCCCATACCCTCAATTAATCCTACCTTGTAACTTGAGAATGTTTATGGGTCAGACCCTGTTCAGGGGAGCATGGGGCAGGCAGTAGCTACTGGGCCTCAACCATGGTGGTCGAGGTTGTTTGCCACTGGTGTCCCGGGGCCTGTCCTACTATGGCTCTGCAAACTGTACCAAGTAGAATCCCTTCCACTTGACTATCAGGGTAGTGAGGAAGGCAATCAAGGTGTTATATGGGGTTATGTGGCCCGTAGATACATTGTCGACATTGCTAAGTTAGCATGCGTATTGCTTGCCCTATGCTGCTGCTTTTGCGTACGCCTCTGCTAGAGTTTGTTTTTGCAACGCTTTACCTCTGCTCCGTACATGATAACAGATTGTTTTTCACGTTCTCAGCCTTCCCTTCAATTCTGGCTGAACATAATGTGCAAGGTCGATCAACAATGTCTCTTGTTATTCTGTTCTGGTCAGCCCCTATTACCTAGACAAAACATGTTACCAACAGCAGCAATATGGAAGCCTCGTGCTTTGATATAGCGTTGTTGCATGTTTTTGAAACACACTCGAAGAAAGCCGTTCCATGGAGCTGAGCACTGCTGTTCCTATGATGTAAACCTTTGCGTTTAGGCTTTCAGGTAGGGGGTCTGCAAAAAAACGCCTAGAGATCTTCTGTTATATAAAATAACTTCTTACTGCCAAGGGAAGGGTGATAAGGCCAAGTTATTTTGCCTTTTTCACAGTCTTTATAAGATGATGACTCCTTTTGTATTCTATGGTATTGTAACAATGCTAATGATGCTATCTTTATGCATTTTGCTGCTGGTCGTGGTTCGCATACTGTTTTATGAATCACTAAAGTCAAAATAAACATTTTGAACTTATTTAGTGACTCGGATTATTCTTATTGTGGACAAGTACGAGAGAGCGAAAGATTGTCTTGTTCCCGCTACTCTGAGGTGAGTCGGGAGTGCTCGTGTTCTGGGTTGCCTAAACATTCGTAGCTTCTTGATATTTGTAGGAGACCGAATGAGACACTATTGCTAGTCGGTTAGGATTTTGAGTACACCCCTATTTACTGAGGTCCTATTTTCTTGTGCATAGTTCTGTGTAAACAAATGTTCTCACCAGTAACCAAAGTGAGATTCGGGGGGGGGGGCTTTAACACGCACCACAGTTCTTCCAAATCAATCTTGTGCAGTCCGTTTTTTCCTGGGTGCCGCAAAGTCAACACGGACATGGTGGACCTTTTGATATCCTGGATAGTCCTTCCTCCTACAGAGCAGGCAGGCCCCTTCCTCTCTATGCAGAAAGGCTTCTAGGTGCTTCAGAGAAAGGGCACAGCTCCTTCAGTAGGAAATCCATACTTCAGGTGATGTTCCCTCACCTCTGGGAAACTGGCTGTCATGCACATGCCAGCCCCGGTTGCACAGCTGTCCTTTGAATACTCTGTAGAGTGCTTTGTTCCTTGCTCATAAAGGACTTGGAACTGGAACAAAGGAGGATGGATTGAGTTCCACTTTTTCCCACAACTTCTAGACAGGGGATGTGGATTAACTCTCTATTCTGTAAAACCGGGTTGGGGTTGTTCTTCTCTCAGGTGTTCTTTCCTGGTTACAATATATAAAATAAACGTGTATATGTACTTGCTACTAAATCTATTGCTAGGATGATATGGGGCTCTCTTTCTCATGCTTCTTCACTGAAAGGAAGCTTTGACTTGCCTGAGGGAGTTTCTTTCAGTTGGCGTTGACCAATCACAGCCTCTGCGACATTAACACAACACATGCCTGTGTCATGGGCCTGGAGTCATATTAGTGGAGAAAAGAACCATAGTGGGTCAATCAGCCTTGCCCAATGCCTCTCCCGCACACCTACACAGAACAACCAGGGCTAAAGAGGTCAAAGCCCAAATAAAGACCCAACGTTAATACACTGCCACACTATTTTGACTCAGCATGAAACTGCCAAAGCCTGGAGGAAAGTATGGGGTGGTCTGCCAGTTTCCTTTCATCACTTGCCAAATGGTGTTGTGATGATGTTCTGATCCTAGGAGGGCTTAGGTACAGAAAGTGAGAAAATTATATTGTATTTTTACATGTTGGTTTCTTGATCTAGTCAGCCAGAAAATATGCCTGGGGTGGAAAAATTGAATATTAAAGATGTTGTGGCTCATTTCACTACCCACAAACAAACCACATTTTTAGAGAGAGTTACTGCACACGCTATAAAGATTTATGCCTATTTCGAAAATCTTTAGATAAAATATTGGTAAAGTAACCCAGGTGGTTAATGCACTTTATGGCAAACTATGTGTAATCTTTGGTCACAGGTCATAATCTTTGTAAATTATCTTAAAACAAAGCTTTCGCATTTCCAAGGTTCATGTGCGAGTGCCTCATTCAGTCACGTTTTTTAGGCCAAGCCTATCGGACAGTACAAGCGGTCTGGTTTCAAAAGAACTATTGTGAGTTTACCAAGAACTTACAGTGCATAACACCCTGCTCACTGTTTACCATCAATTGGCTTAATTGTCACACTCATTGCTTGTTTATTAATCCAAAGCTTCCTTGTCCAAGCTTGTCCATCTTGTGTTTGTCCCTCCCCTGGAGCAGAGCCTCTTTATCAGCTCTCATAATAGTGCATGTTTTTTTCAGCTCTCTCGAGTGTGCTTCTCCACCCCTAAATACCCATCTCATGCACTCTGTGTTGCTGCAACCCTTGTGTTGCAAGCTTTCCTGTGCGATTCTTGCTCAGTGATTTTTCTTGCTTGTGAGCATCTTCCGCCATATCCAGGTTGCTCTCCCTCACGTGCAATTTTTCTATTCCGCCACCTTCTCCAAGATCTTGTTAATTCTGTACAGCATGGCCAAAAGGCATCAGCAAAGCCTAACGTCCCCAAAAGCAAGACCTATTGGTTTTGCCTAACATTCTGGTACTTGCAGTCCTGCTCATCTAAAATCAGGACTACAAGGAACAAAATGGAAAAACAATCCGAATGATGAGTTGCTCTGGCGTGAGCCTGGAAAAGTTGCAAACTAAGCTATTTTAAGATAGTTAAGACCGTTTATACATGCCAGTCCTAGAACATAGTTTGCGAGAGCGTTTATTGCAAAGATCCTTGAGTAACCTGCAGGTCAGAAGTTCTAATCTTGCTAAAATAGCTCAGTGGTTTACATGTCAATGGCAAACATCGCCATGTAATGCAGCATGAAAGACCAGATTGAATTCTAGCAGGTTTTAAATCAATCTCCATTCTAAGACTGATAAACCATGTACCACTGAGTAGCCATTGACACCAATTAATTTGTAAACGCCGCTTTTTTTGTATTGTGAACTACATAAACAGTTAAGACTGCAAGAATACGTAGACCACCAGAAATTGTACAGATGCAGAGCTCTAAAAAGTAACTAGATAATAAAACGCTTCCACCTCTCAGTGCATCTCTTGGCAACTTGGTAATTGATATGTAGAAGGAATCTTTGTCTCTGTCCCTCTGGCACCTGTATATGCCTATGGGTCTGTCACTCTATCCACAAATTGAACAAAATGAGTTACATATTGTCCTTAAATTAAAACATTTGGAGATAGTTGATGCATCGTGGGGTGGGTAGTTTTCAATTCACTCATCCTCTGTAGGATGCTCCTCTATACATCACAAACTTAATGTACACAAGTGGCACTGCATGTGTCTCAATGGCATCATACTCCACTAAAATCCCACTGGAAAGATTAGTCAAGGGTGACATGGAACCAAGTTCTGGCATTAGAGCAGCCGAACTTGAACCCAGCCAGTTCCCACTCAATGCAGACATGGAGTACTGCTAAATGCTGGCGACCTGCAACTGCTATCTGCTACTTACACAGCATTTAAATCTCATTGGGTAACCAAGCGTGTGCTGCTGGAGAAGTGCGATGATGGAGGCAAAGGCAAGCAGTGTTCACTTGAGAATAGATGGAAGGCAAACCAAAAGCGGAGCATTATCTCAAAGGAAAGGGATGGAGAGAGTAGGGTCTAGAGCGAGGTTTTGTGTGTCAGGAGAATGACATGCAAAGGCAGAGAAAACGAAGTTAAAGAAAGACCATGGCACACTAGGATTGTAAAGTAAACTCAGAAGTGTTTCATGCCCCCCAAAAACAAGAATAGAGCTTGTTTTAGGTAGGGTGCTCAGGCTGGCTTCTACATAGACAAGGTAATGTGGATCAGAATGAGTAAGATTATTGTTGTGGGAAAACGAAAGACGAACATGTAACAAACTGCTGTCATATGCTCAAAAACATTAGTTCCACCCTGCCCAACTACAGCTAATCTCCCTTCTTTGAAACTGTAAAGCATTTTTCTTCAACACACTTGATCGCTGGCTATTTCCAAAATTCTCTGTAAGCAATAACCCCTTGAAGCTAGGCTACAATTGCTTATATGCGGTTAAACTGCACAATTAGGATCAGCCGCAATGACTCAGAAACGCAAAAGAGCAAATCCCTTATAGATCTTGAAAAAAGAGGTTGGCACGGTCATCCACCATGCATTTTTAGCCTTTTTAGCCTTTTTAGTCATATCTGCTAAATCAAAACAATAGGTCACCCCACAAACAAACCAATTAGTGAATCTGTTGACTAGTCATTTGACTTAACCTCTCCAATTACTGTGGTATTCTTCCTATCTATATTTTTAAAACAGTATTGAAATTTTAGATCATATACATGAACAAGCTAAAATAGATTCACACACAAGATGTAAAATCTAAATGTCAAAAAAGTGACGTCAGGCAACGGACAAAACGGCTGTGAAGAATGTATATCTAGAGAGTCTGCATGATAGCCAGCGCTAGTAAACTGCTGTGCTCTGGTCAAGTCAAAATACAAGATTTCACCATGAGCCACCAGAGTGCATAGAAAGGGAGGTCATATGAACACCCTTGCCATATAGATCTCCAAATACTATGAAAGGAATCTTGAAGGGAATTTTCATAACTGGGAGGAACTAGTGGTCATAGTATCTGACAGAAGCCAGCTCTAAACGAAATCTGGTCACGGACAATTAGGAAAACCTGGTAAACCACCCCACAGCTCTAAAAACTGCACTGAAGAACAAGTTAGGTTTTTATCCAGGAAGGAAGACCTCAAATCCATCGAAGGCTATATTAGCAACATCCAGGTCATATGGAACTCGCATAGACAAAAGTGCGGTCAGCCATACTTAAATTGCGCGTTAAGAAAGAATATTCTCAAGCAGATCCTTTATTCAAGGCTCATGGCGCTCCCAAAAACAGATGTAAGTAGCAGCTGGAAGTCACTTGCAAATATTGACGCATGCAAATGATGTCACTCACAGGAGGAATCGATGGTCCACCTGATCTACATATGTTCGGGCCACTTAAATGCACGCCGCAGTTTAATAAAGCCACTCCTTTTAAAATACGTTGCTCGTTCATGCAGAGTGGCAAAATAACTGCTCTTCAATCTGGAAACCCCCATGGAGCTGGCAAGATTCGCCAAAATCTATTGACCTATATCAAAAGCTGCCAAATCGCTTCGCTCCGGATAAACTTCAAACGGCCCAGCCAACACACATTTGAAACCGGGTGGCCTCAGAAAACTGGCATTCTAAGCATAATCAGCACTTTGGCGTAATGCACAAACCAGAAGTGCATACTATGCAGCTCTATCATAACTGAACCTGGGACTTTGTCAATGCAACTGAACGTAAAAGTAGCAACCACGTTTGTACAAGTAGCACTTTGCACTTTAGGGGCCCCAGCTCCCTGCAGACTCAAAAGCACAGTCTGGGCTTCTACAGCTGGTACCTCCCACCTTTGTGAAGGTGTGCTCCCTGCTGGCTGCCTGAAAGTATCACAAGCACAGGACCTGTATGATAAGCCCTGGTGGATACTCTTGTTTGACCCTCCCCCTCCCCCCCCCCCCCGCCTCTTGTCGGCAGGATTCTAAGCAACAAGCAAAGACTATAAGTTACCATCAGCACTCTGCACTTCACTGACTTTGTGCTTCCCGCTGGCTGCCGGAATAATCCACAAGCAAAGGCCCACTTTGATAGATCGGGTCACATAGTTACACTCCCTAGTGCCCACTGTTCTCTCGAAGCATGACTAATTGTATGGGCACTCTCCAAGCCAATGTAGGTTCCTGCAGCCGACAAGATTCACTGCATGTATGAATTGCATTTTATTGACCATATGTTATAGCAATCTTTATATATTTTATGATCCATAAAACAGTGCCCGAAATCTTTTGAGGGTGAGGAATGTTATTTTTGTACCTGTATTTTTTTGTGCCATGACATTTTGTGTAACAATTTTAATTAATTGAAACACAAAGTATTACTTACTTACATATAGATTTGAGATAAAGGTAGCCCAGGTGGATTCAGAATACTCATAACATCTTCTATAGTAGAGGATATCAGTATTTCGCCCACACAGGGATTTGAATATGGTAGCCATTTTGGCCAAATATGATTCCAAAGTTTTATCAAAACATCAAAGCATGAAGGTGAGAGAGCTCTTATTCAAACAGATGAATTAATAATGTTAATCTAACTTCACAACATTCTTTCCACTGCTTTGTGTGTGTTGGTACCCACTGCACCATGAACCTGAAAAATCTTTATGGCACTGTAATCCCTTTGTTGCAGGACACAGCACTTCCTTCCTGGGTAAGTATCTTGAATTTACTTTGCCTCGTGATCCTAGCCAATATATTCTAATCATGGGATATTTCAAACTACGGGTTTAACATCTCACCCACAGCTTAAATCACAACCCACAGGTTGTGTGTGGTCAATGACTCTTGATCCTATACAAAGGGAGCAGTTGTTCAAGCAGTATAAAAAGGCAAAAGAGCTTCTCATAGCTCAAGCAGTACATATTGTGCGAAAGTTCCACTGGGTATATGCAGCTTGAGAACACTTATTATGAAGGAATCCAATATCAATTCTGGAGGTTGCCGATTCACATTAGGAATTGGTGAGAAGGTTATATGGGAGCTCACAATATCACTACTTCATAAACGTTATAATATTTATGAACCTTTATGTGGACAACTTCTCTGTAGGATTCCAGCGGTTTAGTGAGCTAGCCAACACTGGCACTGTGGCTTGAGGTACCTTTCTAAGGCACCTCAAAGGATTTCCTTAGGAGCTTGTTTGTAAAAGCCTTGAAAAGGAATGAGCAGTGTGTTGCTTCGCAACAAACTCCTGGCTATCAAATTCCAAAATCGTTCTTTAGCTCACTTCGTCACCCCAGTTCAGACCCTGCTATATGCGAATCAGTCTTGACCTGGTGCCTCATGGGAACAGTCCAGCCCGAAATGGCAAGCTAGGTCTTCTGTGGACCGGAAGCAAGCATCCTGGGACCGGTTTCCGGGTAATACCTCTCATCAGCCAGGCTAGCTTGAATCCAGTGGCAAAGTGAGCAAGGGACCCACGTCTGAGCATACCCTTCGAACTTAGGGTGAACAAAGAAAACACAAGGAGATGGACGGAGCGCTGAAATTTTCAGACACTCACCCCCAGTCACATATCTGGGTTGAATCCGTCATCGTTCTTTAGCTCACTTCGCCACCCCAGTTCAGGCTCAGCTATATGCCAATCAGTCTTGACCCTGTGCCTCATGAGAACAGTCCAGCCCGAACTGCTAAGCCGGGTCTTCCCTGGACCGTACACAAGCACTTTGGGACCGGTTTAGGGGTGATACCCCTCATCAGCTAGGCTAGCTTGAATCCAGTGGGAAAGTGAGCAAGGGACCCACGTCCGGGCATACTCTGCCAACTTAGGGCAAACACAAGGAAATAATAGACGGAGCGCTGAAACCTTTCAGACACTCACCCCGAGTGAACTGGGCTGCCGAAGTGAGCTAAAAAACGATGATGGATTCAACCCAGATCTGTGACTGGGGGTGAGCTTCTGAAAAGTTTCAGAGCTCCATCCATCATCTCTTTGTGTTTGCTAAGATTCTGAATACCCATATTACAAATGTTACACAATTTATCCGAACTGTGGAGTTAAACCAGTTCACTGTTAACACATTTAGCTGGATTAAATTCATACGTAATAATGTCCCAAAACGACAGATTTCGTGCTCTAGACTCAAAGACAAATACTGCAGAGCTTCCCATAACCGTCAGGAAGCAGTTACCACCTCACATTTTCTCTTGAATTTGCAGTATTTTACATCTAACTGTTGACTGATATTGGATGAATGCTTTAAAAACATTTTAGTTGAATATAGGATAGAGAATCCAGTGATTCCAGCATACTTAAAATCCCTAAAAAATATAGATATTCCTAGTGTTGATTCAAAAATGTCTACTCACATAAAACCGCTCAGTGAATTCTCATTACTCTTCAGAAGCTGGAGTCCCCACCAGATCACAATAGCCAACCCTTGCATATGAATATTTGTTAAGCCAAATTCCAATCTTAGAGCTGGCACTACAACAGACAAAATGTGCAGTTTAAGCAAAATTTGGGCGTCCATCTTCTCTAGGAAATCCCATTTGGTCATGTTGATTGATTATATGGCATACAGTAAAGTAGGGGAAATTGTTACCTTATATTCTGATAGCACATGTAAGAAATGCCCATGACCCACAGTATTATAAAATGCGCTTAAACCATTAGCATGCAACCAAGCCTTAGATAAACAATGGTTGATGTGATCCTTCTTGTTCTTTTTGATAATCAATTTTATTGTTTTTTAAAGGACCTTCATAAAACACATTGGCAGCAAAAACAAGCACGTTATTGAGATAATATACATTTGAACAAGAGACGACAGAGAGTTGTAAATCATTCTTTAGGATGAATAAGGACACTTGCATATAATTATGTCTATACAAGAAACACACGCACCCCTTCGGGCATTAGATTGAACCACTTGCCCCATATCTTGCCAAAAAAGCTCGGGGGCAGCCCCAAGCCTCAAAGAGGGGTTCCTCTTGGGCTCCATACCAGTCCACCCCCGTCTCCATTTCCGTATAGTAGGAGGCTTGGCCTGAGACCAGAGTGCCGCTATGTCGCGCTTTGGTACTGCCACTGCTGTTCCTAGGAAGCGTTTATCAGCCCGGAATCCATCAAGGCCATCAAATACCCCCAAGATCAGACGTAGTGGGTCGTGAGGAATCGTCCACCCCAGGGTCTGTGTGAGTTCCAATTCCACCCCTGCCCAGAATGATGCAAGAACAGGGCACTGCCAAATCATGTGGTAGAAGTCCGCAGGGGCATGATTGCAGCGCGTGCAGCTCGGGCAGGGCCGCATGCGGGCGCTGTAGAGGTGCACAGGCGTGAGGTAGGCCGTATGGAGGTAGTAGAGTAGGACTAGGCGTAATTTGGAGGAGGTCATCAAGACCTTGGGGGCCATGAGGGCGTCCCTCCAGTCCTCATCTTCTAGGGGACCCAGCCAACCCTCCCAGCGGGCACGTAACATATCCAGGGATGGGGGACTATTGTTCACAAGGGAACGGTAAATCCGCGACACCCCCCCTCTACCCAGGTTCCCCATCATCACTTGGGCCTCAAGGGGACTGAATTCAGGGACGGAGGTAGGAGACGGAATATGAACTCGAAGGGCATGCCTTAGCTGTAAGTATTTATAAAATTGGGAGGAATGGAGGAAATAATGCTGCTATAAATCTGCAAAGGATCTGATGTGATCCCCAACCCAGATGTCTCCAAGCAGCGAGATCCCAATGTGGTCCCACCTGTGGAAATCCCAGAGGGATGATGCCTCTCTCAGCCAAACACCGCACCACAGGGGCGTCTGTCTGGTGAGTTTACGTCCCCATTTCATATGTCGCAGGGCTGTGCGCCAGGCCATGAGCACCGTCCGGGTGATGGGGGGGGGGGGGGGGGGGGTGGACTGCAGTATGGGGGCAGTACAAGTAGGCCTGGAGTTGTGGGAAGTCCAGTGATCGGAGCTCCACCTGGTACGCCGGGTCGGACCAGCCGCCCGTGAACCAGTCGTGAATCACGATGAGTCTCGTGGCCAGGTAGTAAAGGTGTAGGTTGGTCACCCCCATGCCCCCGTCATAGGGAGGGATGCGGCAATGTGCCAGGGGCATTCGCGGACTGCCGCCCCCCCCCCCCCCCCTAAAAACCGGGTGAGGGTACTGTCAAGCTCACGAAACCAGCTCCCCGGGAGGTGAAAAGTAATATTTTGTAAGATGTATAAAAAACGAGGGAGGACCATCATTTTGAAAAGGATACTTCTGCCAAGGGGGTTGAGAGACAGGGATTGCCATTTCCTGAGGCCCGCCTAAGCCTTGATGACCAGGGGCGTAATATTCAGGGCTCATTCAAGCTCTGGAAGTAGGGCGACCCACACCCCCAAGTATTTGAATGACTGCCGGCGCAGGGGAATTGTCGTTTGCCAATCGAAGCAGGCACCGGACGGGTGGAGGGGGACCAGAGTGGACTTCGGCGGGTTGAGCCGAAGACCCGAAATCCGTTCAAAGGCGGAGAGGGCGTCCAAGCATCGTGGGCCAGAGTTCTTGGGATCTGCCAGGAAGAGGAGGACGTCGTCGGCAAAGAGGGCGATCTTGTCGACCTGGTAGGGATCCCAAACCCAGCCTCGGATGAGGAGGTCCTGTCGTACAAGAGAGGCCAGGGGCTCCATCGCTAGCGCAAATAAGAGCGTCGAGAGCTGACATCCCTGGCGAGTGCCCCTTCGAAAGGGGAACGCCTCCGAGAACACACCATTAATTAAGACCGTCGCCTTGGGACTAGAATACAAGACACAGATGAGGCGCCGAAACGGGAGACCGAAACCCAGCACGTCCCCAAGGTAGCTCCAATCCACCGTGTCAAATGCTTTTTCAAAGTCAATGAAGAGCAAAGCCAAATACGGGGCGAGACGGTGGCGGTGTGCAAGGGCAAGATGGAGACGGCGTATGCAATGCTGGGTTCCGAGGGCCAGCATAAAACCGCATTGGTCCAAGTGGACCAAATCTTGCAGATGGGGCCGGAGTCGTTGAGCCACGGTAGTGGCAAAAATTTCACCTCCGTGTTGATGAGGGAAATGGGCCGGTAGTCTGCACAGGTGAGGGAAGGTGGTTGTGTCTTTGGGAGGACCACAATAGTGGCTACGTCCATTTCAGGGGGAAAGGATCCAGTGTCCACCATATGCTTGAACAGTTCCACTAAGTGTGGGACCAACACATCGCAGTAGGTCGCGTACTATTCTTGCGGGTAGCCATCCGTGCCTGGCGTTATACCGGAGTGCAGGAGTGAAATGGCCCCGTGTATCTCCTCTGGGGTGAAGGGGAGATCCAGAGTCTCTGAGACCATCTGGGTCCCAGTTTCGGACAGCAAAGTGGCGAGGGAGGTTTCGGGAGGTCGTGCCGCGTTAAGGGCAGCGTAGTAGCCCGCAAAGGCATGGGCAATAGCTGGAGAAGTAACGTGGTGAACGCCCGTCACATCCCGGATCTCGGGAATGATGCGGTTGGCTTTGGGGTATGAAACTAAATTATGGAGCAATTTGCCATTTTTATCGCCCCAGCCATATACGGAGGAGCGCCATAGCGTTTTAGCAGCTTCCAGGGAGATCTGGCAGATCTCTTCACGGAGCAGTGTAAGCTGCCGGGCGGAGTCAGGGCTGTCCGTGTAAGGCTGGGCTGCCTCCAACCGTGCAGCACTGGCCTCCAGCTGTACAAGGCGGGCGGCCTCGGCCGCTTGCTTTGCATGGACCAAACCTCTAGCCGTCCCTCGTATAGTGGCCTTGCCGGACTCCCATAATGTACCCGGTGAAGAGACCGAACCCGCATTAATCGAGAAATAATGCCGCAGTTCCTGCCCAAGGGAGTCAACGAATTCCGTGTCTTGCAAAAACCAAGTGTTCACCTGCCAGGCCGTACGAACACCATCAGGGGAATTCCCAAGACGGAGGGAGACAGGGGAGTGGTCCAAGATGCCTCGGGGTAGGATAGTAGCCCCAGAGATCAACTGACAGTCGGTGGCTGGCATCAGGAGCAGGTCGATACGAGAGTGAGTATGGTGGGCCGCCGAAGTATGAGTATATTGTTCCCGACGGGGGTTCCACACCCTCCAGGCATCATAGGGCGGATGACCAGTCAGATAAACGCCTAGCCAAGGTGAGGCGGAACGCCGATTGAGCACCTGACATGTCACGGGACGGTTGTATAACAGCATTGAAGTCACCTCCAATGACCGTCAGGCCCCGAGAAAAGGTGGAAATTACAAGCGTAAGCCTTTGAAGGGCAGAGGGGATCCTTCTTGTTCTTACTGCCCGAAATGTTTTTCCCTAAATAAGGATAATATTTTACTACCTCCAGCTTCTCAGAACACAGCAACCAACAATAGTTACCAAACTTCCTAACTTTGCTACCTTAAAAAAATTAGGACTTTACTTTTTGACAACTTGATTTTCAAAAAAGGGGGAGTAACGAACTGGAATGGTTTGGCCAGCTGATTACTCAAACCCATAGAAGTTAAATCCAAAATGACAATGTTGTCAGCGTACATCAAACATGGAAAAGAGTGGCCAACGATACTAGAGAATCCCCCTTACTATTGGAAGGTCTGAAACATAGAGATGGAAAAGAATGACCAGTAGGCAACCTTGTTTCAACCCATTTTTAGATGAGGTTGTAGAAGAAAGTTCCTGATCCCTGCCCAATAACACCTGGCACCAGGGGGAGGAGTGGCGGGCAATAATTAGTGTAAGAAGGATTTCTGGAATGCCTACCTTAACTTTTTGTCCAAAGGATTAGACAATCCACTCTATTGAATGCTGTGGTAAAATCTATGAAGGCAGCGTATACCTGGAGTCCACGAATAGAGGAGTAATTTTCCACAATTAGTTTCAGCATTAAGAGGTTATCTAGCGTGCTGCGATTTTTCCTAAAGCCAGCTTCTTCTACAGGAAGGATATTTTCCTCCTCAGCCCACACCAAGAGATGATCAGGTATACTTTTGGCAGTACTCTTGATACAATACAATTGCACTGGCTGGTGGATGTCGAGTTAGAGGGGGGAGAGGGGAGTGAGTTGTTTGTTGGCAGGTATGTTTTTTTGTTTTTTTAAAGATTTTATTACTTTTTGAAAACGTTACCATCATACAATCATGAGATAACAACATTGAGTGGCTTGCTGCACTTACAGAAATTTGATCACCACCTGTCGGCAGGTGAGAGTATACGTTCGTAATAGTATATATTCCGTATTGTCCTTTGGAATTTTACATAACCTCAGTCAACATTAGGCAAATGTGTTTCTTGCATTCGCAGGTAGTCCTGCAGCGGTGCCCAAATGTCCTTTGGTCTCAAAGGTGGCGGTAGTTCCTCAGCATACAGGGATAGGTTTACAATAAACTAAATCTTCAATCCAAACCTCGGCCTTAGGAGATGCCCTGTCCTCCCAACACATTGCCACCCTACATTTTGCCATATTTAATGCAATTTTTATGAATCTACCAGTGATGCCTTTAAGCGTAGGTATGATACGCAACAGGCATGCTTTAGGACAGCACGGAAGTTCAACGTTCGTCATAATTTTCAGCCTAGCAATCGCTTCCACCCAAAATTCCTGTACCCGCCCATAGTGTCAAGCGAGGTGCATAAAATCAGCTCCCATGGCGCCACACCTCTTACATTCATCTGTTTCCCCCAGACCATACCTCCGTAGTCGGACAGGCGTATAATATGTTTGATGTAAGTTTCTAAAGTGAATAATACGTAAATTCCCATTTTGGGTGAGGGCCTCAATTAGCTGACAGGTATATTCCCACTCCTTCTGCGTGATTTGGGGCACTAGTTGTTCATTCCATCTAGCTAAGCTGCTATCAGTGCCTGACCGATGTTCAACTCTAGCTGCGCGATAGTCTAGTGATAAGTTTGTGTCTTGTTGGGCTCAAGAGCAGCGTGTGTAAAGTGTGCAGAATTTGAGGTTAGTGTGGGAAGGTGGGGTAATATGCCTTTACCGCTTCTTTTAGTCTGCAATACGTAAGCAGGAACAGCGGCGATTTGTTCTGTATATAATTTAGCCCCTCACGTTAAAAAGGTACCCTCCGAAAATAGATCCTGCATTTTATCTATGCCTACCAGTTGGAGTGCACGGGTAGCCCCCGTCTCTTCTGTGACTGATAGCGCCGCATGATGTGCAAAAGAAAGCAGAAGTGCGTATAACGGTAAATTTGCTGCCATGCGACTCAGCTCATGCCAAGCCGATACGGTCCAGTGTATGGTGTTGATTTCAGCTTTGGGAGTGCCGCGCTTAGTGTGTGTGTGAGGATGCTTCTTAGAAGAATTGGGTGTGCATCACCGTCCTCCACTGCTACGTGCGGTATAAATGCGTGAGAATTATACCAGAAGTGAGCATATTGTGCTTACGCACACAGGTAGTATAAATGCAAATCAGGCACTCCGAAGCCACCCTTTTTGTAGTCCAGTATGAGTGTACCCCAGGTCAACCTGGGTTGCTTCCAGCCCCAAATCAGTTTCAGCAGTTGTGTGTGCAAACCCTTGAAGAATTGGCTGGTTAGTTTAATGGGAATGTTATTGAAAAGATACAAGAACCGTGGAAGCACAACCATCTTGATTAGTGCAATCCTGTCTGCCAGCGACAGTGGCAGACCTACCCATCTCGTCACTGGACTCTCTAATTGGGAGCATGCACTGCCGTAGTTCTCTCGGATTACCGTGTCTGGGCAGCGGTTAACCCATATACCAAGATATTTTACGGGCTCGACCATCCACTCAAGGGGAAATTCTAGAGCATGCTGGACAGTGTTTTCAGTGAGAGGCACAGCTATCGATTTACCCCAATTTATGGCCAGGCCCGAAAAGTGCCCAAAACGAATACATTCACGTAAGATTGGCTCCAGATACGTTTGGGGCTCCCTGACATAGAGTACCATGTCGTCCGCGTATAAGGAGATATTGACTGGTCTCAGTGTAAACCTGAGGGTAGACGCTCCGTAGCGGTGTCGGATAATGCAAGCCAGGGGCTCAAGCAGCACTGAAAAAAGGAGAGGCGATAAAGGGCACCCCTGCCTGGTCCCTCTACGGATTTTTATGGGTTCCGAGGTCTGTCCCTCAATCCGTATTCGCGCTACCGGATCAGTATATAGCAGTTTCACCCATCTGCAAAAGTACACCGGGAGCCCCATTCTGCTTAGTATTTTAAACATGTAGCCCCACTCGATAGAATCAAACGCTTTGGCCATATCGAGCAGCACTG
This sequence comes from Triturus cristatus, assembly GCF_964204655.1. Classification (NCBI taxonomy): domain Eukaryota; kingdom Metazoa; phylum Chordata; class Amphibia; order Caudata; family Salamandridae; genus Triturus; species Triturus cristatus. The sequence goes on from NC_140594.1 coordinate 651,595,334, forward strand.
CCACCGCCTGCAAATCCAGGTTAAAAATGTGAAATAGGGAAAAAATAGTACGTAAGTTGTATGAAGTGGATCGTTCTGGTATAAAACCAGATTGGTCCGGTAGGACTATATTTGGGAGTAAGGGTTGAAGCCTCGTAGCAAGTATTTTTGCCAGTATCTTAGTGTCAGTGTTTATGAGCGACAGCGGACGATACTAGACGCATCGAGATGGTAACTTATCTTTTTTAAACAAAGCAATGATCAGAACCTCGCGAATTGAGGATGGCAGAGAGCCTGTTTCGTATGTCTCCTCAAACATTGCCAATAAATAGGGCACCAGCTCCTCTGCAAATCCCTTTTAAAATTTGCTAGTAAGCCCAGTGGGCCCGGTGCCTTTCTGTTAGGGAGAGTCTTAATAGCATCTTTAACCTCGTCTGCCGTTATCGGGCGGGTCAAATATTCTTGCTGTGCCCTGGACAACCAGGCTAATAAGATATCCTCAAGATATTCCTGTAAGTCAGCAGGATCTACTGTACCCCTAGAGGTATACAACTCAGCGTAAAAGTTGCGAAATTGACCAGTGATGTCGTGCGGTGTGTAATGAACCACCCCCATGTCATCAGTGATATGGTTAATTGTAGGTCGTTCGTGTCTCATCCTAATTTTAGCTGCAAGATTGTGTTCTGGCCATCCGCCCTCCCCATAGGCCCTAGCAACATGCCTTTTTGATAAATATTTCCCTTCATCTGCCGGTAGCTCATTGTATTCGGTCACCGCTTCCTTAATTTTCACTAGCGTGTCAGAGTACGGATCGAGTTCCTGTGCCTTTTCAAGCTGTTTGAGCTTCTTTTCCAAACCCGACAGCCGCCCTCTAATATCCCTAAGGATACCTACATTGGTGCCGATAAACGTTCCCCGAATCGTGACCTTAAAGGCCTCCCAGAGTGTCGCTACGGTACTGACCGACCCTACATTAATAGTGAACTATTGTTCTAGGAAGCCTGGCCACATCCGTCGCCCATGCATTAGCCCCAGAGCTGGTAAGCCAGTAGTCTAATCTCGACCAGCAACCATGCGCTGTGGATAAACAGGTGCCCTCCAATGTATCCACATGCCGTATTCTCCACGCATCAATAAACCCTAGGTCTTCCACGCCCGCTTTAATGACATGAGCGGCTTTGGGTGAGTGCCCCCGCTGCTGGCTCGACTTATCTTTAGTGGGATCGAGGTGTGTATTCAGATCCCCTCCCCATATTATTTCGGAGTCAGGTCCCTCCTGCAGTACCGTCAGTATGTCTTCATAAAACTTGAGGTCATCCGTGTTAGGCCCATATGTGTTCACTAAAGTGAGTAATACCCCGTGAAATTTACCATGTACGATAGCATACCTACCATGGCTGTCTATAGCTGAGTTGATAACTATAAAGGGGGGTCTCTTTTTTAATTAATATGGCAACTCCTCTTGCGTAGGAAGAATATGATGAGAACAACCGTTAGCCCGCCCAGTGAGCGCCTATCCTAGCTTTGTTTTGTTTAGTCAGGTGTGTTTACTGAAGGAGAGCCATTTTAATTTGATATTTATCTAGGTGTCTAGGTGGGCTAACACCTGCCGGATCTTCTTCGGACAGTTCAGCCCCCGTACATTCCATGTCAAACATGCTATTGAGGTGTTATCTGTGTACACTACCCCTGCCATTTAGCATATCGAATATTTACAGTGTGTACAAATACAGAAGAGAAAACCCACGTGCTGTCAGCAAGCCACATAACTGTCCCATGAAACAGCAACCCCCCCACCCTATCCCACCCACAACAGCACCCTAATTATGTTGAGGACAGCATTCCCGAATACCCCACCCAACCCAAAGAACCATGTAGAGAGAAAAAGAACAAAAACGGGGATCACCCTGTGGGGGGTCATTAGGCGCCCAGACTCCCTCCTCACCGGAGCTGGCCAGGCAGTTCAGAGTACCAGTCAATCATATACCTAATACTGAGAGGTCACTAACAAGATCATGTGCCCAGGGCTTATACTTATCGAAGAGTGGCTTCCATATTCAGCCCGAGTCCGCCGGATCTTGTGAGCACTGAGATAGTGTTGTCTTTTTCGCCATTTGCAGGAAGTCTTGGACAGCTTTGGGAGTGTTGTAGATTTTCTGATGAGCATCATATTCAATGCGCAGCCTTGCTGGATATAACACAGCATACGCAATGTTGGCCTTCCGTAGTTGTTTTTTAACCGCAGTAAATTCTTTCCTCGCCGCTTGAACACTGGCCGTGAAGTCAGGATAGAAGGCGATCCGGAAGCCCTGGTATTGCAAGTCAGCTTTTTCGCGGGCTTGCCGGAGCACAGTATCACGGTCACGGTAGTTTAAGAGCTCTGCAATCACGGGTCTAGGGGGTGCGCCCGGCAGCGGTCAGGCCACAAGAGTTCTGTGGGCGCGCTCGACCACGAACATTGCCGATAGGCAATCACGGCCAAATAGATCAATGAGCAGCTGCTCCACATACAGCTCCATCCTGCTCGTGTTTGTGGTCTCCGGAACACCCAAGATACGGATATTGCAGCCTCTCGAACGCGCTTCTAGGTCTTCGTTCTTGGCTTGAATTATGAGGAGAAGTTTTTCCATATCCGTACACTTGCTTACTGTGGCTTGGGCTGCGTCCTCCAGGCTGGAGATTCTCTGCTCTGCCTCTGCGATTCTAGTCGCCTGTTTATCAAGTTTGGTGGACATGGAGTCCATACGCTGATTTAAGGTGTCTATTTTACTGTCGATGGAAAGGAGACTTTGCTGCACGGTTTGAAGCATCGTCGCCAGTTGAATGAGGTCTGGCGTAGCTGAGCCCTGCTCCTGCTCCTCCAGTTCATCCTGTCTGCAGTTTTCTGTGATTTTTTAGCTTCAAACATGAGCCGGGGCTGACTTTGATCTGGTTTGCCCATTATGCTTCAAAGCTGTCAGGATCGCTTAGCGGCACTTCAGCAATGCAATCACAGGCAGGTCGCAGTGGCGCAGCTGCTCAAAACTACAGCACGAAGGGGCCAAGCCCTACGGTTCACCCGCACGATAATCATTCCTCCCAGAGCCTGCTCCAATTACTGCTGCCGTATATCAATCACAGGCAGGCCACAGTGGCTCAGATGCACAAACAGAGCGCCTGGGGGCCAAGCTCGACGGCCCACAAACACAGTAAGCGATCCCCCTGGAGTCTGCCTCAATTACTACTGCCGCCGCTCAGCGCCTCTCAGGTAGTGTACATTTAGTCGCAGCTGAGGCCTCCTTATTGGTTGTGGAGCTGCATGCAAGTTTGATTTTGTCCGCAATCTGGTGTAAGCGCCTTGTATTTCGGCCGTGCCAGAGCCACCGAATCAGTCCAGCGAGAAGGGGGCACCAGGCGAGCCACCCCCACCCGCTGCAGTCACAGCAGGGAAGCGTGCACCCACCTCAGGTCCGTCTAACTAGGCCCCAGGTGCCCGCAGTCAAGATGGCCGCTGTATTGGTCCGTTAGACGCTACAGCTAGCACCACTTTCATTCTCCGCAGTTCTGGTATGTGCTCCGGGCAAAATGCATAGCTTTAACAAGCGCCAAGTCCCCGCCTCCTAGCACCGGCGGTTAAGCCGCTCATTTGCACTCTCTGCACATTGCGCTTAGGGCCGTAGTCAATTACCGGAGTTGTGGAGCGCCGTCGGCCTCACACACGGTGCTCGTCTCTCAGCCTCGTAGGTCCCGGTGAGGGCAGCTCACCAATCCCGCCTGTTGGAACGGGTCACAATGTCAGCCGATGCATCGATGAAGGGCCGATGTGCCGCAGGGAGCGGGGTTGTGGCTCAGTAAATCAGCAACTACAAACGCGGTCAGCTGCACAGGCCACGTGGGCACCGCCAGGCCTCGCCTCACCAGTCACTCAGTCGCAGCAGTTCCGCGCCATCAAATGGCTCCACCGGCCAGGATTTGTGCCTACACCTCATCCGAAGTTGTTTCACCAACTTTGAAGCCTGAGTGTCCGCCTGGCCAAAGCGCGGCCATCTTGTGCCAGGCACTCTAGCGCCCCCCATCGTTGGCAGGTATGGTTATTGTATCTTTTCATGCTTTGTACTGAAGTTGCGCTTCCAATATCCTATTTGTTATTTCTTTGTATACTGGATGCATACTCCCACAAAACAAAATGACAATGCTTAAAAAAAAAAAAAATTAAGTATATTTTTGCCAAATATTTTTTCCAGCGTGTCAGGTAGGGCAATGTGACGGTAATTAGAGCGGAGGTTGTGGTTGGCCCTTTTTTATGTAAAGGAACTAGAACACTTCCGGACCAGGGAGGCGGAATTACCCATGATGGTAAGTGTGCAAAAACGGAGTAAGAAAAATAACCCATAACAACGCCTCTCTCTCGATTACAGAGATAGGAATTACAGCTGGCCCCATTGCCTAAGAAGTTCCTATTCTCCGGATAATAGAATTGACCTCCTTCATGGAAGGATGGCAATATGATTGCAAATGGCAGAGAAAGGGAGGGTATAAGGAAAACAACCTGTAAATCTACACCAGATCACCAATGTAATTGCTCAATTCATCTTCCTAAATTGGCATCAGAAGAGATTTTCTTCTACAACCACAGCTCTTGGAGATAATCTCCCAAAATCTCTTTGAGTTCTTTCAGGAGGCTGCTTCTTTCAGCTTATACCATTTATAATCATACTACTCCTTCTTGAGAGCAATGTTTAATCTCTACCTCCTTTTCAGGAGACAAATTAATTTGCCTCTTTCCACAGAGAAAGAAGCAAATTGATTTCAGTAGTCTGTTTCTCTCCCTATTTAAGCAGAGAACAGGATTATAATGAGGTCTCCTTAGAGAAACCAGATTGTTTAACTTTGGATTAGCCACCAGAGACGTCATATAGCTTTTGTATTTAAGTGATGGTTCTGGGTACAAAAAATAGGACTCAGCAGTTAATGCAGTCAAAGATTCTTTTGCTATAGCATTTAGCTTGGTTTCCAGAAAGTTCTAAAATTTGATTTATCAAACCTTACTGTTGTTTCTTTGAGCTTCCAGTACCTTACTTCCTTTTAAACTAGATCAATCAGAAAGGAGAGTGCTTTATGATCACTAAAGGAGTTATCATTTACATTCATTTCAGAAATCATACCAAAAGTAGTAAAAGGAACAATCACAATCAATAGTAGAACAACAAGCACTGGATTTATGTGAACAATTCGCAGAAGTATTGTTCTTATTTCTTTCATTACTAATAAAAGATTCCTTAGGACTTCTATAAGGAGGAGACCTCTTATCAGTTTTACTATTGGGAGCAAATATTGAAGGGGGATTATTAATGCTAACTCTTTGTTCTCATTTGCAAATAACCTTAAAGCATGGTTGCCTACCAATATTGTATATTTACATTCTTCTCACTCCCTAATACCAGGGATAAAAGAAAAGATTTCAGGTACCGACTGCCCATGCATAAAGTATGGGTGATATATCCGTTCATCACCAAAAGTGATTCTTTAATCTCTCGATCTCCCTTCAGATATATTTTTATGGCAAGAATTAAATTTGAAGTAGGGGGCGTGGCCAGGCAATCCATCATGGTGAACGCGACTTAGCGAAGCTCCTGTAGCCCTAGATTAAGCTGTCATTTATCCTGCTGCATCAACACAGTACATGCCTTTGCAGACTCAATAGAACTCCCTGGATCGCCCTACTGCCGATGTGGACCTCTAGAAGTTGCTCCTCGTGGTGTGAGATGCAGTTTCCGGCCACGGTGGCATGGCGGCCCCCGGATCCCGGAGATCAGGAGAGTGTCTCGACGCCAAGAGGTTGTCCATCCGGTCCCTGTCGGGCGGGGTGGGGGAGTGTTGCACTGCCGGTGGCTGCCCTGAAGTGCGTCCCGCGCTGGCCTCAGTGTGACGCGCCAAGACCCTGGTTGTGGAAGGACTCCGGTCGGCGTTGACGTAGAGGAGGCTCAGATGGAAGGCACCGCATGGAGTCACTGAGACTAGAAGGCTCTGGTAGGCATACGGTGCCTGGACCTCGGCAGCCGCTTCGGGCCGCGGTGCTGATACCTCAGGGCTCCGGCTGCTCTAGAGCGTCGGGCGGACGTGGACCGCGGTCCACCTAGTGGGGGGACCCGCTCGATTCGCGGCTCCTAGTGCGGAGAGTCCGCTGAAGACAGTACGGCGTCGACGACACCGGTGAGAGTCCCCCCCCCCCCACACCGAGTTTGTTTAGAGCGCCAGGTGGAACCGGCTTCACAGCAGGTCGCCCGGTTGTGGGGGGTGGGGGTGATGTCATCAGGGCGCAATCCTCTGGCCTACAAATTGTGCTGATCCCTGGGAGATGATTTGCCCCAGGATCTACAACCATAAGATGGCAGAGCTTAGGGGGCACCGATTCTGATGGCAACCGCTTTGGGCCTCGGCGACAGGATTTGGCCACCATATACATAGTCCTACACTGCCTGAATCTACTAGGATAGTCGCGGCTTGCCATATTTGACCCGCGCCATCCCGCAGTAGTAACAGTGGGTTGAGCGGGCACTGCACATCGGCCGGAGTCACTGAGGGCTGAGATCACTACTAAGAACGGGGACATTACGGCCACAACCCCATTTGCCTCTACAAAGGTGGGAGGCCTGGCATCTTCATGTTGGCAGTTACCCAGGTCCAGCACCGTTTAAATTTCCGCAACACTATACATGACAGTGAACCAGGGTTGGTTGGGGATACCCACTGGGGGAGGCGGGGGCGCCCACTTGTGGAAGTGGCCGGGCTAGGACCTGGTGCGGCTTGCGGGTGCAGTGTTCACCCCCAGATACCGAATCCTGCGCCCTCGCTGACCGTGCATGGTTGGGACCCATCAGTGGCACAGCGGTTTTGGCACTTCAACACACAGAGGCTGCGCTTGGTGAGCCCCTTCCCATACAGCCTCAAGATGACCAAGGACAAATTACCCAGCGCCGGTGCCAAACAAAGCGCAATGGACAGATATACAGGTGTGGAGGCCCACGTGCCGGACCCAGGGGACCAGACATCGTCCATGCCAGAGAATGCAACCTCCTTGGCCGCAATCACGCAGTCCGGAGACACACTTGAGGCTAAGATTGGGGGAGTCGGCTCAGACGTTATGCTTCTCAGGCAGGATCTCTGCACAGCCATAGAACGAATCACCGAAACAAACCCGTATCTCGACAGTAGAGGATACAATGAACACCCTCCAAAAGAAGGTATCCACTCTGGAATCACTCACAAAAGGGCCTGGCAACACGAGTGGAGGCTGCGGAGGGGCGAGCCCGCAGAAACAACCTCCACTGTGTGGGGTTTCCAGAAGGCTGTGAAGGGAGTGGCACGGAAGATTTCCTCACTAAGTGGCTCCTAGACTGGCTCCCACCTAATTCTATGTCCCCGTGTTTCATATTCGAGCGAGCACATCAGGCGCTCCTGCAGAAGCCTATGCTTGGAGCCCGACCTATGGCGGTTATCGCAAGATTCCTAAATTATAAGGATAGAGACACCATTCTGCAACAGGCCAGACTGAAAGACTCTTGTCTATGCCTCCCACCGTATAATGATATTCCTGGATTATATGAGGCCGGTCCAGCAACGCCCTCAATCCTTTGTTGAAGCCAAAGTCCTATCAATTGCGGGCACTCTTCTTTGAAACGCGAGAGGAGGTGTTCAATTGGACGGATGAAATTGTGACACTAAAGCCTCACACCCCGCCACGGATAGATTCAGTTTTATCATATGGGGGTACAAGTCACAAACTCTCCAAGATCACAGACAAACAGTCACAGATCGCGATCCAAAAGGAGATTTAAGATGCGCAGCAAGTCCCGCATGCTGTCGGAGGGCGGCCAGCGAGAACCAGCAACTTCCTAATTACTTCTTGAAGGAACATAACCTACACTAGAATGAGCACAGCGGCAAAACTCAAAGGGGCTACCTTTTGCCAATACCGTCATTTGACTATAAAGACATTTTTCATGTATCAGGGCTGTTTATCGGGGATCCATTGGCGGGGTGTAGTTCCTGCCCCCCGTTGGGGGTGGGACCCTCACCGTGCGGCGACAGATGCTTCCACGGTTATGAGGTACAGGGGTGGGAGGAGGAGGGAGGGTTATTGGGCAGTTATCTGTTGTTTTCGGTGCCATATTTCTCCATCACTTACGCAGGACCCCTTCTGACCACGCCATACACATGCCACACCGCACGCATATAATCTACAGGGAGTCATGCCACCAGATATGACTGAGGCCCCCGAGAGGGAGCTCCATATAATTAGTTGGAACATCCGCGGCCTCCTCGACAAAATTAAATAAGGAGCCATACTACGCCAGGCCAAGCGTTACAAAGCAGATGTCTTGCTTGTGCAAGAAACTCACCTGTTAGGCACCAAGGTACCATGCCTTGCCCGCTTTGGATTTATTCAGATTTTTCATTCAGGGTTCACTAGGGGTTCTCAAAGCGTCGCGATTTAAATTCACTGCAGAGTTCCATACATGCATAATAAGATTTGGTCAGATCCCCAAGGTAGATACATCATAATATCTGGCACATTATATGGGGAGCAGCTCATTCTGGGTAGTGTATATGCCCCCCCGCCCCTAGCCTGGAATCTCGTGGAGCGTTAGACGACACTTCGGATGGAGATTCCGGTAGGCTTGGTGGTCATTGGGGGCAACTGGAACGACGTAATGTGCCCACACCGAGACAGATGGCACACAGCTGGGAGACAGATGGGAACGCGAGAGTCAAGATTACAAACATTGGTCCAGGGGATGGGATGTGTAGACACCCAACAGATCAGGAATTTGTGTATTTCTCCAGCATTCATGAGTCTTTTTCCCGCCTTGATTATATGTTTATATCCCTACAACACCTCCATAGACTTGCAACAGCAAAGATCCTGCCATGGGGTCTCTCTGACCACTCTCCAGTGGTATTGGGGTTGTGACTGGGCCTTCGGCGCCCTCCGTTTCAGTGGCGGCTCTCGCTCTCGCCATGGCAGCTACACGATGAGCAATACAAATCCCACATACATACGGCGATACCAGACTACTTTTTACATAATATGGGGAAGGTGGAATATCCAGAAATACTGTGGGAGGCCATGAAACCAACACTTAGGGGCTTAGATATTGCATCTTGCACAGCACAGCGCAGAGAGAAATTGACCCAAACTGAGGCCCAACTCCTGAGTATAGAGCGTGGGAGTAGGGGTGAGAACGGGACTTGGGCGTGCAGACAGTTATTACTCATGCAACAATAATATGCCGGTGAACTGATGGACGAAGCTAGAACGACATGGCTAGCAACCCGCAGCAGGATATATCAATGACGAGATAAATCTAGCTCCTTGCTGCACCATCTCTGTCAGCGGGCATTACGTCTTCATGCCCTCCTGGGTACCAGTGGCTCCGCTGGTGAGATACTCTCTGATCCATCACAAATTGCAGCGAGTTTCGCAGATTACTTTGCAGACTTACATACCCCGAGGGAAGTACTGCCGGTGGATACTGGACATCAGTTCATAGTAGACCTACCTCCGCAAGCCCTGTCCGATACAGTGAGAAAATAGCTAGATGCCTTATTGACAGTAGAGGAGAGTGGGAGTGCCCTATCCGACCTGCGTCCGGGTAAGGCACCTGGTCCGAACAGCTTTCTGTGTGAATTCTATAAAACATATCAATCTCAACTGGGAAACCAGTACTTAGCGGTGATTAACTCTGCCCTAGATAAGGGGTGCCTCCCACAAGAGCGGAGGCACGCTGATGTAGTTGTATTTCTAAAACCTGGTCGACGCCCTGGACATCATGCATCATATCGTCCAATATCTCTACTTAATCTGGAGGCAACACTCCTGGCCAAGGTAATCGCTAACCGTATTGTACCACATATCACAGACTTAGTTCACACTGATCAGGCATGCTTTATGCCCGGCCGTGCCACATGACACAATATCCAGCGTGCCCCAAATGCAATCGCGGGGGTGGCCCGCCTTGATGGGCCAGCAGCACTTTTGATTGCCGACATCTACAAGACCTTCGATTCACTCAGCTGGACTTACCTTTTCGCACTCTTGCATCGACTAAACTTTGGCCCTTCGCCTTCTTTCATATATCCAACTGTTATATACTGCCTCTATTCGAGTGGCTGAATCGATCTCATAGACCTTCCCCATCGGGCGAGGTACCAGTAAGGGCTGCCCTCTTTCCCCCTACCTGTTCGCGCCCACTATGGAGCGGATTGCGGCTTGGGTTAGGATGGACGCCCAGGTCGGCAGCTTCAAATGGTCCCGGGCGGTCTTGGACCCCATAACATTACATGCAGACGATGTACTGTTTTTTCTTACAGACCCAAACCGATCAGGTCCGAGGCTGCTCCGGATAATGCAGATTTTTGGTGAGACCTCTGGTTTATACATGAACGCCCGTAAGTCATTCCTGTGGTCAGTACAGTGTGGGTGTCGTCTAGGGGCATGGTCAGGCGAGGGGACAGTGGTCTCAGATGGGTTCAAATATCTTGGGGTGTTCTTGTCGGCTTCCCAAACCGCCTCATGGGACAGAAATCTGGCTCCCCTATGGGTGCAAATCAAGGAGCAGGTACGCTCCTGGTCATATCTACCCCTATCCATATTTGGCAGATCAGCAATCTTCAAGATGGTCTCTTTACCCAGCCTTTTGTACCAACTCCAGAATCACCCCTTCCCAATTCCGCCCACCTGGTTCCGACAAATGCGATCCTGGGCCAGTTGCTTTGGGGCGGGGGCTCTGCAAGGGTGGCTTTGAGAACCTGCTTTCAATCCACATACTGTGGGGGCATTTCGACCCCCAATGTTCATTATGCGGCGTCCCACCTCCTTGTTCTCAACGACTGGTGATATGGAGATCGACGGGACCCAGCATACGCAGTTGAACACTGGCTAATGGAGGATACATCCCTACATCCGATTTTATACTCGGGTCCACCACTTAAAGCGCCACCACCAGCAACGAGGACAGTAATCACGGTGTGGAAGCAGTTGCTGCGTCGGGTGGGGTCGACTGACGAAGGAGACATAAAGCATAAAGGTCTCCTACCCCAAATCCTCCCATTCCCCCCAATCCTGCTTCGGGGGATGGGGGGCCATCGGTATATCTACACTAGAGGTGGTCCTGCAGGGTCAGACTCTAAAGTTCAGAAAGAATACGACATGCCCCACCCGCAGTTTTAAAAATACCTCCAATTACGTCACGCACTGTTCCCTTACACTGCACACCAAGAGAATATACCTGAATTCAACCCTATAGAGGCCATAGTCTTTATGGGGGAGCTAGGAGACCATAAAATTACTCAAATATATCGAACACTCATTACTAATAGCCCCACCACACTAGACAACTCGAGACGCCTGAAAAAGGATCTAGGCCCGCTAGATGAGGTGATGATGTTTGTGCCGAGGAGCTTGAAACTCTGCGAGGTGCTCCTATCGCGGCACCCCTACGTCTTATACAATTCTAATACCTCCACCGGGTCTATTTCACAAGGTATAGACTATGGAGGGCCGAACTAGTCGAATCCCCTCTTTGCCTGCTTTGTAGAAATGCGGAGGGCACCCTCCTACACACAATATGGCAGTGTACCTCGATCTTGAGGTCCTGGCGGGGAGTGCTTGCATGCCTCTGAGGTGCTGGGGTGGGATATTCCACTCTCGCCGCGTCTCGCCATCCTACATATCAATGAAGGGATAGGGGGCAATAGTTACAAACGTCATTTACTACTCCTGGGTCCCACCCTGGCGAAACGTGACATTGCCAAGGCATGGAAGGCCACTCTCCTCCATTTGTAGAGGTCTGGAAGCAGGGATTGGACTTCTGCATGGGACTTGAGATTCCAATATACAAGGCGAGGGGGTGCCCCCAGAAACACCCCAAGATCTGGACGAGATGGGCGGACTACTGTGGTCTATACCTAGTGCCCATTTCCCATACAACAACAAATATGGATCTGTTGAGATGAAACGATGGTGCAGAGCTATACTGCGGCATATTGGTGAGAGTGGCCGGGAACTGCCTATAGCAGAATGTAGAATTTGTATATGGCACTGTTTTTTATTTGGTTGTTAGATTATCTTTTGATTCTCAACTGTCCAATCTTGACATGATAACTTTGTAACTTTCTTTTATATTGTATCATTCCAAACCCGGGATGCTCCAGGGTTTCTACGGCTGTTGACAAATAAAATTTGTTGTGAAAAAAAGAATTACATTTGAATCATGGACGAACTGACTGTAAGACCAACTGTATTATTACGTAAAATAGACCCTCTCTGTTAGACCTGTCAGCCCTTTGGGTGGTCCCTCCTCATCATTATTTATTTTGTCCCACTTTTGCCTTAAACCCTGTTTGAATTTTTCCTTTTTGGGAACCACCAGACTTTTTCGTGTTGCTACAGATTCAGGGAGCCATTTTAGCTACCCCTGAAACTTCTGTCTGAGGGCCTGAAGCACAAAATGGTGGCCACCTGTGACATCACCAGCATCCACTGGAACCTACCAGCACCTTCCAGAACATTCCAGGAGATTCCAGAACTCTGTGACAGTTGGAGACCGTTTAGAATGTTGGGAGGATAAGAGAGGCAGTTGGCAGTTGGAGCTGGCAGTTGGCACCTGACTGGTGAAGAGAGAGGAGCACAACAGTGAAGGAGGAAGGAGTGAAGCAGCAGGGGTGGAAACTTGTGCCTGGAGTGGGGTCCATAAACCCACCCTTGATACTTGTCCCTACTGATGGATCCCAGCCTATAGCCCTGTGTGGGAAGAAGACAGAAGAAAACCATCCTAAGGACCTGGACAGCAGGAACAGGCCTTAGAACCAAGAAGACAGCAAGATTCTGACCTGAGAACTGGTTTCCCTGAAATCCGGCGTCGAGTAGCCTGAAGACCTGGAGCCCGAGGTGGAGAAGCGGCGCTGACTGAAGTAGCAGACGTCGTACCCGGAGCCGCCTGAGGTCGTGAGAGGGCGCCGACGGGGGTCGAGAGGAATACCAGAGGTCGAGGAGGAAGTGAACCGAGGTCGAGCGAGCGGCGTCATCGGAGGAGTGAAGTCCGCCCTCCGGAGTCGTCGGAGACCGAGGTAGAGGTGAACCGGAGGTCGGGAGTGAGGATCGCACTCCGGAGTCGCCCGGAACCTGAGAGGAGGAGCACCGGAGGTCGGGGGTGAGGATCGCACCCCGGAGTCGCCGGAAGTCGACATCGAGGCCAGGCCGGCCGACGTCATCGGAGCCGAGAGCGCCATCGGACCGGAGCCGCCCGAAGTCGACATCGTGAAGAGACTGCCCGACGCCGTCGAATCGGAGGTCGAGACCGAACCGAGGCCACCGACATCGGACCGGAACCGCCTGCCGGCGTCGTCAAAGAACTGACATTGTGCCGAGGCCGCCGAGACCGAACCGGAACCGCCTCACGGCGTCGACACGACTCCAGCGGCGTCGGAACATCAGAAAAAGGGCAGTAAGTGGAGTAGAGGGCGCCTAAGGCCCTGTGGAGACCTGAGAGACTGCTCTAAGGGGCTAGGGAGGTGCTGAAACCCATCTGACTGTGCCTGGGGTGAACTGGGACTAACCTAGAGAGGTTGTGTGGAGAAGGGAAGCCAGGGCATTGGTATTTCCCCCCCCTTTGATCTACCTCAGTTTAGGCCTCAGCCTTGTCCCAGCCAGGGAGTAGCCTCCCCCCTCAAGCCTTCCACAACCCTACAAGCTGTGCCTGGGCCAAATCAGCCCATAAGAAGTGAAGTGTCATCTGATTATATGAGGGGTGCTGTATACTTTTAATTATTTATTGGGGGTACTGTATTTATTGAGTTTTTACCTATTTATTGCTGCACTATATTTATAGGTCCACAGGACTTGATGGTGTACAATATTTATTGGTACAGTATTTATTGCCTCAAAGTATTTAATTGTCTGTATATATTGCACTTGTATTTATGCCCTGTTATTTATGATCACCCCTATTTATTTCATCAAACAGCCAATATTTATTTGACCTGCACTAATTGAAACTTGTAAATTGTGATTGACCTATTTATTTTTCCAATCAGCAACTAAGAGAAAAAGATAAAGAAAGAATATTTTCATAATTTTTACGGTGTAGAGTCGTTTTTGGAACGGATGCACGCATGGTTATTGTATGGGTATATTGTATGCTTAGCACTGCGCCTGTTTCCTGACCACTCGAGCCAAGCTACCCCATTGTGTCGGGAAGGTCCACCACCACCACCCTGCGGAGTGGGAGTGGGCTGTTTCCAACATAAATTGGTGTTCAGTGGTGGGATAGAGCTGTGCCTACATATACTCAACAATAACTGTGGGTAGTCCATAGGCCTACACCGGGAGTTTTCTCAAAGCGGCCTTCCTAATTGTGGGTTTTTGCTTTTTCCAAATTTACTCTGGTGGTGGGAGGAGGTATTACTAAAGGTACCCCCCTGCATTGTTACTGCACAAAACCTGTCCTCTAACCTGAGTGGGCAAGATGGAGTTTGTTCTTGAAAATCTAGACACATACACTGTGGCCCAACTCAGGGAGTTTTGCCAGCGAGAGGGGGTGTATTGTCCCCCAGGAGCAAAGAAGGGTGCACTTCAAACCAGCTTAAGGGCTTGGGGGGAGGCACGCAGGGAAAGCAAGGCTGAGGAGGAAGACAGGGATGGAGAGCCTGACCCCGAGGGGGCTGAGATGTACCAACCTGAGGTGGGGAACCTGTCAGCAGGGCCCAGGACACTTTCTAGGGGGGGCAGCCGTGCCTCTAGCGGTGGCTTGTCTGAAGTGGAGCTAACGGACCGGAGGGAGAAAAACCAGCTCACATGGGACTTAGCAAGGCTGGAAAAGGAGAAGGAGGAGCAGAGGATGGCCCATGAATTGCGACTGAAAGAAATAGATCTTCAGATCTTGAGAATCGGGGCACAACCTGTTCCTAATGGTGGCAGCCAAACCCAAGAGATCACCAGGGAATCTAAACCATACCTGCCAAAGGACATAGTGGCTAGCTATGGAGTGGGCGACGATATCGCCAAGTGGCTAGCGGCCTATGAGGTCTCACTGAGGGCCCATGGGGTTCCGGAGAAGTACTGGGGAGGGGGATTGTATAAGTACATGCCTCCAGCTGGTAGGGATGCTTTATTGGCCCTCGAAGAGGATGAGCAAACCCACTACCCCACCATGAAACTGGCGCTCATCAGAAAGTTTGGACTAACACCTGAAAAGTACAGACAGAAGTTCAGGGGTAGTCACAAGCTGGGCACGCAGAATTGGGTGGACTTCCTGGACTATGCGAAGAAGGCAATGGAAGGTTGGATTCAGGGCAGTGAAGTGAGGAACTACGAGGAGTTGTTTGACCTAGTACTGAAGGAACACCTGCTCGAGAAATGTTTCCCTGAACTGCGGCAACACCTGGTGGATAGCAAGCTGACCAGTCCCCGGAAGCTTGCTGAGGAGGCGGACATTTGGGCTAGTACCCGGGTGTCCACAAGGGGGACTGGAGGGGATACTCAAAAGGCCGGACAGGGCGCCCCCCAGAAGAAAGAGGGAGGGGAAAAGAAAAAGGAGTTCTCCAAAGGCCCCCAAAATAACTTCCAAGGGAAGGGAACAGGATTCACCTCTAAGGCTAACCCTCCCAGAAACCCTAATCCTGGCCAGAGTCAGCAGCCAAGGGTTGTCCATTGCTACGAGTGCGGTGGCGTTGGACACTATAAAGGAGATCCGAAGTGTCAGAAACGATCACCCCCTCCCACTGGAGGAAAGACCCCCGGAGTAGCTAGTGCAGTGCTCGGGGAGGAGATGCCCTTAACTAAGGGAAGGGAGTGGGCGGGTGTCACTTTAGTGTCCCTGGGAGAACGGGAGATGGTTCCTAAGATCCAGGTGCCCGCAAATACCGCAAAGTATGGGCAGTGGATCACCATCAACGGCCAAAGAGGGGAGGCTCTGAGAGACACAGGAGCCAGTATGACTTTGGTGCGTAGCCAGCTGGTGTCTCCAGAGCAGGTAATTCCCGATGTACTCCACCCAGCCGCGATGGCTGACGGCAGAACAGGCCACTATCCCGTGGCCGAGGTTCCCTTTGAATGGGGGGGGGTTGCAGGTTCACTTCGAGTTGCCGTAAGCCCTGCCGTGCCAGTCGACTGTCTGCTGGGCAATGACATGGAGCACAACGCTTGGAAGGAGGTGGAATACCAGACTCACACCGAGATGCTGGGTACACCTGACTGGGCCTGTGTTAGCACAAGGTCCGCGACTACCCGAAGAGGGAGTTCATTCCGGCTGGAGCCTGGAACAAAGGCCCAGCCAGCTGCCAGTCAAGGGGAGAACCGAGGACAGGAGGAGCCTGCCTCGGCGTCTCCACCCCGTAGGACGGATAGGCCACCGGAGGTGGTGGGCCAGGAGTCTGCGGAGGGGGACGTTACCAACCTGGAGGACTTACCCATCCCGGCCGAGTGGCACGTGGAGGGAGGCCCGTCCAGGGAGGAATTCTGCCAGGGCCAGAGGGAGTGCCCTACCCTTGAGGGGCTGAGGCGACAGGCCGAAGCCCAGGCAGCAGGGAACGTTGAAGGGAACTACAGTGTTTACTGGGAGGATGGCCTCCTCTACAGTGAACCCAAGGCGCCCCTACATGGATCGTCACGAGCCTTGGTAGTTCCTCAACGTTATCGAGCCTTCCTTTTAGAGTTGGCTCACGAGATACCATTGGCAGGACACCTGGGGCAAGACAAGACCTTCGCCCGTCTTGTCCCACACTTTTATTGGCCTCAGATGAAAGTGTCGTCCGATACCTACTGCCGGACATGTGTGTCTTGCCAAGCCAGTGGGAAAACAGGGGTGAAGCTGAAAGCTCCCCTGGAACCACTTCCTGTCGTTAGCACCCCCTTTGAAAGGGTGGGCATCGACATTGTGGGTCCATTAGATCCACCAACTACAGCTGGTCACAGGTTTATCCTGGTTCTGGTGGATCATGCCACACGGTACCCAGAGGCAATACCTCTGAGGACCATAACAGCACCTGTTGTGGCTAGGGCCCTGATGGGAATCTTTACCCGAGTGGGTTTTCCCAAGGAAGTTGTGTCCGACAGGGGGACCAACTTCATGTCAGCATATATGCGGGCAATGTGGAAGGAGTGTGGAGTGACCTACCGGTTCACAACTCCTTACCACCCCCAGACCAATGGTCTGGTGGAAAGGTTTAACAAAACCTTAAAAGGCATGATCAGAAGTCTGCCTGAAAGCCTGCGGAGGAAATGGGACGTCCTCCTACCCTGTTTACTTTTTTCCTACAGGGAAGTGCCACAGAAGGGAGTGGGCTTCAGCCCCTTCGAGCTTCTGTATGGGCACCCTGTACGTGGACCTCTCAACCTGGTGAGAGACGGATGGGAAAGAACTCCCAGAAAGCTTCCCCAGGATGTGGTGAGCTACATGCTGGCCTTCCGGAGCCAAATGGCTAAGTTGTGGAAGCAAGCTTCTGACAACTTGGAAGCCAGCCAAGCAGTAATGAAGGCGTGGTATGACCACAACGCTCACCCGGTGGAGTTGGAGCCTGGCCAGAAGGTGTGGGTGATCGAACCAGGAGAGCTTAGTGCCCTCCAGGATCGCTGGTCAGGACCCTTTGAGGTGTTGGAGAAGAAGGGTAAGGCTACCTACTTGGTGGACCTGAAGACCCCTCGTCAGCCCCTGCGGGTGCTGCATGCCAACCGCCTCAAACCCCACCACGAGAGGCCCGAAGTCATCTTGATGATGGTGACTGACGGAGGAGAGGACGTGGAAAGCGAGCCTCTCCCTGATCTGTTTGCGTCTCAGGAAAAGGATGGGTCGGTGGAGGGAGTGATTCTCTCCCCATCTCTAACTCCTGAACAGCAGGAGGACTGTCGCCAGGTCCTGGGGCAGTACTCTGCGTTGTTCTCCCTTGTCCCGGGTAGGACTCACCTGTGCGTCCATGACGTGGACACAGGAGACAGCCCACCTGTGAAGTCCAAGATCTACCGGATGTCAGACAAGGTGAAGGCCAGCATTCATAGTGAAGTCACTAAGATGCTGGAGCTAGGAGTGATTGAACCTTCTAGCAGCCCCTGGTCCAGTCCGGTGGTGTTAGTACCGAAAGCTGCACCACCGGGTGCCCAACCAGAACTGAGGTTCTGTGTGGACTACCGGGGACTGAATTCAGTGACAAAGACTGATGCTCATCCGATCCCTAGGGCGGATGAATTGATTGACCGGCTGGGAGCTGCCCAATATCTAAGTACCTTTGACCTTACTTCTGGGTACTGGCAGATCTCTTTGACTGATGGAGCAAGGGAAAGGTCAGCCTTCTCCACGCCCAATGGCCACTACCAGTTCTGTGTGATGCCCTTTGGGCTCAAGAACGCACCTGCCACGTTTCAGCGCCTGGTAAACCAGATCCTCACCGGAATGGAGAGTTTCTCTGCTGCTTATCTGGATGACATAGCCGTCTTCAGTAACAGCTGGGAGGATCACTTGCGTCACCTGCAAGCTGTTCTCCAGGCCCTGAGACAAGCTGGATTGACGATCAAGGCCAGCAAGTGCCAGATCGGGCAGGGGTCGGTAGTGTACCTTGGACACTTGGTGGGTAGGGGAACGGTGCAACCCCTCCAGGCGAAGATCGAGGCCATCATGGCCTGGGAACCCCCCAAGACACAGACTGAGGTCCGAGCATTTTTGGGCCTCACGGGATACTATCGCCGCTTCGTGAAGGGGTACGGTACCATCGTAGCCCCTCTCACGGAGCTCACGTCCAAGAAACAACCTCGAAGGGTAGTCTGGACGGAGGCTTGTCAGCAAGCCTTTGAGAAATTGAAGAAAGCCATGTGCGAGGCCCCGGTCTTACGGGCCCCAGACTTTTCCAAGAAGTTCATTGTCCAGACAGATGCATCAGAACATGGCATTGGGGCAGTGTTATCGCAACTCAACGAAGAGGGTCTGGATCAACCCGTGGTCTTCCTATCCAGGAGACTACTTCCCAGGGAACAGAAGTGGAGTGCAATAGAGCGTGAAGCCTTTGCAGTGGTATGGGCTCTGAAGAAGTTGCGGCCATACCTGTTTGGCTCGCACTTCCTGGTTCAGACCGACCACAGACCCCTTCGCTGGCTGATGCAAATGAAGGGGGAGAATCCCAAGTTGTTGAGGTGGTCTATTTCCCTACAGGGGATGGACTTTCAGGTGGAACATCGGCCTGGAGTGGACCACGCCAATGCAGACGGTCTCTCAAGGTATTTCCGCCTTAGTGATGAGAACTCCCAAGGGGTTGGGTAGCTCTCCCCACTTTCAGCTGGGGGGGACGCGTGTTAGACCTGTCAGCCCTTTGGGTGGTCCCTCCTCATCATTATTTATTTTGTCCCACTTTTGCCTTAAACCCTGTTTGAATTTTTCCTTTTTGGGAACCACCAGACTTTTTCGTGTTGCTACAGATTCAGGGAGCCATTTTAGCTACCCCTGAAACTTCTGTCTGAGGGCCTGAAGCACAAAATGGTGGCCACCTGTGACATCACCAGCATCCACTGGAACCTACCAGCACCTTCCAGAACATTCCAGGAGATTCCAGAACTCTGTGACAGTTGGAGACCGTTTAGAATGTTGGGAGGATAAGAGAGGCAGTTGGCAGTTGGAGCTGGCAGTTGGCACCTGACTGGTGAAGAGAGAGGAGCACAACAGTGAAGGAGGAAGGAGTGAAGCAGCAGGGGTGGAAACTTGTGCCTGGAGTGGGGTCCATAAACCCACCCTTGATACTTGTCCCTACTGATGGATCCCAGCCTATAGCCCTGTGTGGGAAGAAGACAGAAGAAAACCATCCTAAGGACCTGGACAGCAGGAACAGGCCTTAGAACCAAGAAGACAGCAAGATTCTGACCTGAGAACTGGTTTCCCTGAAATCCGGCGTCGAGTAGCCTGAAGACCTGGAGCCCGAGGTGGAGAAGCGGCGCTGACTGAAGTAGCAGACGTCGTACCCGGAGCCGCCTGAGGTCGTGAGAGGGCGCCGACGGGGGTCGAGAGGAATACCAGAGGTCGAGGAGGAAGTGAACCGAGGTCGAGCGAGCGGCGTCATCGGAGGAGTGAAGTCCGCCCTCCGGAGTCGTCGGAGACCGAGGTAGAGGTGAACCGGAGGTCGGGAGTGAGGATCGCACTCCGGAGTCGCCCGGAACCTGAGAGGAGGAGCACCGGAGGTCGGGGGTGAGGATCGCACCCCGGAGTCGCCGGAAGTCGACATCGAGGCCAGGCCGGCCGACGTCATCGGAGCCGAGAGCGCCATCGGACCGGAGCCGCCCGAAGTCGACATCGTGAAGAGACTGCCCGACGCCGTCGAATCGGAGGTCGAGACCGAACCGAGGCCACCGACATCGGACCGGAACCGCCTGCCGGCGTCGTCAAAGAACTGACATTGTGCCGAGGCCGCCGAGACCGAACCGGAACCGCCTCACGGCGTCGACACGACTCCAGCGGCGTCGGAACATCAGAAAAAGGGCAGTAAGTGGAGTAGAGGGCGCCTAAGGCCCTGTGGAGACCTGAGAGACTGCTCTAAGGGGCTAGGGAGGTGCTGAAACCCATCTGACTGTGCCTGGGGTGAACTGGGACTAACCTAGAGAGGTTGTGTGGAGAAGGGAAGCCAGGGCATTGGTATTTCCCCCCCCTTTGATCTACCTCAGTTTAGGCCTCAGCCTTGTCCCAGCCAGGGAGTAGCCTCCCCCCTCAAGCCTTCCACAACCCTACAAGCTGTGCCTGGGCCAAATCAGCCCATAAGAAGTGAAGTGTCATCTGATTATATGAGGGGTGCTGTATACTTTTAATTATTTATTGGGGGTACTGTATTTATTGAGTTTTTACCTATTTATTGCTGCACTATATTTATAGGTCCACAGGACTTGATGGTGTACAATATTTATTGGTACAGTATTTATTGCCTCAAAGTATTTAATTGTCTGTATATATTGCACTTGTATTTATGCCCTGTTATTTATGATCACCCCTATTTATTTCATCAAACAGCCAATATTTATTTGACCTGCACTAATTGAAACTTGTAAATTGTGATTGACCTATTTATTTTTCCAATCAGCAACTAAGAGAAAAAGATAAAGAAAGAATATTTTCATAATTTTTACGGTGTAGAGTCGTTTTTGGAACGGATGCACGCATGGTTATTGTATGGGTATATTGTATGCTTAGCACTGCGCCTGTTTCCTGACCACTCGAGCCAAGCTACCCCATTGTGTCGGGAAGGTCCACCACCACCACCCTGCGGAGTGGGCTGTTTCCAACACTCTCCTACTGGGGACTGCTGCACAATTTAAAACAAAGTTCCCTTCTAAGGCAAAATCGTTAGTTTACCAGGTTTTATGGATGCATATTATATCAGTAGCCAAACTGTTCAGAAACACCAATTTATTTCCATCAGTCTTAAATCCTGCTGCAATCCAGGAACCACTTTTAGGCCATTACTCGGTACGTCTACTGGTACTGAAACCTAGGATTCCCTTAGAGTCAAGCACTCCTGTTACCCAGCTCTCGGTCTTATCTTCTGAGGGGAAACAGCCTTCACAGTGCAGCCTTAAGCATGCATGCCACTTCCCCGCAAGCTGAACGACGCTTGCCTTTGTGGTTAAGGCCGTCAGTGTTCTAGCTGTCTGAGCCGGCGGGGAGAGAAACTGCAATGATCGCTACAGGAAGGACCGGGACGTGGCGTGGTGAGTTGGGCTGGGGGGAGGTAGGTTTTAGGGGTGGGGGCTGGTTTTAGGGCTCAAGGCAGGGGTCTGGGGTAGTTTTTAGGGTAGGGACAGAGTTTTAGGGCAGTGGTAAAGGGGCAGTTTTCAGGGCAGGATGCTGTTTTTAGGGCTCAGGGGCGGGGTAGTTTGTAGGTCAGATGGCAGAGTTTAGAGCTCAGGGGGAGAGGTGGTTTTCAAGGCAGGGGGGCAGTTTTTAGGGCTCAGGGCGGGGGTGCTGGGGTTGGGGTCGTTTTTTGGGGCTAGGGGGGCACGTTTTAGGGTTCAGGGTGGGGTGGGATCTTTACCACACATTTACCTTTACCAAACATGTCTTAACAACGAAATTCATTGTAAAGGCAAGCATGGTAAAGACATGGTCGTTGTAAAGACCACATGGTTAAGGCATGCGTGGTTTAGGCAACCGTGGTTGTGTCACACAACTATCTTCTGCATCCGGGAATTCCACCACCCATCCTTTCAAGATACACTCCTACCCCCCCCTCCCCCCTTTTATCAGAGATACCGCAGATTTATTAGGGTCTAATGTCACATAGATTTTAGTGACGGTAATGTCACAGGGTAAAGAGGGGATATCATTTCACCCTGAGTTTTTGGAGAGAAGGCTCTGCTATCTTTCTCCTCCTGAAAGGGAATTACATCAATGCCACAACAGCGTAGCTCGTCATTATTTAGAAGGTTTAAATATGATACCACTTTTGAATAAAAAATTACCCCGGCCCTGCCATTTGTCCACAAATTCTTAATTTGCAAAAGGCATAGATCACTACTTTGAACCATCCACAATTCACCAGTCAGCAAAGCAACCCAATAAATGCTCTATTTGAAAAGATTTCTTGATCTAATATAGCAATGAATTCCAACACAAAAGACACATTCAATACACTGTACAAGGTATTAGCCCCAGCTTTTTACCAAATATAAACTACATTGTCCCCCAAATTGGAGGACAATATCTTAGCGTGTAGATTCAGTGGGATACAGGAGACAACTGGTGGTGGATCTGGATTTGGAGAGGTCAGGATATCACCTACCTGTTTGCATGAGGAATGAGTGGAAGCCTGTTGTAGGGAGGAAACTACTACCCTTTCTTATGTTGGAACAATGCCTTCTTTTACCCATTACACACCAGAAGCAGCGTTTAAATCAAAGCGAAGTTCGTTTGCACATTTTTTGCAAATTCTATGTTGCTTTTTTCTACATCTTGGCTTTTTGTTTATTGCCCCCTTTACCCATCCAATTTTTTTAAAGCCCCCCCCCCCCCCCAGTGGGTTTTGGAGGCTCGGGGACTTCTTAATTACGAAAAATTAGCTAGTTTTACCCTTTCTAAAGGGGGAGGAGGGCAGCGTTACTGGTTCCATGGACAGAGGCTCAAAATGATTTTTCAGGTAGAAGATCTGCTGATTCTCTTTTTGAGTAGTGGATTCTTTGCTCCTTTTCCAGACCCTCCAGGTTATTGCGGCATAGATTTGCAAATTTAGCGGCACAAAAATGGAAATTTAGCGGCACAACAATGGAAATTTAGCGGCATTATTGCAGAACTTTATTTTACTCGCAATCATCCTTTTTCAGTCTTAACTCAATAGAAACTGTTTTAGCAGAGCATTCCACTTTGAAATAGGCATGTTTAAAGGGCCTGCAACTCTACGGAAGCACAGTTCTAATCCTAAGCTCGTGCGAGGGGGCCCTATTTCTCCCTGGAATGTTTTAGCATCCATGTACGCACCGCTGGCGGAGCACCTCTGCCTCCTGGAACCACGAGGCAGGACACCTCTTCATCAGGCACCATAGAGCGCAGGATTGTAGTTGGTGGAGGTGCACTGCCACGGATTGGTTGAGATCAACTATGCCAGGAAGATGCAGCTGTCATTGGGGCTGTTTACTAACAACTTTTCCTACGTTCTCATTACGAATTTTTCAAATCATGCCTATTACTTTTCAGAAAAACCCAATTAATCAAAACTGAATAAAGAACTGAGTATATAAAACAATGCGAAAATGCCACTTTGTTTTGCTTACATGTTATACCAAGTCTCTAGTGCCACCATCATGAAGTAGAATTTTAAAAAAATCTGGATTGAGGTACTATTTCACGTTACAATTTTTTTTACCTTATGCGACTTGAGTTTTCAGCTTCAGGTATGTTTAGCTCAAAACAGGTATCATGTCTTATAAACATAGAATGTAGTTCAAAGATCAGAAGTCTGAAACATTCAGAGTTTTAAAAAACAGGTTTATCCATTTTATCGAGACTGGAACGCGGTTGTACCTGGTTTCGCGCACATGCCACCATCCCTCGCCATAGCATTCTAAAGTGAAAATCCGGCACATGCACCAGTGTTTGCTGCCACGCATCAGAATGCATCATTCCCTGCTCACATCCATTGTAGATGGCAGGTCCAGTATTTACAACTACACAACATAATATTTGAAGGGGCAGAAACCTGTGGCCTATGTAGGAAGTAAATGGGCCTGTCAAGACACCGTTCAAGTTCAATACGTAGTCAAGCAGATGGAAAGTATGCAGCAAAAATAAGAGGCTCATTTCTGTATGTCACACTATCATACATTCCTGCTGTATATCTAGTCAATTGTTCTTTGCATTCTGGGACCAGTAGTTTCTTATTCCCATTAGACGTGTGCACCTCCAATTAATCGCATGCAAATTGCTGTTGGCTAAAAACTAGACTAGTCAATGGGGTCACAAATGTCGTGGGGTCTCGTAACAGTTTGTGTTGTCCTTTGAGTGGAGGAGTGTGGCTCAATGGTTAGAGCGGCAGACCCTGAAGCAGAGTTCTGGCCAGGGACCAGGGTTCGATTCCCGCCTCGGCGGGGCTCGGGGTCAATTTCCTCGGACCTGTCTATTCTCGCCTCGGTGCCTATTCTAATCACGGGCCCCAGGCTGCAACTCTGGGCAATAGCTTGCTTAGCCTCCACACCGGCCCCAACAGCGCTAAGGATGCCTGGCTTCACCCTGGGGGTGCCCAGGAGTGGACACTTCACAGGGAAAGCCAGGAGGGGTTCCACAGCGGTATGAGTATCAGCGCCAGGAAACCGCAAAGGCGACACCGCAAGGTGGTCGTCTGGTGACAGTGCGCTCTATAAGTACCTTGACATTTACATTTACATTTGAGCACCAGTCCTTCCAAACAGCAGGGTTCACCGCCTCTCTTGCAGCCCCTAGTCCCACGCTTCCCCAAATAAAGAGCAGAGTCTAGGAGGGGGCACCTGACTCTACAAGCGGCTCACAACTCATTCTTGCACTGTGAAAATGAAATAGGACATCCAAATATTGTGCTAACATTCCTTTCATTGCACCTTAGATGGTCTTAATTGGCCCAGGACCAAACACTTGGAGGCGAAACAGGTGTTCTTTGTGCTTAATGTGAGCTTGTGGTAGCAGGTAGGGCACACTGGTACTCATTTGTGGGTACAGAAACTTCCAATATCAGACAACACTGAACAAGAGAAAGAAAGGCATAAAAAGTGGAAAGAAGAGTGAAGAGAAAGTTGGAAAAACATTAAAAAATAAAAAATGGAGAAAGCAGTATGAAAAAGAACCTGCAAGAGAGAGATAAGGGGCACGGAGTATATCATTGTGGACGAAAGAGGCATGAGGTGGAATCTAGACTACACAGATGGGGTGTTCGTAACCCTGACATTTGACAGTGGGCTTATAAGAAAAACTTTGGGCCCTGCACTTATTCGATAACAAATTAAGTAAGCACTGCTGGTTCTGGATGTGATCATTACTCATTTTAGCAACCTCTGCAGGATTAGTGGATATGGTCAGGGCTGTCTTTAGGGTGGTGCAACTGGTGCAGTCACACCTGGCGCTCACCTGGGCAGAGGGGGCTGTGTTTAAAAATAATTTATGGGTTTAAAGCACTTGCTGAGTGTGCCTTGCCAGTCCAGCAGCACTGTTGGAGGGTAGTAGCAGGGTCTAATTTGAGCCAGTCATTTCCGGTGCTCTGCACCTTCACCTAATTGTCAACATCTGCACTGATGACAGTCTGCCACATATTGGTGATGTGGTACCACACAGTGTCACATCCTGTGCAAAGAGTAACTGTCACATAACTTCTAGTGGATCGGAAATGACAGGCACACGCAGCTGCAAACTATGCTGAACTAGCATGAAGTATATATTAGAAATGAAAATTAAGTTTATAAAGAGGAATGAGCAGGGCAGGCATCTAATAACCAAAAGAATCATAGGTTAAAGATACGAGTTGTAAGGGCTTTGTGAAAGGAAAGAAAGCCTGACTTTTATGTTTTATTAATTAGCTCAAGCTCAAATGGCATCCTCAGCCGTGCTGAACAAAATGAAACACTGTAAAGATGATCGACTTTAAATTTCAGACGACCGCAACTGTTCCTTTAATAACACTACCTTCTACGTAACGCTACGCTTACTCCAGATATATTTTTAACTTACACGTTGGTCACATTGTCCATGCCACTTAAGGCCGAGATTACTAAAGTCACGGCTCTACATCCCCCCCCTCCCGGAAGCCCTAGCTCGGCGTTAACAAAGAAAAAACAGTCAACAAGCATTTCCAATGCAATGGTCTCGGCATTGGTAAAGTTAGAGCTATTGGCATTGCTCATGATATTATTTTTGTTTATGTTTTTGTTTTTAAAACATTTAAAGAAACGGCATTGTCATGAGCAATGCCAATAGCTCTAACTTTAACAATGCCGAGACCGTTGCATTGTAAATGCTTGTTAGTTTTTACTGAAGCCCGAGCTCAGAATACAGCTCTTTGCTAACTCACCTGAAGGCCGAGCTCAGAATACAGCTCTTTGCTAACTCACCGCCTGAGTCTGGGTGCAAAGGGTCTGCTATATTAAGGGCCACTGGAATTATGCGATTGTGCAGCCCCAGTGATTTTTGCATAACTGTAGATTTGTCACATTTGCCACATAATCCATCATCCTCTGCATAATCTGGCGAGTTCAACAAAAAAAAAAAATTCTACCTGAAACGATTCAAAAGTTACTCCAGACCCAACAACATCTGTTCATAGTTTGACTGGTCACCTTTCTGTAGCGTATCGCTATATTTGGTGTTAAAATGATACTAAAAAGGTGGGACTAATGTACAGACAGCATAAAGTTTAAATTGACAATATAATGAAGCAATACTATGAAAAATGTGCCACATAATACAGCATTATTTAGCTTATTTTGTTGCACAATTTAGTCAACCTTGCCGCATAATTTGCTCTGCTGCTGCATAATTCCAGGAGCCCCTGGATACATTCAAGGCTTGGTTTCTCTGTTGGGTAGGGCTCTTACAAACTACCTTATTACATCATGAAATATTGTACATGCAAGACCTTCGTCGATTAGTCAACCCTGCCACATAGTTTGGTCATGCACTGTCACAGAATTCCAGTGCCCTGGCAATAAGATAACATGAAATCGGGCCATGTGCTCCTGGAGGGCAAGGCATGCGACTCTTTTGCCTATGCCTTTATTCTGGTCTGGCTACAGGTGTTTTTGTACAAGCCCCCTCCATGTGCAGAGCGGCCACGTGACACAAAGTTCCACAGTAATGGATGCAATTTGCAGCCATCAGCGAGATCTGTAATAAGGCACCGTTTAAAGAGGAGGGACAAGATAAGTGGTGTTCCAAGGACAAGCCACTTGGTGGGCAGCCTGCAGCTGCACTGACTCACATCGCCACTGCTGGGGGCGGGTGGGAGGTACACAGTGGGCTGCGCGCGCTCACACACCACGGGCTTTCCAAGATGTAAATGTCCTCGTGCTGCACAGGGCGCGCGTGACCTACAGGTAGAAAAACACAAAACTTTATCACACAGCAGTGCCAATCGCAATGTAAACGGGTGGGCGAGGTGAGGGGTCCCAGCGAGAAGCGCAGTGTTAACTTAAATGCACTTACAAATCAATGCAATGCTTCTTGTTGATTTGCCATCCAAGCCCCTGGCTGTCTCCCACACCTTGCGCCTTTTTGCCTTGTGACGTATTACCAAGCTGAATAAACACGTAATATTAAATAAGTAAAAGATTAAACTCATGCTTTGGAGTACGTCTACCAAGTGTCGATAAAAGCAGATTTTGAGTTTCGGTTGTGGGAATATTTGTTTTTAGACTCCCACCACAGTGCTACTAAATTCCGATTATATGCAAAGAATGACATGTCCCCGGCGCCCGATAATGAACGTGAGGCGGTCTGGTGAAAAAAACAGGAGGTTGGATGTTCTGCAAACATCTAGAGAACCTCAAGATGGCCTGTGAAAGCACCGTCTGTGCAGTAACAAGGTCACGCATGTAATGACTCCCCCACACACCCATTAGTCGGGCCGCTCTCCTTCATTCTACTAAAACGTGCATTAAGCCCGAGAGCCGCTCTGAACTCAAAGCAGTCATTGATTGCGCAGATGAACACCGCCCTCGCAAACGCCCTCGACCACCCCGGCGCGCGGCGCCCTCTACCACGACTGCCTCGCGGGATGCCGCGTGCTCTCTCAGTGGCCGCCCGCGGGGCGGGCTATCGCAATGGAATCCATTAAGCACACCTTGTCAGGTGCTAGGCAAGCATTAAATACCGCTACGTCATCTCCCTGCTATTATCATTGGCCTGAAGCACACAGACCATCGTTCACCCTCGCGGAGGTGATTCCTCTAGCTCTCAGCCAAACACCGGAAGACACCACCGCCTTTCTCCGAGGCAGAGCAGAAATGCCTCGGAGAAAGGCAGCGTCCTTTTCGGATTCGGGGGCGTGTTTTGCTGTTGTCTCCTCCCTGAGACTTCTCGCAAAAAACACGCCCCCCGATCCGAAAAGGAAGGGGCCTAATCGGAGTGACTGACCTCTTCTCCAGTGGCAGGCCAGCATTTACGAGGCCAGCCAATGGAGAACAGGGGAGAAGAGGGGCGGGTTCAAGCCCCTCTTCTCCAAGTCATTAAATCTCGGAGCGAGACTGCGCAAGCGCAGCCTTCGCAGCCGAGACCTAATAAAAACGAGTCCAACTATGCTCAGCAGGCGCGCACAAGGCCGTGAAACTGTACTCCTCCAACCACACTCACACTAACCTTCCCATTTCCTCGAAGGCAGAGAACACTTGCAATGTACTTGAGCCCATTAGGAAGCAGCTATTTTACTACTGCACAGCGGCAGCAGTGACATATGCACGCGTGCAACCAATAAGATGCAAATCATGTTTTCATTTCTTCCGTGAGACCCTTTTTAGCGGCCACAATGGCAAATATCGCGGCCATTGCGTAAATCAGCCGATTTCGCGATTTTTTCGTGAATCGTGAAATGCTGGAGGGTCTGCTTTTCCAACAAAGTGGAAGACCAGCTTGTGACCCAAAGTTCCTGAGTTGAGAGTTAGGCAGGGGTTCCTTACTGAAATCCACATGTTGGTCAACTTATTGTGGAAGTACAGCAGTGGAACTCCTCACAGCTTCACTATTTGAAGGAAGGGGGCTGAGGTTGTTTTATTAAAAAATACTCTTTCATTCTGGGTCAAGAATTTTAATATGGAAGGAGAGAGGTCTGAATCATGGCCTGAGTTGTTGACGGATTTCTCCAAAAGAGCCAAAATAGAGGACAGAATTCTCTCTATACACAGCAACGATTCTGAGTACTGTACATAGTTTGTAGGGAGATTACATGATGAATGCAGATTGAGCTCCAGCTCTGGAGTAGCAGACGTCCTAGAAACCCGCCCTAGTCCTATCACTTCAATCCAATGCACCCATCTCAATCCAATCTAATTCACCTCTTTCCAATCCCACTCACCCCATGTCAATCCACTCCACTCCATCCAACCCACACTACTGCAATCCAATCCACCTCACTCTACTCCAATCCAATCCACCCCACTCCACCCTATTCCACTCCACTCTACTGCACTTTACGACACTCTCTACCACAACCATTGAACTCTACTCCCCTCTACGTTATACTCCCCTCTATTCCATTCTCCAAAACTATATTCCAATAAATCCACTCTACAACACTCTACTCCTGCACTCCACGACACTCTACTCCCCCACTCCACTCTACGACACTCCACGCCAATAACATTTAGCCATGCTGAACAGCAGGCACACTGGTGTACAACATCGCAAAATACATTGCCAAAGCCAATAGCGCTTGTGTAGGGGAGACCTATTGGCTTTGCCAATGCTTGTTTTTTAATATTGTAATGGTTTTAAATAACTGCATAATAAACTTGAAAATGAATACAGAGAATTTGACAGACATTATTTTTGACCTAGCTCTTAGCCCAGCAAGACTACCACAACATTAACAAATAGCCACCATTTTTCTGAGGAAGTTGGCAACCCCCAACTCTCACAACGATCAAAGACAATGGTCAAATACCACTGAATGCATTCTCAACCCACCACCAACTAGTAGCAAAGGCAATAGATGGAATTGATAACTAAAATGCCTCTTAATTGGCGAGTTTGTGCACGCATGGTGTGCTTGGACTAATGGGAAAAGCAAGACTGAATCAATGGGGGATGAAAAGATGCAGAGGGCAAAGAAAGGCACGCTTCTTCTAGGATAGGAGTGGCTGCGTGCATGGATGAATGACTCACTGCATGGATGGAAGTCTCGAGGTACTTTCAGTGGTAAAAAAACAGGTGGTGGTGTTTTGAGAGAAGCTTTCCAGTTCTACCTGGACAAGCGGGAAAGAGGATGAGGGAGTAAAGTAACAACCGCAGTCACTTCCTCAGTCCCCGATCTACTCCCTTCCCAGAACCATGGGCAGGAAAGACAGTCATGGCTTATAGAATGGCATGGCACTGTCCAATCGCTGTGAGGCACAAGACATTGCACGTACAGACAGCCCAGGGCACTATGAGGTCTCCAGTTACAAAAGCGCACTCCGCAAATGTAAAGAAAATCGTTTGAAAATGAATGCGTTTGAAAATAACCAAGATAGTTTTGCCAGCCGAGTAGAAATGCTGCTGACTGCAGGCATTTCAGAGTCGGCGTAATTAGTTTAATTGACTATCTGCGTTGCAACAGGGACACCTAGTGGATTTTATCAGAATTTTCAAAAGGTTAAAAGCTTCTTGACCCAGGGGAACGTTATGTTAAGAGACACCTCTTTATGGTCAAACAAGAGAAAAATACTAAATATTGCAGAACTTTAATGGAACGGATCGAAAACAAACGTAACTGGCTTTAAGAGCAGTTGTTGTTGTCAAAATAGAAGGCGTGAAGTCCAGTCCATATGACTAAAACCATAATATAACAAGCATTGGCATAGCCAATAGGTCTCGCTTTTGGGACCTTATAAGTATTTAGTTATGCAACTGTTGCATGTGTGTGGTTGTGTGTGTTTGTGGTTGTGTGTGTGTTATTGTGTGTGTGTGGTTGTAGTTGTGTGTGTGGTTGTGTGTGCTTGTGGTTGTGTGTGTGTGTGATTGTGTGTGTGTTTGGTTGTGTGCGTGTTTGGTTGTGTGTGTGTGGGTTGTGTATGTGTGGTTGTGTGTGCTTGTGGTTGTGTGTGCTTGTGGTTGTGTGTGCTTGTGGTTGTGTCGGTGTGTGGTTGTGTGTGTAGTTGTGATTGTGTGTGTAGTTGTGGTTGTGTGTGTAGTTGTGGTTGTGGGTGGGTGTGGTTGTGTGTGGGTGTGGTTGTGGGTGTGTGTGGTTGTGTGTGGTTGTGTGTGTGTGTGGTTGTGGGTTGTTGTGGTTGTGTGTGTGGTTGTGTGTGTGTGGTTGTGTGTGTGTGTGGTTGTGTGTGTGTGTTTTTGTGTGTGTGTTTGTGGTTGTGTGTGTGTGATTGTGGTTATGTGCAGTTGTGGTTGTGTGTGTGTAGTTGTAGTTGTGTGTGATTGTGGTTGTGTGTGTGTGGTTGTGTGTGGGGGTGTGTGGGTGTGTGTGTGTGTGTGGTGTGTGTGTGTGTGGTTGTGTGTGTGTGTGGTGTGTGTGTGTGTGTGTGGTGTGTGTGTGTGTGTGGTGTGTGTGTGGTTGTGTGTGTTTGTGGTTGAGTGTGTGTGGTTGTGTGTGTGGGGTTGTGTGTGTGGGTGTGTGTTTGGTTGTGTGTGGTTGTGTGTGTGTGTGGTTCTGTGTGTGGTTGTGAGTGGTTGTGGTTGTGTGTGTGGTGTGTGTGTGGTATGTGTGGTTGTGGTTGTGAGTGTTATTGTGTGTGGTTGTGTGTGTTGGTTGTGTGTGTTGGTGTGTGTGTGTGGTTGTGTGTTTGTGGTTGTGTGTGGTTGTGTGTGTGTGGCTGTGTGTGTGTGTGGCTGTGGTTATGTGAGTGGTGTGGTTATGTGAGTGGTTGTGTTTGTTTGTGGTTTTGTGTGTGTGTTTGTGGCTTTGTGTGTGGGTGTGTGTGTTTGTGTGTAGTTGTGGTTGTGTGTGTAGTGTGTAGTTGTGGTTGTGTGTGTGGTGTTGTGTGATTGTGTGTGGAGGTGTGGGGGTGGTTGTGTGTGTGTGGTTGTGTGGGTGTGTGTGTGGGGGTGGTTGTGTGTGTGTGGTTGTGTGTAGTTGTGGTTGTGTGTGTAGTTGTGGTTGTGTGTGATTGTGGTTGTGTGTGGTTGTTTGTGGGGTGTGCGGGCATATGTGAGACATTGGCTTTGTCAATGTGTTTTAGCCATGTGCATTAAGCTGCATGGCTATGCAGCATGGTTAAAAGTAAAGCTGTACTACACAGACACGAGTAAATTGCATTAGTTTAGCTGATTTACGGAGAAAATCCAAAGCTTCGTTCACAACATAAAATAAAATGGGTTTGCACTCACGTATTTAAAACTTCTCAAGGGTCACGCGCCATCTGAGAGGCATGAGTCTAGTGAGGTTAGCTTGGCATCCTGGTACTTGTAGTACTGCGTTTAAAGATAGAAATGCAGAAACAAGTTGCAGAATGCAAAGGAAAAAGTAAACTGGACTAAATAAGCTATTCGTACTTCACAACGTACATCTTGTATTCTCTGCACATGGTTCAATTATTTATTGGTGCTCAGTGTTTGGATGTATTTTGTCTATTTCCATCAGAGTTCTTAAAATTCCGAGTGGACTTCCATATTTTTTCCCATCTATATTTGCTGACTATCCGTTTGATGGCCACAAAATGCAAATGCTGTGAAAATTAAATCACTGCTTGGGCCATACGCACTGGCTTGAGGCGTTTAACTGTGTATTACAGTGGAAAAAACACAGGGTCCAATTCACTCAAGCTACTAACCTTCACCATGCTTCAGAATATAAAAGAGAATAGACACAAGCAGAGAGGGATTACTCCGCAAATGAGACGCCTTGGGACTGGACTGCTGTCCTTCAGGAATTGGCTATGTTATAACAGCTGGAAAGCACAGTTAACCGAGATTAAATGAACCAGTCTGGGACCAAAGACTGGAAGTGAAAAGTGAATACCATCTCCTCTGCTAGGAGCTATTCTTCCATTGGCACCAATTTTCAAATGATTTGTTTGAGACATTGTTATAGCGCACACAACAGTGGGGGATGAAGGCATTTGCTTTGCATGCAGAAATTTCCTCAATTGTGTCCGCACATGACCAACACATAACAGAAATAAACAAGCACTGGCTGCGCTAGCGGCCGCGAGACGCGATCTGTGGGGGGGTAGGGGGGAGAAGCGGGAGTTCTATGCATAAGAAAACTGGTGTGAAATAGCAGCAGGGAAGGGGGCGGGGAGGAGACTATGAGGGAGAGCGACATAAAGCCATATGGCTGCTTTGCGCGCATGCACGCCTCGTGCACTGTAGCTCTATGCCAGCGGTAGCACTTTGAAAACTCCCTTACAAAATGTCTCGCTAGCAGCGCATGCGCGCTGGCTCATCGAGCCCTAAAAATACAAATAATTTTTCTTATGTGCCAACATGATTTCTTTTTACCAAACTGTGCTGCAAATCAGTCCAAAAATAAACGTGGCTGATGTCATGTTGTGTGTGTTAGAGACAGCAGGACCCCTCTGGTCCCTGACGGACGCCACAGAATAGTGACGTAAGTTTTTGGGTATGGTTAAGAAAATTAATGACGTAGTACGGGCAGTTAACGGTTACACTCTGAAGAGTAAAGATCTGTGACAAGATAGGCGTTCATGCAAACCCTGCAACCTGAAGAACCGAGAGTGCGCACTCAGAGTTTGACGTGGTCCAGTAAACTGCTTGCGCATGCCACGTGTGCCACGTGTACCTCAGTCGAATTGAAAAATAGACAGTTGGGGTATGTGGAGTCAAAGCACAACTCCTGCCAGTGCAAGACCCGTGGAGAAAGTGAAAGCCTTACAGAAAATCTGTTTATCGTGGGATAGAAATTTGCTAGTGAAGTTGAGACAAGAGATACTGTGCCACAGTCTAACACAGAGACGTCATTCATATAGCACAAGAAGGCTAAAAGCAGCGACAACCAGGTACAGAGGAACGCCAAAGGCAGTGATCGCAGAGTCAAAGGAAGTGCTAAAAGCGGAAATCTTCCTGACACAACGAAATGCTAAAGGCAGAGACATAGGACAGGATAACAAGTGGCGACAGCCAGGTGCAAGAGAATGCTGCGAGTAGAACCAGATAAACGCAAAGAAACATTAGAGGCGGCGATCACCAGATATATAGAGAATATGATTACGCTTACCAAAACCGGAGAAAAGAGAGCCATCCAACCTCAGCACCAGGCACCACAACCGAAGCAGAAGCACAGGGGTTGTGCTTACAAGCCTGGTGAATCACGTTGGACCGACTGAAAGGCCATGGGTGGCGGTCGGAATAGCAAAGTTTTTTAACGGCTGCTGAAAAGAGCGGCAAATATGGCACAGCCGCTTTCTTAAAACCACCGCTTACCTTCGATACCATCAAAAAGCTGAATATTGGTGACATGGACTGTATGGATAGAATCGTTCAATTATTTCATTGATGCGCTGGAAAAAGCAAAAGATAAAAAGAACATTAACCCCTGGAGGGGTACTCTATCAACCCACCTGGATGCCTGGTTCAGCCCTAACTGGGAGCAAGGTGGAAAGGCCCAGAATTGAAGTGACAGCAAAACCTCGGAAGCCACCGCAGCACCCTATCTTGTACCTTCATGTATGCCAGAGGGGAGACACGCACCATCACTACTTAACAGGTACGCACTGTTCCAATGCCCTCTGATTCTGTTGGGACTGCCGGGGCAAAGACCCCATATGCAATATTTTCACGGCAAAGACGCCTGGTGGGAGGCCAAGTGGAGCTATGGGAAAAGCCAGAAGAAAGTCGGTGGGAGCCCCCCTGATGCAGGAAGATGAATCCCTAGACCCCCAACACCCGAACACGCTACCTCAACCACCAACATACCCAGTGCAGCAACCACCAGTCAAAATCCTGAAAGCCATAGCAGACACTAAAGCTACGCTGCATCAGGACATCAGCACGGTTTCAGTAGGCCTGGGTCTCCTCCAAGCTGAGCACCACAAATTATCCGAAAGGGTAAGACAGAAGAGTCGTCCATAGCAGACTTGGCTCAAGCGCAAGCGGCGCTGTCACATCAGGTCGCAGATCTATCAAATAGAGTGGGGGAAACTGAAGAAGAGTGGAAGATGCGGAAGGCCGCACAAAAAGAAACATCCGTGTGGTGGGCCTTCCCGATAAAGTGGCGGGAGGAGACATGGTTGACTATCTTGAGACATGTTTCAGACTGTGGTTGCGCCGGAAGGGCTGTCCTCATATTACACATTGGAGAGGTTGCATCGGGTCCCGGGAAGGCCCGCCACGCCCAGTGGTGGCCAGATTGTTGCACTACAAAGACAGGAACTTGCTCCTGCAAAGGGCATGGACAAATGGCCTATTTACAGTGAATAACAGCAAGGTCTCCATCTTCCCCGACTTTACACTGGAAGTCCAGAGGAGAAGGACATCATATCTGGAGGTAAAAAAAGCTCAGCGAGATGAGGGCCTTCAATGTTCACTGATGTTTCCCGCTCGTCTCCGCATCATACTAGATGGTCAATCACAGTTCTGTGAAGATCTTAAAATGGCATGGGACTGGCTGGAGGAATATAAAACTGGTAGGCCGAGGGGTGGAGAGGGACAACCCCGGAGACAAAGTGATGGAGACATCAGAAAGAGACTCAGAAGACGACCCAGACGAGAGCAGTCAAAAAAGCCTAGCCCCTCGCAGACAGTGAGAGGGCTGCGGCACTGCGTGCAATGGCCGAGATTGTGCAGAGCATCGTTTTTCAACCACTGTTCCGCGGCACACTAGTGAGCCGCGAGATGTTGCCTGGTGTGCCGTGGGAAAACGTGGGAAAAATGGAAACTATATAATAAATTTTCCCCACTAGGCCGGGCGGCGGGCACCGGACTGTATCCTGGGTATGGGGGGGGGGTGGGGTTTTTGGCGCTCCTCGGATTTCCGGGCTGTGATTGGTCCAGACTCCAGCCTGGACCTATCACAGAGCAGTATCTTCCGACTTCCTTCCCGCCCGAGCGCAGTGTGCGCAGCAGCGGAGAGAAGAAGACGTCACGTCACCAGGAGGACCGGAGCAGGAGGACTGACGGACGGAGACCAGGACTCGGCGGGAGTTGGCACTGAGAGACCGCATCCGGATCCAGACCAGGCCGCAGGTATTTAATGTTTAATTTCCTCCTATCCAGAGTATTATTATGCTTTCTACTTGACCTGACTAATACCAGGTCTCTGGGTGTATTGAATGTAGAGCCATTTTTAAAGCTCATAGATAGAGAGCGCTTAACGGTAGATGTGCGTTATGTCTGCATTTGGAGGGATCCTGTCACGGATTTTTTTAATTGGTAGTACTTGGTAGCATCACAAAAAGTAATTGGATTTTCAGAGGCCGCTCCTAAACAGCTAAACAAGTCAACAGTGATGGCCGCTAAACTAGTCTGAGTTAGTCTCTCCAACAATGGTGTAGTAGCGGTAGCCTCCATACAAGGTATATATAAGTCCTCGTATGCCCGACCCATGAATGCGTACGGGGGTTCAAGAGGGATGTGGGGCTGCAAGCTGGGCGTTGGAAACTGCACGCTGTTAGCGCCTTCCCCATAGTATGTTTAATAGTATTACTATTACCAGATCCAACCAGGTACTAATTTCCTTGATGCAGAGAAGCTTGCTGGGATCTGCACCTGCGACATTCAAGCAGTTCTCAGCAGTGGGTGCATCGCCCACTACGCATTTATTTAGCAGTTTTACTTAGCGCGAACTCGACCCGACATAACACAAGTACACGTTCCTTTTTTGTAGGGGGCAGGAGGTTAAATGATTGCCAGAATCACAAGACGTTGACTAAACGAGGAGACTCGAACCTGGTTCCCTAAGATAAATTGCGTACTTACCCATCAGTCGCGCAATCCCGGTATGACTTTCAGACCTGACTATAAGAGCGTTGTCTGCAGTGCACAGCAGTAGCCTCGCAGCTCCTTTGGCAACACCCAGGTTTTAATATTACCCAACACAGTGGTACTCATTCCCTGATCATGGGGGAAGGATCGGATGAGCAAGCGCTGGGATACACACCCATGGATGCATGTTGCACTGAGTTCTCAGCGGGGCTAAGCTGTCTTTAGCAGCCAACAGAAGGGCAGTGGGAAGGGTTCTTGGTGGTAAAGCTTGGAAGATGTGTTACGAGTTACACACAGTTGCATCCTTTGTGACTTCTCAACCTACCCCTTGTCACTTTCACTCAACTGAAACAGATATGTGAGAAAATGTTCAACTATCTGTGTGGTACGTGTATTGGCAGAGCAAATCAACTTCCAGGAATTATTCCATTTTAGGAGTTTGCACAACAAGAAATGTCGGCAATATGCTGAGTTTAAATTAATTAAGAAGCCATCGTTATGTAATAATTATTATTCTGGAAGTTGTATTTTTAATTCGTGCACGAGACTAGAGCCCGGCGCAACCATTCCTACTTCACAAATGTTGATTCGTCCTAACAGCGTGCACGCGCCTCCTTAAGCTTAAGTGAATCTCAATTTATTTCAGTAAGCTCCGGCATGCCGTATAAAGATCAATAGCTCTCCTCCTTTCCATGGAGTTGTTAAATTGCAGCTGTAACATTACCCTTCCTTCTCGTCTAATAATTGATTGTCTTTTCACAATACTAAGGAGATCCATAATAATCAATGAGGCTGCGCCCTGTTTTTTTTTTTAGTCGATGTTTTCTCCTAATTGGCTACCAGGGTGGATTGGCTGAGCCGATTGTTATAACTTATTACCACTAAGTGGAAACTTAGGTTAAAGCTGAAGTATGAGGGGTTCAGCACATGTCCTTGAGTGAGTTCCAGATGTGCTTCTGTGATGTGGTCCATGGTTTTCACTCCTGTGGAATGGATTTTGGTGTGATCATAAGCTTGCATGTATCAAGGAAAGCTATTGCGCACCTAGTCTGTGGGTAGAGAGCAGTTTTGAGTGATGCTTGAGGCAAGATGTATTTACAAAA
Source organism: Triturus cristatus (assembly GCF_964204655.1). Taxonomy (NCBI): domain Eukaryota; kingdom Metazoa; phylum Chordata; class Amphibia; order Caudata; family Salamandridae; genus Triturus; species Triturus cristatus. Next base: position 651,633,453 of record NC_140594.1, read on the forward strand.
GTGTCTGTTTAATAAAAATTTACATGGTCACCCAATATCTGTTGCAGAAATTAACTATCTTTGGAGAATTCCGCATGGGTTGTAGCAGCACTAACCTTTGTCTCCAGACTAGAGAGACGAGCAAGCGTTATACTAGTACTGTGTGGTTCATATCAGTCTTTATACACAATGAGTACTAATAATGAATTGGGCAGATGTATTTACAAAAGTGTCTGTTTAATAAAAATTTACATGGTCACCCAATATCTGTTGCAGAAATTAACTATCTTTGGAGAATTCCGCATGGGTTGTAGCAGCACTAACCTTTGTCTCCAGACTAGAGAGACGAGCAAGCGTTATACTAGTACTGTGTGGTTCATATCAGTCTTTATACACAATGAGTACTAATAATGAATTGGGCAGACGTAACGTTTGTAGTTAAAGCACGAGTTAACCTTAAAATTGGCATCAAGGGCTCTCCGAGTCTGAGAAACCATCCAGTCACAATTTGCTCCTTATAGATACAAATCTAAATTTCTTTTATAGGTAACTTGCAGGTGCAGCGTCCTTGTGTATGCCTAGTACTGAGTGACAGTGAGATACTGCAGTGATGGACACGTTTTTGAAAAGGAAACAACTGGACTCTGAACAAAATTTGGAGCCGGATGAGAGCCCAAGTATGAGTGGGGATCAAAAGAAAGCAAAGATGGTTAGCTCAAGCAAATTCTCTGGCACAAGGCAATATAGCGAAAGCTATATTTCATTTGGATTTACTGTCACCGGAGATGCAAACAAACCAACTCCACTGTGCGTGGTGTGTGGTGAAAAGCTAGCTAACAGTGCTATGGTCCCAAGCAAACTTAAACACCATCTCCAAACGAGACACCCTTCGCTTCAAAACAAGAATGCGGACTATTTTGTTCGCCTGCGTGAAAACACGGAGAAACAGGCAACTTTCATGAGAAAAACCACAAAGGTAAATGAAAGAGCTCTTAAAGCTAGCTATCAAGTTGCTGAACTTATAGCCAAGTCAAAAAAGTCGCACACTGTGGCAGAGACATTAATACTTCCCGCCTGCAAAGCTATTGTAGAGGAGATGCTCGGACCTGAAGCAGCTAAGGAAATAGCCAAAGTCCCTCTCTCAGACAACACAATTTCCAGACGTATTAATGACATGTCTGCAGACATCGAAAGTGTGGTTTTGGAAAAGATCCGTATCAGTGAGAAATTTGCATTGCAACTTGACGAGTCTACTGATATCAGTGGACATGCTCAACTCTTGGCCAATGTGCGTTTTGTTGATGGTGATGCAATTAGAGAAAACTTCTTTTTTTGCAAGGCATTGCCAGAAAAAACAACAGGAGAAGAAATTTTTCGGGTCACATCAGAATACCTTGAACAAGGAGGACTTAAGTGGGAAAACTGCACAAGTGTCTGCACCGATGGAGCTGCAGCCATGGTCGGGCGCACCAAAGGCTTTGTAAGCAGAGTGATGGAAAGAAATCCAGATGTGATTGTTACGCATTGTTTTTTACACCGTGAGGCCCTCGTAGCCAAGACTTTACCAGCAGACCTAGTTCATGTGTTGGATGATGTTGTGCGCATGGTAAACTTTGTAAAGTCACGACCCCTGAAAAGTCGCATATTTGCAGCTTTGTGTGAGGAGATGGGAGCGAAGCATAAAACCTTGCTGTTTCATACGGAGGTCCGGTGGTTGTCGCGTGGCAAGGTCTTGGTTCGTGTGTATGAGCTGCGGGAGGAACTTAAAGTGTTTCTGACAAATGAGAGGCCAGATTACGCAAAGCTGCTTGCAAGTGATGAGTGGTGTGCAAGGCTGGCATACCTGGCAGATATATTTCATCATCTGAATGAACTGAACACACGAATGCAAGGCCGAAATGAAAACCTGCTTACAAGTACAGATAAAATAAATGGATTCCGTTCAAAGGTGCAACTCTGGCATCAACACGTGGAAAGTGGCAATCTTGAAATGTTCACACTCACCAAGCAATGGCAAGGTGTTCACACTGCTGCACTGTGTGAGATAATAGTTAAACATTTAAAAACTCTCGAGGAGAGGTTGTCATTTTATTTCTCTTCAGTCTCCACTGAATGCCTTGACTGGGTTAGGGACCCTTATAGCTCAGCATCAGTTGGTGGAAAGGACATGACTTTACAGGAGCATGAGGAACTAACTGAACTGAGGCAAAATCGTGGTTTCAAGCTAAGATTTGCTGATCTACCTTTGGATAGTTTTTGGTGGGATACTGCCAAGGAGTTCCCCCTTCTGGCAAACAAAGCTATTTTGACATTGCTCCCATTTTCCACTACATATCTGTGTGAGATGAGCTTTTCAAGCATGATTGCTATAAAAACTAAATACAGAGAGAGACTGAGAGCTGTTGACGAAGAGCTACGTGTGTGTCTTTCTTCGATTCCAGCCAGAATATCAGCTTTGTGTTCAGCCAAACAGGCCCAGGTAGCGCACTGATCAATAAGTATTTTATAATTTTTCATATTTCTGTTTACTTACTATTTGATAATAAAGTAATTATAAAATACTTTCTTTGTGTTTATTTGATTCCTATTCAAGAGAATTACTTTATATATAGTCAATATAGGCACAGAGTTAAGTTTTTTAACATTTTCTAATGGTGGTGTGCCTCGTGATTTTTTTCATGAAACAAGTGTGCCTTTGCCCAAAAAAGGTTGAAAAACACTGGTGCAGAGTGCTGGGTCTCCATCAGAGGTGGGCTCGGCCATGGGAATGTTTTCTTTTCGCAATCCGAGGCTTCTGAGGTCATCAGAGTGGTGCTCCCGAAGGTTATCCTTGGAACTGAGGACGACATCATCTGAATAATGACTTGGGAGACGCCAGGTTCTAGCTGGAAATGATGAGGGCCTGTACCCCAGTGGATATTAGGGAAACCGCCTCGGCCCAGTCTAGGTGCTTTGGGATGGTGCAGCGTGGCAAGATGTAAACCTTGTTCTACTGGCTACACCGCCCCGCCCCGGACAGGTGGGAATCAGGATGGCCCCTACCCTACATTGGTGGTTAGTGAACTGGATAAGGTTTGGGCAGCTGACCGTTGTCTCTGGGTTCAGGGAGTTGTTAGTTAAGGGAAACATTTTTTATGTGATGTTTTTTCAGCGGAGTGGGTGTCGTTATCAAAACGCTGGGGTTGCTTGGTTTGTGACACAGGGGCGGGGCAACTTTCTAATACCATTAACCATGGCAGCCACTCCGGGTGTTATTAAAATCCTCACATGGAACGTAATGGGGTTGAGGTCAATGAACAAGAGACATAATATGCATAGTTACCTGAGGAAGAGGGGGGTCCAGGTTGTCCTACTCCAAGAAACGCACATTATACAGAGCAAAATTTCTGATATGGATACGACCAGGGTCCCCTTAGATGTCACCAACACTAAGATCGACAAAGAAGGGCGATATGTGCTACTTACTGGGAAACTGTGCGGCAGGGACATTACTATTGGAAATGTCTATGCCCCAAAATCCGACTAACTAGCTTTCCTACGAGGGCTGTCAGCTCAACTAGTTGATCAGATGCTGAGAGCCACAATAAATGGGGGTGACTTTATCTGTGTGACAGATGTAGTGCTAGATCGTTCACACCCTCTCCCTGGCACCCAGCCACACCGCACATCAATGGGTTTTCAGGAGTGGAGTAATCACTGGGGATTGGTTGACACCTGGAGGGTGCAGCATGCCACAGACAGGGAATATTCCTATTTTTCTCCCCTACATCAATTGCACACTAGATTAGATGCATTTCTCTGTTCTACAGATATTAATAAGACTGTACACAAACTGAATATCTGGGACACACCTGCTTGGACCATAGTCCCCTGCTGCTGTCCCACCGACCCCTGGGAACTAGACCCCCGATCCATATGTGAAGGTTCAGGCCTGAGGTGCTGTAAGATGGCCCCTTTAGGGAGTCACTATTGCTACAAACACACACTCTGTCTCCACGGAATTGCTAGAATGGGAAGCCTTCAAAGTTGTGGTCCGGGGGCACTGTTACAGTCAGTCAGTTGGGGTGCGTAGAGTCCTTTGCAGGGAGCTAGATGAACTGGAGGAACGTCTATGTAAACTTAACAATATACAGGGGGCAGATGTGACAGCATCAGCGGCCCATTTAGACACCAGATCCTTATATAATGAAGCACTGGAACGCTTACGAAGGTTTGACTATAAAGGCCACTTAGCCAGAGCACATAAGGAGGAAGGTAAACCAGGCCGATTGTTAGCAAGACTGATCTAACCGGAAACGTGTGGTTCACAAATTACAAATATCAAAAATGGTCCTGGCACAGACGTATATGAGCCAACAGGGGTTAACGTCCTGTTCTGGGAATAATATGAAAGGCTATATATACCTCCACCCCTAGCCCCCCCAGGGCACAGTTGGAGACTTTCTAGCACCCCTACAGCTAGTAACCTTAGATGGACAGTACCGAGACTCACTGGGAGGACCAGTGACACTACCAGAGATATGGAAAGCCATAACCTCAATTGCCACAGTGAAAACACCAGGAGCAGATGGTCTCCCTGCTGAATTTTACTCTGTCTTTGCCTCCACATTGGCGCCTAGATTGGAGGCCCTATATGCCAAATCATTAAGACTGGGACAACCCCTGGACTCCTCGCAAAGTGCCATAGTGATCCCGCTCCCTAAGGCAACAACCTCTGGGATCCAGGTAGAAGAATACAGACTGCTATCCATGCATAACATGGATTTCAAGATCTTAAGCAAGGTACTGAAACTGAGATTGCTCCCACATATGCCCACACTGATTCACATGGACCAGAATGGGTTCATCCCTTCACGGATTACCTCACTCAACCTGAGGAAACTCTACTCAATACTATACCACCCTGAGGCGAAAGCAAATGAGCACGCCGCAGTGTTATCAATAGACCTCAAAAAGGCTTTTGATACTATTAGTTGGACTTATTTATTTGAATGTATGGAGAGAATTGGGCTAGGAGAGGGCTGGATTAAATGGGTTAAACTATTGTATGGCCACCCAACTGCGAGAGTCAAAACGGTCAGGAGATTGTCTGCCCAGTACGGGATCTCTCGTGGCACGCGACAAGGATGCCCATTGCCACTGGTGCTGTTCGCCCTGGCAATGGAGCCGCTCGTGGCACTGTTTCACCTAGGGGGGACCGGGCTGGGGTTGACTCTAGATGGGAGGCAACACATTATTTTGCTTTATGCTGACGACCTCTTGGTTTATCTGCAAGAGTCAGTGGCCGGATCGGCTACAGCTCTGCAGATCTTAGACAAATTTGCCAGCCTGACAGGACAACGAGTTAATTGGTCTAAGACCTACCCCTTCCCTATACCGGGACCACTAACGAGGCCCCGGACACTCCCAGAGGATCTTAACTGGGACGAAAGCACTTTCAAGTACTTAGGTATACATATCTACCATTCGCTGATGGATATGTGTGAAGGTAACCTGGATAGAGTACTCCGATCGATTAAATCCTGTGTGACATTCTGGAGCTCACTAAAGCTACCTGTAATGGAGCGTAGATCATTGACCAAAACGGTTATGCTGCCCAGATTACTGTACTATTTTGTGAACCTCCCACTGGTACTACCCAGAAGCTGGTTCATCCCACTGAACTCGTTAGTATGAGTCTTAATTTGGGGTGAAGGCCATAGAAGAGTCTCTCTGGCAATACTGCAGCACCCAATACGGAATGGAGGACTTTGAATTCTATTATCTATCCTCCGAGATACAATGGTTGGTGCATTGGCTGGAGGGAGCCAAATGTAGAGGGAACGTTTTTGGGCGAGTTGGGTCAAATCTCCACCCTACTGCTAGCCAAGATCCTAAATCACAAGGTGGTGACCCCCTATAAGTCAATACTACAAAATACAGCACTAAGGTGCTGTAAGAAAAGTGTGTCTAGGATGCCTGTGATTTCCAACTATACACCATGGCTCCCCATGGTGGCCCTCCCACATGGAACCCCGTGCCAGATATTCACCCCGGAGCAGCAAACGGGATGGATGGAAGTGGGCTTAAAGACTGTGGGAAATTGCTACCAGGAGAAAGCATTGATTCCCTTTGTGGACCTAGTGGAACAATATGGATTGCCAGTGGGCCAGTTCTCACAGCATAAAGGCCTGGCCCGCACATTTGGGGATCTATGGGGTGGGACTAGGGAATAACAGGAAGCACAAACCCTACTGCATGCACTGCTTTCCCTGGGAGCTGCTAAGCACCAGGTGAAGGGGTTCTACATGGCCCTAGTGGAGACATCGCTGGAACCACTACTTAAAATCAGAGACCGCTGGGAACATGCCCTAAATAGGCAACTCACAGACCGAGATAGGGAGAAAGTCTTAGCTTCGTCCAAGTCAATATCCTGTAAAACTAGGCTGAAATACATTCAGTTTAATTACTTACAAGTATCAATTTTTTACATTTACTTACATATGACCTATCTGACTCCGCACAAGCTTAGAATAATTCATAGAGGGGAGATCTGTAAGTGCCAGAGTTGTGACCAACAGGATGTGGATTTTATGCACATGGTGTCTAAGTGTCCGACACGGTCTCCCTTTTGGGCTGAAGTAGTGAAACAGACAGGGGTGACCCTGGAGAGAACTCTGTATAGCTCTGCGGAGGTGTGCCTGCTGGGCCTATTTCCATGCCCACCAAAACGGAAGGTGGGGAACATATTTATAAATCTAGCTATGGCTCTGTCCAAGAGAAGGGTGGCGATGACATGGAAGTCCAGATAGGGTCCACAGATAGAAGCCTGGAAACGAGACGTCTCGAGCTGGCTCGAGGCAGAGGGATGGGCACTTTCCAGAAAGGAGGCCAATGGAGTGTGCAGGCGCCCCATAGCGGACCAATGGAAGGAACTAGTGAGATCATGGGAGAGCCAAACACTAGAAAATAATGAATCCGTTGACGAGGGAGTTGTAGGAGCACCGGACGGAGCGCCCAAAACTACTTAAGGAATGGACAAAATAACAAAAATGATCAATGGACCCCTGATAGGAGGGAAAGCACAGTAATGGGTGCACCACTGACTAAATCCCCGTATGGCTGCTATCAGGGATGCATGGAGTTACTTTTCGCCCAGCCAGACCCCACACGTCCACCTATTCCCCCAACAAGCACATTAGCATAGAGACACCCACCCGCGGAAATAAGTTTGATACATTTCACAGGCTGTCATGTTTATATTTAAGTTTATAGCAGATTTCTACTTAATACTGTCTATTGATAAATATAACAAGCATTGGCATAGCCAATAGGTCTCGCCTTTGGGACCTTATAAGTGTTTAGCTATGCAACAGTTGCATAACTAAATACTTATAAGGTCCCAAAAGCGAGACCTATTGGCTATGCAAAGCGGCCGTGAAAGTGATCGCGATCACGATCAAACATCAAAGCGGCCGCGAAAGTGAAAGTAATCGCGGTAAACCGCGCGCGCCCGCGCACATGCACTGTAGCTCTAGGCTGGCCTGGTAGCACTTTTTGGAGCCCTCTCAATAAGTCTCGCCAGACCAGCGCATGCGCTGGGTCAGGCGAGACCTAAAAATAAAGAAGATACGTAGTGAGATGACACAGTATCGGGAATCAGAGAGAGAGATGGATCCCAAAAGGGCTGAGATATGTTACAGCTGTTTACTGGGCGCAGAAGACTGAACAAAAACAAATATAAATCAACGAATGGCTAGTTGCTGCCTAGCATTAATAAATAATACTGTAAGAATATACTATGCTGGTAAGTCTGATCTACATATATCCTGTAATGTTATGGATATATCTCTTGGAAATGCAAATAAACAAAAATAAAACTGCACCCGCCACCCTATCAAGTGGCAACTAATCAATTAAGGCAGACACAAGTCATATGAGAAACCCCTGGTTCCAATATGCCTGCATCAGAACAGGGAGAACCAACGGAGGATGACCCTCCTTTTTCTCCTCCATCCCAATTTGCTGCCTACAGGGGACCTGCTTCCAGTACTAAATTATTAAGGCGCACCATAACACCAGAAATGCAAGATCAAATTAAAATATTCGTTCAGAACTGCATGAAACATGGCATTAAGCAATATGCAGGTAAGAAGGATAGAAATTTGAACACCTGTTAAAAAAGCAGAGAAAAACTATATAATACAAGAAATTGGAAAGGTTATCCCTTATGTATTGGTTATAATTCAATAGGGTTCGAACAGGGTCAGCCACTGGACCTGAAGCTGCTTAATAATTTCACCGATTATGACAGCGAATCTGAGACATTTGGCCTGATGGACGCTAAATGTAATACTGCGTTTGCCCTATATCTTGCATGGATTGGACATGTACCAATCCTTATGGGCCTCTATGATGGCCACTATGCGTGAAGTGCCAGGTTTTGACACCACTAACTCTCGTTATCCTGTACATATCCCCCCTGGACTAAAACAGAAATCGTTGCCTTTTAGAAAGACTATCCTGGTAGAAGGGAAAGCCCCGATGAATGGTCTACCGGGCCAGAAAAGATATTGCGCATAGGCCAGTTAATATTGAATGACATAGACCAAATGTTTTCCTGCGTACTCCCATCTGACATAAGGAAGAAGTGCAGGAAAGAAAACTTTGAAGATGCCGACTGGACCAAAACTAATACTACAGGACATGCCCGGAAGGCGGACGGTCAAGTGACAGATGAAATAGCAGCCCTGCTGTTAGACTGTATGAATTAGTGCCCCGTAAGAGACTAGATTGGATCAAATTGAACTGTAAACGATAAAAGGATGAAAATGTATCAGCCTTCTTCTCTCGCATACAAAAGGTGTTCTTTGCCCATAGTTGTATGGCTGCTGCCGACGAGGGGGCCCAGCAAGCCATCGCCAGTTGTTTTGTAAATGGCCTTCAAGAATGTATACGATTATCCATCCATACCTATGAGCCAAAATGGGGAATAAAGCCACTGACAGAAGATGTGGCCATTGCTCAATACTACGCTGAGTGACAGGCACAGGAAGAAACAAATAAGGATAAGAAACACACAGAGCTAAAGAGTAAGGTGTTGCTCCAGCAACTACAGCAAGGGAGAGGCAGGTCCACAATCCGGCGACAATTGAGGGGGGAAAAGGGGATACTCTACACCAACTTACAGACCCAGAATACCGAAGTGAATACTGGATGCCACATTTGTAAGAACCCCCATAACTGGATAAGAGAATGTCCATTATTACAAAAAACTAACAGAGGGAGCTCCATGTCACAAAGATGTGCCTAAGGCAGATGCAGAAATTCTTTTAACAGAGGGTCACATCAACATAATGATATCCCCAACTGTGGGATTACCGCGGGGCCTGGCAGGCTCAGAATGGGGACCCCGCCAGCCCACCTGCGCTGCTCGAGAGCTAGATTTGTGGGAGCACTGTTGGGTCCTAGGACCAGTGTCATCGTCTGCCTCTAAACCGTGCTCAGTGGCCCGGGTGCAGGTCACCGCCTGACCACCGACTACGTTAGCTATGTCAGCAGGCGTCAAGACTCACATAATGTGATATACACCTTAGATGCTGGTGAACAGAGTGATTAGACTCCATCCAGGCGCTGCGCGGGGCTGTGTGAACAAACTTCTGTAGCTAACAGACATTGATAATGCATTGTGTTGCTGTGATTTAATGTCATAAGTCCAATTGTGGGAGCTAATGTGATACGTTATTTGTTATACCAATGTTATGTTACAAGCAGCCTAATCCTATACTTATCGGGTTTATGATTATTTTCTGAAAATACGTTTTTTCACTGTAAAGCATTGACGTTGACTTTAGAGATGTCTTACTTGATACCGTGGCTCATGCGCCATCACTAACTTGTAATGCGAACACTATGTGATTGTAACACCTGGGTTATGATGGAATCTTATTACCATTTTTTCTAAAAATCAAAATCAATAAACACATTTAAAACAAAAAAAACATAATGATATCCCCAATAATGGCTGTTATGCCAAATATTATTCTAATGACACCAATGGCACCACTTATCGGGAACACCAAAAAAACTACTTTGACAGACAAGCTAACAGATCCCAGATGGCAACTGTTCTCTTAACTGATTATAATTTTGTCCAATAGAGAGAGAGGAACGGATGGAAATTCCAGTGGATCCAAGGGGGTCATACGTTGAACCAAAGGTACAAGAACAAAAGGTGAAATTCCTCCTGGACACTGAGGCCACTAATTCCTCAATTTCTCGAAATATAATTCAACATGCACTCCTCTCAGAAAGGTATAATACATTTGAGGGGTTTTCTACCGTCCTCATGCAAAGCCCTGTCTCCGCCCCACTGACATACTATTGGCTCAATAACTGATAAACATTGTTTTGTATTGATAGACAAATGCGCCAATAACTTGTTGGGCATAGACTTAGTTCCAAAATTATAAGCAACAATAAAATGCACCGCAGCTAGCATATATCTTGAATATTCCGAAATCTCCCCTTTTCCCACTAATGTCTACTTCGCCGGACCCTAAACTACAGTACCTGAATGGGTGTTTGACAAAGTTTCACTCTCCGGTAACAACGATGTAGGATGGATGACAATAGCACATGTACAATTAGCAGAGAAACAAAATGTTTCTCTTCCATGAGTGTCACATTACAAAATATCACCAGGAGCTGAACAGGGAATTGAAATAGTGATACAGGACTCACTTAGGAACAGGGTGAGGAGAGAGATACAGTTCAAGTTTATTTATAAAATGCATAGTTAACTAAAACCATTACACTAACGAAAAAACAGGAAAGACTTTTTTTTAAACAGCCTTTCGCATTGCTTTACAGAATCTCAGCTGATGCCATTAAACGAGAAAATAGAATACAAATAAAGTGCTGTATTTGCTCATTGATATGTGAGCTTAACTTGTGCAAATAAGCAAGGTTGAGAGGATGACAGATTATTAAAAATAGCAAGGCTCAAAGCAGCAGCCTTGGCTAAACCCAGTTTGATTTTCATCCAGTGGCATTCAAAGAACCATTAGAAAGATAAAAGTGTGGTGCTTCATGTGCTCATTAGTATATTGGCTGAGATGTGTAAGCAAGTCTCAGCAACCACAGTCTTGGTCAGAGTCAGTCTGCTTTACAGACTCCTTCATTCAGGGCCGGGTGGAGGGGCCCCATCTGCAATTGCTTTTTGTAGTAGCCGTCAAGAATGCTCCAGGGGCTGTGTCTGTGCTTGCTCTCACTGTTTGTTTCCTACTAGTGTTAGAAACTATACTAGCTTGCAGTTTAGATGGAGGGGGTCCTCTGGTTTGAGGCAAGCTATCACAGCTTGTCTCCGCGTATGGTTCCCGCGAAGGTTGAACTGCGGTTTGAGCAGATGAGACCGCTCCTCCTTCAGGTTGATGCACGTGCAGACCAGATTTGCTATCTCCTCGATTCCACTGCTGCACAGGCAGTAGCATTTTGGGCTTTGCCCACTCAGCCATGGAGGGAGGTACAGGATAGATGGAATCTTTGAACAATAGGGAAGGTGCACCAAAAACAGAGTCAATGTCCTCCAAATGTATCCAAACAGTATCCTATTACTGTTCTTGATAGTAAAACATGGACATCAGCCAACGCGTTTCGTGAAATCCGGGAAAGCGGGAGTGCGGCTGCTGACGGTGGAGATACCGTATCAAGGATATTGGGCGATAACGTACCACCCCTATTGTAAGGCATTTTGGCTACGAACGACACCCATTGAATAGATTTTTTATTGTTAAATACGTGTCAGGATTTTGGATGACTTTTACTTACTTCTATTTGGATACATTTTGACCTAGAGCGCGGACATATTATTATCCCTCTTATTGTCATATGAGCCCTGATGAAATTCCCTCAGTGGAACGAAACGCGTTGGCTGATGTCCATGTTTTACTATCAAAACAATAAAAGGACACTGTTTGGATACATTTGGAGGACATTGATTCTGTTTTTGGTGCACCTTCCCTATCGTTCAAAGATTGCGTTTCTGGCCTCCAGTAGAGCTTAACTGCGGCAAGCTCTGAAAGTGGTTGCACAAGACTCTTAATGCTTATGAAAACTTGGGATTTGATGTGCTGAACCTGTGGTCAGCCGTTGATGGGAGTGTTGTTTTTATTGTTACAGGATAGATGGAAGTTTGCCCAGACGTTTTTTCAAAAGTTTTCCTTTGTATATCTGAGATATCCCAGGATGAAGTATGGTTGAGGGCTAAGCGATTTGTAGCTATTAATTGTCATCCAGGCATGACTTCAGATTGAGAATGCTGCTTTGTCTTCTACTAAGAAGAGACTGCTTATTGCCACCCACATCACTTTAAAAAAAAAATTGCATGGGTGGTTGGAGCGTCTCAAAGTTGGGAGAGTACAGTGGTTGTTAGGGATTCCTGTGCACCGCGTTCTTTTGCAGCAGCATATGCTTTTGGTAATCCCTGAGGCTGTGCTTTGGACTACTGGTAGTCCTGAACCCGAGCAGTGTTTCCACTGAAGATTTCCGGCCTACATTCCACGAGTGTTCCGTGGACTGGTATTTTGTGATTCAGCTCAAAGTCCCTTCGCGATCCCTGGTCCGTCGACTTGTGGGACCCTGTGAAGGTAACTTTGACTTTCCGTGGGCTTTCTTGGTTGCTCCAGACGTGCCCTGACTCTCCATAGCTTGGAGTGCCCAGGACCTTGCTGGTCCTCACTGAAGCATCTTTCCTCTGCCCGCGTGGGTTGCAGTTGCCAAGGCTTGTTGGTGTTCAATCCGGACACAGACCGGCCCCCCACCCAGCACTCGACATCCTTCTTGGGACAGCTCACCTCTGGACTTTGGTCATCGTCGATGTCTCCTGGTCCCCGTGGCTGCAGAATCAAGCTTCACCTCTTCTCACCTGAAACACCCGACATCGGTGGGCATTCGTCTATCGTGCCCCTGGTCACTGTGAAGTGACCCAGACTCTGTACCCTCTGCTTTCAGGTTCTTCTCATCTGCGATCCAGGCTTGGATCACACCGGACACTTTTCTTCTTCCCGGCAGCAGCACTTCTTCGCATTACACCATTGAAATCAACAAGCGTTTCCGACACCACTTGACCCCTATGCTACCGGCTCCTCTGGGATAGGTAACACGGGTACCTCGGTACTCATAAGGGTGCTGGCCTTAGAACCTTCTATACTCCAAAGGGTTTGCTTGAAGTCCTCTCCGAAGTGTCCTTAATCTTTAAAATTCCAACCACGACTTTCTCATAGAGTTGTACGGAGCTCGCGCCTGTGTTCTCACACTGCACCCGTCCTCCGTGGGTCCCCTGTGTCACTACCTTGGGTGGTTCCTTGGGGTCCCAATGATTCTACATGCTCTAGGCACTGTCTAGTCAAGTCGTGGTTGTTATACCACTTTCTTACTATATGGTTCGGTCTCCCCCTGGAGCCCGCTCTGTATTGTGCTGTTTACAGTCGTTCTAGTGATTTAATATTGTGTGCTTTATTCTCTAATCTCATAAAGAGGTTAGTAGAGAGTGTTTAGTAATAAATACATATATTTTATTTATTCCTTGTGTGGTTCTCCTTTCATTTGATCACTCAAGAGGTTATAATCTGGTATACCAAGTTGCGTTACATTCCTTCGAGACTTAGCCTGAAGGCTGCTCTCCATAGCTACCACTAGGATAGCTTTCAATAAAGGCTGTCTTTAACCTAATCATCAATAAAGGTCATATGGACTGGAGCAAGGTGCCCACTTTAACTAGTGGACAGCATATACCATGCCATCTTCTCACATTGGTGTGTAGCGGTTGAGATTTAAGCTTGCTATTGTTTTATCAGATAATCTCATTGAGTGACTAACTGAAAACCACTAAAGGTTTTAGGTACATATAAATCAAGACTAGAATAAGCAAGTTCTACTGAACTTGGAGTTGGGTAAGTCAAGGGTCTAGCACACCCTTTCTCCAACTCAAGAGAGTTTAGTAGCTCCCACTAGATTAGGTAGGTTCCTACACCACATAACACTAGTAAGTCTTCTAGGCCTGAAGCCAGTGGCTCCTTGCCAACTAAGCATGACCATCTCTCATTCCAAGAATTAAGAACTATGTGTACATCTAGGAAATTGAAGACAGGGAGACATGCAAGCACCCAACGTCTCAGAGATGTTGCTTTTATATGACCTCAGAAAGACCCCAGGGTCTGATGAGGCAGGCAAGTTGGGTGGGACAGCAGAAAAGGAAAGGCCAGGAAGTGAAAACTTCTATGACCTAGACTCAGATGCTGGCCAGGAGGATCAAGATGATTCTAACCTGGGCAATCCAATTCTTCCTGAAGGTGAGGGAGAAGGCCTCAGTGGCCCTCTCTTTACCCCACCTGGGAGAGTTAACAGTTTACCAATAAGATCAAGATCTCCTTCTCAGGAATCTAATCATTCTGGTACTTCTGTAGGGACCTCTGCTTCTCATAAAAGGGAATCCTCTTATGAGAAGAAGTGCCAACTGCTTGACTTTGAGAGAGCTAAGCTCAGAAGCAAGAGAGAGCAATTGGCCTTATATAGGGAATCCCTGGAGCTCCAGAGAGCTTCACAAAGGTTGGGGCTCGAGCCCCATGGTGGCAGCAACAGTGTCCCTAGAGGTAGAGAACATACTCAGGACCATAGGAACCTGAACAAGATTGTCCCTCCCTACCAGAGTGGGGATGACATCCACAAATGGCTAACTGCACAGGAGAGGGCCTGTAAAGTACAGAGGGTCCCTCTGGAGCAGTGGGCAGCAATCGTGTGGCTCTACTTTGCAGACAAAGGTAGAGACAAGCTCCTCACTGTAAGAGAAGAGGATGCTGATAATTACAAAGTCTTGAAGGGTGCTCTGATTGATGGATTTGGCTTAGCCACTGAACAATACAGGATTAAGTTCAGAGACAAAAGGCAGACTCAGGACTGGGTTGACTTTGTAGATTGTGCTACTAAGGCTCTGGAAGGCTGGTTACTTGGCAGTAAAGTGTGTGATTTTAAAGGATTGTACAATTTAATTATGGAGGGAGCAGATCCTTGATAATTGTCAAAATCAGCTGTTGTGTCAGAACCTGGTGGACTCTGATCTGACCTCTCCCTTCTGGCCCAAAGAAGGCAGACAAATGGGTCAGAACTAGGGTGAGGCAGAAAGTTCAGAACCAAGGTGGTGACGCCAAGAAGCAAGATTCTAAAAACTCTGATAAGGGTGGGGAGAAGGGTAAAGACCAGAAGTCTTCTCAAGGGCCCCCAAAATCTTCATCTGGTGAGTCACAATCCAACAAGGGTAAAAGCAAGAAGAAGCCATGGTGTCAAATCTGTCAACAGAAGACCCCTTGGACAAGTGATTGTACCAAGTCCAAGGACTCGGCTCCAGCCACCATCGCCCCAAAGGCAACTGTTCCCCCTGGTTCAGCTCCAAGTGGTGGTACTCAGAATAAGGGTGTAGTAAGGTTAACCCTGGGATCTGAGATGGACTCTGGCCTAGTCAGTGTTCCAACTCAGGCAGTGTTGATCTGCGATGGGGGCATGGATATGGCCTCCTTATTCAGTCCCAGTAATCTGGGGAAATACAAACAGCAGCCTTTGATCAATGGAAAAGAGGCCTTGGCATTCAGGGACACAGGAGCAAGTGTCACAATGGTGACAAAAGATCTTGTGGCTCCTGAGCAATTCATACTTAGTGAGATGTACCAAGTGACCAATGCTAGCAATGTCAGGACAGACCATTCCTTGGCAGTTGTTAATTTCACCTGGGGAGGGGTAACGGGCCCTAAGAAGGTTGTGATAAGTGCAGACCTCCCTGTTGAATGCTTGTAGGGCAATGATTTAGAAACTTCAGCTTGGGCTGAAGTAGAACTCAGGACGCATGCAGAAATGTTGGGAATCCCTGCAGATGTGTTTGCTATGACTAGGTCACAGGCAAAAATGTCTTCAACTGAACAGGTCCTGGATCCTGGAAAAATTGACCAGGCGCCTTCCAAGAAGAGGAACAGTAGGGGTAAGGCAGTGTCTTCCCCCTGACTCAGAGTGCAGATCAGTCTCTTGAGGGAGATGATCTTCGTTCTGAAGAAGGAACTGTCTCAGAGGAACTTGAACCTGATCAGGTTGAGTTCTTGGGGACAGGGGGCGCTTCCAGGGCAGATCTGAGCCAGGAGCAGCTGAGCTGCCCCTCTCTTGAACCCCTCAGACAGCAAGCTGCTGCTGAGGCTGCTGGGAGTGCCAGGGGGTCCCATAGGATCTACTGGGATGATGGACTCCTTTACTCAGAGAGTAGAGACCCACCAGGAGGTTGGTTATACCTCTGAAATTTAGGGTCTTCCTATTGACACTGGCACATGACATCCCATTAGCAGGTCACCTAGGCCAAAACAAGACTTGGGACAGGATTGTCCCTCACTTTCATTGGCCTCACTTGTCTGAAGACACCAAGGAGTTTTGTCGCTCCTGTGTCACCTGTCAAGCCAGTGGTAAGGCAGGTGGTACTACAAAGGCCCCCCTGATACCACTACCTGTGGTGGGGGTTCCCTTTGAGAGGGTTGGGACTGACATAGTTGGTCCCATGGATCCTCAAACTGCATCTGGGCACAGATTTATACTGGTGGTGGTGGACCATGCCACTAGGTATCCAGAGGCAATTCCCTCTAGGACCACCACAACTCCTGTGGTGGCAAGGGCCCTCCTGGGAATCTTTTCCAGGGTGGGTTTTCCTAAGGAGGTGGTATCAGACAGAGATGCAAACTTCATGTCTAGTTACTTGACTGCTATGTGGAAGGAGTGTGGAGTAAATTACATATTTACCACCCCTTATCACTCACAATGCAATGGGTTAGTTGAAAGGTTCAACAAAACCCTCAAGGGCATGATTAAAGGTCTCCCAGAAAAGCTTAGGCGCAGATGGGACATACTTTTGCCCTGCCTTCTCTTTGCCTACAGAGAGGTTCCTCAGAAGGGGGTTGGTTACAGCCCTTTTGAACTTCTATTTGGACATCCAGTTAGGGGTCCATTGTGTCTAGTGAAGGAGGGATGGGAGTTACCTCTCAAACCCCCTAAACAGGATATTGTGGACTATGTACTTGGTCTCCGCTCCAGGATGGCTGAGTACATGAAGAAGGCAACTAAAAACCTTGAGGCTATCCAAGAATTGCAAAAGGCCTGGCATGACCAAAAGGCTGTGCTGACTGTTACCAGCCAGGGCAGAAAGTATGGGTGTTGGAGCCCGTGGCCCCAGCAACCCTCTAGGACAAGTGGAGTGTCCCTCATACAATCATTGAGCAAAAGGGGGAGGTTACCTACCTGATGGACTTTGGAACCCCCAGGAGCCCCCATAGGGTGCTCCATTTGAACAGGCTCAACCCATATGTTGACAGGGCAAACATGGGCTTGCTCATGGCTACTGATGAGGGACAGGAGGAAGAGGGTGATCCACTCCCTGACCTGCTCTCACAGAACCCTGATGATGGTTCAGTTGATGGTGTAGCCTTGGCAGGCAGCCTCACTGTCCAGCAGCAAACTGATTGCAGAAAAGTTCTTAATCAGTTTAGACATATGTTTTCACTGACTCCAAGTCAGAGTACCTGGTGCTCCCATGAAGTGGACACAGGGGACAGTCTGCCCGTTAAAAATAAGATTTACAGGCAACCTGACCATGTCAGGGACTGCATCAGGACTGAAGTCCAGAAGATGTTGGATTTGGGAGTGATTGAACCCTCAGATGGCCGTTGGGCTAGTCCAGTAGTCTTGGTACCCAAACCTCACACCCAGAATGGTAAGAGAGAGATGAGGTTTTGTGTTGACTACAGGGGTCTCAATGCAGTCACTAGGACTGATGCCCATCCAATACCCAGGGCAGATGAGCGTATAGATACTTTGGCCTCAGCCAAGTTCCTGAGCACATTTGACCTAACAGCTGGCTACTGGCAAATCAGACTAGCTGAGGATGCAAAGCCAAAAACGGCATTCTCAATCCCTAGTGGGCACTAACAATCTGTGGTGATGCCCTATGGTTTGAAGAATGGACCTGCCACTTTTCAAAGGTTGGTGAATTAAGTCCTTACAGGCCTGGAAGCCTATACTGCTGCTTATTTAGATGATATTGCTGACTTTAGCTCCACCTGGGAGGATCACCTGGTCCACCTCACAAATGTTTTAGAGGCCCTGCAAAAAGCAGGCCTCACTATCAAGGCCACCAAGTGCCAGATAGGGCAGAGTCAGGTTGTATACCTGGGCCACCTTGTGGGTGGAGGCCAGGTTCAACCATTGCAGAGCAAAATCCAGACCATCATGGACTGGGTTGCTTCAACCACCTAGGCTTAGCCTGAAGGCTGCTCTCCATAGCTACCACTAGGATAGCTTTCAATGAAGGTTGTCTTTTACCTAATCATCAATAAGGTTTGTTTGGACTGGTGCAAGGTGCCCACTTTAACAAGTGGACAGCATATACCAGGCCAACTTCTCACAAATAAGAACTGCAGTTCCACCATAGCATTCTACCACCCACCAAATGGCAGTCTTCAGGAAGTAATAATCAGCCGCCCTATGTGTCAAAAGGACCTAATCCAATTTCTAAAGGAAAACCTGTCTCCTCCTTTTCCATTTCAATCTCTAGGTTCCCTCCTTCCAGTGTTAGGAATGTCAGCAATATACTTCCACTGTATGGGAAAGTAACCTCACCGCCATTGTGTGCACATGAACTGGCCAGGTGCATCCAAACTGAACCCGAAGACTAGTGCTACTCTAGTTCACTCAGTCATAACACAAGACACACACCTAGCCACGTGCTCATGATTTTGACGTTAGGATCCGGGTTTATCTGTAGCTACTAACCTTGACCTGAGGGAACCAGTAGTCCTCGACTCTTGTGATAACGATAAAAAAAAATGTCTGGTCATACTAAGATTGCTAAAAACCACAGCATGCTGCCACCGCCACACTGGGCTCATACACCTGTGACTAGGACGGTAGTTATCTGCCATGATGGAGAGCACAATTTTTACACCCATTGAGGTTCAGAAATTTTCTTTTTATTAAAGGCCGACCTAGACTGTTGTGCAGACTTTAAATCAGCATGAGACTAGGGCCAAAATCCAAGACCTGGGACACCAGATACCAGCAGTTAGGGTACGTAGGACAGAGGACATGACAGCACACTGTGGAGGCGATATTCCCGGCCCAACACAGATACAGTCAGTGGCCCTAGAATCTTTTTGCCCATTAAATTACAAGGCTGTGCCCCTAGTCAACAAAACGCCCTTCAAAAAGGATATGCCTTTTTATTTTATTTACATGGCAAATATGATACACATAACTGATCGTCTGGATCTTCCACCGACCGTAACTCCATATGTGGTAGTTCTGACTAACGTTCCTCCCTGATCTACCAACAGTACGTAGAACTGGATCTCATTAAGAAATAAGTCCCTAAACTGGCTGGGCGCTAGATCAGGTCTAACCGAACATCTATATAATGATTTTAAGATGGCAAGGAGAGTCAAATGGGTGGGAAAGGGACAAAAAACGTGAGTGGTGACTGTGTAGTTTTGTCTTTTAAAACCCCACAGCTCGTGGAGACAGTACTGAGTAGGACTGCGGCCACCAACGTCTCGGCAAGTGCTATTTCCTCCCTCCCTCTGGGTTATTTTTACCAACCCGCACATTTAATTAATGGCATTAGATCTCAGACTATTTTTGACCCTAGACCGATGACTAACTCAAACTATCTAGTTCCCAACTTACAATTGTTTCCATTGTCTATCAACTCTGGATGAGCTGGATTAACTTAATAGGGAAGTTTGTATAGACAATGAGGAAGACATTATGAGAACTCACTCTACAGAACGCCATGATGACGAGAACACCTCCCAGATAATGAGTGAGGGAACTACGCGGATCCAAGAAAGAACTCCAACTAGTTAGTAGCATTAGGTCAGTTCCCCCGATAGATAATAACAAACACAACCCCATACAAGTTAATTCTGAACTTCTTGGGTGTATCTTTTGAAACATGGCAAGTCTGCGGAGTAAAACACAAATTTCAGAATGGCTGGAGCCCATCCACATGAATGGGTATAGGACATACTTTCCTCCTGCCATTCATTCGAGGCATGGCAGGGCAAAGGGGGGATTATGCCCTTAATAGTATGTGATTCGACAGGTCCTGCTAGGTTAGCAATAATTTCTACAACAATGCTACTACAAGGGAAACAATAGATAATTTGCAGAAATTGAACAATGAGGGGCACATCGCCATAGACAACAGAAAGCATATGATAATGTTATGGGGGGGAAGGGAGATTTTAATACACTTCAATGTAACATTCAGTCGGGTAACATTTGTGGAATGGTGAATATAGAGGATGGAGATCAGCCTGATTTTAACCATAGTACATACAGCGATAAGATCAATGAATTAATATTCAAATTTGATCTGACATTTGCAAACGAAATTTCTTCCCCCTCTGCTATGCACAAGAATACCTTTAATGGGAGAAATAACCACAGCATTATTGACCATGTTTTACTGTCTAATAGGTGTGCTGGTCTTGTTTTTAATTTCTACACTCACTCGATTTCATTAAGTGATCATTTTCCTTTGAGTTTGCAACTATCATCAGTATCGTTTTTTAAGCAGGGGTGCGGTAAAACTACCCCACAAGTGGAAGAGAATGAATTAGTAAGGCATAATGGTTACTCCTTGCGCTGGACACGGATTACTCCGGAAGGGTTTCTTAGACAATTGATAGGTAATAATAGACAAGCCTTTGAGTTGTGCTTAGATGACACTGCCCCAACTAACAAAATCATTAAAACCTTCCTGTCAAACACTCATGGCATAAAGGAGAGTCTTTTGTGGCTAGAGAGAAAGCAAAACAGAAGGAGAAGGGGTCTTTTGACACGTTATGTACTATGGCCCATAAATGCTTAAAGGAGGCATTACATAAATCTCGTAAGAGCCCTTTTGAAGTTCGCCACTATAGAGTTAAATATAAGCAGGCCGTGAAGCTCAGAAAATCACACTTAAGGGAGATGGCCTGGGAGTCTCTACAGGAAGCAAGTACCAGCAATGATAATAGAGCCTTTTGGCGGATAATTAACTCCTCACCATTGAGTACAGCTGAGGTTCCTAGGATTGAGCTTGCAATATTGGAAAAAGAATGGATAAAGCACTTTGCTAGTTTTTTATTCGTTGCCCGTTACAGTACTAGCATTAGAGTAGGGACAATATAGAACGATATCATACTTCCATCTCAAACTGCCTCCATTGTTCCTTTTACCCTGGAGGAAGTTAATAACGCAATACAGGCAAGCAAAAGCTGCAAAGCCCCAGGACCAGATGCAATCCCTGTAGAATTATACAAAGATAACACTGCTTTATGAGGGTTCCTGCTGACTTTAATACTGAGGGCCTGCTGTGCAGCAGGTTTTTTGTCATCATGGGGGCGAATCAATTATCGTACCTATCTACAACAAGCATTGGCATAGCCAATAGGTCTCGCCTTTGGGACCTTATAAGTGTTTAGTTATCCAGCACAATATCCTTTGTGCAACAACATCAGCTGTTGCATGGCTAAACATAAGGTCCCAAATGCGAGACCTATTGGCTATGCCAATGCTTGTTTCAGATGCAGGCTACATCACTGGCATATATGACAATATTTTAGAGCAGGCAAGTGGAAGATTTTAAAAAATAATCGGGAGAATCTGCCTGAATCAGGGCTACTGGTATGTGTGATGACAAGCAGCATTTCATTTTTTGAAGTTTAATACAAAAGCAGAGTTCTAAACTCTGGCAAACAAAAACAAAAACTCTGTTTTTGTTTGCACTTAGTTAAATTGCCAACAATAAAAAGTCGAGGCCTGTCACATGCTGTAATGTCCCCCTCCAATAAATTAATGACAAAGCGTTAGCCTTTGATATCTGGGGGTTGGAGGGGGAGATTGGAGCGTGCGTGACAGGCATCAACATTTTATTTTTGGCAGTTTTACAAAACTCCGAATCGGGTTTCTCATGCAGGAATCGGGAGGCGTGAAACTAGCCCTAAAACAGGTAGTCTCCCGCTTGAATCGGTAAGTACACGGAAATCATTGGTTTGAATCAATTCGTACAAGCAGTGCAAACCACCATCATGACCCCCATAAGACATGCACATACAGGAGAGGGGACCGGGTCAATCAGGACCCTCCACATAGCCCAGCCACTTCCCCCACACTCTACGATATTTCTTGGCGCATCCCATGGCCATGTAAAGAGTCTTCTCCAGGGTCGCGCACCAGTCCACCCCTCTGCGCCACCTCCCCAGGTCGGGCGGGTCGGGGCTTATCTAGGCCACCGCTATGTCCCGCTTGGCTACCATCATAGCAGTATTAAAGAAAAACTTTTCGTTTCTGGACCCGTCCAGACCGTCCGTGATCCCCAATAATGAGTGACGTGGATCATGAGGAACCTCCCAGCCCAATACCTCCGTTAGCTCCACCTCAATAGATCCCCAGAAGTGCTCCAGGCGGGGGCACAACCAAACCATATGGAGGAAGTCAGCCGGGGCATGAGTGCATCGTGTGCATGACGCAACTGGGCACAAGCCCGCTCGATAGAGGCGCAGGGGAGTGAGATATGCAGCATGTAGGTAGTAGAGCTGAATCAGCTTGAGTTTGGCAGAGACGGTGACTGTTCTGGGGGCCATGAGAGCATCACGCCAATCCACCTCGTCAAGGGGGCCCACCCATTGAGCCCTCAACTTATCTAAGGAGGTGGGGGTGTTATTAACTAGGGTGCGATAAATGCGGAAGACCCCTCCCTTACCTAAGTCGCCCATCATCACCTGAGCCTCAGCGGGGCTATATTCGGGAGCCTTGTGTAGTCCGCAATGTGCATATGGAGGGCGTGTCTCAGTTGCAAATATTTATAGAATTGGGACGAATGTAGGGAGTAGCAGGTTTGGAGCTCCTGGAAGGACAGCATATGGCCCCTAGCCCATACGTCCCCTAGCTGTGAGACACCAATAATGTCCCAAGTTTTAAACCCCTGTAGTCCGCTAACCTCCCGGAGCCAAGCACCATGCCAGAGGGGAGTACACTGGGTCAGCTTACATGTCCATCCGGTGTGTCGCAGCGAGGCCCGCCAGGCCAGTGGCATGGAGTGCATCACATCAGGCAATTGGGATGAAATGAGCCCCCCGTACATCATGGCCTGGATTTTAGCTAGACCAAGTTCGCTCAGCTCAAGCCAGGTCAGACCAGCCTCCATTGAACCAGTCGTGGACTACCAAGAGGCGTACCGCCAAGAAATAGAGATACAAGTGTGTCTTCCCCATACCCCCATCGTAGGAGGGAATCCGGCAAACAGACAGAGCCACGCGGGCCCTTCCTCCATTCCAGAGAAATTTGGTAATTAGACAATCTAGCTCCCGGAACCAAGTCCTGGGGAAACAGAAAGGGGTGTTCTGTAGAACGTAAAGGAATCTGGGGAGGATCATTTTTTTAAACAGGGCCACCCTCCCCAGGGGTTTTAAAGGCAGCGCCTTCCATTTATGGAGATCTTCCCTGGCCTTCCAGACCAACGGAGCCACGTTGAGGGACCAGCCCAGCTCGGGAAGGAGGGTAATCCATATCCCCAAGTATTTAAAGGAGTGACGCCTAAGTGGTATGGTGGACTGCCAATCAAAGCACTCCCTAGAAAGATGCAGAGGGACCAGAACAGATTTCCCGGGATTTAGCCGCAGCCCTGAGGCCTGCTCGAAAGAGTGCAAGATCTGGAGGCAGTGTGGCCCGGGAGAGGCTGGGTCCACCAGGAAGATCAGGACGTCATCCGCATACAATGCGATCTTGTCCGCTTCAGTGTTGGGCCACTCCCATCCGTGGGGATGATTCTCAGCCCGCACCAGGGAAGCCAAGGGCTCCATCGCCAGGGCGAATAGCAAAGGAGAAAGAGGACACCCCTGCCTAGTGCCCCTGGCGATGGGGAAGGCCTCTGACAGTACCCAGTTAACCAGCACCCGTGCTCTCGGGTGAGCGTACAGGACACAAACCAAAAAACAGAAGCAGGGCCCAAACCCCATCTCGGCCAACACGTCCTGTAGGTACGCCCAGTCCACCGAATCAAACGCTTTTTCAAAGTCTATGACGAGGAGCGCTAAGTATGGGGTAAGCAGGTGCCGGTGGGCAAGAGCCAGCTGCAACCTCCGGAGGCAGTGGCGGGTCCCACGCTGAGGCATGAATGCACATTGGTCCGGATGTACCAGTAATGTTAAGTAGGGTTTCAATCGCTGGGCCAGAATGGAGGCATATAACTTCATTTCAGTGTTGAGGAGGGAGATAGGACGGTAATCTGCAGATCTACTGGAGGGCGGCTGGGATTTCGGGAGAACCACAATGGTGGCAATATCCGTTTCCCGTGGAAAGGAACCTCTCTCCACAGCCTCGTGAAATAAGTTGGCCAGGTGGGGCGCCAGGGTTTCCCAGTATGCTGCATAATATTCCAGAGGAAGGTCATCTGGGCCCGGGGTCTTACCCGGGGAGGCCAGGGTGATTGCCTCTTCTATTTGTTTCAATGAGATGGGGCGCTCCAAATCTTTCTGAGCAGCCTTATCCAACCTAGGGAGATGCACCCTACCCCGGTCGAGAAGAGCCGAGATGGACAGCTCAGGGGCGAGCGCTGTGCACAGCCTCCATTAGTAGGCAGTGAAGGTGTTGACCATTGCCACGGGGGCACACTGCACCACTCCAGCCTCATCAACCACCTCCGGGATAATACGATTCACCCTGGGATATGTGGCCAGCCTGTGCAGGATCGTGCCATTCTTGTCCCCCCAACCATAAACTCTAGCCACCGAGGACCTCCAGAGGAGCTTAGCCGCATCCAGGGACCGTTGTCGAATGTCATTTCGAATGTGGGCAAGTTGTCGGGCCTGGGCAGCATCCTCTGATGTGGATAATTGCTGTTCCAAACGGAGCGCCTGCGCTTCCTTGGAAGAAATCTCCTGCAACTGTGATTGCCTCTGGTTCTTAAGCTTCCCTTTAGCAACCCCCCGTATAGTCACCTTCCCCGCCTCCCATAGGGTGCCCGGGGAGGCAACTGAACCCTCATTAGTAGCGAAGTAGTGTTTAAGTTCCTTCCCCACCTCCTTCTTAAATTCTTTGTCTTGGAGAAACCAAGCATTCATCCTCCATGTTTGGTGGGCCGAAGGAGGGGGGACCCCTGTGCTAAGGAGTATTGGAGAGTGGTCGGAAATGCCTCTAGGCAAAATCCGGACGTCTAGAATCTTGGTACATTCGGGCGCGGGGACAAAGATCGCATCAATACAGGCTTGAGTGTGATGGGCCGCGGAGGTATGTGTGAATTGGGTGCTGCGGGGGTGCCATGTGTGCCATGCTTCGCAGAGTCCCAGGGATTCAGACTAGTTCTGCAGCTGTTTCGCGCTCGCCTTTCGGGCAGCAGAGGGAGGACCTGTGGTGTCAAGAGCCGGTGTTAAAACTGCATTAACGTCACCCGCAATAACCATGTTGCCGGTGGGCCGCACGATGGCTTACATTAATGACAACGCAAGCATTGACATGGGGGGAAGTGATAACATGGCACGCATGCGTTTAAGGAAACAAAATTAACAAAATAAATCGTGCTCTGCCTGCTTTTCAAGCGAGTGGTGCTGTCTTATCAGGGAAAAGTGTATGCCGAAATCTAAGCTACGGCAAGCCTTTCCCAGGCATGTACGGTGTAGGTCTAGCCTAACTGAACAAGTATTGGCAGTAAAAGTAATGAAATGAAAGCCGCGAAATGAAATAAAAAAAATTAAAAACGTGAGTGGTGACGCGAGTTGTGCGCTCGCGCGACGGGAAAAAGTGCTGTGCACGTCGCGCGTGCTTGTGCGCGTAATACCAAGCTGGTGGCCGGCCTGGGTAGCACTTTTAAACCACCTACTAAATTTCTCGCAAGAGCAGCGCATGCGCTGACTAACGAGACCTAAAAAACAATGCTTATTGCCAAACACAGGGGACCTCATTTATGAGGATTTGGCATAGGGTAGCCCAGCAAGTCACCTTCTGTGCTGCTCTATGTTAAATTGAAAGGGCAGGAATGCACTGTATTTATCTAATATGGTGCATTCCTGTCCTTTTCCTCAGTGCTGGTGCCGTTTCAGCAGCCTAGCACCAACGCAGGAACCCTGCACTATGGTGCAAGGGTCCCTGTGTTGTAGGCAGAATTGTTTTTGTGCAAGAAGGGGCACCTTCCGGCACACAAATAAACTTGGGTGTTTTTTTCCTCTTTCTGTATGTGCTGCAGAATGCAGCACACATGGAAAGAGGACTAAACGAGGAGAAATCTATTTCTCCTCGTTGAGCATCCTCTTGGGAGGTGTAAGGTTTTGGCGCATCCCCAGATTTACATGGTTTTGAAATTTGGGGAAGCATCAGAATCCATGGGTGTTGTTGGGGGAACACCAACCGCAATGCCCATGGAACGCCTCCCTAATGCAGCGTAAGGCAACGCATCGATTTGCGCTGAATTTGCTTATTCAATATCCAAGATGCCATTCAAAGCGGCTGTGCATGACCTCATAAATATGATATGGTATCGTAATTTGCACCTCCAGAGCGTCACAAAAAGTGATGCTACGGTGGCGCAAGGGCCTCATAAATATGCTCCCAAGTGTATTGGAATGCTGCATCTTAGAGAACAGGCTGCCTGTTAGGTCTCCTAATGGCTGGCTTTGTAGCCACTGAAGTTATGCAACAATCAAATATGTGCAGAGCTTCTGTATTGGTTCTGCTGTGTATGGAACCAAGGACCAATTATGGACCTGACCTGATCGGCACAGACTTGCTCTCCCCTGGTAAAACAAGATCTTTGGGTGGGATTTCTCACGCCAGGGAAAACTCACTGTAAACGCTGCTTAGTTCTTGTTGGGTTTCTCACACCCTCCGCAAAATGTGCATGTCACCTATAGCAGGTTCAGTGAGGATGCTCAAGATGGTATACAGGTCCTGGTTTCAGTTACCACAGGCTGGACAGCAAAATGAAAGCATCCATTTGATTGGCGATAATAGATGGGGCACAGGGATATGGAGATTGAATTTCATAGGATGCAGTTATGTGAGTGAAGGGATTTGCAGTTTTCACTCTGTCAACTTTAGTCATCTGGTCAATAGTAGAGCCATGAAAGCTTAGTTGGGTAACTAGTTTTGCAACCATGCAGGCTTTCTGCGCAAGGCAGAAGGCATGGATTCGAACCATGGCTTATCAAGAGCTGGTGCAAAGACTTCAAGGTAGGAGATGATATCATCCTATTTTTTCGGGTCAAAGATGAGGTGGCCTGCATGATTTTGTATTACTTACACTTCTGCGGGTATGGTTGCTGGGATTTCATCATATATACTGATACTGGAGTCATTGCATGACTTAACCACAGCAGTGTCAAAGGCAATGTAGTTAGGAAGTAGTAATATAACCTCACAAAGAATATGCAAGTGACAGAATATGATTTTAGCGTCATTGCTTATTTGGAATTTGAAGGGCTGATGAATATCAAATGGGACTTCAAGACTGTCTGCTCTTCAAGGAGGAAGGTACAGGATCTATCAATGAAAGCCAACCCGATGTTTAATAAAAGGCGTAAAAAGAGCCCAGGAGTAGGACCTTTTATCTCGGAGTCAATCATAAAAAACTATTTAGTTGTCTCCACTTTTGAACTTTAATGAGACAGTCCTCTACTAGTCTGCTTGAACCCAGATTCCCCTTGATTACTAAGGTGGTTCTGGTTTTCGTGAGCATACTGGTAACAGTTTAAATTGCAACAGCAAAAGAGTCTTGTCAGATATGCCTGATAGACACTGAAAAGCAACCCAAAGGTGATTTTGTTGGTTACATGGCAGTGGAATGCTAGCTTTAGTCAATTTGTGTGATTGGTCGGGAAGAAAAAGGAGCAATACCACTTTCACTCTCCCTGCTAGTCAGTACTCAGGGGCCTCTGTGGAAGCGCTTAGTCACTCATTGGGAGGTTTTAAACTATGAGTTTAGAAGAGGTGTCCCACCAAATTAGTAACCTAGTCTCTTGCTGGGCCAAATCACAGTTTTAATGAAAAAAACATGACCCTAACCCGTAGCAGCAATGGCACAAATTATCAAGCTTTTTCAAGAGAAATGTGTGTCCAGTATTTAAGCAGCACCAAACCAACTTTAAAGATAAGAAAGAAACAAATCAATAAACTTCCAAAATAAATTAAATAAAAAGAAGACTATTTTAATTAGATAAATAATACCAAAATGTGCTAAATCAGATTAAGGAAATGCAGATATGAAATCTTAAAAACCTTTAAGTCAAAAAGACATAAGAGGCTGCATATGCTTGGGGTTGTGTTCAGAGACTGATGGGAATAGAGCTGATGTCAGCCTAGCAGGTTGCACAGGTCAAGAGTTTTGGCTTTCTACTTTTTGTTTTAATGTAGGCCTAAATCCTTCAGTGACCCAAGGCAGAATAAAAACCTGAGGATTATCCCTCGAAGTTGGGTACTATGAATCCGAAGTCCAACTGAAGCCGTCAGTTTTGGTGCCAGAAGTTTAGAGTGGGACACATTTGAAAAACATGATAGTTGAAGTTCTCTCCTCTTCTGGATCACTACCTCTTCCCGCTGTTGTATGCAGCCTTTAAAGGTTGAAACACTCCAGCAGGTCAAGGCAGGCTAGTAGAGCCGACCAGGGCTAGGCCCACATCATCCAGGACAGTAGATAACACATAGAAATTCACCTTTGGAAATGTTAGTTAGTCTTTGCAAGTTTTAGCAGCTGGGAGAATCATAAAATAGAATTTGAAGATTAGTGCAAGCACGTTTGGTGCCATATGAAGCATGTTTGGTGCCTAACTGTTCTTAGTCTGGAAAATCCATGGCAAAGTACCCTAGCCTGACGACACCAGGCTGGTAAAACAACATCTCTGAGCATTCCAAGTAAAATCTGTTGTTACCTGAGGAAAAATGAAGAAATCCAACCAAGTAAATCACCAAGAAAAGGGTAGGAGGAACAAGAAAAAACATAAGGGGAAGGAGAACAAGACGCTTTTATTACTTGCTGTGAAGGTGCGTCCCCGAAGACCCGGCGGAGGCGAGCTGCTTTACAGAAGCATCGCCGGCGTAATGCGCATTTTTAGGTCTCGCTGAGTCAGCGCGCATGCGCTGCTCGGAGAGACTTTAGTAGGTGAGTTTTCAAAGTGCTGCTGAAGGCTGGCAGTTCGCGCGTGCACGCTCGCGTGAACGCAAGTTTGTCGCCAGCCAGCAGCACTTTGAAAACTCACCTACTAAAGTCTCTCCGAGCAGCGCATGCGCGATGACTCAGTGAGACCTAAAAAAGGAGACTGCCTAAACCCAGCATGCTTTAGGTCGATTTCCCTGCTCGATTCTTTAGTTAAGATAGCGGGTCGTATAATCCTGAATAGACTACAGGATAGGGCGGAACCACAAGATATCATGTTAGACCTACAATATGGCTTTTGCCTTGGGATTGGGACAATAGAGTAGAGTCTCAACTTAACTATGCTAATTGGAAAATATGTTAACATCAAAAAGGGAAACATCTACCTAGCGTTTGTTGATCTTTCATCAGCCTTTGATTGCGTTATACATGCTAAACTATAGTCAAAAATGGAAGAAGTGGGGGTGGAGGCACTGATTATCAGTTTTCTGAAAGACCTATATTCAGGATACAAAACCAGGGTTAGATAAAGCATTAGAGGAGAATGTACTGAAGCTTTCAGTGTAGAGACAGGGGTGAGACAGGGATGAGTCCTGGCCCCCTTCTTGTTTTTATTATACATAAACAGTGTGGGTGAGGTACTTGCGGCATCCTCTAAAGAGCTCCCACAAATAGGAACGCACCCTGTACCGGCCCTCCTCTCTGCTGATGATGCCGTTCTTAAGGCTCGTACCCCTCTGCCTCTTCAGTCCTTGCTCTCAAACTTAGTTGAATATATGAAGGAACTTGGCCTCCTAGTCAATCAAACAAAAACCTTCATTGTGAAATGTAGGAGGAATAACAAGACATGCAGAGATATAAAAATAAATGGTACAAATATTGGTTTTACTAATACCTTTTCTTATCTTGGGATTTTATACGACAAGGATGGTCTATGGAATAAGGCCATTGCCAATAGGAAGTTACAATTTAATAAAAAAGTGTGAAACACTTTGCAAAGGCATTGCTAGGTTTAATGTCAATATTTG
Source organism: Triturus cristatus (assembly GCF_964204655.1). Lineage (NCBI taxonomy): Eukaryota > Metazoa > Chordata > Amphibia > Caudata > Salamandridae > Triturus > Triturus cristatus. The sequence goes on from NC_140594.1 coordinate 651,663,642, forward strand.
TTTAAAAAAATCAATTTATAATTTCTTAAAAATCCTTTTAAGTTACAATATGATTTCACTGAAATTCCACCTTTGTTTTGTTGGTACAGACCTACACTGTTTTAGGTAACCCTGGGTGCAGGACTACGCTACGCTACGCTCGCATAGTTTGCGTAGTTTGCGCAACTACGCGCTAAGCGATTTGCACGTAGAACAGTGCAAAAACGCGTTGCGTATCTGGCATTTTTTGCTTGCTCGCGGTCCTCAACGTCAAGTTGGCGACCGCGAGCGAGCAAAATGACATCCCGGCGAGACTTTTTCCTCATTTGCGATCAGCAACATCAAGTTGCCGATCGCGAGCGAGGGAAATAAACCTACCGGCGAGATTCTCAACGCGGGGAGGTCAGGTTTCTCATTGCGAGTAGTCGCGTATGCTCGCGACCGCTCGCGATGAGAAATTACCGATCCGCGTTGAGAAAACTGCCGCTCGAGTACAAATCTAATAGAGCGGCAGAAAACGACCGCTTGCACTGTGCAAGATGCCGTTTGTAATGACTGCACAGTGCGGACAAGCATCCAGCACTGTGCAATCAGTGCGAACAGCATTTACTGCGTAGCTCGCGTAGTGCACTTCAAGTAACTACGCGTAGCGCTACTACGCAAACTACGCCCAGGGTTAGTTTTAGGCAGTTCAGTGATTTCATCAATAATGTCAATTGTTTGGCGATATGCAGGTTTGTCCCTTTATACTACTTGTCTTGTGGGCAGTTTTTTACTATGTTCTTCATGCGTTGGAGAGGTCCCCTTGGACCAAGTGTATACAGATATGTTGGCTTTCTGGGACTCTTGAGACGCTGTATTCGAGGGTGCACTCTCAGCCCTTTAGGTTTCTCAACAAAGCCCTTCGAAATTGGTGACCTTGAGTAAATGTGTGATATTGGATTCTTTTGCTATGTAATCTGTAGAATGTAGTTATACATTTCTTTACAGATTGGAGTGTTATTGTTCATATGAAGGGGAATCCATTATGGATCTGTGAGCAGCAGCTTCTCACTTGAATCAGGGGTGCAATAAAAGAACAGGCTTACCTTGTATTCTTTATAACAAAAAGAAACCAAAACGTTGTCGGCGAGGATGTGATCATAAACCCCTGACAAAACCTCTTACCACAGAGCGGTTGAGTTCAGCCACCCCTAAGACTACACGGTTCTCAATTAAACTCATGGATTTTATTTACAAAAGTACTATATGTTTCTGAAGCAAAGAATAAAGTAGCTTGCCTTGCGCAGACATTACAGAGACAACTACAAGAGTGGAAAAAAGGTGAAGTTAAAGATGAACAGGTAAAAGTGTTTAAAGAGGAAGCAGGTGGTGGAAGGTTGGCCAGAAAAACAAATTTGTGAATGAAGATTGCAAATGATTTTGGGAGGAACTTTCTCTGGCTGATAAGTTATTAAGTGGCACAAGAGTAGTACCACTGGTAGACATGAGAAAACAATTATAGATTTATATCATGAATGACATTTCAGAACTTCAGGAGTAAGAATAGACTCAAAGAATTGTAGTGGTGGCCTGGAATAGTCATGGAAGTGAAACGCAGTGTAAGAATGTATGTGGATTGTGACTGTGCTGACTAGTCATAAAGGAATATGAAACCTCCTTTATGCCCTGCTCCAAGTCTTGACATGGCATAAGAAACTATTGGTATTGATATTATGGGTCCGGTCGTAGATGAGTGATAACCATACTTTTGTCTTGGCAACAACTGAATAGTTCTCAAAGTGGCCTGAAGTAACATTGAACTGGCTGATAACATCTAATATTAGAAGGTTCTGGCTGAGATTATTCAAAGAGAAGCTATACCTGAGAAAGTTATCACTGCTAATGGTGCTGAGTTCATGGATGAAGAAGTAAACTATTTTTTAAGACAGAATGGGGTGGAACACAAGGTCACGTCTGTGTATCATCCCAAAGGAAATGGTAAAGTGGAAAGGCTTAATTGTGTTATTGTAGGGATACTACAGAAGGCTATGAGCAAAGGAGTGGATTCCCAAAGTAAGAATGAGAATCTAGATGTATCATATAACCTCTACTGTCACAGGTTACAGTCTCTTAATCATGAGGGGATGCGTTCCTTTCACAAAAGACAATCATAGGTGGTTGTCGTAGTCTAGAAAGTTGGAGTCGTCAGCAGACGTGGTGAAAAATAACACTAAAAAGGGTTAATGTTCATATAAACATTCCTATGATAAGAGAATTAGTGCAAAGGTTTCCAAACAGGAAAAAAGAGACAAGATGAATGTTATGAAATCAGATAAGGTGTGGAAAGGAGAGAGTTTGTTTTTGGACCGTTGGAGGTTAAGGGAGTTTTTCAGGAGTCAGCCTGGATTAGCGATGGAAGGGTTTAGCACATGAGAAGAACTGCTAAATGTAGGTATGAGTAGAATGAGATTAAGGGTTATGATGAATTTATGGAAACGCACAGAAATTATTATTGGTTGATAGATGAGTGTGTTGACTCTAGTTGGAATGGGAATCCCAGTGCTGGAGAGAGAGGATGGTGGAAGTGAACCTTTGATTGATCAAGAAAGTGGAGGCAGCTCTCATTAGGAGTAAACATAGACATTATATGTTAGACTTGGCATCTTTTGGCGTATTTCCCCTGAGTTTTTGCTTTCTGACCTCCCGGTTTTGACTCAGTGTTTGCTGGCGTAGTGTTTCTGCGCACTTTTCTCACTGCTGATCAGTGGTAATGTGCAAGTGCTCCTGTGGTAAATTGTGTTATGGATTGGTGTTTCCATGATTGGATATTTGATTTAATTGTTAGTCCCTAGTAAAGTGCACTGAGTGTGCCAGGACCTGTGAATCAAATGCTACTAGCGGGCCTGCAGTACTGATTGTGCCACCCACGTGAGTAGCCCTGAAAAGGTAACTCAGACCCACCATTGTGGAGTCTACGCGCAGTTTGTAACTGCCATGTCGACTTGCCCAGTGCACACACACTTGCCAGTCCCTCACCTTCCCTTTTCTTAAATGTCAGCCTCCCCTAAGGTAGTCCCTAGGTACCCCTGTGGGCCTTGTGCAGTGTATGTGAAAGGTAGGACATGCCCTGGTGCGTGTGGCATGTCCTGACAGTGAATTACAGTCAATTTCGTTTTTTCGCTATTGCAAGGCTACCTGTTCCCATAGGACAGAATGGGGAGTTTATTTATAACATCTTATACACATAACTGGCCCAGGGAATTGGGTAGGAAAATAAAGTTTAGTATGCCTGAACTCAGAATCTAAATATGCATCTTTTAGTGAAGGTGATTTTTACATTCTGTTTTTTGAAAATACCACTTTTAGACAGTAGGTATTTTCTTGTTCAGTTGTCCCGTGTGCCTCTGCTGGAATGTGGATTGCCTGTCTGGGTTTTGGATGACAGGAGGTTGGGGAGCAGGAATGGCGCCAGATAGTCTAGGTGGGTCAGGAAAGGGTTGTATAGACCTGGGCTGTAATTGGGGAAGGAGGAGGAGATTTACTTGCACCTCAAAGGACCTGTTCTGCCTCTGACCATGCAGTCTCCACCTCCTGCCAGGAAGTCACACCAGAGAAGGCAGAACTGATTCTGGCTAGGCATAGACACACTCTGCCTAAGAGATCAAAGGATTTTGGGATATAAATACTGGGGCCCAGACCCCTGAACTTTAGAAATCTTTTGGACCAAGAAGAAGAGCCGGAGAAGCTGTGAGGAGGAACTACCATTTTGCTGAGTGCTTTGCTGTGTTGGCCTGCAGTGGCTGCTTCTGTCTTGGGCAGTGAAAGGACTGGACTGAAATTTCTGCAATCTACTTTTGTGAGTTTCTCCAAGGGCTTGAGGTAGAGCTTGCCCCCTGTTCAAGAAGTCCCAGGAAAAGCAAAGACTTCAGGTTCTTCTGCCCTCAGAACTGGAGACTGTGTGTTTTGTGCTTCAACAGATGAAAAGCAACCCGACGGCGTCTACGACGCCTCTGCCGACTCCGTGTCCTGAAGGTACAGCAGAGGGCACCACCACAGCGCTGCACAGCGACCCTGGTCTTACTAACAAGGCCTGCTGATGCCGCCACCGAGCCGCTGCTCGCACCGCGACCTGTGGGCACCGCACTCCGCACAGCCTCACTTCACTACGAGGCCTTGGTATCCCAGACGACACCGCTCCACACCGAAATGGCCGCCGCTGCTTGCACCCTGGTTTGAGGGCACCGCTCGTAAAGTTACCCAACGCACCGCTCTCATCACACACCGCAGCCTTGGCCTACCGACTCCGGCGCCATCGACTCCAGCTCGTCAGCTGACGACAGTGCTACAGCAACGACAATGACGCTGCTTGCACCGCGACCTGCCAGCACCACGACGAGCACCGCATTCACTTCACACCGTGACCCTGGTCTCACCGACAACGCCATCTGTCGCCGCCACCGAGCCGCTGCTCGCACCGTGACCTGAGGGCACCCATGCCACACCGCTGCACTTCGCACCGCAGCACCCGACGCCTGCTGACGCCAGCGCTACTGACTTCAACAGAGAGCAGTTCGATCTGCAACGCGTGTGACATAGAGGGCCCCGACGACTCATGCACCTACCTCCGATCCCACGCCTGCGGATGCCGTGCTTTCGGAAGCTCAATGAGAGGTCGCTGACGCCCTGCATTTCTAAAAGGTACTGTTTGCGTGTCTTCCCGACACCGTAACTGGCCCGCGACACCGTGGTCAGCCAGAACTGTTTGGATTTCGTTGCTCACGACACCATGATAGCCCCGAACAGAGCTATCAACATTAAGGAACTGTTTTTCAAGCACATTTTGATAACCGAAGATTTTTAAGTACTGTACTGTGGATTTTCATCATTTTTGGTCTTGTCCTAAGTATATAAAAATATTAGATATTTTTCTAAACTGGTGTAGTGTCCTTTTGTAGTGCTTACACTGTATTACTGTTGGTTAGGTGCAAATGCTTTACACACTGCCTCTAAGATAAGCCTGACTGCTCGTGCCAAGGGGGTGAGCAGGGGTTATTTTAGGAGTGTAACTCCCTTATCCTGACTAGAGTGGTGGTTTCGGCCTTGCTTTGGCACATGCCCTAGCCTACCAAAAATCCCATTTCTAACATTATATTAAGCGCCCTTCTTAACTAGAAGATTACGTTCAATAGTTAGACTCTGGAACTATATTTTCATAGTCGATTTTGTTGTTCCTTAGTTTTTAGTACTATTTTATTGTATTCATATTTTTTAAATAGTAGTTATAATTATGAATGGCTAGTAAATCTGCATTACAGTTTGTGTTTATATTCAAACCTCTTACGAAACGGATTTGTGGTGTTGGGTCCTCTTCCTGTGTTACGTACTTTGTAAAATGTGGTTATGTTTAGAGTGTTATTGTTCAAACGAAGGGGAACTCATTATGGACCTAGGAGTAGCAGATGTTCACTCGCACCTGGGTTACAATAAAGGTTTAAGCTTATACCATGCACGGTGATCTGTATTAAAAACAATAGAGATCAAAAAACTAGACCTGACTGGCCCTACGGCCCGGACGGTGGAAACCTGGCACAGGCTCCAGCGGCGCATGGGTTGGCATGGGCGGCTGACTAAGGCCACCCCACTCTGGGAGCCTGATTGGGGCGTCTGAGCACCTGCGCAGGTTTCGATAAATGGGACCTTATTGGCATCTCTACGGTGGGGGATGTATGGATTAAAGGCAAAAAGGCGTCATTCGCGGACCTTCAGCTGACATACTAACTCGCGCCCTCAGAATATTATCGATATCTTCAAATCAGCCATGCTATCGACGGTGCTCACCCCGCCGGCACCCCCCTCCCGGACTCCTCTCGAGGACAGGCTGCTGCTGGATCCCATGGACCGCAGGGCTATCTCTTTGACCTAAAGAAAGATAGTTAATAATCGTACCGACCCAATGCATAAACTGCGGGCCAGGTGGGAGGCAGACTTGGGGGAAATGGCTGATGATGACTGGATTGACGCTCTAGCTTCCCCTCGTGAGGTGGCGATACCGATGCGACTTCGCCTGGTTCAACTCAAAATTCTGCACCGGGTGTATTTCGATGCCAAACTGTTGTATAAATTGGGTAGATGTCCAGACGCACTCTGCCTACGGCACTGTCACCAGACAGGTACATTTCTGCACATACTATGGGCATGCCCCCACATTCAGCAATACTGGATAGAAGTCACCCGACAGATAGTGAGGGTGATAGCTAAACCTGTCGCCCCTTCCCCCCAACTCTGCCTCCTTAATGTGTGGGATGATACAGACCTCACTCAGGTGGAACAGGAGTGGGTGGCGGGGGGTTGGGCCATTGCTAAAAGGAACATTGCCCAGAAGTGGGGAGTAGGCACCATGCCGCGGCTGCGCGACTGGGCCACAGATATGGATCAGGCCATGGTGGCGGAGAAACCGGTTTACAAAAGTAGAGGCTGTCCGCGGAGGTGGGATCGCAAGTGGGGGCGCTGGAATAAATATCGGGGAGACATTTGTATCTCTCCAACAGTGGAACTTAGTAGGGAGAGACAAGCTATGCTAGATCAAGTAGGGGCAAACGCTGTGACCTAATAGCTCAAGACCACCATTCAAATGCTGTGTATGGGGAGCTCCCCGATCCTAATATGTGTATGTGACCACCTCTGTAATGTTTTACTGATCGGTTTGATTCCAGGCATACTGCCCTGGGTGTATGGCTTGCTGTCTCCAAAGTCTGGATGTGTATTTTACCTGCGAAGGAGTTATTTAAGTGTCATTACTGCTGCAATGTTGTGGTTTTTATTTTCAATAAAATTGTTATTTAAAATAAAAAAAATGGAGATCACAGAATGTTCTTTATTTTCCTTATCAAGTGGACGTTTCGTGGTCTTTCATCATTCCGCCGTTGGCCAATTCTATTCCATGAATGTTGCTGCCTTTCTTGTAATATGAGTTCTATAAGCATACTTCTCTGTTCAGTGTTTTTGTTGTGAAGAATTAATTCCAACCACAGAGGTGAATAATTGAATGTACTTACATTTGTAGTCCTCCATATCGATTGATGATGGTCATCATTTGTGTTTTGTCCTGATATAGGTGGTGTCAAAAATTAAAAGGTCCACACAGATTTATGTAAGCATATTTTATGGAGGATAAAAGGCCTATGACCACAGTTTCTAGACTGTATAAAATTGAACTACTGTACTGGATCGATATTGTTTCTATAGCCCATTTTTAATTTGTGTGCATGTTTGGGTATATATGTAGTGTGAAAGTCCTTAAGAGGTTTTTTTAACGCAACATGAATTGTATTGTTGGTGTTCTAGTTAAGAATATTACATTATTTAATGTTTACTGGGAAATAAATTGGGATTTATCATTTTGCAATATCTGTATGCTATTGTTGTCACAACCAAATTAAAATATTTTTTGTTTGGTATATTACAGTGAGCTGGGTTTCCTTCTGTTTTTACTAGTTGTCTCTCTATGCTGCCAGATCTGGTTTGCTGGTGAGGCAATATGTGAGGTCAACTGTGATGCCAATGATTGGCATTGGTGATGCCATATGCGACATGTACATGAGCAATGCACTGGGGTCATGATTTGGTTAGTGATAACTAGCAATTCTCTGTGTTTAAAAAAAAAAAAAATAACAATCATAACCATAACTATAACTGTATTTGGCTTTTCAGTTACTATATGTAAATAAATAAACCCACATATTATATACTAAAAAATGGTATTCAAAAATGCAAAACTGTAGACCTTTAGCCAACAACAGTATCCTTCCAGAGCCAGGTAATACTTGATCCATGGGACCTACCACCACACAAGAGCAGAGTTGTACTTCTAGAGACAACACAATAATCAAATTAATTAGGAACGCCAAACACGTAACGTAGGAAAACTAACTAGTAATTCAGTAACAATGGAAAGGCAAGTACCAGTTAAAAAAAAAAAAACTTGTTTAAAAGAAAATTACTGCTCCATTCTACAAAAAATTGCTTTAGGGGACCAGGCCAATGCGATATGAGAGAACGGCTTAACAGGGTTTCACTATTCCCTGTATGTCTAAGCTTGCGTCTGAAATGTTGAGTGAATAATGTAGTAGAATGTTGGTGTGGAGTGGAAACTTGGAGATGGGGACAATTGGTGGGAGGAAGAGCCTTTATTAAGGATAGGTACCAGACACTGAACCAAAGTACCCAACATGAAATAAAAAAACGTACCTGCTACCTGAGTGGCTCCAAAACAAATGTAGAAAAGGGCTCAACCTAACATTTGATTCATTAACCTAATCGATAGATGAGGAGTCTGAAAAAATATGGCACACTGCACTACCAGTGCAATGGTACCGTCGATTAAAAGGTTGCACGCAACAGTTGCGTGAAAAACACAAATCATAACTGTTTTCTGACCAATAAAACACGGTTGACAAACGTCCTCTCTTGCACTCACCCCGCGCAAGTCCACTCATAACAATGAAAACAAGACTGTAGTAGTAATGAAGCATGCGTGCGCTCACTGAATGGAACTAGTAATGACCACATCGCTTAGTGTTATCAGAAATTACCACACACGAGCCCAATTGCATTATTGAAGCAATACGTATTTCGCTCTCCAAACTACGTTTTCGGAACTGATAAGTTGGCTTTGTTCTTCTGTCCGTAAATGACTATTGACCATGTGTTTTTTCCGTTTCGTGTCGTTTTTGCAGAGCCAGGTATGGTGGCCACTGGCTTTTAGATGTTGCAGAATACGTGTATGTCAATGTTGTCCTGTTGCAGGGTTAACTGTCTATATGATTGCAGAGCCCATCATGCTACCACCGGTATCTAGTCAAGCTACATTTGCCTATTTCTCTCGTGGTTACCAGCTTAGGCTGTACAATTTAAAGGGCGTATCGGTTTTTATAGAACGTGTACCTGTGAAACGAGACAGATCCCCGAATGCCTTGCCCCTGTCGGTTGGAGCAGTTGACGGCCGCGCAACAGATCACCATCTCCGTGAAGCTTGTGCAAGATTACCGGTGAGACACTAAAAAGGGACAACAGCTGGGTGGGAGCAGCAGATTTGATTTTCCGTACATCAAGGTGGCGGCGCTCTTTCACTTGGCAGCTGTTTAATCCGGAAGTACTTATAAAATTCCGTACAACATGGCATCCTCCTCACACGTAGTAGTGGTATATAATGATGCAAATAACCCAGTAACTTGTATGTTGAGCATAAGCTAATTTAAAGTTAGGCCGCTCTGTGCTAAACATGTTATTGTGCGTTCGTTCATCTGGTGTTCCGAAAAGGACTACATCACGGACTACCAACAACAAGCCTACCAGTAGCCAATATTTTTTTTAACTGTTATAGACAATCGAACCATGCATCATTACGCTGGGCGAGTTGTCGCAAATATTGTCACTAATGTACCGCGAACAACGATAGACTAATACCAAGATGTGTCAGGTGGTAACTTACCAGTGTCGCATTTACTACAAAGGACCCGGTAAATAAACAGAAAAAGACGATTTACGATGTAGAGACAGTGCTAGAATGCTTCTTTAATCATTTGGGGTTGTCTTGGCATACTGGAGGGACAATTCGGTAGGGCTGTACCGGAACCTGCTTCCGGCTCAACAATACCTACTACCACTGCAATCCGATCAGTTGCCACTTCGGTTTCAGCACCGATTCTAGTTACTAAGGATAGTCGCGTAAATCCCAAATTAGTACACGCTGACTAATGATCTGCTAATTGTACTGTTTGCTATTAACTGATAGGACTTTAATAGTGGACTTCTTATATAGACTATATTAAGAGTGTTTCTCAGGGCTCATAATTTAGAAACAACCCATTCGAAGATGGCCGCTACCCCCGGCTGCAGGACTAGAGGGCCCTAACCGCGTACGTTAAACATATATATTTCTAAAACGATTATAGCTTTCCGGAATATGTACAGTATCAAAATAGAGACGGGCTACGTTTAGAGCGGCTTGTGCTAATTTCACTCTGCTCTGACGAATCGGTCCTGTTCGCTCGATCAACGAATGTACCCCTATTCTTTCCACTCAAAGGCTAGCTAATTGCTGTTAGAGATACGTGCGTCTGCCCTTCTTCCTACTTCCGGTATTACAGCTGATCTTAAATGACCTGACCCCACCGCCTCCTTGTTGGCTTCACACAGACGTGGATTCTGATTGGATAAGTGTGCTTCCTGGTAGACAAATCCAATGATTCTATTCGTCAATTATTGTACGTACTATGCTGCTTTCTGGATAGGCTGAAGCCCTATCCTGTTATCTAAGTGGTCTTCTAGAAGTCGGAGGTGGAAGACCTTTCAAACAGCTGGGAATGATGGACGCAGGTAAGCTGGTGGGACCAGTAATTGACAGCTCAAGGGGGTGTGTCAAGGGCAATGACAGTGTTAATGCCTTCAGGGGAAAGAGGCATAATTGCCAAAGCGTTTGAAGCCAGGACCCTTCCACATGGACATCGTCAGAGGGCGTTACTCACCTCATTGCTCCGTACTTTCTACGATTCTCGTTTCTATGGCACCTGTATTGGAAATTGAAAGATTGTGCTATTTCATCTGATCTCACTGATATCTGCACTAAAGGGTCTGCCAGAGGGTATTTGATTAACGGCGTTGCCCACTGAAGTGATTGAGCAATAAGTCTGTCAGCTGCTAACCCACAAAGGGGTGTGGCATTATTTGCTAGTTGACATACGTGTGCTTCTTTTAACCATCAGGGGGGTAAGCAGTACGGCTTGTTATTAGACTGCGCGAAGTAGGGATGCTGGTGGCCGAAAGGAAGTGGAACATTGCGCAGGGTCATAGGCGAATATAGTCAACGAGTGATTGGAGGATTAGCTAGTTTTCGAGAGCCTATGTAAACTGATATCGCATCCTGATATAGTGTTCTTTAAAAAGGCTTGTCTTTAGCTGTTTTCTAAATTGGGGCAGAGTTACATCGAAAAACAAAAAATAAACCAAACGTATCTCCAGATGAGCACTTGAGGACTTAGAGGATGCTGACATGAAAAATCACATATATGGGGATGGTATCCGAACTTTCATATTCACTCACTCGTCCACTTGTACTATCCTCTCAGTGAGTTAGACACCCACTAAAGAGACCTGTCTATAACCTACATGTCACTCATGCTTTAGCACTACATGTTCTGTGATTGATGAATTCGTGTACAAGTCTCACCCACTGGATCTGTTCTGTGGTGACTGGACGATTGCACTTGCTACCTTCTGTGAGATACCAAAGCTTGCTTTGCTACTGCCATCGTGTGCCTGATCCGTGAAGAAGCAAAGCTTCCTCTGTAGCTGCCTGATTTGTATGTGTTCTGTGATGGGGGAAGCTTGTGCTTTGTTGCCTTCGCATTATCCTGCATCTGAAGGATAAAAGCTTACACTGTTCTGTCAGAGGTGTACTTGATCTATGAAGAAGGGGTCTTTTCACTAGTGTTGCCCCAATGTTTCGAAAAAGCAAAGGATATATTGAATGCACCCTATGAGCAAGGTACTATTTAGCAATATTTGATGTGGGCTACTGAGATCTATAGTCCTGAGAAATGGGCCTGGCCCCATAGGGACAATATTCAAGCACAGAAACACGTTGACGGAAAACAGAAACAGGCTCCTCTGCTTAGTTATCCTGTTTTAATCTGTTGTTGGGAATACACCAGTAAATAACTTTTAGCTAACCCACGCACCATTTTAATATAGGCATGACAGTTTAACAACATAAGGAACATGACCTCAACCCATCTAGGTACCCCATAAATCAGAGACTGTACACTAATTGAACAGTAGTACTCTTGGATACTTTCTAGTGCTACAGATGGAACCCACTGTTGAAGCATACCACGCTAGGTATAGCTGTTCTGCAACTATGCTGATGACACTCAGCTCATTGTCTGCCCTGAGGGTACTGCCCAATCCCATCAGGAATTTCAATATACCCTGAAGTTTATTTGAAACTGGATGTCCACTAATTCCCTCAAGCTAAACACAGATACAACTGAGCTGATTATTTTCAACTACAGGACGGCTCTCTGGGCCAACACTTGACACTGGCCTTCTAAGCTTGGCTCCCCCCTTCACTGCAATCTCTATCAAGACTCTGGGCATTGTTGTAGGCAATCAACTGTCCATGATTCCCCAGATCAAGGCAGACACGCCAAAGTGCGTTGGCACATTAACTCCATTAGGAAGATTGCTCCTCTTCTGTCACTCTAGGCCTTGAAAGGAGCTATTGCAGCAGTAATTGTGCCCCGCCTGAATCATGCAAATTCCCTGTATTTGGGTCTCCCTGCAACTTCTTCATACAAACTACAAATTATTCAAAATACAGCAGCAAGGATAATCTGTAAACTGTATAGACATATGCATATCTCTCTTGCCTTAATGAAGCTTCACTGGCTCCCCGTCGAACAGAGAGCTCTTTTTAAAATGGCTCGTATTATTTACAAATCCATTCAGGATCATGCTGCTCCAGCCATTGTAGCAAACAGAATTAAGAGGCCTGTTCCTACCTGAGTGTAGTATCTTCCTGTTGTGGTTATAATGTTCCAGCTGCTCAGCCAGTGTGAGTGTTCTCTATGGAATGTTGGTGTGATGGACATAAGTGGAATACTTCGATGCCTGGTGTGAGTGTTGACAGTTGGAAGATGGGCTGAGCAGCAGGGAGGCTGCTCCTGGTGGAACTGCTACCACTGATGTTATGGACTTAATAAATAACTCACAAAGACGTTTCTTAAGTAGGTGCTATAGACTAGTAGCACTTCTATTTACGCACCACCTCTGTTTTTAGCCACAACAGAATAAAATCAAGCTTCAATCAATCAATCAATTATTGGTCAAGCAGACAGGTCTTGAGTAGCCTCCTGAAGGTCAGCAGGTCTTGGGTCTGTCATAGGCTCAGTGGGAGGGTGTTCCAGGTCTTGACAGCGAGGTGGGAGAAGAATCTCCCGCCGGCGGTTGTCTTCGGATGCGAGGGACGGTGGCGAGTGCGAGGTCGGCGGAGCGGAGCTGGCAGTTGGGAATGTAGAAGGAAAGTCGTCTGTTGAGGTAGGCTGGGCCGGTCTTGTGGAGTGCCTTGTGTGCGTGGATGAGGAGCTTGAAGGATATCCTCTGGTTGACGGGGAGCCAGTGCAGGTTTCTCAGGTGGGGGGTGATGTGGCTGTGGCGAGGTACGTTGAGGATCAGTCATGCAGATGCATTTTGGATGCGTTGCAGTCTTTTGCTGAGTTTGGCCGGGGCTCCCGCATAGAGGGCGTTTCCGTAGTCGAGTCTGCTGCTGATGAGGGACTGGGTGACTGTTCTTCTTGTATCTGTCGGGATCCACCTGTAGATCTTGCGGAGCATGCAGAGGATTTTAAAGCAGGAGGAAGAGATGGCGTTGGCTTGCTTGGTCATGGAGAGCGTTGAGTCGAGGATGATTCCCAGGTTGCATGCGTGGTCGGTGGGTGTCGGGGCTGCCCCCAGTGCCGTCGGCCACCAGGAGCCGTCCCAGGCTGAAGGGTTGGAGCCGAGAATGAGGACCTCTGTCTTGTCCGTGTACAACTTCAGTCGGCGGATCTTCATCCAGTCGGCGACGGCCTTCATTCCTTCGTGGAGGTTGGATTTGGCGGTGATGGGGTCCTTGGTGAGGGAAAGGATCAGTTAAGTGTCGTCGGCGTAGGAGATTATGTTGAGGTCGTGCTGTCGGGCGACGTGTGCTAGCGGGGCCATGGAGATGTTGAACAGTGTCGGGCTGAGGGAAGATCTCTGGGGTACGCCGCAGATGATCTCGAAGGCTTCGAATCAGAATGGGGGGAGGCGGACGCTTTGGGTTCTGCCGGAGAGGACGAGGTGGTCCATTCCAGAGCCTTGTCTCGGATCCCTACGGCATGGAGGTGTGCGTGTAGTGTGCGGTGGCAGACGGTGTCGAAGGCGGCGGAGAGGTCCAGGAGGATGAGGGCCGCGGTCTCACCGTTGTCCAGCAGGGTCCTGATGTCGTCGGTGGCGGTGATGAGGGCAGTCTCGGTGCTGTGGTTGCTGCGGAACCCTGACTGGGAAGGGTCCAGGATTCTGTTTTCTTCGAGATATCGGGTTAGCTGTCTGTTGACGATCTTCTCGATGACCTTGGCCGGGAATGGAAGCAGAGAGATGGGCCGGAAGTTCTTGAGGTCTCTTGGGTCCGCCTTGGGTTTTTTGAGTAGGGCATTGATCTCGGCGTGTTTCCAGCTCTCTGGGAATGTCGCGGTCTCGAAGGAGAGATTGATGACGTTGCGCAGATGGGGTGCGATGGAGCTGCTGGCTTTGTTGAAGATGTGGTGCGGGAATGGGTCTGACGGGGAGCCGGAGTGGATTGTGCTCATGGTCTTGATGGTGTCATCGATGCTCGCCTTGGTCCAGGCTAGCAGGGGGTCGTGGTCGATGGTGTGCGGAGAGTCAGTTGTGTTGATGTCTGTTGGGGCCGTCTGGGTGTTGAAGCGGTCGTGGATGTCTGCTATCTTGCGATGGAAAAAAGTGTCGAGGGAGTCGCACAGGGCTTGCAACTGCAGGATGTCGTTGGTGTTGGAGCTGGGGTTGGAAAGTTCCTTCACGATGTTGAAGAGCTCCTTGCTATTGTGTGTGTTGTTGTCGAGGCGGTCTTTGAAGGAGGTCCTCTTGGCAGTCCTGATGAGGTGATGGTGGTTGCGGATGGCGTCCTTGTGGGCTGCGTGGCTGTCCGGAGTCTGCCCACTATGCCATTTCTTCTCTAGTTTCCGGCAGGCTCGCTTGGAGGCTAGGAGTTCTGGGGTGAACCAGCTGGCCCTCTTGCTGGTATGTCTGTAGGAGGGTTTCTTCAGCGGGGCAAGGGTGTTGGCGTAGTCGTCGATCCAGCGTCTGAGGCTGTGGGCAGCATCGTCGGTGTTGGAGGGTTCGGTGGGTGGGCTGAGAGTGAGGTTTGCATGTAGTTGGTCTTCGGTGATTTTGCTCCAGCAGCGGCGAGGGATCTGTTGGGTGCAGTAGTGAGTGGTGGGTTTCTGCTAGGTGAAGTGGATGCAGCAGTGGTCGGTCTAGAGGAGTTTGGTGATGTGGCTGAAGGAGACGTGGGAGCTTGAGGAGAAGTCCGGGTCAAGCGTGTGGCCGGCGGAGTGGGTAGGCGTTGTGGCGAGTTGCTTCAGTTCGAGGTTGGCGAGGTTATCAATCAGGGTGGTGGCGTTGCTGTCGTTGTTGTTCTCAAGGTGAAATTTCAGGTCTCCGAGGAGGATGGTGTCTGTGGAGGTCAGGGCTTGCGTGCTGATGACGTTTCCGATGGAGTCGGTGAACTGGGGTTGGAGTCCGGGGGGTCTGTAGACGAGGGTGCCTCTGAGGGTGGAGTTGGGGGTCTGTGTGGATCTGGAAATGCATGTGTTCGGCGGTGCTGAGAGTGTCGTCGGTGCTGGTCGAGACCCTGATGCTGTTCTTGTGGACGATGGCGATTCCTCCTCTGACTCCGTTGGTGCGGTCTCTGCGGGTGATCATGAAGCCGTCTGGGATGGCAATTGCGATGTCGGGTGCGGAGGAGTTGTTCATCCAGGTCTCTGTCAGGAAGGCGACGTCCGGGGATGAAGTGTCGAGCAGGTCCCAGAGCTCGACGGCATGTTTGCGTGCGGAGCGGGTGTTTAGTAGGATGCATCGGAGTGATTGTGGCCTTTCTTGGCGGGTGGTTCGGCGGCTCTGAGGCTGGTGTAGCTGCAGTTCCGGTAGGTGAAGGGACCCTGTGTGCGTTTCGGGGTGGCTTTGAAGCAGGTGTGGGTCCGTCCGGAGTTGAGAGCGTGAAGTGTGCTGGCATCGTAGCGGCAGCGGTCGTCGTGGCGGGCGCGGGGGCCAGGGGTTCTGGCGCTGTGTGCGGTCCGGGCACGGATGGGCGCAGATGGGCTTGCCTTAGGCGCGCCTTTGGTGCGCCCGCTGCAAGGAGGGAGGAGGAGGCGAGAGGCGGGAGGCAGGGGCAGCAAATTGGCAGTGAGGGGTGTGGGGCTGCAGGGGACGCAGCGGCGGGAACGGGAGCGGCGAGAGCACCGAAGGCAACTGGGCACAAATCAGGGGGCAACGAGGGGGAACAGAAGGCAAAAGAGGGCACAGAATGAAGGGGCAACTAGGGGAACAAAGGAAAACAGGGCACAGAAAAGAATGCAGGCAAAGGGGGGAGACAGACATCAGCGGTCACAGACACCAGAAGACAGTAGGGGCAGTACAGGAAAAGACAGCGACAGTGATACAAACCTAAGACCTACCACTGGCCACTAAGGATGAGGCGCAGGTGGTAGCCTGCGGGTGGAGGAGGGCCTCAACCTCTTCAGCAGCGGGCCAGGGTCAGGACACACAGTCGGAGTTGTGTGGTGGGGGAGCGACCTACCTAACAAGGTCAAGGGTCGCTCTCCTCACCCCGCAGCGGGCGCTATATATGGGGAGGTGGGTGAGAGGAGCAGCTGGAAGGCGGGAGGCAGGGGCAGCGAATGGGCAGTGAGGGGGCGGGGGACGCAGCGGTAGGAACGGGAGCGGCGAGGCCACCGAAGGCAACCGGGCACAAATCAGGGGGCAACGAGGGGCAACAGAAGGCAAAAGAAGGCACAGAATGAAGGGGCAACGAGGGGAACAAAAGAAAAACGGGCACAAAAAAGAATGCAGGCAAAGGGGGGAGACAGACAACAGCGGTCACAGACACCAGAAGACAGTAAGGGCAGTACAGGGAAAGACAGTGATACAAACCTAAGGCCTACCACTGACCACCAGGGATGAGGCGCTGGTGGTAGCTTGGGGGTGGAGGAGGGCCTCAACTTCTTCAGCAGCGGCAGCGGGGCAGGGTCAGGACACACAGGCGGAGCTGTGTGGTGGGGGAGCGACCTACCTAACAAGGAGGGATGGAGGTATTTTTAAACTCATCTCACTTTCACTCTCACCATCTCTGATCACTACTGTAAACACCAGTTGGTCTCCCTCCAGGTGGAGGAAAGCATAACTAAGACCCTATGATGATGCTTTTTACATAACTATCGAAGCGGACAACCAAGATTTACCTCCCCTACTACTTTCACGTGAATGAGGGTTTTTTAGACGGTTAGAACCCTAGACCCTGGTAAAAACAGGACAAATAATCTATTCTCCTTTGATGAATTGCATGTAGTGTAATGGTCAGATAGTGTGTTTAAGTCACTTTGTGCTGCACATTGGACATGTGTGTAAGTCACCTTGTGCTGCACTAGTGTTTGTTTTCTTTAGGGGTGTCAGTCCCTTCTTTACAGTTCACGTTATGAGTCACAGTCCCATTTTTGCATACATGGTCCCTTACATGAGGGGTGGTGAGTTGGGTTGCAGTCCCTTCTTCACAGTTTGTGTGGTTTTGTTCCTTTTATGAGGAATGTATTCATGGGTGCAGTCCACCCATAGTGTTAAAGTTCTGCGGGTGTGTTAAGCCCATGTTTCCCTTCACAGTGTTATAGTCTGAGAGTGTGTTTCTACTGTGTTTCTCTTCACTGTGTTTTACGTGTCTTAACATGTGTTGTTATCTCACTTTGTGTCAGTGAGCTTAATGTTCTCAAAACTTTCCTTTTGTTTTAATAATAAAAAAGGAGGATATGTGATATTTCGTGTGTATCTTTTCATTCTTCTTTCCTCCTTTGTTTAGTCTTTGTTCCCTCTCGTGATGAGGTTTTTACCATTCATCCCTGGGTTATGGACTATTGACTTCATTTGTACATTGTTGTGTATAGTTGTTTTCATTTTAGTATGGTTTAATTAATTTTCAATTTTAAGGGGAGAAGATAATGTAGTATCTTCCTTTTGTGGTTATAATGTTCCCTGGTTCGTAGCTGCTCAGCCAGTGTGAGTGTTCTGTATGGAAGGTTGGTATGATGGACAAGAGTAGAATACTTGGGTGCCTGTTGTGAGTGTTGACAGATGGAAGATGGGATGAGCACCAGGCAGGCTGCTCCTGGTGTTGCTGCTACCACTGATGTTATGGACTTAATAAATAACTTACAAAGACACCACTCGTCTACGTCTACTACTTCACCTCTACGCATGGAACTTCCTTACTACACTGAGCTCTCAGATCCTCTCTTGCCAAACAGCTGAGGATCCCTCATTTCAAGGGATAGAGAGCGCAAGGGTTTGTCCTGGCCCCCATCTTATGGAACTTTCTTCGTTCCTCAGCCTGGCTGAAATCCAAGTTCCTGAGGTTCAAGAAGCTTTTGAAGGCCTCTCTGTTTAAACAAGCTTTTGCTTAGCTTGAGTCCTCTCTCCTCGCCCTCTTGGTTGTCACAGCTCCACCAAACCTTTGGGTGCACATGCACTTTATTCATTTTCTTAACACAACAAGGTAGGCAGCGAGAAGGCATGATTGCATGGCTATTCCATAATAGGTTTGGTGGTTTTTGTATGATTTTACCTAAAGAGAGCACACAACAGTCCTTTAAAACACAGCGGAGAAGTGACTTTGGGGCACATATAACATTTTCACCCTATTTTTCTCATTTTAGCCAACTGCATTTTGCATGGTGGTGCTATGAGCCCATAATGACAGTGTTAAAAGCTAAACTACAGGCCCTACAATGCAGCATACTGTTGGCTGAAAATCATTGAGGAAAGGCTAATGGTATCATATCATAATGCCCTTTCCAAGACTTGTGAAATGCAAAATACAGTTTAGTCCCTGACCTCCTTTTTTTTTTTGGGTGTCACCTGCACAGCATTTTCAAAATCGCTTGTAAACAAAAAACAAATCTTAAAAAGAGGCTTAGAGCCCGCACATTTCTTACCATCGGCTTGCTCCATCATTACTCTCATTTCCCCACTTCTTATTGATCAGGCCTTCCTGTTTCACTTTCTTTTCCTGTGTTTCTAAATCGGTGGAGCTTCGACCAAATAAAACTTACTGTGGGTGGCAAGTGTCCTTCCACTGGTCATGGTCTTCTGGAGGTAGTTAAAAAAAAAAATTAGGTTCAAGCACTCCACCATGTCAGTGCCTGTACCCATAATGGGTCTGTGTCTGCAACTGTCCCGCCTCGCCATACATCAGCCCTTGCACATGACCCACCCCCACGCTAAGTGTATTTGCTTGCACCCCTAGTTTCTTGTTTTATTTAGGTTCAGGCATTCAATGAGAGTGCATACATTTGCAGGCGCTCCCGTCCTGCGTTGTTGCTTTCACCCACTTCATCAGTGCCTGCACCCTTATCTTCTTCACTATACATTGGTTCTTGCATATGGCCCACTACGCATAGTTGCTTGCTCCCCCCGTGCCATTGTTTGTTGTTGCACTCTCCTTTCCGTGCTCTTGTTGCTGGTATTCATGCCATCCAGCCGTTGTTTGTTGCCACGTTCCTCCTGCATCAATGCTTTTTGTCCATCTCTCCCGTCACCCTTGCCCCTCCTGCTCGAAAAAAAGTTCTATCATGCTTTTTCCCTTGATTTTTAGGTCGAGCCTTGCGTTGCAGCACATGCGCTGCTCGCTTTTCGAGGCATGCTGTAGTAGGGTATGTTGTGGAAGTGCTGTGGATGCCTCGCCCACTCTCCGCAATTGGCTGGTGTCAATGTCCTTGGTAAACGCTGACTTCCAATTCATTATGAGGCCTGTTAGTCCCGCTTCAGTAGAGCCCTGTCTCCATTTGTTGCCTCCCATAAGGACTGGACCTTTTACTTTGCACCTAACACTGCATGCTATATCTAGTGGGTGAGCACTATTTACTTTGACAGTGGCGGCTGTCCTACTGCAGGCACAACGTGCTTTGGTGCCTTCTGTACTCCCCCCCCCCCCCCCTCCCTCCCATTGTTCGTGCCTTCTCCCACCCTCCCGTTGTCCGTGCCTTCAAATAACTCCCCCCACCATACCTCCCGTTGTTGTGATGCCTACCGTGCCTTCGCACTCACGTTGTCTGTGCTGCCCCCCCTTGTCCGTGATCACTACCATTTGCAAAGCAATAGGTCTCGCGTAAATGCTAGTTCTATTGCATTGCAAATGCTTGTTATCTGAGCTGCTGTGGCTGTGGGATGCTGCAGAGCCCAGAAGGCATGCTCAGCTTGTGAGCCTGGGAACCCCCCTGCCCCCTTCCTGTCCAGGTTCGGGCCTCTCCAAAGCTCCTCTCTATTTGAGTTTATTTGGTATACTTTTGTTTATAAAGCGCTTGAACCTATCTCTGTCCAAGCAGTTTGGAACTGCAAACATTGGCCAAGGTACCTTGACAGTTTCCCTTAAATGGTTGGTTTATCTGCTTTATATAGCGGCAACATTTTGTAGTCCAGGTGCTTTGGAAAACACATAGCCCTGTGGAAATTTCAGTTGACCAGATGCAAGCGCTTTCTACAGTGCCAACATCTCAGCTGAAATTAGTAGGCGTCAATGAGCATTTATGAGAGGGTTTCATTGTCAAATGCCACTTAGTTGTGCTATGTTATGTCTTATATTAGCCTGACGTTTCAACCATTGCACAGCGCCTTGATGGGCTCTGGGTACTTTTTTTCTGCTATAATAAAACTTAGATAAGAAGTACCGGATTGATTAAGGCTGTTCGCCTCTTGCTGCCAGCGTTGCTATTTTAGTCACAGTATTTATTTATAAGTTAGCACTAAAGGGAAAGGAATCTGCGTCCGTGAAATGATATTTGTGTGTCCTGATCGATTTCTGCTCTGTCTAAGGACATGTTTGATGAACTATAGCGCTGCGAGGCCATACCAGTGATATAATATGTATAACCGAGCATACGTCAGTAAGCTGCGTGTTGAAAATGTTTTTCCTAAAACCTATTACTGGGTATGTTATTTAAGTGCTGGGTTTACGTAGCGCTGCGGGACTGCAGAGGCGTATCTCTCAATGTGCAGCAGGTGCAGTGGCACCAGCGCACAGATTTGTGAGGGCCCGCTGCACCCCAGTTATGGATATTTTTCCCTTTTAAGCAAATTCATAGCAGTAATCTTTCTGGAATTGCTCCTTTTGTGTTGATGATATTTTTGCCACCCAACAGGGGGTAGCAGAGTCATGTTAACTTTATCAACATTTAATGCATTTCAGCTGCAAAGAAAAATATGAGGAAAATAGATCGTCCGCATAATTGAACCATTCCAGTGGCCCTGCTTGCAGGAGCCCTTTTCTTGCTAGGGAACTCGCTTCATTTCCTGTCTGTGTGATTGCCCTGGCAAGAAATAGTGTTACTACTTGAAACATTTTGGCAGGTGAATGTGCCATGTTGTGATAATGATTTTGTTCAGTATTTTATTTCTTTATCTTGGACAACAAAACCGGACGTTCAGTAAGATTATTTAAAGTCTCACACTGGTTCATATACATTTAAGAAGTGTTTCCTATAATCGTGACCCAAATGTATCTTAGTACATTAAAAAAAATATATGGATTGTCAGCTTGCGGTTAAGGCCGGCTGGGGAACAGCAATAACATAACTTCCATGGCAAGAATGCTAGTTATGCATACTTGAATAATGTGAGTGTCCAGTTTCCTCTTATGTTGATTTTAGTTCTCCACAGGGGTTAATAAAAGTGATTTAATTATTTTTGTATTTTGGTGATCTTAACATGCCACCTTGCAACCTTCTTCACAACAGGCAGACTCTGCAATGGTGGAATTATGGATCGCCAGCTTGATTGGCGGGGCCTGGTAGCTGAATTTTTGCTCAGTTACCCTATGCTCAGGTATAGACCATGTGAGGTAACCTGAGTTAAAAGGGTGTCTTTTGCCTCCATTCCGAGGAGAAGCACTCTTTCGCATCAATGTCTGTAAAATATGAATTGGGTGTTATTTATCTCTGACCCTGGAAACATGCATGTCTATACAGTGTTAATATAGATGTACTATAAAGGTGCCTTTGCCCTCTGGCATTGAACTAGCATTTGTTGAAGAGAAGTACAGTGTGAATCTCCAATGTGGTTGCTGTTTACTCATTGCCTGCGCTGCACCAGAGTCTGGGTTACTAAAATCTACTGTATATGACTGTCCTTTACTTTTGTTGATGCGGACCCTTAATGTCAGTTGTAGGAAAGTGGAATATTATGTGGTTTGGTGGGGTAGCATTACAATCTAATACTATTACAATACTCCAAAGATGGTCTTTGGAATCACACTAATACATCCTTAGCTCAGTCCTGGTAGAGTGTCAGAGAGCAGTCAGGCTTTACTAGAGGAACATGTGTTAATCATTACAGAGTACCAACATGGACGATAAGTAATTGACATGACACAAGAGAAATCTAACACCAATTTATAAAAATAGAGTGTATTTATATCTTAATTTAGACACCAATGTGAACGGAATAGCATACATATAGCCAAAGTTAAAGATTTTTTAAGCAAAATTAAATCAGTGCAGTGAAATACATAGACAAAATAACATTATGGTCAATGGAAAAATCCACTAGTCACAATCAGTCACTTGCAGGTCCAGTTACCTGGAACCCTCATAGGGTTAAGGTCATGGGGCTCCAGGACCAGGCCACATCAGTCAGATCAATTTTACTTAGCCCGTAAAGTCCGGGTGCAGAGTTTTTCTGGCTGTCATTGGTGTTGAAAGACAGTTGTGGGTTCTTTTGATCTGGGGAGTGTTTCTACTGCAGTTTGCAGGGGACTAGTGTCACTAGTCCAGGGGAGACTCCGGGTGTGTCTGTCTTCCACAAGGGTCCCTCCCTTCAGGAGTTTCGAGTTTTAGTCAGGGATGAGGATTGTTCACTCAGTTCCAAGTCTGTTGCCTCAGGGACAAAGTATCTCTCTTTTGCTTTGTGCTGGTGGACAAAGTCCTGTTGTTGGCAACACAGGTCTCCTCTTGGTCCTTCTTTGAAGTAAGTTGTTTAGATCTGAGGTTCTGGTGTCAGGGAGTTCCCTTAAATCCTAGATTTAGGGGAGTTAGGGGTGTTGGAGCTAATAGCCAATGGGCAGCTAGTCCCTGCAGTTAGTCTGCCCTGGAGGTGACCACATCCGGTGGTGTAGGTCACCTTTTCTACCCAGAACCCACTATTTCTGCCCTCCTAAAGATGGCAGAATTCAATTTTAGGTGTACAGACTAGGCTGCCCACCTTAGAGGTGTGGCCAGCCTTCCTGGGTGTGTACACCTCCTGCATATCTATTTTCCCACCTTGCATGGATGTAGGTGCGCCTGGGGCAAGGGGATGGCTATTTCCACCTCTGGTGGACAGTCCAGATGCATATAAGAGGTAATGCAGCCTTTGAAGCTTACCGCTCTGATGTGCCAATTCACTAGCCTGCTGGGGAGGAGGGAGGTGTGACCTCCTTCCTGCCCAGCCTTTGTTTCTGATTCCTGGGAGTGATCACACTTCCTGGCAGGAGGTCAGAATCGTGTCTTGGTGGCAGCAGGCTGGTCAGCTAGAACACAGTAAATGTGGGGGCAACCAGGGGGCAACCTCTAAGGTGCCACCTGGGTGCATGCCGCATCACCCAGGGCACAACAATTGTGTCAGGGGTGTGAAGGCACTTTATTTGACACCAAGCATGACACATTTCATTGATTTCATAATTGAGCTGCCAATCTTTAGAGTGCTGGGTTGCCAGCCCATGTTATCCTCTGGACTGCTAATACATATAGTAGTTTCCAATAGGGAACGCCTCTATAGGGACATAAAGGCTTGCACTTATATGTCCACAGCTTTAATATAATGACCTACCTTAGAGATGCCTTACATATATTGGAGGCAGTGTATGTGACTGTGCCACATGTGGTGAGGGAACAGTCGAGTTCGAGCAGTTTGCACTGCTCTTGCAGTCTGCAATGGCAGGCCTGCTGTCAGTAGTTTGCGTGGGTCGCCCAGGGTGGCACAAAACTGTGTTGCAGCTTTGGAGGCTCCTTTACCACCAATGCCCTGGGTGCCTCTGGTACCATATGCTAGAGAATTATAAATCGGTAAAGCTTTTGCCAATTTGGGATTACCAAGTTAAACATAACAGTTTTGGGAGAGAGCCCGGGCACTGGGGTCTGGGCAGCAGACTCAAGTGCACTATCCGAGTTATAACCATAAGCTTTTGGAGCAAAAAGTGGAGGCTGACCATACAAAAGGGGCACTTTCCTACATCAGCATATTAGTGGTGTCATTTATTTGTTTGTCTGGGCCTTGGCCTGGTCATGCAGAGAGCTCTGTAGTGTAGTACTTCATTTAATATTTTAAAGTAAAAGCCAGTGTTTCCCCATAGGAGCAGTGCCCGGTTTTGCCAACTGATTGAGTCTGGCATCCATGTAATCACATTTTTCTGAGATTTTGTTTACTATTAGCTTGGATACTCACCAAGCATTCTAAATAAATAATTGTTCCGGTGTTGAATACCTGGAATCTCAATTATACATAGAGTCAACATGATGTATACTTGACCAGATCCTTGGGTCAAATATAACTCTTCTCCTTCTGTCCTGAAGATGGTCTAAAGGACACATGCCAACGAGACCGAAACGTCGACAAGTTCATCTATTTTCTGTTATAATTTAATTGGGTTGGAATTGTTTTGTGAGATTCTTTTCCACCTTTGTGATGACATCTATTTCAAAATAACAAATGACCTGAAGGTCACAATGTTTATGTATAATATGTCTACCTTTTGTCTTTGTATCTTTATTAGTATAGTTGGTACCCCCAAACTTCTTTTATACTCATTAAATGCATATTGATTGAGAAATCTACACCCGTGTTTTTAAAATTGTTCTTGACTGATTAAGTCTAACTTGAATGAGCAAATTGATGTTTTTGATTCATTTAAAGTCAGTTACCATTTGGAACTTGAGCACAGTATAAATGATAGAAATTGTTTAACGAAGTGTTACAAACAAAATCCCTTATAGGCACATAAGATACATGGAACAAAATATAACTCCTAAAGTAATCAACACTTCATGAATCAATTAAATACATTGAGATTAACCCTATCCCCCTCCCTTAGGGAAAATAAATATCCAAGCATTCCGAGGACATGGTGTAAAACACTACAAAACCTATGTCTCTGGGGTTTGGCACCCACGCGATCGCCAATATACCCACACTTCCGCGGCGCACCATTCTCATGCCCGGATTGACCTAATCTTTGTCCCCTCTACCGAGTGTGCAGGGGTTCGCGATGCCCGCATTCTTCCGAGGGGCCTCTCTGATCACTCGCCAGTGCTTCTCGCTCTCGGCCCACCTCCCTTTTCTGCCCGTCCGACGTGGCGTTTGAACGCCTGGTTCCTTCAAGACAAAGCCTTTCGGAGGGTGGTGGAGAGTGGGATTAAGGAGTACTACTTCCACAACGTGGGCTCCGTCTCTTCCTCGGCCGTCCTCTGGGAGGCCGGCAAAGCGACTATTAGAGGGGTTTCAAAGGGGCATCTGCAGCAGCAGCGTCAACGTCAACTCCAGCAGCTCACAGCTTGTGAAGCGCAGTCCCTGGAGCTCGAGCGAGACCAGGATGCGTTGGGAGACGCCACAAGGGCGCGACGGCTGGCCTTCCTCCGAGAGGAGATACACACGCATTCTCTGGAGGCGGCGAGGACTCTTTGGCGTTCCTCAGTGGCCCGGGTTTACGGATGGGGGGATAAGAATGGTACGCTTATTCACCGGCTGGCTACCTACCCTCGTGCAGGCCGGGTGATTCCTGCCATCATGGACTCCGCGGGTGGAACCCGCACGGTTTCGGTGGCAATAGCTCAAACCTTTGCGGATTACTACTCCCAACTATACCGGGCGCAGGCGCCGGGGATCTCCCTTGCGGAGTTGATGAGGGGGAGCGGGGCGGCCCTTGAGCGGCTGGGACAGGAGGCTTGCAAGAGCCTGGACCTGCCCATTACCCTGCAGGAGGTAGAAACGGCAATCGGCCACTTGGCGCCTGGGAAAACCCCGGGACCGGACGGTTTTCCGCAGGAATACTACGCCCATTTCCGTGAGACCCTGGCCCCGCGGCTTCTGGATCTCTTTGCAGAGGTGGTGAAGAAGGGCTCATTCCCGCGGGAAACGGATACTGCCACCATAGTCGTCCTTCCGAAGACTCAACCCCCATCACAGTCCTGCTCAGACTATCGGCCGATATCTCTCATCAACACCGAGCTTAAAATATACGCCACCATTCTTGCACAACGGCTGCGCCCGCTTCTTGTCTCACTGATTGACCCGGACCAATGCGGATTTATGCCGAATCGAGGCACTAGACATTGCCTGCGGCGCCTACATCTTGCCCTGGCCCACCGAGAGCGCCTTTCTCCCTATCTGGCCCTTCTACTGGTTGACTTTGAGAAGGCCTTTGATTCAGTGGGGTGGGAATACCTTGGAGAAACCTTGGAGCGAATGGGGTTCGGCCCCCAATTTCGCGCCATGGTTCGGGTTCTGTACGCGGACCCACAGGCTCGAGTACTGGTTAATGGGACTTTGTCCCGCGTGTTTTCCATAGGACGGGGAACACGGCAAGGCTGCCCGCTCTCGCCCCTCCTCTTCGCCCTGGCGATGGAGCCCCTGCCGGTACTAATCCGGTCAGATCCTGCTCTCCGTGGCTGGGACTGGCCGGGTATGGTCCCTGATAAAATCGCTTTATATGCGGACGATGTCCTTCTTTATCTCTTGGATCCGGCTGTCTCGGGTCCTCGGGTGCGCCGGACTCTTCACCGGTTCGGACAGGCATCTGGTCTCCGTCTGAACTCCGGGAAATCTGTATTGGTTCCGTTACACCCTTCTAGGGAGTGTTTTGATTGGCAGTCTGACATTCCCATCCGGAGACTGTCCTTTAAATATCTGGGGATCTGGGTTACCCTTCTCCCGGAACTCTGCTGGGCTCTTAACGTGGCCCCCGTGGTTAATAAGGCCAGATCAGATATGATAAAATGGCAGTCACTCCCGTTGAACCCGTTGGGAAGGATTGCTCTTTATAAGATAATGATCCTTCCTAGGTTCCTATACATGCTACAAAACACGCCCTGCTCTTTCCCCCGCTCTTGGTTTCGGGACCTGGACAAGACCGCGACTAAATTTCTCTGGGGTGGCGGTAGGCCCCGGCTAGCTTTAGACCGCTGCCGAGTTCCTTCTTATGACGGCGGCCTGAGCATGACTAATCTTTACTTGTACTATCTTGCTGCGCGGCTGCTGGTGGTCCATGACTGGTTTTCGGGTGGGTGGGATGATCCGGCTTATAGACTAGAGGTGCAACTCACCGGGTTCACTTCTATTCAAAGTATGCTCTATGGAGCGACGATCCCTCGGTCGCTTCCGAAGGTCGTACGGGCTCCCTTTCTGGCGTGGGGAGCTGCCCTACGGCACACCCGTTGGTCGAAGGTACTGACCCTGGTTACACCGCTTTGGCATGGCACTTGGCTGCGGGAGGTATCGGGGCTCGACGGATTTCGCTACTGGGACCTTCTGGGGCTCTCCTGCCTAGGTGATGTCTGGCGGGGAAGCCACATGTGTTCCTTCCAAGAGCTCCGGAGTCGGTTTTCTTTACACCCCTCGCAATTCTATAGGTATCTCCAGCAGCGCCATGCGCTCCAATCTCACGTCCCCATGTGCTCTAAACTCCCCGATCATAGCCCGCCTGAGGCTCAAGTGATGCTGGGATGTTTTGGGAGGGGGGTATATCCCGTATATTTATCGGTCCCTGGTCAATAATACCCCGGTGGATTGGAACAGACTGAAACGGCGGTGGGATGCCTGGGTGGGTCCTTTGGACGACAATGCTTGGAGGGACGCCCTTATGGCACCCAGGACGATCACCACATCGGCTAGATTGCGGCTTATCCAGCTTTATTATCTCCACACTGCATGCATACCTGACCCCGGAACGTTTCTTTCGAGCGGGCATGTGTCAGGTGGCATCATGCGCTCGGTGCGGGGTGGAGCCGGCAGATTTCTTCCATATGGTCTGGTCCTGCCCTCGCCTAAGGAGCTTCTGGGCCGAGATTGAAACTGAAGTTCTGGGATTGGAGGTCCCCCATGACCCTCGGTTAGCGCTGTTGGGAATAACGGATGGGCTGGATGGCTCCCGTAATGAGAAATACTTCCTAACAACGGCTCTGGTGGTGGCCAAGAGGGATATCGCGGCCGCCTGGAAGCGGGCTGACCCACCCGGAGGGGCCAAGTGGAGGAGAGGGGTGGATTGGTGCGCTGCTCAGGAACGGACACTGTACGCTGCACGGGGTTGCCCCAAAAGGTTTCGCAAAATATGGGGGAAATGGCTTGGGGGCCTAGTTTAGGGGAGGGTCTACATTGGGCAGGTACAGTAGGGGGGGGGTGGGGGACAAAGCTCATGCAACTGATTATCAAAGATTATGTGACAGGTTTGGTTGATGCCAAGTTATTCAAATTGCTGTATGTCCTTTTTGACCGTGATGCATATATGAAAATAAAAATTTGTTTATCAAAACAAAACCTATGTCTCTGAGCCAATAAAACTCTCAGGCAAACAAACTTCACAACTCTGTACTGAGGTACTGACCACTCTAGAACTCTGTGGTAGGGTATTAACCACCGTACGACTCTGTATTAGGGCACACACCACCCTAAAGACTGTACTTGGGCACTAACCACCCCACAACTCTGTAATAGGGTAAACACCGACCTACAAGACTGTATTGGGGCACTCACCTCCCCACAACACTGTAAAAGGCTACACACCACCCTAAAAGACTGTACTGGGGCACTCACCACCCCCACAACACTGTAATAGGGTACACACCACCCTACAAGACTGTACTGGAGCACTCACCACCCCACAACACTGTAATAGTGTACACACCACCCTACAAGACTGTACTGGGGCACTCACCACCCCACAAGACAGTAATAGGGTACACACCACCCTACAAGACTGTACTGGAGCACTCACCACCCCACAACTCTGTACTAAGGCAAATGACCTTACATCCCAAAACAAAATACATGACCGTACCACAAGCACATAAAAATTAGGCACAGGAGAAAAGCGCAGCATAAAAACGTAACAACCCCATGATAGAGTACATTACTCTACAACCGTTCAGAAACATATACCACACACCATTACAAGACATGGGCTAACATCAAAGGGACCCATTAAAGCATAATACACATAGGCAGGAAACCCAAAACAGCATCAAGAAACAACCACTCCGCATGCAGCACACACATATTCCAATGAAAAGCAGATAGAAAGTCTTTTACTCCGGTGAGCGATCTCTCACCTGAAGTCCTCACCTATACTGTATACTAGTCGACAAACTCCATGTTGCTACAATAAGTATGAAAGTAGCTGGACTGGAACTTTCCTTGAGGTTTACAGGGTCCACTCCGACTTTGAAGACTTCACGCTACAATAGTCTCGCACACAGTGTGTCAGTATTCTTTAGTTACAACACTGCGCTATCCATTATGAAGGTGTCCATCGGTTTCCACAACGTCAGGTTGCCGCAGAGAAGAAGAAACTCTGCAGTGCAGCTTTGACGCAGAACGAGTTCTCTTCAGATGGGGTAACATCAAGCCGACTCCAATCCCAAGATGGTTGCACGTAGTTGACGCCGTGCCGGATGCCTCACGGCGTGTCAACACAGCAGAACGTCCCTCAGCGTGCAGCATCACAAAATTCTCAATTGGCATGAAGAGGAATCCAGTAAGATGTCTGCTGGTGCGCCGTATTACGTGAGTATCCATAGAGGGTGGGGGTTGTTGCAGACAATTGCAATTCTCCTAATAACATGACAAGAGAATCTGGATTTCATTAAAGACACGGAGGCTAACATTATGCATATTTCTTTTAATGCTAACTCCAAGCAGCCACTTAGAAGCAATACATCATAAGGTGAAACAGATCTAGAATAGAATCTTCCAGATGTACAATAGCCATGCACATAGGATAGTTTGCCTCTTTTAAATGCGAGGTAATAAGGTAAGTCTTCTTCTGTATAACATTTTCTTTCTTTTTAGGTCTCGCCTGGCGAACACAGCGCGAAGCTCTGCTGTGCCAGCGAGATCTATTGTTGCTGACTCGCGCTGGAAGTGGGACAGGAGATGGGCACGCGCAGGCTTTGGCGGATTTGAGTTGGTGTACGCGCACGTACAGCCACGCGGTGTGCACATCTCCTATCCTCTTCCATCCTGAGCAGCCTCATGCAATTTCGTTTTTTTTTTTAAATGCGCACACGCGCTCCAAGCACTTACCGGCTCTTGTTGGGACTCGGCGCTGCTCCTCTGCTGTTCCTGCCGGTCACTGCAGCAACACGCGGGGCTCCGTTTTGCTCACAGGAGCCCCGAGCCGCAGAACACGCAAAAGTTACAGGTACCGCGCATGCGCGGGCAGCCCTTGCAGGTCTCCTCCCCGGCCCGGACATGGAGCTGCTTTCTCTTTTGCTTGTTGCAGCTAGTGCTGGACGCCCTGACGCTGGGAAGGCAGCTGCCGCCTTTCAATGGGAGAAGAGGTATTTCGAACCCTTTTATTTAGTTTTACGACAGGGTACATACAGTGAAGGCTGGGTGTGATATCAGCCGGCACCCGGCAAAGAGAACTGCAGTTAATGGAAGTGATTCATTTGGAGGACTGTCAGTCGCGCGCTGCCCTGGAACACTGTGCAACATTATATAATTCTATTTTCTTCATTACAATTCAGCCATTAACTTTTTCCGGCACGCAGCTGGGGGGTTTAATGCACCCCTTGCAGAGATCTCAGTGCAACTACCATGAAAGGTTGCAAACCAATGAAGACAACTCGGATGCACCCTCTGAGGTTTGTGTGCACGTGCAGCAGGGGGTCCAGGTAAGATAGCTCAGTGGGTTAATGCTTCAGCTTCCGCGGAGCTCGTGTGCATGAAGCAGGGCAGCGGTTCCAACCCCAGTGACACAGCTCAATCTTTTAAAGACCTCTGTGCAAAGATGCAGATGCGCCAGGCAGGGCTTGGGTCCCTAATGGAGTGAGACAGCTCAGAGGAGTCATGCACCTGCTGCAGAACGTGCATGTGACCAGCAGTGTAGAGGTTCCGGTCCCAGGAAGGCAGCTCAACGGGTCCACGCTCTCTCCCCAGAGACCTAGCCACTGGGTGCAAAGCACGTGGGATAGCTCAGTGCGTTAGTGCAGCTTCTGCAGAGCTGAGGTTCCCAGTGAGACAGCTCAATGAACAATATGCCTGATACATAGATCCGGAATCCTGCAATATAACACGGCTCTGGGGGTTCGTGCTCTTGCTGTAGAGATCCTCCTGTGCAATCCGAGGCCGAGACTTTCACAGCCAAAGATGGCTCAGTGAGCTGAGTGGGTGTCTGAGGGCGAACGAGCGGGTTACAGGTGCCAATCACAGGCGTGCAGATCGAGGCGCTACCCAAAAGTCCTCTGAAACCCACAGTTGCTCCGCCGGCTGCAGAGATGCTTGCTCAGGGTGATCGTCACAGGCGCCGCTCCGCCTTTTATCCGGGACGCTTGGTAAGAGGAATCCATCTGCCGAACCTGTCTAGCGCCGGGGGGTCTGCAGGTGGCACTAGAACTCTGGCTCCAGATGCAGTCTGGCCACTCTGCTCTCTGAAGGCACAGTGTGGAAAGGCTGTCTCTGCTGCCAGAGTGTCACACTGAGCCGCTCCGCCTTTTATCTGGGTCGCTTGGTAGAAGGAATCCAGCTGCAGACCCTGTGCACCTATATAGGCTGTGGTGCTTGGTGTGTAGGGACGTGATGAGTTGCAGAGTTGAGCAGGTTACAATTGCGCAGACAAACGCTTGCTTGCTAGCTGGGGTTGGCATTGTTGGCTGCAGTCCAGAAGGCCTCAGTATGTTTGGGGCCAGAGGGTGTTTGGGCCACGTTTGTTGTGTCCTGGGGTTCCCAACCCTTTACTAGACATCAGTAGGCGGTGCTTAATTTGAGCCGGTGTTGCCGGTAATTGCCCACCGGAACTAATTTTTCTACATTGGATATTTACAGAGAGCAAGAGAAGGCACAGAAGACACATACATCAACAAGCATTTGCAATGCAATAGGTCTCGCAGTTACCCGACTTTAAGCTAATGGCATTGTAAATGACTGCCTTTTATTTAGGTTTTTAAAACAAAAATAAAAGCCTTTGTTATTTGCAATGTCAATAGCTCAAACTCACACAAATGCGAGACCTATTGCATTGCAAATGCTTGTTTTGTGTGCATTCCAAACTGATAGAAATAATGAAGATTGAATGAAGGGGACACAGAGTTATTTCTTTCTGAACATCTTCCTTGCGGAAACAGCAGTATAGCTGTATCAGTTATGTTGAGTTATTTGAAATAAGAGAAAGTATAAGTGCTCTGTTGTCATGTAACTGAGAAAGGTGAAATATCAAAGCGGGCAAGTTATATGAAACTCTCTTGTCATGTTATTAGGAGAATCACAATTTCATTACAAGATCGGAGGCTACCATTATGCATGTTGGTAGTTTAGTAACACTACAGCTGACATATGTTTAATAGGTTTACAATAGTGTTTAGCAAAAGAGTTAGAATTTGGCCAATCAGCTGCTTTAAGAATGTCATCTAGTTTACCCCCTGTCCAAAGTGATTTGCTAGCCATAGTGCCCCTTATTGAGTGTGCCTGGAACCTTTTTAGGTCAATATCAGCTGATTGCATTGCATATTTAAACCATCTTGTTATAGAAGCTGATGTAATGAGTTTGAGGGGTTTCACAAAAGAGATAAGTAATTGGTTAACACCAATCGCATGATGTGCGCTCATTCTTCCATCATATTCTTTCATACAATCTACCAGTCAACGATTTTTGCAAGCGTTAAACTTTGTGTTGAAAATTGTATCTGGCATAGTCTTAGTTCTCTTAATAATCTCGAAATTGACACCAAAGGCGTCATAGACTCTGAGTTACTTCTAGTGCTTTAACTCCTGATGCTCTACGGCAGGAGATTAGGCAGAGAAGAAACGCTAGTTTTATGGAAAGTCTCTTCTTATTTATGTATCTGTTCTCAGGCCAGGTAGTGAAAGGGTATAGTAGTAACTTAACATCCCATAGGGTTTCGTATTTAGGTTGTCTCCTTAGTTTGATACTTTTCATAATTCTGCATATTAAGGCATTTTTCCCTATTGTCTTGCCATTTATTAGAGCGTGGCCTGCTGAAATAGCTTATCTGTGGCAATTAATTGATCTGTAAGTAAGCCCTCTCTCATATTGTTAAACTAAAAGGTTTGCTACGTGTACAATAGGAGCCACCACGGAATCCAGGTTCCTCTCCAGCCACCAGCATACCCAAGTTTCACATTGAGTTTCCAGTTGCTGTGGTCTAGGAGGAATATTGAATTCCAGTCAGCAGTGATGCTGCTTTTAGGGCTATCTTGTGTTCTAGACAGAACAGCTATAGTCTTTTGGCTAGATTTGATACGTCAGATGATTTTGTACCCCCTAAGCAATTTAGGTATGTCACAGCTGATATGTTGTCCATTTTTAGAATAACCAATCTGCCGTGTAGGGATTGTTTGAAGCGCATCGGAGCGTAAAGGCAAGTAGTTAACTATAGGTAGTTTATGTGGTGTGAGCTCTCTGTATAGGAGCAAAGACCTCCCGTGTTCTGAATCTGTAAGCACGCTCCCCAGTCATGAAGGCTCGCATCTGACTCTAGAATTAATTCTGGGGAGTTTCTGAAAATGGCTTTGCCGTTCCAGGCATCTAGATTCTCTAACCACCATTTCAGTTCTGATTTGGCTTTGTGGTCTAGGGTTACTTTGTCTCCGTACCATAGTCCAGCATGGAGGGCTTTTGCCTTCACTCTTTGGAGGGCTCGATAATGTGAAGGTGCCGGAAAGATAGCTTGGATAGAGGACGATATGAGGCCCATGAGTTTGGCTAGTTCTCTTAGGGACAAGAGGTCTCGTTTTAATACAAGTCGTACTTCTTTGCTTATTTTCGTGATTTTCATCTTGGGTAGAAGCAAAAGTGATTTTACTGTTTCTACAGTGAATCCCAATAATTCCAGAGATTTTGAAAGGGTCATGATTTGTTTATTATGAAGACAAGGCTCTCTAAGAGATTTACTGCTGTATTCAGGTTGTGAAGAATCTGAGAGTGGTGCTGGGTCATTATGAGAATGTCGTTGTGGTAGACAATCAGTCGTATCCCTCTTTCTCTAAAAAAGGATGCTATAGCTCTCATTACCTTGGTGAAACACCAGGGAGCAGAAGATAGCCCAAAGGGGAGAGCTTGAAATTGGAATAGATAACAGTTCCATGTGAATTGCCGGTATGGTTGGAACTCTGAGGCCATGGGGATTGTGAAGTAGGCATCTTTCAAGTCCAACTTCACTAGCTAGTCCTTTTCTAGATGCATGTCTCTCAGGCGGTAGATACCCTCCATTTTGAAGTGTCTGTAGATGAAAGATTTTTTCAATTCTCTCAGGTTTATGACTGATCTTCAACCATTGTCTTTTTTCTCTACCAGAAAGAGAGTGCTTACGAATTTCATTCGATCCCATGGTACTTATATAATTGCTCCTCTCTCTATCAGGGACATTACCTCTTCCTCTACTATTTTCTGTTGTTCTGTGATCAGTACTAGGTTTCTTGGGGGTGAGGATTGTGTCGGTGTTTTCGAAAATTCTATTTTGAAGCCTTGAATTATTTTTAAAACCCAGGGGTCTTGTGGAATTGTTTTCCAAGTCTGTAAAAAAAACAATCTGAGTCGACCTTATCCTCATTGTCTGTTGTAGGGCCTTTGGCAGGCACAACCGGTAGAGTGGCCCTATCTGACGGCCCTGGCAAAAACACTAGGGTTGAATACTTGACGCATGCTTCTCTGAGCTTTGTCTAGGGCTGTGAAGGTTGCAACATATTTGCCTAAGATCTTGATCATGTCCTCTCCAAATAGGAGTCCTTTGGGGTTTGCTGAGGGTTCTTTGTCAGCCATGTCACTCAGCTTAGGGTTGATCTTGGTAAAGACTACTCTTCGTCGCTTGCATTTATCCCTGCATTCGTGTTCCCTAATAAGATCAGGGTTTTCTGACTTCATCCTCTTAGCTTAGTAGATCTAAGTCTAACGGTGTACAGTTAATGCGGCTGTCTTCCGCCATATCAATTATTCTAGTCAGCGGGCCTAAATATTCAAGCATGCGATCCTGGCAGGCCTTCAGTGACCTTTTCTTGCCCTTTCTGGGGTCTCTCCCCAGTTTGAATAGGAATTTGATTAATTCTGCGTCGAGGTTGGGTGTCAGGCATACCTTTTCTTGAACCACTGGTCTGGGACATTCTGACCTTAGGATATTTTGTGTTTCTCATTCTAGGGGATTTCCTAATCCATCTTTTTATGAATGCGGCTACGTGATCTTGGGGCCACCATTCTGAGCTCCTCATTGTCTGATATTATGTTGAGAGAACATCTCCTCACCCAGTGGGTTGGTTATAATTTCTTTAGAGGATGAAGGGAGCTCTTCCTCTGATAGAGGACTCTCAAAGTCTAGACCATCCTGGTCTAGGTCAAGGATAAATTCATCCAACGGGTTCATGTTTTGGTCCCTTTGTGGTTCAATTTCAAGATCTTGTGTATCATGAGCAGCCCTTGGATATTGTGTGCTGCTTTGGACACCTTGATAGGTTGTGTCGCTAAGGACACCTGATACTTTGAGGTGCGTAGACCTCCCTTATAGTTTGAGGTGCTTAGTCCGCCTTTATATGATGAGGTGTATAGACCTCTCAAATTATTTGAGGTGCTTAGGCCTCCTAATATGCTCATGGGGCTTTTTCTTTCAATGTTGTTCTTTCTCTTTAATCTTTTGCCCCCTTTTTAGGTCGAGCCTAGCTTTGCAGCACATGCGCTGCTCACTTTGCGAGGCATGCAGTATTCGGTATGGCGTGGAAGCTCTGTGGAAGCTCTGCCCACTCTCCGTCCATCTTTTTCATTGGATTTTCTCTTAAATGCTGCCTTCCGATTGGATCTAGCCTTGTTAGTCCCTCCTTATGACAGCCATGTTGTCATTTGTGTCCTTACATGGCTACTGGCCCCTTAACTTCAGCACTACTTTTTTCCCCGTGCCCCCCATCCACACCCGCAGTCCGTGCCTTCTTGCCCGCCCCCTCCCCCCGGCGTCCATGCCTTCTCAGCCCCCCCCCCCCCTCCCTGTTCATGCCTTCCGCACTCCCGGTTTGCAATGCAATAAGTCTCGTGTAAATGCGAGTCCTATTGCATTGACAATACTTTTTTTTGCTGTGCTTATTTACATTATCTCCCCTGCACAGCAAGCAAAATCATTGTCCCCCTGGCTGCTCGCATTTCAAGAATCTCCGGTGTACGTGTCGTTCTTTTGTTTATTACTTTCATTTATCTCACGAGGCTTGGAATGCATCAGACTCCAAGCCTCGCTTTCACCCCTGAGCACCGCCTCCGAAAAGCAGTAGGTCTTCCAGTCATGAATTTATGTTCTTTCAGATGCATGACAGCGGAGTGCTTTTCACACAGCCAAGCTCCAAGCTGTTCTTTGGGCCATGAATTGTATGTGATTTGATTATCTGCATCACTTCGCTGTCTGACGGACTTCGAGGCAGCTCGTTATGTGATCACCATGCGTATCCTCCCTCCCATCCACTCTTTCTCCCTCCCCAACTTTCCCTTCAGTCCTTGTCTCTGCTCTGCTTTCCCTTAAACTCTCTTGTTGCACCCCCCTGTCCCAAGCTGTCTCGCCCTCTTTCCCTTGCGGCTGGATGAGGGAAAGCTCTCTTGACTTCCAGGGTAATAACGACCTGCTTGTGTGTGTGTAAGTTGTTGCTTATGCTTTCATCCGAGCTTCTCTTCCCTCATAAGCCTAATACTTCATGTCATTAATGTATTGCAGTAACATGCCGAATACTATGCGGAAAGAGTATATACACATCATCCACCTATGCCACACTTATTTCAATCCCGGTCTTCCCTTTAAAAAAAAATCCTTGTTGTCAGTTGTATGTGGGTCCCCACGGGAATAAGTAAACTTGCGCAAGACTACAACTCCCATAATGCGCTATTTCCTTAAATGGAAAACCAGGACAGGAAACATCTTTTTAGCTTGGCGTAAAGGCAAACTGCTGCGAATGGTCACTCTTTGATGTCCCTGTTCACTTAAAAATAGGATGATTGGGGGGCGTGGCTTGGTGCCGACGAATATGGTGGCATAGGAAAGGAGCTCCGCCAAGGCCGCGACAAAAGCCCCTAAATAGCCGCATATCCACCATGACAGAGGAGGCTACTGTCACTGCAGAACTTGCAGAGCCCGCACCACGCCGAATAGTGTGCAGATAGTGTACCTTCGCCCTCGCCTGTTCTCCTACATACGGCGCACTCCGAGGTAAGGCCTGAGCGAGGCCTGGTGGAAGTGGCCGGCGCTAGAGTACGTGCCTCGCCCGAGCGTGGACCCACTGGCCCGAGAGGCAATTGGAGAGGCTGCTCGCTGGAGAGACCCCGGGCGATACCACCGCTCCCTATTGGCCCTGACCGGAGGCCACGGATCAGAGGTGGTCTGCGAATAAAGCCTGTGGCTCTGGGAAAGGGCTGAGATGCGCCCGGCTCAGTCATCGGGTGCCACCTCTCCTTCCCACCTGGCCTCGGAGCGGTGCAGCGAACCCAGTGCCATCAAGACAAAGCTGCCACCGTGATAGGGGTAAGGAACTGCTTTCCCCCCCAATCATCCCACCCTTTACCCTGTGCAATAGTGCGACCCGACCACCATCCGTTGGGCTGGAAGTGCGCGCAGGACCGGGGACCGGGAAGCCATTTTGTGCGGCACTTCCCTGGCGGAACCGAACCAAGGCAGACACCGGCGGTGTCGGACACAGCGCTCCGCATAAGTGTCACCAACTGGGGACCTTTGGCGTGTCACCCCACTTGTCTAAAAAAAAACTCTTCTGGGACCCAATCACCTCCGGACTGAGCAGAGATCGTGAGGGTGGGGAGTCAGTGCTACCCAGGTGACATGGCCCTGTACTGGGGCCCTGGCAAAATCACTGCCTAGAGAACCAGAGCTGGAGATCACCGCCCATCCGCAGGGGGACAAATTCCTGGACAGTGAGTTACCCCATATCCAACTAATTCCGAGGCCGCACCACAGTGAAACTCAGTCATACACACAGCACCGAGGGCGGTCCCGGTGGCGGCCGGACACCTGGCACTTTATCAGCCCCTGGCATGGGGGTGCTCTCTGGGACTGCCTGACTCTACTGGAACAGCCCGACTAAGGAGACCTCAAAGGCGGTACTACCACTAATCATTAATCGGAGGCGCTGGGAGAGCCACATCCCCCTAGAAGTGCTGTGGCCGGCGCCAGACTGTGGGACATCAGTATTTTAGGGGTGAGACTCCCTTGGCACTATTGGACCTTGTGGAACGTCCATTAATTAAGGCGCCCTCAGTGGCTGCTGTA
Organism: Triturus cristatus; assembly: GCF_964204655.1. NCBI lineage: Eukaryota > Metazoa > Chordata > Amphibia > Caudata > Salamandridae > Triturus > Triturus cristatus. Next base: position 651,701,897 of record NC_140594.1, read on the forward strand.
TACACTCCAGACGATGGAGGCTACTGACCTACAGCATTTTCTGTGCGGCGGCGACTGGTCCACCCTGCAAGATAGACATACGGTGTGGAGGTGCATAGTCTACTGGTCATCAAGTGAACGAGCCACTCCTGATACGCGGTTGCTCGACCTCTCGCCACGATGAAACCCAAGGGAGGTCCACCGGTGCAAACTAACAAACTGGACAAATGCGCAGTTCCCAAACAGCTAACACCCGAAAGCCGGGCTGCAAGTGACTCCACGAACGATCCTGAGCCATCACTGTGCTCCATAATGGCGGCGATCCAAGTCCTGGGGCAACACTGGAAACCGAGATCAATTAGGTCTCCATAGAAATGAACCTGCTCTGGGCAGACATGAATAAAACATCAGAACGTGTAACACAGACAGAAGTCAATGTCGCAGAGCTCCAAACCAAAACTCGGAAACTGGAAGAAAGAGTCCAACAGCTGGTTCACCACCATCGACAAGTGGCTCTTAAGATGGAAGACCAGGAAGGGAGAGCCCGCCGCAATAACATCCGGGTGGTCGGGGTTCCAGAGGGGTAGAGGAGCCGAGTGTAGACCTCTTCCTTAAAGACTTAATATTAAGTGTAAGCGACTCTCGGCCTTCTTCACTGTGGAGCGGTGGCATAGGGCCCCAACCCCCCGCCAAAACCAGGAGCAGCTCCCAGGGCAATCCTAGCCAAAATCTTCAACTACAGAGACCGTGACGTGATCCTGCAGGCGGCTCGTCTACATGGGGACCTCAAGCCCGAAAATGCTATCATCCGGTTCTTCCCGGACTTTACTCCTAAAGTCCAACAAGAGCGCCGCTCCTTTGATGGAGTGAAACGGGCTCTCAGAGACAATGGCATCAAGTACATGATATTTTTTCCTGCAAAACTTAAGGTGGTGGCAAATGGTAAATCCTAGTTCTTCATGACCCCATCGGAGGCACAATCCTGGCTAGATGAAGGAACCGCACGGAGGACGAGACCGGTAAACACCACTAGTTGGAGAGATTCTAAGATGAGTTCGCTGAACTCCCAAGAGGGCAGGGTAGAAGCCGACAAGAGAAGCCTGCGATCCTGGAGATCGAGATCCATGAGTCCGGCTGCCTCTGTGACTGGCGGAGAATGATCCCCCCCACTCGAATGGCTCCAAAGCTGGGACTCTGCGCACCGTTCTGTAATGTATACTATTTGCTCTTTATAATGGGTAGAGAACAATGAGGGTGCTGGACACAGTGAGACTGATAACAAGAAATAATGCCTCTTTCCTAGATGGGGCTGAAGTTGGGCTCTGGGGTGCTAAAAACGGGGCCACCCCACACCCCTGTGGTAGTTGACAAGTTAATTGGGGTGACAGGCGCTCTGCTAGTTTGGGATGTGGGCAGTTTTGAACCTACGCAGCAGGGTAGCAGGGAGGGAAGGGAGGTTCGGGGAAGTGTTTCTTTTACTGTTTGCCCCTCTTTTTCTCTTAAATGGGAACTGGGGAAGGCACAGGGTGGGGGGATGTTTGGTTGCCTTTGTACAATTGTTACATGTTAATGAAGATACATCGATGGACAATGTTGGACTTTGTGGAGAGGAACTTATACCTTATTTTGGGCCAAATGAGTACGCAGTGGAGCAAAAATTTTCAAATATTGAGCTGGAACGTCAATGGGCTTAGAGACAAAATTAAATGTAGTGTTGTCCTGCAATACATCAAACGCCAGGCCCCAGATGTTATGTTTCAAGAAACACACCTGGTGGCGAACACCTGTAAGGCGCTTAACAGGTGGGGTTACAAGTTGTTAGCCCACGCAGGCTTCACAACTAGCTCACGGGGCGTAGGCATTCTTGTTAAAAATTCCTTTCCACTAGCCGTGAGCTCGACATTTATAGATGACAGAGGTAGATATATCGGGGTCACGGGTTGCTGAGAGGACTACACTCTCACACTACTATCAGTCTACATACCACCTGGCCTCCAGAACACCACATTTAAAAACCTAGGCACTCTTCTGCTTTCACTGCCGGAAGGTCTCCTGGGGGTAGGGGGGACTTCAACTCAGTCACCTCCGGCACATTAGATAGACACCCACCACGTGAGCGTGGGACCTCGAACAGGTAGCTACCCGACTTCCTAGAAGCATTGAGGCTGGCCGATGGGTGAAGAACTGTCCACCCAGAGAAAATCCATCATACTTTCCACTCCGGGGCCCATCATAGCCTTTCCCACATTGATTATGTTCTGATTCCTGCCTCACAGACTGCGTACCTCCACGAAGTCTAGCACCTAGCAAGGGGAATCTTGGATCACTCGCCGGTTTGGGTCCAGATAATACTAGGCCAGGCGAGAGTTGGGAGCGTTGCCCCCGTTAACCCATGGCACCTCCGAGACCCTAAAATCCGAAAAGCATTATTTGCGGCCATAGACGCATATTTCCAAGACAACGAGGGATCAGTGGACTCTGCCCAAACCCTGTGGGAGGCGTTCAAATCCGTAGTACGGGGGCAGGCGCTGTCGCTCATTGCCGGCGCAAAAAAAGAAAGACAGAAAGTGATTGTGGACATGGAGGTAGAAATTGGCAGGTTAGAGGAGGGCTTAGAGGCTGAGGTCACACAAGCAAAACTACACACACTTCATCTCAAACAAGATGAATATAAATCTCTAGTAACTGACAGGGCCAAATGCTTCGGGAGAGAAAAGCTGGGTAGAGTGTACGACCTAGGCGATGAAGCAGGGTAACTAATCGCCTTGCTCGACAAGAAGGAGTAGGCGAGCAGATTAGTGGCAGAACTAATAGGAGCAGATAATGAGTCCATTACCGACCCTCAAGCTATCGCAAACCAATTTGCCACTTATTGCAAGACGGTGTATACAACTAGCTCACCACATACAGAAAAGGATTCACATGACTTGCTGCGAGACATCACACTCCCAACCCTGTCCAGTGCTGACCAACACTTTTTAGATAATGCTTTAACAGACAATGAAATAGCACAGGCCATTAGGGCGCTGTGTTCCGGGAAAGCCCTGGGCCTGAACGGCCTCCCCATTGAGCTCTACAAGCTCAAACCAGACAAATTAGCTCCGTATTTAAAAGCCATTTTTGACCAGAGTAAAGAGTTGGGGACACTACCATACGATCAGAAAATAGCCACGCTGGTCACTATTCACAAAGAGGGTAGACCTGAAACTGATTGTGCCTCTTATAGGCCGATTTCCCTCTTAAAAGTTGAGCCCAAAATCCTGGCCAAACTCCTTGCGATCCGACTGGTCAAAGTGATCGGAGGACTGGTCCATCCGGATCAATCAGGCTTTATGCCGCACCGCAATACGGCACTGAACTTGCACAGGCTGCATGGGGTGCTAGGGAGAGTGGCTACTATCCAGGAAGATGCCCTGGTGGTGTCTTTAGACGCAACCATGGCGTTTGACACCGGTACTCGCAAAGTTGGGCTTTGGCCCCGAATTTATCCAATGGGTGAGAGTCCTATATTCCGAGCCCCATGCACAAGTCGTGGTTAATAACAAGACATCAGTCCCATTCACTTTGAGCCGGGGTACTGGACAGGGATACCCCTCTCTCCTCTCCTGTTTGCCCTCGCCCTGGAGCCCCTTGCGGCATGGATTTGTTAGAACCCTGAGATAAGAGGCCTGCGTTGGTCCCCCGAGTGGGAGGACCGCATCTCCCTTTATGCTAACGACATCCTTTAATACCTGGCCTCCCCGAGGAAGTCCTTAATATGTGTATTGGACATCATGGCAATCTTCGGTAGATATTTCGGATTTTCCATTATTTGGAATAAATCCCTCCTGTATGTCCGCAGTGGGGACCCCCCCAACCACACCAGTGGGCTGCCCAATCCAGATCAACACATTGGGTTTCAAGTATCTGGGCATTTACATTACATTAGACCCCAAACTCCGCTATACCCAAAACCTTCTCCCGCCATTGCAGAGACTCAAACGAGATTTAGCTAGTTGGAAAGCCCTCTCGCTTTCACTGTTGGGCAAAGCTGCCCTATTTAAGATGATATACAACAAAACACCTTGCCTGTACAGATCCTTATTCAAAAAAACAAATCAAACCGGGTGACAGCAAATGAATTATTGTCAAGCTCATCAAAATTATTCAAAAAAATATATTTTATTCTTCTTTTTGAAAAAGCATTTTGTTTTTACATGATATCATGATTCGACAATTTTTCACATTGTACCACAAGAACAAAAAATTGAATGACAGAAAATCGATTCACAAATAACGAACAACAGCAAAGAACAACTTACATATAACACATGAGACACAAAACATTTACACTAAATCATCTTTTTTTGAGAATTCTTAACATTGGTTAATCAATCTAGAGTAACCAACCAAAACAGTGTGAATTATTCAGCGAGCAAATTTTTCTGCACTGTGCCTGTATATGGATGTTTGATTCAGCAGATTAGGACAGACCTACACGGTCATTTCCTATTAGAACATTTGAAGGTGGGCACTATACCTGGAGGACTCCAGATCCGCAACATCCCTGTGATTTTTACAGAAGACCCCCTGTATAAGAAAGAATATAGCTGCATAGAAACCAAATGCAGCAGAGAACTGATGGTCCTTACAGTAGAAACGGCACAAAGGATCTCCAAACAACAACTAGAAGAGATTTCAGCTCTAGAAAAAGAAATTAATAACAACCAATCAATATTAGACGCAAAAAGTCTACTGGCTAAAGTTGAAAAAGAAATTTTGTAATTCAAAGACTACACCATAAATCAAAAAGGCAGTAAATTTGAGAAAGATAAAAGAAACTTTTCTTTGGAAAATACCTACCCATACCTCCAAATAGATTTTTACTCGAAACCTGAATCACGGAGATTTCTACCAGACTATCAAGGTCGATCAAGAAATAAATGTATTTCATTTTCAGGCACCTCTTCTTCATCAGGTGGGGAAACAAATAATAGTGAAGGACGGTTTAACTGAAATCGTTGAGGTAACAATCAACAACAACGAGGACCTCCTTTTTTAGGCAGAGGCCAACGGAAACCACGAGGAAGGAGCAGATACATCAATCAACCTTGGGAGATGTCAACTAGGGGACAAAACTACAAAAACTAGTGTCTTCACCCATTTTTAATTTATCAAATCGCACTCTTACAAAGGCTGAAGAGAGTGTTCACCAGAAAGGCTTATCGTTTGTCCCCACAAAAAATACGGATTTTGTCAAAATTAAGTCAGAGATAATAGAGTTCTGTAGAATGATACGATTGAGCCTTTTTTTCTGAAAATTCAATGCCAGCAATTATGGAAGTTACAGGACTTAGGAAAAAGTCTAAATTCTGTCCACCAGCAAACAAAGTACCAAAGGAAGTGTTAACGTTTGAAAAGTCTGTACTGTCAGCAGTTACCCATATGGAAAAAACCAAAAAGTTCGTCAAACATAACATTTCTAAATCTGAAAAGGATGCAGTTATGGACCTTTAAAAATGGCACATCAATTGTTATAAAACAGGCTGACAAAGGGGGCTCAATTGTCACCTTGAGCACCCTGGATTATACAGCTGAAGTGATGAAACAGTTGGAGGATGTAGAGTGTTATCGTAAAATAAATAAAGACCCGACAATGGAACTCCAGGGAGAACTGATAAACATTCTTCAAGAAGGATATGAAATAGGAATTTTGAGAAAGAAAGAATTTGAATACTTACACCATAAACATCCGAGGACTCCGATCCTATATGTCCTCCCCAAAATTGATAAAAATGAAACAAACCCTCCAGGAAGGCCAATAGTGTCGGGATGCGACTCCCTACTAGAACCAGTCTCTAAATACATGGATCATTTTTTAAAACCATTTCTAATAGAGGTCCCATCCTACCTTCGAGATACTACAGATTTTATCAATAAAGTCGAATCCATGTTTTTCGAAACAGGTAACCACATCTTAGTCACCCTAGATGTGGTCGCACTTTATACTCCGATACCACAAGATGATGGGTTAGCAGCCATTGAAATTTTCTTGAATGAAAGGAGTAAACCGGAAAGAGTACCAACAGAGTTTATTGTACGCCTGGCAAGTTTTGCACTACGAAAAAACTACTTTAAATTTGGAAATGATTCTTACTTCCAAGTGTAAGGAGTAGCAATGGGGTGTCCCTTCGAAGAAAAGTTTGTTTACAACAACAATCCCTTTCTGGAATTCATCTCTAACTATGTCCGCTACATCGGCGATATATTTTTGGTTTGGACCGGCAATTAACAACAGCTGCTCCAATTCCATGGTTGGCTTAGTATAAGATCAGCTGATATCAAATTCAGCTTAAACTATGCAATGGAAAGAATGACATTTCTGGATGTGGAGGTTTATCCCTCAGATAATAAGTTGGTCACCACGCTATACAAGAAGCCCACAGACAGGAATAAAACTTTACATTTCACGAGCAATCATCTGCGGAGCTTAAGAGAAAATTTGCGCAATTCTTGAGGATCAAGCGTAATTGCTTCTACAAAGATGAATATGTGTGTCATGCTAAGAATCTATTTGAAAAATTGATGGATCGCGGCTATCCCAAGAAATTGTTAAAAAATGCCATGAAGAGAACGTGGTGGACACCACGTGAGATTTTAAAACAGAAAAAAGAGCGGCCACAAACTAACAAAATTGTTTGCGTCACAACTTTGTGCCCAAATTCAAACTTGTTGAAGAAAGTTATAAAACAAAATTGGCATCTCCTTGAAAACCTTGATCCATCCCTCGCAAGTCATCCATTGTTTGCAATGAAAAAGGACGGAAGCATCTCAAATCAAATTGAAAGAGCAGCACTACCAAGGACTTTACCGAAGAACACCTTACGTGAACAACTGGGACTTCCTCCAATTTTAGGCCATCATAAATGTGGTACATGTACATGTTGTGATAAAACCATTGAAGGTTCGCTTTTTTGCCATAAAAACATAAATCGGAAGCATGAAGCCTTTACAAATTGCAAGACAAAAAATGTAGTCTATGGCATTTTATGCCCCTGTCGTAAACTCTACATCGGAACGACCAACGAGGATGTTCGCCACATAATCACACAACATAAATCGCGAATCAGAAAAAATGTACAGACAGCCCCTTTGGTCCATCACTGGCGAAGCCATAACCATCAAGAAACAGATCTAACCTGGACTATAATATCGAAGGTAGATCAGGATCCTCATGGAGGCGACTTAGAGCAAAAATTGACCCGCCATGAAGTCTTACTCATAGTTAAATTCAATACGGCCGTGTATGGCCTCAATGAACTCTTCTGAACTTTACAGATTATGAATGTTTTTGTACAAAACCAAACAACACATTATCTTCTTTTAATTCATTTTAAATATATGTCCATTAGACTCTCTGCGTAAACACACAGATTGCCCCCTGTTGATAAAACAAAAGGAGGATGACAAACAGAGAGGTCTAATCTCGTAGCAAAGAACGGAAGTAAGGTCCAATTTGTGTTCATGCGTTAATGAGTTCCTTTTTACAAGCATCAAACACTACCAATGACACGTGAGCTTCAGGTAACGCTTCATTTTCTGTCCAGATAAGCACTGTTTGGTAGAGTTTTTATGAAACTGACAGATGACCCTCCGGAACTGATTTTTCTTTTCCATTACGTAAAAACACATTTGGAAACTATTTTTTTCCAACATAACAGTGGACCAGAGCCTTGCAATTTGCTTCGCATTAATGCACAACCAATGAACATGCAAGAAGAAACTGTTAGATACGGAATAGGACAACATATATGTGCATATTCAAAGCCTTAGACTCAATAAAGTTTATTTAAATTGACATACGTGCCATGGACTCCATCCCCCATGCAGCACCAGAGTCACGTTTTGACAGTCTAACCTATCACATTGCGGCCAAACAATGGAATTATGGGAATGCTTTCACCATAACGGAGAAACCCAGAAGCTTAAATACAAGCATCTGAGTATGCAATTCAAAGAGCTTTTTCTGTGACCCAGCCCGGACGTACCAAAAAGATTCGGAGACGCCAGCTCAGTTACAAGGTAAACGTGGTTTACGAGCAAGAACCAAGGAGAGAAACTGCCTTAACATGCTAGAATATGACTCTATTTTTAAAATGACAGATCCTCTATGAAATCTGAGAGCCCTTAAATCCGCCCTGAATATGCTTCCATTTGTAGGCATTGTCTATGTCCCTTTATTGTCTAAAGATCGCTTTTTTATGTTTATGCACAAAGCGTATTTTAAACATCGATTGCATGATTCTATTCCGTTTCTCTTAGGGAATTTGTTTCTGCCACGTGGCCACCAATATTCACAATTCAATGAAACCGTTGAAAGGAATGTTACATTTTATTATACTGGTAATGAACTAGCAGCCGAATGCACCTTCGGTTTACAATTTTAAAAAAAACCTCTCCGCCCCCTATTCTAGGGTCCATCCTTTCCAATCAAGTCATCAAGAAGTTCTACTGACTTTATCTACACTAAGTAAGTAATAAACTAGTAGTGTTCCGCCTTTTTAGCGACATGACCCATTAACTGGTCCTTAAGATGTTTTTCCCTTCTTTTTGTTCTTTCATGTTGTTGCAGATACACGTGTCAGTTAACGTTTTGATTGAGTCTATAAGCAAAATAGGGTGATTTCGCCAAATAGGTACGGCCGCTGCCTGCAAACTGGTTGCTCAAGGGTATTTATAGTGTTTTGCGTGTCTTAGCTCACATACAGAAAGATCTTGGTCCTTAATCTTTTTTTTCTTTATTATTGTTTTTTAGTGAATGGTCCTGAGGAGATCCCCCAGCTAACAACCTATGGGGTTCGAAACACATCAACCACCTTTTTTGTTGTTGTTCAAACAAGTGTGATTCTTAATAAGATGTGTTCTGCCTGATTTAACAAATGATGACTCAAACATCCATATACAGGCACAGTGCAGAAAAATGTGCTCGCTGAATAATTCACACTGTTTTGGTTGGGTACTCTAGATTGATTAACCAATGTTAAGAATTCTAAAAGAAAAAGATGATTTAGTGTAAATGTTTTGTGTCTCGTGTTATATGTGAGTAAGTTGTCCTTTGATGTTGTTCGTTATTTGTGTATCGATTTTCAGTCATTCAATTATTTTTTGGTCTTGTGCTACAATGTGAAAAAATGTCGAATCATGATATCATGTAAAAACAAAATGCTTATTCAAAAAGAAGAATAAAATATATTTTTTTGAATAATTTTGATGAGGTTGACATTAATTTGTTTGCTGACACCCGGTTTGATTTGTTTTTTTTAATAAGGATCAGTCCAGGCAAGGTGATTTGTCGTATTCTGTTTAGGCTCAGCCTTGCTAATTAGAGCCATACCATATTTTGTTAGACCACTATTTAAGATGATGTCACTGCCCGCTTTTTATATGTATTGCAGAACACCCTGGCCTGGTCCCAGCAGAGTACTTTAGAGAGCTCGAGAGCTTGCAAAGAGACCTGCTGTGGCACGGGAAACTCCGCATTGCTTTGACCAAACTCACACTTAATTGGTACGACGGGGGGGATCAGCCTCCCGGATATCAAACGATACTATTGGGCAGCACACCTTCCGGCCATTAACCAAGGAACATATGGTCGGAATGATGATCCCGGATATGCTATGGATAGGTGGACGCTGCCGGGCGGGAACTACAATAGGGCGCTATACTCCAAACCCAAACGATACCCTCTGACCGGACCAACGGACCACTCGGTCCGAATCTGGCACGCAGTCACCAAAACTCTGGGCTGGGAGTGGAAGCTTACTCTGGCAACCCCATTATGGGATTCCGAACAACTGGGTAGCTTGTGAAAATCGAAGGGAATTGCTAAATGGGATCTTATCCGAATCTCACAGATCAAAGACATGTGGGAAACATTCTTACACATAGTATGGGAGTGCGAATGCATACACCCATATTGGCGCAGGATCCACGAAGTACTAAGCAAAGTACACGCAATCATAATACGCCCAGAAATAAGACGATGCCTCCTAAACATATGGGAACCCACAGATATAAATAGACACCACACACAACGGGCCACACTAGGGTTCATGCTGGCAAAGCAAAATATAGCACGACTGTGGGGAGCGACACAGGCACCCAAAGTAGACGCCTGGAAAGAAGACCTAGACTGGTGTATGTTTAGAGAAAAAACAGTCTACACAGCTCGCGGTTGCCCCAAAAAGTGGTCCAAGGTATGGGACCTTTGGAACTCCTGTTGAGGATGTATTTGAAACCCTCCACTTAATATTGACCAGGATGACTTCCCCCACCCCATAGTGGTTCCCCAAGGCGTTCTGGCGTAGATGATTGCTAATTACTGACCTCCCAGATTTAAATGTATGTTGTTTCCTTTTCCTCTGCATTGTATACAATATAACGATGTATGTTAATAAAAAGAATTATATAAAAAAAAAAATATGATGATTGGATGCAACGCATGGAAATTGCACAATGAACCACGTGTAGCTTAAAACTGTGGCAAGTCATGTGAGACCTGTGCTTCTTTGCTCCTTTCGTGCTCCATGCCAATATTTTCCTAGCAGAGTGGCAAAAAAAGTTTTCCATCGCTTTTTACATGAGGGGACCTAATTTAAATATAAACTGTAATGGTCTCACTGAGAAGACTCTTTTTTTGTGTTCGAACCGCTGCTGAGGTCAATATGTTATTCCCTTTCCGTAAAGCTAGCCCCATTCGTGATCCGCAACACAGCCTCTCGCTTCAAGATTAACGTTTTTCGTGATTGTTCCTGACAGAGGTTTTACTCCTAGAGGCTCTGCATGATGAAAAACACACTCACATAAGGGTAAGCTTTTAGTGTCTCCGTTTGTACTACATTCAGCAGTACATTAAACAATATCATTAACCCCAATGTTTTCAATACACCAGTAAATTGCTATTGCGCAACTAAACAAGTTGTTTTCGAGAGCTCTTTAACCTCTTCAGTGCCCCGCCCTTTCCCCGCCCTGTGCCGGGCGTTGCATTAGCGGGCGGGGTTCATGACGAGATAGTCTCGTCATGGGCACAGCGCAACCGCGCTCCATGTCGAGACCATCTCGTCATGGGCACTGAAGTGAGTGGTCGGTAATGTTGGGATTTGATAAAGTGAATTCGGCTGAGGCCTCAATCTAGTGTGCCTCGATGGAGGAGCCAAAGTTGTTGCAGGTATTTCCCATTTTGCGACCTTGCTGCTCACTCACAACATTTAATTCGTGAGACACTGCCATTCAAAGTTTTCTCCACATTCCACTGGGGCAACATCCCTCCAGCATCGCTCCAGGGATATTTTGTGTCTTTGTGGCCTAATTATCTGTGAACTCCCATTACTTAAAAAATGTAATTTACTCCGTGGAGAACTTGATCAAGGATTGCGTGGAGAGAAGCGGCCTCCCAAAAAACCACACGGTCAGATTCTTTTGTTGTGTTTCGGTTGATTTGTAAAATATTGAAGCAGCATTGATTCTCATCCAGGGCACGTTAACGTCCGTGTTTAGTGGCTGCTCTGTTGTAAGTGTCAAAATGAAGTAATATACGCATTGTTTAATGAAGGATTGTGCTCAATAGTGTCATTTATACATTCTTAAGTGCAGTCTCGGGACGAGGGTGAAAAAAGGATCAAAATATGAAAACAAAAAAAAAACGAACTAAAGCAAGGTAGAGTGGTCAAAAAGTGGCCAAATTGGAATTATTCACAATCATGCACATTAGCACCACTTTACAGACTTTGCCAGAGCGCCACTTTACCGACTTTGCCAGTGAAGCGCTACTTTCATTTTCTCGTAATTCTTTGAACAATATTTATTGCCACAGGAAGTGCACCATTCCTGAATGTACTACAATACCTGGTTGATGCATAGAATAGAAAACGTTTGATGTGATCTTTATCAGCTGTTTTCCTGATTTTAATTTGTAATATGTGTACCACAGCTCTGTGTGTACGGATGTGGTCTTTTTAAACCATACTGCTTACGTTTTGTGCGTTAATGTGCTGCATCGCTAAATACTTATAAGGTTTCCAAAGGTGAGACCGATTGCATTGCAAATGCTTGTTTACTGCATTCCCGTTTTATCCTTTCTGGGTTTCAATAGTGCCATCTTCTTCCTCAATTAAGGGTTTTTTGGTTGACATGACCTTGTTGAGTGTTTTGCGCATGCAGGAGTGCATCTCTTGTTGAATAACCTTTTTCATTTCTTCATTATTGATGTTAGGGGTAGGTACCTCCAGACCATCTGATTCTACATCAGACATGTTAGATTTTATACTCCTTTACGGGTTGTAGTACTTAGTAATCTATATAGATGGCTTAGAAGGCAGGCAACCTGACTTATTAGTAAGGTTCAGAGGAGCTTATGTAAATTAAGGCTTTGTTAGAGGAGCTTATGTAAATTAAGAATTTGTTACAGCAGGTATTTTACATTTGTTGCTCCTTTATTGTAAAGTGAGGTTTTTGGTGTAAAAATAGCTTTTGAGTACTTGTGGTCACAGTTAGCAGCTGTTCACAGGAGTGTCCAACTGCCAGACGTCCTGACATCGGATATGATTGCGAGTGATCAGCTGTTGATTTACTGTGTTGCCCAGGGAGCCCCTCAACTACAGATGGGGCAAAGGTTTTCTATTTGTATTTTTTATTTTAATTATTGATTTTTGTTATGAGTTACCGATGTCTCTGTATTTTCGGGGTAGCCTGTGATTGGGTGGAAACGCAGTGTGAGGTCCGGGGTGAGGGCAGGGGGGGGGGGGCAGGATTTCTGTTAATTGGAAATCAGTTAGGTGTGAGCAGAGATTTAAGAGGAGTTTGAGGTCAAAGAAGCATACGTCTATTCAGAAAGGTATACAAATCAAGTTAAAAAGGGCACAAGTCATAGAGCTGCGTATTGTGGTAAATATTTCATTACCGGTACTATTTTTTATGCGGTAAAGTCTAGTAAGAATAACTCAGTAAATATAAGAGGCAGAATCCGTGGTATTAGAGGTTCTAAAAGGCTTTATTCCTCTACAAAGGAAATACAGTTCGAACTGCAGGCTTCACATTCCATCACCATGAGGGTTCAGGAAGGAAGGGCAATTCATTATTGACAGGTAATCATTTTTATGAGAAATGCATTACAGTGAAACAGATGCAGGAGGCGTAACAGTTGATAAGATAGATAAAATCTGCATACGTAACTAAAAAGGCGGACATATAGGCGTAACTTAGAAAACGTCATTATACATGATGTCACAAGTGGGTGGATCCATAAGAGAATCCTGCAATGTCAGCAGAAATATTTGGCAGAGATGCGCGCGCAGCCGCATGACGTGTGATTGACGTGCAACTAGAGGGTGAAGGGGACTTGACATTTAGCTCTACATGTGGAGACAGAAGTCTGAGGGGTCATGTCAACCTAATCCCAAATCATATCTAATATCTTATGTTTAAAGAACTGTATTATCCAAAAGGAAAGGTCTCTCGGACGGAATCTATTCTATACTGACTGTTAGTGCGTGTACGAGCGTCTAAGTGTCTACATGAGATGCGAGGGGGCAGGAATCTTCCATGGTAACAGGGGCTATGAATTACTTGCATGAGGACAGTGAGGCCTGGCCCCTTGCACGGTAGCTGGAGGAATGTTTACCTAAACTACTAGACAGGAATGCGTCAGATGAGGAGCGGAGCAGATAATCTTGAAGGTGAAATACAGCTTTTGGCAGGCAACAGGCTGGATCAGGCACCGTTAGCCGCGCAGGGAGTAGGACAAAGTTCATGGATACAGATGCAGGCTCGGACTGGAGCTTTCAGAGGCAGAAGGCAGGGAAAGGCTTGATGACAGAATTCAGGGCCTACTCGCCTGAATCTGTGAAATGTGGAAAGTGAACCACATAAAGTCGGTGGCCTTTCATACCTAGGAATGGCATATCTGACCCGTTCATGGCGGATCTGAAAGAGGACATGTTGACGGTGGACGCACAGGTATTTGCGTCTTCAAAACTGGAACTGGAGGGAACATACATGTACTTATAGCATGCACATGGAGCCGTTGGGGTCTACGATAGGGGACATAACTGATCACAAAATTCATATTTCCTCATTCCCTCCTTGTCCCCTACGGACCCTCAGGAGATATCGATCTTCATCAATCCATCGATCTGTTCATATAGCATCATTTGTTCTTCTTTCTTCTTCCGGGATCTTGAACGAAAACTTGGATGCGGGATACACGACGTGGCACACAGACCACAAATTGCTGGCCCACATTGTAGACATAAGCAGCAACTGAATAGTATGAGAAAGCCAATACCTAGGAAGGATAGGATCCTCCATCCCCAGGCTGACAACATGCTCCAGAACCAACCGGACCAAGTCCAGGTGCCTGGGCTCTGGTGTATCTGGCTTATAATCTTATGAAGGCGGGTTATGGCTTTATATACTGACGGTGAATTTTCTGGTATGAAAATGCAGCAACTTGATCCGATGACTCTACAAGCTCCGCCCCTATCGGCCAGGATGACGTCAAGGACAAGACGATTTTGAAGCACAACAATCCGCATAGCAGACTGCTCTTCTGTTAAATTGCCTAAGGCGGACGTAGTCTCGTTTACTACTGCTTCAAGGGTTCTAGTTAAACTACGTATCAGTTTACTATTAGTGACTGTTCCTATATAAGGAAAGAAACCTTTATTGAAATCTGTGTATTGCTCCCATGCCGTTTCAGTGTAATCGACAATCGGGAGATCTCTCTGCTGTCTATTGTGTATTAAACGGGTATTTCTGTGGTAATCAGGAGGAGCTAGGAAAACAGGTGGCAGAAGGAATGCTATGTAACCGGTACCATCCCAATCTAGAGGTAGACGTATATATGCGGTCTGGCCACATATGAAGTAGGAATGACGGGAAGCTCTAAATGTAGATTTGCCTTGATCACTGAATTTTATTACAGTGGTGCATTTACTATGGCCCATGTGTATGGAACCATTCTTTCTTACACATAATTCCCCTTTAACTGGGAATACTGACATAGCGGGCAAGATTGGTGTGGCTTCGGATTCAACATTCAGGATCATGAGGTTAAGTGTAAAATTACCTTATCCATATACTTCATTTTCTAGATCAGTTCCTGTTCTTTTGGGAAGTCCCTCCTTGTTAGGGTAGCAGACTTTAAGCAAAACCAGGTTCAGGTTTCCCTATACCCAGTTGTCTTGATAAACTGCGGAATTTGAATCTAGGGAATTAATCAAACTAAACCATGCTCCACAGGAGCCATTGTGTGTGAACGGATACGGAAAGAGGGGCAAAACTCCCTTATAGTTCTGATAGGGAGGGAGTCGGCCACATATCCAACAATTTGTAGCGTTGCTGGTCTGATGGGAATGATGTAACATACTAATAAAAGTGTTGTTGCGCAGAGCAAAAATCTATAAGACAACTCATGCGGAGGTAATTCGCTAAAAGAATGTTCAGCAGTAACATTGTAAGCACGTTTAGAAATAGGGTAATACATATGAAGCAGTACACTAGTTATGATGATCAGAAAACTTAGAAAAAACAAAATTAATAGTGTTACTGTGCAATGACTACGAAGTGATTTACAATACGCATGCTTTTTAAGCTGCATCTGTTGATTTCTTTCTCTATTCCGGTCTAGAGGATACATGTCAGAGACAAATTCAACCGATTCACCTTGGAGAGGACTTAAACAATCAAATTGTCTGACTTGCTAGACCTTAATTTCAGTTTATAAAGTTCAGTTTTTGTTTGTTCAACCAAGGGGAGCTTTGAGTCTGTCTGTGAGGGAATGCAGGGCTGAGTGTTCACACTGGACGGTAGTCCATAAAATTTCTTGATATGACTCGAGTGCAACCACCCTTTACGTCCCTCGATCTTCACGGCTGTCCTTGTTGTTAGTAGAACGAGTTTAGGCGATTTCCACCTAGGCTCCAGTTGGGTCTTCCGGTCGAAATTCCGTACCAGAACCAGGTCACCTGGAACCACGTCATGGGGCTTCACCTCAGTGTTATCGGGAAAAGCTGCAGCTACCTGTGAACGACAAGATTGTAGTGCAGACATCAAGGAAGCCAGGTAATCTGTCAGCATATTACAGTCAACATCAGTGATTTTGCGAGGTATAGGCGTCCCCCACATATTACATATTTGGTGGTCTACCGAAGATCACCTCGTACGGGGATAGCCCTGTTCGAGAATGTGCTACCATTCTCATGTAAAAGAGTGCAACTGGTAAGGCTACTATCCAATCGACACCTTTTTCTCTACATATTTTGGACAATCTAATTTTCAGAGTTTGATTATGGCGTTCCACGAGACCTGCTGCCTCAGGATGTCAGACACAGTGCAATTTCCATTGGTAGCCTAACAAAAGTGAAACGTGTTTCATTAGTTCGGATGAGAATGGCTGGCCGTTATCTGAGTAGACAACACGTGGCAAACCATACCGTGGGAAGAATTCTCGAACTAACTGTTTGGCAGTAGTCGGGGCAGTGTAATCTGAAACCGGGTAGGCTTCTGTCCAACGGGAAAGAGCACAGACAACTACGAGAACATATTTGAATCCTCGACATCGTTCCATCTGGATATAATCCATCTGGAGGACTTCAAAAGCATGATCGGGAGGTTGAAATCCACCCTGCTCTACGGGGATGCTTTTACCTGGATTAAACTGACAACATATCATGCAGGTACGTACTTTCTGTTTGGCTGCTGCTCGCAAGTGTTTGTTGAACCAAATGTGTTGAATACTGTCTAGCATAGCTTTTTCTCCTAGGTGCGCTGGACTATGTATTGTGTTAATGATGACTTGAACCATGGAATCGGGAAGAAACCATATAGATTTTTCCTTCGTCATCCATCCTTGATCCGTTTGGATCCCTCCTAATTCAGTCCATTTCTTTATTTCTTCTGGTGTAGCATGTGTCTGTATGTCAATTATATCAAGGGCGGGATCCTTAACTGTCATGCAATGTGTTGGTGTCGGAACTATTGTCTTTGTCGCGTCAGTTGTATGAGTCTGGTTCTGAGCAGTCTGTTTAGCTGTTCTGTCAGCTAGGTCATTACCCTGAGAAATGATATCGGTAACTTTTGTATGAGCTTTGCATTTCATAATCGATATTGCAGTAGGTAGATGAATCGCGTCTAATAGGGCTTGAATGAGGGGTCCGTGTTGGATGTGGGCACCGTGAGAGGTTAAATAACCTCTCTCTCGCCACAGTACGCCGAAGTCATGGACGACTCCGAATGCATAACGTGAATCTGTGTATATGTTGACTTTCTTATCTTTGGCTTGAGTACAGGCTTGTGTCAGAGCGATGAGCTCTGCTGCTTGAGCTGACAAAATGTTAATACAATTTGTTTCAATGACTTCAGTGTCTGTTGTGACTGCGTAAGCGGCCACTAACTCTCCTGTACTTGTTCTCATACATGAACCATCTACATACAATGTCAAGTATGGATCTGATAAAGGGATATCTGTCAAGTCTTGTCTGGGTTTTGTCGTGATAGTAATGACTTCAATACAATCATGTGCTAATGGATCTGTTCCATTTACTGGCAAAAGTGTGGCAGGATTTAACGTATTACAACGTCTGATTTCTATGTGTGGCTGAAACAATGTCAATTCGTAACCGGTGAGTCTCGCTATAGTCAAGTGTTGTGTTTGTGTGCGGTTCAAGAGAACCTCTACTGGGTGTGGTACTTGTACTGTCAATTGATGTCCTAACACTATGGCATCGCTTTGTCTGATTGCTAAAGCTGTTGCTGCCACTGATTTCAGGCACGCAGGAAGAGCCTGAGCTACTGGATCTAATGTACTAGAGAAATAAGCACATGGTTTGTGTGATCCTGCTTGTTCCTGAGTGAGTACTGACAAGGCAGTACCTTCGCGTTCTGTAACAAATAGTGTAAACAGTTTATTGTAACATGGTGTTGCTAAAACAGGTGCTTGGCATAAAGCTTTCTTTAAGCTTTCAAAAGCATGTGTATGTTCTTGAGTCCAAGGGAGGACAGTCGATGTGGCTGCCTCCTGTGTTGTCAACTGGATGAGTGGTTTTGCTAGAAATGCATATTGAGGGATCCACTGCCTACAGAATGAGGTGAGGCCTATAAAAGCCCGCACCCCCTTTTGTGTCTTGGGTGGTGGCATGTTAGCAATTAACTGGATGCGGTCGGGTGTAAGCTGTCTTCCCTCCTTGGACAGCGAGTGCCCAAGGTAGACAACTCGCGGGACACAGAATTGCAGCTTAGAAGGGGACACCTTGTGCCCCTTGTCGGCCAGAAATTTTAAAACCGTCAGTGACGCTGTTTCACATTCAGGTTCGCTTCGGGCGGTGATCAGCAGATCATCGACATATTGAAGCAAGGCAGTGTTAACTGGCATGTGGATACTGTCAAGTTCTCGTTTCAGTGCTTGGCTATAGATGCTGGGGCTTTCTGTAAATCCTTGAGGTGCGCGTGTGAATTTAAAACTTCGTCCATTTAAACTGAATCCGAACAGATATTGACTTTCCGGATCTATTGGGACGCTAAAGAAAGCATTCTTGAGATCAATTACAGTGAAGAACGTTGCTTCTGAATCAATAGCAGTTAGTAATGAAGAGATATCTGGGACCACAGGGTATTGTGGTACAATACATTTATTTAATTCGCGCAGGTCAATAACTAATCGATATACTGGCGATGCTTTTGGATCCGTTCTTTTAAGAATCGGAATTATCGGGGAATTGCATACATTGGAGTCGGTTTCGACAACCACTCCTTGTGCAATGAGTTCGTCAATGATTTGCAGTAAGGCCACAACAGCATCTGGTGGTAACCTATATTGTCGCATTCGTGGTAGTACTACTCCTGTTTTTAGTGTGACTCGATATGGTGTAATGTTCATGCAACCAACATCAGTGGGGCCTTGTGCCCATAAATGCGTAGGTAAACTCTGCAGCCGGTGATCCATGTCTCTGGACACGTAGTGACCTTTAAAATCACGTAAAAATAATCGTACTCCTTCCGGAGAACAACATATTATAGCTCCTAGAGCTTTCAATGTTTTTATACCTAACAAGTTTTCCGGACATGATTTAGTAAGCAATAAATCTGTAGTACGTGTCAATGGGCCAACCGTGAGTGGAAGAGGTTGTGTTACGTCATTAATTATAGGTTTTCCTGAGAATCCAAGGGAAATATTTTGTGAGCCTGAGAGGGGTGCCCCTGGAACTTCACTGCGTCGTATAGTTGTTCTGCTTGCCCCTGTATCAAGTAAAACTTTCTGTCTTCCCCTAATAGTTCACTATGTACATAAGGTCCCTCTTGATCTACAGGAACCTCAATAAGGGGTAAGCCAACTTCCCTCTCTAGGCTATTTCATGTGTATCGCTGATAATCGGGATAATCTGCTTGTGCATACTGATACATCTGTTGCGTTGTCGCTTGTGTGGCAGCAATAGGCTGCGCTGGTGGTGGTGCTACGGTCTGTTGTGGAGCTGCCTGTTGCGGAGCTAGTTGTTGCGGAGCTGACCTATGTTGTGCATGCTGAGGAATTTGTTGTTGATTCTGATCCTGTCTAGGTGGACGTGGTCTTTCCTGAGTTCTACCCGTGGCGATATTATGTTTCAGAACTGGACAATCGTGTATATAATGACCTTGTTGTTTACAATAGTTACCTGTCCCTTTAACTGGACCTGTTGAATCACCCTTTTGGTGACCATCAGCTGGAACTGACTGAGCAACAAGCATTTTCATTTTTGTATCTTTCATACGTCTTTGTTCATGTTCTTGTTCTTCTCTAATTCTATTGTGGTGATATTGTAACATCTGTAACATCTGTGACGGGGTGTTACCTTGCCAGGTACTCTCAAATTTCAATACTCTATTCTTAACTTGCGGCAGAGAATTTTCAACTAATTTTGTCACAAACAGATGTGGATATGACTCGCTACTTGCTTTTATGCCACTATTTATACCAAAACATTTTTCAAATCGGGAATAGAAATCACTAGTGTCTTCATCTTGCTTTTGTTTACAGGCTGAGATTGCACCCCAGTCCTCCTTTTTCGTAGTTAATAAACGTGGCAGTACCTGCACTAGTAATCCTGGTAGTGCTGTAGTCTTTTCCCCAAGCCCTGCTCCTGCAGCTCGGGCCTTTTCTTCGTTTTCTAATGCTGTCCAATCTATCTTTTGGTCTCCCACCTCCCATTCCTTTTCTTTGAGTTTCTCGTAAACACCGGCAGGCATTAACACTTTCAGTATTTTCATAATGTCGGGGTAGGTATACTCTCCCATGAGTAGCATGTCTTTTATCTCACGGTGGAAACCTGCTGGATCCTTGTCATGGCTGGGTACTACTTTCTTCATTTCTAATAATTCGATTTTAGTTATAGGCGTGTACACAAACACGCGTGTAAAGTTATTACCTTCACCTCTGATTGGGTGTACTTCGCGTAACGGATTCAGTCTATCTATGTGATACATTTTTCTTCCCATAGTGGGAACTGGAACGTGTTCTGGGCACACGAAAGTTATATACTGGTTTCGAAATTCTAGAATTTCTTTAATTAAATCAGTACCTGACCCTCTCCATTTATTCGTGAGTAGTTCTGTCAATATGTCAGGTAAGGGTCCTGGATCGGAGTGTTGGCTTTTATATAACATAAGGAGGTGTTGAATCATGTATATACTAGCTAAACGCTGTTCGTCTGGGGCAAGATTCAGAAACGTGTGTGCTAGTGCATCATCACTGTATTTGCTGGGACTGTCAGCCCATTGTACTGCTGACCTGGCTAATTCTTGTTCATCCATGGAATCGAGCATATGGTACCCCCTTCGGTCTCGGAGTAATTTATCAGCGGCTTGGAATAGGTGTTCAGGGGACCTTGTATTTAACATAGGGGTTTGAAAATGTCTATTACATTCTGGACGTATCGGACATATCGGATCATTAAAGCCTCTAGTATTATTATGGGGTCTTCCTCTACCTACGTAAGCTATCGTTTCTATTTGTTCTGATTCTTGCTCCTCCTCTTCCTCTGATTCAATTCTGTCTGCTTCTCGTCTTTCTTTATGTATTCGTTCTACTTCCTTGCGGATTTTCCGATACATGGCGATTATACACGCCTGCTTATCATGTTTCTCGTCTGATATGTTCTGACCCCATTTGGCAAGTTTTTGCATGGTATCATGATCTGCCCCAGGCCTGTCTTGGTTCCTGATCACGCAGTTTATGAAAAAACGTAGTAGTTGTCTTTGGACATCCACTTTCTGGTATTCCATAGCTTCGTTAATACTCTCTGGACCTCGCCCTGTTTGGACAGAGTGATATATATTGTCTAGGTGTTCAACCATTCCTGGTATCGTCATTAAATATAATGTAGCTCGTCGTATACGTAGTGATGATATTAGCAATCTGTCCTGTTTACCTGGCACTGGATCGTATCTACAATCCACAAGGTGTTCTTTAAACATGTCGGATGTCGCTAGTTGGGGTGTACGTTGGAGTGCTAAATCTCTAAGGGTCTGTTTATTTCGCGGCGGTGTGGCAAACATGTCTGTCGTACCTCCTGTAGCACCATCTGAGGTGCTGGGCAAGAAAGGATTCGTTGGACGTAAGAAAGAAATTGTAGATGCCGGAAAAACAGTAGAAACGGACGGACCTGTGGGAATGGGCGTAGGAGTTTGTTGTTGCGGGGATACAGACGGATGATCTTGACGTTGAACACCATCAGCAAGCGGTGTGTGTGTTGTGGTATTAGCATACTCGGGAGCTACGTCATCCAAATAGGAGGAAAGGAAAACGTCTTTTGCTGTTTTAGGATGTGCTTTTATCGGGAGCAATGGAGGTGTCAAGTTTTTCGGTATTTCCGGGGTGGCCTGAGGTAACCCTTCGGCCAAAAGAGGATACATACCATTGAGAAGAGTGTTTCGTTGTCTGTCTACTTGTTCTGTTTTTACTCGGGTACCTTCCTCAATTAATAAATTTTCTCGGGCTTTATTTGAATTCTCCCTACCTTTCTCTTCCTGTCTGAGCGCTTTTTCTGTACGTCTATATGATTCTTTACGCCATAATTCAATGGCATCTTTCTGTGACTGTCTGGCTTTCTTTTTCCATAATTCTTCTTCTACTCTCATGATGCTGTCTGCATCCCAGGTCCCCGCTGCGGGCCATCTCTGACTCTCTGGTAATTCCTTGGTGTAGTCCACCCATAAATCAAGAAATAATACGGCATCTAGGCCATGCTTATGATACATAAAGTACCCTGGGGTGTCCCTAGGTGGAATGGGAACAGCTTCTTCGAGTACCCCTTTTCTGGTTTTGATCTGTCTTAGTTTTGAAAAGAGCGGCATTTTTAGATCTGGTTACTTAATTTTGAACACACTTGATACAGTAAACACAATAATGAACAGTCATTCACACCATAATGCATAGAACGTATTAAAACATTTAACACTTAACAGTTTAACGAACAATGATAACTAATAGAAAACTAGTTACTGACATAATACTTACACTAAATAATACTTAATTATATGCAAGACATACTAGATATACTGCTAAACAGTACAGATACACTGCTGAAACAGTGCAGACCGGATTTGTGTACCCAAACCCGTCTTGACCGGCACAGACTATGTGCACGTTTAAATGCCTCCCCGGCAATGGTACTCACCGGGTAGCTCGGAACGGAAGGCCTCGGAACTGAACTGAAACTGGACCGGACTGGACTCGACTCGACTGGACTTGGAACTTCGGAACCTGGTGGGCCTCTGTATACCTCGGATCTTGCTCTCTCAGCTAGGCTCTGGTCGGGATACTTCGCACTTCTCACCGCCTCGTCTGGGTGTTGATCGCAGCCTCAGTCGCCCCCGCTTGGCCGGAGGGAGATACAGGAAATCCTGCAGGTACGCGTTTTTGTCCGTTCAGCTGTGGCAGGGGACCGGGCCTGCAACGCACCTCCGGCGCGTGAGATGAGAAAGTGTCCCTGTTCGGGCGCCAATTTATGTGGTAAATATTTCATTACCGGTACTATTTTTTATGCGGTAAAGTCTAGTAAGAATAACTCAGTAAATATAAGAGGCAGAATCCGTGGTATTAGAGGTTCTAAAAGGCTTTATTCCTCTACAAAGGAAATACAGTTCGAACTGCAGGCTTCACATTCCATCACCATGAGGGTTCAGGAAGGAAGGGCAATTCATTATTGACAGGTAATCATTTTTATGAGAAATGCATTACAGTGAAACAGATGCAGGAGGCGTAACAGTTGATAGATAAAATATGCATACGTAACTAAAAAGGCGGACATATAGGCGTAACTTAGAAAACGTCATTATACATGATGTCACAAGTGGGTGGATCCATAAGAGAATCCTGCAATGTCAGCAGAAATATTTGGCAGAGATGCGCGCGCAGCCGCATGACGTGTGATTGACGTGCAACTAGAGGGTGAATGGGACTTGACATTTAGCTCTACATGTGGAGACAGAAGTCTGAGGGGTCATGTCAACCTAATCCCAAATCATATCTAATATCTTATGTTTAAAGAACTGTATTATCCAAAAGGAAAGGTCTCTCGGACGGAATCTATTCTATACTGACTGTTAGTGCGTGTACGAGCGTCTAAGTGTCTACATGAGATGCGAGGGGGCAGGAATCTTCCATGGTAACAGGGGCTATGAATTACTTGCATGAGGACAGTGAGGCCTGGCCCCTTGCACGGTAGCTGGAGGAATGTTTACCTAAACTACTAGACAGGAATGCGTCAGATGAGGAGCGGAGCAGATAATCTTGAAGGTGAAATACAGCTTTTGGCAGGCAACAGGCTGGATCAGGCACCGTTAGCCGCGCAGGGAGTAGGACAAAGTTCATGGATACAGATGCAGGCTCGGACTGGAGCTTTCAGAGGCAGAAGGCAGGGAAAGGCTTGATGACAGAATTCAGGGCCTACTCGCCTGAATCTGTGAAATGTGGAAAGTGAACCACATAAAGTCGGTGGCCTTTCATACCTAGGAATGGCATATCTGACCCGTTCATGGCGGATCTGAAAGAGGACATGTTGACGGTGGACGCACAGGTATTTGCGTCTTCAAAACTGGAACTGGAGGGAACATACATGTACTTATAGCATGCACATGGAGCCGTTGGGGTCTACGATAGGGGACATAACTGATCACAAAATTCATATTTCCTCATTCCCTCCTTGTCCCCTACGGACCCTCAGGAGATATCGATCTTCATCAATCCATCGATCTGTTCATATAGCATCATTTGTTCTTCTTTCTTCTTCCGGGATCTTGAACGAAAACTTGGATGCGGGATACACGACGTGGCACACAGACCACAAATTGCTGGCCCACATTGTAGACATAAGCAGCAACTGAATAGTATGAGAAAGCCAATACCTAGGAAGGATAGGATCCTCCATCCCCAGGCTGACAACATGCTCCAGAACCAACCGGACCAAGTCCAGGTGCCTGGGCTCTGGTGTATCTGGCTTATAATCTTATGAAGGCGGGTTATGGCTTTATATACTGACGGTGAATTTTCTGGTATGAAAATGCAGCAACTTGATCCGATGACTCTACAAGCTCCGCCCCTATCGGCCAGGATGACGTCAAGGACAAGACGATTTTGAAGCACAACAATCCGCATAGCAGACTGCTCTTCTGTTAAATTGCCTAAGGCGGACGTAGTCTCGTTTACTACTGCTTCAAGGGTTCTAGTTAATCTACGTATCAGTTTACTATTAGTGACTGTTCCTATATAAGGAAAGAAACCTTTATTGAAATCTGTGTATTGCTCCCATGCCGTTTCAGTGTAATCGACAATCGGGAGATCTCTCTGCTGTCTATTGTGTATTAAACGGGTATTTCTGTGGTAATCAGGAGGAGCTAGGAAAACAGGTGGCAGAAGGAATGCTATGTAACCGGTACCATCCCAATCTAGAGGTAGACGTATATATGCGGTCTGGCCACATATGAAGTAGGAATGACGGGAAGCTCTAAATGTAGATTTGCCTTGATCACTGAATTTTATTACAGTGGTGCATTTACTATGGCCCATGTGTATGGAACCATTCTTTCTTACACATAATTCCCCTTTAACTGGGAATACTGACATAGCGGGCAAGATTGGTGTGGCTTCGGATTCAACATTCAGGATCATGAGGTTAAGTGTAAAATTACCTTATCCATATACTTCATTTTCTAGATCAGTTCCTGTTCTTTTGGGAAGTCCCTCCTTGTTAGGGTAGCAGACTTTAAGCAAAACCAGGTTCAGGTTTCCCTATACCCAGTTGTCTTGATAAACTGCGGAATTTGAATCTAGGGAATTAATCAAACTAAACCATGCTCCACAGGAGCCATTGTGTGTGAACGGATACGGAAAGAGGGGCAAAACTCCCTTATAGTTCTGATAGGGAGGGAGTCGGCCACATATCCAACAATTTGTAGCGTTGCTGGTCTGATGGGAATGATGTAACATACTAATAAAAGTGTTGTTGCGCAGAGCAAAAATCTATAAGACAACTCATGCGGAGGTAATTCGCTAAAAGAATGTTCAGCAGTAACATTGTAAGCACGTTTAGAAATAGGGTAATACATATGAAGCAGTACACTAGTTATGATGATCAGAAAACTTAGAAAAAACAAAATTAATAGTGTTACTGTGCAATGACTACGAAGTGATTTACAATACGCATGCTTTTTAAGCTGCATCTGTTGATTTCTTTCTCTATTCCGGTCTAGAGGATACATGTCAGAGACAAATTCAACCGATTCACCTTGGAGAGGACTTAAACAATCAAATTGTCTGACTTGCTAGACCTTAATTTCAGTTTATAAAGTTCAGTTTTTGTTTGTTCAACCAAGGGGAGCTTTGAGTCTGTCTGTGAGGGAATGCAGGGCTGAGTGTTCACACTGGACGGTAGTCCATAAAATTTCTTGATATGACTCGAGTGCAACCACCCTTTACGTCCCTCGATCTTCACGGCTGTCCTTGTTGTTAGTAGAACGAGTTTAGGCGATTTCCACCTAGGCTCCAGTTGGGTCTTCCGGTCGAAATTCCGTACCAGAACCAGGTCACCTGGAACCACGTCATGGGGCTTCACCTCAGTGTTATCGGGAAAAGCTGCAGCTACCTGTGAACGACAAGATTGTAGTGCAGACATCAAGGAAGCCAGGTAATCTGTCAGCATATTACAGTCAACATCAGTGATTTTGCGAGGTATAGGCGTCCCCCACATATTACATATTTGGTGGTCTACCGAAGATCACCTCGTACGGGGATAGCCCTGTTCGAGAATGTGCTACCATTCTCATGTAAAAGAGTGCAACTGGTAAGGCTACTATCCAATCGACACCTTTTTCTCTACATATTTTGGACAATCTAATTTTCAGAGTTTGATTATGGCGTTCCACGAGACCTGCTGCCTCAGGATGTCAGACACAGTGCAATTTCCATTGGTAGCCTAACAAAAGTGAAACGTGTTTCATTAGTTCGGATGAGAATGGCTGGCCGTTATCTGAGTAGACAACACGTGGCAAACCATACCGTGGGAAGAATTCTCGAACTAACTGTTTGGCAGTAGTCGGGGCAGTGTAATCTGAAACCGGGTAGGCTTCTGTCCAACGGGAAAGAGCACAGACAACTACGAGAACATATTTGAATCCTCGACATCGTTCCATCTGGATATAATCCATCTGGAGGACTTCAAAAGCATGATCGGGAGGTTGAAATCCACCCTGCTCTACGGGGATGCTTTTACCTGGATTAAACTGACAACATATCATGCAGGTACGTACTTTCTGTTTGGCTGCTGCTCGCAAGTGTTTGTTGAACCAAATGTGTTGAATACTGTCTAGCATAGCTTTTTCTCCTAGGTGCGCTGGACTATGTATTGTGTTAATGATGACTTGAACCATGGAATCGGGAAGAAACCATATAGATTTTTCCTTCGTCATCCATCCTTGATCCGTTTGGATCCCTCCTAATTCAGTCCATTTCTTTATTTCTTCTGGTGTAGCATGTGTCTGTATGTCAATTATATCAAGGGCGGGATCCTTAACTGTCATGCAATGTGTTGGTGTCGGAACTATTGTCTTTGTCGCGTCAGTTGTATGAGTCTGGTTCTGAGCAGTCTGTTTAGCTGTTCTGTCAGCTAGGTCATTACCCTGAGAAATGATATCGGTAACTTTTGTATGAGCTTTGCATTTCATAATCGATATTGCAGTAGGTAGATGAATCGCGTCTAATAGGGCTTGAATGAGGGGTCCGTGTTGGATGTGGGCACCGTGAGAGGTTAAATAACCTCTCTCTCGCCACAGTACGCCGAAGTCATGGACGACTCCGAATGCATAACGTGAATCTGTGTATATGTTGACTTTCTTATCTTTGGCTTGAGTACAGGCTTGTGTCAGAGCGATGAGCTCTGCTGCTTGAGCTGACAAAATGTTAATACAATTTGTTTCAATGACTTCAGTGTCTGTTGTGACTGCGTAAGCGGCCACTAACTCTCCTGTACTTGTTCTCATACATGAACCATCTACATACAATGTCAAGTATGGATCTGATAAAGGGATATCTGTCAAGTCTTGTCTGGGTTTTGTCGTGATAGTAATGACTTCAATACAATCATGTGCTAATGGATCTGTTCCATTTACTGGCAAAAGTGTGGCAGGATTTAACGTATTACAACGTCTGATTTCTATGTGTGGCTGAAACAATGTCAATTCGTAACCGGTGAGTCTCGCTATAGTCAAGTGTTGTGTTTGTGTGCGGTTCAAGAGAACCTCTACTGGGTGTGGTACTTGTACTGTCAATTGATGTCCTAACACTATGGCATCGCTTTGTCTGATTGCTAAAGCTGTTGCTGCCACTGATTTCAGGCACGCAGGAAGAGCCTGAGCTACTGGATCTAATGTACTAGAGAAATAAGCACATGGTTTGTGTGATCCTGCTTGTTCCTGAGTGAGTACTGACAAGGCAGTACCTTCGCGTTCTGTAACAAATAGTGTAAACAGTTTATTGTAACATGGTGTTGCTAAAACAGGTGCTTGGCATAAAGCTTTCTTTAAGCTTTCAAAAGCATGTGTATGTTCTTGAGTCCAAGGGAGGACAGTCGATGTGGCTGCCTCCTGTGTTGTCAACTGGATGAGTGGTTTTGCTAGAAATGCATATTGAGGGATCCACTGCCTACAGAATGAGGTGAGGCCTATAAAAGCCCGCACCCCCTTTTGTGTCTTGGGTGGTGGCATGTTAGCAATTAACTGGATGCGGTCGGGTGTAAGCTGTCTTCCCTCCTTGGACAGCGAGTGCCCAAGGTAGACAACTCGCGGGACACAGAATTGCAGCTTAGAAGGGGACACCTTGTGCCCCTTGTCGGCCAGAAATTTTAAAACCGTCAGTGACGCTGTTTCACATTCAGGTTCGCTTCGGGCGGTGATCAGCAGATCATCGACATATTGAAGCAAGGCAGTGTTAACTGGCATGTGGATACTGTCAAGTTCTCGTTTCAGTGCTTGGCTATAGATGCTGGGGCTTTCTGTAAATCCTTGAGGTGCGCGTGTGAATTTAAAACTTCGTCCATTTAAACTGAATCCGAACAGATATTGACTTTCCGGATCTATTGGGACGCTAAAGAAAGCATTCTTGAGATCAATTACAGTGAAGAACGTTGCTTCTGAATCAATAGCAGTTAGTAATGAAGAGATATCTGGGACCACAGGGTATTGTGGTACAATACATTTATTTAATTCGCGCAGGTCAATAACTAATCGATATACTGGCGATGCTTTTGGATCCGTTCTTTTAAGAATCGGAATTATCGGGGAATTGCATACATTGGAGTCGGTTTCGACAACCACTCCTTGTGCAATGAGTTCGTCAATGATTTGCAGTAAGGCCACAACAGCATCTGGTGGTAACCTATATTGTCGCATTCGTGGTAGTACTACTCCTGTTTTTAGTGTGACTCGATATGGTGTAATGTTCATGCAACCAACATCAGTGGGGCCTTGTGCCCATAAATGCGTAGGTAAACTCTGCAGCCGGTGATCCATGTCTCTGGACACGTAGTGACCTTTAAAATCACGTAAAAATAATCGTACTCCTTCCGGAGAACAACATATTATAGCTCCTAGAGCTTTCAATGTTTTTATACCTAACAAGTTTTCCGGACATGATTTAGTAAGCAATAAATCTGTAGTACGTGTCAATGGGCCAACCGTGAGTGGAAGAGGTTGTGTTACGTCATTAATTATAGGTTTTCCTGAGAATCCAAGGGAAATATTTTGTGAGCCTGAGAGGGGTGCCCCTGGAACTTCACTGCGTCGTATAGTTGTTCTGCTTGCCCCTGTATCAAGTAAAACTTTCTGTCTTCCCCTAATAGTTCACTATGTACATAAGGTCCCTCTTGATCTACAGGAACCTCAATAAGGGGTAAGCCAACTTCCCTCTCTAGGCTATTTCATGTGTATCGCTGATAATCGGGATAATCTGCTTGTGCATACTGATACATCTGTTGCGTTGTCGCTTGTGTGGCAGCAATAGGCTGCGCTGGTGGTGGTGCTACGGTCTGTTGTGGAGCTGCCTGTTGCGGAGCTAGTTGTTGCGGAGCTGACCTATGTTGTGCATGCTGAGGAATTTGTTGTTGATTCTGATCCTGTCTAGGTGGACGTGGTCTTTCCTGAGTTCTACCCGTGGCGATATTATGTTTCAGAACTGGACAATCGTGTATATAATGACCTTGTTGTTTACAATAGTTACCTGTCCCTTTAACTGGACCTGTTGAATCACCCTTTTGGTGACCATCAGCTGGAACTGACTGAGCAACAAGCATTTTCATTTTTGTATCTTTCATACGTCTTTGTTCATGTTCTTGTTCTTCTCTAATTCTATTGTGGTGATATTGTAACATCTGTAACATCTGTGACGGGGTGTTACCTTGCCAGGTACTCTCAAATTTCAATACTCTATTCTTAACTTGCGGCAGAGAATTTTCAACTAATTTTGTCACAAACAGATGTGGATATGACTCGCTACTTGCTTTTATGCCACTATTTATACCAAAACATTTTTCAAATCGGGAATAGAAATCACTAGTGTCTTCATCTTGCTTTTGTTTACAGGCTGAGATTGCACCCCAGTCCTCCTTTTTCGTAGTTAATAAACGTGGCAGTACCTGCACTAGTAATCCTGGTAGTGCTGTAGTCTTTTCCCCAAGCCCTGCTCCTGCAGCTCGGGCCTTTTCTTCGTTTTCTAATGCTGTCCAATCTATCTTTTGGTCTCCCACCTCCCATTCCTTTTCTTTGAGTTTCTCGTAAACACCGGCAGGCATTAACACTTTCAGTATTTTCATAATGTCGGGGTAGGTATACTCTCCCATGAGTAGCATGTCTTTTATCTCACGGTGGAAACCTGCTGGATCCTTGTCATGGCTGGGTACTACTTTCTTCATTTCTAATAATTCGATTTTAGTTATAGGCGTGTACACAAACACGCGTGTAAAGTTATTACCTTCACCTCTGATTGGGTGTACTTCGCGTAACGGATTCAGTCTATCTATGTGATACATTTTTCTTCCCATAGTGGGAACTGGAACGTGTTCTGGGCACACGAAAGTTATATACTGGTTTCGAAATTCTAGAATTTCTTTAATTAAATCAGTACCTGACCCTCTCCATTTATTCGTGAGTAGTTCTGTCAATATGTCAGGTAAGGGTCCTGGATCGGAGTGTTGGCTTTTATATAACATAAGGAGGTGTTGAATCCTGTATATACTAGCTAAACGCTGTTCGTCTGGGGCAAGATTCAGAAACGTGTGTGCTAGTGCATCATCACTGTATTTGCTGGGACTGTCAGCCCATTGTACTGCTGACCTGGCTAATTCTTGTTCATCCATGGAATCGAGCATATGGTACCCCCTTCGGTCTCGGAGTAATTTATCAGCGGCTTGGAATAGGTGTTCAGGGGACCTTGTATTTAACATAGGGGTTTGAAAATGTCTATTACATTCTGGACGTATCGGACATATCGGATCATTAAAGCCTCTAGTATTATTATGGGGTCTTCCTCTACCTACGTAAGCTATCGTTTCTATTTGTTCTGATTCTTGCTCCTCCTCTTCCTCTGATTCAATTCTGTCTGCTTCTCGTCTTTCTTTATGTATTCGTTCTACTTCCTTGCGGATTTTCCGATACATGGCGATTATACACGCCTGCTTATCATGTTTCTCGTCTGATATGTTCTGACCCCATTTGGCAAGTTTTTGCATGGTATCATGATCTGCCCCAGGCCTGTCTTGGTTCCTGATCACGCAGTTTATGAAAAAACGTAGTAGTTGTCTTTGGACATCCACTTTCTGGTATTCCATAGCTTCGTTAATACTCTCTGGACCTCGCCCTGTTTGGACAGAGTGATATATATTGTCTAGGTGTTCAACCATTCCTGGTATCGTCATTAAATATAATGTAGCTCGTCGTATACGTAGTGATGATAATAGCAATCTGTCCTGTTTACCTGGCACTGGATCGTATCTACAATCCACAAGGTGTTCTTTAAACATGTCGGATGTCGCTAGTTGGGGTGTACGTTGGAGTGCTAAATCTCTAAGGGTCTGTTTATTTCGCGGCGGTGTGGCAAACATGTCTGTCGTACCTCCTGTAGCACCATCTGAGGTGCTGGGCAAGAAAGGATTCGTTGGACGTAAGAAAGAAATTGTAGATGCCGGAAAAACAGTAGAAACGGACGGACCTGTGGGAATGGGCGTAGGAGTTTGTTGTTGCGGGGATACAGACGGATGATCTTGACGTTGAACACCATCAGCAAGCGGTGTGTGTGTTGTGGTATTAGCATACTCGGGAGCTACGTCATCCAAATAGGAGGAAAGGAAAACGTCTTTTGCTGTTTTAGGATGTGCTTTTATCGGGAGCAATGGAGGTGTCAAGTTTTTCGGTATTTCCGGGGTGGCCTGAGGTAACCCTTCGGCCAAAAGAGGATACATACCATTGAGAAGAGTGTTTCGTTGTCTGTCTACTTGTTCTGTTTTTACTCGGGTACCTTCCTCAATTAATAAATTTTCTCGGGCTTTATTTGAATTCTCCCTACCTTTCTCTTCCTGTCTGAGCGCTTTTTCTGTACGTCTATATGATTCTTTACGCCATAATTCAATGGCATCTTTCTGTGACTGTCTGGCTTTCTTTTTCCATAATTCTTCTTCTACTCTCATGATGCTGTCTGCATCCCAGGTCCCCGCTGCGGGCCATCTCTGACTCTCTGGTAATTCCTTGGTGTAGTCCACCCATAAATCAAGAAATAATACGGCATCTAGGCCATGCTTATGATACATAAAGTACCCTGGGGTGTCCCTAGGTGGAATGGGAACAGCTTCTTCGAGTACCCCTTTTCTGGTTTTGATCTGTCTTAGTTTTGAAAAGAGCGGCATTTTTAGATCTGGTTACTTAATTTTGAACACACTTGATACAGTAAACACAATAATGAACAGTCATTCACACCATAATGCATAGAACGTATTAAAACATTTAACACTTAACAGTTTAACGAACAATGATAACTAATAGAAAACTAGTTACTGACATAATACTTACACTAAATAATACTTAATTATATGCAAGACATACTAGATATACTGCTAAACAGTACAGATACACTGCTGAAACAGTGCAGACCGGATTTGTGTACCCAAACCCGTCTTGACCGGCACAGACTATGTGCACGTTTAAATGCCTCCCCGGCAATGGTACTCACCGGGTAGCTCGGAACGGAAGGCCTCGGAACTGAACTGAAACTGGACCGGACTGGACTCGACTCGACTGGACTTGGAACTTCGGAACCTGGTGGGCCTCTGTATACCTCGGATCTTGCTCTCTCAGCTAGGCTCTGGTCGGGATACTTCGCACTTCTCACCGCCTCGTCTGGGTGTTGATCGCAGCCTCAGTCGCCCCCGCTTGGCCGGAGGGAGATACAGGAAATCCTGCAGGTACGCGTTTTTGTCCGTTCAGCTGTGGCAGGGGACCGGGCCTGCAACGCACCTCCGGCGCGTGAGATGAGAAAGTGTCCCTGTTCGGGCGCCAATTTATGTGGTAAATATTTCATTACCGGTACTATTTTTTATGCGGTAAAGTCTAGTAAGAATAACTCAGTAAATATAAGAGGCAGAATCCGTGGTATTAGAGGTTCTAAAAGGCTTTATTCCTCTACAAAGGAAATACAGTTCGAACTGCAGGCTTCACATTCCATCACCATGAGGGTTCAGGAAGGAAGGGCAATTCATTATTGACAGGTAATCATTTTTATGAGAAATGCATTACAGTGAAACAGATGCAGGAGGCGTAACAGTTGATAGATAAAATATGCATACGTAACTAAAAAGGCGGACATATAGGCGTAACTTAGAAAACGTCATTATACATGATGTCACAAGTGGGTGGATCCATAAGAGAATCCTGCAATGTCAGCAGAAATATTTGGCAGAGATGCGCGCGCAGCCGCATGACGTGTGATTGACGTGCAACTAGAGGGTGAATGGGACTTGACATTTAGCTCTACATGTGGAGACAGAAGTCTGAGGGGTCATGTCAACCTAATCCCAAATCATATCTAATATCTTATGTTTAAAGAACTGTATTATCCAAAAGGAAAGGTCTCTCGGACGGAATCTATTCTATACTGACTGTTAGTGCGTGTACGAGCGTCTAAGTGTCTACATGAGATGCGAGGGGGCAGGAATCTTCCATGGTAACAGGGGCTATGAATTACTTGCATGAGGACAGTGAGGCCTGGCCCCTTGCACGGTAGCTGGAGGAATGTTTACCTAAACTACTAGACAGGAATGCGTCAGATGAGGAGCGGAGCAGATAATCTTGAAGGTGAAATACAGCTTTTGGCAGGCAACAGGCTGGATCAGGCACCGTTAGCCGCGCAGGGAGTAGGACAAAGTTCATGGATACAGATGCAGG
This sequence comes from Triturus cristatus, assembly GCF_964204655.1. Classification (NCBI taxonomy): domain Eukaryota; kingdom Metazoa; phylum Chordata; class Amphibia; order Caudata; family Salamandridae; genus Triturus; species Triturus cristatus. Next base: position 651,735,860 of record NC_140594.1, read on the forward strand.
CTCGGACTGGAGCTTTCAGAGGCAGAAGGCAGGGAAAGGCTTGATGACAGAATTCAGGGCCTACTCGCCTGAATCTGTGAAATGTGGAAAGTGAACCACATAAAGTCGGTGGCCTTTCATACCTAGGAATGGCATATCTGACCCGTTCATGGCGGATCTGAAAGAGGACATGTTGACGGTGGACGCACAGGTATTTGCGTCTTCAAAACTGGAACTGGAGGGAACATACATGTACTTATAGCATGCACATGGAGCCGTTGGGGTCTACGATAGGGGACATAACTGATCACAAAATTCATATTTCCTCAGTATGTCCTGCTGTGCCTCCCCAATGACCTAATGTACCCACTGAAGTCCCGCAGGGGTAGGCAGATCGCGATTGCGCTGGGGTCTGCGGTCCAGAACATCCTTATCCACTGGCGCACCACCACTGTCCCCTCCATCACGGGTTGGTTGCATAGGCTTTGGCATGTGCTGGGAATGGAGAAGCTGTCGCTCACGGTGGCGGGGGAGATAGACCAATTTGAAGAGCTGTGGCAACCCTTTCTAGCGCTGCTGTCCACCGAATTCCGGGAGCTCCCCTGTCCGAGGTATCTTAGTGATCCCGGCGGATTAGATCACATGTGAGACGGGGGCCTCGGGGGGGGGGGGGTGCGGGGCTTCTTGGTGAGGATTCATCTGGCGCGGGACCATAGGACGGGGGGGGTGGGGTATTGTTTTTTCTTCCTACCTTTCTTTACTGGGGGGATGGGGGATGGGGGGGGTGGATTGGGCTTTGTTGAGTTGCTGCTGGCTTTCATTGCTCAGATTTGGGGTGTTGGATAAGCACGCAGGGACTCCACAGATTGCATTTCTAGCCTTTCATTTACTGTGCTTTTCCCCTGGCCCATCGAGCTATCCATCGTCAACCCTCTTGAGTTGCACATTTTTTCTTTGATTGTATTATACGTACCCTAACCCCCTATCCCCCTCCCCCATGGTTTGTTGTGTTTCAATAAAACGTTTTAAACTTAAAAAGGGCACAAGTCTAGTCAGAAAGGTATACAAATTAAGTTGAGAAAACATACATACACATGTAGTTGCTCATTCTAGAAGCTATAGGTCATATATGAAAGTGAAGAGAAAATGTTCTTGGGGCTCCGAATATATCCTATTCATGTGGGTTGGAAATGCCACATTGATCTTGTGCTGCTTATAGACCATGTGCCCTGGGTCCAGTCAGCGTCCAGCCTTGTCGCCTTCCATATACCATCAACTTCTACTTTTATTTCTATTCTATTAGCCTAAAGTATCCCAGATGTCCCATATCTTTTGTCATTGTGCTGTCTATTTAGCCGGACCTTCCGTATCAGTGGGAAGTGCTTTTTCTAAGACTGCCAGATGCAGTTCTTGGCGTTTCAAATCTTGTTCCTGCACTTTCCTGACCCCCACCTCAGTGGACATACACCTTAGATCTCGGCCAGCCCAGTGGGTATACTATAAACAATGGGGAGTGGTCGGATAAGTAACGAGCCATGTATTGTGCCTCTTCTATTCAGTTAGCTTTCTGTATGAAAAAATAGTCCAGTCTGCTGTATGTTTTAGTCGCAGATGTGTGACAAGAATGCACTCTGATAGGGGTTACAATGGCACCAGATATCCACGAGGTTGCAGTTTAGTAGCATCCGGCGCATAGCTTCACTTGTTTTAGGTTTGGCCTTTAGTCTCGGGGGTTTCTATCTAAAGCACCGTCTAGAGCACAATTATGGTCCCCTGCAACAATCAATTCTACCTCTGATGCCAGATCCAACTGCCCAAGGACCGTCCCCAGAAACTCGCCATCATCACTGTTTGGGGCATATTTATTTATCAAGCACACATTTTGTCTGTCAAGTAGAGTGATGTCATACCTCTTAGACGCGTACTTCACCTTGTGACTGGAATACTTGCCATAGCTGTGAGAAGTTGGCCTGGTATATGCTGTCCCCTAGTTATAGTGGGCTCCATGCGTCAGTCCGAATGACCCTTATTGATGATTATCTGGTAAAGCAATCGCAAGCTTGAATCCCAACCGCTCCACACCGATGTGAGAAGTTGGCCTGGTATATGCTGTCCACTAGTTATAGTGGGCACCTTGCACCAGTCCAAACGACCCTTATTGATGATTAGGTTAAAGACAACCTTTATTGAAAGCTATCCTAGTGGGAGCTATGGAGAGCAGCCCTCAGGCTAAGTCTTGAAGGAGTGTAAAGCAGCTTGGTTTACCAGATTATAACCTCCTGAATGACCAAATGAAAGGAGAACCACACAAGGTATATATATAAAATATATGTATTTATTACTAAACACTCTCTACTAACCTCTTTATGAGATTAGAGAGCAAGGCACACAATATGACAGTTCTAAAATGACAGTAAATAGCACAATATACAATGGGCCCCAGGGGGAGACCAACCCATATATTAAGAAAGTGGTAAAAGAATCACGACTTGACTAGACACAGTGCCTAGAGCACGTAGAATCGCTGGGACCCCAAGGAACCACCCAAGGTAGTGACACAGGGGACCCACGGGGACGCGTGCAGTGTGAGAAAACAGCCGCGAGCTCCGTACAATCCTATGGGAAAGTCGCGGATGGAATTTTAAAGATAAAGGACACTTAGGAGAGGACTTAGAGCAAACCCTTTTAGACTTAGAAGGTTCTAAGGACAGCACCCCTGTGAGCACCGGAGTACTCGTGTTACCTAAACCAAGGAAGCTGGGTGCATAGTTGTCAAAGGGTGTCGGGAATCTTCGCTGTTTTCAATGGCGAGTTGCTGCAAAGTGCTGCTGGACAGCATATACCAGGCCAACTTCTCACAGTAGCTGTCTCAAACAGGAATGCCAAGGAACGCTCCACCTCATACGCAGCTCAAGACTCGAGGTAAGCTGCTCGAGGATACAACGATTACAATCAAACAGGCTGACAAAGGTGGGGCAACTGTAATCCAGTCCACTGTCAACTACGATGCAGAATGCAATCGTCAACTTCATAACGACAGATACTACACCCCGATCACAGTGGACCCCACCACACGTCTTACCACCATCATCTCCACAATGGTGTATGAGGCTGAAACCAATGGATGGATCAGCCATAAGGAGGCGGACTTTTTGACAACCAAGGAACCGAGGATACCACACTTCTATACCCTCCCAAACATACACAAGGGCATAACCCCGGTTCCAGGTTGCCCTATAGTCTCTGGCATTGGATCACTACTGGAGCCACTCTCCAAGTTTTGTGAACACTTCCTACAGCCAAAAACGAGACAGACCCCATCTTTTGTAAGAGACACCACAGACATCCTCAGAATCATTGAGGAGACACAACACTGACGAGATAGACCTCCTCATCACACTTGACGTGGAGGCTCTGTATACTAATATCCCTCAGAGAGCCACCCTGTCAGTCCTAGAGACTGCACTGAATGCATTGGAATGGACCTCCCCAACCCCTGTGTCCTTCATCATGGAATGTGCAACCCTGGCTTTGACTGAGAACTTTTTTGAGTTCAAGAAACAACTATATCATCAAAGCCAGGGTACTTCAATGGGCAGCACTTGTGCCCCTACTCTGGCCTGCCTTTACATGGCAGCATTTGAAAAGGATGTCATCAATAACACTAACAAACCATACCTCAATAATTTGAAGCTATGGTAACGCTTTATAGACGACATCCTAATTTTTGGGAAAGGGAATCGCTCTACCTGTGAGGAATTTGTGGGGTGGATGAACAGTCAAAATGACTTTCTGAGATTTACCCACACTATTTCAGAGACCGTTATCCCCTTTCTAGACCTGAACATCATACTGACCGATGGATCACTCAGCACCACACTGTATAGAAAACATCCTGATCGCAACAGCTTACTTCTATATAACAGCCACCATCCACGGGCGCTTTGAGATAATTTACCCTTTGGTCAGATTTTACACATGAGATGTAATTGTAAGACAATCTCTGATTACAAAACAGAAGCCAGCTCCTTGGCCGTTAACCTCAGGGCAAGAGGCTACCCTGAACGGCAGATCAGGGACTCTATGAAACGAGCAAGGAATAACCCCAGAGAGACACTCCTTGAGGTACACTCTAAACCCACCACTGACATACTGACATGTGTTACATCATTCACCCCCGATTCAGCCCGAATCAAGAAAATTATTCTAAAACATTGGGCGATTCTAGGTACAGGCGACCTATGCATTCCTAGGCCTAGGCTTGCATACAAGAGGACGCGCAATCTCAAGGACACCCTGATACACACGAGGTCCACACAAGCAAGATCGACTACACAAAGAACCCTGTGGGGACTCCCACCAGTAACAGGACACCACCCGTGTGGCTCTTCCGTAGTGTGTAAACTCACATATGCGGTTAAGGAGATTTCTCTCTCCGCCAACTTCAAATGGACATTAACCCGATATACCAATTGCAACACCACACAGTGCATCTACATGGTCACTTGCCCGTGTGGCTTGAAATATATAGGGATGACGATGCGAACGGTCAAGACCCAGATAACAGAGCATAAAAGCAACATACGTTGTCAAAGGGTCACCACTAGACTATACACACACTTCAAAGATGCCAAACACCCCTCTGATTCACTCCGGTGGGTTGTCTTTGAATCACACACACAGATATCGCAGTCGACTGTTTAGAATAGAGCAGAGATGGGTCCACAGACTTTCAACCCACCGCGAAGGGCTTAATGATGACATCCCTTGGGGTTCACTCACTTAAATTGTATCCCCATATATTAGACTGCCGAACCTGATGTGCGCCAAGATGTACTATGCATGTACCAATATCTGTCTAATGCAATCACGGCATTGGTTGCTTTCCAGTCTGAACACCTTTTATGAAAGCCTGCACAAGGCATACATATAGCACACTCTGGCACTCTTGGCCATCTGTTACACTCTCCTCTATGATCACCACTGAGGCACCTATCCTAAGATTCAATCTTAATATGTCCAATATGGCGTGTTTGTCAACCTATACCAGCCGTCAGGAGGCTCCTACCTGCCCTTTAGTCCTAGTCTTCTTATACATGCATTTCCTCAAGCTAACACAGCCACAAAATGATTTTTCTTGTGTGACCGGCAACTTGAGTTACTTGACCTCCTAATAATCACAGGGGCCAATGAGTTTGCATTACATCAGTGAAGCAATCTTTTGTATATAGAACACACTGTAACTATATGTATTATAAAGCTCTACTTGATACGCCAAGATGGCCGCGTCAGTTACTGTTAACTTTCGCATTCAGCCACTATTGTTTTTCGTACTCTGCTAGATGTTACAATCCACCACAACATAATATTGATGAGACATTTCCACGTAATTTTACTTCCACAGGCACATGTCATCCTATGCCTAAACACTCGTATCGAGTCTTAGTTTGACTAACTTAAGATGGCCGCGCCATTTACAGCTGGCTCAGACATCCTTCCCTTCTCTAACCCAAGTCTCGCGAGAACCCCCACACACGTGAGACTACACCCTAACCGCTGGTGATTGGGAAGTATATCTGTGTCCCAGACGTGACACAGTTCACCATCCTGGTTCCGGCGGCAGGGTAGGTGACGAGATGAGCGTTTACTGAACGCTGGTGAGTAGAAAACCTTTTTTCGTAACCCGGAGACCCAGGACGCCATGGACTATTTCGTAGGTGAGTTCACATAGTGGTGGTGAGTTGAGGTTCCGGGTCTTACCCTTAAACTTCTCCTTGGGCCAGTTGCCTGTGTCACCCCAATTATGGTATTGAAGCCCTTGTTGTTGCTTTTACGACTCGGTGGTGTGTACTTCTTGCGACTACCTTTCCTAAGCACACGTACCACTGCTTAAGCGACGCAGCGCATAGCCCCATTCCACCTGGGACACACGGGACTCCGGTTGACATCATGGGGCAGCTCAGTTACGACTGGACCTTCGGCACCTCCCTCCTGTTAACTGCCCATTGAACGTTACTGTCGCCTGGGCAAGATTGGTTTATGCAAGATGGAGTTTTAAAACTTTATTCAGCTTCTTTTCCCTTACCTTACTCGTACAAGGCTCAAATTGGTGTCTTTTACGACCGCCGGACACTGTTGAAGTCTACCTTAGACAACAGTTGTGATGAGCATCAGTTCTGCCTTATCTGTTGTTTTATCCTTCACTATGTTGATCTTTATCCTGAACTCTGGGATTTTTAATACACTATCAGTGCATGAGTTGTTATCCTAAAGCTTGACCACGAGCACGGTGTGGAGCATGTGTGTATGACTTCATAATACACTCAGTACGCATACATCTATTACTTTATTAACAGATCTATGAGATACATGATGTGTTGTTAACATTTACTTTTTTTGTCCCTACCTTTAGGTTATTTACCTGAAAACTTGGTATGTAGTATTTCCCCTATCACTTTGTGTAGATAGAGTTTTCCTGGTCCTGAAGAAGTGCCTTGATCCTCCTGACACCCAGGGCACAAAACATGTGGACCGACTGAGAGTAGGGTGTACACAGCTAGATACATAGCCTCTAGTTCACCGCCACTCCCTGTTTTTAATCAGGCAGTTTACCTTCTTGAATAAATTACTGCTAGGACTAACTGACCTGTTTTAATCCACTCCTTTCACATCTACACACACTAGGCCTCTTAACCCCACTGCACCCAACGGCAGGAACAAAAGATCCCCGCTAAAAAGCCCTGTACTGGGTGTCCGTCGGGTATTGCAGCGCCGACCTGACGAGGGGCAGGCTCGTATGATGAAGCATGACACCTAGCTTGCTAGGTGTGTGAGAGCCCTAGTCCGAAAGAGGAAAACCCTCCCCTTACTTTATTATGGTGGGATTTTTCCCTGTTTTGATCCCACTATTTGTATCTCACTGTTCATTCACTTTGACTTAGAGGAACTCCCTACCCTTCTTGCTTGCAATAGGGGTGGTAATACCAGAGCATATAACTGTAGTTTTTTGTGCACTGGAATGGAGGAAGGAGTATAGTGCATGTGCACACTGGGAATGTGGAAATGACTAACTCAACATGTCGCTTAGCGGCATGAGACTTCTTAAGTAGGATAGTGTAGACATATAGTTATGATATAGCTATATATCTTAGGACACAGTCATGCAGATTAGCTTGAATAGAGAGAACTCTGTTAACATCCTCACAGCAGGTAAGTGTAGTCTTTACAATTGAGGAATGAAACTTGAATCAACCATAGTAAATCCAATTCTGAGTGGATTAGACCGGGTATTGAAATTCAAATACTGGACACCACTACTAGATCAAGCAGGCCAATAAAGCACACTTCATGTACAGCATTCTTTAGACCTTTTATCAAAGTTCTTCAAAATCATTAGGAAATAGTAGCCCTAGAAAGCAGTACCCCAAAACTCATAAAAGTTCCTGTAACAAGGTCTCAATTTAGAATTAACATAAAGGACATACAGCTTCAAACAGGTGTAATATGAGTGGCTCCCCTGGGACGCACCCCCCGGTGACATGAGGTTGGGAGGGGTGGTGAGCCCATGGGACTGATTCGGAGATCCATAACGTTTGTCTCTCATAGCAAACGGGTGCGACACTGGACCCTGTTAGTCACCATGTACACGATTGGAGATATGTCATTGGACCTGTTGACTCATTGCCTGTAAGTTCACTTGAATGTACTACGTGCTATGTTTATGTTAACAAAATGCCAATAAACAGATTCCATAATAATAAAGGACATACAGCTTCGAAAACAGTACGAGAAAAATAACTTAAACAACTTGCAAAAGAAGTCCCCAAGTTTTGAAAGACTCATGCTTGATAGGGCCTATCGATAAATACAGAAATCACGTGTAGTAGTAGTAATAATCTTTATTCAGTAAAAAAAACATACTATATAAGATGCAAATTCAACCAATTTGTTCTTATCCCATATCAATCAACTAAACATACAATGCCCAGGCCTACGCATATCAGGGGTATGTACAATGTTCAAGTCAAATAAATTTACCATAAAATCTGTGTTAAAATTACTTAAAACTATGAAACACAATTAATATGGGGATGGCTCTGGTCCCTGCCCTTGTGGGATCAGCCACAATTTCTTCTAAGTGTTTCTCCAGATTGATAATGTAAATACTGAAGAGAAATGAGGCAAGGACACAGCCTTGACGTACTCCCTTGCTGATTTTTAAAAAGGAGTACACTCCCTATTAATGCCATACCTAACGCAGCCCACACATCCACCTGTGGTTTGCTTAGGATGTGCACCAACCCCTCCTCCACTCCCAAGTCCAGCAATTTGATCCAGAGATCACCTCTGTAAGCATTGTCAAATGCTGAGCTTCGGCCCATGAAGGCGAGGTAAAGCAGCTCTTTCCTACCCCGTACATACTTGCCATGGATGAGAAAGAGATTAAGGCATTGGTCAGTTGTACCTAATCCCCTCCTGAACACAAACTAAGCAGATGTCCGTATCTCATTATCAATTGCCCAATTCAGCAGGCACTCCTAGATTATCCTGCCCAACACTTTCGCTGTGCTATCTATGAGCGATAACGTTTGGGATCCCCTCTGTCACCTTTTTTAAAGATTGGAACTATGATGGCACTTAACCAGGGCTTTGGGAGCCACACAAAATAGCGCTGTTTAGGGTATTGACTAATATGGGTGCCCACAGCTCAATATTGTTCTTATACAAGTCACCTGGCACTCCATTAGACCCAGACGCTTTGTTTTTTAGACAGCTGTTTAGTATTAGAATGACTTCATCTAATCTGATAAGCAACTGATAGGTCCCTGCCCCCCTGTCCAAAGTTAAGTTGGTCGTCAGTTGCCCATAGTTTAGGTGATGGGTATCATTAAATACATGGGTGTGTCACCCAAGTTGGAGCTAAAATGGGTAAATCTGTGTTGCTATTTTGATCATGAGCAAAGTATAGGGAATTGACGACTTTACAGAAAGTTTTCGAGTCCTTCTCTACATTGGCCCTCTCCAACTGCTGAAAATACAACAGACAGAAGCTGTTCAAAGTACAGTGACTGGAACTTAGGGAATACTAAGTTAAAGAGAGGGATGGCATCTCACAAAAAGTCAAGGAATGTCCGCACACACCACCAGGTGTCATGCTTCATCGGCAGTCCTCGCTCTCTAGAAACTTGGTTTGGTAGAGAGCGGGCTACACCTGGAGACAGGGAGGCACTTCTAAAGCTAAGTGGGGGCCTGTGAGGTGAGTAAGTCTAAAAATCTGTATAATCGCCAGAATACACCTATTCAAAAGGGGGATTATATGGTATTAAAAATACAAGGACGGTGAGGAACAGAGACTTATTGCCCCATCACCGTAATGGTTAATTTTGTCGACATGTTTCTGCCTATGTGGCCCAAAGGGTCCGCGGCATTCATCAGGACGAGCAAAGTAAAAAGATGGCTTCTATCTTACCACAAAAGTTGGTAGGATGATACCACTCGGTAGGTTAACCTATGTCACACTCTACCTAAGTTGATTTCCTGAAACCTGTATGGGTGATAGAGAAAGTAAAAGAAAGAGAATAGATTGCCATCACAAATATTCGGTCACGAGGAAAAGACTGACCCACATGCATCATTAATACATATAGCGGCTATATGTGTGTAACACGTGACACTGCAAACATGGAACACACGCATTTATCATATAGCACTGGATGTGAGACTGGCTCACTATCTTACCCTGGTCGAGCTTCCTACACGCCCCATGGGAGGAGATTGAGGGAGAGACCCCTGTAGTCAAACTCTGAAAAGAAAAGTAAAAATAACAAATAAAAGCATAAACCAGGTCAGCTTCTATCATCCACTCTTTCCTGGTGAGAAAAGGAAAGGTATTCCACGTGTAATCAATCATACTGCCATTCACGCTCTTACTACATCAAGGTGCGTCTCTCGCCATGGTCCTAGATGTGTCTGCTCTTCATCCTTAAGGTAGAAAGAGCAATGCTTTAAATAGTGTAGAGGCAGCTGTAATTTGGATGCACGTGTGCCCGTAATTGATACTTAAAACGTATCCGTTGTCTGAACCGGACCCTGGATACCCATGTATTAAGTGCCTGATCTTCGCATCAGCCTGCAAGTGGAACAGCCTGCGCTGCGGCCGAACACCTGGGAATTTCCGTTGTCTCAGTAAAAGCCACCCTGACTGCGCCTGAACCGCGCATCAGACTAAAATGTGGGCGGTGCCGCGTAAGAGTGCGTATGCGCGAGCATAACGGCCGATCACCTGGGAATTCCCGGTGTCTCAGTAAAAGAAGCCTGATTGCGCCTGGATCATGCGTCAGACTGAAGTATGGGCGGTGCTACGTAGGAGTGCGCATGCGCGAGCACAACTGCCACGTGTTTTTCTGTCGCTTCATCAATAAAGTGCTGGAATTAATAACAGCAGACCACGCGTCTCCAACTGTAAGACTAAATTCGAGTTGAGGAGAGCAAAGGTGGGGTAATTTGGGTTATTAACATCCCTTTTCTATTTAGGGGAGAAATTGTATGGAATTGGCTGCATGTTCTGGAACTCTGCATTAGCCAATGAGGCAGTTCTAATTAAAGGTTCCTTGTAAACTAATCACCAAACTTGTTTCTGTCTGTTTTGTACATTTGGTTTTGGATGACAGGATCTACATATTTTTAGTATGGTGAACCTGGGAGGGTGCCAGACTAGATGTTGGGTAAGTGCTGATTGTTAACGGACCTGAGTGGGTTCTAGATCTTATTTCCCAATCTGCAACCATGGTATTTCGTCATATGTATGTAGACGATAAACCCATTGTTGTTCTCTGATGTGTAGAATTTTCTGGATGTCTGTGCTTGTTCTCCTAATCACCTCAAGTACTACCCATCTCAGATCTATGTCTCTCTAACTGCTCCCATGCCTCCATCCTTAAGCTTACTTTCCTAGTGGCAAGCGTGGCCTTGTAGATACGTCTACAAGAGTGAATAGTCTCCATATCCCTAGGTGAGACTTTTAATACTTCCTTTAGTTGTTTGTGTGCCCTAGTACAGTGGCCGTCAAACCACTTCATAGCCTTGTTCGAGCGTTTTGGTAGAGTAGTTGTTAACAGCTCTGATATCCGTCTACAGATTTCAGAGAGTGCCTCCACAACTCGTGATGGGGGGAGCATCACAATCTGAACAGGTTTTAATTTCACTCTCACAACTTCTCAGCAAATGTCTCAGTAGCTCCCCTGAATTTACCTCCGCCCCCTGCATGTTGAGTCTCTGGTTTTTGGCGTAGTCTGCACTAGGTACAAGCTGTGTAGTTGCACTCGACGTTAGTCCCAGTTTTAACAAGCATTTGGAATGCAATAGGTCTCGCATTTGCGAGAGTTTAAGCTATTGGCATTGTAAATGACAATGCCTTTTATTTATGTGTTAAAAGCCAAAACATAAATTAAAGGCATTATCATTTACAATGCAAATAGCTCAAACTCTCATAAATGCGCGACCTATTGCATTGCAGATGCTTGTTTAGTCGTAAAATACGCACAAAAACAACAAATCAATGTTATTTTTAATATAACATCCACCGTCAAAAAATTCACAAAATGTAATGTAATTAAAAAGAATTTTCAGCTGTCTCTCTCTGTCGTTTCTCTAAGCAATTGTGCCTCAAATACAACTGGCCACAAAAGTGAGACATTCTTTTTAGACAAGGGCGTCTGCAAGGCTGGGTTGTCATCCAAAAATGTGTGCTCTGGTGACCTTTCAGTAGGCAAATAACTGGTCAAGAGCGAGCCACAAACTCAGTATTTTAGGTTACGCAATCAGTGAACATACGCACGCAGTATGCAGAAAACAAACAAAATTTCAATATGTTATGGATCAAAATATTTCCTTAAACAGCTTCAAGCAAAATAAGAAAACTTGCTGGAGAACTTCCAAGAGTATCAAAGCAAAAACGAGTTTGAGTCTTGCAAAACTCAGTGGTACATAAGCGTGAGGAAGCCAAAATGCTCGATGAATATCAAACCCAATAGTAGGGGACCCCTCCAGAATGGACTAGTGTTCTGCATTGTGCCACTGCGAACGGAAACAGCAGATTGTTTCCGCCTCCCAGCCGAGTGCTTGAAACCCCGTGGTGAAGAGCGAAAGGAGCAGCAGAGCCAGTGAATGGCCACGACCACAAACAGATTTTGAAAGGAAACCAAAATAGCTGTGCGCACAGGGCAACCAAGGGGGCAAGAGAACAAAGCGCTTGGGTTCGCTCCCAATTCAATGCGTATATCAGTCACAGAAATTAGACATGTTAAAATAAGCAAAACCTCCAATGAAGCATTTAATTAATTTCCCTCTTAGATTATTATCTGTGTTTACGGTATGGAGTTGTCAGCCAATGGCAAGCATTAGCTGTAAGTTCACTCATGTGGAGTGATTATAGCAGGTCTTGCAGACAGCGCATGCACGCTGATGCTCGACATAAAAAAGGACTTTTGTATTATGATCGCTCATCTTGTTGGTTAGAATGGCATAGTCTAGGATTCTGGCTCTTATCTCTAATGAGACTGCAATATAGTCAATTAGTCTTCCAGAGCCTCTCCCCGTAAAAGAGACCTGCCTCTCAGTGGATCCGCTTGATAAATCAACAGTAAGCAAAACTGATATTTTAACAAGAAAGTATTTAAGGCAGACCACATGGACTGTGATTACAGTGTGTAAAGTTAGGAAAGTCATTCTCCCATAATCCACTAACAAGATTGCTGGTAAATCGTCAAAACCTCAAATAAAAATCATCCCCCACAATAAACAAAAATCCCCTAAAATACTTTCAATGACTTTGTTGAGTGCAGATCCCAAGGAGTCTATGACTGTACAGCCATTTGCATCACAGTTATTGTGATAAAAGTTAATCAGGATTACCAGGGACATAGTTCCCAATTTAATACATATAATCTCAAAGATCAGCGAATCGATGACCATATCCATTATTTTGCAGGGAAGGGTCATGCTTATTAGAGTTAGTAAACCTCCACTATTGTGGCCATGTGGGACTGGTACCACAGAAGTTGAAATAGCATAGAATCCATTTAGGAATATATGCTCACAAGCCCAAGTCTGTTGTAAGCAGATGATCTGAAAGTCACCGATCATATCTAGCCATTCTGGATCTTGAAATGTATGTAGCCAATACCTGCTGTGTTAAAAAATAGGACCTTAGAGTCCTACCCTTTAATGATGGTTTCTGATGTTGAATTAACTATGAGCAGGAACTTTTGGGCACTGGGAGTGTACAGGACGTCTGCTGTAGACAAGGGCTCTGAGCAATAAAATTAAGCGAGACTTCAGTTTTAACTATGCAGTCATGATGTTTATTAGGGGCAACAGTTTCCACTCAATCAACATCAGCCAGTGATGAAAAGTGGTTAAAGGTTGGTAGTAAATGAGTGGTAATTTGTTGGCTAGAGGGCCCAGGTCTCTCAATGTCAGGATGCAGATATTTCAAGGTATTGGGCCTATAAAAGAAGCGGAGTGGGACTGCTTTCACACATTTGTTATGAATGATACAAGGGAGTCTATGCAGAATAAGGCCAACTATCCGAGCATTAATAAAATTGACAATAATACAATCACCTTGCTCCCCTTTTAGCATGGTGCCTATCCATTGGACTCTTCGAACGGTGATGATATTGTTTGAGGCAAAATTACTGCTCATGTCTCCCAAGGATGAACATAGCCAGTGGATGACCTTGTTCTTGAGTTGAGCTTCCGTCTCTAGTTGGCCGCTTGACAAGGTAGGAACGTTTTTCAGAACAATAACCAGCGTAGAGGCCTCTGGTGGTAGTTGTATGATGCGGAGAGCAAAAGTGTGAGGAACACACATACTGCTGAGATGGCGCCCTTTACATGGTACTGGTTTTATATTAGTTTCTGACAACGAGAGCAGCTTTTGATTATTGGATGTGCCAAACATATGAAGCTTGGAAACTGTGGAAATATGGATTTTTATGGTCGGTTATGTCCCCTATCTTGGACCCCAACAGTTTCATGTATAAGTCACAAGTACATGTATGTTCCCTCCAGTTCCAGTTATGAAGACGCAAACACATGTGCGTCCACCGTCAACATGTCCTCTTTCAGATCCGCCATGAATGGGTCAGATATTCCATTCCTAAGTATGAAAGGCCACCGACTTTATGTGGTTCACTTTCCACATTTTACAGTCCAGGCGAGTAGGCCCTGATTCTGCCACCAAGCCTTTTCTTGCCTTCTGCCTCTGAAAGCTCCAGTCTGAGCCCGCATCTGTGACCATGAACTTTGTCTTACTCCTTGCGCGGCTAACGGTGCCTGATCCAGCCTGTCGCTTGCCAAAAACTGTATTTCACCTTCGAGATTATCTCCTCCGCTCCCCATCCGATGCATTCCTGTCTAGTAGTTTAGGTAAACATTCCTCCAGCTACCGTGCAAAGGGCCAGGCCTCGCTGTCCTCATGCAAGTAATTCATAGCCCCGTTACCATGGAATATTCCTACCCCCTCGCATCTAGTGTAGACACTTAGACGCTTGTACACGCACTAACAGTCAGTATAGTCAGTATAGAATAAGATTCTATCCTAAGAGACCTCTCTTTTTGGATAACACAGTTCTTTAAACATAGGATATTAGATATGATTTGGGATTAGGTTGACATAACCCCAGACTTTTGTCTCCACATGTAGAGCTAAATGTCAAGTCCCATTCTCCCCCTAGTTGCACGTCAAATCACACGTCATGCTGCTGCACGCGCATCTCTGCCAAGTATTTTTGCTGACATTGCGAAATTCTTTCATGGAACCACCCATTTGTGACATCATACCTAATGACGTTCTTTAGTTACGCCTAGTTACACCCATTTTAGTTACGCATGTATATCTTTATCTCTGTTATCAACTGTTACGCCTCCTGCATCTGTTTCACTGTAATGCCTCTTCTATAAAAATGATTACCTGTCAATAATGTATGGTCCTTCCTTCCTGAACTCTCGTGGTGATGGAATAGAAGGCCAACAATTCGAATTGTTCTTGGAATAAAGCCCGTTTCGAATCTCTAATACCACGGATTCTGCCTCTTATTTTACTGAGCTATTCTTATTAATTTTCCGCATCAAATTAAGTACCGGTAATTAAATTATTTACCACAAATATGGCGCCCGAAGAGGGACACTTTCTCATCTCACGCGCCGGAGGTGCGTTGCAGGCCCGGTCTCCTGCCACAGCTGGACGGACAACAACGCGTACCCACAGGATTTCCTGTATCTCCCTCCTGCCGAGCGGGGGTAACTGAGGCTGCGATCAACACCCAGACGAGGCGGTGAGAAGTGCGAAGTATCCCGACCAGAGCCTAGCTGAGAGAGCAAGATCCGAGGTATACAGAGGCCCACCAGGTTCCGAAGTTTCGAGTCGAGTCCAGTCCGGTCCAAGTCCAGTTCAGTTCAGTTCCGAGGCCTTCCGTTCCGAGCTACCCGGTGAGTACCATTGCCGGGGAGGCGTTCTGACGTGCACATAGGTTGTGCCGGTCAAGACGGGTTTGGGTACACAAATCCGGTCTGCACTGTTTCAGCAGTGTATCTGTACTGTTTAGCAGTATATCTAGTATGTCTAGTATATAATTCAGAATTACCTAGTTAGTGCCGAGTATTATGCTTAGTGACTAGTTCCCTAAATGGCCATCATTGTTGTTCATTAAATGTTAAATGTTAAATGTTTTAAATACGTTCTGCATATTGTGGTGTGAATGACTGTTCATTATTGTGTTTTGTTGTATTAAACGTGTTCAAAATTAGGTATCAGATCAGTTCTCAATATGCCGCTCTTTTCGAAATTAAGACAGATCAAAACTAGAAAAGGGGTACTCGAAGAAGCTGTTCCCATTCCTCCTAGGGACACTCCAGGGTACTTCATGTATCATAAACATGGCCTAGACGCCATATTATTTCTTGATTTATGGGTAGAATACACCAAGGAATTACCAGAAAGTCAGAGGTGGCCCGCAGCTGGGACCTGGGATGCAGATTGCATCATGAAAGTAGAGGAAGAATTATGGAAAAAGAAAGCTAGACAATCACAGAAAGATGCCATTGAATTATGGCGTAAAGAATCGTATAGACGTACAGAAAAAGCACTAAGACAGGAAGAGAAGAGTAAGGAGAATTCAAATAAAGTCCGAGAAAATCTATTAATTGAAGAAGGTACCCGAGCAAAAGCAGAACAAGTAGACAGACAAAGAAAAGGGGTTATCATATACTCGATTCTATGGACGAACAAGAATTAGCCAGGTCAGCCGTTCACTGGGTTGACAGTCCCGGAAAATATAGTGATGATACACTAGCACACACGTTTTTGAACCTCGCCCCAGATGAACAGCGTTTAGCTGGTATTTACATGATTCAACAACTCCTTATATTATATAAAAGCCAACACTACGATCCTGGTCCCTAACCTGATATATTAACTGAATTACTCACGAATAAATGGAGAGGTTCAGGTACTGAGTTAATTAGAGAAATACTAGAATCCAGAAAGCAGTACATTCTTTTTGTATGCCCCGAACATGTCTCACTGCCCATCAAAGAAAGAACGACGTATTATATGGATAGACAGAATCCCTTACGCGAAGTCCACCCGATAAAAGGTGATGACAATCAGTTTAAACGTGTGTTTGTATACACACCCATATCTAAAATGGAACTATTAGAAATGAAGAAAGTGGTACCCAGTCATGACAAAGACCCAGCGGGTTTCCACCGTGAAATTAAAGACATGTTGCTCATGGGAGAGTATACCTATCCCGACATTATGAAAATATTAAAGGTATTAATGCCTGCGGGCATTTATGAAAAACTCAAAGAAAAGGATTGGGAGGTGGGAGACCAAAAGATAGATTGGACAGCATTAGAAAACGAAGAAACAGCTCGAGGTCCAGGTTTAGGGCTTGGGGAAAAGACCAAAATACTACCAGGTTTATTAGTACAGGTACTGCCACGTTTATTAACTACGAAAAAGGAAGACTGGGGTGCAATCTCAGCCTGTAAGCAAAAGCAAGATGAAGACACTAGTGATTTTTATGCCCGATTCGAAAAATGTTTTGGTATAAATAGTGGAATAAAAGCAAGTAGCGAATCGTATCCACATCTGTTTGTGACAAAATTAGTTGAAAATGCCCTGCCCCAAGTTAAGAATAGAGTATTGAAATTCGAGAGTACCTGGCAAGGTAACACTCCGTCACAAATGTTACAAATGCTACAGTACCATCACAATAGAATTAGAGAGGAACAAGAACATGAACAAAGACGCATGAAAGACACGAAAATGAAAATGCTAGTTTCCCAGACAGTTCCAGCTGACGGTCATAAAAAGGGTATGACACAGTCCAGTGTTTCAGCAGGTTCTGTAAAAGGGACATGCAACTATTGTAAACAGCCAGGTCATTATGTACACGATTGTCCAGTTTTAAAACATAACATCGCCATAGGTAATACAAAAGAAAGACCACGGCCACTTAGACAGGATCAGAACCAACAAGGAGCCCCGCAGCATGCACAGGCCATGCCAGCTCCGCAACAGTCTATGCCAGCTCCACCACCGCAGCCTATTGCTGCCACACCAACAACGACACGACAGATGTACCAGACCGCACAGTATGACTACCCTGATTATCAACGATACTCATGAAACAGCCTAGAGAGGGAAGTTGGCTTACCCCTTATCGAGGTCCCTGTAGATCAAGAAGGACCTTATGTACACAGTGAACTATTAGGCCAGGATAGAAAATTTTTACTTGATACAGGGGCAAGCCGAACAACCATAAAACGTAGTGAAGTTCCAGGGGCACCCCTCTCAGGCTCACAGAATATTTCCCTTGGTTTTTCAGGAAAACCTATCATTAACGAAGTATCACAGCCTCTTCCACTTACGATTGGTCCCCTGACACGAACTACAGATTTATTGCTTACTAAATCATGTCCAGAAAACCTGTTAGGTATAAAAACATTGAAAGCTCTAGGAGCTATAATATGTTGTTCTCCGGAAGGAGTAAGATTGTTTTTACGTGATTTCAAAGGGCACTATGTGTCCCGAGACATGGATCACCGACTGCAGACTTTACCCACACATTTATGGGCGCAAGGCCCTACAGATGTTGGTTGCATGAACATTACACCATATCGAGTCACACTAAAGACAGGAGTGGTACTACCACGAATGCGACAATACAAGTTACCCCCAGATGCTGTAGTGGCTTTACTGCAAATCATTGACGAGCTTATTACCCAAGGAGTGGTTGTGGAAACCGACTCCAATGTATGTAATTCCCCGATAATTCTGATCCTTAAACGAACTGATCCAAAAGCCCCGCCAGTATATCGATTGGTTATTGATCTGCGCGAATTAAATAAATGTATTGTACCACAATACCCCGTAGTTCCAGACATTTCTTCATTACTGACAGCCATTGATTCTGAAGCAACATTCTTTACTGTAATTGATCTCAAGAATGCCTTTTTCAGCGTCCCAATAGATCCGGAAAGCCAATACTTGTTCGGATTTAGTTTAAATGGACGAAGCTTTAAATTCACACGCGCACCTCAAGGATTCACAGAAAGCCCCAGCATCTATAGCCAAGCACTGAAAAGAGAACTTGACAGTATCCACATGCCAGTCAACACTGCCCTGCTTCAATATGTCGATGATCTGCTGATCACCGCTAGAAGCGAAACTGAATGTGAAAAAGCTTCACTGACGGTTTTACAATTTTTGGCCGAAAAGGGGCACAAGGTGTCCCCTTCTAAGCTGCAATTCTGTGTCCAGCGAGTTGTTTACCTTGGGCACTCGCTGTCCAAGGAGGGAAGGCAGCTTACGTCAGATCGCATCCAGTTAATTGCTAACATGCCAATACCCAAGACACAAAAGGAGGTACGGGCCTTTATAGGCCTCACTTCATATTGTAGGCAGTGGATCCCTCAGTATGCATTTCTAGCAAAACCACTCATTCAGTTGACAACACAGGAGGCAGCCACATCGACTGTCCTCCCTTGGACTCCAGAACATACACACGCCTTTGAAAGCTTAAAGAAAGCTTTATGCCAAGCACCAGTCCTAGCAACACCATGTTACAGTAAACAGTTTACACTCTTCGTTACAGAACGCGAAGGTACTGCTTTGTCAGTACTCACTCAGGAACAAGCAGGATCACATAAACCATGTGCTTATTTCTCTAGTACATTAGATCCAGTAGCTCAGGCACTTCCAGCGTGCCTGAAATCAGTGGCAGCAACAGCTTTAGCAATCAGACAAAGCGATGCCATAGTGTTAGGACATCAATTAACAGTACAAGTACCACACGCAGTAGAGGTTTTCTTGAACCGCACACAAACACAACACTTGACGATAGCAAGACTCACTGGTTACGAATTAACATTGTTTCAGCCACACATAGAAATCAGACGTTGTAGTACATTGAATCCTGCCACACTTTTGCCAGTAAACGGAACAGACCCACTAGCACATGATTGTGTCGAAGTCATTACTATCACGACGAAACCCAGACAAGACTTGACAGATATCCCTTTGACAGATCCAGACTTGACATTGTATGTAGATGGGTCATGTATGAGAACAAGTACAGGAGAGTTAGTGGCCGCTTACGCAGTCACAACAGACACTGAAGTCATTGAAACAAATTGTATTAACACTTTGTCAGCTCAAGCAGCAGAGCTCACCGCTCTGACACAAGCCTGTATTCGAGCCACAAATAAGAAAGTCAACATATACACTGATTCACGTTATGCATTCGGAGTTGTACATGACTTCGGCGTACTGTGGCGAGAGAGAGGTTATTTAACTTCTCACGGTGCCCACATTCAGCACGGACCCCTCATTCATGCCTTATTAGATGCAATACATCTACCCACTGCAATATCAATTATGAAATGTAAAGCTCATACGAAAGTTACTGATATCATTTCCCAAGGCAATGACCTAGCTGACAGAACAGCTAAACAGACTGCTCAGAATCAAACTCACACATCTGACATGACAAAGACAATAGTTCTGACACCAACACATTGTATGACGGTTAAGGATCCCGCTCTTGACGTAATTGACATACAGACACATGCTACACCAGATGAAATAAAGAAATGGACTGAATTAGGAGGGATCCAAACGAATCAAGGATGGATGACGAAGGAAAAATCTATATGGTTTCTTCCCGACTCAATGGTCCAAGTCATCATTAACACTATACATAGTCCAGCGCACCTAGGAGAAAAAGCTATGCTAGACAGCATTCAACACATTTGGTTCAACAAACATTTACGAGCCGCAGCTAAACAAAAAGTTCGTACCTGTATGATATGTTGTCAGTTTAATCCAGGTAAAAGCATCCCCGTAGAACAGGGTGGATTCCAAACTCCCGATCATGCTTTTGAAGTCCTCCAGATGGATTATATCCAGATGGAACGATGTCGAGGATTCAAATATGTTCTTGTAGTTGTTTGTGCTCTTTCCCGTTGGACAGAAGCCTACCCGGTCTCAGATTACACTGCCCCGACTACTGCCAAACAGTTGGTTCGAGAATTCTTCCCACGGTACGGTTTACCACGTGTTGTCTACTCAGATAACGGCCAGCCGTTCTCGTCCGAACTAATGAAACACGTTTCCCTTCTATTAGGGTATCAATGGAAATTTCACTGTGTCCGACATCCCGAGGCAGCAGGTCTCGTAGAACGCCATAATCAAACTTTGAAAATTAGATTGTCCAAAATATGTAGAGAAAAAGGAGTCGATTGGATAGTAGCCTTACCAGTTGCGCTCTTTTACATGAGAATGGTAGCACATTCTCGAACAGGGCTATCCCCGTATGAGGTGATCTTCGGTAGACCACCAAATATGTGGGGGACGCCTATACCTCGTAAAATCACTGACGTTGACTGTAATATGCTGACAGATTACCTGGCTTCCTTGATGTCTGCACTACAATCTTGTCGTTCACAGGTAGCTGCAGCCTTTCCCGACAACACCGAGGTGAAACCCCATGACGTAGTTCCCGGGGACCTGGTGTTAGTGCGGAATTTTGACCGGAAGACTCAGCTGGATCCTAGGTGGAAATCGCCTCAACTTGTACTACTCACCACGAGGACAGCCGTGAAGATCGAAGGTCGCAAAGGATGGTTACATTCAAGTCATATCAAGAAATTTCATGGACTACCGTCTGATGTAAACGTTACACCTCGCGTGTCTTCACCGATTGACTCAAAGCTTCCTTTGGTTGAACAAAGCGATAAGGAACTATACAAACTAAAATTACGGTCTAATAAGTCAGACAATTTGATTGTTTAAGTCCTCTCCAAGGTGAATCGGTCGAATTTGTCTCTGACATGTATCCCCTAGACCTGAATAGAGAAAGAAACCGAAAGATGCAGTTGAAAAAACATGCGTACTGTAAATCACTGCGTAGTCATTGCACAGTGTCTTTTAATAATCGCTGCAAGTATATTGTTGCACATATATTATCCTATTTCTAAACATGTTTACAATGTTACTGCTGAACATTCTTTTAGTGAATTACCCCCGCATGAGTTGTCCTATAGATTTGCGCTGCGCAATAACACTTTTATTAGTATGTTACATCATTCCCATCAGACTAGCAATGCTACAAATTGTTGGATATGTGGCCGACTCCCTCCCTATCAGAACTATAAGGGAGTTTTGCCCCTCTTTCCATATCCGTTCACACACAATGGCTCCTGTGGAGCATGGTTTAGTTTAATTAATTCCTTAGATTCAAACTCAGTAGCTTATCAAGACAACTGGGTATGGGGAAACCTGAACTTAGTTTTGCTTAAAGTCTGCTACCCTAACAAGGAGGGACTTCCCAGAAGAACAGGAACTGATCTAGAAAATGAAGTATATGGATTAGGTAATTTTACACTTAACCTCATGATCCTGAACGTTGAATCTGAAGCTACACCAATATTGCCCGCCATGTCGGTATTCCCAGTAAAAGGGGAACTATGTATAAGAAAGAATGGCTCCATACACATGGGCCATAGTAAATGCACCACTGTGATAAAATTCAGTGATCAAGGCAAGTCTACATTTAGAGCTTCTCGTCATTCCTACTTTATATGTGGCCAGACCGCATATATACGCCTACCTCTAGATTGGGATGGTACCTGTTACATAGCATTCCTCCTACCACCTGTTTTCCTAGCTCCTCCTGATTATCATAGAAATACTCATTTAGTACACAATAGTCAGCAGAGAGATCTCCCAATAGTCGATTACACTGAAACAGCATGGGAAAAATACACAGATTTCAATAAAGGTTTCTTCCCCTATATAGGTACAGTCACTAATAGTAAGTTGATACGTAGATTAACCAGAACCCTTGAAGCAGTAGTGAACGAAACTATTTCCGCCTTAGGCAATTTAACAGAAGAGCAGTCTGCTATGCGGATTGTTGTGCTTCAGAATCGTCTTGTCCTTGACGTCATCCTGGCCGATAAGGGCGGAGCTTGTAAGGTCATCGGATCAAGTTGTTGCATTTTCATACCAGAAAATTCACCGTCAGTATATAAAGCCATAACCCGCCTTCATAAGATTGTAAGCCAGATACACCAGAGCCCAGGCACCTGGACTTGGTCCGGTTGGTTCTGGGGCGTGTTGTCAGCCTGGGGATGGAGAATGCTCTCCTTACTAGGTATTGGCTTTCTCATACTATTCAGTTGCTGCTTATGTCTACAATGTGGGCCAGCGATTTGTGGTCTATGTGCCACCTCGTGTATCCCACATCCAAGTTTTCGTTCGAGATCCCGGAAGAAGAAAGAAGAACAAATTATGTTATATGAACAGATCGATGGATTGATGAAGATTGATATCTCCTAAGGGCAAGTAGGGGACAAGGAGGGAATGTGGAAATCTGGATTTTTATGGTCGGTTATGTCCCCTATCTTGGACCCCAACAGTTTCATGTATAAGTCACAAGTACATGTATGTTCCCTCCAGTTCCAGTTATGAAGACGCAAACACATGTGCGTCCACCGTCAACATGTCCTCTTTCAGATCCGCCATGAATGGGTCAGATATTCCATTCCTAAGTATGAAAGGCCACCGACTTTATGTGGTTCACTTTCCACATTTTACAGTCCAGGCGAGTAGGCCCTGATTCTGCCACCAAGCCTTTTCTTGCCTTCTGCCTCTGAAAGCTCCAGTCTGAACCCGCATCTGTGACCATGAACTTTGTCTTACTCCTTGCGCGGCTAACGGTGCCTGATCCAGCCTGTCGCTTGCCAAAAACTGTATTTCACCTTCGAGATTATCTCCTCCGCTCCCCATCCGATGCATTCCTGTCTAGTAGTTTAGGTAAACATTCCTCCAGCTACCGTGCAAAGGGCCAGGCCTCACTGTCCTCATGCAAGTAATTCATAGCCCCGTTACCATGGAATATTCCTACCCCCTCGCATCTAGTGTAGACACTTAGACGCTTGTACACGCACTAACAGTCAGTATAGTCAGTATAGAATAAGATTCTATCCTAAGAGACCTCTCTTTTTGGATAACACAGTTCTTTAAACATAGGATATTAGATATGATTTGGGATTAGGTTGACATAACCCCAGACTTTTGTCTCCACATGTAGAGCTAAATGTCAAGTCCCATTCTCCCCCTAGTTGCACGTCAAATCACACGTCATGCTGCTGCACGCGCATCTCTGCCAAGTATTTTTGCTGACATTGCGAAATTCTTTCATGGAACCACCCATTTGTGACATCATACCTAATGACGTTCTTTAGTTACGCCTAGTTACACCCATTTTAGTTACGCATGTATATCTTTATCTCTGTTATCAACTGTTACGCCTCCTGCATCTGTTTCACTGTAATGCCTCTTCTATAAAAATGATTACCTGTCAATAATGTATGGTCCTTCCTTCCTGAACTCTCGTGGTGATGGAATAGAAGGCCAACAATTCGAATTGTTCTTGGAATAAAGCCCGTTTCGAATCTCTAATACCACGGATTCTGCCTCTTATTTTACTGAGCTATTCTTATTAATTTTCCGCATCAAATTAAGTACCGGTAATTAAATTATTTACCACAAAACAGTCTAGTTTGTTACCCCCTTGACATTACCGTTGGGTTCTAGAACAAGCCTCTTGAGATCCGCAGGAGATTAGTTATTCACATACTGGTCTTTCATGGCTTTCATTGCTGTTATAATAGGGCTCCCCCCCTCTTAGGTTACCGGTGGTTTTAGCGGTCAGATCTGTTAATTGCTATTTTATGTCCTTCTGTGTTTACTTAATTCCGTTTAGGGCCGAGAGTACTGGGTTTAAAAATTTGGCACATATATACTCCATTACGACCATCTTGCCCTCTATATCAAGGTCGATAATGGTGTGGGTACATTATGTTTATCCTCCTAGTGGAGATTCCTGTCCAGGACTTCTTCTCCATCCGAGGTACTATCTTGGGTTACAGCTGCAGGGATTTTATTAAAACCCAGTTTAGATTGTTTTTTTAAAAGTGTTTCCCTTTAACAGTTGCAGGGGAGTTACAAGTTGACTCAGTATGTTCCACCCTCTTGGGGTCCTGTGTGACCTCCAACATGCCTTTAAAGACACACTGGTTGATTGCCCTACTGCTGTCCCCAGGGGCCCCAGGCATCCCAAGGAGGATTGAACCCGGCTCCTTATTAGCAGTCAGCCTACATGGTGGGCTGGGAGTGACTGATGCAGGAGAACTACCTATGCTGGCCTTGGATAGAGCTTTTTTCAAAGCGTCCAACCTCTATTCTACAATCCCTACGCCCAAGCAGCTGGCAAAGAATCTAGGCATCTGGGTGGATTTGGCTCTCAGCTTTCAGGCCCAAACCAAGAAAGTGGCAGGGACCTGTATCCGTATTTTGCGGGGGCTTAAACAATTGCTAGCATACTTTGACCCGTCCACTCGGCAGATTATCATTCAGGCCGCTATTTTGTCGAGATTGGACTATACCAGCTCTCTCTACTTGGGGACCAACAAGTCCGAGATTGTGTGACTACAGGGGGTCCAGAATATGGCGGCCAGAACCCTTCTTGGCCTCCCTAGAACTTGCCCCACCTCTGCTACCATCCGCCAACTACATTGGTTGCCAGTGGCCAGACGTGTGGAGCAAGACCTCTGACCTCCTGGTCAGGGATTCTGCCCTCTGCCCCAGCAGCTCCGTTGTTGTGCCACTGCCCCCTCACCTCTCCAGTGAGTAAGGGTTCGGGACCTGTCCACTCGTCGTGTGCCTGGCGAGCATTTTTAATACTGCATTATAACTGTGCCTGTATTGGTTTCTGCCTGTAGTGTTATTTTTTTTGTCAAAGTGTGCCTCTTCTGTGCCCTTGTTGTGTCATCCATTGCCTATTTTTTTCGCCCTCTCCAGCCGCTGCTGCCCAGCGGCCCCTCCCCCCTACCGACTCTCACCTGCCAGCTGCGCTTCCCGCCCCCTTCCCCATTTAATGGGGACCGCTAATCGGGTGGGCGAGCAAGACCTCTGACCTCCTGGTCAGAGACTCTGCCCTCTGCCCCAGCAGCTCTGCTGTTGTGCCGCTGCCCCCTCAACTCTCCAGTGAGTAAGGGTTCGTGACTTGTCCACTCGTTTTGTGCCTGGTGAGTGTTTTTAATACTGAATTATAACTGTGCCTGTATTGGTTTCTGTCTGTAGTGTTATTTTTTTGTCAAAGTTTGCCTCTTCTGTGCCCTTGTTGTGTCCTTCGTTGCCCGTTTTTGACGCCCTCTCCAGCTGCTGCTGCCCTTGCGGCCCCTGCCGACTCCCGCTCCCAGCTGCGCTTCCCACCCCCCTTTCCCCATTTAATGGCAGCCACTGCTCGGGCATGCGACCAAGACCTCTGATATCCTGGTCAGGGACTCTGCCCCAGCAGCTTCGCTGTTGTGCCGCTGCCCCCTCACCTCTCCAGTGAGTAAGGGTTTGAGACCTGTCCACTTGTTTTGTGCCTGTTGAGCGTTTTAATACTGCATTATAACTGTGCCTGTATTGGTTTCTGCCTGTAGTGTTATTTTTTTGTCAAAGTTTGCTTCTTCTGTGCCCTTGTTGTGTCCTCTGTTGCCCGTTTTCGTGGTCCTCTCCAGCCGTTGCTGCCCTCGCGGCCCCTCCCCCCTGGCGACTCCTGCCTCCCAGCTGTGCTTTCTGCCCCCTTCCCCATTTAATTGTGGCCACTGTGCGGCCGCGCATCTGGCGCGCCAAAGGCATGCCCATCTGCGCCCGTCTGTGACCTGACCATAATCAGCGCCAGGGACCCTCGTTCTTCGACCACCCTCCGCTATGACTCAGTAGCCCTCCTCGCACTGAACCCTGAAATTAACAACAACTGCCAGCTATCCACGCAGAGCACGACCTATGGCCAGTTCTCCTTCCGTCTCTGCCACCAGACCTTCACCGCCCTTCCGCACCACCACTGCCACCGCCCACACGCCGAACGCCAACACCTCTGAATTCGTGAGGTGCATCCTCAAAGTGCGCTCCCTACACAGACCAGCCATAGAGATCTGGGACCTCCTCGACACCCTCTCGCCAGACGTCACCTTCTTCACAGAAACTTGGATCAACTCCACCTCTGCCCCAGACATCACCAAGGCCATCCCGGACAGATACAAGATCCAGAGGAAGGGCCTCCCCAACGGCCCAGGAGGAGGGCTTGCCATCGCACACAAGAGCTCCCTCCGACTCATGACCTCCAGCTCGAGCTACAGCCCGACCACCACCGAACACCTCCATTTCCAGATCTAGACCAGCCCCAGAACAACCTTAAGAGGCACCCTCGCCTACAGACCTCCCGGACCTCGAACTGCGTTCACCACCACCATCACCGACCTCATTGCACCCCACACCGTTGCCTCCATGGACTACATACTCATCGGAGACCTCAACGTCCACCTAGACAACCTCAGCGACCCCAACTCCACCACCCTCCTGGACAACCTAGGGCTGAAACAAGTCATCACCACCCCCACCCACAAGGCAGGACCCACCCTCGACCCCATCTTCGCAGGAGGTAACAACATCCACTTCAGCCACACCACGCAACCCCATAGGACGGACCACCACTGTGTACACTTCCACGTCGACAAACCCATGGCGCCCAAACCCGCACCCTGCCCTCCACGAAGAAACCGGAGCAATTCCCGGAGGAGCAGCTCATCTCCACTCTCAACAGCGATGCACCTATCAGCCCGACCGACTCCAACCTTGCAGCCAAAGAACTCCACAGATGGATCTCCAACTGCGCAGATGAGGTCGCACTCCTACGTAACCCCGAAAGACAACGCCCCAGGAAGGCCGCCTGGTTCACCGCCGACCTCCAGGAATCCAGGCGCAACGGCATACGTCTCGAGAAGAAATGGTAAAACAGTAAATCCTCGGAAGACCACACCTCCTACAAGAGTGCCATGACAAACTACCACCAACGCATCAAATCCACCAACAAAAGGACCTTCATCCAGAACAAGATCCTCGCCAATGCCAGCAACTCCAAGGAACTCTTCAGAATCATCCAGGAATTCACCAAACCCCCCAGCGAAACCACAGACATCACCCCCTCACAGGACCTCTGCAACAAGCTTGGATCCTGCTTCCATCTGAAGATCAAGGGCCTCTACGACAATTTCAACGACCAGACACCTGACTCTGAAACCACTCCATCCTCCAGCAACGCCAGCCAGCCCACCCTCTCCTCCTGGACCCCAGTCACCACCGAAGACACTGCATTGATCATGAAAGGCATCCATTCAGGAGCCCCAACAGACCCCTGCCCCCCCACACATCTTCCACAGAGCCGCTGCTGCCATCGCTCCCAAACTACTATGCACCATCAACACCACCTTTGAAACTAGCATCTTTCCTGACAACTGGATATGTGCAGAAGTCAGACCCCTACTGAAGAAGCCCTCAGCCGATCCCACAGACCTCAAAAACTACCGACCCATCTCCCTCCTCCCCTTCGCAGCCAAAGGCACAGAGAAAACTGTCAACATCCAACTAATGAAATTCATCGAAGAGAACTCCATCCTCGACCCCTCCTAATCTCTATTCCGCAGCAACCACAGCACTGAGACCGCTCTACTCGCCGCCACAAACGACATCTGCACCCTCCTTGACCAAGGACACACCGCAGCCCTTATCCTCCTTGACCTCTCTGCAGCCTTCTACACCGGCTCCCACCACACACTCACCGCCAGACTCCACGAACCTGGCATACAGGGAACCGCCCTTGACTTGCTCTGCTCCTCCCTCGCCAGTAGAACCCAAAGAATCAGACTTCCACCCTTCCTCTCCGAACCTACGGAAATCAACTGTGGAGTACCACAAGGATCGTCGCTTAACACCACTCACTTCAACATCTACATGGTCCCCCTCGCCGCCATCGTCAGACAGCACAAACTCAGCATATTATCCTACGCCAACGACACCCAGCTCATCCTCTCCCTCACCAAGGACCCCATCACCACCAGACTCAACTTCCAGGAAGAAATTAAAGATGTTGCATCCTGGATGAGCAGCAGCTGCCTGAAGCTCAACTCCGAGAAGACAGAGCTCCTAGTCCTCGGACCCTACCCCTCTGCATGGGACAACTCCTGGTGGCCCACCGACCTCGGCAGCTCCCCCACCCCCACGGACCTCCAAAACCTCGGCATCGTACTCTACTCCTCCCTCTCCATGACCCGACAGGTCAACAATGTCGCCCCCCCCGGAGGAGGAGCCTAGCGCGCAACCAAGATGGCCGCGTAGGTGCGAGGCTCCCGAGGACCTTCGCGACCTCCTGAATTAATCCTGGCGATATCCTGTCCTTGTTGAGGGGACTGTGTCGGTGAACCCGAGCTGAGGCGCCGCTCGTTCTTTGGGCTCGAATCGGACCCCGAATACCGGTGGGAGCATCGATTGAAGGTCGCGGCCTTCTCCTCGCCGGCCCCCCGGATTGGAGTAGTGGGGCGATCCGGGGACGAAGTGAATAACAACGGCGAGCGGGGCTGAGCGACTCGCATACCCCGCACTTTCACTTTCGCTTTTGCGCCCTCCTTGCCTCAGGCGGGGTCGGGCTGCGGAGCGGGGTGCGGTGGTGTTGCCTTGTCCAGGTGCCCGGCTGACCCGCCGGCGGTGGGTTGACCCGCTGCCCGGTGGTCGCCCCCGTCCCCCCCCCTGACACCCGTGATTTGGTGTGGCGGCCCGTTTTGGAGATCTTGGCACGACGGTGTAAGGGCCAGCATGGCCACCAAACAAGATGGCGACCGGGCGAAGATGAAGACAACCCGCCGTGGCACGGCGCACCAGGCCAATAGTATGGATCGCTATACGCTCCAGAAGGGTTCTCCGGAGACAGCGCGGTCGTCCCTGGTGGGCCCGACGGAGGCACCTGCCCAACCGGTGGATCTGACCCTCCGGGACGTCATGGGCGCCATCGCAGAGATGAAGGCCTCGGTGGACCAGCGTTTCGATACCTTGGCGCAAAAAATTGACTCTGTCCTGGTGGATGTGGGCCTTGTGAGGGCAGACTTGTCAAAAACGAACGACCGAGTTGACTCCCTGGCCCACACCACAACGAGCCTCACGACGGACGTGGTGGCCCTCCAGAAGGAGGTGCGCCGGCTTGGCCAGGCGAGCGCCCTGATGGACTGGCGACTGGAGGACTCCGAGGGTCGGGCCCGGAGGAACAATGTTCGCATTATTGGTGTGCCGGAGGGCCGAGAGGCGGAGGCGGCGGATCTCTTTGTGGAAGAATTGATCCTGACTCATCTCCAGCCCCGGGGGCTGAGTAAGCTGTTTGCGGTGGAGCGTGCCCACCGGGTCCCTGGGGGCCGCCCTAAGACCGGTGCCCCGCCGCGGCCTATTATTGCCCGAATTTTTAATTTCCGGGACAGAGACGCCATCCTTCAGACCTCCAGGCAACAGGGACCGGTCAGGCTGGACAACATGGATGTACACTTCTACCCAGACTTTACTCCGACGGTCCAGAAGCAGCGACAGAGCTTTCTCGGTATCAAGCGTCGCCTAAGGGACTTAAACCTCAAGTACTCAATGCTCTTTCCGGCTAAGCTGAGGGTGGAGGTGGATGGCCGTACGCACTTCTTCGACCGGCCCGAGGCGGCTGGGGACTGGTTAGATACTTTGCCTGGAGATCGGGGTGGGGTGGGCGCGGCTGGCGGGGAGGGCCCGCCGGATCAGAACTGAGGGGTGACTGTATAGGCCTTGCTCGGGATATTACTCCTTTACCATATATTGCTTTCGTATGTTCCCCTCCCATGGAGGTCGGGTGGGGTCTGCTGGGGGCTTCCCTCCTCCTCTGGGGGACTAGTTAGTACTTAGCTACGGGGCGACAGGCACACTGCACTTTGGGGGGGCTGTCTGGGCTCATGCAGGGGTGCAGGGAGGGGGGAGTTCTGTTGGGACCGGGGGGTGGGGGGGGTGTGTTGTTTGTTAACACCGCAAGGCAAGCCCGCAACTGTTTTGTTGTTTTTAAGATGCTCGGTGGGGGGCGACCGATTGTTTTGACGTATCATGGGGGGTAGGGATTTGATTGTGTTGTCATGGAATGTCAACGGCCTGGGGGATAGGATTAAACGTGGTGTGGTCCTGCAGTATTTAAAACGTATTTCACCAGATGTTGTCTTCTTGCAGGAGACACACCTTATTGGTAACACCTTCAATGCAATGAATCGGCGGGGATATCGTTTAGCGGCCCACTCCGGCTTCACTTCGGGCTCGCGGGGGGTGGGTATTATGGTCAAGAACTCGCTCCCGTTGGAGATTGACGAGGTGCGCCATGATGAGAGGGGACGTTACACTGTTCTGGTGGGACGAATGGAGGGTAGAGTGTTCATCTTCATATCAGTGTACGTCCCGCCTGGGTTACAAGCCACTACATTTGCGGACCTGGGGCGCCTCCTTCTGGACCTTCCGGGTGGCCTGTTGGTGGTTGGAGGGGACTTTAACGCGGTTGCCTCTGGGTCTATGGATCGCCATCCCCCTAGGGACCTCCCCCGGGCACAGGCGTGGCTGCCCGGCCTTTTAGACACGCTGGGCCTGGTGGATTGCTGGCGCTTAAAGCATCCCGTATTGCAACAGTACACCTTCCACTCGGGGGCCCATGGTAGCCTCTCGCGGCTTGATTACATCCTTGTCCCGGCGGCCCATGCAGGGAGGGTGGGGGAGGTGCGCCATTTGGCACGGGGTATCTCAGACCACTCCCCATTGTTGTTGCATTTCGATGTCTTCCCGAGGGGGGATGGCAGAGTGGCCCCGATCAATGCATGGTATTTGCGCGACCCCACCATTCGTGCCGACTTGATCAAATCCTTACAGCGCTATTTCGATGAGAATGTGGGGTCGGTCCCGTCTGCCATCTCCCTGTGGGAGGCTTTCAAGGTGGTTCTTAGAGGGGAGGCCCTCTCCTTTATTTCCAATGCCCGGCGGCGCGAGCGGGAGGAGGTGACCCGGGTTGAGGCCGAGATTGCAGAACTGGAGGGTGACCTGGGGAGCGGGGTAACAGACGCCAAGTTGCATGTTTTGCATTTAAAGCAGGCGGCCTATCGGGCCCTCGTCACGGAGGCGGCCAGGGGCCTCAGTAGAGAGCAGCAGGGGCGATTGTATGATGTGGGGGACAAGGCTGGCAAATTGATTGCGTGGTTAGACAAGAGGGAGAGAGCGAGCCGCGTGGTGCCTTTGATTGAGAGCGTGGATGGTGTGTGCGTCACTGAGCCGGACGCCATTGTCTCCTGCTTCGCGGATTATTTCCGCGAGGTCTACTCCCCGGTTTCTCCCTGCTCGGAGGAAGATTCCCAGGCCTTGCTTCGGGACATCGCACTGCCCTCCCTTACGGTGGAGGACAGGGATTCGCTGGACGCCCCTCCCACCTCGGACGAAATTGCCTCGGCTATTCGCTCGGTTGCATCCGGCAAGGCCATGGGCCCCAATGGTATTCCCATTGAGCTATACAAGTTGCGCCCGGATGTGTTGGCGCCCCACCTGCGCGCGATGTTCCTTGCGGCCCACTCGCGGGGCTCCCTCCCGCCGGACCAGCGTCTGGCTACAATTGTGGTGATCCCCAAGGAGGGGAGGCCCCGTGAACGGGTCACATCCTACCGGCCGATTTCGCTTTTGAACGCGGAGCCCAAAATCCTCGCCAAGGTGTTGGCCAACCGGTTGGTTGGCGTGGTGGGCGACTTGGTCCACCAAGACCAATCGGGCTTTATACCGCACCGCAACACGGCGCTTAATCTGCGGCGCTTGCACGGGGTGCTCGCGCGTGTCCCATTTGTGCGGGAGCCGGCCATCTTGGCGTCCTTGGACGCCACCATGGCGTTTGATACGCTCGAATGGCCATATATTTGGGCGATGCTGGCGAAGTTTGGGTTCGGCCCGGGTTTCGTCAGCTGGGTCAAATTGCTCTATTCGGGCCCGCTGGCGCAGGTGGTGGTGAATGGGCGAGTATCTGCCCCATTCGCGCTGGGGCGGGGCACGCGACAGGGTTGTCCCCTGTCGCCTCTCCTGTTCGCCCTGGCCATGGAGCCCCTGGCGGAATGGCTGCGGTGGCATCCTTCTCTCCGTGGTCTCCGCTGGACCCCCGAGCATGAGGACCGCGTGTCTCTCTATGCTGACGATATCCTCTTGTATCTTGCCTCCCCGCGCAAGTCACTGATCGTCCTGGTTGATGTTTTGCGTTCCTTCGGTCGCAACTCAGGCCTGGTCATCAACTGGGCGAAATCCTGTGTCTATGTGCTCTCCGGGGAGGCCCCGGTCCTGCCACGGGACTGTCCGATCCAGATTGCCTCCCAGGGGTTCCGGTACCTGGGTATATATATCACTCTCGACCCGGAGGCCCGCTATGAGCGGAACTTGCTGCCCCCCCTCCAGCGTCTGAGGGAGGACGTGGTGCGCTGGCGGCGTCTGCCGCTCTCGCCGCTCGGCCGAGCGGCCTTATTTAAAATGATGTCCCTGCCGCGCTTCCTCTACGCCCTCCAGAATACCATGGACTTGGTCCCAGCAAGCTACTTTCGCGAGGTGGAGGGCCTCCAGCGGCGCCTGTTCTGGGATGGGAGGCCGCGTATTGCTCTGGCTAAATTGACGCTCCCGTGGTATGACGGAGGAGTCGCCCTCCCGGACATCAAACGGTATTACTGGGCCTCCCAACTAGCTGCAATTAATCATGGCCTTTACGGGCCCGCCTTGAACCCGGCATTCGAGATGGACCGGACGCTTCTGCCCGGTGGCGATTATAATCGAGCGCTCTACTCTGGCACGCCCGACTCCCGTTTGACGGGACCGACGCGTGTCATGGTGCGTGTCTGGCACGCGGCTAATGCAGCTATGGGGTGGAAGGACCGTTTGACCCGAGCGTCTCCGCTGTATGCATCTGAGAGGTTGGGCTCCCTGTGGACGTCGAAGGGCTTCGAGAAGTGGGACACGATCGGAATCAGCACGGTGGGAGATCTCTGGACGAGGGGGGGATTCAAAACTTTTGAGACGCTGCAGGCGGAGTTTCAGCTGCAGGGCGGTGAGTACTTTCGGTACCTACAGGTCCGCCATGCGCTGGGCTCCGTCTTCACGGATGTTGCATCTATCCCGGAGTCTTCCCCCCTGGAGGACAGAGTGCTAGATGGCCATGTCCCGGACAGCACGATCTCCCTCATATATAAAAAACTGATTAACGATAGATCGTGTCTGCTGACTAGTCTCCGCGAGGCCTGGGTTGCCGACGGGCTGGAGCTGGACGACGAGGATTGGATTTCCGCGGTGGCCTCTCCGAAAGAGGTGGCCATCCCGGCTCGCCTTCGTTTCGTCCAGCTCAAGATCCTTCACCGGGTCTACGTGACGGGGCCAAGGCTTTTACGTATGGGTTTTGCCGGTGATGGAATGTGTAAGCGTGGCTGTGGTGCGTTGGCAACTTTCATGCATATATTGTGGGAGTGCCCGAAGGTGGAGCGATTCTGGCGTGGTGTGCATGAGGTTCTACGAATGGTTACGCGGGTCACGCTGCTGCCTGAAGCGAGGAGATGCTTGCTGAATGTCTGGGAACCAAATGACTACTCGGTACCGCAGACGCGGTGGGTGACTCTGGGATACATGATAGCCAAGCGTGATATTGCCCAATTGTGGGGATCCCAGAGGCCCCCTGCGGTGTCGGCCTGGAAGGAGCATATGGATTGGTGTATGTTTCGTGAAAAGGTGGTGTATGTGGCGAGGGGTAAACCTGGGGCGTGGATGAAACTTTGGGGCCCCTGGAACGCCTACCGCGGGGGTATTTGTGAGCCGCCGCTGCTACCGGCGGTCTCGCCGGCTCCGTCTCCCTAGATGGCGCCCCTCCCTTGGCCGCGGGCGCGCGGTCCCCCAGTCCCTGATCTACTCCCGTCCCCCTCCTCGGAATTTTGCTGCTGGTGTGGATCCCCCACTTATGGAGCACGTGTTGTCACTTTGGATCGAGGGTTGCCTTGCGGTTGTGGTTTGTTTATGTTGTTTTGTATTGAGAAAATGGAACCGTACTGTGGGCATGGAGCTTGGAGACCTGCACCATTGATCACTCCTGTTTTCCTACTGTGCGCCGCTGAGAAAAATTTTTTTCTTTTTGCTGTATGTATGTAATATGCTTTTGATGCTCTAGCGGCCGGCCGGGTGGTTGTAGGCCCATACCTGTAACTTCTATAAACTGCAATAAACGGTTTCAAAAAAAAAAAAAAAAAAAAAAAAAACAATGTCGCCCCCCCCTGCTTCAACACCCTCCGCATCCTCCGAAAGATCTTCAAATGGATCCCCCGCGAATCAAGGGTTACCCACGCACTCCTAACCAGCAGACTGGACTATGGAAACACCCTCCACACCGGGATCAACAAGGCCCTGCTCCGCAAACTCCAGACCATACAGAACACCGCAACCAGACTCGTCCTCGGCATCCGTCGACATGAACACATCACCTAGCACTCGCAAGACCTCCACTGGCTCCCCGTCTAGAAGAGAGTAACCTTCAAGATACTCACCCACGCCTACAAATGCCTCCACAACACCAGACCCCAATACCTCAACAACAGA
Source organism: Triturus cristatus (assembly GCF_964204655.1). Lineage (NCBI taxonomy): Eukaryota > Metazoa > Chordata > Amphibia > Caudata > Salamandridae > Triturus > Triturus cristatus. Next base: position 651,770,928 of record NC_140594.1, read on the forward strand.
ATCTCCTTCCACGTACCCAAGAGAAACCTCCGATCTGACGACCGCGCCCTTGCGGAACCCCACGCACATCCACAGAGCAAAAACGGGTGGAAGAACTTTCTCCTACATCGCTGCCAAGACCTGGAACCAACTGCCGATCAACATCAGACGCGCCCCCACCCTGCACATCTTCAGGAAGACCCTCAAGACCTGGCTCTTCGACTGACTGGAGCAGCCCCACCCCCCCAGCGCCTTGAGACCCACACGGGTGAGTAGCGCGCTTAAAAATTCCCTGATTGATTGAACGTCTTTTAGTTTATTGTGGTCAGACTACTCCTTTTTGATGTGCTTTATCTTTTTTAAGTATATCATATTTAGTCTATTTTTCCCCCGATAATCAGAGCACTTCAATAAAGTCCAATTGGCATGCACAAATGGTATACAATACCAATTTCTGACATTAGTGTTGGTCGAGTTAATCCGATTCCGATTCAAAGCTTTATTCGGCACTAGGCCATAAAAGAGTAAATACCATACGTACAAATTATTAAAATTAATTAAAACATTGCAGTGTGATCTCAAGCCATTCACGATGCCAGTTTAAAATTCCAACCACAATACAAGGTGAATAAACAACAATAATCAATAAAAGAGGTCAAAGACCTCCTGATTTTGAGTGGTTGACGAATATAACCCAATACTGCTGCACAACAAAATTCAGATTTTAGCAGTTAGAGTCGGAGCAAACAGACAGAAAAAGAACTAAAACTAAAAGAGCGCGGTAATGGACACAAAAAATGCTCTGGGTCTGAAATAAAAACTACAAATAAACATAAAATGGGCCAGAGATTGTTTAGAAATACAATTTTAACTCCCATTCCATAACTTAACAAAATGAAAAAAGAGGTGATATTTTGTGATATACAGCAGAAATTATACAGCGCAAATCATGTTTACAATAGTACACATAAGACCGAAACAAAAAGCAAGCATTGCATTGAAGTTTTTATCAATATTCATACAGTGTCCTCTAAAAGATGTTTGGAGTGGATGCACAGCTGAGTAATGGAATAGGTGCAGATAACTCAGACGTACAGGACATGAAGGAACAGGGATCTCCTGTGACAAAACTCAAGTAATGGTTGGCATATAGAACTCAAGAGGCGGTGAGGGCTTCGAAAAGTGTGCACTGGTGTATTATTCTGGTAATCAATCACTGTAATTCAATCACGCCCTACTTTTAGTGGTCCCACCGCCACTGGGCCACTTATCATCCAAATTTCGACCTAGGCAAAAAGGAGCGCCTCTATCAGCAATCTTCACAAGCTAAATGCTTGATAATGGTTCAATGGTAGTCCCATTCAAAGAAAGTCCATAGGCAGTCTTTATACATTTCCAATTCGTTGTTTATTTCAAAACTTCAATTATTTCATCCAGAAAACCTCACAACAGACAATCCAGCCAGGGTAGGCTGAATTGTCTGTTGTGATGTTTTCTGGACGAAATAATTAAAGTTTTTGCTTTCCCCTGGCTCGAAATGCCTCACTCTACAGACTGACGGACAAGTGGTGACTGGGCACCATGTTAGCCGATGCTGCAATGGTGAGTTTGCTTGGCTTTCGAATTTTTTGACTTATGATCTCCCCCGACCCTGCATATGGACTAATTTGCATAGACGGTGTGTTGCGTTGTGTTGATATTTACACCATTATGGTGTTTTTTCAACTTATATTGTTTCCCAAACAAAATACACTCGGAGCCGGTGTCCGGAGTTTTTGTTTTCGATTTTCAAAATCCTTTATTGAGGATGAGACACAACAAAATCACAGTGTTGCACCATAACAAAGTAATATGCACTGCGATACAACAGAAAAGATCAAAGGTTACCACGTACATATACAACAAAAAAACAAGCAATGTCAATGAAATAAGTCAGGGAGACACCAAAACCAATGAAGAGAAAATGACTTGCACTGCACCATGTGGGAAAAAGGAGGGGGAACACTGAGATTCGGGGAAGGAAAGGGAGCAGAGAGGAGGAGACTCACTGACCTTCACCGGCAGCCGCTGCAAGCGGGGTGCCGGTAGGGAGCGCGGGAGAGGTCGTCGGGTGCTGGGAAGTGTGACTTGGGAGGTAGGGGATAAGCAGACCCCAAATATCCAATGGGCGGGATCTGGCAGGCATAAGGTCCCAGAATTCGGATCGGAGGGTCTGGCAATGGGAAGCATCTTCAAGCCAAAGGGCCACCGTCGGCGCGGGCCGGCGACCCCAGCACATGGAAACCCTGTGCCGCGCAAGAACTAATAACATAACAATCAGTTTGCTGGAGGCATTTGGACAGAATTTGACGAAGCCTAAAAGGCAGAGCAGAGGGTCAGGTTGGAACGGAGAGGAGGTGATCTCAGAAATGACAGCGCATACCTCGCGCCAGTAAGCAGACCTCATGGGGCATAGCCAGGCGAGGTAAGAAAATTCGGCCAGGGACCTGTTGCTAGCAATGAGTCCCATCTTGTGTAATTGTACAGTGGTCCGGTAGAGTCTGTGCAAATACTTAAAGTGAATAAGGCGCAGTCGATAGTTGGGGAAGAGGCGTTTGATCGGAGTGCAGTAGTACAGCCAGTCGGCCTGGGAAATTTCGATGCCTAGGTCCACCTCCCACGCCACGCGCGCCCTGTCAGTAGAGATGGAAGAAGCTGCCAGTGTGGAAGCGTAAATTTTGGTGACCAGTTTCTTAGGGAAAAGGGATGTGTAAAGAAAATTTAGAGTGGCCATCGAGGGGGGAGGCTGGGGAAAAGAGGGATGAAGCTTCTTACAGACCGCCCAGAGCTGATAATAAAGCAAAGTGTCCAAATGGCCAGATTCAGTAGCAAGTGTGTAGAATGTGTTCTCAGGATAGATATCAGACACGGTGGAGAGTCCGAGACAAGTGGCGTGTGTCGCCATCCCTGAAGATTGAAGAGGAGGAAAGGCCGGGTGGTGAGCAATGGGCATCGCAGCTGCACAGACCATGTCTGAACCTGAAAATTTCCAGAGCCCATCCCAAGCCCAGCGCAGGGTCTCGACCGTATCGACCTCAACGCGCATAGGCCTCGCCGGAGCAAACAGGGCGGTGGTGAGTGGCCACGGGGCAGCCAGGTCAGTCTCAACCGCGACGTGAGGCTAGAACGGAGTGGGGTGAAGCCAGAAGTGGAGAAAGCTGGCCTGGGCGCTGAGGGCATAGAGTTTGAGGTCAGGGGCACCAAGACCAACGCGCGACATAGGAAGGGTTAAGATATTATATGCAATCCTGGGTTGACGGCCAGCCCAAATTAGAGTGATCACTATGGAGTGGAGTTTACGAAAAAAAAGTGAGCGGTGAGGGGGATAGCCGGTGTCCGGAGTTCAGGGGTGAATTTGCGCATCCATACAAGCGGTTTGCATGGCATTGGACTTTCCTGAGCATTAACATGACTCTGTGGGCTAAGTTTCTATTGTGAGTTTGGACACCAGTATATTACAGTTGCCGTTTGACTTTTTGGTGCCTGTTGAACACTTTGCATGTGAATACTATGAGGCATTATGGGACTAGCAGTCCCGCTTGTTTTGACATGCTGCTCACGGGTCGACGTCAGGGTTTCACATCACACGTTAGGTGTCATATTTCTTTTGTCAGTCTGATGTTGCTTTCGACCTTTGGTCCCATTTGTGGCTGCATGTGTATATTTAAATCTGCACTGACCAGCCTTGCCTTTCATTCCAACCGCGAGATTTACGGGCCCCGCCTCGAGTGGTTTAAAGGTTATCAAAGGGATTGAGTGTATTCATTTTTATCTCACTGGCGCTTTATGTTTACACAGCATGCTTCTTGTTTTTGAGTGTTACAAGAAAGAGGTTTGCGCAATTCTTTTTAATATGAGACAATTATAGTAGATGTTCTATCACATTGAAAAAAGATACATTTCCAATACAGTTGTCAATTGTATTATTGTGCATGTATATTTTAGTGGTCTGACGATGCTTTATGCATGTAATTGATTTATATTATTGCACTTGCGTTTTTATTTATTGTTTTCAGTTACTTTTGTGACCACTAACTATATCTAGGTTATTATATGTGAATGCATTAGCGTGCACTTTTTCGTAGTATGTACCTTTTTTAATTAGAAACATGAAAATGTTTTATATGTCTATGATGGTGACATTGCATAAATGGTTGCAGAAAAATGGCGCTCACTAGATTGATAAAGGCTGCTGTGACAACCGAAACGCGTCTCTCTTGTTTGCCGGGTGGGAGGAGGCCCTATGTAATAAAGATGCCTTTGACCCAGCTTTCCTCGTGTGCGTGCTCTCTTCCATGTGGAGCAGGGGTTATTTGGAGCTATATATATATAGCAGTCGGAAACAATCCAAGAGTGCCATCTACTGGCCTCAGAAAGTAAATTTAAATAACATACATCATTACGATTACCTAAATAAAGGTAGAAAATGTAAAACAGTAAATTATTTTTACAAAATTTTACTCCCTAAGAAAAACAAATCAGACATAATTAACTTACTATAACAATAGAAACAACTAATCTCTTCAAGTAAGTTATTGTTTAGACAGGTCGTTGTTTAGACTAGATAGTTGTAAATGCATTAGTTGAGGTATCGTGGTTCAGGCCCCTCGTTGTTAAGCAGTAGTGGTAAAGGTCGTTTCCCCCTGTATTTAAACTAGATGGATAAGCATCCCAGTGAAGAGGACATCTTTGGATTTCTAGGGAGAAAGAAGCGCACAATGCAGACATCTCAGCTCTAACGGGCATCAAATTGTCGCTCAAGTCCTATCTGAACTCCCTGAATATGGAATGCCAAACAGAGCCACAAAGCAGCCTTGTTTCTGAAGCCGCACACAATAGCAGACAACAGTCTTGTATGGTATGTGTGTCAGGGGCATCTTAGAAACTCTTATAGGTATGTTTGGAGCTGACTAGGTTTGCTCAGCCAATGCCCAGGAAGTGAAGAATTTCATCATAGATTAATTATATGAAAAACTATCAACTATGTTGCCTTTTTTATAATATTTTGTTTCATTGCCAGTATTATCTTTTTGTTTGGTCGTATTAATTAAGATGTTTATATGTCATATCTGCATTAGGATAGGGCATTAATCTTCATTAAAGACTTTTCAAATATATGGTATGGATTTCTTGTATATCTTCATCTATGTTGGGAAAGGGCCTGGAACTCACTGATTCTAATGCACATTTTCTCTGTGTAAGAGGGGAGATGTGTGAGTTGAGGTCCTTCTGATTTCCTTCCTCATTACCCTGGGGTTAGCAAAGGCTGCGCCCCCTCAGGGAGCTAGGATTTCTAAATCTGGGCTCTATTTGCTCTCTGATTTGCAAAAATGCATCAGTATGACTTGGCAAGTCTGATGCCAAATAATAAATCAACCTGTAACCCAGATGATTATAACATAGATTGTGAATTAGAGTGACAGGTAAGAGATGTATGGCGAATATGAACAATGGCATATATCCACCTTTTACACTTATTTCTTTTTAGTTGGCGATATCCTTATATTTATGATGGGAATTATTTTTCACCTGATTTATACAAGAGTAGGATATATTTCATTATATTGCATTATGAAATATTGTGTACGTAATAGTTCTTGGGTTAGGGAGGGGCTCTGCAATATCATTTTTAGACATAAGAGATTATTTGACAGGTTTTTCTGACTCCAACAGGCTATTTCCTCAGGTGTGTGTCTGACTGCTTGCTCCTATTTTAAATGTTATAGTCAATTGATATTTATCGCACGTTCACCGAAAGGTTTCTTGGCGCTGGGGTAAGGAGCCGTCATCTAGTCGGGTTCTTAGCTGTATGCATGTGAGGATAGCCATGTTTACAGCATCTTTCTGAAGCACATGTAGTTTTCTGCTAGTCAGATTACAGTTAGGAGTGAATTCCAGACCTGTGGACCTAGAAATGAAAAACATATCCTTCCCAACCTCTTTCGTTTAAATCTCTGAACCATTAGGAGGTTCATTTGGACTGACCTGAGATTGCGCTTCAGGATGTAGCTCTGGATTCTTGTGAATATGTACTTTGAACTGTTGTTGTGGAATGATTTAAAGATGATACAGCTTTTTTAAATATGGTCCGTTGAGCCACCAGTAGCCAGTGTGGCTTCTTAATCCTTGGCTTAATACGGCAGTGTCTCGGTTGTCGGAAGACAATTCTTGCTGCTTGGTTATGAGCCATTTGAAGTCTATGGGCGAGGCCTTTCGGGAGTCACAGGTAGATGGCGTTTGCGTAGTCAATTCTTGATAGGACTAACTCGATGGTGATTTGGATGGTTGCTTCCTTTGAGAAGAATTTCTTGATTTTCCTGAGTTGGAAGAATCATGAAGACGTTACAGTAACTATCTGAGATTTCATGGACAGATTCTCATCAATTTGAATGCCCAGTCAACAGAGGCACAGTATGGTTTCAGAAGGGGTATTGGGACAGTGGAGCAATGTCTAAACCTAGAATTACTAATAGGGAAGTATACATTAGCCAAGGAGTGAGCGCTCCATTTATGTTTTGTAGACCTCACTAGCGCCTTTGACCTAGTCAACCACCAAAAACTATGGCAAACACTGAAAGGGCTAGGGGCCCCTATTGAAATCATCTCATTTTTATCTCAAATGTATGCTTTTTTAACTTCTAGGGTACGGTATTGTAAAATGGGGGAATGTACGCCTGATTTTAGGGTAATGCGTGGTATTAGACGGATGTGTATTAGCTCCCCTTTTATTTTCCCTATACATTAGCAATGTCGACCTGTATTTACAAAAAATTATTGCAGATGCCCCGAAAGTTGGATCATGCCCGACGCCTGTTTTATTATATGCAGACGATGCTGTCCTAATATCAAGGACAGCAAACGGTCTGCAACACCTAATAGAAAACTTTGCCCTGTACATGACTGATAAGGACTTACAGCTAAATTGAAAGAAAACCTTTGTCATGTCATGCGGGACCAACAGGCCTAAGAACAGACAGCATTATGTGGGCGGGGTTGCTATTAATAGAGTGCCATCGCTCTCGTATTTGGGGATGCTATTTAGAAGAACGGTACATGGAACATGCATGTTGAATCATGTAAAATGAAATTCTTAAGAACTACTGTGGGTATTTTTAGATTTTCTGCAAAATTGGGAAATAAGCCCATATGAGAAATTTTAAATTTGTAACGGAGTAAGTGTGTCTCAGGGGTCTGTTATGGGCTGCGATATGGGGGAGAGCAAATACGTCCGCCTTACAAACAAATGAAAATAAGTTTTTAAAACGATTGTTGGCAGTCCCAAGAGCAACTGCGAACATTATAGAACCTAAAGAACTGTCTGTACCATACTTAAGCGACACAATAAATATGGCAGGCCTTACCTTTTGGCAAGGGCTATGGGCAAAAGAAGAAACAAAATTCACAAAAGATTTAATAACGGATTGCCGAGCTCTTGACCGTAGCTTGAAAATACCATTTCTGGAGTATATTTTTTATCTTTTAACAAGATGTAAAGTAAATATTGATAAAAATAACCCTTTACTTATTCAGGAATATAGTAAAAATGACCTGAAATTGAGATATATAACTGCCATGGAATATGAAAGGGAAAGGGCTGCCACTCAAAAACAGAGCGTGGTTATTTATTGTGAACGCCCGCTCATGAGGGGTATTTAGTCATATTTGACGCTGGTAAGGAACATTCAGCACAGATTTTACTTAATTAGGTTAAGGATGGGTACGTTACATTATTCAGTCGCATTCCCAAGAACAGAAAAGTGGTGTTACAAATTACCACCCTGTCCGTGTGATGGTAAAACTCCACAATCTACGTTGCATTTGATCCTTTTTTGTACTTTTTATAGGGATATCCGGAAATCAGTTTTAAAACCCCTCTTTTTAACAAACATGCTTTTTAACTATAAATATGCGTTTAATTTTGTCTGTAGTCTGGAAAATGTGAAAATCATAAATACTGTTATTCGATTTGTACAACTTTCAATTAAGAAAAGACTACGCACACTTGGATGCATTGTTATTTGAAAACCAGGACGATTAATTTTAGCCCATACTTTTAAACTTTTATCTTGATAAGATGTGGCATTGTGCACCTTATGTACTCTCATGCACTTATAAGCACTTGCACTTTATCGTATAATTCGTGGCAGCTTGTACCTTTGTCACTTTAACGTATTAGCACTTTATTATTTGATACTATGTCTCTGAATAGCCCAATGGGTAAAATGTAATCCAATTCCGACTTTTTAGGTTCGTTTCCAAACAGTATTTTGTATATTAGGCATATTAGCATTTACTTGTACTAGAAGTTTGCCTAATGTTGCTATTGTGTGGCATGAAGACTTATAAACTGTAATTTCTTCTAAATTAATTATGATGTAATGTAGGAATGTTTTAGTATATGTGTATTAGTATGCTTTTATGGTGTTTTCTTTTCATTTGCCCCGAATAAAGCTCTTTTTGACTTTGAATGCCCAGTCTTTTATGGCTGTCTTTGGAGTTGGGGGGGGCGGACCCATCTCTATTGGACAATAAGCTGGATTCCAATAGCTTAGCTTGTTGTTACTTATGACAATCTCTGTCTTATCAGAGTTGAGTTTCAAATGATTGCTACTCATCCAGTCTCTATTATATAACATGATGTTATGGAAGAACTCCCTTCAATCTGATGTATTATCGATGGTGAAGATCAACTGCATGTCATCTGTGTAATTGTATATTTTCGCCTTCTTCTGCTGAAGAGCGTTTATTAGGGCACGGATATAAAGACTGAAGAGACGGGGGACAGAGAAGATCCCTGGGGTACTCCACAGTTCAAGTGAACTATAGCTGAAAAGTGAGGAAAGAGGCAAACTGACTGGTGGGGTAATTAAAGATGTATTTCATACAGTCTAGGGCAGTCCCTTTTAAGCCCGCTGCTTCGATTCGGTTGGTCAGAATCCTATGATCCACTGAGTCAAATGCTGCCGATAGATCTAGTAGGACCAATGACTGAGTACTACCTCCGTCTGCCTTACCTCTCATGTTGTCTACCACCGAGAAGATTACCGATTCGGTTCACTCAGCGGGCCGTAAGCCTGCCTGGTGTGGGACTAGGTAATTGGTGTCCTCTAAAAATGAGCATAGGTGTTATGCTACATGTGTCTCTATTAATTTAGGTGGGTAGGGGAGAAGGTAAATGGTCTATAGTTTCTTTAGCAGCTGTGGATCTTCGCCAGGTTTTTTTTGTAGCTGGATTACCATGGCTTCTTTAAATGATTGAGAAACACGGCCTTGCATAAGAGATTGATTTATGAGTGATAAGACAATTTCTGAGTAGGAGGCAAAGATGATTTTTTGAATTCGTGGGGGGCATGCATCTTTCGGGAGCCAGATTTCTCTTTTGTTATTAATTCCACTAGGTAAACTTGGCTATTGTGGGGAAAGGTTGAGATGGAGGTGTGATTTCTATTTTCTGGTGCAGTCTTTGTGTTTAACATGCTGATGGAGATAGTGTCTTGTATGTCCTTTATTTTTTTTCTACAAAGAAAGAGTTTAGATCATCGCATAATATCTGTGTAGGTGTGATCGGTAGTATAACACGATCTGGGTTTGATACTTTCCCCACTATATCGAAGATGTCTTTTGCCTTATTATTAGAGTTTATGACTTTGTTTGAAAAGTATGTTATTTTAGCCTGTAGGATAGCTTTTTAATATTTGTTCCTGCTTTGTACAAAGAGCTCCTTATTTTTCCATCAAATACGTTTTTCTCCATTTCCGTTCTGCCTGATGTGTTTTTATTTTGGCTGTCCTTAACTCTTCTGAGAGCCATTTGGCTACCTCATGGCAGCGGATGGATCTAGTTGTTTGGAGTGGGGCATGTATATTACTGGCCGTCCTTTGCCAGTTTGAGATTGCTTCCTCTAATACTTCCAGTTTCAGTCGTGGGGGGGCAGGTTGGATGTCATGTATCACAGAAAGAGTTAATATTTACACGGTTTCCGTTTCCAGACATGGTCCCTGGACGTGTAGTGGTTTTCGTTAGCGCAAGCTTGTCTAGTGTAAACTTATTAGCTGGTGGTCTAAATATATGCACAGATTGATAGGGAGATTGGATATGGCAAGGTTTAGAGACAAGACCTGGTCCAGCATGTTCCGTGTTTTGAGTGTAGGCACACATTTATGTTGTTCGAGGTTGAGGCTATGTAGCATATAGGTCAGATCGCTTGAGTCTTGGCCCCCAGCCTACTCATTTGCCCAGTAGTTCACGTTCAGTTTATCCTATATACACGTAACACAGTGGGTGGGAGGGGTGGAGGACACCTGCCAGTTTTCCTCTACTGAAAAATGCTCATAATTGCCTTTTAGAGGTTCAGTAAATATGCCGGACTGACCACAAAAATCTCGGGGTACACACTGAGCTCGTTTTGATGTTTCCTAAAGGTGACATTACTTCAGTAGGTAAGAATCAAGCAAACAAAAACATGCCTACAGTATAGGGCTTGGCCCTTCATTAGCTTGAGGTGCAAAGGCCTACATGAAGTGGACAAGCTAGAGTATTAAAAGTACCTTTAATACTGCTCGTTTGTGCCATATGAAAGATTCCCGCCATGACCAGGGGAAAGAGGCGGTTAGGAACACCAGTTCGATCTTTGATCAATCCGATGTGGGATTTTGTGGGAAGGGGCCAAATCATGACAAATGTACCCAGAATAATCTGTATGGGTGGGCATTTCTGTCTAATAGACCTATGCCAATGTTGTGTACGTGTCAGTCTTCAGGGCTTCACAGCTATGAATTGTTCCAAGAGTGGGAGTAGTCTAACCACAGTCATTGGTTTCATTCGATGGGAGGCTCTAGAAAGTAGTGGCTTTCAGACGGGGGCAAGGGATGACATGGGAGTTGCTCATGACAGCTATTTTTGGGGCAGCGTACCATGGTATCAATTTCGGCATTGTGAACATTGAAGTGAACGCCACAAACATCTTTAATCCTAAAAAATAAATGTTGCTACTTTTCATAAACTGTGATCAGCATTAGTCATTGATTCTTCTGTCTGGCATCTTTTCAGAAATGCTCAGTTATGTTTATAGCAAAGTCAAATCAAATCAAAATAATCTTTATTCGGTTTTAAATATTAAAACCATAAAAGCACAAGTCAGCTTATGCTGCAGTATTTATGCCACTTAATAGTTTTTTGAAGCTTAGGTATGTCTTTTGTTTCCAAACCAGCTACGCTCACCTACGATACACTGCGATTTGCTGACATAGAAGATTTTCCAGAGACTGCAGAACCAGTCTGGATCCTGGGGAAGAATTACAGTGCCCTAACAGGTATATTTGCACCTTCTTGCCACACAAAAACTTCACCATTCTGTCCGTCCTTTCTGGGAGAAAATATGAAGTCTGCTGGGGCAAGTGCTTTTGTAGCAATTTAGCATCTGATGTTAAACACCATTAACCCCATCTTTCGGGTGTAGTGTGATGGGTTTGGTGCAGTGCCAACTGAAGAGTTACCCTTAATGTGAGCATAGGTTCATTTCCAGGTGACATAAGATTTATTTTCTCATCTAGAGAAAGCTTGTTTTCTTTCTCCGCCTTCACCAGTGTAGCTTACCTTTTCTATTCACTGTGACCCTTCTTTTTCCAGTGATCTGGACTCTGATCTTAACCATCCAGTCTACACCCTTCCTCGTGGTTCTGTGGCCACACCTTTCACTTCTTTCTTTTTTAAGTCAATATTTTTAATATGGTGTTTGTAGAGGTATTACACACGGTAAATAGTTATCTATTTATTTATCATTTATTGAGTTTTTATGTAGCTCGTAATGGATCTTAACATGCCAGAGCGCTTTACATGCTGTACAGTGTGTAAAGAAACCTTTACAATGTACAATGACATGAGCATTGGGGCATGAACAATAAGATCCAAAGCAAAGGTCACCGGAACAAAGTTAATGTAAGACCACTTAACAAGCAAATATTTGAGCTCTTTCTTTGTGGCGATATAGACGGAATGGTGTAGTTAGAAAGGGGATTGGAGTTCCAAACTTAAGGAGCACATTCTGAGAAAGACTGGTTCAGAGGCTGTGTATTGTTGAAGACAGGAGTCTCGAGTAATGAGTGTCACAGCTGTGAAGGTAACAAGAACCCTCTCAGATCTTCTTCTCCGCCCGGTAGTGGGAGTGGTCAAAATGTGATAGTTAGCATATAAAGCATACTTACCTGAAGGTAGATTGGTCTTCATTGGGAAACCAATTGAAATTGAGCAGTACAGGGGCAAAATAGTCAAATCGGTCTGTGCTAGCGCTGAGTCGAGGAGAAGCATGAAGTGCGGCTTTCAGGGGTGTGGTGAATTATTGCCATGGGGTAGAATAGAATACCCATGGTGTGAAGAGGACACAAGCTTTGACTACCTCCTTTAAATCTTTTTCTGGTTAAAAAAAGGTTTACTTCTATTTGAAAGGTTTTATATCACGCGAACATGACCCATCAGAGCGCTGTAAACAAGCAAGCAATATAACCAGGAGAAGATAAAGAATAGCCCAGGTCATGGGAGGTAAACCGCAGGTTAAAATGCATTGTAAAACATTACACACAGTGCAGTAAACAAGAAGTACAGTACGTTTGGGTGGCTTTAGGACTATTATTGCAAGTAGCTATTCAAGCGCAACCCTTTGACTTCTATTTTGAATGTGGCGATCGAGGGGTTGATGTCTGATTTCAGGAAGAAGAGAGTTCCATATTCTTGGAGCAAGACCAGAGAAGGATCGGTTGTAAGTTCTCTTTTTGTTGAATTTTTGAGGCTTCAACAGTAGATTATTAGAGGGCTTGGTTCAAACCATAGAGTTCAAGTTTTTTTGCTAGCTAGACTGGAGTGTTATAGTGCAGCGCTTTGTGTGTCAGGCAGGCTATCTTGAAACAAATCCTTGCGTTGAAAGGGAGCCACTTGAGTTGAATTAGGTCCGGTGTGATGTGACACGTTTTCTAGAACCTGTGATGAGTCTGGCAGCAGAGTTCAGGGTAGCCCTTAAAGGGATAATTCACACAAAAGAGGAGGGGTGAGGGTAATGGACTCGCCTACTCTGGACCCCCTGACAATACTTTCATACACCTGGAAGGAGTAGGGAGTGATAAAAATATTGTCTCTATTCTTTGTGGTGGCAAGTGCTGTGTGTCTTAATACTGCCCTCACTCACACAGTTGTGTGACGTGCTTCATCATAGGGCTGCTACCAAATACAGCTGCGCAGCCAATGCCTGGGGTGGAGCAATAGGGCGGGAGAACTGCATCGTCTGGTAGAATAAAGGTATTCCAGAATGCCTGATTTTTTGGCGAGTGAACCATGGAGCCAGAAAGAGGGGAACTCAACAAGGTGAACTGTGAGGCATTGGGCTGGGTCAGGGCCAGTTTATTTGGTGAGGTGCGCTGTAATTCTTGTTCTATCTTTCTTGTCTTTTCGATAAAGTGTGCAGAAAAATCTTCACTGCTAGGGGTCAAGTCATTGAGTGTAGAGTGTTGATTAGTTGAGTGATTAGCTTGTTGTTTGATAATTTCGAACAGATTTTTCGGCCTGTTTTTGGCGTGGTCGAGCTGAGACCTGAGTTGAGCAGTTTTGGCACTACGGATATGTTTGTTATAGCTACCTCTCATCGTCCTCAGCTGCTTGAGGTTTGTTATGGAGGGAGAGTTTCTCCATTACCTCTCCGCCAACCTCAGTTTGAAATTTTTCCCATTAAGGGAGCAGTTTAACCAGGTTCTAGAGGGTTTTCTGGGTATCCTTTTGAGTTGCTTCGTAGAACTGAGTCAAGTATGTCATTCATGGAGTGAATTTAGTGTTTGGTAAGGTCATCTAGATTTATCAAGTTAGGTGACGGGCGAAGTAGGTTATTACTAATGCTGGTTAGCTCATTTATATTGATGTTCCTTAAGTCTCGTGAGAATTGTTTGGCCTCACGTGGTTGACCTTGTCTGGGCAGCATCCTTTCCAAGATGAGAAATGAGATTAAGTAATGATCTGACCAGTCCCAGGGAGTTATGGCATCCATTTGAATAACTTTGTCAATGATTCAGTCGAGGGTGGATCCCTTAATGTGGGTAGGTTCATTCCAGGACTTTGTGTGGTTAAGGCTGGAGAGGAAAGCTTTGAAGGTGCACCGTAAGGGATCGTTTGCATTGTTCTAGTGTAGGTTGAAGTCCCCAAGTCAAAGATGGGTCTTGTTGTAGGCCAGGTTTAGGTCCATGAATTAGTTCATGTGAAAGATTGCCTTTTTGACTGTTTTTGTGATGTGTTTTTGGAGCTTTAGTTACCTATCAAGAGTAAATTCAAGTGATTTAACAATTTCTGTGATGGACAGCATGCCGTATAGAATGTTAGTTGAGTCCAACCAGTCTTGAACTGGTGTGATGCAAGACTGTGGACATATACGTAGAAACTCCAGTTTGTTGTGAATGAATTTGAGCTGTTGAGCAGTTATCCAAGATTGAATATTGTCTATGACTAAAGCCCGTACAAAGAAATCAAAGGGAGAGAAACTTTTCAAATAAAGTTGTTTCATTGGCATATTGGTGATGTAGTATAGGTGTCAAGAATTCCTGTCATACAAGGGAAACACGCCCTTATGTAAACAGGAGAGCTGTTACATAACTCAAGGGAAACACGCCCTTATGAAAACAGGAGAGCTGTTACATAACTCAAGGGAAACACGCCCTTATGTAAACAGGAGAGCTGTTACATAACTCAAGGGAAACACGCCCTTATGTAAACAGGAGAGCTGTTACATAACTCAAGGAAAACACGCCCTATAAAGGGAGGAACCGGGAGGTACAAGGCTGTCGGATATTATGTTTACACCGACGTACCTGCTTCGTGAAGAGCAGTGTTCCGGAGTGGTGCTCCAGTAAGGCAAGAACGGAGGTAGGTCGAGTCGTTACTCCCTGGGCCGTGTCTTGCCCCATCGTCACCTGTGAAGGACCCGGAAGCTCTACCGGTCAACCATTGAGCTTCGCTTTTTGACTCGGCTGAGTCCAAGCGCAGTGGCGCTTTTGCTGGTTGGAGTCGTAACTCCCAGCCCGACCAGAGACACAGGGACTGCCAGCTGTAACGCACACCAGGAGGTGTTTGCCGCGTTACAGACTCGGAAGTCCACAGGATCGATCGAGCGGCTGCTCTCGGTTCAGTCTTCTTGCTTGTGATTGGGGTATCGGTGACGCATCACCAGGAGGTGACTCCGCGTCCCGGTGCAGTCTGAGGAAGAGGTTGAGCGGCTGCTCCCTTCAGGTAGAGACCCCGGCTGGGTGTTTCCCTGACTCCTCGATTCTCCCCAACACTCTTCGTGCCCCTCACAGCCTACCGATTGGCATTGTCGGCCATTTCATTTCTGCCCTCTGTTGGCATACGCCGGGATCGGCGTATATGCAGAGGACGGTTAGGACCATCCGTGCTGTGGGCTGGTAACGTACTTAGCCTGGAGGATTCCAGTGACTATAACTTTTGTTTGTTCTTTGTATTTTATTTGCCTTCATTAAAAGAACTAACCCTTCACAAGTGGTTGCGTCCTCATTGTCGTGTCTGTTAAACGATCCTGAGACGTTCAGGGCGTTACAAAATATCCGACCTTAATAACACTAACTGTCTCCCGGTCGATAACAGACATGGCAACACTTGATGATGTGCTGGCTGCTTTAGCGGCCATGCAAGCTGAAGTGGCTGCCTCTAGGCAAGAAACAGCCGATGTAAAAGCCAGACTGGATGCTATCCAATTGGACCCGCTCACGCCCAGCACCTCCCTCACGAACCAGACCCCTGCGGTAGTAGTGGAAATGCCGGTAGCCATCCCCTTGGCAACACCAGAGAGGTACAGTGGGGATCCTAACACAGTGCAGGTATTCCTCACACAAGTGGCGCTACATTTATCGTGAAAACCGAAAGGCGGACGCCCTGTCCCGTCAATCTGCAGTTAAGGAACCATTGCCTGCAACCGAGCGTTCCATCATTTCCCCGAGGATGGTATTGGGGGTTATCCAACCGGATACTTTCCTGAGGGGAATAAAGAGAGGGATCAGGTCATTCGCATGGCGGAGGTGGCTCCTCAGTCACAGAGAATGGCAGCTGAAGGACGGGATACCCCTGAAGGGCAGGTGCCTATTGATACCCACGCCTAGGCTAAGGAAACAAGCATTCATCTGGTGCCATGACTCTCCATGCGCAGGTCATTTGGGCTTTGAAAAAACGGTGGCTAGCATGGGACGGCATTTCTGGTGGCCAATCATGAGAGTGGATGTCAGGAGGTGGGGACAGGAGTGTCCTACGTGTGCTACCATGAAGGCCGACCATGGCCGAACCCAAGGGCTCTTACATCCACTTCCGACCCCAGATAGACCATGGGATAGCATATCACTGGACTTCGTGGTGGGCCTACCGGTAGACCAGGGGATGACGGCAATACTGGTGGTGGTGGATTACTTGACGAAAATGGGGCACTTCATCCCCTGCAAGAGAGTCCCTACGGCCGGGGAATTGGCGTCACTACTCCTAAAGAATGTGGTACGACTGCATGGATTACCTGGGGTGATCGTGTCGGACCGGGGGTCGCAGTTTACTGCGCAATTCTGGAAGACTTGGTGCACTGCGCTGCATGTTAAGACCGCCCTGTCCACCAGCTACCACCCTCAAACGGACGGCCAAACCGAGCGCCTGAACCAAACGCTCAAACAGTATCTGCGATGTTTTGTGGACCAGGGCAGGGAAGAATGGGTCGACTTGCTATGGGTTGCAGAGATAGCCTATAACAACGCCACTCACAGCTCCACACAGTCATCTCCGTTCTATAGCAACTATGGCCAACATCCCAGGTTCTTGCCATTTCTACATCCGTTCAGAGAGGACAGGATTCCCGCCACAGCGGACAGGGTGGCACACATAAAAGACACGTTGATGCGCTCAAGGGCTGTCCTAATAGAGGCCAAGAGAAGATACAAGGCTGCGGCAGACAGGAAGAGAAGGCCCGGGCCACTGTACCGCACTGGAGACTACGTCTGGATATCCACAAGAAACATGAGGTTTCGAAAGAACAGTGTGTTCCATCCCAAGTACATGGGCCCCTATCGAATTACCAAGTGTATGGGTCCCGTGAAGGTGTGCTTGCCCCAGTCATTGCGGATACACCCTGTCTTTCATGTATCATTGCTCAAACCAGCACCCTCCAAGCCGTCTGGGACACCTAGGCCGGTATGCGTGGAGTCGGAGGTGGAGTATGAAGTGTCGGGCATACGGGCGTCCAAATGGCGCAGGGGGAAGCTGTGGTACCTGGTTGCGTGGAAAGGCTATGGCCCGGAGGAGCATTCATGGGAACCGGCTGAAGGGGTTCATGCTCCGCGCTTGGTCTCCTTGTTCCATCGGCGTTTTCCTGCCAGCGCTGGACCCGTGGGGAGCCGCTGAGAGGGAGGATGTACTGTCAAGAATTCCTGTCATACAAGGGAAACACGCCCTTATGTAAACAGGAGAGCTGTTACATAACTCAAGGGAAACACGCCCTTATGAAAACAGGAGAGCTGTTACATAACTCAAGGGAAACACGCCCTTATGTAAACAGGAGAGCTGTTACATAACTCAAGGGAAACACGCCCTTATGTAAACAGGAGAGCTGTTACATAACTCAAGGAAAACACGCCCTATAAAGGGAGGAACCGGGAGGTACAAGGCTGTCGGATATTGTGTTTACACCGACGTACCTGCTTCGTGAAGAGCAGTGTTCCGGAGTGGTGCTCCAGTAAGGCAAGAACGGAGGTAGGTCGAGTCGTTACTCCCTGGGCCGTGTCTTGCCCCATCGTCACCTGTGAAGGACCCGGAAGCTCTACCGGTCAACCATTGAGCTTCGCTTTTTGACTCGGCTGAGTCCAAGCGCAGTGGCGCTTTTGCTGGTTGGAGTCGTAACTCCCAGCCCGACCAGAGACACAGGGACTGCCAGCTGTAACGCACACCAGGAGGTGTTTGCCGCGTTACAGACTCGGAAGTCCACAGGATCGATCGAGCGGCTGCTCTCGGTTCAGTCTTCTTGCTTGTGATTGGGGTATCGGTGACGCATCACCAGGAGGTGACTCCGCGTCCCGGTGCAGTCTGAGGAAGAGGTTGAGCGGCTGCTCCCTTCAGGTAGAGACCCCGGCTGGGTGTTTCCCTGACTCCTCGATTCTCCCCAACACTCTTCGTGCCCCTCACAGCCTACCGATTGGCATTGTCGGCCATTTCATTTCTGCCCTCTGTTGGCATACGCCGGGATCGGCGTATATGCAGAGGACGGTTAGGACCATCCGTGCTGTGGGCTGGTAACGTACTTAGCCTGGAGGATTCCAGTGACTATAACTTTTGTTTGTTCTTTGTATTTTATTTGCCTTCATTAAAAGAACTAACCCTTCACAAGTGGTTGCGTCCTCATTGTCGTGTCTGTTAAACGATCCTGAGACGTTCAGGGCGTTACAATAGGCCAGACGATTTAGGGACAAAACCTAAGGGTTTAAGAAAAAGTTTAAAGAGTGCAGAAGCTAGAACAGATTCTTGAGTAACTCCTTGTGGTACAGGAACCGAATTAGAGAAGGAGCTGCTATTTTAATCTGTTGCAAGCGATTGGCAAGATAGTATTTAAACCATTCTAGCACTTTGTCTTCAAATACTTACTAGTATGAATGAGGGCCATGACCAGCAATGGGACTGGATTAGCTGAATTTCACCGGCGCTTCTTCAAACTACATCGAAAAGTAGCAAAACTCTGCAGCTCCATGTCCCTAGAGACTGAACTGGGGGCATCGAAAGGAGAGACACCATGGAGACAATGCTTAATAAGAAGCAAATTAGGCCTTGAGACATCCACCCTTGTTGGAACAACGCCTTAGTGCAAAATGAAGCAGGTAGGCCTTTGGCATCAGAAGCGCCCTGTACAGAAAAGATAAGTGGAGCACCAACCCAGGATTGTACCATGTGCGCCGTGAAGCACTCTTCATTTAAAAAGTGAGAGACTAAGTGAATAGGTGAAACATCCATACCGGACAACCTACAGTCCACGTTGTGAGTCTGAAAGAGGACCTGGTAATTAATTTCTGAAAGTGTGTTCTGGTCTGTGTTCACGTGCATGGAGCACCACTATTTGCAGTTTGATTGAACTTGGCTTAAGGTGAGAGCATTATTGGCCTGAACCCCAGAAACCTGAGCTCAATTTTTTGGGAAATCACCCAATGACAAGCAATAGAGTAGGGCAGTAAAACAACATATTAATAAGCAAATGAAATAAGATAAGGATCACAAGAATCCTGCATCTTTACAACCATCTCCAGAGAAACATGGAACAGAGGCAGAGAAGATGAGCATTACTGCATACAATCGTCAACAATTTCTCATGGAGTTCAGAACGGAAGTTGGAACCATAAGAAATGACCCCAAAGAAGACCATCTTGAAAGAAAGGTAAATTACTGTTCAGTGGAGCAACGCCACATTGTGGGGGTGATACAAGAGCTTCAAGAGCAAAACACAGAATTGAATCTTAAGATAGAGGAGTTAGAAAACAGGTCATGAAAAAATAACATTCCCATAAGTGACTTGTTGAGGGACTAGACACCAAAGGATATATCCATGGGTTGCCACACTCAATAGAGAATAGGACTGATAATCCCCTTCTGAGACCCGGTACTCACACCAGATGGGTTTTGTTGCAGTCTAAGGGACACTCCAACCCAGACGTTCTTACAGCAGTGCATTTCTACAAAGAAAAAGAGAAACAGATGGCACTGGCACTGGCACTGGCTACAGGGGTAGTAACCTTTTGAGGTTGCACTATCCATTTGTATCAAGGTCTAGCCCCACAACACTGAAGAGAGATCGGGTATTCAGACTGGTTACAGTACACCTTTGCAAGTTGCTGTAGTGGGACACCTCTTCTACCTGATGTTAAAATGGCAGTTTATCTGAGTGTTTTAATTTCCAGAGGTCTGCCTAAGGATAGCATATGCAGGTTGAATGGCAATCTAAATGATAAAACTATTACAGAGGAAGCAGAAGCCTTTTTTATTCTTGTTACAAAATTTCTTGCATCAGGTTCTTAAGCAGCACAAAGCTTTTCCCTTCTGTAGAGCCCTTAGTCTATCAGGGTGTAAACTCCTTTTACCCATGGTCTCAACCTTCAACTGTGTTCCTCCCTGCCCCATTGGTACAGCATTGTTTCCTTCTTCATTGTTCTTGCCATCATATTCTCTTTGTCTTCCAGAATCTAGTTCCTGGTTGGTCTTCAGCTGGGAGTCATCTCATTGTTTAATATTGCGGAGAATAAAATACATGACTTCCTCTTTTCTTTCTATTTTTTTAGAGAAAGACGAAATCTTCTGTGATGTGGCATCTCGACTCTGGTTTACCTACAGGAAAAACTTTCCAGCTATAGGTAAGAAACATTGTATTTTCCATTCTTCCATGTGTATGTGCTTGGCGCAAATATAGTAGCCAACTCTTCAGACCAGCATAACGAGCAGGTATTTGTTTATCAGTTGGGTGTGGTGAAGCTTCAGCCTTTCACCAACCTGAGCTGTGGTACTTTCAGATAGTTTAACCGCACCTTGACCATTTATTGTGCCTCATTTTTTTTGTGTAAATTTCTTTATTAAGTTTTAACATTTGTTTTTTAAAATGCTGTTTGACAAACTCTTGTACAGATTGCATGCATGCACATGTTTATGTAAATAGACATACATCGATGAGAATCTGCATAAAGGAGAGGGCTCATGCTCTATGCTGTTTGTGCGTCATATAGCATGTGTCTTGAGCATTAATGCTTAAAGAAACGGGATGTATGAACTGGGACATTTTCCTGCTGAATCGCTTAGCGCATGTGATGGCCCTCTCACCCGGGCTGGTTCCCCATTGCTACCTCTGTGTTGTGCCCTACTAATACATACATTTCTTATCTATCTGTTTAGGTTGTGTGATTCTAGCCGCTTTTGAATGAACTTAGATAACATGCCCTGATTATGAATGTGAAACGCATCGTCAGTAGGGTAACGCAGTCCACTGCTCTACGGGATTCCCAATGGCACTCAGCACGCTCCATATGGGCCACTTGGTCCATCTGACTGAGAGCATCATGTGGAAGTCTCGGGCGCCTCTGAATCGTCTTGCCCTGGATTTCGAATATCTAGTAGAATCGCATCCCATGCCTCTGCCAGCGGGAGCACCCCAGGCCCAGCGCGTCTTCCAGCTGCAGAGCCACACTCTCCGCTTGCGCCCAGCATGTCAGCGAATGTAGCCAGGCTTTGGTGTTCGGTGGATCTGGTGACTTCTAGCAACTAGTTATTAAGCGCTTGGCTACAATGAGCCCGAGGTCTATAAATCGGGACGTAACTTTATGCTTTATTGTTCTACGGTTAGGCCTAGTAGGCAGGTGTCCCAGGAGCACGCAACTGTGCGGCCCGTGCATTTTGTCAAATGTGTTGACTGTTCTCCAATAGGAGGTGAGAGCTGTGCATGCCCACTGCATATGCAAGAGGTCTGCATCCTGAAATTCGCATCTAGGACACTTGGCATCTACGCATGTGAAATACCTATTAATCTGAGCTGGTGTTATGTATGCTCTCTGAAGTATGTAGTACTGTATTAAGCGGAACTGGACATTCCTGGGGATATGCGTAGGCCCCTCTAGTATGGGCGAACATTCGTGGTCAGTGCACTGCCTCTGCAAGTCTGCATCCCAGCGTTGCCTAAGGGATGTCAGTGGCTGTGTGGAATGCGTGCTTAGGGACTCAGATAACCATTTAGTAATGTGTCTGCCTGTGCCCAGCTCGTGTAGGTATTGAATGGTAAGATGGGTCTCAGGTTTGTGAGTTATGTCACCCCAGTAAGCTTGCAGCGCCTGTGTCAGCGTGGCATATAAGAGGAATTGGCCCTGTGGTAGGGCACTGTCCTCCACCAGTGTGTGGAATAGCACTAGCTGCTGATCCTGATACAGGTCACCCAGGGTCAGCAGTCCCGTAACTTCCCATGAGACTAGTTCCGCTGTTGAGATTATGCGGTGGTGAGCTAGTGTGCCCAGAATAGGCAGGAAAGGGGCATATGGCATAACTTCCTTTGTGAGCTTTAGGCCCCGGCGAAGACATCTATAGGCAAACGAAGTCAGAAGTGGAGTCGGGACTGCACCCTTCCTACCAGGGTGGAACAAGGCTATTATTTGGGACTGCGTATGACCAGGCTGTTGCGTGGCAATGTCCGCCAACTGTCTGCCACCAATCCAGAGGGCCACCCACTGTAGTTGCAATGCCAGATAATAGTGCTCCATGTTAGGGACTGCCAATCCGCCATGGTCAACGGGTAAATAAAGTTTAGCTAATGCTACCCTATTACATGTTCCATGCCATATGATTTGCCTGAGGTCTTGCTCTAGAGCACGGAAAAAGGAGGGTCTAACTTAGACTGGCAAATTTGTAAAGTGATAAAGCAGCCGAGGGAGCACCACCATTTTCAGGAGTGCTATACGACCCCTAGTGGCCAAAGAGAGAGTGCGCCAGAAAGACATCTGAGACCTCACCTCCGTCACAGCCCGCATGAGGTTACCTTCTAGAAGGTCCTCCCGCTGGCGGTAGATGCGGATCCCCAGATAACAGAAGGCTGAGTTTTGCCACTGTACCAGCATACCACCCAGTACCAGCTCCGGATCTGGGGTAGTCTCGGCAAAGGGATACAGGCACAACTTCTCCCAGTTTACCCGTAGCCCTGATAGTGAGGTGAACTCTTGATAGCGCTCTCTCGGTCGCCGAGTATGGGCCACGTACATCTCGAAGGTAAATCAGGAGGTCATCTGTATACAGCGAGACTGCATGCGTATCATCAACCAGAGGGATACCCCACTCTGTGCCAGTCTGTCTGGCAAGAGACATGGCCAGCGGTCCATGGCAAGCGCGAATAGCAACGGGGAAAGTGAGTATCCCTGCCTGGTGTCGCGTTCAATTTAGATTGTCTGCGAAATGTGTGGGCCTGGCTTGATTTTGACTGTGGGCTGTGTGTACAGCAATTTAACCAGTCCCAGGAAATTTCCCCCAAGCCCATACCTGTCAAGGGCAGATAACAAAAAATCCCATTCCAGGGTGTCCAACACCGTTTCCAAGTCGAGAACTAGGCAGCCGGAGTGTGCCCTCCTCTCACCAGAGTAGTGTGCTGCCCTGAAGAATTGGTGTATATTCAATGACGTGCAGCGAGCAGGCACAAAACTGTTTTGATCTGCGTGCACTAAGTGCGGCACCAGGGAAACCAGTCTGCATGCTTGTATTTTGTCCAACACTTTGTAGTCTGTATTCAACAACGCCAGGGGCCGGTAGGAGCTCAACAGTTCTGGGTCTCTGCCTGGCTTGAGAAGCGAGACCAGTAGTGATTCGTGGAGTGACTCCGGCATGATAGACGACTCCTGTGAGCCACTGTACTTGGCGAGCAGGTATAGGGCCAGGACCGTCTGAAATGCTTTGTAGTT
Organism: Triturus cristatus; assembly: GCF_964204655.1. NCBI lineage: Eukaryota > Metazoa > Chordata > Amphibia > Caudata > Salamandridae > Triturus > Triturus cristatus. The sequence goes on from NC_140594.1 coordinate 651,794,417, forward strand.
CTCGGCCTGGAAGCCGTCGGGGCCGGGGGCCTTACCAGTCGCCAGCACCTGTATGGCCGCCTGCACCTCCTGCATCGTGATCGGCTCCTCTAGTTCCACGCACTGCTCTCCTGACACCGCGGGCAGTGGTAGCAGAGTTCAGCTTTGGGAGTGCTACTTGAAGGGTCGATTTGTATACTCTAGCATAGTGGGCTGTGAACTCCTTATGAACATCATGCTAGGCAGTTATTAGGTGACCTGACGCCGATCACAGCGGAAGGGCCTGAGGGTGTGCCTGAGCTTGCCTAATCAGCCTCACCAGCAGCCTACCCGCTCTAGCTGCTGTTGCGTGGGTGCGCGCTGCATGTGCGGCATAATTTATGCTTCGTAGTCGTTCCATGACCTGTGGGTGATCATACTTCAGCTTATCTAAGACATGCTGGGGATCGGGTACCCCAGCTACGCCTGACTCTAGCTGGATAAGGGCATTTTCAATGCACTTGGCTTCTTGGTCCAATTGCCGACGTAGACTCAAGTTTAGCCCCATACATTGTCCCGGGACCACAGGTTTACATGTTTCCCATACCACACCCGCGTCAGGGACCAAGTCTTCGTTTGCTTCATAATAATTTTCAATAGTAGTTTGAAGCCCTGAAGGGGGGGATCTTCTAATGCCACAGGCTGGAGTCTCCACACGCGGGTGATACGCGCAGCTTGCTCATCTAGAAGATGTATCATGTGTGGATTGTGATCCGAATGCGTGTGGCCTAAATACTCTGCATGGGATCATTTGGCAAGCAGTGCCTCACTCCCTACAAATCGGTCCATGCGTACGTGCAATCTTTGAGGGTGAGAGTAATGCGAGTATAGGCATTCTCGCGGGTGCAATGTCTTACATATGTCGGCGAGACCCCAGTGGCGCAACCATTCCCTTTGACCCTTAGCATGTGACGCAGCACCTGTGAGCTGTAATGGTAGGAAGGACCTGTCTAAGCTTGTGTCCAACACGGTGTTAAAGTTCCCTCCCAATAATCAAGGGATGTCGCACCAACTGGACAGTATGCCGGAAAGTGTCTGCCAGAACGCTGCCTGATCGGTATCTGGGGCAAAGATGGACCCTATGACAATCTGCCTCCTATCCAGGTGACCACTTGACAACACATAGCGTCCATATATGTCTATCTCAGTCTCTTCAGATGTGTATCGAGTGCCCGGGCGAATCCAGATGAGGGCACCCCTAGCATAAGCGTAGCCCGTGGTCAAAACTTGGCCTCTCCATCTGTGCTGAAGTTTACAAACCTCTGGTTGCCCAAGGTGTATTTCCTGTAGCAGCGCTATGTGGGCGGCGTGGCGTTTTATGTAAGCATATGTTTTATACCTGTGCGCTGGCGTATGCATACCTCTAACGCTTCAGGTAACTATGGTGGTAGGCGGGATAAATCATCAATGAGGGGTAGAAGCGGGCGCGGGAGGCATGGCACTAGGGGTTCAGACCATGGGTAACGCGCATGTATTCCATGCAGGGGGCGCATCTTCGGTGACTGCTTCGAAATAATAGCACTGTGCGAGTCAACTAATGGGGGAAGAAGCATTTTGCTCCACAACTGAAACCGAGCAGAGGGACAACGTGTGTCTGCCCAAACTGTGAACTGTGCCGATTGGCGAATGTCTGCTGTGCGCACCGCGCTTTCAATTGGGGGTTGAGCGAAGGAAGTCAAGGGTGGTGAGGCCCACGGGCGCTTGGGCCCTATTTCTGCATGTGAGTTGAACTGTGCTGCGGCAGGCTTTTTCCAATGTGAAATGTGGTATATGAATGTGGCCTTGGTCTTCAGTTGCAGTCTATGGGGCTCAATGGTACATGCAGCAACTTGTGGCGTATGTGCTGCATGTGAGTGCAAACAATGTATGCATGGATGTGTCTAGGCGTAGATTCACGCAGGAGCCACTAGTGGGCATTATATCAAGTCATCAGCAGTTTGCGGAGTCATTATTGGAAGTTTCTGCGAGCTCTTGCCAGTTGGCCACACTGTAGACGAGCTGCCTTCACTGAGGCAGCGCACCGAGCAAGCATCCGAGTCACCAGTGACTTTGATGCTCCGCATCGTGGCTGCTGTCCACAGCGCCTCTCGCCGTTACTGTATCATTTGCTCCAGATCACGGACTGGGTGTCAGCGCAAGGGCGATTTCCTGGTCCTCCTGCGGCTCCGTCTTTAGCTGCCACATGGTGCCTGGGGTGGCCCCGTGAACGCCAACGCACCTACTCAGGGAAATGCGATATCCTGGTGCTACCAGCGAATTCCAGGCGTCTTCAGCGGTGTTGAAAAAGTGAGTGGAGCCTTCTGCGATCAACCGCAGCCGCGCAGTAAAGAGAAGGGAGTATCGGATGTCAGGTTCGTGCATTCGTTTCTTCACCGTCAGAAATGTGCGCTGCTGCTTCTGTACCCCCAGGGCATAGTCCGGGAAGAAGAGGACCGATGCATTGTCCATCTTGCGCACCTCTCGGAGCACTGCATCTCGGTCTTTGAATTTGAGCAGCCAGAAGAGGAGGGGCCGCGGCCCAGCATGCGGTGGCGGGCGGCCCGAGGGCACCCTGTGAGTCCGTTCCACTGCAAGGTTCTCATCCATTGTAAAAAGGAGATAGCACTTCCGCCGGTATCAGGGTTCTCAGCCATTGTTCAGTGTATGCAACTGCGTCCCGGCCCTCCGAGCCTTCCGGCAGGTCAACAACATGAACATTGTTGCGCCGGGAACGACCCTCAGAATCGTCCATTCTAAGTTCCAATGAGCGCAGTTAGTTTGGTGAGCACATGTACATCTGCGCACACTTTTTTAAGGGATGGAAGGGCCTACTACCTCAGTTACTCTTCCCGTTAACTTGCGATGGTCTGCATGTAACAGCGTTAAGTCAGACGTTAACTTGTCGATGCAACTCTCCAGAGATGATCGGGTCTGCGACAGCGAGGTCCCAATCTGCTCAACCGCCTTGAGTACTGCGCCGAGTTTGGACTCCAGTGTGGAAGGCCCAGTGGGGTCCATCCCCTCCTGATCCAGGCCAGTCTGCTTGGCGGTGTGGGCCGGTGGCATGGTTGTCGCACCTGCCTCAGCACATTGCCTGCTCATCTTGCTGATTTTGCACCAAGTGTAACCCTTCTGTAGTCAAGCTTGGTGAGATGGCGTGGTGTAGCAGTTGCCCACAGAGCAGTACCTAGGCACTCCTGAGTCAAAGCCACCAGTACTTGTCTCCAGTTCATGTGGTCACTGGCAAGGTCTCTCCGGTTCTCCCCGGTGTCAGTCAGGGGGTGGACCACTTGCCCTGTGTCGTTGGGCCTGGGTACAGCACAGTCCCCGAACCTGGTCGGATGGGTGCGTGACTTCACTTGTTTAGGTGCAGGCCCACAGCTCTTAGGGCTTCTCTCGGTGTTCCTCTCTCTCCGCTGTATGCCCTCAGGGGGCACCCCCCGGCTCGTGTGCTGCTCCGGGCCCCCGCTGGGTTCACCGGTGATGCGGTGTCTATGCCTGCTCAGTTGCGCACCAATTCATCCTCAGTCACCCAGGGTCCACTGTCCGTTTAGGGGGCGTGCTTCCTCACTCCTACGTTCACCATGGGGTAGTGCCACCAGTGGGCGGGCCGGGGCTCGATACAGCCCCGTGCCTTGCCAGAATCACTCCAGGCGTTGTGCCAATGTCTGTGGCCTTGGTCCGCTGCCGGACACCCTGCCTCAGTCCATGCTGTCTGCCAGGGGGGCGGCCGGTGGTGTGCGGCAGCAGAGAAAGAGGTGGGTATGGGGGAAGGCCCAGGCACTGATGTGGGCTGGGATAAAGTGCTTTCCCCCCTGCTCTTTACCGCTCGATTTTTGCCACTGCCCACATTCACTCCTCCGACTCTTCTGGCGATGCAGGGGTCACATCCACCCGATTATGCTGCAATTCATGTCCAGCCCCCTCCCCGGGCCCACTGCTCTTCTGAGGGGCATGCCGCCTCTCTCCTCCATTCACTGAGGGACTGTGTTGCTGGCGGCCAGGCCTGAGCTCTACACAGCTCTCGGGCCTCGCCAAAATCACTCCAGGCAGGGTGTCTGTGCCTATTGCATTAGTCCGCTGCCTGGCACCCTGCCCCAGTACGCACCAACCACCGGGGGTGCAACCGGCGGTGCACAATGTGACCACCGACAGAGAGGGGGGATAGGGAAGGCCCAGGAAATGATGTGGGCCGAGATCGGGGGCTCCTCACTCCACGCTGCCTGATCTACCTCACTCTCCGCAGTCCCGTCTTTCGGGGCACCTCGCACTCTCCCTGTTCAATGCAGTGCCGCATTGGAGAATATGCCGTAAGCCTGGGCGCTTCAGTAACTCAGCCCGCCTCCTCAGGTCACCTCGTCTGCGCCATCAATACTGGCGTTCTGTGCGGCCTGGATCACGCCGTGCCTCGCATGTGACCGCGCAACGGGTGTAGCTACATGTTGATTACACCATGCGTGCTCTTAAACGGTGTGCCGCCGCCCGAAGATGACTGATTGTGTCGGATAATCAGGCCTCGAGCGCGGAGCTGTCTCAAAGCAGCAGACCAGTTAGACGCCCTAGTCCCACATCCACAAGTGTGCCAATGTTCGGCAGCGCCCCTCTTCGCCCAGAGCCCCTTACGTTTGTCCAGGCCCCGCAGTCCGAGCCTAGACGGACCCTGGTAGGTCTGCGGTTGTGACTTGACCCTCTTTGTCTCAGAGCTCGGTGTCAGACCGTCTCCTTGGATACTTGCTTGAAGTTGGGCCCAATGCTCCAAGTACGGCTTGTAGCACAAAATGGCCGTGGCGCCACTCAATCCGATACAGAGGCCCAACTCAGGCTTGTGCAATCTCTACTTTAGCCTGAAGCCGCTGCAGGTCACCACCTCCCCTGCGTATATTATAGCCAGTCCTGAATGCAGCCCCTGGATCTGCCCCAAAGTTCCACCGCGATTGATGCTGAGGGGGCACTCCACTCTACCCCTCCGCCCGGCCTCCTTCGCTCACTCTTCCTGCTTGTCCCCGGCCTTACCTTAACGTGTCTGACGAGTCTGCAATCTGGCCCTCTCCATGTGTGCAGATCTCTTCTACAGTTCGTGGGGGGGGGGAGTTCGGGTCGACACCTTCACCTTCTGCTGTTGTGCGCAGCCTCCAGCCCGGGCTCACCTCACGCGGCTCCCCGGCGTCTCGCACAGTGGACCCAAACTCGGCACTTTTGTCGGGCGCGGTCCCAGTTGCCTCCAACTCCATTGTGTTCCGCAAGACCACTCCTCGCCGCCCTGTCTGCTCCTTTGTGAGCGGACCCTCCGATGGTTTCACAGCTGCAGTTCACCACATTGAGCGTTCCTGCTCTCACAGATTTGCTCCGTAGGGCTCCGATCCCACAGTAGGCCGGTCGCTCATCTCGCCTCTCCATCCCTCCAAGCGGTCCCTCGATCACACGGCGTCCACCCTGCTTTTTCCACTTGGAAGCCAAGTTACAGGCGTACCTTCTGTGTTGTATGGGGTCCTGGAATTAGCATATGAGATGCTTTAATCGGCTGTGGCGAGCGTAGCTCCGGGAAGTTGCTGCTACTTGTGAGGGTTAGCACACCAGCGCTTATCGCTGGCGCGCACCGGACGATCACCGCCCCTGCGTGAGCGTGTCTATAAAATAAAGATGGGCGGAGCTGCGAGGCAGTCCGCGCCACACTGCATCATTATTTAGCGGCGCGCTAATAAGGCCCAGTGCGAGCATCAGCATTGGGAGGGTGCCCCCCCCCCCGATCATCACATTGGCGACGAGAGCGGGGGTAATCACACGCCGCTCCTGCCCTGCTCCAGAGTGTGGCTGGCCACCGAGGCGACATCCCAAAGCACCCTGCCTCGCCTCAGCTCCTTCACGAGCAGCCACCGGCTACAGCAACAGACACAGCTGCCCCCCTCCCACCTCTGCATCTGCCAAGAGAGTCTCCAGCCCCAAGCTACAGGAGTGAATCGTGAGCACCCAGGGGGAGCTAAAAGGACACAACACTGGCCCACACCGGCCTGGTGAGTGCCACACGCCTGAAACACGTAAGTACCACATGATACCCAGTGCTTTTGCACCACAATCTGTACGCCTAGACCCACCACAAGACGCCAGCGTCCTCGTCAGGCTGCTCCTCTGCACCTACGCTTAGTGCAATGGGGGATCAAGATGGCCCCTGCGCCAGCAGCTCACCATCACCCACCCTCAGGATCCTGCCTCCATTCAGTGAGTAGGCGGACCCCTCCACGGCTGCACCGAGGTGGCAGACCTGGCTAGGCCGCCTGGAAAACTATTTATTCGCCACGAGGGAAAAGGATGGCGCGGAAAAGCGCTTGTTGCTACTCCACTATGCTTGGTAGGAAATCTACCTCTTGTTCAAGCATCTACCGAATACAGGACCCCCTGAGGACTACCCAGCAGCTGTCACAGCCCTAAATGCCCATTTCGATCCCCAAATGAACCCGGACTTCGAACATTTTCAGCTAAGGCAAGCCAAGCAGAGAGAGGGCGAGTCAGTAGACTCTCCGGGTACTAGCCGTCACCCACCTCGCGGGAGACAGAGGAAATCAGAGCCCAGCTGATCTTTGAGATACGCAACAAAGTTCTACGTGGCATCATACTCAGGCAACCGAACATACTGATGAACGACATCCTCGTACTGGCCCGATCTCACGACTTGTCGGCAGCGCGAGCGGAGGAAATGGACATCGCATTAGTACAAGGGGCGGAAAAATGCATCACCGGCAATACGGACAAGACTGACGCAGTCAGAACACAAGACAAGGCCTACAGACCTCGAGATTGCCAACCACAGACCCTAAAGGACCAATGTGAGCACTGTGGGTATGAATAACATCCCGCACAGGCATGCCCGGCACAGGGGAAGACCTGCACCAACTGCGGCATTGCAAACCACTTCTCGTCTGTAAGCAGAAAGAAAACGCAGCGCAGGGAAGGGAACCGACCGAAACACATGAGGAGGATGGTCTGACATCTATCACAGGTCTCGCTAGCATCGCACCCTGGAGGGAAGAAGAAAGAACCGACAATCTACCAACAAGACGAGTCCACATCAAATGACGAAGGAGAGACGTACCTAATCTCGTTTACCCGGGTGCTGTAGAGCCGAAGGGGACCCCAACCTCGCTGCACAGTACAGGTCGCAGGGACAGACGTCAATGTGGTAATCGACACCGGTGCCTCAGTAACAGTAATGTGAGTCCAGCAGTACAACAAACTAAGGCCCAGACCAGAGCTTAGACCGTCAAAGGCCCAGATCTTTGCGTATGGAAGCGACTCCCCAGTACTCCTCCGAGGCAAAATGACCGTGCCAGTGCGGTCAGAAGACGTCGAGATCACAATTGATATCCATGTCAACAACCAGGAAGTGGACACGCTGCTCAGTAGCCATGCAGCTGAAGACCTGGGTTTGGTGATATTCGCTAAGAGAATACAAGCAGACTAGACAGAGGAACTACTGCACCAGTTTGGAGACTTGTTCAAGAGACTAGGGAAGATAAAGAGAGCCCCCATCCAACAGCACATAGACCCCACCGTCCCGCCAACGGCCCTACGACACTTGAGAATCCCATTCCACCTACAGCCTCTGGTAAAGGAGGAATTGCAGAAACTCGAAGACCAAGGGGTCATAGAGAAAGTATCCGGGCCCACGCAGTGGGTATCAACCATGGTGATTGCGGAAATGCCTCGCCAACCAGGGAAGATCAGACTCTGCATTGACATGCGCCTTCCCAACAAGGCCATTCGGCACGAGCGCCACATAACGCCGACCATGGATGACATCGTGGCTGATCTGAACGGATCGAGATGGTTTTCAAAGCTGGATCTGAATGCGGGCTATCACCAACTAGCCCTTGCCAAAGACAGCCGTTACATCACAACGTTCAGCTCGCACCTAGGTCTCCGGAGGTATAAACGGCTGAATTTTGAAATACCCTCTGCCGTGGAAATATTCCAGAACGCTGTCAAAGTCAAAGAAATCCTGGTAGGACTACCTGGCGTCCTAAACATGAGTGATGACATCCTCATCCACTCCAAGACAGCGGAAGAACACTACCGGCACGTGAGAGCCACACTGAAGAGACTCCTAGACCACGGTGTCACCCTCCACAGAGAGAAGTGTCTGCTGTTCCAACAAAGGATAGAATTCTTCGGATATACATTCACCCAAGAAGGCATACAGGTCGACCCACGGAAATCCCAAGCGATCAAGACCGCAGCTACCCCAATCTCCGTGGCGGAAGTACTCAGCTTCCTGGGAATGGCCACGTACTGTGGACATTTCATTCCGGACCTGGCAACCCTTGCAGAGCCCCTCCGAAACCTCACCAGGACAGACGCCATGTGGCAGTGGGGTCCAGATGAAGAGACAGCGTTCCAAGCCGTCAAGAAAGCCCTCTTCCACCATACCATGCTGGTGTACTTTGACCCAACGAAGAAGACGGAAATATTAGTAGACGCCAGCCCTGTAGGCCTAGGGGCCGTCCTCACTCAGGAACAAGAACCGGGACGGTGGGCTGCCTAAGCATACGCCAGCAAAGCGCTTTCCCCGACCGAGAAGCGATACTCTCAAATCCAGAGAGAGGCCCTGGCCATCCGATGGGGATGCAGACATTTCCACCTATACTTATGCGGACACCCATTCACTGTGGTCACGGATCACCAACCACTGGTACCGCTATTCAAGGGTTCAGCACCTCATCCGCCACCACGTATCGAAACGTGGGCCATCGGGCTCCAACACTACAACATGGATGTAGTTTACCGGCCTGGCGCCAAGAACCCGACCGACTTCCTGTCACAACACCCAGACACAACCGGAGAAAGCGAAGAAGAACCCAGCAACAACGACACGGAGGCACACCTGGACATGATTGTGACACTGACGTGCCCCCGAGCACTGACGCTCGAAGAAGTGGCTACCGCAGCTGAGCAAGACCCAGTCATAACCAAAGTCCGAGAAACAATCCAAGGAGGACTGTGGCGCCAATTTCTACAAGCTGCAAACACTTGGTCAAGCCCAGAGAAAGAGAGACTGATGAACACGTGGAGAGTCCGAAACGAACTAAGCCTCACCCAAGGGGGTATTCTCCTCAGAGGACCCCGTATCGTCATCCCAGCATCCCTGCAGCTACGAGCAACGCAACTCGCCCATAGGGGACATCAAGGAGTGGAAGAGATGAAAGCCCGCATGAGAGAGAAAGTCTGGTTCCCAGGGATGGACACTCAAGTAGAAGAGACAGTCCGGAGGTGCCCGTCCTGCCAACTAACGAGCGGGCCTGAACGACCAGCACCCATACTCACAGAATAACATGGCCGATGCCCATGGGAAAAAGTAAGCGTGGATTTTGGGAGTTTCCCTGACGGGCGTGTCACACTAGCCCTCATTGACAGCTACTCAAAATACCCAGTGGTAGAAGTCGTACAATCAACCGCCTTCCTGCATGTTGGCCCTGCTCCAGAGAAAATATTCGGCCTGTTCGGATGTCCGGATGAACTCCGCAGTGACAATGGGCCCCCGTTTCAAGGACACAAGTTCCGTGAGTTCATGCACCACCACGGCATCCGGCACCGGCGCATCACCCCACAATGGCCCCAAGCCAATGGGGAGATTGAACGCTTCATGAGGACAATAAGCAAAACCCTCCACATCGCCTTGGCAGAGCAAGGCAACCCAGAACATGAACCGCAAAAGTTCCTGCGGGAGTACCGAAGCACTCCACACTGCTCAAAACGCCAAGCGCCCTGGGCGCTAATGTTTCACGACACCCGCCGAGATGGCCTCCCCACTGCGCCCGGGTGGTCCCCGCCCATTTGACGAAAGAGGTGCCTTCGGGAGGAGAGAGCAGCACAACAACACCGCCTGCCAAGCTCGAAGAGCTGCATTTCATCAGTTACAGCAAGGAGACACCTTCATCATGAAGGACAGGAGACCCGGGGGAAAATTCCAGACCCGGTACAAACAATGATACTGGGCAGTGATCAATCAGCAAGGGACCATGGTGACTGTAGAGAAGGCGGGAGAAACAGTGACCCACAACATCTCGTGGTTCAAACAAGTGGACAGGCCCCACCCCACCCCTGCTGTCGTAGACCACACTGAGAAGCCTGAGGCCAGATAAGGTGAGCCCCAAGAAGCTGACAGCCACCGCCCAGAGGTGACCCCGATGCCGGCAAGTCCGGAAGCCGCCGGTGAAACCCCCAGCCTGCCTCCAGGACCCAGCACACCGGTCCCTGTCTCCACCACCAGCCGGGGCCCCGCCAGGTATGCCCTAAGAGGGAATCCTCTAATGAATAATATTCTTTCTTTCTCTTATTTTATTACATAACGGTACGAATCACTGAACCTGCCAAGTGTTTATCCTGGTGATATGATACACACTGATAACGAACCACTTGTTGGCTGTTATCCTACTGCCGACTGACATCCTTGTTTGCAAATCATTAGTCTATCGACCAATACTTGGCAACAAATAAACTGCCAGTCGACTTGTTTCCATTTGTGGAGTCACGAGTCATACCTTTAGCAGTGCTTACAATTAGGAAGTGAATTAGTAAGTGTATTATTGCTCGGTTACTTCAAACCATTGCAAACAGTTAAAAGATAATTAAAACAACTTACTCAAAAGTACAGTATCAATTAAAAGAGCAAGCTATCATAATTACACAATGTTTCAGTACCAGTTGTAAGGGAAGGTTGTCATAAGTGTATGCTATTAGAATTCACAGACCGATGACAATGCAGGCTATACTGCATAAAGAGGAGAGACGCACGGCAAGGAGTGATCCCATGGTGCGTGGTTATACTATGATGAATCGTTCTGCCCCCATCCAGGGAAAAGATCTTATGGAAGAGCCGTTGTCAGTATCGCCCTTCCCCCTGGCATGGGTAAGTTCATTGGCCACAACGGGAAATAATTCATATGAGGCGAGCAAATCAAAGCAGGTAAAGTGGAGGGAGTCATGAGGAAGTTATGTAGAGCAGACAGGCCCCAGTGGTTTATCAAGTGACGCCATCTTCCCTTCCACCCTTTTGAGAAATGTCACTAGGCGGCATATCAGCTGCGGATCTAGAGGGGCAAAGGATGCCATAACTACCTGCCAATGTGTGCAAATGCCTCTTGGTTGAGGGATGCTTTTAGGAGCAGTCTACGATCGTCGAATAGCTCTTTACAAGTGCATATTAAGTGCAGCAGATCTTGAGAATAGGACGAAACACATGTTGGCTGCTTTCCTACTGAAGGCTGTCACCCTTGTTTGTAAATTAATAGTCTGTCAACAAATAATTGGGACCAAAGAAACTGCCAGTCACCTTGTCCCCATTGTTGGACTCATTCGTTATCAATCCTTACAATTGATATTTGTATGCTCCAATATCATCTTGTATGATTCCTTATCAGCAGAAACCTTTGTTCGACGCTACATTCACACCTGTTAGTAGCATAGTGTCTGATATTGTGGAGCTCCTATTTCATGTCTAGTACATTGTGTTTATCAAATATATTCAACCATAACACTTGCCTACTTTTTTCGTGTTGAGGACGTGCAATTATTGATAAAACCACTGCTAACGTTGTAATATGTTCTTGAAAAGAGGATGGAATTGATCTTAATGTGTTACAGAAGTTCTGGTTGTGTGCTGTGGCACAGGATGTGTTTTTATATCTGTTTTCCAAGTTGCATGTCTGTTTATTGCGTCTTTTTGATTCTTTTAGGTGGAATGGGCCCATCCTCAGACACAGGCTGGGGCTGCATGCTTCGCTGCGGGCAGATGATCTTTGCGCAGGCTTTGGTATGTCGTCATCTGGGTCGAGGTAAGTAGTTCTCTTCTATTGCGTTAGGGGTTGGGATGTTAGAGGGATTGAATCTACACAGGATGTAACTGCCATTTACATCAAGGAGACGCTTTTGAAATCCTACCATTGATTGGTGATTACAGAGATGGTAGAGGGACCACCAGCCCATATTTTACAAGGATAGTCCTGTATGTAGGTATTCTGTCCTTAAAACGTTTCATTTTCCGTTAAGGACACCATTTGTTCATAATGTTTGGTTTTCTAAAGAGAGTAGACTCTGTTATTCCTCATTGAAACTACAGACAAATAATTCTCCTGTTTATTGTGGCAGACCCTGAATTAAAGGTGATGGGTGGAATGCTTTCAAATAGTCTCAGCCAGTAGCAGCTGTTCGGGCCACATTCCAGTCCATAATTTTTTTTTATCAACTATGCCTCTAGACAGCGACCTGTCGGGTTCAAATCATCTTTGTCCTGCCTCTTTAGGAACAATTCAGTCCAAGCTGCCAAGCCAGTTCCTCTCTGAATAGGAATACGAGCAACTCCAGATCGTTCTCGGCCTACATAGGCCTCATCAGTGAAACATGACTTGCGGCACAGTGATCGCATAACCCACGACTGGTCATACCTGTCACACTTTGGGTGTCATACTCGGGAAAACCCAAAGATGAGGGGTTGAATGTTTACAGATAGTCTCAGCCTCTGGCAATTGCGCGGGGCAGCAGTTTCAGTCCCTTGTTTTTCACCTTCTTTTCAAATCCAGACACCAGCCCTGTGAAAATCAGGCTTGTTCCTTCTCCAGTGCCAAGCCAGGCTTACTCTGAACAGAAACACGAGCAATTCTGAATTGACCTAGGCCTCATCATTGAGATATAGCTTGAGTCCTGTGCCATTGTTGCATTTGTATTATGTCTGTAAAATTGCCATTCTGTCCAGAATTTCTGTCCTTAAAATTACGTCTCAGTCCAGAATTTTCGTAGTAACTATCCATAATTTGTCTCGATGAAAGGTGGTTACCCTAGATAATTGTGTCATGAGTGCTGGCTCCAAAGTCCTCCTTCGGATGCGTAGGTGACATGAGGTTTCTATAGCATAGCAAGACTTCTCTGAAAGATCGACCAGAAACGAATACATGACCCTTCATGCAAAAATGGGAGGTGATGTTGGGGACGGATGTACCATGAGATGAATGGTGCAGATTGTGGCAGGATGTACCAAAGACGATTTGAAATGTGCAGGGTAGAAAAACCTGGTATAAAGTAATATATCACTGGTATTTTATGCCATCAAAACAACAGAAACGTATTATTCCACATATGGATGGTCAATGATGGAGAGGTTGTGGAGAAGAAGGTTCTGCTTTCCATGTATGGTGGACATGTATGGGACTTAAGTTATTCTGGAAAAAAATGCTGAGTTGTATAAAAAAGGTTCCGGGTTCCCGGGTCACACCTGATCTCGTCGCAGGGGTATTGGGGATTTGACCCAGAAACTATGGTGAGCTTAGGAGGGGAGATTGTACTGTAATAACACTTATTCTTTTGGGAGCTAAACAAGAAATCATGGCTTGTTAGAAACAAGTAAACGCTCCTTGTGTATAGTCCTGGGTATGCAACTGTGGACACAAATGGCAATGGAAATGTTATCATACGAGGTACCTTGGAGGAAAACTGACTTTCTCTGCTAAGCTGGGTGCAAACTGTCAGATTGCACCAACTTTGGACTCATGATCCATTAGGAGCAATGTATTCTCCCGTCTCTAACCGTATCCATCAGTGACCACGTGCCCTTTAATATATGGACCAGTGATCAGGGAAAAGGGGGTTGGGATAAGAGAGAAAAGTGAGACATTGGATGCCACCATTCTGACTCATCGCTTCGGCTGGGCACTGAGATCTATAAGGCATAGTAGGCAGTCTAAAGGCAAGAAGAGATGTCTTTAGTAATTGGCCACAACAGTCGTGCACTAGGTTGTAACGAAGAATGGCTATACCTTTGTGATATCTCTGCGTAACCAGACCCCTGATCTTTGATATGGAACTTGTTATTCTTGAAACTAAACATACAAGAGATGAATATTTAAAATATGTGTTCATCAGCTCTCCCTTTAAGAGCTGGCTAACTTTCATCAAATTTCGTCACTACACACTGTAGTTGGAAGGTGTGTTAAAGTTTCTTCTTGGTCTGTTCCACTGTAAAGTCATTCACAAGTATTAATAGCCTGTAATTCCTAGCTTGGCGACTCATAGAACCATTATTTTCACTCTAAATATCTTAAGAAGTATTCACAAATACATATAATTGAAGCATAATTCAGATGTATGAATCCTTCCTATTCCATCTCTGTATAGCCCTAAGTGATAACGACATCCTACAGTCTTAGGAAAGTTAAAATGAACTCACATAGTTGAACATTCATTTTCTTTACACTACTCAACTTTCAGAATACTACCATGTAATTCCTGTGTCCTTTATGCGACTTCTGAATGAAGCAACAGTTCTGTTCAAAGGAAATTAAGATCCGCATAGCAAAGTCATGGATGTTGAAAACATAAAATCACGATTGTCTTTCAATGTCACTTTGGGCCAAAAGCAAACTTATACCTCGAAATCCTGGGTCGCTTTGTGTCTACAAATAAGCCTTCTAGGAAATATATTTTGTTGTTGGGGCGTTGTCCTGTAGTGTGTTCACCACACAGCAAGCCCTCTCTCCAGACAGCGCCAACACTCTGCAAGAGCTGCCTGTCATTCCTTCCCTGAGTTTGAATTAGTGCAAGATGGCTTGCAGTATTGTTTGCCCTTTCTTGCCGAGTCTTAAATGGTAAACCCTGCTCCTGCCATGCTTCCCGACACAAACTTACATCTCCTTGCAAGGCTGATATTGTGCCCTCTTCTATTCATGCTCCCGGTTAAGTTGTTTATTTTGGTGGTGAGGCTTCAGTCCGCAATAAGCGCAGCTTAAGCTGTTTAGCTTTAGACCCTTTGGCACTGTGTGATATTTTAGGAGCTGATTGGGCCATTAGCACAGATTGAATGGTTTCAGCTTTACTGATGCAGTTTACAGTGCCAAGTGGGTTGATGCTGTGAGAGTCAGTGTCTAGGGAGCTGTCAGCTCAAATATCAAGAAATCTTCAGTCCTTTTCAAGACCGACTCACTAAGAGCTGGAGAAGGACCCTGATGCGGATTCCGAGAAGGCTGACTGTGGATTCTTTGTAATGAGGCCTATAGTGATTCTATAAAGTTTGTCGATGAAATGTCCCAACATGCTAGTGAAGCAATATATATATTTATTTACAAAATTCAGGTTGTCAGTGTACTGACCGGAGCTCAAAAAAAGCTACAATAAATCGAACATCAACTAGCCTATAGTCAAAAATCCACATTCCATATTCCATTTGAAATTAGGACCCCACATTCATACTTATGCCCCAAATTTCACAACACATAAGAAAACTCTATACCATGCACTAAACCATTTACAGAACCATTCAAATTCCCCACATACACCTATCCTGTAACTCCAAAAAGAACAGAGCTACCAACTAATTATCCAGTATGTAATCTGCAGTGCTAGGTGTAACCCACCTTCTCATACAATCTGTACCCAAGTTTTCACCCTACTACCCTTACTATCAGTAACCCACCTACTCCTCCTAAATGACACACCTTTCGTGTTGTTCACCGTTCTTGCAGCATTGTTACTAGAGTTGCACCAAAAAGTCTTGATGCCCCAATATGCTGTTTTTAAAACATTACATTTTAATGAATATGTTTTCAAATTTATTATGGATTTCATATTCTTGTCACGGGCTTTCTACTTCCCACTGCCAGGCAGAGTCTCTCTAGCCACTAACATTCTATTTACCCATTTATGTTCTTCATCACATTATGTTGTGTATACCGGTACATCTACTCTTTCTTTTAGTGTGGGCTTCCTAGAGTTGTATCCCCTCTCTCTGCAATATGCACTTTCCCATTGCCCTCGCCCATTAAAATCCATCACCACTCAAAAGCAAGTTTTATTATCTACTGTGTGACCCATGTTTTCCCCCAGACATCTTGTCTGTGGGTGATAACCACTTTTTCTCTCACAATGTCTTAATCTCTTAAGAATCTCTTAACCCATAATGGGTTACCAGGCCAAGGTGTCCACAATTACTTCTACCTCTACCCTGTAAGAACAGTACAATAAGATAGGTATTCACAAAATTGGTTCCCTTTTTTTTTTTACTCACTACACTCAAGTCCACACTCTGTACTGTTGTACCATTCACCTCAAACATATCTATTGCATTGTTGATATTGTTATTACCCAAATCTTTAAATCATCTCCTAAAAAGTCCTTTACTCTAACATCAAAGTAAATATTTTTGATATGTTTATTTATTTTGAGATCAAATTGCAAAGATCTCCTAGTTGGTAAAACAGTATACTTATAAATAAGACATAGCCACTGTATTTATGTTCAGGCTAGATACACATGTTAATATCCCATACACAGAATTTATATTTCACCTGGGTTCAACCATTACTATTAATTTAATTCCTACCCTTTTACCACCTTTTCGGCTTCCATGCTTCTATCTATCCCTGTTTGCCATCTTTTTTTGTCTGCACTGGTAGGCTACCTCATTCCGTAGCAATGCTCCATTCGGTTATAATGAAACTCTGCACCATAGGAATTCCTAGTATAGCAAATTAGGGACTGTGTGGTATTTTACTATCTAGAATCACAGCTAATACCTCTATTAATTCCCTCCAATACGTTTGTATCTTGTTTTACCCCCAGATTGTATGTAGGAATGGCCCTTCTTCTCTGCAATGTTTATGCATATGGTGTTTGGGCCCTTCCCATTTTGTATAGCTTGCTCTTATTATAGCATCCCCTATGCAGTATTATTAATTGAATTATTCTCAGCCTCGTTTTATATCCACTTCTCTAGGGGGCATCAATGTCGCCTTCATTTTGTGAATTGAAAGTTTCAATTCTATTAAGGACATTGGAGTGAGGATAATGAATTGTCTTGACTGTTTTTATTTCTCAGTAGCCATTAAGAAACAAGCATTGAAGTATACACAAAGTGATGGATGGAATGCTTGAATTAATCTCAGCCATTGGTAACTAAGTCGGGCCACATCCCAGTCCATTGCTATTTTGCACACCATACCTTCTCAGTTTGGACCCAGCCCTATGCAAATCAGCCTTGACTCTTCTCGATTGTTAACAGACCGGCCTGAACTGTGAGGCCAGGTATTTCCTGAACCAGAACACACGCAACCAATCACATCAGCCTCATATAACTTGTCTCCAGTGACACAGTGTGCACGATGTAGCGTCTTCCCTGCCGGGGTATCCGTAAATGACTACTCCTCACACAGAGCTTGATATCACACGTCTTTATTCATCTGCGTGTAACTGCAAACTCAACATTCTATATCAACCTCCACTGAAATACACTCCATCCATTACGTCATCAGGAACCAAAAACATTGTCATTGTTAAACGCTTTGGTGTTGTATTTGTTTGACCTGAACATGTTGTGTAAAGTTTAGACCTGCTACCATCATGATGCAAGATCTGCTGTGATGGTGAAATGCAGCAACAGTCACTAGTGCTTCAGAATCATTCCCTCCTTCACCATGTGAAACTGGTGAATGATGAATCAAACGCTGAAAGTAAGAAAAGTCTCTGGTAATAGACTTCTCAAGATGCTGGGTAGTCACTATGTGTTCTTGACACCACTTGAAAAGGTTTGGCATCAGATTTTCTTTTCCGCATCTGACGTGTGGGTACTCTGTCTCTTCTCTGGAAGACAATGTTTTTCGCATGTTGTCTTTAGTCCGCAAATATCTTCATCTTTTGTTTCTGAACCAAGTCCCTTGTGCAAATTGCATTCCTATTGCTTTCTCTCTGTTTGGTCCACTGAGGTGTCTTTCTTTTTATTGATCTTCTGAACATCAATGTTGGTGGACTTTCACCGGTGGTTGAGTGAAGTGTTGAACGGTAAGCTCTTAATGTAAAGTTTAACACAGTTTGTAAATTGAGCTTCTCAAGTGTAGCACGCTGCACAGCTTTCTTTAACATACTCATAAACAGAAACACTCCATGTCGCAAAGATGCATCCAGTCTCTCAATGACTCAGTCTTGAGGGGTGGATGAGAGATCCTCAATTCATGGAAATCGCAAGTATCCATCCACAATCGCCATCAGGTGATGTCCATTGTCTAGTGGACCGAGAAAGATAATGGCTATTCTCGCCCAGGCATGCTTCGGTAGTTACGAAATGTTTAGGGTGTGTTGAGTAACTTTTGTAGATAGGCAGTTGCATAGGTGACAGGCCTTTCATTCCTTCTCAACCTGCTCATCTAGATATGAAAGCCAGACCCGATTATGGAGAGCTTATTTTGTGGCAGTGATTACCCTATGTCCTTCGTGGGCCACTTCAATCATTTTCTGGCACAGACTCTCCAGAATCAAGATTCTTGTCCCTCGCAATATTTCTCCTTCTTGAGTTATGGACAGTTAATCTTTGACATTTCTGTATTTTTTGATGTGAGAAGTCGAGTGTGCTGGTTCCAAGACTGATGTGTAAATATATCTTTCAACTTTAGCATGTCACTATTGTGGCTCAAAAGGAACAAATGATGGACGGAATGCTGAACAATGCAAACATTCACCCCCACTGTGGCTCATGGGAGTGATAATCTGGGATAACGAAATGGCAACTGTTGTGTTTATTTTATGATAAAGTTGATATAAGCTTCAGATGACTCAGATGGAGTGCTTTGACCTGGAATGGGCACTCTGGAAAAGTAGTCAGTAGGGTTCTGATCCTTTCCTGGGTGATGCACTTTTTTATAATTGTACTGTTGTAGTTGTAGTTCCCAACGTGAAGAAACATCTTGGCCTTTGGATTGCCAAATATTCTTAGTGAAGCTTGATGATCCGTTACCAGCGTAAAAGGATTTCCGTACAGGAATACATGGAAGTGGTCACACAGCCATACTATGGCTAAACTTTTTATTTCAGGTTGTGAGTAGGCACGTTCTGGTTGGAATAAACTCCTACTTGCATATTCCACAATATGCCTTTGATCATTCAGGTGTCCACTGTCAAGAATAGCACCTAACCCAACTGGGCTAGCATCAACAACAACCTCTGTATGAAGTTTCGGATTGAAGTAAGCCATTTCAGTAGCATTGTCGTTTTAAAAAAAAAAAAAAAAGATTTTTATATATTTTTATTTTGTTTCAATTGAATGAGAAACATATAACCCGCACAACAATAACAACAAGTCGCACTCTGGTCAATCGTGATGGTTTATATTTATTTATTTATTTATTTATTTATTTAAGTATTTATAGAGCGCGACAGCTACTTCCAACGGAAGTGTCCCGGCGCTAGCGTCCTACAGGTACAAGGGATAGAGCAGGGAGAGGATAGCGACGATCTCTAGGGCATTCTGAACAACCAGGTCTTAAGTGCCTTTCTGAATGGCAGTTCCTTGTCCAGCTGTCTGATGTCATTGGGTAGGGTGTTCCATAACATTGTGGTTTTCACTGTGAAGGCACGCCCACCTGTCCTAGCCTTCCTAAACCTTGGAATAATTAAAAGATTTTGGTTGCAGGATCTGAGAGTTCTTGCGGGAAGATAAATTTTTAAATTTTTCTTAGCCCCGGTAGTCACACATGTCCTCAATACATATTGGACGAGTTAACATCCTGTACAATTCCTTTATGCACTGGAGATATCCCGGTTCCCAACCTCGCTCCCTCCCCTAGTCTCCTGTGGCCATCTGGTCGCATCTAGTCCTGCGCTTCGTCACCATAATGATTCAACCAATTACTCCATATCCTAGTAAATTTCTTGTGGAACCCGCTACTCCTGTATGTAACCCCTTCAGCTGCCATGTACAGGTCCATGCCTCGTTTCTATTCGCACAGTACGGGGTGTCTTGTGTGCCCCAATGCTTTGCTATATCACGTTTCACCACTACTAAGCCCAGGGCACTAAAAAGCAACTGGGGCCTGGGAACGTCAACATTACATGGGATACCCAAAAGAATGAATGCCAGGTGTGCTGTGAGGGATGGTTTTATTATTTCATTTAGTTCTTTAATTATCTCACCCCAGTATGACTGTTTACGGGGGCAATCCCACAACGCGTGTAGAAAGTTTCCCACTGTGGCTTGGTAGCGCAGACACTGAGGGGTCTCGCCCCGGCCCATTTTGTTTAGGTTTGCTCTATTGTAATAAACCCTATAGAGGATTTTAAAATGGATAAGACACAATCTGAATTTAATAGCCACCTATCTAGGGTGCATCAGGGCTGCCTCCCAGTCTACGTCTTCCATCTCCCTCAGGTCTCCCTCCTATACCGCCCTTAGTTTACCCAGGGTGTCGGGCATATTATTATTTATCATCTTTTAAGTAAATGACACTGCCTTGGTCGTGAGCTCTTCCTGCAGTAATCTTCCCTCAAATAGTGCATATTCCTGCAAATCTGTCTTCCCTACTCCCTCTGCTCTCCACGCATAGTCTCATTGGGCCTATTTGAGAAATTGGGAGCTATGCAACCTAAATTCCGTATGGAAGGTGGAGAAGGAATTGAACTTGCCCCTTGCAATGATATCTCCAACAGTAGTGATCCCCAGTGTGTCCAATGCTTCAAAACCCGGAGCCCATCCACCTCTCTAACTCAGTTTTCCCTTCCACAGCTGTGTCGTCCTAGTTATCTTGTGGGCCCTCCCTAGGATTCTAGTAGACTTTTCCCATACCTCCATGGTGACTCATATTGGGGGGAGGAACCTATGCATCTCCTTTGCTCCATATAGATAATGTAGGAGCGTGTAGGGTGTCAGTATCTCCCTTTCTAATCTGTATGTAGGATGGTCCCATGCTACATTTATCCAGTCATTAATGGGGGTTAGGTGGGCTGCCCAGTAATAGGCTTCAATGTCCGGAAGCGCCAACCCCCCAAAATATATGGGTGTTGTGTTGTTGTGTCTTGAGGGCAATCCTTGGGTGGCCCTTCAGCCACAACAGTGAATGTAGTTCGGAATCTATTTCCTTGAATATTGTTCTTGGGAGAGGGTGGTATATGTTCTGTAGGGCGTATATGAATTGGGGCAGGGAAACCATTTTAAACATGGCTTCTCAGCCCAATATGGTAAGAGGTAAGTCTTTCCATCTCTCTGCGTCTTGCCTAAAGTTGGATAACACCCACAGGGTAGTCGAGCTGCGGCAGACCTCTGCGTGGGGTATAAGAAAGACTCCACGGTATTTAAAGCCTTCCATAGTGATTTGGTGGTCCCTTGGCAGCACCATCCAATCCGTTATTTGGCCTGGGCAGTAAAATACTGACTTATGCCAATTGATCCTATAGCCTGAGAACCGGCCATACTCGTCCATTATTTGGAACACTGTTGGAATCGTTGTGTCGGGTTCCGTCACAAACAAGAATATTATCTGCATTAAGGGATACCTTTTTCTTCATTTGGTCGTCAGGCGTAACCCTGAAGCCCGCACTCCCAGGTGTTGCCTAATCATGCACGTTAGGGGTTCAACCACTAGTGGGCATAAAAGTAGAGATAAAGTGCACCCCTGCCTAGTCCCATGGGAAATCGGGAAAGTGCGCGCAATCGGGATAGTGTGAGAGAGACTTCCATTGACTCATACTGCCGCTCTAGGGGAGGTTATAGTAGTGTCACCCATTTCCTGAATTTCGGGCCGAACCTGAATTTGTCAAAAGTGGAGTCTAAAAAGGGCCAGTGCACTGCGTCTAATGCTTTTCTGCATCTAACAACAGGGGTGTCGCGGTTCTTGACCGCCATCATCCAATTGTGGGATTTGCGGGAATTCCATCTAGTGACCCGGCCAGGCATGAACCCGGATTGGTTGCAATGGTCACTATAACACGTAGGAGTGGAGTGGCCAGAATTGTTGCCAGACTTTAGACCTCTGTGTTCAACAGAGAGATGGGGTGATATGACTGGCATCTGTCTCAGGGTTTACCCTTCTTATAGATGGTCACAATGGTATTGGTCCGGAGATCTACTGGGAGGTACTTGATAGAGACCTAGAAGATGAAGGCTTAGTAGGTCTTTATAGTTTTAATTGAGCTCGGTGGATATTCCATTTCGGCCAGAGGTTTTTCCCTGTCGTAGCCCCCCTACTTCCAGGGGTGTGGAATTTAATAAAATATCTACTTGTCCATGGGGCAGGTTGCTTCATAAATCGACTTGTCCTGTAACAAAATCCACTTGTCCATTTGGTGCCATGTAGTCCGGTGACAAATTATGGCAGCACTCTCATTATATAAGAGTTCTGATATAGCCTCTCTGATTATACCAGGGCTCATACCATAGTAGTGTTTGAAAACTTGCAATCCCCTTATTTTGCCAGGTTTCCGCAGATCTACATACTGGGGCTGAAGGAAGTGGTAGGCAATAGTTCCAGGGTTAGAATGCCCTTTTGAGTCTGTGCAAACCTACTAACTTGCATGTTTTAAGTGGTTTCAACACTCTTCTCTAATCTTTTCCCATATTGAGAAAGGTTGGAAATGTACTCCTGACAATGGCAGACATAAAACTTCTTCCAGTGTTGGGAAAAAAGTGGTTGCAGGGAAAGTGAACTTGCAAACACTCAGATTTTCGCATGAGCAAATCTACATATGAACGTTTGCTCATGCTAAAATGCAGTTCACAAATATTTTCTAGGAGTACTATTTTTTGTCCTACTTCTGTAAATTCTTGGGAATTCACGAAAGCCGTATAGCTGCACTTAATGCAATGACATATGCCATGGGTGCACTTTTGAGATTTTCTTTAATAATTGGGCCCCTAATTTGGTCTGGCGTTGACCATGACCTTTTGCGTTTGTTAAAATTCTGTCTCTCTTTCTGTATCGCCTGTCTTCACTGCGAGTGACAGCATTCTGCTGTTTCACAAGGAGCAGATCGGCACACAAAATAGTTTTGTTCAGTGCCAGTAACTAATGTGGCAGTGTGTGCTTTTTGAGACAAAAAACGTTTTTGCTTTTTCCAATGTCTGTTATAATGGTGAGGGCCCAGCAGCTCCCACGCCAATAAAGTTTTACAAAAACCATGCCAAAACAATTCACACATTGACAAAATTAAAACGCTGACCACCAATTTCAGACCAACTGGCTTTCCCAATGCTTGTTTATTTTTGTTTTCCATAGTCTTATTGAAACTGGTTACACTGATTTTCCCTTATGAATATTTTTGGGAAATACTAGCATGCATCAGCACATTTTACTAAATGATGCTGCAAAGAAATGATACCTGAAATTTTACAGTAGTTTAGCGAAATGTTTTTTTTCCTGCTTTCATTTTTTTACGAACATTTTATTTTGAAAGCAAAGAATCATATATCTTGCTTTTAAGCTTCTGCAAATATTTGCATCAGATCAGAGAGCATTCTGGGAGCATTATACATAGTCTCATATTGCTAAACTTTGAAAACGTGTGTGCACATTTTTATACTGGAACCACTGTCAGTAGTGCAGTCAGAGCTTGCAACATTTACTTAGAGCGCTCACCCTAATAACAAAGGCTTTCAATTAATGACCCATAACCGCAGACAGTGCCCTTCCCTGATCCATAATGTGGTACTGCAAACTGGCAGCCAAAGGGTTTGTGCTGCAGGGGGTTGGGCCTACTTGTCCCAAGGACAAAATACAATATGAAAACTTGTTGCCCTTGACCCCAAACAATATGTCCTGGGCATCGATCGGGCTATAGAAATTCCACATCCCTGTACTTCCGTACGTGTCAAGTCGCCGTTGAGTGCTTTTATGTCACCCTCATCTATTCTGGGGACCTCCGACCCTCGGTCTAGGTCCACTCTCTCCTCGCAGCTCCGATGTGCCGTCTCTTGCCTCCAGACCCCGACCTCCTCCTTGGGAGGTTCGAGGCTGCTGCCCGCTCCAACTGGGACCAGACTGCCTGTTACCACCGTAACCTTTCTCAGCTGTTTTTTTCTTTATTTTCTCAATTTTTCCCTGTTGTGCCACTGTTATTGTGCTCATCTGTGTCTTGCTCTAATTCCGGCACTGGTTTTATTTTCACGTGCCTGCCTGTTCCTTTCACCTTTCGCCGCTGCTGCCCTGCGGCCCCTTCCACTGGAATTCTCTCGCTCCCGCCTCCCAGCCTCTCCTCCCTCCCACCTCCCCTACTTAATGGCGGCCACTGCGACCCCCAGAAACACAGCCAGCTCACCATCTCCAACTGGACACCGATCGATCACGGCCGAAGACTCCGCCTCGACCATGAAAAGGATTCACTCGGGGGGGCCCCCACCGACCCCTGCCCCCCTCACATCTACCTCAGAGCCACGGCCGCCATCGCATCTGACAATGCACCATCAACACCACCTTCAAACAGGCACCTTTCCAGACGACTGGAAGCGCGCAGAAGTCAGACCCCTACTCAAGAAGCCCACAGCTGACCCCACAGATCTCAAGAACTACCGGCCCATCTTGCTCCTCCTTCACAGCCAAAGTTGCAGAGAAAACAGTCAACAGGATACTGACACGATTCATTGAAGAGTATGCCATCCTCGACCCATCCCAATCCAGGTTCCGAAGCAACCACACCACAGAGACCACCCTACTTGCCGCCACAGACGACATCCGTACCATCCTGGACCAAGGCCACTCCACAGCCCTCATCCTACTCGACCTATCAGCGGCCTTTGACACAGTCTCCCACCGCACACTAGTCACCAGACTACTTGACGCAGGCATACAAGGAACAGCCCTGGATTGGATCCGATCATTCCTCACCGGAAGAAGCCAAAGGATCAGACTCCCACCCTTCCTCTCCGACCCTACGAAAATCACCTGCGGAGTCCCACAGGGTTCATCACTGAGCCCCACCCTCTTCAACATATACATGGCCCCCCTCGCAGCTATCGTCCGACAACACGGCCTCAACATCGTATCCTACGCCGACGACACCCAGCTCATCATCTCCCTTACCAAAGACCCCACCACTGCCAAACTCAACTTCCAGAAAGGAATGCAAGACTTCGCAGTCTGGATGACCAACAGCTGCTTGAAGCTCAACGCCGAGAAGACAGAAGTCCTTGTCCTTGGTACCACCCCTTCTGCATGGGACAGCACCTGGTGGCTGACCGCACTCGGAAGCCTACCTACCCCCTCAGACCACGCCAAGAACATCGTACTTGACTCATCACTCACCATGAACCGGCAGGTCAACGCTGTCACCTCCAGCTGCTTCAACACCCTCCGCATCCTCTGCAAGACCTTCAAGTGGATCCCCCCTGAGTCAAGGTAGACAGTCACCCACACACTCATCACCAGCAGACTGGACTATGGAAACGCACTCTATGCCGGCATCAACAAGTCCCTACTCCACAAACTCCAGACAATACAGAACACCGCCGCCAGACTCGTCCTCAGCATCCCCCGACACGAACACATAAGCCAACACCTACAAGTCTCCACTTGCTCCCCGTGGAGAAAACAATCACTTTCAAAATCCTCACTCACGCCTACAAATGCCTACACAACGGACCCAAATGCGTCAACGACAGAATCAACTTCCACGTACCCAAAATCTTCCAACCTCGCACTGGCCAAAACCCTGCGCATCCACAGAGCCAGAGCAGGCGGAAGATCCTTCTCTCACATTGCAGCCAAGACCTGGAAAGAGTTACCGGCAGACATCAGATGCGCCCCCTCCTTGTACACCTTCAGGAAGACCCTCAAGATCTGGCTCTTCGGTTAAACAGATCTGCGGACCCCCCCCCCTTCAGTGCCTCGAGACCCTCACGGGTGAGTAGCGCGCTTACAATTCCCTGATTGATTGATTGGACGTGTATGTCTTTAAGATAGTCCTCAGTGGCGGCTGTGTCGCTAAGTGGTCTCCTTCAATAGAATTCTTCATAGTTTTTGGCAGGCCGACACTATTTGCTCAGCCGTGGAGAGAGTCGCACCCTGGTCATCTATGATTGAACCCACTCATCTAGCCTCGGCTTCCTTCCTACTGAGCCAGGCCATCAACATTTCAGCTTTGTCTCCGACTTCGTAAAGTCATTGCAATGTGGCTAGCCTCTGGCTCCTTGCCTCATCCTGAGCCGACTCGCTGTATTCCATTCTAAGGGTTTCCAATTGTCAGAGGTCAGCAGATCTGGCCTGGCTATGGCTTGTCCCTCTAGGGCAAGTATCTGATGTTCCATCTGCTTAGGTTTCTCACTCCCCTTTTTCTTTTCCCATGCTATCCAGTCCTCGGGCCTATCTTGCAGTACAGTTTTGCATGCCTCCCACAGCGTAGCTCCAGAGACTACCATA
Organism: Triturus cristatus; assembly: GCF_964204655.1. Classification (NCBI taxonomy): domain Eukaryota; kingdom Metazoa; phylum Chordata; class Amphibia; order Caudata; family Salamandridae; genus Triturus; species Triturus cristatus. Next base: position 651,820,558 of record NC_140594.1, read on the forward strand.
CCCTTGTTTTCAGTGACCACGTATGATTACACGTTTTTGTAGGTCCCAGGCGTTCAATTTCCACTATGGCAGTGGGTCCCGGGTCCTATTCCCCAACTGTACCCACAGAGGTGAGTGATCTGATAACCCTCGAGCGAGATAGTCTATCCGGCTGATTGTTCCCAATTCACATGAGGGGACGAAGACATGGTCCAGCCTTGAGTAGACATTATGTGCCCCTGAGAAATATGAGTATTGTTTATTGTATGGATGTTGAGACCTCCATGTGTCTGTGAGCCCAAGTGTGTCAGAAAAGCGGGCTAGTGGGGTGGTACCCGCCGTTCTCCCGCAGTTCACAAACCGGTCTGATGATGTACACATAGCATCATTAAAATCTCCCCTATCACATGGAAGGATGCAGGGGTCTCTAGGAGGATGTTTGCCACTTTGAGCAGCACAGGGTATTGTAGTCTGGGCGGTGCATAGACACAGATGAGCTTAAGCCTACGTCTACCCCACGTACCTGTCACCCCCACAAATCTGCCATCTGGATCTACTCATTTACGGGTTAATTCAAAGGGGGAGGATTTTTTAAAAATCAAGATTGCAACCCCTTTAGACCTGGATGTGAAGCCAGTGTGTGCCAACACTGCATACATTCCTCTCCCAAGGAAGCTACACTGGGTACCCTGAAGGTGTGTCTCCTGGAGCAACACCACATCTGGCCGCAGTCGCTTTATGTATTGTGCAACCAACCCCCATTTGATCCTGTCTCTAAGGACAGTGACGTTCCAGATTAGGACCGAAAGGGCATGTTGCTCTACGGGGGCTGATATAGGTACATCAGGAACCTAAAGGCTGTCCTTCTCGTGTGCACCCTCTCCTGGGGGCTAACCCACCAATTTCACTGTGCCACTTACTCAGACCCAGTGCAACCAACATTAACGTAAACAGCACCAATCCTGTTACCACCGCCCCCACCCCCCTGGACCGTCTCACAACACCTGAACCCATGGCTATAAAGCTACTGTGTGTAAGAAGAGGAGAGGTCTGCCGCTCCTCCCACTTTGTGTGAATACAAACCCAACAAACACCTACTACATATGAACAAATGAAAAGTACAAAAACAGGCGCTTAAGGAACCGGAATACCATTTTCAAGAATGATCCCAGCAGGTGAGGTATAGGCTCTTGGGCCATTGTTTTAACATTAAATGTCCTTGGCCGATATAATGTTGCCAGCTTCAGATGTTCAGGCTTTTCGGGTCTACCGCATCTTCCGTCTGCGATTGTTGGCCAATCTCTGTTCCCCATTCCAGTGCTGTAATTTTGGCAGCCAGAGGGTGTGTGCTTTCATCCCTGGTGGAGTCTCACAGCCCCTCTGAATCTGCATGAGGATCTCACTGGCTATATAAGTCTGTGGCCCTGTCATCTACTGCTTCGTTGTGCTCTCCTCCCTTTGCAAGGCCCCCAGCTCCTCTACTAGCCCCTTTTAATGCATAAGGAGTCCCCTGGTTTGTAGTCCTCAGTCCCGACTTAGTCCTTTTCCTCCGCGTCTTGTCCCCAGGTCTGGATTCTGTATACTAAATCAGTCGTCCATCTTGGTTTTGTTCCCTGGAGGGGCGCAGGACTGGTCTCTCCTTGATCCACAGCCATGTGTCCTCCGATGTCTGAAAAAAAGTGTTTTCCCCTTATACATGACTTTCAGTTTTACTGGGAAAAGGAGCATGTACTGTATCTGTAGTGCTCTTAGCTTTGCTTTTACAGAATCAAAAGTCCTCCTCTGGCGCTGGACCTCTCGACTGTAGTCCGGGAAGATCATGATTTTGGAATTTTCGTGTCTGGCTTCTCCTAGGCGGCACCCTTGCGTAGGATCATATCTCATTCGAGAAAGTTAAGGAACTTCGCGATGATAGGTCTAGGTGAGGCTCCAGGCGGCAGCTTTGTGCTCAGCGCCCTGTGTGCCCGTTTAATCACAAAGCAGGTGGAGAAGTATTCGGGCAGGATAATGTTCTTCAGCCAGGCGGCTTGGAACACAGGTACATTGGTCTCTCCAGCCCCTCCGGACATCCCATAAAGCATAGGTTATTCCTGCGTGCCCTGTTTTCAGCCATTGCAGTTTACCATGTGAACTACAGAGTTCCGTTACCTCATTTTGAAGGTCTTTGACTTCATCTTCGACTTCCAAGACTCGATTCTCTGGATCTGTCATTCACTCTGAGACATTGCGGAGATCCTAGTAGTGGCACCTCAGAGCGTACTTCACCAATCCTATTTTCCAGCACTTCTCTGGAAGACTGTATAGCATGGAGCAGGGTAGCCGTGTCGGGTAGAGGCTGTGCAGTTTCCTGCGGGGTCACTACTTTGGTGTATCTGAAACAGGCTTATTACAGGGGTAGACGGACCCTGCCTAGACTCCCAGCCCCTCCGGTAAGACTTCTCAAAGCTGCCACGGAATCCAATGCGGCAACGAGGAACGTAGCTCCTCTACTCTCTCCAAGCAGCATTTCTGGGACTGGGCACAGCACCCTCTCCAGTCTTATTGGGATGTATTAAAGATGATGGACCTGACTGCAGTGCCCACAAAGCTCCCAGCACTGTCCCTTCCGGGGGAGAAGGGGGGGTGGGGGGTGGGGGGGGGGAGCGTCCTCAGTACCTAGTGGCGGAGGAGGAGAGAGGCAGGGGTGTCTCAGCAATCGATGTTCCATCCTCCTGTTCCGGGCTGCAAAAACCGCTGCCCACCCCCACATTGAAGACCCACAACCGCTGGCTCCAACACACATCCTCTTTCGGTCTATGCAGCCTTTCAGTTCCGGGCCTGTGTCACATACTAAAACATCAGGGAAGAGGATCTAAATTGCCCATCTACTGATCTTAGTCCAGGTCACTAAGCTGCCAGGCTGTCACGCAATTTGATGGATCAAGTGGTCTCTTCTAGGGGGCCAGAGGCACAGCTCTAGCCCTCTCCCTCCACCCCCCACCCGTATTCAAGGAGAGCTCTCCACCCCCCACCTCAACTGCCACCACTCAATCCCTCTCACTCGTGCCGCAGCAAGAGGCAGGCGGACACTCACCATAGAAACCGGGGCAGAGGACTCTGGGGCTTTCCCTCCAGGGACAGCAGCCACAGCAATTGGCCCTTGGTTCCTTGGTGCAGACTTGCGGGCCAACTGGGGAAATGCTCCTATCGCGGCCTGACCTCACTGTGTAGGCCACGTCTCTGCGCCATCTCCTTTGTTGTCAGCCTAGGGCTCCAGCGCAAGGCCCTCTTCCCTTCTCTAGGTGGCGTTTCACTGGATCTTCTCCAGGGCCGCTCCAGATCCGGAAGTCCAGGCCCCTTGTGTCTCTCATCAGCTGCCTCAGAGGGCCCGCAGTCATGCAACCCAACTTGCCTGCACTGGAGTGGGAGGGGGGGGAAGAGTGCAGGCGAAGGCAGCCGAGACTCATCCGCCAATCTTCACGGGGTCCAGCGACCAGTGGGTGGGAAGGAAGTGGACCAGGGCCCAGTCCGGCTGTCAGCAGCACCCCTCCGCTCGCCTCAAGGTGGGGCCAGTCAGGTCTGTGAGTCCACCATCTTTCGTGCCGGCATGTTACGTCGGTGCTCAGAGTGGCCATCCACTCCTCCACTGCGATACTTGCACTCACAGAGGTCTCTTCAGCTAGCATGGGTCACTCCAGGGCCATTTACAAGTGAGCGCCGCCCTATACATTTTAGGGCTGGCAGGATTATTTACTGATTTCAGCTCCGTCCAGGAGCTCGGAAAGGACATGTCCCACTCTGCCATGTTCTAGGCCAAGCCTACATTTCAGTAGCATTCTCAATGGCTTGTTTGATGTCTTAAAACTTTTCTCACATTAATGTGACCAGTGAAATGAAACATTATTTTTCCTCAACTCTTTCAATGGAGCACTTACAGTGGCAAAGTCTTGTAAATATCGAGAACAGTACCTGGCCATGCCAAGAAATGAACGCACCATTGAAACATCTTGTGGGATCAGCATTTGACAGTGCTTGTACTTTAGCAGGATCAAGTGTCATACCCCCATCAGAAAAGATATGACCAAAGAATTTTAACTTTGTCTTATGGAACTCACATTTATCTGCATTCAAAGTCAAACCTGCATCAACCACTAAATGACATACTCGTATGAGAACCTTATTGTGCTCCTTTTAGGTAGCTCCGAAAACCAATCAGTCAACACTATAATTGAACGCATTCATGACAGGCTGTATGATATGTGGTATGACGTCTTTCAAAAGTTCTGCAGCTGATGAATAGCTTATCAATTTGTATTGAAACTGACCAATATGTGTAGAAAAGGTGGTAATGTTCCTGCAGTTTTCTTCGGGTTCCAACTGTTGATAACCTGTATTCAAATCAAGGTGAGAGAAAATCTTTGCACCATATATTTGAGGTATCATATCTGCAATGTGTGGACCTGGATGTCGTTCTCATTCAGTTACCTTGTTTACATGACGCATGTCAACACATATGCATACCGCTCCTTCACTAGCCTTTTTGGGCACTACCATGATGAGAGAAACCCATGGTGTTGGACCAGTAGAACACTTAAAAATATCATGCTTAAGTAACAGTTCAGCATGTAAATGAAAAGCAATTTGCCTATGTCTTTGAGCAACAGGATTTATGTCCTCATTAATTTGCAAATTTAGTTTAATAGTCTTTAACTTTCCCAAACTATGAAACAATGAAGGGAATTGACGTACTATTTTATGGTGAGCATTCATGTTGTAGTTCATGGAAATCAGTCCCATGTCAGCAGCTGTGCTGAAGCTGAGTAATCAGGCACTTTATGCTGTCCTTTGAAGCACATGGATGTGTGCTTGCTCCTTCATTTTCTTGTGTCTCATCGTCGCTATAAATGAACTTTGACTTTTTAAGGGTGTTGATGCAGCCCATGTATACAGTTTGGTTTTCGACAGCATAAGTTGTGGTAAGGGATGCAATTCCTTATATTTCTCCTCAGGCATGTTTATCGACTCACCACTGTTGATGATGAAAGGTACCGAACACCCATTTATTTTCAATGTAATTTTCAGACAATATTTGAACGACTTTGGTGCTTTGGCATGTCGACTTTTCTTTGACTGATATTTTTTCTCACATGCACAAGTCCAGCATAGCACAACCATCTTCTTCACTTTCAGTAACTGTAGACAAAAGCAAAATGCGGCTGACCAGGGTTCAGCACCTCAGTTCCAATTGTTTCCAAAGAATATATACAGATTCTGTGCAACTGCTTCCGGAGTCCGCCGCAACTCCACTCCACTGGAAACCAGATAATTCAATTCATACAAAAAAGGAAGGTGCACCAGAAAAAGTCTATAGGCTTTATTGCTCTGTAGTAGAGAATCATCATCTGCCAACGCGTTTCGTTCACAAAGAACTTCGTCAGGGCTCAAATATTCAAATAAATCCAGTTGACGTGCATTTAAATAAATAAATTCCAATTATCGAATGGTATATGTAGAGAACACTGTTTCTCTTCTACATTCAAAAAGAATCAGATTGTCATCAGATAGTCCCTCACGATTTTGCCCAGCAAACAGAATCAGTATATGTGTCAGTCAACCCAGAACAGTTGCAAAGATCGGATGAGCTGTTTTAGTTGCCTATTAAAACCTGGCGATTGGATGGCTCGTAACACGAAGCAGACAGCTTCTGAGGATTCTTTTCAAAGGGATTTCCGGGCGTTTGGCAGAATATGCCTCCCCACATAAAACCCCCGCAAAGCCTTCTTCACTTTCACCTGATACTGATATGGAGGAGCTGTTTAACGATGATTTAGAGGACAGTCAACTTTGTTCACTGTTGATTTGCCGTACCTGACTTCTCCGCTGGGCTTGTGAGTGTGCGTCGAACATTCCTTCTGGAACATTCTAGTGTTCATTTTGTCTTCGCTCCCTGATGCACTTTTTTTTTCCCTTTGCTTTGCACAACGTCACAAAATAGTTCTTTCCCCCACAGCCCTCACATATCTGTCTAATGGCAGTACATTTGTCGTTGTGTGGAAACAAAAGCCCATGTCTAAAACATAACTTATTTTAATATGTAAACTCATGACTGATTCATTCTGGGCACTTCTGTCCTCAATGTCAGCAGCTTGTCGATCTGCACGCACTTAAGCTCTAGCAGCCATTAATACTTGTTGCAGACTCAGAGTTTCTCTCAGCTTTCGCCGTCTTAATGAATCGAACAGCATCAATGACACTGAGACATATGGCTTCTTTGTCATTAAATTAATTGAACTTACAATGTTTGATGTGTGTCAAGTCTTTTTACAAATTCATCAATGGTTTTGCCAACTTTCTCTTATTCTTTTTTTTATTCTCTTTTTATTGAACAAAAATGATGGTACAGGGACGGGCCACCAAGCCACGCATTAATCGCACACAATAGTAAAAAATTATAAGCATGATCACAAAAACATCATGAGTCAAAACATAATTAGATAGTAAAAAGATCAGTGTCCAGAGCATTGTTCCGTAGTTCAACAGAGGGAGACAAACAGATTTCACCCCGAGATACATTCCATTGCGCCCATTTGTGGTCCCATTTCGCAGGGCTACCTTTGTGTTTGAATACATCTTTTTCTGCTATCTTTTCATTGTCCATATCCTGTCCACTTAGAGAATCTAGGTAGAACTCCGACCCCCCACCTCTGAGCAATTTTCCTCCTGGCAAGGACAAACCCCAGGGACACCCATGTGCGGTCCGTTTGAGTCTGGTCCGTGGCTTCCCACACATTCAGTAGACACAGACGTGGTGAGTGAGCGATTGTTTTCCCGCTAACCTTCGCTAGTTTGGAGACAATTTTAACCCAGTAGGGCTGGAGCTGTGGACACTCCCAGATCGTATGGAAGAAAGTACCCTCGGCTCTGCACCCTCTAAGGCACCCCAGATCCGGGCATCTACCCATCTTGACCGAAATATGGGTTGATAAATATGTTCTGTGTAAGGTTTTAAGTTGAATGAGGCGTAAACGAATTGGGATAGCTACTTCCTTGGTGGAGGAGTGGGCGTCCTGCCAGTCGTCGTCCTCTAGGTAGCCTAGATCAGCTTCCCAGAGTTGCCGAAGACGTACCAGGGGATCAGGTTTATTGTTTATCAGTTTGCGATAGGTGAGTGAGATCGCTTTGCATATTAGGGGGTCAGTCAAGAGCCTATCCTCCAGCGGGGAGGCATCGGGTAAAACCTCGTCGCTGGCGACGACAGAGGTGAGTGCGTGTCGGATTTGTAAATACCGGAAAATCTCAGACTCCGCTAACTGGTATTCTTTTTGGTGAGTTGCAAATGAGATCATTGTATTGCGTTTCCAGAGATCCCCCACGGAGGAAATGCCAATAAGGTCCCATTTGTCAAAACCCAGATACCTGCTCAGTATGCCGAGTTGTTCAGACTCCCACAGAGGGGTGAGCAATGTTAGTTTCCTATACCACCCAACTCTTTTTGTAGCATGGTGCCAAAGTTCTACTGTGTGGGCCGTAGGGCCCGTGAGATATTGCTGTTTTGGGTTGGAATATAATGCTCGTTGGTAGCCTCCCTTAGACATTATCCACTTATCCGTACGATATCCCAGCTCGGTTGGGGGAGCGAAGGCCCACTGGTTAACCACCGCAAGCTGGGAAGCCCAGCAATATTGTTGCAGGTCAGGTAATGCAATAGCACCATCGTACCACCCTCTGGTCAATTTATGTGTTGCGATACGCAGATTTTTTCCGTTCCATAGGAGAGCTCTGACCTCGCTTTCCACACTGACAAAATAGGTATCTGGGACCCTGTGAGGGGTATTCTGTAATGTGTACAGAAATCGGGGAAGAACTAGCATTTTAAACAAAGTCGCTCTTCCCAGCAGAGTGAGGGGCAATGTTCGCCAATACAGAACATCTCTACGAAACCTGGTCAGCGGAGCTTTGAGGTTGGCGTCATAGAAGTGGCTCGGATTCGGGGTGATATAAATACCGAGGTAGCGAAAACCATCAGTGTCAACTGTGATATTGGTGGCTTTAGGCATCCTTGGAGTGGAGCCCTGTAGCATAAATAGAACTGATTTTGTCCAGTTAATAGTATACCCGGAATGTGCACTAAAGATTTCAAAGATGTGTAGGATTCTGTGAATTGATGCCGAAGGGGCCGCCATGTAAAGCAGAACATCGTCGGCGTAGAGGTAAATTGTCCCCATGTTGGTCAGTCCTCTTCAGTCCTCTAATTATGGGGTCACCCCTGACCCAGGTCGCCAGTGGTTCCAGCAATAGGGCAAATATAAGGGGTGATAGGGGCAACCCTGCCTAGTTCCCCTCTCTAGTGGGAAGCATCGTGAAGTGTGTTGGTTGACTACTACTTGAGCGGTGGGACCCGTGTAGAGCAGCCTAACCCATTGGATAAAATGAGGACTGAACCCCAGGCGCTCGAGGAGTGCGAAGAGATATGGCCACTCTATAGTATCGAACACCATTTTGGTATCAAGTGACAGCACTGCGGCGTCCTCCAGAATAGTGTGAGTAACCCCCATCAACCTGTGGAGTCGTCGGAGGTTAAGGGCCGTATTGCCGCCAGGCATAAAGCCCGATTGGTCAGGATGTACAATCTTACAAATGACTGGCATTAAACAATTGGCCAATACCATGGCAAGGATTTTGACTTTGGCAGTCAACAACGAGATTGGATGATAAGATTTACACTTCGTCACTGGCTTGCCCGGTTTATGTATGACAACAATGGAGGCCAGCATTGTCAGGAGGCAACGATCTGGTCTGATAGCTCTCTAAATACATAGCCCAAAGGGTGGGCGTTATCTTGGAGGACACTAATTTGAACAGTTCTATTGGAAGCCCGTTAGGGCCCATAGTTTGACCTGATTTGATTCCGTTTATGGCAGTCGCGAGTTCCTCTTCCGTGAGGTCACCCTCCAATGAATCGCTATCTTCTGGGGTAAGTACCGTCACCGGAATTGTGGACAGGAGGTCTCTTGAGTCTTGTAGAGTAGTATGGGTCGTGGTGGAGTATATGGATGTAAATTGAGAAGCGAAGGCCTTGCAATGTGTTGGGATCTGTCACCAGTTCACCCCCTTCCATCTCTATAAGGGGCACCCATCTCCGAGAGGCTCCAACCACGCAAGCATTTTACCCGTTGCATCGCCTAGCTCATAGATTCTGTGGAGAGTCGCCTTATGTTTCGCCCTAGCTGACTCTGTCGCTAACTGTTGATAATCTAGGCATTTAACACTCAATGCATGGGCCAGTTGTTCATCATCTCTGGTTGCCACCTCATCCTCTAACTCCCGGATCTCCTGCTCTAGGGTCTCCAATCTAGCTGTCCGTTCCTTCTTATTCCCTGACACCAAGGAGAGTGCCTGGCCCTTGATTACCGCCCTGAAGGCCCCCCATAACGTACAGTGGGACTGAACTGTATGTGTGTTCTCAGTAAAATAATGGTCTACGTCCTTGAGTAGGGCACTTCTAACCTACGGAATTTTCAGGCACCTGGGGTTGATGGAGAGGGTGAGGCGGTGGGTAGTCTGAGGCAATGTCAGTTGAGTAAAGACCGGCGAATGATCTGAAATACCACGTGCCAGGGACCTAGCATCAATAAAGTAGGAGAGGTCGTCAGTATGTGTAAATAGGTGGTCAATTCTGGATTGACTGCCATGTGCCCCAGGGTGAAAGGTAAATGTCTGCGTCAGGTGGTTAAAGTGGCGCCAGAGATCCACCAGACAAAATGCCAGGAAAAAGTCCATCAGGGGTGAAGTGTCATGCGGGCCTGGCGGGGGGGGGGGGGGGGGGGGGGGCCACAGGCAATCCGGCCATCTACGGCGAGATTAAAATCCCCTCCCAGCACCAAGAGGCCAGTCGGGAGACCTCACAGAAGTTTACCCAGGTCGGACATCGTGGTGGTCTTCAATGCTGGAGGAATATAAATCGAAATGATGTTAAGGGATTTTACCTCCCATGTCCCCGCTATCGCCGTGTATCTGCCCTGGCTATCAACCCAAGTCTTATGTATTATAAATGGGCATTGCTTTAGAAGAAGAATGCCTTCTCCCTCTAGAGCCAGTCATGAAACCCGCATGTGCCACCAACCTATATCCCCAGCGATCTACTTCTTTGCAGGTGTTTCCAATGAGGTGTGTCTCCTGTAGAAGGGCAATATCAGGAGCGTGTCTCTTGAGGTATTGGAGTATGACCCCTCGCTTAAATTTATCACCCAAGCCGTTGACATTCCACATGATTATGCGGAGTGACCTTTTCACGTTACTATCTGACATGGAACATATGAATACATTGGGACTCTGTCTGCCCCCATCTCCAGTGTATGTGACAAAGTACGGAATGCCTGAACTACGGGTGTGTCTGAGTAGATAATACAGTTTTCGTCACAGCCATCACACTAAAACAACAACAACAAAAACAAAGCAAGCAAATCCCCCCCCCACCCGCAAAACGCCCCTCTCCCTCCCCCCACCCTGCCTCTCTGCACAACAGGTATCGAACCACCCGCCTCCCCAAATTTGCATAGTGCCTATCGCCCACCTTTAACATACTAAGGAACGTGATCCAACCCCACTCCCTGGGACATCAATTTGTGTTGGCACTTTTGCCCTTCGCGGCAACCCCATAAACCGCAAACCAAGACACAACATTCTGCAAATAATGACAAGTTAACGATACCCCTCAACAGGAAGCAAACTCGGCATGAGAGTTACAGGCAACGACACCAAAGGACATAAGGGTTCTGACTCAAAACAAACTTGCAGTGAGGCAGTTTATAAATGGAAGGGCATGACAGAATAGGCCGCTGTTACTGGAAACCGCCATCACACAGCTTCAATCGGCTTGGCTCTGGTCCGTTGAATCCTTCGTTGTGGCGTCACCACCCTGTGGGGACCGAGGCTGGCGGCTCAGACTGTCTGTTTTGCCATTGTCAGACGTTGATTTACGGTTCTGTTTGCCAACCGTGCGGCAGCCGTCGAGCCAGTCCAATGCATCCTCAGGCCTACTAAAGAACCACACTTTCCCTTCAGATACTAACGTAGCTTCGCTGGGAACAGCATGGCGTATTTCATTTCCTGGTCACGTAGTGCTTTCTTCACTTCCAGGAAACTATGACGTTGTTTGTGTACTCGTAGCGTAAAGGCTGGAAAGAAGTTTACTTTGCTATTGTCGATGGCAATTGGTGGGGCAGCCCTTGTTGTCTGAAGTATTGCATCTCTATCACGGAAATTGAACACTCGCGCCAAGTGAGGCTTGGGCGGTGCCCTGGGTCTGGGACGCCTGCCCTGTACTCGATGCGCCCTTTCAATGGAGAAGTACTTGGACAGCCCCTTTGGCTGGAGGTGTTGTAGTATCAGATCTTCGATAAATAGATCTGCCGCTTGCCCCTCAGCCCGGTCTGGCACACCTATGATGCGAATATTATTACGTCGCATTCGACCTTCGTAGTCGTCGACATGGCGCTTGAGCACATCTTGATTGATTTGAAGTTCAGAGACTTGGTGCTTGAGGAGATCAGTGTCATTCCTTAGATCCTTGGTCGTGGTTTCGACCTCGGTAATGCGTTCAGCCATTTTCCACATATCTGCTCTGATAAGGGAGACCGCCGACGCATCGGTGTCAAGAGATGTGCGCACCGTAGTAATGGCTGTTAAGATGTCTTGCAGTGTAGGGTCCGGATGATTGCTACCAGAATTAGGTTTAGTTTGTTTCTCATCCTGGCCTTTTTGCCACGCAAATTTTTCAAGCTTTGCTTGAGTTGTGCCCCTGCCGCTGCAGCCACTCGCCATCGTGTGGCCGGTGTGACTGGTGTATACAAAGAGGGGATCAATCCATCCCGGCTACTCACCGCCGCCTGCGGAAGGGATAAAGCCCTCTCCGGCCTGTCGGGTTTCGCCAGTGAGGCCCAGATCCCGGAACACTGTAGATATCACCACTGGCATCACACAGAATCACACCCCAGTGAGTTTTTGCTGCGTCGAAGGGTGGGGCCCGGTTCAATAGTGGTGTGGAAATCAGCTCCCCTTCTCTGACACACTCAGCCGTCCGTTCTGTCCGCCACGCATGCCAATGTCCCACTAGCGGTTGGGAGACGCTTGAGTATTCCACACCCCTACCGCCAAGAAGAGCTAGGAGTCCAGTGGTCGTTAGGCAGCCCCCCCTCACAGGGTTAATTTGTCAAGGTTGGCACCAATACTGCACCGCACCGTTTTGTCAACGTTAATCAGACATCTACAGGCACTACAATAAGTGGTCCGGGGGCTCTCTCTTCCTGCCCCGTCACTCAAGATGACTTCATTGCAGCTTCAAAACCGCAGTCACGGTAAAACGGTTATTAGATTTATCGAGGGCCTACAAGATGCCTGGCGTGAAGGGGAGGGGGGAGGGAATAATCCAGTCTGACCAATAAAGTCAGGTACAGCAATGCAGGGCCTTCCCAGTCAGCCCCTGGAATCTCGGGCCCTCAGGCGTCACCACCGCCGCCCATTCCGACATCCGCAGGCCCAGCGGGCGCGTCCAGGGGCAAATCAATGCGTCGCTGTGGCGGCTGGCAGTCCACCTCGGCGCAGCCCCCTCGCAAGGAGGTGGATTCAGGATGCACACCGCAGCTGCGGTGTAAAGTGCAGGTATACAGACGAGGACTACGCAGCCGGGTCCGTGTCTATCTGCACGGCAGCTTGGCTCCGGCCAGCTCTCTTCCCCAGGATGTCACAATGCAGGGCAAGTTTCTGGCGAGCGGCAGGACAGGCATCGGGGGCCAGGCAATCCCTGTTTCCAACGATTCCGCTCGGGGCAAAGCTATTTTACAGGATATTAAAGGGAGTGGAACTATGGAGCTAAGCTACCGTGCGTCCATTTCCCTCGGCGGTTCGCCACGCCCCCAACTTTCTCTTATTCTTGACTAAAAACATATCTTTCGTAGTCAGCATTCGGCATGGCATTGAACTTGAGATTCAAGGTTTTTTAATCTGACGGTATCTGATTTCTTTGTCAGTTTGTGACATTTTGTTTATGAATTCCTTTACGCCATCACTAGCCAGATTTTTGCGGTATTTGGTCATCTTTTTGTTATCAGTCTCTTCAAGTGCATCAATGAAATCTTCAAATGTCTCTATCCACATGTTCCATCGAGCGCCAATATTTTGCTTTTCGGCGGTATCAAATGATGATGGTGGTTTCAAGAAAGTGGCAGCCTTGTATACCAGTGTGGAACTTATTGAGGGGGGACGTGGCAGTCTTTTGTCCACTGTTTCTAGCTCATTCTCTCCAAGACCTTGTGACGTACTGGCCTCTGGATCATTCTTAATGATAACTGGAAATGTGATTTTCTTGTTGGTCTCCATTGGAACAACAACCTGCCACTATTTCGAACCCCTAGATCACTTTGCTTTTGGCGCCTCTGTGCACTTGCTTACACCTAGTTGATCTCTGCCTCGCAGCACTTATTATCGCAGCGTCATCTTGCACTTTTTGACACCGAGTTGATCTCTGCTTCGCAGCACTTATAATCGCAGCGTCATCTTGCACTTTTTGACACCGAGTTGATCTCTGCTTCGCAGCTCTTGTAATTGCAGCATTATCACTTCGTACTAGGTATGGCTCTATGTTGCCTACTACCTTTATGTATGGCCTGATCAACAGTTTCTCAACCAACGACGTGTATATTCTCTGCAAATGCTTTCATTTTCAACTACTTCACAGCAGCTGGAACAGCGCTTTTACTCCACATGTTTTTTCTGTACTTCGACAGCATACGTGGCACGCACGAGCAGTTCGGCTGAATCACCGCAACCTTTCTGAGAGAGCAGTCAATCTTCGGTTACGTTCCCTGTGTCTCATCGCCATTTGTAGCGTCTTCCCAGCCGGGGTACCGGTAAATGACTATGGCACACACTGAGCTTGGTTTCACACGCCTTTATTCCTCTGTGTGTAACTGCAAACTCAACTTTCACTGCAAGACACTCGCTCCATTATGTCATAGCTGTACAGCATTCATCAGGAGCTAAAAGGGTTCTGTCATTGTTAACTCGCAAGACACTAAGCATGCGGACCCAAGTCTGTGCGTACCTGTTCCACTTAGGAGGACACACTGAAGTACACAAAATGTTATGGATGGAATGCTTGAATGAATCTCAGCCACTGGTAATTACTCGGGCCACATCCTAGTCCATCGTTATTTTGCACACCATGCCTCCTCAGTTTGAACCCAGCCATATGCAAATCAGTCTTCACCTTGCACCAATGGGAACAGTCAAGCCTGAACTGCCGAGCCAGGTCCTCCCACGAACTGAAACACAAGCAACCTATGACCAGTTTCTCCCTGAGTAGGGCTCATCAATCAAGTGTAGCTTGGTTCTAGTAACGCATACACTGGACCCACGTCTGGGCATACCCGTCCCACATAGGGCTACACACTGAAATATACAAAAGTGATAGATAAAATGCTTGAATTAATCTCAGCTACTGGTAATTACTCAGGGCTGCTTTCCAGTCTGTTATTATTTTGCACACCATGCCACCTCGGTTTAGATGCAAATCAGGCTTGACCCTGATCCACTGAGAACAATCCAGCCTGAACTGCCAGCTCAGGTCCTCCAAGAACTGGAACACATGCATGAAGAAATAAAAAACACATGGAACATTTTTCTTACAGAGAACTATTCATTAACAATAATCAGTTTGGCCACAGCCTCTCCAATACCTCAGCACTGAGGAGAAGAGCACTTCCTCTTTCTTCATGCCAGACTGCCTCTTGAACTGAATCAGTCATCTAATGTCCTGACTCGTGTTTCAAGAACCAAAACAAATCAGATATTGTACATTATATCTATCCCCTGACGCTGAGTGAGAAATATCTGTAAACTGTTCACAGGTTATAACACTAAATATAAATGTACACAATATCTTCAGTTACTAAATTTGGTATGATACTCTGCCTGTAGTCCACTGAGTCCTCCCAGTAGTAGTAAAATTCACTTTGTCCTCCTGTACAGTTCCAATGCACATATCTGATACACCTTTGCAAAAAAGAGAAGCATTGCTGTCTTTGCGAAAAACCTCTTCTCCGCAGAAACTCATTTGACAGCCAAGACAGAAGAAATTTTAATACCAGATTGGTGGCTCAAGGTTGGGAACGGCAAGCCAATCATATCCCTCTAAGTAGTCAACATAATATTGTATGTTCTCACATAGGCACCCTGTTGATCTTTTGTAAACCTGTGGAGATGGCTGCCCTACAGGCATTAACTTTTTCTGCACCAATCTCAAATCCGCTAGTTCACATTCACCAACGGAAACATCTTTAATCTCTGCCATATCGTTTGATTTGTGCTCTGTGCCCAGGCTTGTTTCTGAAGCTTTAAGCCAAACTCAGACGTCCTGAGATCTCCCAGCATCACCATCAAACACAATAAGCCTTCCAGAACCAAGTGGTGCAGGTTTTCCTGACAATCTATTAGGATGTTCAGAATTTGAGAAGGAAAGATTGGAAAATTACCAAAAATGTTCCAGAAGAACTCGAAACTAGACTTGAGACCTCCAGATGATGTCTCCAGCACAAGGTATTTCGCTTGTCTCTTTATGTGGGTTGCCAGGTGTGTAATCAAGATTGGGGCAGACGCACAAAGTTGCACCCTTTCCTCAGTTCGGTGTGAAAGTTTCCTCCACTTCTGCAAATGGATATGGTCTACAACTAAAATATCCCAGCAGTTGATGGTCAAATCATGAAGCAAACAAATTCACTTTGAGTGGGACCTACTTGGAGGTCAGATTGTTGAGCCAAAAATGGCCCTTCCATTCCGCGTTCCATGCGGCCAAGCCACCGCTGAATCCCCATCCTGGCCTCATCTGACAGACCGCTCCTTAAGTCAGAGGCTTTGAGTCGTTGAATGGCTTGGTGATATAGGGGTCCTGTAAATATAGCCCACATCTGGGATTTTAGAACTCCTACTTGTAGGAAAGTGCCCCTTTTTGCATGGTTACCTCTTAACCTTTTGTCTGATAACTTACCCATTATTATTTTAATTCTACTTCACTCCCAGTAGCTACAGACACTTAGGGTTCTGGGTAGGTCAGTGCTTCCCAAAAATTTTAGAATCACAATCTAATTTTTAGAACGACAGACTTCCGTGTCCCACCTAGCGTTATTGAACATGAGGCGGATAATTTTTTTAATGTAACTAAAGCATTGTGTGATAACGCACTGTCATTTACAAACAGCACATTTTCCATCAAAATGGCCACCGAATTTACATTGGCATACAATTTTACTGATAAAACTATATTGCACACAAATGCCAACGTGTGGAAATTGGGCTTCAGTGAATATGTATCATTTGTGCGTCAAAAAAAAGTTTGATGATTTGTTCTGATCCTATTAAAATCTTTGTTTCCATCATGCTTTAGAATTACCAAAACAATGTGCTTCATGTTTACTTTCCTAACTGCTAGGTAAAGGTATTTACTTTTTGTTTTGTATTACAAAAAATAACAGCCTTTTATTTTACACTCCATGTACACCAGCAAGATTGTCACATAGTTCACTTTACTTTTTTTTCGCTGACTGCAAAGTGAGAGGAGTTCGTAAAAACACCAATCCCCATGTTAAAAAAGCAGCAATTTGTCAGAAGACTTAGCCTGACGTTTGATCTTCCGTCTTTGAAGCACTGCAAATGTGACAAGATAAATTTTGAATTGAAAGGCACTTTTATAGATTGGATTTTTGCGACCCCCAGTTTAGGAAATACTGTTAGGTGAAGCCTTGAATTCCCTTATTCCACTCAAGTTGCAGTGCTCCCTTTACAGCTCTCTGGTATAACAATGAGCTGAGGGCTGCTAAACAACTGTGCAAAAAAGTGGAATGCATTTCGGGCTCCTCCTTTAAACTGATTCACAAATCATTTTATAAACACTACTTAATTCAGTCATCTGGAAACCCTATTACACTACCAGAACAGAAGCTGTCCGAAACGCCATTAGGGAAATGGTTTAACATCATAGAGGACCTAACTCATCTAGCGGCATATGCTAAAATGAAATTCTACCAATGAGGAACTCTGCTCCCACCTATCTTGGTTTTTCAATCAGAAAACATGTCAATTCAGTCTCTATTTCCCCCTAACGGATGTGATTACCACTCTCATAACTATATTCACAATTGAACCCTTGGTCAACCCCTCACTTAATCAATCCAGCTGCCCATCTGTCTCTGTTATTGAAATCCTTCTGCCTGTGATCAAATAAGGCTCTCCCGGTCACCCATGTGCTCCCCCTACACCATCACCCTTGTCCCTGACATTCTCTATCCTGTCCTGACCCACCTCTGCATCCTCTGGTATCAGTATTCTATTGTCAGCTCTGTCCCTGACACTTAAAAACATGCCTACATTGTTCCACTCTAGGCTGGCCCCTCCTTTTCAAATGGAATCATCCAAGATCATCTGCGGTGCCTCAAAGGGGCTTCAGACCCACTTTTTTTAAAAAGACTTATGCCTGCCTTCTTAGTTCATTGTTTTAGCTTTGATGTGCTCTCTTATTGAGATGATACCCAAATTATCATCTCATTTTCCAAGGACTATAGTTCAAGACAGGCCAATTTCTGCCCCTCTATGGGGGTAGTAGCCTTTGTATGATGGACCATTGCCTTAAACTAAACATTGGCAAGACAGAGCTCTTGTTGTTTGAACCATCAGCTATCCCTTGGTCCCCTGCATGGTGGCCTACTGATCTCAATCCCCGCCTCCTGAATGGCCTGAGCTAAAAGTCTTTGCATTTAGTTTGATATCAATCTCTTCTTCTCCAAACACGTCAACCAACTGTCAGGCAACTGCTTTGTACTTCTCCATACGCTGAGAAAAATCATTCATCTTCTTCCCACAGAAACCAGGAAAACTGAAGTCCATTCTCTGATCACGTCCCATTTGGATTACAGGTAATCTCTCCTTTTAGAGGCACCTGAGTATCTCCTCCACCGGCAAGTACCTCCTCAATTTTCCTCTCATCTCAGACAACTCTGCTGGCTCCCGATCAAGAAACACTCTTCCTTTAAGTCTCTTTGCCTTAGTTATAAAGCTGTGTTGAATATGTGCCCTTCACATTCAAAGCTTATGTTTAAACACTATATTCCTTCTCCCACCCTTTGCACCATCTCCTGTAGAGCAGTCTATTAGGAGAGCCAGGAAAGGAGACAGAGCCATCTTTTATCTTGCTGCCAAACTTTGGAACTCCCTACTCCTGGACATCAGAACCACCTCCAACCACCTTAGTTTCTTAAATAGACTTCAAACATTCTTATTCTGATTTTTCTCTGCTTCATCTGATGTCATGTGCTTACCTGTCAATCCCATTAACAGGACACCTCTTGGGGTAATCGCACACTTTATAAAATCACATTACTTTACATTAAGTCCCGTAAGTGTGGATTGTGATTGACTGCAAGTTGTTGTTTTTGTTCTTTGTATTAATGTTATATGAAATCCCAAACAAATGTTTTCCTTGTTCCTCTTTTTGGCAGCTGAGATTTAAAGAAGAAAGGTTAAACATAATCCTCCCCTCCCTTCTTGAAATAAACCCAGACGAAAATCCACAGTTGCGGATATGGAAACAGTGTACTTGAAAGACTGCAACCTACTGCTTATTTAGTGGTAATAGCAATTAAGAACAAGTTCTAAACAATCTGAGTGAGGCAGCTCTCCTAGTTAGGAAATCCTCCAACTGCATGTGTTCAGAAAAAAAAGGTCGCACTGCGGAGCCTGTCAACCAAGGATGCCTGTATTTTGAGGAGACTTGATCACAGTAGATGGTAGACGATGGATGCTGTTCCTGAATTCCTATGAGAGGAGGATAGAGGTTGAAGTCTCAACTGATTAAGGGCCAGGCAATATTGAACCGGTTTACCGGGCATCAGCCTATGTGACTGATTTCACTGGCTCACCTGATTTCTCATACTTTAATTTTACATTTGCATTCCTGGCCATTGATTTTTCTCATCATAACCAATTTGCAATTAAAATGTTCCCATTGTCTCTTTGGATTGCATACTGATGAAGAGATCAGTTGACCATCCGCTTGCAATTTTTTGCAGCCCAGGAGCAAGGAGTACTTTTAGCATGACCAAAAAAAGGTTAAACAATTGGTTCCTCAAGTTGTGTCACCAGAGGCTTAGGTAACAGAAGAGTTAGAATTTAAATCACAGTTTCATCTAATGCTTCAGCAATAGATCCTAAGCAATGGTTTCCTTTTTTGCCAGCCTATCCCATTGCAACTCGGTGGGAGGCAGAGTACCATATTTTTGTTCCTAAGTGGGAAAAAGTAACTACAGATCCATGGTTACTGGAGACTGGTGTAATGAGCTACGGCCTCCAATTACAGCTGTTAATTCCCCCAGATGCTCTGCCCTTCCCAGAGCATGGTACACTTTAACAACTTGAAATGTTATGACAATAAAAAAAAAAATTATATTTCAAAGTGCACTGGAAGGTTACCATACAACATTACTGTCAGAAAATGTACTTCAGATAATTTTCTGTTAGGAATCATAATCATGGATATCATGTGTAAATGATACATTTGATTGTTCGACAGACCCAATAACGTGTACGTTGAAACCCTCAAGACAGCTATATCAAACATTTATCCATTAAACCAAGAACTTCAGACAAGCACTTTTGTACTTTTGCCAGGTACTGAAGTAGGTAAGCCAAACATTCCTTTTTCCGCAAATCCACAACATTTATTATATATGTTCTGTTTATGTAGGTGAATATATCAGTGGACACCAGAATGCGGTGCAATCTGGCTTACGATCGACGAGCCGGTAAAAAAAGATGTAGTCTATATTTTAAGGTGGTGCAGCTCTTCAGAGCATTCATCAACTGTTTTCCTTTCAATCAACTCTCTAGCCTAGAGCTCCAATGTCCCTCTGTAACTCTGAGTAGCATGATTTTAGGTCAACTTGAATGATATTTACCTCTCTTTTATTTCTTTTAAGAATTACAGGAATTCTTGTGTTATAGTAGGAGAGGCAGATTTGTCTTTCGTTCTTTTCAGAGAAGTTCTGACTGAGCTCACTTGTTGCCTGTGTCACTGTTGGCAGACATTGAACTTAGCATTTTCTTTGTTGCAGCATTTCTTCAGGCCCTTTTCAACATCATATCATCAGTATGCAATAGAAGCAAGTGGCAATGCCCAATTCGGGGATATCTCATCACCAGCAGCGTCACAAGTCTTTCAGTCGGTTCAGCCCCTGTGTTCTGTTTCCCAATAACTCTAAATGCTCCTATTTTGCACTGTATAATTTAGTGATTTGGATATTCCCCCAGTGTTTGATATAGTTTGCTTAGTCACCGGTGCCCTCAAAACTGGCACCCATTGATATTCCATTACTAGGGCAACTCCAAGGGCCCTTGCTGTGTAAACTTTGGATTAGGCTTCATTTGCTTCCTGGTCCACCCTTTCCGATGGGAACTGCTCAAGGCATAGGCTGTCAAGACAGTGCCAGGACTCTCAGGCTCAAAGACACTGACTGTTCCTTTCATAGTGTTTGTAGGTGCAGTTGACCCTTGGCATCCCTTTCCTGTCTGAGGAAAATCACATTGGTGCATGTGGTGGTTAGTTTAAATCTAATATGTCTTTCAATGTTTAAAATTGTCTCACAACCAAGGAATGGTATTCTGTACAGTTGTTGCATGCAGTCTGCATCTGCCATACATGCAGCATAAATTAGCAAGGTGCCTTTGATAACCTGGTGCCTCTGACAATTATCTGCCATGCCAAACCTATGTGCCCACCATCCTCCCACAGGCCCCCAATTGGACTCACCTTCTTTTTGTAAGTCTCTGGTGTAGGCCACTCTTTCACCAAGGCCTCACTACTGACACCCCCTGCTCATCATGGGCTTGTCTCTCCCCCCCCCATTGAAGTGTACTGCTTACTTCTTGGGTCCAGGGTTGGCACCTTCCGCTCTCTCACCATCCTCCTTTTGTCTACAGATACCTCTTGGCCTGCACTTTTGGCCGGAAGCTGCCTCGTCCCTAGCTCAATACCCACATCATCATCTCATTGGTCTCATGGAAGCAGCCACTGTCCCCTCACTTATTGCAAATCACTTTCTGTTCCCAATGACAAGTCTTTTTCTTTACAATAGGTTTCACCATGATGGCAGTCACAATGCTCGGTGTTTCTTATCACTCTCTTTCCACCATTAGCAAGGTTATAGTTCTATGTGATCCTTATTCCTCTCACTCCCACAACCTCTGTGCCAGTACTCCCAGTGCATCTATTTAGTCAAGCTGCGATGAAAGCTGATTAAGATGAGGATGGAGCACAAGTCGCCCTTTTCAAATCTGCTCATTATCCTGTTCGGCCACTCATTCCGTTTCATATTATTTATGCAAGGCAGTGTGTAACCCCTCTTGATGGGTTGTATGTTACTAAAAAGTGTGCTATCAAAAAGCAAATGGGATCTGTTTTGGCCTCCAAGAGCTCATTCAGTAAGAGAAAAGGCAGCCACCATCGCAGTGTTTAGTAATGTTCCTTAGGAAGGGGATACTTTTGCATCTATTCAAAAAGTTATGTATCAATGGAGGATCCCTTTGTGGATATGGAAAAGTTACTTGGCTGTAACAATAGTTCTCTGTCCATGGTATCTTCCTGAGTTGCATGACGGACCCTCCCATCGTGCCATTGGTGTCTTCATTAAATTCATAAACAGTGAATGGAGCCTCTGGAATGAAAACAGGGTTGAGAATCACAATCAAAACGAACAGAGCGTAACTTCACTTTTCTTCATGCTGGAATAGTTAGTCATTGGCAGCTTGAGGGCACAGGGCAGTGTGTCCTTCAGAAATGTATCTGTTTAATCACACTCCAATTCTTCCTCCTCTTTGGAATCTCTGACAAGGGTTATGGATCTGTGGAGAATCCCTTGCTAGAGAAGGGAGTGTAATTGGAACAATAGTTCTCTATCTAGAGTATCCTCCCAGGTTTCTTAACTGACCATCCAATTCTGTCATAGATGCCATTAAATTCATAAATACTGGATAGAGGTGCAGGAATGGAAGCAAGATTGGGAATGTCAAATAATTAATTAGAAGCCAGTCAAAACCAACAGAGAGCTCAACTGTGATGTTGCTTCTTGCTAGAACGCTGAGAGTCCTTGGCTGCTTGAGAGGACAGTGTGGTTTTACCTCTCAGTGAGGCTGCATGCATGTGGGGGCAATTTTCTATAATGTTTCTATCATTAAATAAGTGAAAAATGAAAAACAGTTTAGGCAGCAAGGATGCTTTATGTGCTAACTCCATTTTTGATTTTCTAGGCAAAGGCAAAAGAAAAAGTTTACTTTACACAGACATTGTCTAATTGACTTATTTAGAGAGATTTTTCTCTGTTTTAATAGTGTGCCAGGCTTTCACACATGGACTGAAAATGTATTTATAAATTTGCTGAAGATAGACTTGATAGAGAACTGGTGTTAAAGATAAAGTTGTGCTTCCTTTCTTCAAGGGTAATTCTGGGACAGGACATCAAT
Source organism: Triturus cristatus (assembly GCF_964204655.1). Lineage (NCBI taxonomy): Eukaryota > Metazoa > Chordata > Amphibia > Caudata > Salamandridae > Triturus > Triturus cristatus. The sequence continues at coordinate 651,843,076 of NC_140594.1, forward strand.
CCAAATCTACATAGCAACTACGATGTGTTCGATCCTGTTGAAGGGTCACTTGTAAGACCTACTGTGCAGCTTTTTCTTGCATACTTTTTGCCCCCACACCCTTTGCCACTCCATAGTCATGAATACCAGTAAGAGCTTGTCTTCCTGTAAGTCTCACCCTGACAAGCCCAATACTGAGTCATGCTTGCTTTTCCTTTTTCTTTCAAAAAGAGGTGAGTAGAGTGGGAGATTTGGAAGTGGGGTGGAAATTCAAAACACACTGGATCTAATTGTGTTGGCAGAGAATCATGGACAGTCTAACCCGGTTGACCCACTGTCTGTTTAGATTGGCGATGGAGGAAGGACCAGAAGCAGAAGGACACCTATTTCAGCATTTTGAACGCCTTTATTGACAAGAAAGACAGCTACTACTCTATCCACCAAATAGGTAGGTGGGGCATCTGCCTGAGGATGATGAGGGGTGTGAATGAACATCCATACTTTTTAATGTCTCATTATTCGTACCCCTCTTACCTACAGTCCTTTCTGTTGCGTCTCATTAAGAGTGTTCCATCTTATGTTAGAATGCAAGGATGGAGTGTTAGCTTTAGAAGTGGGGAGAGGATTCAGCTCTGGGGAACTACTACCTCTCTGATGAAGCCGAAAGCCTTAATAAAAATTCTCCTCTTTTCCTTATGTTTGGAGATTAATGGGTGGTTGTCAATTCTTGAATGCACCGGCGGATACACCGTGAAGGGCACATTGGACTGGAAAGATGTACTTAATCGTCCCTGCAGATCTGTGTACAGCTGACTCTTTTTGAGATGTTTGTTGTAATTAGTGGAGTTACGGCATATAGACCGAGAGGATATACGGTGGAGGGAAATATTTTCCGAAACAAGCCTCACGATGCCTGACATAGCCATCCTGCGATTCCTCTTGATCTGATATCAGCCTAGGAGGTCTGGCATAGACGTGGATAGCAATGTCACATGCATGCCGCTTTACGTTAAGCATGGCATGGAGGCCATTTTGTTGTTTCTTTGTGTGCTGTGTTCTGAGCAGCACACTAAAGGAGCTGCTTTGCATTGAAGGAACTATGTAGGAACCAGTACATTTTAGAACTTGTTGAAACATTCCCTGGTGCTGTGCGCTACTGACAGTGCTGATGTCGGTAACCCCCCACTTAGCAGTAATTGGTCATGCAGCACAAAATAATCAGTCCACACAAATTTTGTTGGAAAACAGTTTGTTGCAGGTTTATTTTCATACAAGTTGTATGCCAACGTGGTGGGATAACTTACGAGCGATCCAAGGGCAGGCAGCGGTGACTAACCTAAGCTGCCCTGCCCGCCTGATGAGCCAAACTGCACTGTGGCCAACTCAGTCGGTGCTACCATTTATGTGGGGATTATCCCCCTCAAATACAATGAGCCACCAGTCCATAACTTTACTCCCACCTTTTTAGTGGTGCAGCGTTGCATGGCAAGCCCCCGTTGCTCAGGCTTACAACCGTCCAAAAGACTAGCGGGCGCCCACATTTTCATCCAGGGTCCTGCTGTAAAGACTCCTGAGATTTGGCATAAGGCACCCCTATTATGCTCCTGAAAGGGTACCCCTGTGTACCAATCAGCCTCCGGATCGCCCTGTATCATATGCCCACCTGGCCACAGCGATGTTGCTCTGTTATCTACATTAAGGAACCAGAAAGGCCAGCTGTTTTTATTAAAGGTGTTGCCATAGGAGACAGAAACCACAAAATGTGCGTGCTTGCAACACACATCTGGAAAGGCATGCCAACAAACTAACCATCTCCAGAACCAGAGAGTCATGCAGCCACTCCTTGGCCCGATTACTAAACCAGGTTAAGTTTATGGTGTTGCATGGCATCGAAAATCCCATCTCTCAGCGCATGCCTGCAACAAATCCCAATGCATCACCCAAGTCGGGTAAACCAAACGCAGAGTAGCATGCAAAGCTAAGCCCGCGAAGAAACACCTGCCCATGCGAGCAGACCAAGCATCCCTCGCTCCACAAGCCATCCGAACTGTCAATTATACATATCGGCTGTTAGGCAACTCGCCCCACCCAACTTAAATAAGGTTGACATGAACAAATTTCAAGTCGAAAAATAATTGTCAGGGGCATAACCGAATTTTGCACATCTTCCCTTCTAACTGAAACAAAGTATTGATTAAAACAAGCATGTTCATCTATTGTGTAAATCGTCCCATTTGACTGGCACAAACTCCGGAAGTACAGAAGCAGGGCTTGGGAACTGCACTGGGAGAAGCAGGGGACACTGGCACAGCAGCGCATCATATACCCTTAATGGCCAACCCCCGATCCAAACCATACAAACCCTAGCCAGCATGAACTTTGTTCATTCGCTTGCCTACTGTATGAGAAACCCTTCTCAGAGTGTGTGGCAAAGCGCAGAGCGAACCCGTTTGACTGGTCCATGCCTCACTTGCATAACCATTAAAAGACCTCCACCCTGTGTACCCACATGTCACAGAGGAACCATCCTCAAAGTAGCACGTCCACTCCAAATAAATATATGAAAGGATCAATATTGGCAAATACATAGCATTAAACAGCCACGTACTGCCAGCGTAAGTAACAGTGCCTTACCACTTTGTGGCACCATCACAGTATAACTCAGTTCAAAGTGACCAATATTCACCCTTATTTCGAAACCAGCCCCACCCCAGCAAATGCAAGTGGAACAAACCCCATACGCACAACGAAATCGGAGCAATCCTCTGCCCCGACGACATCGCCAGACAATCAAACCTCGCTGAATCAAAGTTAACTCCTAGGGCGGGACGGAGGCAACGACGCGAGGGAATCCACCTGGCTATCTGCACGCCTCCGCACCCTTGTGCACTACCCTCCGCTGAGGATGGGATCAGATATACGTTGGGTCATGCATCGACCACACCATTTGCATCATCAGGTTCGCCAAAGCAACTGGCACGGGTATAGCTCCATTACTTGACAATTAAGGCTGAGGGTCCGCGAGGGCCTCCCAGAACCGACGTTCTTCTACTGGGACGGCCGAACTGCGCAACGGGACGCAACTACTGAGGGTATCCATGTCATAGCGGGATCCCCAATGTATTTTATGTTGCGAGGCGCGCCTTCCTGATTCAACCAACATAGGCGACTGCAAATCCCAATGAACCTGTTGTCGAGGCGCGAGGTTGCCCTCCCAAAGCCACGTGATGCGATGACCATGCGCCCGCTCCTCAAATGCACAACCCAGCCCCGGAGTTACGCCGCTCTCATTGTTCACCCCCCCTCATACAAAGCCAGACCAGGCGTGCCCCAAAACGCCTGGGGCAGGACCAGTAGGGCCAAATGGCGTCGCCAGGCGCGCAACACCCATTGGACTCAAAGGGCTTCAGCCCCCCCCACCCCCGTCGTGTGTGGCAGCCCGGGATGAGACACCTTCCTGGGCAAAAAAGTAGCCGCACCTAATCACTTCACAGGTCTTTAAAAGACCATTTGCATGTTAATGAGGCCTTGCTGTTGTTTCACCCCTTCTAAGAGCCCCTGCAGCTCCACTCTGCTTATTGCTTAAAGTTCAGCCCCCCCCCCGAATTTTTTGCTCAGAATCCCCCCCCCACCCCCACCCCCCACCCCCGAAATTTGGCTCTAGTTGCACCACTGGGCGTCGCCCGCTCACCACACACCAAAAGTCCGCAGTGCAAACCAACGAGCCACCCCACAGACCCATACTCTGGGAGAGCCTTTCGCAAAGTGAAGTACAGCGCTGTGAAAGTTATGTCAGACTGTACAGCACTTATTCACAATTCATAAGCTTCGAACGCGAACATGACACAGTCAACGTGCGTCCAGCGGGGGGACTGCACTAATCCCCCCGCCCCCACGCCCCCATGGCGATACAGGTCGAACCTCGAGCGCCTGGCCGTGCTTCCGTGACTGCACCCCTTATGAGCTAGGGACAAACCCATGCCGTCTGGCATCTAACAACCCACCGGGACCCAGGCACAGCCCGGTCGCGGGCCTTAAACATAAGTTGCTCTTTTGCCCCCCCACCCGCACCCTAAAAACAGTATAATAACCCGGCGCCACAGCTACCAGCTCGACCCCAACTCGTTGGGATGACTGGCCTGTACTGGATAAATGCCGCATACACACAACCTTCAGAACACAAGTCGGGACCCGGGTAGGGGTGGGCGGAATTTGCGAAATCCACTTTCGCAAATTATCGCGAAAATGTTAAAAATTATCGCAAACACGCGGAAATATCGCGAAGATGCAGAAGTTTTTTTTCCGCATGTTCGCGAGATTTTCTGCATGGTTGCGGCTCGCCAACTTACCCATGTGGTTGCTCGCGGGCGCGGCCATCTTGTTTTCAGTTGTCTCGCGGTGCATGATTGCGAGAAGAAAGACGTGATCGCGCGACGCATGACGTCACTGCGGGCGCGAACAGTCGCGAGACAGCGCAAATGACTAAAAACAATACAACATCTCATGGACAACGCGACCGGATCAAGAAAACTTGTCGGCGAACGCAGGGATTCAGGTAAGGCGATCGCGCGCACGCGAGAATGTATTATTTTACAGCGCGAGCAAGAAACAAATTATTGCCAAGCTGCGGAATGTGGAAATTTTGACATTTTCGAGCTCTCCGCGGAACGCGAAAATGTCAAATTATCGCAATTTCCGCGAACGGAACGACCTTTTCGCCCAGGCCTAGACACGGGACGGCCGAGCCCCTGGACCTGGACACAGCCAGGAGGGGCTCAGGGTTGGATTGGGATCAAAAATAGGCCCGGGCACACCCAAAAAAGTGGCTCACATTTGCTTATTGCCTTTCCGCAAAACACAACGAAGTTTTATGAAAAGAAAGGGGGTGGGGGGCATGTTTTATTAACTTCGCCTGGATAGAAAAAAATGCACAGGTTAGTTCACACTGCTGAGCTACACATGAATGCAAGTGAGACCACTTCTGCTCCGGAACCCTTCCCCCGCTCAATCACCATACATTAATGGGCTGGCCCAGCGAGAGAAAGGGAGTGATACCTCCGCCCATCTGCCTTTAGAAAGGCCACTCAGGCACCCACAGGGCCGCCGGTGGCATCCTAACATCACAGACAGCCCCTAGGCTGCACAAAAAAGCAGCCCACAGCTAGAACTCGGCTACCAGCCCTTCGGCCATTTCCCAAGTGCCCGCGTTACCAATCCGACTCTCTGGTTGATAATGACCCCACACTCACTGCAACATAAACAACACACAGGGTATCAGCAGACCCAGGGACGCGACACGTCTGACTGTGTGTCCAGCAGAAAACAAAGTGGATAGCAATGTCACATGCCTGCCGCTTTACGTTAAGCATAGCATGGAGGCCATTTTGTTGTTTCTTTGTGTGCTGTGTTCCGAGTGGCATTAAGGACGTAGCTTAAAAACACGTGAGCTAAAAATCTGTGCTTAGGATAGTGTGCGCCCGACTTGTATTTTGCTGTTTCTGTCATTGCATCCAGATATATGATACAACAAGTAATATCATACGTACAACAAGTCAGGACTTTTGGCTTTGTCAATGGTTGTTAGTTGCATAAGATAAATATGCAGCAACTATGGCTTGTGTATAATATTGAAAAAGCTTCCACTTAAAGCCCTGGTGACACCACAACAATGTTACTGCTCCTGAGTTCCAAAAGAGAAGTGAAACTCATAGAGAAAATGCCTCTCTTTAAAGGATTTCCCTTCCCCTACAACACTCACTTGGCAGCACGTCATGCCGTAACTTCTCAAATAGTGAGAAGTAAGCAGTGTGAGCATGCGCACATAGATGTGCCTTCTGTCACTGCAGTCCGGAACAAAACGGACCGCCTGTGCCAGGGCACAAAACAGAGCCCGATAGAGACCAGTTTCGAGTCCTCCTTTAATAAACTGCTGGTGCTCAGCACCGGTGAGACCCGGCCCACATAAAGGCCTGATAGGAGGGATGCATTTGAAACATACCTGGAGCAGTTGGTAGTGAGGTATTTGTGCTAAAACGTAAATTGCTGGTACTTAAGCACAGTTTGAGTGTGCAGAGTGGAAATGTTTACCTGACAGGAATACTTTGAGTGATAATGACTCGGAGCTGGACGATGATGAGTGCGAGAACGCCGCTAGGGCATTAGAGCAGAATTACAAAGGTGATGCGGTAGTTCAACATCACAAATTGTTGTCCAGGGAGCAATTTCTGGGGGAAGCATTGAACCAAACGTGAAAGTGTTGCACTGTTTAGCTAAAAACTAAGAGACCAACTGATCCATAGGATTAGCAAACTAGAGGAGTTACTAAGCAGAAAAGATAATCTGCTGAATAAAGAAGTGCAAATAGCTAAAAGAATGTAACACATCTCGATGTGCAGGTTTCTAAACAAGGACAAAAACAGTAACATGAATGAACGAGGGGTGGGGTATGTGATTTTGGTGACATAAAACAAATGGAGCAATGATGAGCGTGGTACTGAGAAAAAAAGAAGTCGGCTAGTGAAGTGAATGATAGGTTAAAATGCCCCTGTAATGGAAGTGTGAAGCGTATAAGCTACAGTAACCAGCTGAAAATGAAATGCTGAAAACTGTGGGAGAAGCAATATTGTTCACCACGTTTCATCTGTGGAATGCCTATCAAAAGATAAAGCGGCTCTGAGTCCAAGCACCTGGCATCCTTTTATTACACCACACGGCGCTTACAGTTTCAGCAGGATGCCGTTCAAAATGGCGTTTGAGGCAGCTGTATTCCAGTGCTCGATGCAAACCTCGTTTTAGGGTGTGATGCAGGTTGTGCACTTTCAAGACAATATTTTAGAGTGGAGCAAGATCAGGAGGAGAATGATGGGTTGCTAAAAAATGTTTGAGTAATTCTGAATAAAGCTGGCTTGACAGTGAGCATTGGCATCGGCTAATTAGAGTCTCTACCAGATAAGGTGTTACCAAAGATAAGTAACTTGTTCATCTGGAAGAGACTTAGCCACAGTTTCCTTACCTTAGAATAGATACCCAAGCAAAACCTCCCTGGAGGTGAGCTGCGAGACGGATCAGATTAGAAAATCCTGTTAGACCGAACGGGCCAAATATCCATCTCACCGGACTGAATGTCCAGGCTGTAGTGTTTTATAAACGTGTGCAGAGAAGCACACACTGCTACCTGACAGATATTCAGGACAGGTACTCCACCAGCGAATGCAGTGGTTGCAGCCTTGGCTTGGTTAGAATGAGCTTCCAAACCTTTTTGGCCAATGCGTAGCAGATTTTGATGCAGAGCACCATCTTTTGTTTGATGGTTCATTTCTACATCGCCTTTCCTATTTTGGCTCCGACGTACCCCATAAAGAGTTGATCATCCATCCCTAACTGTGGTGTGCGGTCAAGTAAGAACAACAATGCTCTTTTTTGGTCTGGCCGATGGAGTCTCTTCTCTTCTTTAGAGGGCTGAGGCGGAAAGTAAAAGGTAGGCAAAGCGATGTACTGGCCTACATGAAAGGTAGTTACCACCTTCGGTAGAAAGGATGCTCTACTAAGAAAGACCAGTTTGTCTGGAGGCTGTGATGACAGTACCTGTAGCTCACTGACCCTCTGGGCAGATGTGATAGCCACTAGGAAGACCATTTTATGGTAAGGAGCCTGAGAGAACAGTTGTGTAGCGCCTCAAAGGGAGCACACATCAAAAATATGAGCACTAAGTTGAGGCCCCACAACAGCATAATGAAAGGAGCTGTGGAAACGTGTTGAATACCTTTGAGAAATCTATTTACAATAGGTGATTTGAAAAGGAATGGCTGATCCGGTATCCACAAAAAAAGCCACTATGGCAGACAAATAACCTTTCAATGTACCCAAAGCAGAGCCATGGTGGACTAGACTATGAATAAATAAAAGAACCTGAGAAAAGGTGCAGATAGAGAGTCAACTTGTTTATCTATACACCATGCCTCAAACTTGCTCCAGCGGCAGGCGTATACTGTCTTGGTGGAGGGATGGCCTGGTGGCCAAGATAACATTGCAGACTTTGGGCAGAAGGTTGAAAGCTGTCAACTGTCACTGCTCAATCTCCATGTAGGAAGGTGAAGCGTTTTCAGTTTTGGGTACAGACCCCTGCCCTTTGCTGCGACAGAAGATACTCCCGAAGAGGCAGCCTGATCGGAGGACCTGTGCTACTGCTCAATAGCTTGAGATACCAGACTCTCCGTGCCCATTTCAGAGCCAGAGTTATGATTTCGGCTTGGTTTTTTCTGATCCTCTTGAAAACTCTGAGCAGGAGTGGTATTGGCGGAAAGGCGTACAGGAGGCCTGAGCTCCACTTGAGACAAGAAGCGTCGCCAAGCAAGAGCCACCTTGGAAACTCCAGCGTGTAAAACTGCTGACATTGACGTTCTCGAAGGAGGCAAACATATTCAACCAAGGCTCTCCCCATTCTTGGAAGAGACCTTGGGACACTTTCGGATGGAGACGTCATTCTTGGTCCGCTAAGCATCAATGGCTGAGTTTGTCCGCTTTGCATTCAGAGAGCCCACCAGGTGTTGACCCACCAGGGATATGCCTTTATGTTCCAGCCATGTTGAGATGAACAGTGCCTCTTGACAAAGGCTCCACAACCCCACCCGCCCTGTTTGGTCAATACCACATGGAGGTGGTGTGCCGAATGAATACTTGTACCCGCCTTTCCTTGATTGAAAGAAAAAAGGCTTCAGTGCCAGCCATATCACTTGGAGCTCCAACAGGTTGATATGGAGTCCTGATTCCACCAGAGATCAGAGTCCTATGATCTCCACCTCTCCCAGATAGCTGCCTCAGCCCAGAAGGGACGTATCTGTCACCACAGTCGGCTCTAGTTGGGGAAGGGAGATGGGTCTAGCACTAACATAATCGTGGTTCGTTAGCATCACTGCAGGTCTTTTGCAGTTCCCCTCGAGATCTGGACCATGTCGAAGATATTCCCCTGGTGCTACGCCCACTGGAACTACAGGTCCCACTGCAGAGCCCTCATTGCTTACGGACATGTGTCACAAAAATGATGCATGAGGCCATGTGTAATACGTTACATCCAAGGAACCTCTTGATGTCTAAGATTACCAAGAGTTTTTAGACTGATGTTTATGAATATATGGATTCCATTCAGAGTAATTTCAATATGATGATTTAATTTGTTCACTTTTTGTCTGTCTCTCTTTGATTGTTTTTATATTTTTTGAATTACGTTTTATTTATTTGTATAAATGTTATGTTTTTAAACTGCATTTTATTGAAGCAAAATATTTGAATAAATATGTCTTTTTTTAATATTGAGTAAAAGCTCCTTATCCTTGTGTATATCACAATTGGTTTTTGGGTTCAAATCTTTAGTGTTTCATTTGAGTTGTGTGGAAGTCTGAATGCATGAGATACACAGAGTTGATTCTATTCAATGAATAGAGCTTATTTCAGTAGTTCCAAGAGAATTTCATTGTTTCTTTACTTGAGGCCTTGTGGCCCAACAACTTCAGAGTCAGTTTCACCGAAATCTAGGATAGATGACAAACATCAGTGTCACAGAATGAATATCCTGGACTCGCCCCTCGGGACGATAGGCCAGAAACTGCGCTGTGTCCAGAACAGCTCCGATGAAAGTGTTTAACAGACAACAATGGTTCCTGTGGACAATCATTGTATGAGGGGAGGCAGACAGATGCAGTTCTCTCCACGAGGTGAGCCTGATTAATTACTGCAGCTGACCTTGGCAGCCCCTTTCATTCCATTATCCTCTCCACACCGGGTAACCAAAAGACGGATCGTAGTCATTTTCTTCTGAGGGTAATTTAGAGTTCAGCCCTTTACCACGGAAATTCCTGACAACAGCTCATCTCCCTTTTTGAAATTATAAAGGCTTTCAACCTTGAGCCTATAGGTGCCCTGCTGGGCCCTATGTGAGTACTCTTCTTCCTTTTCACCCCTACACGGTGCACACCACATTATCTGACAGTCATCCCCAGGTGCCCCTTCATTGCTAGGTCCTGATGAGACTCCACATTGTTAAGTGGGTCGAAACGTTGTTGACTAAGTGAAGCAAACCATTTGTCAGCCACTATTACTGTATTAGTAGGCTGCAAGCACATATTATATATTGATGTAATGGTTGGTTTTCTACAGTTTTGATGAAACCTTGTTTTTATGTCACAAAGAGTCACAACCTTGAAATAGAGGTTTCACAATCACTTGGGACACCATGCACTGGATTTAAAATAATATTATATAAAACAACGTATATTCATACAAAATTTGTGTTATATGCCTTTTCCCTTTCAGACATCTCTTTGCCTTCGATTATTGTGATGGAGCTATTATATATTAAGTATCATTTGTTGATTGTCCACAGGAACCATTGTTGTCTGTTAAACTGTAAAGTACTCTGGTTCTGTGTGAGTAGGGTGTCCCTTGTTTTTGCATACATGTCCGATGAAAGGGAGCGTCTAATAAGGAGTCGGGTATGACTTCGGCAAGCTGATAGTGAACCCTAGCGAGTGTAGAAGGTTCGCCATAGTCTGGAGGTGAGAGACGACTGCCTGGGGCTAGCTCGCCATCAACAGCCAATCGTCGAGGTAGGGAAAATCTGGAATTTGTGACCTCCGCAGATGAGCTGTGACCACTGCCATCACTTTTGTGAACACCCGAGGGGCGCTGGTTAGGCTGAAGGGTAGCACACCAAACTGAAAGTGCTCTTTGCCAGCCGTGAACCGCAAGTAATGCCTGTTGGCTGGCAGGGCGTGAATGTGAGAATAAGCATCCTGTAAGTCCAGGGATACCATCCAGTCTCCTAGGTCTAGAGCGGACAGGACTTGCGCAAGCGTGAGCATTTTGAATTTCTACTTTTTTCAGGAAGAGATTGAGTAGACACAGGTCTACAATAGGATGAAATACTCCGTCCTTCTTGGGCATAAAAAAGTAGCGGTAATAGCAACCATTACTTACGTTTCGTGCCGGCACCTCACCTGTAGCTCTCTAGGCCAAAAGAACTAACACCTAACTGAGCAAGAAGAAGTGGTCCTCTGTTCACTTGTCGTAAGGAGTTGGCATGGGGGGGCACAAATGGAAGGGAGTAGCCTCTTTGAATGAGCTAGAAAACTCAATGGTCTGATGTTATTGACCTCCAGTGGTAAAGGTGATGGCGTATCCTGCCCTCCGCTGGATGCCCATGAAGTTCGAAGGACATACTAAAAAGGTTAGCTGCCAGGGTTAGTGGACTGGCTCAAACTCTGGCTGCCTGTCCCACATGGTCTTTGGGAGCCATGTCCTTGGCCACAAAAAGATTGTGTGGGTTGCTGGCTGGGTGTGTAAAGACCCTTCTGTGACCACAAGAAGAGCGGAAGGCAGACTGGGGTTGGTGAGGGGCCATGGAAAGATCCTAGAACTTGGCCATAATCATGCTGTCTTTAAAGCGCTCTAGCGCTGATTTCACCTTCTCTCAAAGTAACTGAGAGTCATCAAAGGGTATGTCCATAAGCGAAGCCAGAGAAGCCAGTGGTTCTCAACCAGGTGTGTTGTTTAAGGGGCACCGATGAGGAAATTGTTCTGCGCAGAGAGTCAGTCATATCCAGCCCACATCGTATTGTGAACTTGGCTGCATCCCTCCCATGAGCAACTGATTCAGAGAGTATGGCTCAGGCCTCCTCCAAGACCATGGACAGCACTTGCACTACAGAGTCCCAGATGGTAATGGAGTGTTCGAGGCATATGAGCTGCAGATCACACACTTGGCATAGATCGCCATCTGGTGTTGGGCCTGGATGTTTGCACTTGTTTTTGTCCTGGAAAAGTCATTGGAAGTCAAGGGATAGGTGACTCCTCCTTTGGACTATAGTGCGCATGGGCATCAACTCCGTCCTCAGATTTTTTTTTCCGCCATCGGGCTCGGATGTGTTTGTCGCGCTCCAGTTCGGAACCGTTACCGATTCCACTTTCAACGCGAAATCCTTTGACAGTATTGTCTCGATCGCGAACCCTAATTGTCGCGCATCTCTCCAAATCGAAGTCCTCGATTCCGATCTACGACGAAGGCCTTCGGGCCTACCTGGGCCTTGGCTTCTGGCTCATGGAAAGGACGCCCTTCAAGAAGTGTCCTCAATGTGGGTCAAAGTTTCCCCATGAGGTGTGCAACCTCTGCCTTTCAACAGAGCACGAGGCCAGAGACTGTCCAGCTTGTGCCTCTTTCCGCTCCAAGAAGACCATTCGGGACCGACGCGCGAGAAGAACCATGGCTCGCTCGTCGACATCAATCTTGGATGACATCTTCCAATAGGGCGTCGATGTGCCGGAGAGAGAGCGGGTCGAAGAAAGCCTCGTCAGCGCCTCAGAAGCCGATGACTCCGACGTCGAAGAGATCACTCCGGCGCAGCGGGTCGTAAGTAAGAGCGTCGACCCCGACCCCCTCCCTGCACCATCGAAAAAGGCTTCGGTCACACCTTCGCGCTCAGGTGCACACGAGAGACTGCTTCCCAAAGCCCCGCCCTCGGAACCGGCAAAGAAGGCTACTGAGCCTTCAGCAAGCTCGGGCTCGAGTCAGCCTGCCGTCGGTACTGACACACAATCACCGGCACCGAAAAAGAAACAGCCCTCCTCCTCCATGCCGATAGCTGCTTCCACATCCAAGCCATCGGCACCAAAACCGACACGCACCGATTCGTCGACACCGAAAAGACATTCGAAGTCGAACAAAAAACCACTCCCAAAGGGTTCGGATTCGGAGCCAAGGAAAGCCTCGGAACCGAAAAAACAACAAGTTCCCTACACCAAGGAGACTGTAAAAACGCATGGCTCCAAACCAAAACAGGACAGGACCACTGCAGAGTCGGTGCCGAAGAAGCCCACGGAACCGAAACGCTTGGCACCGAAAGACCAATCTCCAGCAGAAGAGCTGTTCACACCAGACCCTGCTCAAAAGACTCTAAAAGGGATCCTAAAACTGGTCAATTAACTCTTAGTTCTAGGTAAAGACCACTAGATGCGCCTGCACCGGCTCCACCACCTAAAATGAGAAACTTTGCTACATCTCCTCTAAGAGTCCCTTCTCCAACTCCTCCTCCACCTCCCCCACCACACCGTTCCCCTACACCATCTCCTACACCAGTAGACGATGATGACACCTTGGATGACATAGGGGAGGATCCAGACGATGTGCCACTAGGGGATCAGAAGTCCATCTTCTTCCCCAGACCCCTGGGATGATTATAACACGCCAGATGTCCCTAATGTTCCACAGGATGACATCTACCCCTCTAGGCCTTCCCCTCCAGAGGACACCATGGGTTTTAATCAGCTCGTCCACAGAGCTGCCCATTACCACGTGGTTGACTTGCATACAGACCCCATAGAGCAGGATTTCCTAATGGATACATTTGACACCAATCAAAGGTCAACCTCAATACTACCTATGCTTAAAGGGGTTATTAAGCATGCACCTGAAGTCTTTAAAGATCCTGTCAGGGCTTGAGTCATTGACCCTGGTAGTTTCTAATGCTAGGAAGAGGGCCAATTCCCAGACATCGGGTGACGCTCCACCACCCGACAAATAGTCTAAACTCTTGGACGCCTCCGGCAAAAGAACAGCCTCACAGGCGGCTAACATATGGCGCATCGCCAACACGCAGGCGCATTATGATGAACTAGAGTCCATAATGCAGCACCTCCCAGATATACAAAAACAGGGCCAATGAACTCATGCAAGAGGGTAAGCTTATCACCAACACCTCCATCCGTTGCGCTCTTGACGTGGCAGACACCGCCTCCAGAGCGGTAAACACAAGTGTCCTTTTGCGTAGGCATGTCTGGCTACGCATCTCTGGTTTTAAACCCGAAGTTCAAAGTTTCATACTCAACCAGCCATTTGATCAGGAGCACCTATTTGGCCCAAATGTAGATTCAACCCTTGAAAAGATACAGACACAGCTAAATCAATGGGAGGCTTGCAGTTGCAAGCTCCCAGATGTTTCTTTTGTCGCTTACCTTACCAGGGCACCCCCAGAGGCTACTCCTCAGACAACCCCTCCACCTATTACAAGACTCCCTCCCAGTCTACGTTTACCAGAGGTTACCAGAGAGGAAGCTACAGAGGAAACAATAATAAAGGCAGAGGGAAGACCAACAACACCCGCTCTGCCTCCACCCCTACCCAATGACTTTCCTCCACTTCCCCCAGACCATTCCACTTCGGTCAGGGGACGACAACAACAGTTCCTGCCTGTCTGGACCAACATCACTACAGACAGGTGGGTGAGACAAATAGTTCAATCAGGTTAATGTCTAGAACTTACTTCTACCCCCCTCACATACCACCCAAACAACGGCCAATGTCGTCAGAACACTTATCTCTGCTGAAGAAGGAGGTGATCTCCCTCCTACAAAAGGGCGCAATAGAACCAGTTCCCCTGCACCAACAAAAAACAGGAGTTTACTCCCTGTATTTTCTCATACCAAAGAAGGACGGCTCTCTCAGGCCTATTCTAGACCTCAGACCTCTAAACCTGTACATACAATCACACCACTTTCACATGGTTACACTCCAGCAGGTCCTTCCTCTTCCTTCACAAGGCGAATTCTTTGCTACTCTAGATCTCAAGGATGCCTATTTCCATATTCCCATTCACGCAGCTCACAGGAAGTATCTAAGATTTGTAGTGTACGGCCAACACTATCAATTCAAAGTACTCGCTTTCGGAGTCACAACAGCACCACGGGTATTCACCAAGTGCCTAGCGGTAGTGGCAGCCTACTTAAGAAGACAACACATTCACGTCTTTCCATATCTGGACGACTGGCTAATGAAAGCCAGCTCATACAGTCAGTGTGTACATGACACTCACACCACTATCCAACTACTCCACAACTTGGGGTTCACAGTAAACTACGCAAAGTCTCATTTCCAACCGTCCCACATACAACAATACCTTGGTGCCACAATAGACACCTCACAAGCATTAGCCTATCCCAACCCGGCCAGGATAGCAAGCATGCAAGCTCTCATAACCAAATTTCAGCCTCAACACTCTCTCCCAGCACGAGTGTTCATGCAGCTAATAGGGATTATGGCCTCTTGCATACTTATAGTACCTCATGCAAGACTCCAGATGCGTCCTCTCCAAGAGTTCTTAGCACGCCAATGGAACCAGGCTCAAGGTCAGCTAACAGATCTGGTGTTAGTAGACGGTCGCACTCATCGATCTCTGCAATGGTGGAACACCAAGAACCTTTCCAAAGGGCGACCGTTCCTAGAGCCAGTTCCACAGATAGTCATGACAGCGGACACATCGCTCTCCGTCTGGGGAGCGCACCTATTACATCACACCATGCAAGGCAGGTGGACTCCTCAACAAAAGTTACTCCACATCAATCACCCGGAGCTACTATCCATTTACCTAGCCTTAAAGGCTTTCCAAAAACAAATATCAGGCAAAGCTGTCTTAGTCCGCACAGACAACATGACAGCCATGTACTACATACAGAAACAAGGCGGGACACACTCTCTGCAGCTCTCTCAACTCGCACAGAGCATATGGAAATGGTCTATACCCCAGAACATCTTTCTCCTAGCTCGACATGTCCCAGGAGTTCAAAACACCATAGCCGATCTGTTAAGCCGTCAAACGCAACAGATTCACGAGTGGGAACTTCATCCACAAGTTCTTCAGCCATTCTTTCAAATGTGGGGGCAACCAGACATAGACCTCTTCACCACGCACAAAAACGCCAAATGCCCAAGCTTCGCCGCCAGGTATCCACACCCATTGTCCAAAGGCAATGCGATACGGATGAATTGGTCAGGCAGATTTGCGTACGCCTTTCCACCTCTCCCACTCATTCCAATGGTGGTGCGCAAACTACAGCAACATGCACTGACTCTCATACTAGTTGCTCCAACTTGGGCCAGACAACCGTGGTAAACCACATTACTGGAACTGTCTGTAGTTCCCCACCAAAAACGACACCTCTCCCCACGTCTCCTAACCCAGAACCGTGGAGAAATCCAACATCCGGACCCAGCTCAGCTCAACCTTGCGATCTGGCTCCTGAGGTCTTAGAATTTGGTTCCTTAACCTTCCCCCTGAATGCATGAACGTCATTAAAGAAGCTAGACGTTCCACCACTAGAGCCTGCTATGCAGCCAAGTGGAAGAGATTTGTAATATACTGTCATAACAACAACATCAATCCCCTAGACATGTCTATCCAACACATCATAGGTTACCTACTACATCTCCAAAGGTGCAACTTAGCCTACACATCTATTAGGCTGCACCTCGCTGCCATAGCGGCCTATTTACAAAATAGACAACACCTATCACTTTTCAGGGTGCCTGCCATTAAAGCCTTTATGGAAGGCCTCAAAAGGATAATTCCCCCCAGGTCCTCCCTTTGAACCTCTACATAAATGTGAGCTCCAATTTTTAACATGGAACGTTGCTTTCCTAGTAGCTATCACTTCTCTTAGAAGAGTTAGTGAACTGCAAGCTCTAACTATTCGGGAACCTTTCCTACAAATCCATCACAATAAGGTTGTCCTCAGAACCAATCCAAAATTCCTCCCTAAAGTAATTTCTCCTTTCCACCTCAATCAGTCTGTAGAGTTGCCAGTGTTCTTCTCGCAGCCACAGACAGTCACAGAGAGAGCTCTTCATACCCAAGATGTCAAAAGAGCTTTGCTTTATTACATTGAAAGGACACAACCTTTTCGTAAGACCAAACAACTTTTTGTGTCATTCTCACCACCACACAAAGGCAACCCAATATCAAAGTCTGGGATAGCTAGATGGATTGTTTAAATGTATACAAATTTGCTATCACAAAGCAAAACGTACTTTATCTGTTCCTCCTAAAGCCCACTCTACACGAAAAATAGGGGCTTCAATGGCATTTTTAGGGAACATTCCCTTAGATGACATCTGCAAAGCAGCCACATGGTCTACACCGCACACATTCACAAAACACTATTCTGTGGATGTGCAAACAATACAACAAGCTAGTGTGGGCCAGGCTGTACTCAAAACACTATTTCAAACTACTGCAACAGGTACTGGTGGTCGCCGCTAGGGATGGGTTCTGCTATACAATCTATGCCAAGTGTGTGATCTGCAGCTCTGGGGGATGTAGGGTAGGAATGCAGTGGAACGGATTTCTCCTGATGTGTATTTTGAGGGGGGATTCTTCGTCTGCTGGTCATATGTGTAATGTTGGTCTGCAGGACCCTGGGTGTGAAAAATTAATAAAATCTTTTACCAAAAAAAAAAAAGTGTGTGATCTGCAGCTCATATGCCTCGAACGGAAAATGCTACTTACCAGTATGCATCTGTTCTTGGCATGTAGAGCTGCAGATCCACACACGCACAACCGCCTCCCCGGCTACCTTTATCTGTTCCTGTACTATCTTATTTAGATACAGCATACACGGGCATCTTTCTGTCTCTTACAAAACTCCACCATTTCTCTGCTGGCGAAAAACAATCTGAAGATGGAGCCGATGCCCATGCGCACTATAGTCCAAAGGAGGAGTCACCTATCCTGTGGCTTCCAAAGACTTATCCAGGACAAAAACAAGTGCAAACATCCGGGCCCAACACCGGATGGCAATCTATGCTAAGTGTGTGGATCTGCAGCTCTACATGCCAAGAACAGATGCATACTGGTAAGTAGCATTTTCCATTGGCTCAATAGGCATGCGGTGTTCCCTGACCGCAGTGCCAGGCTGGCGGAAGAGAATATCCTCTTCCCAAAGGTATCCAGCCTTTTGGATTCCCTTTACCGTGGAGTAGTAGGGAATGCAACAGGATTGATTTTGGAGGCCTGGATCACCAAGCTCTATGGGGCGGGGTGCTGGGTGAGGAAACTGGGATCCCCTTAGGTGGGGCGGTGGGAGCAGGCACTTGGCCTATGCTCAGGAGCCTGAAAAAGAGGCTGGCCGGGGTGGCTGGGTGTGTAAAGATGTGGGTGGAAGACCCTTCCGTGACCACAAGAAGGGCGGAAGGCAGACTGGGGTTGGTGAGGGACCATGGAAAGATCCTAGAACTTGGCCATAATCATGCTGTCTTTAAAGCGCTCTAGCGCTGATTCCACCTTCTCTCAGAGTAACTGAGAGTCATCAAAGGGTATGTCCATAAGCGAAGCCTGGACATCGCCTGAGAAGCCAGTGGTTCTCAACCAGGTGTGTTGTTTAAGGGCCACCGATGAGGAAATTGTTCTGCGCAGAGAGTCCGTCATATCCAGCCTACATCGTATTGTGAACTTGGCTGCATCCCTCCCATGAGCAACTGATTCAGAGAGTATGGCTCAGGCCTCCTCCAAGACCATGGGCAGCACTTGCGCTACAGAGTCCCAGATGGTAATGGAGTATTGGCTCAATAGGCATGCGGTGTTCACTGACCGCAGTGCCAAGCTGGCGGAAGAGAATATCCTCTTCCCAAAGGTATCCAGCCTTTTGGATTCCCTGTACCGTGGAGTGGTAGGGAATGCAACAGGATTGATCTTGGAGGCCTGGATCACCAAGCTGTATGGGGCGGCGTGCTGGGTGATGAAACTGGGATCCCCTTAGGCGGGGCGGTGGGAGCGGGCACTTGTCCTAAGCTCAGGAGCCTGAAAAAGGGGCTGTTAACGTTTTTCAACCATTTTGTATCACTTGCAGCAGTTTTTTTGTCTTGTCTTTTTGCGTAATAAATCTTGCCTTCAACTCTCCTTTCTGGGACTTGAAAAACGGTGTGCATGCTATGAATTGGTTTCTACCTTTGTGCTACACCCAATATGAGTCATTTGCACTTGTCAAGGGAAGAGGAACATTTTTAACCACAGGCTTATGTGAATATGAACTGGTGCCAACTGTCTGGGTGCTGACTACACTTTCTGACACGCTATGTAGGAATAATGGGAAATTCCACAGCTTCAAATGTTTTGCGAAAGGTTCTAAATAGCATGAGCTGGTTGCATCCAGCAGAGCTTGTTTGAAGCGCCTGGCTTCACATCTCTCAATTCGAACTTGCAATAAACTGTCTTCACAGTAGGTGACTATTTTGCTGTCTCTCATTTGCAGTACCAGATTTTGTGCATTCACAAGCCCCTGTGTAGGGCTTGGACTAGGCCTCAAGTAGGACATCAGTAAGGGCTTCGTTGAATGAGAGTAATGGTTCGGCGGGGGAAACTCCCAACTGAAGCTCCTCCTTGAAGACATTAGTCTTGACTGCCACTGAAGGTAGCATAAGGTGTAGGACCTCACCTGCCCTTCCCACCACCAATTCGAATGAGGCACCCTCCTACTTAGCCACAGTAGGCAGAGAGACCAGGCCAGTGTCTGGGGAGGTAGCCAGTCCACTGGTATCTGCCAGATCCTCATACTAATTGTCCTCCGGAATTTCTAATTGGTATCCGTAAGGGTCCTCATACTCCTCCCAATCATCACCCAATCCAGGCCTACCAAAAGAATTAGTCACTGTCTCTGACAAGAGGGTTCTGCCCACAGTCGGTGCTGGATCCAATGTTGGACGACACCCTCCTGGCTCCGTTTTGGAGTCGGGAGGATGGTGGGTATGGTGCCGCCTTGGTGCACTGCCAATGCAGAGGCATTCGCACTGGAGCGGGCGCCAGGGAAGGTCAAGGTGGCTCGATGAGCGACACCTTGAATCCATCAAGTGATCCAAGGAGCCTGACTGGTGCCGGGGGTGAACCTGCCAGCGGAAGACCAGCAGGGGCCCTCCTCAGCCCGCTTGGCCATTAATCGCTCTAGCAGGAACGGGCCACCTAAATATGAGGTGCATGGCTTAATAGAATTCTCGTAACTGAACGGGGTTCGCTCCGGCTCCTGGAAACTCTGGGAAGCACGGAGACGGCCCAGGCGCAGACTAACCACAGAGCTGGTCCTCGAATGCTGACGCTACTTCATTTTGTCAGATGGCTTTGATGTTTGTAGTGAAGTCAAAGATCTCTTCAACTTCTTGCTCTTTTTGTGCCTGTGGGATTTACCGATTTCTCCATCGACTTCGACGACAAGCTCCTGGAGTGGCTCCGCGAATAATCTTGTGACCTTCCTCTCGACCAAGATCTTGAGCATCATGGCCTAATGTGTTGAGAAGCTTGAGTGACAGCTCCCTCAAGGTCTTTGGGTGCATGACACTGCAGTCGACGCAGGTCCTGGTGTTGTGGTTGTACTTCAATCACCAGCGGCACACCAAGTGTATCGATGACAGATGCCACATGGTTTAACCCAACTTTCGTGTCAGACATCATGACACCCCAGGAGACATGGTCTCAAAAAAATCTTGACAAAAATTTGAAAAAGTTGTCAGTCAAAAAAGACTGGGGATGGCTCTTCCCGGATCTGCGCTGACTGACATGGAAAGAAAAGAACTGACGTCAGTGCACTGAGCTGGCTCCCATATAGGAACAGCGCACGTCAGTTTAGGTACGGATGACACCACACAGAGCCGAGCAATACTACCTATGGGCACGCAGGAGTACTGCTCATGAAAAATTTACAGATCCAGCCTGACGCCTGGGCATTATTCTAAGGTAAGAAATCTGTGGCTTGAAGTCTCTATCAAATATATTGTTTTATTTTTGTTTTCCATCCCCTCTATATTGTGTAGACCTTTCACAATTATTTGAGATTTTAGAGGCTGACCTCACACACACTTTCTATTATCTCTGTGACATTGAATCAGTGCCTGCCCTCTGTGAAATATCTACTGACTAGAACTACCTTTCCTATCACTATTTAACTTATTCTGCTTGGAGTCCCTACAACATTTTTCACTTTGTAATGTTTAATATTCCTGTACTGCTACCTGGTCATGTTCGCAAGTATGTCCTTGACTCTTCCGGGTTGCGATCACATGAAGCAGTGCATCATTCATCACACGACCAAGCTGTCCTTTCATATACCATACCGTTACAGGTCCGCCTCTTTCTTTGACATGGATGGCTGCTCTACTCCCTTCTCAACTCCATCCTCCGTGAGTCTATTTTTGGTATAGACTTGAGACTGCTCACTTGCCTTTCCCTCGGATACGTGATTTTGATTATCCATTTGTTTGCCACAGGCATTTTTGGCAGCTTTTTTATATAGTGTTACTTTTACCCAAAGCATTAAAGCACTTTACAAAGGAACCTGAGCACGATATGCATTTTTTAGACACTGGGAGAGGAAGTGATCTGTCCGGAATTAAAGGATGTTTTGCCAAGATATGGGTTCAAACCTGGTTGCCCAGTTCCACCTTTAGTCGCAGGACAAATTTCAAATTTTCTCTGCAGATTTGCCATGGCACTTTAGTGCTAGGTAAGCCTTCACTTCATATAGTCATAATTGTCGTTTGGCAGTTAAATTACTATACTGTCATGCTTCTCAGTGCTCAGACCTGTCTTCTTTAAATCTGTAGCTCTCACTTAACCTTTAGACCATCGGGTGAACAGTGAATTCTTGTGTTTTATGTCTGATATTCGTTCTAACCATTATAGGGGTCTAGCTTATTATTAACGTTACCACACTTCACCAGCTGAGCTCCCCAGACCACCAGACCCAGTACAAATTGAAACATTGTAGGTGTTAGTGTTGGGAATGGACATGGAAGTTTTGATGGCATCAGAATCTCTGTGAGACAGGTTTTTTAGACAGGAGGAAAAGTTGATAACAATCACTTCTGTCTAAGAAAACAGCACCATGCCGTAGGGTTCCTGCATTGTGTGTCTCTATTGTATAGAACTTTAGCAGACTAGTAAACAAGTGCAATGGAAAAGTTAATTTCTGTGTGTATGAGTGTGCAGCGCAATTTTGCATAGAAAGTCATACAATGGAGTGCCAGTCTATTATGTCTTCTACTTTTTATAATGAGCCTGCCTTGTGTTTAACTATTACATTCAATCAGGATGACCCCTTGAGCAGCCAACTTTTTCTGAATTCTGTATATTGTATTTACTGGATACTTGCAGTGGGGAGAAATGTATTTACCCATGTTTTTATGAAGCACCATACACCACTGATTAGATGCTGCGGGAGCTAGGGTAGGAGGAATCAAGGGAATGTGCTATTGCGATGAACACAATCTTTTTCAGAGGGAACCGGGTGTCTCAGTTAACATTTATTGCCCGGTTACTTACCGGTAATCTTTATCACTCCGAGTCCTGGTCTTCCTGTTCCATTTCTTACACATGAGCAATTCGCCTGCTCCACAGAAACTATTACCTAGCTGAGGTCCAAATACTTCCCCCAATATGGTGCTGCCTACCCAGCATGCATAAAGGGGGAAGCACGTCACTAGGTCATCCTAAGAATGCCAAAGAAACCCATAAGAAAGAAAAACAGTCACCATAAACAGAAACCAGGGAGGGGCTCAGAAATGGAATAGGAAGACCAGGACTCGGAGTAATGAAAATTACCAGTGAGTTACTGGGCATTACCTCCTCATACGTCTTCCCATCCAATTCCTTATGCATGAGCCCATACCCAAGTGCATGGTAATTGATTTACACTGAAACCAAGGATGAAACAACATACATGATAGGTAATGCAAAAAAATAGTACAAATCACAGATCATGTACAGCTGACAAAATATGAGCGCCAAATTCTGCCGATACAGCCATCCCCAACTGAAGATGGTAATGAGAAACAAAGGTGTGGGGAAAAGGCCCACTTAGCAGCATTACAAATGTCACTCAGTAATGCACTCTGAAATATTGCCATAGACAACAAAAAACCCTGAACGGAAGGAGGACGGTGAGCTACCACTTGAGACAAGACAACATAGCACAACACCTCTCAAATCAGAATTGACAAAGAAGGCTCTAGACCCCTCCCCGAGAGACCAAAGGTGACACACAAGGAAGCCACCCGCCCAAATGTACTGGAATGGTCCAGAGAGATGCGAAGGGTCCACAACACATCCATAGACAACGAGAACCTCCATCTCCTGAGAAGGCATGTCCAGAGAAAACACCAGAAGGACTAAACCCTTAAGGCCAACGTAAACAGGGGCGCAAAGTAGGACCAGGAAATGCTAGAAGCACCGATGGAAGACCTTGGGTGGGTACCGGAGAGCAGGAGACAGGACTCTGTAGCAAAAAAACTCTGCAAAAGGTGAGCCCACAATAGAGAGAAAGAAGACATTACTGAGCCCCTTGAATGTCAGAATGGAGGCCCATTGGGCACGGAGAGTGGAGCACGCTAGACCCAACATAATACCATCCCCCAAAAAACCCAACGCCGTGACCAAATCAAAGGAAACAGGAGAAAGACTTGTCCCCCTACACCCAGAGACAGAGTTCCTCAAATGATGACCGTACGACATCAGGGGTGAAAAGTCAACAGGGACACCCTCACAAGTGCCAAACTCTCAGCCAGAAGCGCAGGAGAGAGGCCATGCTCAGAAGAGGAGCAAGCAGCGGAGATGGGCATATGGGAACCCACCAATGAAGACCAACTGTCAAACCTCCGACGGTATTGAGATTGATACAGAACAACCAGAAGAACCTCCATCTGCATCGCCTGAAGCCCCTTGTGGACCCGGGAAAGCAAGGCCCTAAGGACAGAGAAAGCATATATCGCCCAGGTCAAACCTCGAGGGAAGCAGGCTGAAAACTGAGGAAGAAGTGCCAACTCCGCTGACACAAACAGACCCAGCCAAGGAAAGCTGAACCTGCAGAGAAACGGCACATCCAGCTCAAAGAAACCGCAGGCCCCTTCACCACCCCTGGGAAGATAGACTGCAGAGAGAGAGAGAGGAGACCTACTTCACCACCCCTGGGAAGATAGACTGCAGAGAGAGAGAGAGGAGACCTACTGCCCACAAGCCATTCCCCAGGTCAACATAGGAATGAACGACCTGGTCGTCTGTCTGAACACAGATTGCACAGTGCTGAAGGAGAGAAGTGAATCAAAGACCGTGCCTGCCAAACTGCCATCAAAACCCCACCAGTACGAGGACTGAAGAGCCCAGAAAGGAGATCATCTGCCCAGGGCATAAGAATCTCACAGCAGTACCCTCTCACTCTGGTGCTCAAATCAGTCCTCAAGAACACAGAGGGAGAAGGATCAAGTCCGAAAACCTTGGAGGGATTGAGAGGCAACAACCACCATCGGATAGACCCCTAACCTCCGTGGGCCCAGGAATGAAAGCCACTTATTAATGAGAAGCCGGATACCAGTGACTAAATGGAGATAGGCCCAGGAAGCACAGGCAATAATGAGGCCATCTCCCCGAGACTCCGCAGTCAGTGACTGGCAGATACCGAAGGTTGCGAAAGAACCCAGGATAGAAGGTGAAATAGATGGAAGAGGGCCCTGATTAACATCAGAGAATAAGTTTGGCACAGGGAACACAACCTGTGGATGAAAAGAAACCCAATAAAATCCAGAAGATGACAGACTTACCGCACCTCCCCGTTACCTAGGGAAAGAAGGAGAGACAATCACCAAGATATGGGTAGACTCAAATACCCTGAGCCAGTGGGGTCAAGAGGGTTGGAAATACCCCTTGGCACTGATGAAAAGTCGAAAAAGAAGCACCTGGAAACTGTAGTAGCCTGGCCCACAGCAAAACAAAGAAACTGCTGACCAGCCAGATGGATGGGAATATGCATGCAGGCGCCCATTAGGTCGAGAGACGTTGAGGAAGCACTATTCAGGAGCTGCAAGTTTGGGTTACTTGGATACTGAGCTAAACCGCAGGCCCATGCTCCTTACCCGGGATCGCACAAAAAGGAAGGGAACCAGCATCCCCCCTTGATGACACACATAAAACTTTGTCTCCTAGCCGTCCGTCTGATTACACACTCCTTGACCCCCAACCGATGAGGGGAAATGAAACATAGCAGCTCGAACTGCGGCCAAGGCCTACCAGATGGAAAAATGGAGAGACACCGGGATAAGAACCTGTGACTATGAGGTCAAATGCAGGTCCCCACAGTGGTTGCATCAGTCCACTAAGCCACTAGACCAGACCCAGCCCAAATAGCATTATGTAAGGGTACAGTCTCGGGATCAACAGGCCCAAATGAGGCCAAAAAACGATCAAAATCGTCCGCTTTAGCCGTTGCGCTAGATGAGTGGAGACTAGAGTTCATTAAGATGCCTTAGTAGGTCTGCCAGATCAGAATCCTGAAAATAATGACTCACCCGGCTCTCCTCCCCATCACCCCCATCAGGCTAAAACACATCCTGCCTGGGACCTTAAGTGGTGGATGCCCGGGCCCTAAAGGCTGCCACCTCGGCAGCCTCAACTATGGCCTGTAAGGAAGCCAATGAAGGATGCACAGAAGGACCTGGTTCCACCTCCGATGGCTCCATTGTAGCACCAGCCACAATCCAACAACCTCAACCACTCTGATTACCCTGTATGCCAAAACCATGAGGTAGCAAAAGCTACCTCCTGCGATATACAACATGATGGCATCCAGAGAGGCCGGACATGTGGCAGAGCCAACTGAATGGAACCCTCATATGCTGTGTGGGGGCTGGGGGGGGACAAATAAGGCCACAGCATACCCAGCCCACACGCAGTAAGGACCGGAGGTAGGGCGAGAGACTCCAATGTATTTATTAAATTATATAATATGATTAATCAGAAAGTTTTACTATATGCTTATATATAACAATTTTCTTATATATTTATTGTATGATAATGCATACAGTTATTATAATATATGTATTAAAAAAAAAAAAAAAAACAATAAAAAAATGGAAACACAAACCCGTAGCCCCTAGGCCCTGCTTGCTAATGCAGAGCAAAACAGCCCAGGAACACCGAAAACCGGCACAACACATCGCTAGAATGCGGGGGTGCACCAACCCCTCCCACTGAAGCAGAATGCTGCGGGCGGGGGCAGCTGTCCAGAAATACCGCTCATAAAACGTGTGAAGTCAAAAACTGGAACCCATAGCTCTTGAGAGTGAGAGCCTTCCACAGAATACTCCAAGTAAGCCCGGCATGCTATAGCAAGTAGGCCTGAGCCAAAATTCCGTTCCGTTCGCGGAAATTGCGATAATTTGGCATTTTCGCGTTCACCGGAAAGCGCGAAAATGTCGATTTCCGCATTCCGCAGCTTAGCGATAATTTGTTTCTTGCTCGCGCTGTAAAATAATACATTCTCGCGTGCACGCGATCGCCTTACCTGAATCACCGCGTTCGCCGACAAGTTTTCCCAATCCGGTCGCGTTCTCCACGAGATGTTGGATTGTTGGTAGCCATTTGCGCTGTCTCGCGACAGTTCGCGCCCGCAGTAACGTCATGCGTCGCGCGATCACGTCTTTCTTCTCGCGATCATGCACCGCGAGACAAGTGAAAACAAGATGGCCGCGCCCGCGAGCAACCCCATGGGTAAGTTGGCGAGCCGCGACCACGCAGAAATTACCGCGAACGGGCGGGAAAAAAACTTCTGCATCGTCGCGATATTTCTGCGTGTTTGCGGAGATTTTTTAACATTTTCGCGATAATTTGCAAAAGTGAATTTAGCAAATTCCGCCCACCCCTAATAGCAAGACATACGGCAGAACATAGAACAGCACAAAAAAAACATGAATGCTAAAAGCGGCAACCTGAGCCATGAATTAAATGTAAATGAAAAGGCCCAACGTGCCAGCATTTAGCCAGGAAAAAACCCAGCCACAAGTGTGCAGCTGCACCTGTTGAGCAAAAAAATGCCCCTGTAATCAGGAGGCCTGGCAGTAAAGAAGCCGCAAACCCACATCCACCGCGGCAACCGCCTGCCCGCGGGGGACGAGAACGGGCGAAAGGAAGCTCAGCTCCGTAGCCCAGAAACACAGGCCAATGCTTGCTGTGCAGAGCGGCCAGGACCCCTAAACACAGACTACTAAAGCAAGTCTCACAGTAGGCAGAAACATGTTAAAGCATTAAAATAAAAGCATGATCATCTTACCTGGCCACGCTAGGCAACACTTCTGCAGCGCAGAAAGAAAAGAACAGGATCTCCTAGTGACATGCTTTCCCCTTTATGCATGCTGGATAGGCAGCGCCATATTGGGGGAAGTATTTTGACCTCTGCTAGGTAATAGTTTCTGTAGAGCAGGCGAACTGCTCACGCGTGAGGAATGGGACAGGAAGATGGACAAGGAGGTAATGCAAGAACATTGGAGCATAGGAGGTGTTAATCTTAGTGGCGAGAGGCCTCATTTAAATCCTTCAGTCAGTCAGATGCAGGAGTCAAGCCGAACCTATGCATATGAATGGTATGATGAGAATAAAGAGACAGATGATGCAGATATGAAGTATCCAGAAGGATAAGATGCCCCGTTACAAGGAACCGGTTGGGAGGAACAGATGTGCCTTCAGTTTCCAGCGTAATTGTGATGGGATTCGGGTGGGTGGAGTTGCAGCTGCATAGGGGTCTGGGCGAGAAGAGCAGACAACCTTTACATTGTAATCATTGACATAGGAAGGATGAGTGGCGGATTTATCCTTGAGTTGTGGAAGGCTAAAAGGGAAGATACCAGGCCGAAAATGATCTTTAGACTGTTTAGCGGGCATCTCGTAAGCAGTGTCCACTTCCCTTGAACGGCGAGCAGAGGGTGGGCTATCTTGTTGTCCACATTATACTTTCTTATTGTGCCCCCCCCACCTCCCTACCCACGTAGGGTCAGGAGCCGAAAAGAAGAGTATTGTTAGATTAACTCTTTTGTAGTTCTTGTTTGCACCATACGCCAAGTTATATACAAGAGTTACACCTGTTGGATGGGTCTATGGGTCTGGGATCCTAATAGAGAAATAAGTCTATTCTTAAATACCACAGTTGGCTAATTTATGTTTGTTTGTGCAGCTCAGATGGGAGTTGGCGAGGGAAAATCCATCGGCCAGTGGTATGGACCAAACACAGTGGCGCAAGTGCTCAAGTAAGTTTTTACCTATCTTCTGCTTCTTCATTCTAGCTGAAGACATAACGTCTAGATAAATATAAACACAGCATGTGTGAACTTATATGTTACCTTCACTGGGGTCTTAGGACTTCATAGCCATGCAGAGAAACACCTCACAGCACCCTTCCCTGAGCGCAAAGCATATGAGCTCCACACAGCATCCTGTCATGAGAACAGCTCTTGTGAGCAAATCACTGCTCACTTCCCTAGAATAATAGCATTCAGAGTACCTGACTGCACCCTGCCCTGGTAACGAATCACATGGACATTTTACATTAGGTTTTACCCAAATAAAGTATATGAACTCGACAGCACACACTGCCTTGGGATCAGAAGTTCTGTTATATATGTTCATGTGATCTTCCCTGCAGGCACCTGTGAGCAAGACTAGCACCTAAAAACCTGCTGGCACACTTAAAAGTGAAGTAGTACACCTACTTATTGTAGAGGCAGATTACCTTACAATGATTTATTATTGGGACAGAGCAGGTGAATACATTAAACCAAGGCGTCTGAATGCATCACAGTGGCCCACAAATCGAGACAAGGCAGTTAACATCAAACCACGCATAAAACTGAGTTCCCCAAAGTATCCCTCACATGAGGACTGAACAATCCATAGCATCCATACATGGAAACAGAACACTACTTACCACTGATATCCGGCTCAGGAGAAAGAGCACACAGTGTTTCTCAGCAGGTTTGAGTGCCGTTGCAAATTGGATGACAGAGAATTGTCTTCAGTTAAATGGCAACTAAACTGAAATAATGAAGTTTGGCAAGGCGCAACAGTTCTGGTCACCTGATTGCATGGTGGCCTTTTGAACTAGGCCAAGCTCCTACTCCGAAATTGGTCGCAAAAAACGTGGGTGTCTGTCTTGACCAAGCACTTATTATGAAAGAACAGGTTGCTGACACCATCGACTCCTGCTTTCATATGTTGCGCCTATTATAAAGAGTTGTTCTCTTCTTGGTGCTTGCAGTGAGGAAAACATTAGTCCAAGCTATGGTCATCAATTGCTTGGACTATTGTAATGCTTCAATAAATGAAACTGCTTTGAAACAAACTGCAAGTCGTTCAAAATATGGCATTCCGTCTCATTAACAATTCTATAGCCAGGATGGCATCCGCCCCTCTTTTGAATGTAGTTCACTGGCTGTCGATTTGTAAAAGAATAATTTTCAAGATTTGTTGTCTGACTCATAAGTCCTTACATGGAAAAGGCCCGAGTGATCTGTCCCTCAAGATTGTCCATTATTGTCCAAGCAGATCCTTAAGATCCAGCGATGAAGCCTTGCTCTCAGTGCCACGGATTAGCAAGTCTCGTTCAGGAGGTAGATCTTTCTCCTATCTTGCCCCTCGGCTTTGGAATAAGCTCCTATTCCATATATGTCAATGCGTGGACCATCGTAGATTTGGAAAACTTCTTAAAACTTCACTGTTTCTAGCTTCATTTAGTTTGCCTACTGGTTTATGAGCTGCGTTGTGCCAGGATACCCCGTCTCTTGTGATTTGTGAGCATTACAGATTATATTAACATAACATAACTGTGCTAACTTGTTTGTGGTGACCTAGCACCGACAGTAATATGCAAATATACTTGGTCAACTTACATCAGAATGGCCTGGTGTGAACAAATCCATTGTAAACCATACACCTTAACTGCATAATACCCTATAACACTAGCTGCGATCAGAAACATTGACTAAAGGAGGACTGAACTTCCTCCCCCTCTCTCTTATAATGTTTCTTTTGATTCTTTCCCTGTCTCTATAATGACAGCCTCTCTCTCACCTCACAATCTCTTTCTTGATTTCTCTTCTCCTAGGAAATTGGCAGTTTTTGATTCTTGGAGCCAGCTGGCGGTCCACATTGCCATGGACAACACTGTGGTAATAGAAGATATAAGTAAGTAGTTCTTAGAAGTATCTATGATTGTTGCACAACTTTGTGCAACTTGGTAGACTTTATAATAAATCTTACTTGTAAATGGAAGTTCTTTTTTCATAATTAATACTTTGATTTGACGTGTGTATGTGTTTGTGTGTACCTTACTGGTGGTCGCCCCTAGTTGGTTATAGTTAGGACCTAGTTTTCATATGAAAAGGATTTTTTGACTTGCTTATAACTTTGGTGCCGTTTGACGAATCTTCATGAAATTTTCCCCAAAAGTGGCCCACTCTGTCTAGTTCTGCATGGAAAGTTTCGGAGTGATTCGTCAGTCGGGGGGGTCAAAAATTTCCATAGGGATTTTAAACACGACTACAGTCCGAACTGCTGGAGTTAGTTGACAGAGAGGTAGCTTTTAGTCCAGAAAGAGCCCTTTTTGTGATTTGGTGTAAATCCGTTCAGTGGTGGAGTAATTGAAAAAAAAAAAAAAAATTGTACATTTAGGGACGCGGATTCCCCTCGGATCCTCTGCGGTGGATCAGAGAAGTCATGCGCCACCAGCAATGCCGTGATTGGCTGACCACAACCTGACCGGGAGGGTGTGGCCGCCATTTTAAGTATCAGGGAACAGTCCCAGGGTCTAAACATTTATTTGCTAAATCTTAAAGGCCTCAGGGTAGAGGTACCCTGACCCCATGTGTGCGTTAGAGGAGTTCTCCATAAGATAAGAACTGAGAGCTGTTTAAACAGGTCCTGCACACGTACTCCCAAACGTGAACTAAGTATATCTTATTGGTATGTAGTTCCTAAGTGCAAGTGTGAGTGTTCATGTCTGAGAAAAAGTGCCCTCATACACCCGAAGGATGTCATGTTTCATCATTGGGACTGCTCCTCGTCGTGCCGGCGCTGCAAAGCCTGACGGGCACCCGCGAAGGGGCTCTTTGGCGGAGATCTTTTTGAAGAAGCAATTAGGTGCGTGTGAGTGTGTGGAATAGGTAGTGTAGTGAGTGCGAAGTGGTGTCTAAAAAGGTTAGGGCAACCCTATTGCCTAAATTGTATTCCTAGGGTTCACTAACCTAACTAAAACAAGGATCCCTAACCGGATACAATGATCCTAAAGGTAATGTGTGCTGTAGAAGGTCGACATGTTTCTTGTCTATGGTAGCCCCTAACGGGTATTGTGGCAATTCATCAGGACCGATAGTTTCAGAGAGAGTATCTAAACTCTTCATACTACCACAATGCTGGTTCTAAAAGTGAGGGGATACAATAGTTACCAGCTTTGCAAATGAATACCAGGTCCGATTCACCTAGTATTCTGTGACCTGAAAGAGAAAGTGATAATAAAAACAACTTTTAGGTAATGTGTGACAGAAACACCCCGCAGTGCATGGTGGCCAAGGGATCCGAGTGTTTTTGAGGCGGTAGTGAGGCATTCATTGACCATAAGTGGAACTCATTTTGTAGCTCCTGTGTGGTGCATCGATGTGCTCCACGTGAGAATTAATGGGGAAAATCCTGTGTGTGCTAGCGCCATTGGCGTGATGTAAAATTATTGCCATGACTAATTAATCATAACCAGCTCATCGTGATTATTGCGGCAAATTATATTGTCATATGTGTCCCTGAAAATGGAGGAGTTCCTTTTCAAATCATAGTTGTGACACAGACTTATGATCTGACGTTCATCACTGAGCCAACCATAAAAACACGAACAAGACAAACAGACATATATTGTGGGTAAGTTCACAAGTTACAGTGGATGCAAAGGGCTATTGCGGCATATTTATGAACTTGTTTGTGACCCAAAAGGGGGTTAGCCACCTAACCCATAATTCATTTGACAACCTAGTACACATCTGCACATACACAATGCGGGCAAAATCTGTTTGCCATTGCTCTCATCATGATGATAGGCAGTGGATGCTTATAGTAAAAAGGTGCGTTCCTTACAATGTCCGAAACGGACTGCTGACTTCCACTCACCCAATATGTTGCAGGTCTGTGACGACGGGAGCTTTGAAACAGAGTGTGTCATTACTCACGATCTGTGTGTGGTTGAGAAGTATATGGAAAACAGGCGTTCAATCACAGTGATTTCCAGTGTCTTACCGGGAGCTGCGGCATACTTACTGCGGTGTATTCAAAGATTTCCGTACTCACGGAAGGCGGCGTGGCAACTAGCTGTGCTCCTACCCCGGTTCTGGATCCCGTAAAGGGAAGTGCCGGGGGTGGCCTTTTAAGGGTTGCACGATAATGTTAGAAACAGCGGAGACGCTATAACGCTAACCTGGGCAGCCATCTTTGGTGAGTTTGTAGTAAATAGAATAGTCTCCTTGTTGATATATTTTTTTTATTTTTTTTTATTGAACATTTTGCAATGTTTACAACAAAAGAACAACCAACAGAACCTGCCAGGTACATCACAATGCAAACATGTTCAGTATGCTTCTGGGTGGTAGACATAGGAGGGAGAAGAAGGCAGCAGTCAACATGTCCGTAGCAAAGTCGGCAGGGCAGATAATAGCACGGTATGTAGGAGAACCAGGGGTCAGCATATAAGGCAATCCTCGTTGATATATTTAAGCGGTCACCGCTCAACATGCATACAGAGGTTAAATGTACCTCTAGGGGTGTGTTTTTCTTACACTTAAGGTGTAGTACCACCTTACTGGGATACATAAATAAGCCCTATTCGATATATGTTATGTAGGTAGGTAGAGGGTGTTCCTCCAGGGCCCATGAGGGTTATTTCCAAGGGTTCCTCTGGTGACTGGTGCAAGCCCATCCTTTTCGTGGTACAGGGACTAGTAACCCTGATTAGAGAAAGGGGGTTTGTTTGTAAGTTGTGGTATCCCCTTGACAATTGTTGATTCCCAGTGTGGAGATGAGTTTGCTTTATGGTATTTCGCAGGTCTCTGGTGGGGCATGGTCCCACCTATGTTTTTTTTGGCATGTACTCAGTTGAAGATGTAAGGGATAAATGTTCTGATTAATTTGCATCAGTGGGAAAATGTAAACATACTGATTAGTTCAGCTCACCCTAGGGGATATCGTCATTCAGCCCTATGATATGAGAAGAGAGCCTGAAGACCCAGTTTTGCTCCTTCCTGAAGAGAGCTTCCTTATGTATTTGGGGTGGAATTCCAGGATAGTCCTGTGTAGGTCATTGAAATTGTGGTTCATTGCTGTAAAGTGGGCACACATTTTGGTGTTTGTCGTCTTACATCTAATATTGCTTCTGTGCTCCGTTATTCTTGTTTCACAGGGTGTGTTGTCATCCCCACATATTTGAGTTGGCACAGGCAACTGATTAGTGAGACACAGTTGCATGTATTGCAGTTCGTATGTTTCGTCTGCGTCCATGGGACGGTATTAGTTAATGTCACCATCTTGGTTGCACTAGTTAGGGGGCAAACTGCGCATTGCCCATATGGGTAGTGGCCAACCACGGGGCAGGTTCAACAGTTGATGTTGTGGCTCCCTCTTTTTGGGTCTGGTATTGATCAGCATATCTTTCAGGTTTGCTGTTCTTTTAAATGCAAATCTCGGAGGACTAGGTGCATGTTCGCCAATCTGGAGAATCCTCCAGTGTTTTTTTTATTACCCTTCTGATCATCGATTCTGGCGTGTACGTGGTCACACAGATTAGATTCCTTTCCTAAGATTTAGGCTGTGCTTCCAGGAGTGCCTCCCTGTTATTATTTCGGGCTCTCTTCTGGGCTGGTCTTATATTTTTCAATGGGTATTCCCGTCTGGCTAGATGGTTTGTGAGCTCAGATGATTGATTGATGAATTCACTCAGGTTGCTACAGTTTCGTTGTATCTGGAGGAATTGCCCATAAGGTAAATTCTCCCAAAGGGCTTTGGGATGGAAATTGCTGTACAGCAGAGGGCTGTGACTGTCTGTGGGCTTCTTGTAAGTCCTTGTCTTCAGTTTGTCTGACTTGAGGCTGATCATTAAATCCAGGAAGTGTAATTCCTAGTCAGAGGTGTTTTCCGTGAATTTTAAATACGGGTTCAAGCCATTGAACCAAGTGGCGAAGGCTTGGATATTTTCTTGGCCGCCCTTCCAAAAGACAAGGACGTCGTCAATGTAACGATGCCACAGAATAATGTTATCTTTGTAGGGGTTTGTGTCTGTAAGTATGTGTTTGGCCTCGAAGTCTAACATGTAGAGACATGCCAGACTGGGGGCGAATGTACTGCCCATTGACGTCCCTTGTGCTTGGTGGTAGAGACAGTCCTCAAACTGAAAAGGTTTTCCGTCAGTGCTATGTTAGCGCATTCCATAATTAAACTTATTGAGGTTGTTGCTGTCCAATGTGTTGATCTCAGGATCTCCTCTACAACCTCCAGTGTTGCTTGTTGGGGGATGTTAGTGTAGAGGGCCTCTACATCTAAGGTCACGATGACATTCAACTGGAGGCCCTCTGTGTTCTTGGTTTCAATTAGGTTCAAGACCTCTCTCATATCTAGAACCAATGAGGGAGTTTCCTTTATCAATGGTTTTAGGTAATGGTCGCAAAACCTCGAGAGGGGTTCCAGGACAGACCCTATGCCCAACACGATCGGCCTTCCTGGTAGTGGTCGTGTCCCTTTGTGTATCTTGGGAAGGGTGTCAAAGTTGGGCAGTCTCGGGTTTTCATTGATCAGAAAGTCTGCCTCATGTTTGCTGATCATCCCTGGTTAAAGCCCGCTGTCACTATGGATTTTATTTTTGTGATCAAGCGTGTAGTAGGATCTTCCTGTAGGGGAGTGTAGTACCTTCTGTCAGTTAATTGGCAGATGCATTCATTCCTTTAATCCGTGGTTGACATTATGACAACTGAGCCCCCTTTGTCAGCCTCTTTTATGGTTATGGTGGTGTCATTCGCCAGGTTGCGGACCGCTTCGGTTTCCTGCTTGAAAGTATTGTAAAAAGTCCTGTTGACTTTGTTGTTGTTAACTTCTTTTAGGACTGTTTTCTCAAAGGTAAGGACCTCTGATGGCACCATACTTGCGTTGGGGTAAAAAATGAAGGTTTACGTAGACCAGAGTCCACTGGTGGGGTTTCCGGTTGACCTGCAAAGAAGGCTTGTATTTTGCAGAAGAAATTGTGGAGTTCACACTTTGTTCTGAAGTGGTCAATTCTGGGTGTGGGAACAAAACCCAGTCCCCTTCACAGGACTTTCTTTTCTATGTAACTGAGGGGTCTGGAGGAGAGATTCACAATTAGTTTGTCTTCCCTGTGTGGCTCCTGAGCTCCATGTGTTGTTGCTGAGGCTGGCCCTGCCGTTGGACCTGTTTCGGTTGATTGTGTCCTCCTCTTTTTCTGCCTCTCCCTCTGCCCCAGCCTCTGCCTAAAAAAGGTTTGTTGAAGGGAGTGAACGGTGGTTGCGGACCATGTGGAAACCCGGATACTGCCACATCGGGGGTCCCTTAGTAAGGCGGCATCCCGAAACCAAACATCGGGTGTGGTGGTTCTATCCTATGTTGTGGTCCACCCCAATTATCTATGCTGGAGTTGCTGCTGCTTGAGGAATTCCTCCTTCTTGAAGATTGGCTCTCCTCCGATGAGTTGTCTTCATGTGTTGGGCAGTATTTTCCTTTTAAGTGAGGTTATATTTTGTCTTTGCTAAGCTTTGCTATATCCTTCTGGAGTTTTATGACTTTTTGTTTCATGAGGTACTCTTTGTTCTCTGCTATTTCGCTGTTGATTTCCGCCAGCTTCGTCTTAAATGCCGTGATGGTAATACTGGCTTTTAAAGCTCCTTCGGCCACCGTAATCTTGATGATCAGATCGTCCGCTAGACGTTTGGTTGTTTTGATAATCAATACGAGCCAGTCCCTAGTTCACGTCCAGGCAACTAGGAACCACTCTTCCTTGAATTGCGTGTCTTCTGGAAAGATTCTTGGCACTTTGGCAACAATCAGACCATTGCGAGCTATTTTTGCTCGCAATGGTCTGATCTTTATCAGTTGTCTCTTCATGGCAATGATGGAATACCAATCACTGTCTTGACTGCTGGATGCCACTGCCCCATCAGGGTCCAAAAGTAGGGGGGTTCTGAGGATTTCTGTCACAAGGTCGTCGCTAAAAGAGAGGCCTTGGTTATTCTCCATAGTGATGCTATGGGTCGAGTTGGGATAAGCAATAGAAAGAGAGATCACAAAGAGTATCTCTCTTTTTTTCCCAGTGGTAACACCTATTGGAGTGTTAAAAGAAGTGAAGTAGGTTCCTCTGCTGGTCTGCCGTGCAATCAATTCTCCAAAAGAAAGAAACCGGGAGCTGTTTAAGCAGGTCCTGCACACGTACTCCCAAACGTGAACTAAGTATGTCTGATTGGTATGCAGTTCCTAAGTGCAATTGTGAGTGTTCAGGTCTGAGAAAAAGAGGAGAGTCAGATGGACCTATGTTGAGTACAAAATTGAGCTAGACTGTTTTTTCTTTCCACTTTGGGAACCCGCGGATCCCTAACGAGGCTGAGAATGGCCCCCCCATGTAAATCTGCTACGGTTCCACGAATCTTGGTGCACTTTGAAAACAAAAAAGACCCACACAGGTACTCATACACCCACTCACAGACCCACACAGGTACTCATACATCCACTCACAGACCCTAACAGGCACTCACACCTACTCATAGACCCACTAAGCCACTCGCACCCATTCACAGACCCACAAAGCCACTCACACACACACCCACCCACTCGCAGACCCACAAAGGCACTCACGTACTGTGAGAAAGTGCCATCTTTCTTGCATGGTATGCCCCCACTTTTTGCTGAATTGCTGAATGTACTTTGACTGAGTGTGCCCTGGACTCCTGCCAATCAGGTGCCCAGGGCCTATGTTCCTTCTCTAAAACAAACCAAACCCAAATTGGCAAACCCTGGCCACATGTCAGCCCCTGCTAAATGGTACCCTAGGTACCCAGGGCCTTGTGACCAGGGAAGGCCTCTAAGGGCTGCAGCACTCCTTGTGCCACCCTTGGAGGCCCTGTACCCTTACACACACACACTGCCTTTGCAGGCTGAGTGTTTGGGTGCAGGACAAAAACAAAGTCGACATGATACACATCCCTGTGTGCCATGCCCATCACCTACACTGCCATGGCATACATCAGCCACCCCTCTAGCTGGGTGCCTTATGCCAATGGTGTGGGCACAGGAGCAGGAGCCCTGTGCCCCTACAGTACCCAGGTCCATTCCTGAGCACTGTAAGTGCAGTGCTGCCATTTAAGAGTACATGGTGCTGAGAGCTCGTCAAACACGAGCTCCACAGCACCATAATGGCAACACTAAAGACTGAGAAGTTTGGTATCAAACTTCTCAGCACATTAAACCCACACTGATGCCAGTGTGGGATTTAATGTACCAAGCACCCCAGAGGGCATCTTAGAGGTGCCCCCTTAAACCTAACCTACAATCCACGTCTGCTCTGAGGCTGCCTAGGCTGCCACCCAGCAGACATGTTGCTGTACCCCTGGGTAGGAGAGCCCCTGCTCTCCTGGGCCTGCAACAATGCACATCCTGGGCGAGGTGCTAAATCTCCTCCCCCAGGATATACAGGGGGAAGCTTCAAAGGCATGCCGCCTCTGTGAGCTTTCCCAGGCCACTGCAACACCCCACTGTGGCTGGAAGCTTTGGCCGGAAACCCCAAATAAGGACAGGGGATGTGCCAGCCTGCCAACCCCACCCCTCAGGTGGGGGAGGCGAGGTGAAGCACATCTCTGGGCTCTCGCCATCTTGGAGATGGGGAGCCCTACCCTATCAGGACTAGGCTACTGCCCCCCTCCCACAGGAGAGAGGCAGGATAGGGGGTGTACCCACCCCAGGACAGGGACCCATTGGTCCCTGCCCTTCACCTACCTGTAATGCCCCTAAATCTAGTATTTAGGGGCGCCCTGAACCTTCCTTCCCCAGATTCCAGATTCAAAACTACAAAGAAGAGCAAGAAGAAAGAAGACCTGCCCTGCAGCTGCTAAAAAGAGGAAGACACTAACTGCTTTGGCCCCAGCCCTACCGGCCTGTCGACCCTCGAACCTGCTCCAATCCGGCATCTCTTGTGGCCAGCAACCTCACAAACCCCGGAGGACCTGGCTACCTTTTGGCTCTAAGCCCCTGGGACTCCCATGAGTAGATGCTCTACTCAAAACCTACCTCTAATCCCTGGCAGCAGCCCGAAACCGCGAACCCAGCACACTCTGCATCAGCCAAGCCTGGCCAGTGCCGGAGTGAACAAAGACCACAAGGACGACCCCACGGCGACTGTGACCCCGAGTCCGGCACCCAAGGACCTCCCTCGACACTCCTGAAGAAGCCTGCAGCCTCAGAACAAGGTGCCCCCCCTACTGCGATCAACAGAGGGTAAGATTTCCCGACACCAAAAGGCACCCCTGCACGCGGCACCCCGCGGCCCCCTGTGCCCAATCCCGGGGTACCTACCTATCCTCTAACTACCCAAATTACCTCTCGAAGTGGTGGTGGCACCTGAAGAATCCTCGTCCCCGAGCTTGCAGTCTTTTTCTAAACCGGAGATTTCCCATTGAAATCAATTGAGCGCCCGAAGGCTCAAAAGCACCCTGCACCCAGCCTCCCGAGTGTCCCTGGCAGTGAAAACTCTACACCTACCTACTTCCTCACTTGCCCTGAGTAAGTGACCAGGAGCCCAGCTCCCACAGCCGCGTGGCTTGCCAGTCAGCAGCCACCAACCAAGGCCCCCCTATCCCTCATAGGATAACATTGTGCCTAACTCCCTCTGCACCCGGCCGCCCTAGAGTCGCTGAGGGTGAACCAACTGTATCTAACTGACCCTGGGGGACCCCTGAGTCTATGCCCAGAACCTCAACTCTGCCAGTCGAGTACTTACCCTTAAGCCGATAACTCTATTTTCCTCATAGGGTAACATTGACTGGCTTTTTCCTGAAATTTCTTCTAAGTGTGGACTTTTCAAATCTTAAAATATTCACCAAAAATCAGCCGAGTAACGAAAACGAAATTACTCACCTGCTCTTAGGTGAGCTCCCAGTGCTGGATCTAGGTGCCCAGCACTGACTCTGAAAAATACTTACAACTGTACTTACCCGTAACCCAATTTTCTTCCGAAGGAAATCATTGACTGTTTTTCTGTGAAATTTCTTCTAAGTGTCGATTTCTGCAATCTTTAAATATTCTTCAAAAATCGTATAATATCTGAAAACGTAATTACTTACCTGTTTTGGATAAAGGTCCCAGTACTGAGTCTAGGCACCCAGTACTGGATTACAAAAGTAACGAGAACATACTGTACCTGCAACTTGAATTTTCTTCCATAGGGAATCATTGACTGTTTTCTTTGAAATATTTTCTAAGTGTCAACTTTTAAAATGGCTAAATATTGTTTAAAAATCATTACAGTAATTAAGTCGACTTTCATCACTTGATTCTGAGTACTGACCCAGGACTGAATCTAGGATCCAGTCCTGGAATTCCAAAAGTAATCTAAAAAGTAATCTGTTGCAAATAACTTGAATTTTCCATTGAGCTCAATGCATTGTTGTGTTTAAAATAGAGTTGCCTATTGCAACCACTTGTAACTGTTTACAAAAGTCAATTGCATATTGCAAAAGTATTTATATGAAACATCTCATTCTGAGAAAGTATATTTTAATTCCAAGTGTTGGTTCTAAAATAAAACAAGCATATATTTTTTATATATAAACCATTAGCCCAGAGTTCAGTTATTGAGTGTGTGAGGCCATTTGCTGACTGAGTGTGTACAACAAACGCTTTACACTGTCCTCTGATACTGCCTTACTGCTCGACCAAGCTACCAATTTAGAGAGTAAGGTTATATCTAACTTTAGCCTCTGTCAAACCCTGGGGGACTGTGGACTCTGTACACCCTGTACCTATTAAGGGACAGTATATACAGAGCCACTTTCTCACATTGGTGGATCAGCGGTGGGATACAAACTTGCATTTGTTGGACTACTTGGTTACCATCTGATCACACGACAGAACTCTTACAATTGCCTTTAGAATTCTGATTGGTCTTTTCCAAAATTACTAAAAGTCTTGCTAGGGCCTTGCTTAAGTCCCATTAGAATTTTAGAAAAATAAAAGTCACTATAGTCAGGGTAGAGGATTAGAACTGTCAGGTTAGAATGACTCAAACAAACCCAGCTGTTAGTGACAATAATAACATGGACCTGGTGGAGGAGCTCGACCTCACACCTTACTTACACTTGTCTTTCAAGGAATTGAGGTCCCTATGCAAATTTACAAATTTACCAATGCGCCTGCATCCAACCAACCTAGGGCTCCAGGAGCTCTTGGCTGAGTATGCTAAGGACCACCCATCTGAACATGGTAATGGCCAGTCAGATGAGGAAGGGGAAGCAGAGGAGGTTGACAATAACCCCCCCATACTATCCCCTAGGGAGGAGAGGGCACCCATACCCTTCAATCCAAGGATTAGCATCTGGGCACCTAGAGATTACACAGGTGACTCTGGTACCAGAGACGGACCCACCAGTGAAGAGGACAGCCTTATGAGGCTGGCCAGAAGACTAGAGCTAGAGTCCAGGCTCCTGGCTCTAGAAAAAGAAAGGAGAGAGATGGGTTTAGCACCCATCAATGGTGGCAGCAATAAGAAAAATAAGGATAGGGAGGAAACTTCTGACCTTAAAATCCCCAAAGGGATTGTCCCTAAATTTGAGGAAGGTGATGATATCACCAAATGGTTCACAGCCTTTGAGAGGGCTTGTGATATCAGAAAAGTAAGGAAACCTCTCTGGGGGGCACTCCTGTGGGAACTGTTCTCTGGTAACTGCAGAGACAGGCTTCTGACCCTTTCTGGGCCAGAAGCAGGATCCTATGACCTCATGAAGAAAGCTCTGATTGAGGGATTTGGATTCACCACTGAGGAGTATAGAATTAGATTCAGGGGGCTCACAAAACCCAGACCCAGTCCTAGATTGATTTTGTAGACTTCTCAGTGAAGACACTGGATGGTTGGTTAGCTGGACATGGTGTGCAGGATTTTACTGGATTGTACAATTTATTCATGATGGAACATATATTAAGTAACTGCACAAATGAAAAGTTGCATCAGCATTTGGTAGACCTAGGTCTAATTTCTCCCCAAGAATTGGGAAAGAAGGCAGACCACTGGGTCAAGACTAGGGTGACCAGGACAGCCACTGGGGGTGACCAAAAGAAAGTGGTCACGAAACCTCTCCAGGGGAAAGGTGGTGAGAATCCCCAAGATAAAAAGTCTGAGTCTTCCAAAGGGCCCCAAAAACCTGTTCAGGTGGGTGGGACCCAAACTACTCCCTATGTGCCTCAACCCTATAGGGGGAAGAACTAGGATCCCTTAAAGGCCTGGTGTAATAACTGTAAGAAGTCAGGACACCTAACTGTAGCTTGCCCCACGACAAAGCCCCTAAGGCACCCAGTACAGCTACTCCTGGGGCAGCAAGTATACAAATGGGATCAGAGGTGTACCCTGAGCAAATCTGGGAACACACTGAAGCAAGTCTAGTCTCCTTGGGAGAAGTGGAGTTTGCCACTGTAGCTGTGTGGCCCCCCAACTTAAAGAAATACTTACAGTACCCCTGGGTGAATGGAACTAGGGTAGAAGCTCTGAGGGATACAGGTGCCAGTGTCACTATGGTGAAAGACACACTGGTTTCCCCTGAGCAATACTTGATTGGGAAGTCTTACCCAGTCACCAACGCTGACAGTGTCACCACTAGTCATCCCATGGCCATGGTAACATTAGGCTGGGGGGGGGGGGGTTACTTGCCTGAAACAGGTAGTGGTCTCTCCAAAGTTGCCAGCTGCCTGTCTGCTTGGAAATGATCTGGAATCCTCAGCCTGGGCTGAGGTTGAGCTAAAGGCCCATGCAGCCATGCTGGGCATCCCTGAATTGGTGTGTGTGCAAACCAGAGCACAGAGCAAGAGGAAGGGTGAAAAAGTAGGTCTGTAGCCTGAAATAATGGCCCAGCCAACCAAGAGAAAAGGAAAGAAGACTGGGGAACCAGCTTCTACACAGCAAAACATTCAGGACCCCTCTCCCCAGGGAGAGGATTTGGATACCCCTGAGGGAACTGAGTCCATGGAGCTTGGCCCTTACCAGGTTGAACTCTTGGGCCCAGGGGGACCCTCTAGGGAAGAGCTGTGCCAGGGTCAGCGAGACTGTCCCACTCTTGAAAGCCAGATGCAGCAAGCTGTTTCAGAAGCAAGGGGAGATGTCAGTGGTACCCACAGAGTTTATTGGGAAGAGGGATTACTGTATGCTGAGGCAAGAAACCCCACTCCTGGAGCCACCAGGAGGGTGGTAGTGCCACAAAAGCACAGGGAGTTCCTCCTAACTTTGGCTCATGACATCCCCCTAGCTGGACATCTGGGGCAATCCAAAACTTGGGAAAGGCTAGTGAGTCACTTTTACTGGCCCCAGATGCACCAAAAGGTGAAGGAGTTTGTCAGCTCCTGTGTTACCTGTCAAGCCAGTGGCAAGACAGGTGGCCACCCAAAGGCCCCCCTCATCCCACTACCTGTGGTGGGGCTCCCCTTTGAAAGGG
Organism: Triturus cristatus; assembly: GCF_964204655.1. Classification (NCBI taxonomy): domain Eukaryota; kingdom Metazoa; phylum Chordata; class Amphibia; order Caudata; family Salamandridae; genus Triturus; species Triturus cristatus. Next base: position 651,885,389 of record NC_140594.1, read on the forward strand.
TAGGAGTGGACATTGTGGGTCCACTTGAACCTCCCACAGCCTCAGGGAACAAATGTATTCTAGTGGTAGTGGATCATGCCACTAGGTACCCTGAAGCAATTCCACTTAGGACTACTACAGCTCCTGCAGTAGCCAAGGCCCTCCTGCGTGTCTTCACCAGAGTGGGGTTTCCTAAGGAGGTGGTTTCAGACAGAGGTTCCAACTTCATGTCTGCTTACCTAATACACATTTGGAAGGAGTGTGAAGTGCAGTATAAGTTTACTACACCCTACAACCCACAAACCAATGGCCTTGTTAAGAGATTCAACAAGACATTGAAAGGTATGATCATGGGTCTCCCTGAAAAACTCAAAAGGAGATGAGATGTCCTGCTACCATGCCTGCTTTTCGCTTACAGGTAGGTACCACAGAAGGGAGTAGGTTTCTCACCCTTTGAACTTCTGTTTGGTCATCCTGTAAGGGGACCACTTTGTCTTGTAAAAGAGGGCTGGGAGAGGCCTCTTCAAGAGCCCAAACAAGACATTGTGGACTATGTGCTTGGCCTAAGGTCCAGAATGGCTGAGTAGATGGAAAAAGCATCCAAGAACCTTGAGGCCAGCCAGGAGCTCCAGAATCACTGGTATGACCAAAAAGCTGCACTGGTTGAATTTCAACCTGGGCAACAGGTGTGGGGTTTGGAGCCAGTGGCACCAAGGGCTCTCCAATATAAATGGAGTGGCCCTTACCCTATCCTAGAAAGAAAGAGTGAGGTCACCTATCTAGTTGATCTGGGCACTAGCAGGACACCCAAGAGGGTCATCCATGTGAACTGCCTCAAGCTCTACAATGACAGGGTTGACATCACCATGCTGATGGTTACTGATGAGGAGCAGGAAGCAGAGAGTGAACCTCTCCCTGACCTCCTCTCCTACAGCCCAAAAGATGGATCAGTAGATGGTGTGATCTTCTCAGACACCCTCTCTGCCCAACAGCAGACTGACTGCAAGCAAGTCTTGCAGCAGCATGCTAGCCTCTTTTCCCTGACCCCTGGTCTGACCAACTGGTGTACCCATGATGTGGACACTGGTGACAGTGCACCTGTCAAAAACAAAATCTATCAACACTCAGGCCAAGTCATGGAGAGCATCAAAGCTGAGGTCAGGAAGATGCTGGAGTTAGGGGTCATTGAACCCTCTGAGAGCCCCTGGGCCAGCCCAGTGGTTCTGGTCCCCAAACCTCATCAACAAGGTGAAAAGAGAGAGATGAGGTTCTGTGTGGACTATAGAGGGCTCAACTCTGTAACCAAGACAGATGCTCACCCTATCCCGAGAGCAGATGAGCTGATAGATAAATTAGGGGCTGCCCAATTCCTCAGTACCTTTGACTTAACTGCAGGGTACTTGCAGATTGGCATGGCCCCAGGAGCAAAAGAAAAGACAGCATTCTCCACCCCTGATGGGTATCATCAGTTTATTGGGATGCCCTTTGGGTTAAAGAATGCCCCTGCCACTTTCCAAAGGCTGGTGAACCATGTCCTGACTGGGCTGGAGTTCTTTAGTGCAGCTTATCTTGATGATATTGCTGTCTTTAGCTCCACCTGGCAGGATCACCTGATCCACCTTGGAAAAGTTTTAGAGGCTCTGCACAATGCAGGTCTCACTATCAAGGCATCCAAATTCCAGATAGGGCAGGGCACTGTGGTGTACTTGGGCCACCTTGTAGGTGGAGGCCAGGTACAGCCCTTACAACCCAAGATCCAGGCCATCATGGACTGGATAGCTCCAACAACCCAGACCCAAGTCAGGGCATTCCTTGGCTTGACTGGATACTACAGGAGGTTTGTGAAGGGGTATGGGTCCATTGTGACCCCCCTCACAGAACTCACCTCAAAGAAGATGCCCAAGAAGGTTAACTGGACAGTTAGTTGACAAAAGGCTTGTGACACCCTAAAAGAAGCAATGTGCTCAGCACCAATTCTAAAAGCTCCAGATTATGCCAAGCAGTTCATAGTGCAGACTGATGCCTCTGAGCTAGGGATAGGAGCAGTCCTATCCCAGACCAATGATGAAGGCCAAGACCAACCTGTTGCTTTTATAAGCAGGAGGCTACTCCCCAGAGAGCAGCGTTGGAGTGCCATTGAGAGGGAGGCCTTTGCTGTGGTTTGGTCCCTGAAGAAGTTGAGGCCAAACCTGTTTGGTACTCACTTCCTGGTTCAAACTGACCACAGACCTCTCAGATGGCTAATGCAGATGAAAGGGGAAAATCCAAAACTACTCCCTACAGGGAATGGACTTTGAAGTGGAACACAGACCAGGGACTGTCCATGCCAATGCAGATGGACTTTCCAGGTTCTTCCACTTAGACAATGAAGACTCCATAGGGCAAGGTTAGTGTCATCACCTTTCGTTTGGGGGGGGGGGGGGGGGTTTATGTGAGAAAGTGCCATCTTTCTTGCATGGTATGCCCCCACTTTTTGCTGAATTGCTGAATGTACTGTGACTGAGTGTGCCCTGGACTCCTGCCAATCAGGTGCCCAGGGCCTATGTTCCTTCTCTAAAACAAACCAAACCCAAATTGGCAAACCCTGGCCACATGTCAGCCCCTGCTAAATGGTACCCTAGGTACCCAGGGCCTTGTGACCAGGGAAGGCCTCTAAGGGCTGCAGCACTCCTTGTGCCACCCTTGGAGGCCCTGTACCCTTACACACACACACTGCCTTTGCAGGCTGAGTGTTTGGGTGCAGGACAAAAACAAAGTCGACATGATACACATCCCTGTGTGCCATGCCCATCACCTACACTGCCATGGCATACATCAGCCACCCCTCTAGCTGGGTGCCTTATGCCAATGGTGTGGGCACAGGAGCAGGAGCCCTGTGCCCCTACAGTACCCAGGTCCATTCCTGAGCACTGTAAGTGCAGTGCTGCCATTTAAGAGTACATGGTGCTGAGAGCTCGTCAAACACGAGCTCCACAGCACCATAATGGCAACACTAAAGACTGAGAAGTTTGGTATCAAACTTCTCAGCACATTAAACCCACACTGATGCCAGTGTGGGATTTAATGTACCAAGCACCCCAGAGGGCATCATAGAGGTGCCCCCTTAAACCTAACCTACAATCCACGTCTGCTCTGAGGCTGCCTAGGCTGCCACCCAGCAGACATGTTGCTGTACCCCTGGGTAGGAGAGCCCCTGCTCTCCTGGGCCTGCAACAATGCACATCCTGGGCGAGGTGCTAAATCTCCTCCCCCAGGATATACAGGGGGAAGCTTCAAAGGCATGCCGCCTCTGTGAGCTTCCCCAGGCCACTGCAACCCCCCACTGTGGCTGGAAGCTTTGGCCGGAAACCCCAAATAAGGACAGGGGATGTGCCAGCCTGCCAACCCCACCCCTCAGGTGGGGGAGGCGAGGTGAAGCACATCTCTGGGCTCTCGCCATCTTGAAGATGGGGAGCCCTACCCTATCAGGACTAGGCTACTGCCCCCCTCCCACAGGAGAGAGGCAGGATAGGGGGTGTACCCACCCCAGGACAGGGACCCATTGGTCCCTGCCCTTCACCTACCTGTAATGCCCCTAAATCTAGTATTTAGGGGCGCCCTGAACCTTCCTTCCCCAGATTCCAGATTCAAAACTACAAAGAAGAGCAAGAAGAAAGAAGACCTGCCCTGCAGCTGCTAAAAAGAGGAAGACACTAACTGCTTTGGCCCCAGCCCTACCGGCCTGTCGACCCTCGAACCTGCTCCAATCCGGCATCTCTTGTGGCCAGCAACCTCACAAACCCCGGAGGACCTGGCTACCTTTTGGCTCTAAGCCCCTGGGACTCCCATGAGTAGATGCTCTACTCAAAACCTACCTCTAATCCCTGGCAGCAGCCCGAAACCGCGAACCCAGCACACTCTGCATCAGCCAAGCCTGGCCAGTGCCGGAGTGAACAAAGACCACGAGGACGACCCCACGGCGACTGTGACCCAGACTCCGGCACCCAAGGACCTCCCTCGACACTCCTGAAGAAGCCTGCAGCCTCAGAACAAGGTGCCCCCCCACCGCGATCAACAGAGGGTAAGATTTCCCGACACCAAAAGGCACCCCTGCACGCGGCGCCCCGCGGCCCCCTGTGCCCAATCCCGGGGTACCGACCTATCCTCTAACTACCCAACTTACCTCTCGAAGTGGTGGTGGCACCTGAAGAATCCTCGTCCCCGAGCTTGCAGTCTTTTTCTAAACCGGAGATTTCCCATTGAAATCAATTGAGCGCCCGAAGGCTCAAAAGCACCCTGCACCCAGCCGCCCGAGTGGCCCTGGCAGTGAAAACTCTACACCTACCTACTTCCCCACTTGCCCTGAGTAAGTGACCAGGAGCCCAGCCCCACAGCCGCGTGGCTTGCCAGTCAGCAGCCACCAACCAAGGCCCCCCTATCCCTCATAGGATAACATTGGGCCTAACTCCCTCTGCACCCGGCCGCCCTAGAGTCGCTGAGGGTGAACCAACTGTATCTAACTGACCCTGGGGGACCCCTGAGTCTATGCCCAGAACCTCAACTCTGCCAGTCGAGTACTTACCCTTAAACTGATAACTCTATTTTCCTCATAGGGTAACATTGACTGGCTTTTTCCTGAAATTTCTTCTAAGTGTGGACTTTTCAAATCTTAAAATATTCACCAAAAATCAGCCGAGTAACGAAAACGAAATTACTCACCTGCTCTTAGGTGAGCTCCCAGTGCTGGATCTTGGTACCCAGCACTGTCTCTGAAAAATACTTACAACTGTACTTACCCGTAACCCAATTTTCTTCCATAAGAAATCATTGACTGTTTTTCTGTGAAATTTCTTTTAAGTGTCGATTTCTGCAATCTTTAAATATTCTTCAAAAATCGTATAATTTCTGAAAACGTAATTACTTACCTGTTTTGGATAAAGGTCCCAGTACTGAGTCTAGGCACCCAGTACTGGATTGCAAAAGTAACGAGAACATACTGTACCTGCAACTTGAATTTTCTTCCATAGGGAATCATTGACTGTTTCCTTTGAAATATTTTCTCTGTCAACTTTTAAAATAGCTAAATATTGTTTAAAAATCATTACAGTAATTAAGTCGACTTTCATCACTTGATTCCGAGTACTGACCCAGGACTGAATCTAGGATCTAGTCCTGGAATTCCAAAAGTAATCTAAAAAGTAATCTGTTGCAAATAACTTGAAATTTCCATTGAGCTCAATGCATTGTTGTGTTTAAAATAGAGTTGCCTATTGCAACCACTTGTAACTGTTTACAAAAGTCAATTGCATATTGCAAAAGTATTTATATGAAACATCTCATTCTGAGAAAGTATATTTTAAATCCAAGTGTTGGTTCTAAAATAAAACAAGCATATATTTTTTATATATAAACCATTGGCCCAGAGTTCAGTTATTGAGTGTGTGAGACCATTTGCTGACTGAGTGTGTACAGCAAATGCTTTACACTGTCCTCTGATACTGCCTTACTGCTCGACAAGCTACCACTTTAGAGAGTAAGGTTAGATCTAACTTTAGCCTCTGTCAAACCCTGGGGGACTGTGGACTCTGTACACACTGTACCTATTAAGGGACAGTATATACAGAGCCACTTTCTCACACGTACCCACTCACAGACCCACACAGGCACTCACACACCCACTCAGAAACCAACATAGGCAGTCACACTTACTCACAGACCCACAAAGCCACTTACACACCCACTCACAGATCCACACAGGCGCTCTTGTACCCTCTCACAGACCCATACAGTCAGTCACACACCTACTCACAGACCCATAGCACCACTCACTGACCCAAACATCCACTCACTGACCCACACAGGCACTCACGTACCCACTCATAGACCCATAAAGGTACTCACACATCTACTCACAGACCCTTAGCACCACTCACATACTCACTCACGGACCCACACAGGCACTCACAGACCCACAAAGGCATTCACACACCCATATAGACACTCACACACCCATATAGACACTCACAGACCCACACAAGCACTCACACACCCATATAGACACTCACAGACCCACACAAGCACTCACACACCCACTCAAGACCTGCACAGGCACTCACATGCCCACTCAGAGAAACACACAGCTACTCACAGACCCATAATGCTAAGCACTCATCGACACACAGACCCACACAGGTACTCGCACACCCATTCACAGACCCATACAGCCACTCACACACCCATGCAACCACTCTCACATCCACATACAGACCTTCACATCTTCTCACACAGTCACTCATACATCCACAGACACACCCTCAAACCCACTCACACACCCACTCAGAGACCCATACAGACACTCACACACCACATAACCACTCACAGACCCATACAGTCACTCGTGGTCGTGGTATTGGCAGTGGTGGTGGTGGTATTGGTGGTGGTGGTATTGGTGGTGGTGGTTTCGTGGTGGTGGTATTGACGGTGGTGGTGGTATTGGCAGCGTTGGTATTGGTGGTGGTGCTATTGGTGGTGCTGGTATTGTTACTGGTGGTGGAGGTATTGGTGGTGGGGTGATGGTGGTGGTATTGGCGGTGGTATTGGTGGTCATGGTGGTGGTATTGGCGGTGGTATTGATGGTGGTGGCGGTATTGGTGGTGGTGGCATTGGTGGTGGTATTGATGATGGGATTGATGGTGGTGGTGGTGTTGGTGGTGGTATTGCTGATTGTGGTATGGGTGGTGGTATTGGTGGTGGTAGTAGTAGTAGTGGTGGTGGTATTAGTGGTGGTGGTATTGGTGTATTGGCAATGTTGGTATTGGTGGTGGTGGTATTGGTGGTAGTGATACTGGTATTGGTGGTAGTGGTACTGGCATTGGTGGTGGTGGTACTGGTATTGATGCTGGTGGTATTGGTATTGGTGATAGTGTTACTGGTATTGGTGGTGGTGGTATCAGTGGTGGTATTGGTATTGGTGGTGGTATTGGTGGTGGTGGTTGTGGTATTGGTGGTGGTGTTGGTGGTGGTATTGGTATTGGTACTGGTGGTGGTGATGGTGGTATTAGTGGTGGTGGTATTGGTGGTAGTAGTGGTGGTGGTATTGTTGATATTGGTGGTGGTATTGGTGGTGGTGGTGGTGGGGTATTGTTGGTGGTGTTGGCATTGGTGGTGGTGGTATTAGTGGTGGTATTGATGGTATTGGTGGTGGTATTGGTGTTGGTGGTATTGGTAGTGGTATTGGTGTTAGCATTGGCAGTGGTATTGGTGGGGTATTGGTGGTGGTATTGGTGGTGGTGTTGGTATTGGTGTTGGTAGGAGTGGTATTGGTGGTAGTGGTATTGGTGGTGATGGTATTGGTGGTGGTGGTAGTATTGGTGGTGGTAGTGGTATTGGTGGTGGTAGTATTGGCAGTGGTGGTGGTATTGGTGGTGGTGGTATTGGTGGTGTTGATATTGGCGGTGGTGGTATTGATGGTGGGGGTGGTATTGGTGGTGGTGGTGTTAATGAAAAAGGCTTTTGAAAACAACCCGTCAGGTGGCTTTAGTACAGATGACATGTAACACAGATGTGCTGTTGTCAGCTTCAGCCCATGGAATTCACAACAGACCTCAGGGATCCCCCGAAGATGGCATAGGTGGACATGAACCAAGGATGACACATTTGGTCCGCAACCACATGATGACACCTGGAATGCATACAATGTGGGCCCTCCGGGGGACACTGATCCTGACTTGCATCCAGCACGCCCCACACCTCCTGCTGACTCCACCACATACCAGATGTTACTAGGCAGGGCTGCTGCTTTCCATGTTTTCCAATTACGCAAAGAACCCTTAGAGGAGGATTTTCTTTTTGAAACGTTAGCATCCACACATATGGGGATGCAATATACTTGCCAATGTTAAAAGAGATGTTACGTTACACAGACAACATTTTCAAAGACCCTGTTGAGGCCCGTATAATAATGCTGAGGGTTGCCAAAGAATACAAGCCCCCTCCCGCAGATCCTATTTATATCAGGGGACAAGTACTACCTGACTCACTAGTAGTCACCATTGCTCTTTAATGAGAAAACTCTCAAGCTAGCGGTGATGCACCCCCACCCGACAAGGACAGCAAGCGCATCGACAAAGCAGGAAAGAGACTAGTAGCCCAATCTGCAAACCACTGGCGTATCCTCAACTCACAGAGTCAGATACAACCATACTCACTGGGACGAGATGGCAGAGCTCCTCATCTCACAGATGAGCATAGAAAAAGGGGACAAGAACTTGTTGCAGAGGGCAAACGTATCTCTAACACCCCTATACTTTATCCCCTAGACCCTGCCAACACAGCAGCATGAGGAATTAACACAAGCATCCTACTCTGCCGCTATGCTTGGCTGCATATTTCAGCTTTAAGCCAGAGGACCAACAATCCTCCTATATGTTCCCTTTGATAAGGAATACACTCTTTGGGCTCCCTGTTGATGAGGGCCTAGAGAAAATTAACAAGCAATTGCAATGCAATAGGTCTTATATTCACGCGAGTTTGAGCTATTTGCATTGTAAATGACAATGCCTTTTATTCCTGTTTTGGGTTTTAAAACATAAATAAAAGGCATTGCCATTTACAATACTAATAGCTTAAACTCTCGCAAATGCGAGACCTATTGCATTGCAATAAAGGGTCTTCTCGAACGCTTGTTAGATTGTAAATATCAGAGGAAGAGACTGGCCTGCGACATCTTCAAAGTAGAGATAAATAGTGCAGTGAAGAAGATGTGTAAGTGTAAATTACACAGACACAAAGGGGTATATTCACAAGAACGTGTGATAACTACCGCAAGAGTAGCGTAACGCAACTTTCAATATGGCAGCCCATCGCGGGAAAACAACCCCGTGACAATGTGGAATTCACAACAAGGCGGTACCATGTGATAGCAATCAGATAACGCGGACGGTGTCCGCGTCAAAATCAACACCACGCCGCAAAAATGCGAAACGCGAACACGAAAAAACATGCGATGAGGCCAATCGCGGTACAGAAATCAGCGAAGACCAGCCACAGGCCTGCAAATCCCACGCGTCTGTTGGAACAATGCACTATAAAAGCAAGGGAAAAAAAGCACCAAGACAATTTAAACTGCGTAGCAACATGGATGCACCCGGACCGAGTGCAGGGGACAAGCCGAACTCCACAAGCCCCACGGAGGACCAGCCAGGAACCCCGCGTCTGGGGAAGGGCAAGGACAAGAGGAAGACAGGGTTCAGTCCGCAGGAAGACTGGATCATCGTCACGGAAGTGACTCAACACCATCAACAACTGTTCGGCACCTCCACTGCGGCACTGGCAACCCAAACAGAAATATGGCAGGCCCTCGTCACCAACGTCAATGCAGTCGGAGTATCGAGGAGGTCACTGGAGGACGTCAAGAGGCGCTGGCATGATCTGAAAAGGCAGACCAAACATGGAGGCAGCAACGGCGACTGGAGGTGGGCCTCCTGCGACACTGGAGGAGCTGGATGAGCTGGACAGATGGTCGCCACAGTCAGCAGTGAGGAGACGGTAGCAGGATTGGGGGGGCCTGGACACAGCACAATACGACCTGACACAACAGCAACAGGGTGAGTAACGACCAGGGACGAGGCGGACGGGGGAGATGGGCACATTGCCACACATGCACAAGTATGCGTAGCACACTGCACACCCACAATGACCGTGGAACATGTCCCTGATTGGCTTGTCACACTGCAGTACACATAGAAATTCCAAGTAGGGCCCCACCCACAATGTGCACAGAGGACCTCCCCCATTATCACCAACATCACACCTGACCCATGCACATGTGTTGAATCCAGCAAAGCAGCGGCTCTGTGACCCACACTGACTATGCAAGTAACACTGCATGTCTGATAGCATGGCAGCAGCCCAAAAAAATGACATTGCCCAGGAAATCGACATGGAGGTAGCCCAGTGCAGATCACATCCGTAAAGGAGCAGGTCACACTCTGACATGTCCACGTGCACCCACAACCCATGCTCTACGAAACACGCTGCAGACGAACAATGCATCTGGCCACAAAATCTGTCTGGGAGCACATATGACCGAAGTCAAAAGCAAATCAGGCCCGATAAGCACACAATTCTAAGGCACTCCGCCTCAAAGGGAGAAGGCCACACGAAATCAGTGCTGCAGGGGCAACTCCCCCACAATGCAGCACACACACATAGCAATCACAGGACTTCAGCAACGACGGCAATGTGGTACAATGTGCAACCACAGGACAGAGCTCACAACAGGTTCCGCTTGTGCGTAGTAACTGTCCACTCACATCTGGCATTGCCTGACACAATGTGATGATAGTGAACGGGTACAACCACACATCCGTCATGTATTCGGAAAACACACTGACTGACATCAAACAGCCAGCTCCTCTCAAACAGTCACAATGTACATTGGCATGCAGTCTGAATGTAAACATCTGAAAATCAACAACATACACGTGAAACTCTGTTAACCTGCATCTCCCCTTAATACTCTCCAATGGATACTGGACAGCCTCTGCACCCCACCCCCAGGAACAGGGCAGGCCAGCTGCCTCGAGGTGACCCCACCACCTGCACAGACCACACAGCAGGAAACACACACCACCACGGCTATCTCCCAGGACCCCCACTAAAAATACATGGAGCACATACGTGTGTGGTCTTCCCAGGTGGAGTTGGCTGAACAGCTGCGGGTGGGGTTCGAGCTCATGGCAGCCAAACTCAATGCCAAAAGTGGGTGTCTGAGTCCCATCAGGGACCACGTACAGTCCCTATCGGACACCCCCTGTCTGCACAATGCTCAGCCACAGATGACTGCAACGGGAACATCGACACACACAGCTCCGACCCCTGATGTGTCCGTGGCACACAGTGATGCTGCCCCGTCACCTTCGCAGTCTGATGAGACCAGTGGCACACTGATGCAGCCATCCCCCGCCACACACACCAGACACAGAACCCTTATCAGGGGAGTAAGAAGGGGTTGTGAACTACTATGTGAGGGAGGAGGCAGTAGCAGCCATCACCGCTGTATAGCCTTTCCCTGCCTGGTTATGACCTATGCATCATGGCCTGGGTAACCCCTCCTAGTGACCCCCGGAACACTCTGCGGCTTTCACCCGGACCCCGACACGGACTGCCACTTCATCACCGCAGGCCAATTACACAGCTATCCTGCTGCGGACTGCACTCTCCCTCTTCCCAATAACTGGGCAATCCCCAAAGGACTCTGTTTGGCCCACCACTGGGCTTCCATGTGATTTGGGCTTGGATGGCCATGTACAGCCCCAGCTCCGTCAATCACCGGAATGTGAATAAAATATTCATTCTAAATCACACAGATGTGTCATCACTATGTTCACTCACGTATGGAGTTGTGGCTGGATGTAGGAACAATGTTTGCACATGAAGGTACATCCTGGTAACTGACATCCATGCGCATGTGTATCCCTGAGACACATGGCCAATTGGCTGACTGAGGAGGTGAGTACTAGCTGTGTCCCCATTGCACATCAACAACAATCTCACAACCCCCAACGTAGGCACACATTCAGGTACTGAATAGGGCTGTGTGTAGGACTGACCCCACCCCATTGCACAAGCGTCAGACAGTTCTTCCCTGTGTAGGGACGATGCTTATTGTGGCACACGAGTGGACAATCCAAACAACACACCTTACAGTTAGACACCAGTGGAGTTGCATTGACTTTATTGGTATGTGCATGTCAGTACGGACGAGGCAACGGCCACAATAGGCAGGGACATGCTTGAGACACTTTCACGCAGCATGGGTACATGTTGAGGTTCAAGAAATGTTGGGGCTAAAATGGGCAACATTCATCACGGATGGCAACGCTCTCAGTCCACCTTGCCTTGCTGGATGAGTCATATTTTGTTTGGCGTCTGACCATTGCCCCGTGTGAGGGGGCACGACTCACTGTCCATGGGATCTGCATGGTGCTCTGCCTCAGGAGAGTGCCGATTGTCTGCTCTGCTGACGGTGATCAGGTGTGAGGGTCCAACAGGTTCACATGTCTTGCTACATTGCCATGTGTATGCTCTCCCCCAGCAGTGTGTCCGAATTGGCAACTTTGCCAAACGACGCTGTGTTGCATCGAACATGGACCTGCATCACCTTGCACAGGTGTGTGTACACAGGCGTTGTAGCACGCACATGCATCCAGAGCCCGGACGAAGGCAGACGTTTCCAATGTTTTGGGGGGATATGTGAGCAATCCCCACGATGCAACAAGTTGTTGGGACATGTGCTGTGGGTGCCAATCGGATGTGGCTGCAGGAACGTAGTTACTCGTCTATGAATGCCCGTGCAGCTTCATGTGCAATGTGTTCCAATAGTACGTCGTTGTCATGTTCAAGGAACACCAGGGTGAGCCAGTCCATTAAGTGGTCGGGCAGGTGTGCTCAGCCCACGCCATTTCACCAATACGCATCACAACCCAATAGGGGAGTGCCTCGATGTGGTCACTGCACACGAGGAATTGTGCAATCTCCCATGCACAACTACCAATGCATACGCAGTATGTCAGGGCAACCCATGCACGGCTGTCTCGGTTACACTCCGGTTTGTGATCCAACAGGGGGCGCAGACACAGGTCATAGTCCAATTCATCAACAGTTGTGTTGGATAGGCAGACATCCATGGGACACTCAAATGTGCGTGTTAGGCAGTGGAACCAGGGATGGACGCAGGTGACGTAGGCAAGGCGTAAGCTGAGACGGTAACTGATCCGCAGCACTGCCAGTGGCAGTGTGCCCAGTAAATGTAGCATACGTGCACGGTACTGTTCCACGTGACGGGGGTTGTGCATGTGCCCGGTGTGGCCTGCCATTGCATTGGTGCATCTCGTGGAACTGGCACTCTTCTGAACTGCGGCAGTTGTGTGGAGGGTATGCCACAGCTCTGAGCAATGATTTGAATGTGTGTGCAACTTTGGGGAGAGTGGCTTTCTGATTCCGTGTATGTCAAGGCCATCCCATACTTGGGTACCACAGGCAGGGGCTTCTGTGTGTGGGGTGTGGATGAGTCGGATAGTTCATTTGCGGAATGCGTGGTGTGAGAGTCGTACCCGTATGCCATGGCATCTCGCTCAGGGTGTTCCAGGTATGTCCTGGACCAAGGTCAGAGGTGCAGGTGTCCTCCCGCTTTCTGCATTGGGACAATGGAGCTTTCATCCCTGAGGTTTGTCTGACTACTATTTGCGTTTTAGGGATGTGATGTGGCTTTGGCGCTGAGATTGGAACCTGGCCTTGGGCTCATGGTGTATGGTTGGCGATACACACACACATGTTGGCATGTGGAGCCAGGTGGCCGAGAGGCCTTGCGCTGCTTGTGCAATCTCACTCCGTCTTGTTCCCTCGCTCTCTTTCCTTTGGTGGGCGCATGGCACACCTTCTTCTCTTGGATTTGGTCTTCCAGGCTATGTGCTACGGATTGTCCAGTGAGGAGCTGCTAGGACTCATCCTAAGGGTTGACTCTGCTTTTTTCCGTATGGTGTTTTGTGTTGGGATTGCATTGCTGTTTGACTGAGGCTCCATTTTCTGGCCACGCAGGTTGGTTGAATTACCTGCTTGTGCAACATCAGGCAAAATGTTTGTATTGGGATTCGAGGTGTTGGTGTGCAGTTTCTTTGTCTTGGGTTGGGGGGGGGGTGGTTGCGTGCCTGGGTGTGGTGTTGGTGGGTGTTGCGGCCCTCTTGGGTGTCCGGGCTGTATGATGGGTGGCTCCATGGCATCTGTTGCCCTTCCGATGTGTCCCTGGGCTAGTCTCCCTTTTGTGGTACTGGCTGCCGTCCGACCTAACACCAGGTCAGAGCAGGTGTAAATTTCCTGGTGCTAAAGCGCCTTATTGCCAGTTTTGTGTTTTTATCGCCGATCTGTCTGGTGGTTAAGAATGTTGAAGTGTGGTGTGGTTGCAGCTTTTGGAACGGTAACGCCCACTCTGCATCTCATTAGCGATAGTTGCGGTGATCCTCTGTGGCGATGTTTTTTGCGGCTGCTATCGCGGGTAAACTGGTGCTGTGGGCTGTTAGCACCAGCTTGTGAATGGGGAGGTACATTTATCACGACTTTGGCTGCAATAAAGTGCCCTTAATTCGGCGATAGCTCCTTGTGAATATGCCCCAAAGTGTGAAGTGAGAGTTGCATATGATCAGAGCCATAAACACTAACAAAGCGCTCCAACACTTTTCGCTTTTCGCCCAAGAGGTCTATACGGCAGACTGTGAGTAAGCACACACGATCTAGCCCCAGACGACGGATTCGGGGTCTGCGGTCCTGGGCCACTGCCACGCCCTTCGAGGTAACTGCGGGTCCCGGAGCTCAGATACCCTTCAGCTGCACGCAGGCTCTCCCGAGCAGGTAGGCCGGCCCGGCGGGTACATGTGTCACTATAGCCTGATGGCCGCGCCGAATTTCAGGTGAGGTGACCCGACCTTTGTCAAGATCTGCCGTGCACCACCTAGAGTTGTGTGTGGGTTACTGGGGAGAGGCCTCGTTGAAACTTGGAACCACCTGGAGGATCGGCCATTTAGATCGCCACGGCCAGGCCCAGACTTCGAACGAGAAGGCACAACCCTGAGACATACAAGGCAGTCCTTGGTGGTGTGGGAATCGACAGGTGGACGGAGGGCCCCAGAGGCTGATGATTGGCAGAAGGAAATTATCATGAGTGCCACGCACGACCAGACAACTGTGGCGTTCGAGTGTCTACAGGTGGGAGTTTTCCAGGACCTCTTGCCACTCCAGCGCTGCAAAAATCTGAAACCAGCCACAGCATACCTCTGAGACCAAGGCATTCGCTACAGATGGGGTCACCCATTCAGATTGTCTTTCATTTGAAATAAAGAGCTGCAGGTGGTGCAAAATCTACAAGAAGCGAAGGAAATCCTTGGGAATGTTCTGGAAGAAGCAAGGGGCTCGGAGCCGTAAGATGAAGGCCCATCTTCTGGGAAACCACTTAAGCTGAATCGGAGAAGAGAGCTCAGAAAGGGAAACAGCACGAAACTGTCAGAGGAAGAACGCCAGAAAGAAAGGGAGGCCCTTCTGCATCAGATACAGAACCGTGAGGGTACGGGTGACCCAGCTAGTGAGTGATCTCCACGGGCGCAGACCCGGAGCCCACGGGTGGAGATAGTGGACCGAAGCCAGGGGTGAGAGACTTCGGCCTTGGTGGAGGGAGCTCAACCCCCAGAGTTGTGATGATGACCACCGGACACATGGACCCATGCACGATAGCACGAAGTATTGCCGATGGACGGTGGAATATTTGTTTACTTGTTTTCTCTTGCTATGTCTTTCTTTTCCCTCTTTTGTTCTCTTTCCTACACTCTAGAGATCAGAGGTTCCCACACAGATTAGCAGGGTAATAATTCGACTTGGGAGCCTACCTGTACCAAGAATAGGTGAGGGATACCGCGAGTCATGTCTACAAAGGGCGGAGGTGGCATGGGGTGCTACACTGCCTAGACTAAGATCACTAGCTAGACCCTTCTTAGGGGGGATACAGGCCCTCCCGGCGAGCTGCTACGACCCACATTCCACCATACACGAAGTACCCATTACAACTCACCTGGCGGGCAGCGCATGGAACTGGGGAAGGAAAGGGGGATGGGCAGGGGATCCTTTGACAGGACTTTGTGGACTGATGGGGCTGGGGGGCAGCGCATAGTCAGGCTTGCTATTCTGCACCCAGCCTCTGCCGTGGCTTATGCTCACAGCACTCCCCAATGACAGACCTTAAAGTTCTTATTTTGAGCCTTAATGTCCGGGGTCTTAACTCACCTGTTAAGAGACTAGCCCTTCTTGCTTTGTTGAGAGATGCTAAATGTGATGTCTGCCTCTAACAAGAGACACCTCTTGCGCGCTGACTGGAATCGCGGAGGAGGTTGCACTTTCAGACGCCTGGAGACACTTCTACCCAACAGCCCGGGAGTACACCTTTTTTTTCGCGGCGCACCAAACATACGCGCGCATAGACCTGTTCTGGACATCCCCTAGAGTCACGGCGGGTACTGCAGATGTGGCGATCAGGACGGCGGTGCTTTCCAACCACTCCCCACTTTCACTTATGTTACTCCTCCCCGGGGGATCCCCCCCGACGATGGGCATGGAGGCTGAACCATAAGCTGCTCACATACGATGCCAATATTGCTGAAATACGTAGTGCTATTAAAACATACCTGAAAATAAATGATGTTGGCACTGTAGATATATCCACTGTGTGGGATGCACTGACGGCAGTCTTGAGGGGCCGCTTTCTAGCCATTGCGGGGGGGACTTAACAAGGAAAGGAGAGCTAAATGGGAGGAATTGGAGGACCAAATCAAGGAACTGGTGGGGGTCCACCGCTGAACTGGGGCAGTTCAAAAGCGCTGGTTACTTAACACAGAGAGGAAACAGTTGAGGGCCCTTGACCTCGACTGTGCAGAATATGCCCCTTTGCACACCAGACAGCATTATTATGAGGGGGGGGAACAAAGCCGGAAAGCTCTTAGCACACGCACTACTGGCCGAGACAACTGCACGTCGCATAGCAGAGATTAGGACTGACCGAGGAGAGATCCTTCGGTCGGATACGGACATTGCGGCCGAATTCGATGCCTTCTATACCGCCCTCTATACGGCGGAATGTCTGGATCCGGTGGTGGTCGAAGAGTACACGCTTGGGGATCCGGTGTCCCCCCTGCCGCCCACTGAGGCGGCTCAATTAGAAGCGGATATCAGACACAAGGAAGTCATACGGGCTATCCTAGAACTCTCCCCCGGAAAAGTCCCGGGTGAGGACGGCTTTTCGGCCGACCTCTATAAAGTCTTCGCATCTGATCTTACCCCCCTCCTGACCCAGCTGTTTAATACCTTTAGTGCGACTGGGAGTCTGGCCCCGTCGATGTCAATAGTGGAAGTGGTCGTGATCCCCCAACCGGGAAAGAACCCCCTGAAATGTGCATCGTACCGCCCTATTTCTCTTCTTAATAAGGATCTGAAGATCTTTACTAGTATCTTGGCAGCGTGGCTCGCCCCTCACATGCAAGGATTGGTGGACCCAGATCAATCGGGCTTTATCCCAGAACGTAAATGCAGTGACGGGACCAGGCGATTATGCCACCTTCTGGATAAAATGCAGCGCACACCGATCCCGGCGGTACTCCTGTCAGTGGACGCCGAGAAGGCGTTTGACCGTGTTCATTGCCCTACCTCTGACAGGTATTACCAGATTCGGCATTGGGAAGCGCTTTATGTGATGGGTGAACAGCATATACCATATCCCAGAAACACGCATCAGAGTGAATGGGGTCGCCTCTCGTCCTTTTCAGATTGGGAGGGGCACGAGACAGGGGTGCCCACTCTCAACCCTCCTCTTTATGCTCTATAGGGAGCCGTTTGCTGAAAGAGTCAGACAACTCCCCGCCATCACCAGGATTCGGATTGGGGATAGAGAGCACAAGATTTCCCTCTATGCAGATGACGTGGTGCTATTTCTTACTCATCCTTCCCTTTTGGTAGAGATAGAGGCCTTTAGCACTGTCTCGGGTTTTAAAATCAATCTTCGAAAGACGCAGGCCCTCAGTAAGACCCTGCCCAAAATAGACCAGCAACAAGTAGCGACACAGTTCCCATTCACTTGGGCCCCTAGTGGCATTACGTATCTGGGGCTCCGTGTTTTCCCAACATTTGAGAAGATAGCTCAGGTGAACCACTTGGAGATCCTAGCCAAAGTACAAAAGGAGCTTCTTAGCTGGAAGAAACACGTACTCTCATGGTTAGGCAGGATCGCTGCAATCAAAATGACGATTTTACCCCGTATTCTATACATAATACAGACACTTCCATTATGTCCGCCGCCCAAAATAGTGGCCCAGCTACAGCAGCTCATTGATGGTTTCATATGGGGTGGGAAGAGGGCACGCATAGCTCGACACCTGACGTATTTTAGGCAAAAGGACGGGGGGCTTGGAGTCCCGCATCTGGGACATTACTTTGAGGCAGCGCAATTACGCTACATGATAGTGGTATCAATTAGAATCAGAAAAACACTGGTGCTTTATTGACCGCAGTATAGCCGATATACATATCTGGAAGGTGCCCTGGCTTCCCAAACAACATCGTCCACAGGGCGGGTATATCTCACTGGTCTTGAGGCCCACCATGAGGGTATGGGACAAAAAGCAGGAGAAGTGCGAGCTCTCGACCGTTATGTCACCTTTTTGTTTTTTTGATTCCTTATGTTTTTTTTTTTTTTTTTAAAGTTTTATTTTAATTTTTTTAACATAAAAAACAGCGCCAGCCGCGCACGACTTCCCACGCAGGGGGTACACTAAGTTTGGGGGGAGGCCGCAGCGAGCAAGAGAGTTCGAGAGAGTAGCCCTCCAAGGCCGCCAGCTATAAGCCCTACAGGGACAACGGGACCAAATCCCGGCTCCACATGGAAAGCAGGTAGCGGAGATCAGCTCACTTCCAGTCGTCAAACGCGGCAGAGTTCGAGCCACTGGGGCCACATCCCCTACCCCCAGTGCTACCAGCCTCCCCCTTGCCATCTAGGCAGGACACAACAACCTCTAAACAGAAACCCCCCAACCCCTACCCCCCCCCCCCCTCCCCCCCAGTGGTGGTAGCTCCCACACAGTCTAACTACAATCCGCAGCAGACACTCAGAACTGAAACAGATGGAGGGCTCGGATCGAGGGCGGGGCCACCGCAGCTGGTAGTCCCATGGAAAGAAAGCGAACCAATGGCCCCCAACGGAAAATGAAATTCTTAAAGTTACCCAGAAAAATATCCGCCATCCTCTCCGTGCTCAACAACTTCCACAACCTCGCATGCCACAAGGAAATCGCCGGGGCTTCCTTTTTTTTCCCAGGCTGCCGCCAGAGTGTTCTTGGCCGCACCTATCTTCACCATCCTCACATTCAGCTCAGTCATGCTTTCACAATATTGTTAAAAGCTGCACTCAACTCTGTAGCATAAAAACTTGTGTCCGATATAGCATTTGTTTGTCCACAGCAATGCCGTCCATAAACAGATAGTATCTCCCAAGGACATTTACCATACACTGGGGAGCTGGAACAGCAATTTTTATACTTTCATTTTTTTTATTTCTTGGTAATTTGTAAGGTGCTAAACATGCTGTTGGTAGCCGCTTTAGATGGCTAACAAGGATGGAGAAGGATTAGGGGAAAAAAAGACAAAGGGGGCCAGGAACATTGACAGCTACCTAAGACAGCACATTTGAGTTTCCATGTTACTACCTTTGTTGTGCACCTTAGAATGGGAAAATATGAAGGAGCCTCTGGCTCAGGAGTCGTAGGCTCACATAATTTAATTTTCCTGTGTAGCGCTTCCTCAAGTACATCTTCTGCATGTGAAAGGTTTGCTGTCTTCCTTCCACAGAAAGGCTTTGTGCACAAGACCATCCCTGTGTGATTTCGGGAGCATCTTACAATGGGTACCCCTGTGAAGGTGGTGGAACCGGCAGTTTGTTACAGTGGAAGCCATTGGTACTACTTATCCCTCTGCGTCTGGGACTTAGTGACATCAATGAGGGATATATTGAAACTTTAAAGGTAAGAAGTGCAGAGGAATGGCAAAGATAGCCTTTGTAATTCTGACAGTACAAAGGAGAATTGTTAGAGCCCAAACCGCAAGATTCAAAGGAGGGTAGCCAATGATAACCTGGGCTAGTAAGGCTGGGGCCACAGAGAGTTAAAATGGAGACAGAATACATTTAGCTGGGATGAAGGCCAATTACACCCTTATTTCACCAGCTTAATCCTCTGAACTTAAAGACAAGTGGAATCAACCTAGCCATAAAGAGAGCCAGAGTCACTAGGGCTCAATTTAGATATTGCAGGAGAAGACTCGTGACCTCGCTTCCAAACTAATTACATTTGTGTGTAATCCACCTGTTGAATAGGTGGACAAGGCCAGAGATCATTCCCTTGTCTGTCAGTCATTATACACACACACACCATGTTAGGATTGTGCAGTAGTATTCCCCATCCATTACTGACGTTGGCCACCAAAGAATAATGGTAGCCAGGGGGCAGTGGTAGGTTCCACCAGATAAGAGTAGAGGGGATAGGGATGTCACATGTATTGCCCATTCATCAATCTTGGAGCCTGGGGATCCTGCCTCCCACTCAGGTATTTCATGCTTCAGAAGAAAGGAGGCGGTAGGAAGGATTCACCTTACCCTGTGCTGTTGTATTGCCTTTGCACCTTGTGGGTATGGGTACCAGGGATTTTATGAGACCGAAGGTGAATGCATGCATTGTGTCCAAAAGAATTTCAGGGCTCCCCCATGTCTAGTGCTGCACATGCGCCCAGGTAAGGACTTACCCATGTCCCGAAGTCTGTGGAATAGTGGAATTCATTACATGGTTGTGTGCATTTAGGGCAGCATTAGAGAGAATCCTAAGGGTTTTTTAGACAGCCTTTGTGGTAGGCTGGTAGCTTCAAAAGTTTAGTACGTTAGCAAGTTCACTTAGCTGCCATCTTTATGTTTGCCAATGACGCACCCAATGCATGTTTTTCTCTAAATTAAGATCAGAAATTCCTTTGACCGTGGTCAGTAGAGACTTTGGTTGTGCCTCCAAGCAAGTTTAAGTCAGTGCATTTGAGCCAATAGAGCCAAGCAAGGAATCCCGAGATTGGACAGGCATGCCTGAGAGTGCTTGTTCACCCTATGAAATTGTGTGAATACATGATCAGATGCTTCTGAGTTTCCTTTGAATCCCATCTCATTTTAGCACTGCTTCATGCTGCCTCAGTCCCTGGGAGTAATTGGAGGAAAACCCAACAGCGCCCACTACTTTATTGGATATGTGGGTAAGTAATGAGAGTTAACTTTCTCCAGATAGAGAAACAGCTGCAACTATAGCTTCAATGCAGCCTTCTTGTAAAGCAGAAGCTCTGAATACATGTTCCCATGTCTGTCTGCCCTTAGACCTTGTACTCCATTTCAGACCATTGCTCCCACTGGTTGTCCCTTCTTCCACGCCTGCATTTACAACTACCTGCTGCTTCTACAAGTCCCGTGAATGTCCTCACCAGTCTTAATTGGTACTCATGCAACCCATTGTCTCTCTCACCAGACCCATCCTTTAACTAATGGCCCCACATCCACAAGAATACCTACCATCAGGGATTGCCATATCTACGGCTCCCAGTGTCTGCTCCTTATGCTTTCAGATCTATAAACACTACTGTCTGGCCCTATTTCCTGATGATTTTTTCCTGCTACCTGGCACTCCTTCCATTAACTAATCAGCCTTCCCCTTATTCCTATTCCATAGATTCCACTGGAGAACATTCTCTCCATATTCAGTTCCCACCCCCATTGACTACAGAGGTTCTTTATCCTGTCTACTAACACTATCTCGCTTCAAACCCATGCTACATGCTGACACGTATATCTCATCTGATCAGTGGACCTTGATGATTAACCTTTTCATTGAGACACCCCATTAATCCCAAACTGTTATTTACTGTTTTTCTCACCACTTTTACAGTTTCCACAGTTCCCTCTTAATCTTTGTAACACACTTTGGCTGTCTATTAACTGTATTACCTGTGGCTCCTACTTCAACAGGACCACCCCACACTATACGCACAGGACTCTCACTTTAATTGAGG
The DNA here is from genome assembly GCF_964204655.1 of Triturus cristatus. Taxonomy (NCBI): domain Eukaryota; kingdom Metazoa; phylum Chordata; class Amphibia; order Caudata; family Salamandridae; genus Triturus; species Triturus cristatus. The sequence continues at coordinate 651,907,025 of NC_140594.1, forward strand.
ATCACTTAGTTCATACCCAAAGTTGACAATGATTGTGTCCTTCACTCTTGACTCACAGCTATGACTGAATTCCTTGTTCCTTCATTTCAGGTTATCCTTTTACTCTTGCCTTTCTTCAACACTGCTGCTACCATTCACTCTTCCTCTTTCTAAACCTGCAGCTCCCACTGACTCAAGCCAAATGCTCTCACTGGCAATCCTTCCTTCCAGGCTCATTGCTCCAGGTGATAACTATATCCTTTGGTTTCACCACATCCCGGGCGTCCTACCTTCCTTCAGAGTATAAGGTTTCCACTGAGTAACAGCACCTTTATTCTTATGGCACCCAGCGTTTCTGTATGCCCAGTACCTTTGCTCTTTTCTTACCTACAATTTTGACTGCTTCTCTATCCTGATCCACTATCCGTGCCACTAAATGTCTTTTCTCTGCCCTAGGATTGTCACTTCTTTGCAAATGTGCCATTCTTAACTGGCCCATATACTCACAATTTCAATAATCAGCTTTCTCTCCTCACTTGTGTCTCAATGTGTTACTACCATTGTTGCCGGTCGTCTCGTGGCCCCTATTCCTTTAAGCATGAGCTTTGATTGGCAGCTTGCTCCATTAATGTTTCCTTTTTTTCCTCATGATAATAATCCTGGTTGTCAGCACTTTTGGCATCTGCTAAATTACTGAGCAACTCCTTTTTCTTTATCCATTAGATCATCTTCACTTTAGCCATAGGAAGTGCCACCTTCTTGTTCATTGGAGTTGCATACCATTCTCTCTCCACTTAAACTTGAATCTCTCCTTAACCTTTTTCACACCTGCAGGAGAGCAGTTAATCTATCTGGACCCACACACCACTCAACCTACAGTGGAGCCCTCTGATGATGGTTTGATCTCCGATGACAGCTTCCATTGCCAGCACCCTCCCTGCAGAATGCAAATATCTGAGCTGGACCCATCTATTGCTGTGGTGAGTGAATAGATGAGTGACTAATGCCACGTCTAATAGCACCAACTCTCCAATTTCCAATGTTAGCATCTTGGTGACACCCTCTCCTATCTCTGATCATTGCTTTGGAGCAGGGGTCTCCAACCAGTCGATCGCGAGCTACTGGTAGCTCGCTGACACCCTGTCAGTAGCTCGCGACCTAACTTTCAATTTGGTATCCTATCATCGTTGTTATGTTTATATTTTAGGCTTTTTCAGCCCTCTTAATTGTGTCCGTCATACAAACCTGCTGCTCCTGCTGGCTAATGGAGCCTATCTGGGGTGGGGTTAAGTGGCTGACGCAGGCCCAGCATGAGCAGTGTCAGCCTGCCCACGAGAACCACGAGGCCGCCTGCCTTATGCTGCCTGCATCGTGCTTTGACTCTGCCTGACTTGGAGGTGGGAACGTGAGCCTTGCAGGCAAAATTTTCTCTGCATACAGGAGCGCAGGAGCTGCAGCACTTCCCACATTAGAAACAAGTGGACCTGCATCAGGTTTGTGGATAAGATAACTTTTTTTATTCAAATGCGTGTGCAGTGCTTTGTTTGTATTTTGGGCTTTTTCAGCACTCTTAATTATGTCCGCCGTCATAGAAACCTGCTGCTCCTGCTGGCTAATGGAGCCTATCTGGGGGAGGGTGAAGTGGCTGACGTACGCCCAGCATGAGCAGTGTCAGCCTGCCCACGATAACCACGAGGCCTGCCTTATGCTGCCTCCGTCGTGCTTTGACCCTGCCTGACTTGAAGGCAGGAACGGGAGCCTTGCAGGCACAATTGTCTCTGCATACAGCAGCGCAGGAGCTGCAGCACTTCCCACATTAGGAACAGCCAGACCTACATCAGGTTTGTGGTCAAGAGAAACTTATTTTTCCAAATGCGTGTGTGCATTACTTTTTTCTGGCATCTGAAACACGAGCCGTTCCCAATGCTCAGGAATGTTTTATGCCTAAAAAAACGCTTTAGGTGGGATTATATGATACAATTTTTCTGGGTAGAATAGATGCGCATTGAATTTAATCAATAACATCTTTAGTTTCAAATCACTAAATATCGTTTGTCAACTTCTAAATGTGTTTGGAGACAAATCTTTCAATACCTGCAATTGCATTTGCTACTACAATCTGTCATAGATGGAGCAGTCTGTGCTCGACATCCTTCCAAACGTGGCGATGACTAAGATTACATTATCATGTCGAGTAATTGAGAAGTTTCTCTTTTGATAGCCATGACTGCTCATGTGTGGAGTAGTCCTATGCTTTGTCTGGTTTAAAAATGCGATTTGTATTGTAATGCAGATGTGGGTGTATAATGCAATGAAAAGCTTACAATTGATATAGTATTATTTTTTTTTAAATCCATTTGAAACACTATTTTAATTTCATTATTAATTAAGCACCATTTCACAGGCATCTTTTATTTTTAAAGAAATAATGTACCTTGCAGATTATTACTGGCCACAAACCGGAACCAGGACCATCATTTTATGTGTCTATTCACTAAATTTTAATGAAATTATGGGAGAAATGTAAAATTCGGTTCCTGACTCCAGTTTGTGCTCATGAAGAACTTCCAAGTCCAAGAGGTACTTTATTTAAAAAAAAAGAAAAAAAAATCCATGTAAAATGGTGCCTTAAGTTAATGACATAAAGGGAGAAAAAAATGAAGTGTTAATTATATGACACAATGAATATAAAAGGCTTGACACTTCACTTTAAATTGATCCCATTTAAAAAAGTAGCTCACCCCTGCAGAGGCCATATTTTTCTGTTGTAAATGGGCATATACATAAAAAGAAGAAGCAGCCGGGTCACAGAAGACTGCACCACCAGAATCAGTCACCAGTAATGTAGAATATTGCCCACCTCAAACGCTCTGCTGCCTGTAGAACGTCAATAAATACTTGAGAATAAATTGGATGAGAGGCAATATAGTGGCACAAATAGCTCAAATACAACACAGAACAGATCAAAAAAAGAGAGATGTATTATATCTTCCGTCTTTTATTGTTCTTGTTGCACTTCGCACAAAACAGTCAGCCAACGCGTTTCGCCCAAACACGGGCTTCTTCAGGGCTGAAATGGCATACAATACAAAAACGTTTTTAAAAAACAGACAAAATAATCAAAGACAGACAATCATTCTAAAATGTCAAATGTCCGTAAGTGATAAGCTGAGAGGAAAAAGCGAAAGAACCACCATCTTAGCCACGTGGTTAAGGAAACAAGACACATTCCAAGAAAATGTGTATGTGTAAGAAAAAAGAGAAAGAGACCCTATATACAAAAGTATCACACCCGTGAAAAGAAAATACTTAAAACATAAGTGACCCCTGTTCCACGCAGTTCCAAAGATAACGTGGATACACCAAGAAAAAGAAAAATGAGACAAATGAATGCCTGTAGCCTAAAATAAGCATGGCTACATCACCAATGCGTTATTTATTGAAGCTTACCAAAATTATTAAGAGTGTAGGATATTTCTTTGATGATCAGCAAACAGAGAAACGTCAAATCCGTCAAGCTGTATTAGATAGAGAAGCCTTTCCTTAATGAGTAACTAATACTAAAATGCCAAGAAAGTAACAAATTATGAAGCCAATATAAGCAAGAAAAACATACCCAATGTATAGCGACAATGAGACACAACGACCTCAGAGACCCAAGAGTAAGCGATCTTTGTCTGAGGTCTTAATTCTGTAAGACAAGAGTATCGAATCAATAGTCGCACTCTCATAAATCATGAAAACAATTGGCAACTGCAGATAATGCATTCCGCCCTCCATGTTTATCCAGTTAAAACATCCTAATTGTATATCAAGCACTCTATTCGAATATCCTAAACCCATAGTTACGCACAAACGCATTAAATACCACGGAAAATACGGTTGAAACATAAAACAAAAGAGGAAAGAAAAAAGGAACAAAAACTGCCCGCAACTGAGGTCGGGCTTCACAAACGGCGACGCTAGTCTAGAAAAACTTCTAACATGTTTGAAACTGATCAAAAACCAGGCACATGCATATTCAGAACGAACATTATCATACTAAGGTGACTAATTCACCAATGAACAAACATTAAGTGACACAAACATAAAGTCAAAAACAGCATCAAGCAACAAACCACTAGATGGTACCCGTCTACTGTGTTGGCATTCGTGCCACACAAACGTTATTCACCAATAACGGGGAATGTGTATACTATACACACAAAAAACCCCATCAGTGAAGAACCGACCATTCAAGGCTACAAAATATTCACAACTCGACACCCCGTTCATAATGGAACTAAAGGGTGTCGGAACCTAAGTTCAGTAAGCGCAACCTGCATTGTAACTCACCGAACAGTGGTATTAGCCACGTCCAAAATAGGTTATCCGGCGCAGTCTCCGTACTTCACGTCCCGTACCAAGACTGACAAGTAGTAAAGAAAGTACTTTGCCACACAAGGGCTTTTAAAACCTCGAGCATCACCAAACCGTCAAACAGGAAGCAATTACACTAAAGCACTTCCGGGACAAACTGTTTGAGAAAGAAAAAAACACAACTAGAACGAGAATCCAAGTCAATCATGAATCAATACTTCCGGTTTCACGCCCATAGCGCTTCCGGGACAAACTGTTTGAAAAAGGAAAAAACAACTAAAACGGGAATCCAGATCGCTCATGAATCCACACTTCCGGTTTCACGCCCGTAGTAAACATTAATCGGCTAACACTAATTCAGTATTAGTTTTAGAACGCCAAGATCACAGACACACCATGCTGCAGGTTAACGCCATGCTCATGATGCCAATATTGGCCCTCACCTATCAGTCAGCATTAAAGTAGCGGGTACACGATATTACGTATTAGCTAAGTGATGCACAATTTCGACTACACAAAACTTTATTAAAACGACACACAAAAGTCGTCTAACATATAGAAAACATAGATTCATTAATAAAAGCAATTAAGCTAGTATTGAGTACATAAAAACGGTGTAATACCAAATAATAGTAAATCCCACCAATTCTTGTAAATGGGGCCAATAAATAACATGGAGAGCTGAGCATGGACATGTGAAGGATCAGTGGCCCATACCTTCAATGAGCAAAGACTTGCAAATAGTGACACAAATGTCAGACAAAAATATGATGGAGTCTTTTTAAAAATCACTGCGTTTATTTCTCCTACATGCAGAAGCATTTCACGTGAACATCAGAGCATATCACTACATTGAGAGGCATTATTTGAAGTAATAGCTTTTGAACATGAAATGATGGACTCCCACCGTCCATGATGACAATGCTATATTAATAATAATAACTAAGTGGCAATTCATGTGCACCATACATGTGGCATAAGTTATTACATGGAGCAAATGCATTGTCTGGCCGGGGGCATTTTTGTACAGCGCACACGATGAACTCAGGCATTTCAAGGTACCGGCATGTGAGAATTTAGAAAATGGAGGCATTATGTAATAAAATAATTGTATTGCAGCATTTATATCGTCATGTGCTTACTACTCTTATGTAGGACACTGAAGCACTTACCTAAATAATCCATGTAGGTAGGTAGGCTGTGTAATCAGAAATGTGTTATTTTTATTTTGTGATTCTCTATGTGGTAAGTGTTTCCATGTTGTGCTTGATGACCACCGAAGCGCAGTTACAGAGTTATGGAACATAGTAGTTTGATGGATGACGAAGTGTGAGAGGCAGATGTGAAGTTTATGGTTTTTAGTACACTGGCAGCTGTGAACAGCACTGTAGGTCTATGATTGTAGTCTTCTTCGCTTGTTATTGGAGAGGTCAGGCGCACACAATGTGTTGGAGAGGAAAGCCGGAACTAATATAAGCTCTCTGGTTTCATATTGTGCATTGCAGGCACTAAATGAGTATCTCTTTATCCCTAGTTAGTGAAGCTGGGTGTGTGGGGGACTTTGGAAATAATCTGCACATTACTCGGCCTTTAGTAGCTCACGATGATTTTCACGGATCAGAAGTAGCTCGCGCTATAGAAAAGGTTGGAGACCCCTGCTTTGGAGATTATCAAGCACTGATGAGCAATCCCGCTTACATCCACCACCCAGGGAAGTTGTTCAGATATTTAGTTCTCATTAAATTGAGACCTTTACGATCTTACATTCAACATTCTGCGAACTCCTCTTCCATGGTAAATCTTTCACCATTGTTTGGCATTGGCAACAAGGTAGGAGTATCACTTTCTTCCTTCTATAGTTATTGTATATTATGTTATTGCATAATGTTTTCACTTTGTATACTTCCCCCTTATATGAGTAATCTGTATGTAATCTGTAGTAATCTATGAGTAAACATTGTTATCTGCCTTAAAGGTCCTCTCAAAAGTGGAAGTAATGCAGCTGGCCAAGAAAATCAAAGCTTCCAACTTGCCATTGGAGCCCCGGCTGGCATAATACATGAAAAAAGGCTTCCCATCCCTCACAACGGAGGTTACTGACAAAGGGCCTGATTTAGATCTTGGCGAACGGTTACTCCATCACAACGGTGACGGATATCCCGCCCACCAAAATATAAATCCCATTGACTATAATGGGATTTATATTTCGGTGTACGGGATATCCATCACCATTGTGATGGAGTAACCCATCTGCCAAGATCTAAATCAGGCCCATAGTCAGTTCTCCACTCTCTCAGACACACTTTAGTCACTCACCCAATGAAGAAATCGATGGAAGATCCACTTGTGTTATCTAACTGCTATCCTACTTGTAACCTTTCTTACATATGTAAAATCCTAGGAAAAAAAGGGCAATAGGTAATTGCATCCGTCTGCCGAACAGAATACCGTTTTGAATGATCGCCAGTCTTGTGCCAACACCTGCATGTTAGAATGTGTTCTTCTCTCTACTGAAGTAAATGCAGGGACAACATGAACCTTACAATCACCTGACTGGAATTGAAATCGTACTAATTCAGTAGAAAGCCATGTCAGTCTTTTAGAAGGAGGGCAGGAACAAATCTAAAATAAAAATGAGAAAATAATAAAATTCATACAGCACGTTGACCGGCAAGGAAAGCAAACAAGATGCATCACTTCTATGCTAAATTTGTGTCACATACCCAACCCTGCCCAGGTATGACTCCTACCGTAGGACGGGATACCACCTTTACAACGAGGTTTTTCCCTCGTTGTGCCTTTACCGCGTGTTTTTTAGCAGGCATATTTTTACCACGTGCATGCCTTTACAACGCATGCCTGTACCACGCATTTATGGTAAATTGGGGTGTGGGGGGGTCTCCTCCCGCAAATACATTGTTTTGATATATAAAAACAATAATGCGTGGTAATGGCATGCATTGTAAAAGCATGTTCGTGGTAAAAACATGAGTGGGAAAAAAATGTGTGGTAAAGGCATTCAATGTCTTTACCAGCGTTGTACAACCCCCTAGTAGTACTTGTGCTTCTCAGCCCTACTTAGGCATTCTGACAGCTTGATGATGGTGGCTCTGAAACGCCCTAGGAAACAGAACTAGAACACCTACTATTGCATGCTTAGCCTTGTGGTGATGCAAGAAATGTGTGGCTAGAGATTAGTTTTCCAAGATGAGAGCTGTTTCCTTCTCAGAGCTAACTGCACTCAATTTAGGAAGATGCATTCTGTTGATAGATAAATTAGATCTTACTTCAGACCTATGGGTACATGGCCACATGTACATGAGAATATAAAAGATATAAAAGTAATACAATTGACACTAGTTATCTCATTCAGACCAATTAGGGGTCCACTCTCTGCTATTAGTTACAAGGCAACCAACATACTCATACTTCAAGTAATAGGAAAGAATCTATAAATAGTGTTACAAATGTAGCATAGGAAATATTCACATCATACTGTTGCCCTAACAGTATTTCAGATTCCCAAACATTGTACCATGTGCAGTTACGTTTTAACTCACGCACAGCATATTGATTTAAATTAAGGCCTCCGTCCGTTCGAAACAAAAAGAATCTTCAAAGTGTCCATTTCCTTTCTCAGCCAAGAATGTGTTACATTCATCACACAAGCACATTCACGGTGTGTTCTCCAGTGAAAATAAATAAAATGCTCACGGTCTTAATTGGCAGAGCTGTCGGGTCATTGACAGAGCTGTCGGGTCACCTTCCAGGGCTGGGTTGAAGAGCAAGACGGTTGCAGCAGCCAGCATGTGACTAGAACCAGATGTCCAGCTAAGTCATTGATATTTGCAGTGACAACCGCTGCGTCCTCTCAACGCGAAGCATCAAGAACCGGAAGGGTGCAGCTTGTATAAAGGCCTGGATGAAATGGCCACCGAGATTACCCAAGTCTCACATGATGCCACCCATCTCACAAGTCCTCTGTAACACTGTGCGCAGGAGCCAAAACAAAGGGGATCATAGTTCAGTGGTTTCCAGCTGTATTTTCAGGCAAAGTCTGGGGGTTTGTACCTAAAGAACATTTGCACAGAAACGAGTAAACAAGAAGCCTATCGGGAAAATAGTTCATAAGGAGTACAAACAACAAGGTACTGGATGACATGGCATATGATGTGATAATTGTGTTCCCTCGAGCATCAGCAGACTACCATGTACATCACCTACATACTTTAAATACTTCAAATGGGACCAGGGGACCATGGAACACCGCTGCTATTCATCTAATCAGTCTGTGATTTCTGTCTAAATCCAGATGTCAGGAATCACAGATACGCCATGTCATCCAGCATCTTGTTGTTTGTACTTCATGTTGAGAGGACGTAGCGGTTGTCACTGATACCCTTCTAACAATTTCTGCACTTATTCTTTCTCAACATTGTGGTCGACTGCTTCGCTTCTATGTCAAAGGTGATCCTCTTGCTGCGTGGAGTCTTGGCTCCGGTCAAGCTCTTTCCACGAGTGTCACATTCAAGCAATGGTCTCCACTTGATGGAAAACACATCTTTTTTATACTGTTCACTGTGCCATTCGAAGTACTCGTGGACAGACCAACGCGCTGTCTACAATTTGTGCCTGTCCCTGGACCACAATGAGGCCTCCTGCTCGTCCTCCCTCCACACATCCGACGACATCAATCAAGCCTTCGCCCACCTATCCAAATGGATCACCAATAGAGCCGACTCCATTGCTCCCATCTAAATCTTCAGCAACAGAAGAACCAACAAGTACGTTAACTGGTTCTCCCCCAAACTTAACGCAGAAAAACTCAAATGCAAACCTCTGGAGAGTCACTGGCGCACCAGCAAGGATCCGGGGGACCACATAGCCTTCAAAACGGCCCTCAAATCCTACCGCCATTTGAGAAGCAAAGAAAGCCACACTCGCCACCTGCCTCCAGTCCACCATCTGCAGCAAAGAACTATTCCACATCATCAGTGAATTCTCCTCTTCAGACGCCGTCAGAAACACCTTCCAGTCCTCCCAGTCCCTCTGTAACTCACTTTCCAACTTGTTCCACACCAAGATTGCCAACATCTGCAAGAACTTTGAACCCCAACCACTGCAACCGGACTTCCCCACTCCTCCTACCATCCTTTCGCCCTACTTCCTGACCAACTGGATACCTCTCTGCATCGATACTACAACATCTATCATGTCCTCCATCCATTCTGGAGCCCCGACCAACCCCTGCCCCCACCACACCTTCAACCTCGGACACAAAGAAATCGGATCCTCACTCACTAGCATCATCAACTCAGCGTTCAGATCCACAACATTGCCAGAAACCTGGAAGCACGCCAAAGTCAAACCACTTCTGAAGAATCCCACAGTGTACCCATATGACCTCAAGACCTACCACCCCATCTCGCTCCTCCCCTTCCCGGCCAATGTACTGAAGAAAGCTGTCAACTGCCAACTCCCAGACTACCTGGAATCCAACCACCTGCTTGACCCCTCCCAATCCGGTTTCCACTCGAACCACAGCACAGAAACAGCCCTTATAGCCGCCACCCTCGACCGCAGTGAGTCAGCAGCCCTATCCTGCTCGACCTGTCAGCAGCCTTCAGCACAGTCTCCCACCACCTCCTCATCCAACAACTTCACCACATTGGCATCTTCGGCAACGCCCTCAAACTACTAACCTCTTTTCTCAGCGGACACACTCAAAGAATCTGCCTCCCACCGTACATCTCCGACCCCAAGGGCATCGTCTGCAGGGTACTCCAGGGCTCCTCACTTAGCCCCACACGGTCCAACGTCTACATGACACTGCTGACACCCATCGCTCACAGTCACGGTATAAACCTCCTCTCCTATGCCAACGACACCCGACTCATTCTCTCCCTCACCGAAGACACGGATACCATTAGAGTGAACTTCCAGAATGCCATGACCGACGTTGCCAACTGCCTCAAACTCAACACCAACAAAACTGAACTATTCCTCTTTGGAATACCCCCCCCCCCCCACCCCCACAATGACACAACTCTTGGTGGCCCTCTGCCCTCGTACCAGCACCCACCACCCATGCCCACAACCTCGAGATCATGCTTGACAGCGAGCTCTCCATGAGATGACAGGTCAACTTGGTTGCCTCCACTTGCTTCAGCACCCTCAGAATGCTCCATAAAGTCTTTAGATGGATCCCAACCTGCACTAGAAGAACCGTCACACAAGCCCTCCTCACCAGTCGTTTGACTGTTGGAACACCCTCTATGGTGAAGCCACCACCCTCCTCCTCAAGCCCCTCCAAACAATCCAGGATGCAACAGCAAGAATCATCTTGGACCTGCCCAGACGACCCCACATCACCCCCACCTCCATAACCTGTACTGGATCCCCAACAAGAAGAGCTGCCACTTAAAGCTGCTCATGCATGCCTACAAAGTCCTCCACAACACAGGTTCAGAATACCTGAACAACCTCCTGACCTTCCTCCAGACACCTGCGGTCTGCCTCCTTAGCCCTCGCTACTGTCCCCTGCATCCACCGTACTCAAGCCAGAGGAAGTTCCTTCTCCCAAATTACTGCCAAGGCCTACAACTACCTCCCCATCCACCTCCGAATCTCAACCTCCCTCGCCAAATTCAGGATTGGCCTCAAAACCTGGCTGTTCGAGTAGGCCCACCCCACGCAGCGCGTGGATACCCCTCGGGGTGATTAGCGCACTCTACAAATACGAATTGATTGATTGACGTTTTAGTAGAAGGAGACTGTCCGTGTCAATGGGTTCGCACTGCGTGTCGTGAAACAGCAGAGAGACAACGAAAACCCCTATATCTTTGGGAAGGACATCGACTGGGAGGACATCGAGGAGGATGACGATGCCTGCCATGTAACAACTTTCAGCCCAGAGCTTGAGTCACTGTCGGAGCCTGAGGACCCAGATCTGCAGCCAGACCAGCCCAATGACAGGGGATACACGCAGTGAGTTCCACATCCCGACAAGGCACTCACTGTCCCTCTGAGGGCAGGGCTTCCAGCCCTCATTCCAAGTCACAGCCTCCCGGACTGCCCTACAATCCAAGAATGACCGGCACTGATATTAGGCTTCGGAATCAACTTAGGTTTCTACTCCGTTACCGAGTCAGCCACGCAAATCCCAGCCTCACCTTGGTGCCAATTCGGAGCCAAAGAAAGCATTGACGTCGAAAGCAACTTCAGAGCCAAAAAACACTTTGATGGCGAAAGCTAATTCGAAGCCAAAACAAGCACTCCTATCCAAAGGGACATCAAAGCCCAAACTGACATCGGAGCCCAGTCACCCTTCAACAGCAAACTCCGTTAGCCACGAGCACCTTCAGTGCCTTCAGGAGAAACTGGACTCTCTTCAGCGACGCCTGTTTATCCATCCCACACAGGCAAGATTATTGCTAAGCCTCCACCTAAAGTACCATACAATAGTAAAGAAGAAAGTTGTGGGGAAAGATAATATAATATACTTACAAGCTCAATGACACAATGTAGGAGGCTTAGTATATGGTGCACACTTATTTAAGTGAAGCTCCTTGCACTAATCCAGGCAACCCTTACTGTGATCTTAGTAGTCTTAGACAACCATAGAAAGCTCTCTAAGTGGTAGGTGTGGAGAGTAGCCTTCAGGCTTATCTTGAGTGTTAAGCAACTTGTTTTACTAGATCTAATCATGTAGTGTAGGTTAAACCAAAAAGAACCACACAGTGTATATATAAAAATATGCCTATTTATTACACAACACTCACTGACACATTGGTATATCTCCTACCCGGAGATATAAATACAAATACACAACAATACTTATATTGTAAACAGGTAAGCACAAAATACAGTGGTCTCCATGGGAGACCAAACCATATACTAAAAAAGTGGATTGATAACTGCGACTGAAGTCGGGACTTGGACTAGGAAACTCAGAGGATCGGTGACACATGGAACCACCCAAGGTAAGTACCCAGGAACCCCACAGAGGCTGTGTGCAGAGTGGAAACACAGCTGTGTGTCCAATATAAGTCAACGGGAAAGTTGCGGTTGCAGTTTTGAAGAAGAAGGACTCTTCCCAGTGGACCCTGAAGAAACCCCATGGAAGACAGTAGGTTGTAGAGTCACCCCACCCGTGGATACCCCAGGAACCTGGATACCTACACCAGGGAAGCTGAGTGCATAGGTACAAAGTTACATCGGAAACCGCCGTAGACCACAATGTAGGACTTCAGGAAAGATGTCGCTGTAGAAGACTGTGCAAGAGTCCGGTGGAATCCAAGGGTGGATTCTGGAAGTGAAGAACATGCAAGCAGAGGAGACAGTGTCTATGCCACTGTGGAAGTGAGCCTTTTTAGGGGCCCACCGGTGCAGGGGTTCACCCTTATCTGTCCACTGGTTCTTTAAACCAACAAAGTAGAGATTGGCACGGAAGCTGGAATATCAAATAACAAGTTTATTAATCTCTCATGAGTGGGACTACATCAATACAGCACCCTCAGGCACTGTAGGAGGTAGTCCAAGGTATACAGAAACCATGAGTCTTATATACCCTGTTTACAGCTGAGTAAGCATGGAGACTCAAATGGGAGGTACAGGCATACACATGAATAGCTATTGACTAACATGGGCAGGCAAAGATTAGTTAGTCAGAAAAGTGGGAGGGGAGATAGAACTGCTTAAATCAGTTGAAATAGCCTGACAGTTACACTCTAAGACAGGTGCATTCTAGCAGAAACAGCCCTTTCTGAGCTTATACATAGCTCTGGCTCAGTACTGAAGGAGTTAACTACAGTTGATGACTCAAGCAGAATAGAAAGGCAAGCAACAGTAAATACGGAAGAATCACATGGCTAGCACATGGCTAACTAATTGGACACCACAAACAAAATGGCTTCAGCTCATGCTAACAGATTATCCATGATTTCCACAGATGGCCCTTTTAGCATTAGCTGAAGACATCGCTATGCAGTAGAAGACACATGAAAGTTATCACAAATGTCGATTGACATTAGTTCTCTTATTTCTTGGTCAGTTACTAGCCGGGCATTTACTTTCTTAGTATTTTGTTTAGCTGGTACAAGTAGAAATACATAGGGAACAGAGCGTTGGACCACATTGAATACAAAGGCAGCAGGAAAAAAGGATCGCAACAATTATATATAGGGCTGATAATAACTTCCAGCTCCAGACAGAAAACAGTGTCCAAAGCCATCCAGTCCAAGTCCATGTCCCTGAGTTCTGGTGGATTTCAGTGGCTATTTTATTCAGTTTTGGAAATAGCCAACAGCACATGTCTGATGCAATGTCTACATAAAAATATTATCCTGATAGACCTTCCGGTGTTCTTCTTTATGAGGGCTAGAGTACCAATGATATGTTCAGGGGGAGGGTGGAGTAGCACATATCAAAGTGTACACAATATGTTTTTCTTGCAGAAAAAAACAGTATTCCAAATACGAATATTAAAGCAAACACAATCATTGTTACAAAAACAATCTTTGTTTTGGGGGACCAGGAAGACCAAATGGTGCCATGGGAATTAGGATGAAGAGCCGCAAAGGGCTGCTCCTCCTCAAAAATGGGACGACCAAAGGGGTACATTGCTAATAAAAAAATACTTGAGGAATTGAAGCCGCTGTACAACCAGCCAGAGGGGAGACTTTTTCGTGTGCAGGCTCTTATCGTTCATCAAGTGTTCACTTCTCTCACAGTGGAGCTGCACAACTTGCAACCCAGAAAAACAATCACGGCCCAATCTGACCCAGGCTAAGGAAAAAGACTTTCTTTCAGGATATGGCAATCACCCTCCAAGGCAAATACCCTCAACGATCCTGTCCAGTGTCTCAGGCAGTGCGCCAGTATTCTTCACTCTAATCTAAAAGGCACCAAAGGCACAGCACCTGTACCCTGAACTCAAGTCCTTCCCTAACTCCTGTGTTGCTCTGCTGGTGCACTGCTCTTTCGTCAGGGCCGCAGATTGTACTTAGGTTGTCCAGGCACCTCCTTATCAACAAACAAAGGTGCAGACTTGCATTCACTTGGGGACCGGGACTCAGAGGCCTAATGCTGAAGTATCTGAAGCAACCCTTGTTTCAGAGGGGGTCACCTCAAGCAAAGCCTCCTTGCCGTCCTTGTCGGTCTGTGCCTCTCTCAGCTGGGCATCAGGAAAAGAGGAACAAAGCAAGGAATCAGCTCTCCATCCCGATTTGTGACCCCGTCCTTCGCCCAAGAATTTTCCGACAGTGGTAGAGGTACACGTTTCTTCCGGCCTTCCACCTTCACCGCTGTTATAGTTGCCAGCACCACCTGTGCTGGTTTCCTTCAACTCAGCTCCAAGCTGGACTTGCGCTGAATCCCCAGGCTGGATCTGATGTCCGGGCCCCTCTGGCAATGGTTGTAAGGCAGCAGATATCTGTTAGTGAACAGAACAGAAATCTTTAGAAACAACATACAAATGATCCATCAAAAGAGGATATTCAATTTCAGAGACGCCCCTATATTATTCTTCTGAAAAACCTCAAAGAAAAAGGAATTTCAAAACAACTATTCTTTTAACAAACTTGGACTTATAAGGCATCATGATACAGCTTCTACTTAGTGAAACTTCACTATTGTGCAAAACTGCAGACTCCTCTAAAATGATTTTCCTTGCATAAGAACAATCATGTTTTGCTCTTATGACCATGCTCTCATATTATAGGTGTAGCGGGTAACTCTAAAACTGTTAATATAACAGAGATGCATATTACATGAGTAAACATAACCTAGTAGGTGCATGAATTTTCCAGCTGAACTTGTTTGTGGCAGACAAGAAAACAAGCAAAAGAATATTTTGTTCTTAAAAAAAAATGTGCTAATGGCATATGGGCATCTTTCCTAGCATTGTGAACTTTATGCATCACACTTTTCACAATCTGAGCCATGTAATATCATAATCAGGGGAGAAACCTATTCACCAGCTCTAGCAAGGGCTGTCAGCTTGATTACATAGACTAACTAATGAGGGACTTGTGATGCCTCTGCGACTTATGTAGTGCTGCAATAACATAAACAATAATGGTGTTGCCACCTGGGAATTTGGAACAAAAGCCACCAACATATATTTTCATTCATCCTGTGAAATGAATGACTAAAGCGAGCCCAACCGATTGTCTCATGGGTGTTCCTAGACAGCTTAGACAGGCTCGAGAAAGAGAGAGAGAGAGAGAGAGAGAGAGAGAGAGAAAAACCAAAAAAACACATGTGTTACTTAATTTTGCGTACCCTTAATTTGCCCAGGAGCTAGTCTCCTACCCCCCTTCGACAGTAGGTAACCTAAGCGGGTGACCTCATGTCGACAATACTTTCCTCTTTTAGCAGCTGGGCACGGACAGACTTGTAGGAGGTAAATAACATGGGGAAACCACACCAAGGAGGCCACGTCCAATACTATTGAACTGTACCACCTTGTAAATTTTGGTGTACAAGCACATTGAGCTAACTAGAAAACATAAATCCAATGACCAACTACCAATTCCTTTAGCTATTGTGCTGTTTAACATGATGGCGCATTAATGGAAACTTTATTTCATTGCCCCTCTCTTTGTCAGGAGCTACACATGGCCCACAGGCGCTGCTGCCCCTCCTTCTCTCTCTACGCTCTGGCCCCCTCCTTCGGAATGTCTACTAATGTCAAAGTGCCAGAGCAAGCCCGCCAGAAATAAATCCTCCTGTGTGGGCATTTTGCTTTCAACCGTGCTAGTTTGCTAAATACAAAACTCGACCTCTGACCCTTAAACCTGTTGTCCCTTGTCTGAGCAAAGTTATCCCCATGTGGCCATCACAATTCAAAGTAACTCTTCAAGAAGCATATCTGAGGGGCATCCCTGCTCTGTGCCCGTGTGCTGATATTTCAAAGGTAGGATTTGACGTTTGCTCTTTATTTTTTTTATTCTTGTGCACTGTGCTTTATAGCACCTAAAAAACTGGCTCAAAAGTTTAGTTTTCAGAATGCCATAATGCGCCCAGAACTATTGTGCATTAAGGCGTGCAATGTAATTCACATGTCTCTAGAGCTACTCTTTTTGTATAACTTTTAATTGTATTTGAGACTGCAGCCATTAGGCCATACTAGAAATAATTTTTTAAGTTTATCACTAAGATACAGTAATATTGTCATTGTTAGAGAAACTAATATTCACTTTTTAATTTTGATGCACAATATATTTAACCATTTAGACATTGAAATCTTTATGCACACTTTGCACAGGGTGATGATTTTCTACATTGCTAAATATTATTGAATTTTCACAATGGTGTTATTAGACATTATAAAGATCATAATAATGCAAAAACGATTTTAGATCAATGACTTTTAATAATTTTTTTCATTTAGTCATTTTTTAATAATGATCACTAACCCTTTTGGTTGTTTCTACATATGAAAAGCAAGCCTCATTCCTTTCTTTTTGTCTTTAAATGCATTTGTTTATAACACTTACAAAACTTATTTTGAAACTAAGCACACTAGCTTTACTGAAACATAGAAAGTTTGTTTCACCTATTAGAAAGTAGTAATTATTTACCATAGAGATCCACAGACGTGCTTCTTAGGAAGGCAACAGGAAAGAAAGTTCTTACTTTTATCCTTTCTCTTTTATCCAAAATAATGAAGCTGTATTTCTAACTGTCAAAATTAATAGTCTTTAGGGGCGTGGCCAAGATGGCGGGGTGAGCGGACGCTTCCTCTGTCGGCTCCCGCTCCGCTGAACCCCTAGCCCTGATTCCGCAGCAGGATCTCCCCCCAACCTGAGGCTCAAACCGGCGGAGGGGACGGCGGAACTGAGGGGGAAGCAGCTCAGAGACCCGGGGCCTCGGGGAGGTCACGGAAGAGAACGGAGGGCCGTGGAAGCTGGGACGCCGAGAGGAGGCGGAGCTTAGCGCCGGGGGAGACGGCAGCGCTATCGGCCTGCACGCCACGAGAGAGCCCGAAACCGCGGAAGAGGCCTAGCGAGAGGCGGAGTGGTGAGCGAGCCCGCGATAGGACGCGAGAGCGGTCCCATGCTGAGCAGAGAGGTCCCGTAGACGGAGGGGGACGCAGCCCGGCCACGCGGACGAGGGAGCTCCACCCGAGAGAGCCCGGGGAGACCACCAGAGGCCAGCAGACGAAGGGGAAGGAAGCGGCGACCCCAGCCGGTGGGGGCTCCACGTCAGGAGTCCCCTGGTGGGTCTCGAAGGGGGAAGACTACAGGAGCGGCGAGGCCACCGGGGCTGGAGCACACGCGGGGCCCCTCTCCCGTCCGTGCCCCCCCCCACCCCCCCCCGAGCCACGCGGGACCGGTGGATCGGTGGCAGAGGGGGAGCAAACGAGGAAGCTGAATCAACCGCAGCGGACCGGGGACCGGAGGGGCTGGCACGGAGACGGACTGCTGGACCAAGCCCAAGGGAGAGACCAGGCGCAGGCCGAGAACACGGAGAAGGCCCACAGCCACGTGCAGAGGAAGGCTTTGGCCCGAGGGTCGGCGCCGGCGGGGGCACCAGCGGTGTGACCCCTCCTCAGAGGTGGATAGGGAGGGGTCTAGCCCTGTGTAGTGCCCCTGCGGCGGTGAGTGGACGACGCCCAGCGGCCGAGCGGCAGAGGCCGGAGCGCGAGCAACCGTCGCGATGGATGGACCCGGGGCTGATGTAGCGGCGGCGCAGAGCTGCTGAGGGCAGCAGAGACCGACGGCTGAAGCACTAGGGTGAGCAGAAACGTGGACGTCGCCCCCCCCAGACAGGCGCTACGGCGGAGGAAGGGCAGAGGGCCCGGTGTCTAAAGTGAAGGGCAGTGGCACGGCGATCGGAGTAGCCCCCCGGAGAGCGGGGACGACCCGGAGCAGCGAGGACAGCTGACGCGGCAGGGGGGCCGAGCCAGTAGGGATCGGGACCGCCGGGAGTCCGATCAGAGCACCGGGTGAGGACCGAACGGAGAGCGCAACCGGGCTCGCAGCGACCACAGACGCCCTTTGTCGGGAAGTTCGTCCTGAGGAGGAGGGGCCGGAGGACGAGGGACAGGTGGCCCAGAGGAGCGTTGGACACGGGACGCCCGGGGGACAAACCCGGCGCAGGGTCAGCAAAGCGGTAGAGACGCCTGGACTTCCGACCCCGCGGACATGGCGGGAAGTAGAGGTGGACTGAAGGGGGAGCGTACTCTCCCCGAACTGTTGGGCCGGCAGTCGCAAAGGCTCTACAGAGGGCAGCGGTCACCTCAGGCCCCCGGATCGGCAGCAGACCCCGAGGGAGGGGAGGCCCCGCTCACCAGATCCTTTATGGAATCCCTCTTCGGATCTCTGCGGGAAGACTTTCAAGTCCTGAAGCAGGAAGTGGCCAGTGAGGTGAGGGAGATCAAACGAGAGGTGGACGGATTAGGCGAGCGGGTGGCCACGGTGGAAGAGACTAGCCAACGACGGGATGAGGAGGTTGAGCACTTACGACAAGAGGTATTGAGGCTACGTGACCAGCAGATCGATCTCCAGGCCCATGCCGAAGACCTAGAAAACAGGTCTCGGCGAAACAACATACGGGTCCGGGGGGTCCCATCGTCAGAGGAGAGAACGGACATTGCTGGCTACTTGGGGTCGCTGTTCCGAGAGGTCCTGGGAGAACCAGAAGGGTTCCACGTCCGAATCGACAGGGCACACAGAGTGGGGGCACAGCGGAGGGGTCCAGCGCCAGCCCCGGACATTCTAGCCTATCTACCAGACTTCCCACTTAAAGAGCGGATCATGGCAGAGGCGCGGAGGCGGCAGCCTCTGACCTTCCGGGGGCACCCGGTGACCCTCTATCAGGATTTGTCGGCAATCACGCTCCAGAAACGGAGGATGTTCAAACCAGCCACCGATTTTCTACGGGAAAACCAGGTTCCCTATGCTTGGGGCCACCCCTTCAGGCTCATCTTTCGGTGGAACGGGGTTCAGCATCAGCTGCGCTCCCTGCGGGAAACCTGCGGAATCCTGGGCCTGCCAGAAGGAGAGGAAGATGCACCTTCCCCACGTCGGGGGCGCGCCAGAGGAGGAGACTGGCGGCGGGTGACCGGGCGGCGCCCACCGACCGGGCTGAAGGGGACAGAGCGGATCCAGAGGTGGTCGAGAACACTGGCCCCAGCGACGTCGCGTTAACGGCATAGAACTGCTCCGGGGGGAGATCACATGAGGATACATCAGCTTCCAGGTTCGGGGTAGGGGGGGGAGGGGGAGGGGGGGGCTGGCGGGGGGGGGGTAGGTGGCCTAACGTCCACTGGAGAGGGTTACCAAAGACTTGTCCTCTAGAGGACCGGACTTGGACTATGCAGACAGGGGAATTGGGGTTAGGGAGGGGGGTGTCGTTGGGGTAGTTGTTGGATTGAGTTGGGGGGCGGGAGGGGGAGGTGGGGGTGGGGGCAGTTGAGGTTACTGCGAGAAGGGGATGAGAGAGCGGGCACCACACCAGGAAGGGCCACAGGGACGGCAGGTCACGGGGAGGGGGCTCCGTCCAGAGCAGGACAGATTGCAAGACAGGGAAAGGGGGCAAGACAGGAACAGCGACCTCACGGAAATGCCCACAGGGGAGCACAGAGCGGGAGGGGCGCTACTACTACATGTCACCCACAAGTCTTAAAATAGTGACACTTAATGTGCGGGGCCTTAACAACCCGACCAAACGGCGGGCGGTGCTCTCTTTATTGGACGAGACTCAGGCGGATATCTGTCTACTTCAGGAAACGCACCTCCTACCCAGGGATTGTGCCAGACTGCGTTCTCACAAATTCCCCACGCAGTTCTTCTCCTCTAATAACACCAAAACAGCGGGGGTGGCGATACTGGTGGCTCGACGATTTCCGGGAGAGGTCCTCCACAAGCTAGCGGAGCAGCGGGGCCGTTTATTGGTCTACAGATTCCGGGTGGCGGGCACAGCCTTCACAATTGTATCTCTATATAGCCCGAATGACCGGCAGGATAGATTTCTCGAGGCAGCGCTGGGGGAGGTGGCGGCTACACCGAACAGACACATAATTGTAGGGGGAGACTTTAACCTCGTTTTCGATTCGACACTGGATAGATCTGCCCAACGGTCGCAGCAGGCAGGGGATTCAGAGAATTGACATGTCCCAGATACCTCAGACTCTTACGGCTTGCGGAACCGGAAGGACAGGATGGGTGAGGTCATCTGAGCAGGGAGGTACGGCTGGGTGACGTAGCAGGGAGCAGGGTCTTTGGACATTAGCTATGGACGGGGGGGGAAGGGGGAGTGGTGCAGGGGGGGGGGGAAGGGGGGAAGGGAGGGAGGGTTAAAAGTTTGCCGGCACATGGACCCCAGGAAGTAGGGAAGCTCTCAGAGGATGCTATGAGGGAAGGGGGAGAAACGGGATCACCCAGACAGGGTGACAGGGCCTAGGGGGGACCAGGGGGAAGAGGACGTTCCATGTGATACTTGCCGGCCCCAGCGGTTGTAGGCGTATGCATGGACTGTTATGGATGATGCTGGTTTGTTGTTGGTACTTAATAAAGAGATTTAAACATAAAATTAATAGTCTTTAATGCACGTACTTTTTAATATTTAATATGATGTATCTAACAATAGCGCTATAACATATTGCACAGCTGATAGACAGTACTAACAAAATGTTGGGCACCTATTTATAATTTTGTTAAGTCCTAGTTGTGTAAAACACACAAATTCGTTTTTCTCTATGAGGCCTACTTTTTCCTATTGAGTTTTAATTCTAATTTTTTACCATTGTGGCAATACACATCTATACTTTGTTACTGCTTTACTTTCCATAGTAGCGTGCAGCTACTTAACATATTTTATATAGTTCATTCTTTGAAATTTAAAGTGTAATTCTTCCAATGGCATCTGCAGAACACAATGATGACAACAAACCAAATTGAGCTCATTCCAAATATTTTCAAGAAGGGACCACACACTCATAACACACAACACAGCTTGTTAAGGCAAACCATTCTTACACAAAGAGCACAGTCGCTACTCACTCAAACAAGTACTTCACAAGCATTACCACCGGTGTCAGTCCACAAACCTCATAGACACTCAAACACACAATCACCCCACAAATCAACACCAGGACAAAAACAAGAGGCATCCCACAGACTGTACTCAAACCAAACCAATTGTAAATCATATTTACAAACAAAAACAGCTCTCAAAAAGCAGTCCAGAGTCTGCACCAAGACAAGTAAACAGCCAAAAGACTGTTCAATATTCAAGAAGACAGGCTCTAGCCGCCAGACCTTTTCCAAAATACGCCAAATTACCAGTTTGTCGGAGAGAGTGTTCGCAAACACTCTGTGTCTTTACCAAATCATACTTATGTTATTTTATGTTATGTTGAAATGGATTCGTAGAGCACACAGCTACTCGGCAGAGTGTCCCGGCGCTGAGACAGAAAGATACAGAGGCCAGAAAGAGAAACTTCGGTCCCGGGGAGAAACAGCCATTATACTGTTTGTTGGAACAGCCAGGTTTTCAGTTGTTTCCTGAAAGCCAGTATATTCGTGCCCTGCCTGAGCGGAAGAGGCAGCTTGTTCCAGGATCCAGCCACTTGCACTTGGAACAAACGTCCGCCGCGGCGGGTTGTGAGACACTTTGGGATGACAATTAGGTGTTGGTGTGCTGACCTAAGGGATCTGCCAGGCACGTAATATGAGTCTCTTCTGCGGATGTAATGCGCCCCCATGCCATGCAGAGCTTTGAAAGCCAGGGCCAGTGCTTTGAAGAGTATTCTGCATCGGACAGGCAGCCAATGCAAATTCTTCAGGTGGTGGGAGATCCGGTCTCTAGGTCCGAGTCTCAAGACTGCCCTGGCTGCTGCGTTCTGTACGACTTGCACTCTATTCAGTATGAACTCTGGAAGGCCCATTTAGAGGACATTGGCATAGTCTAATCTGGAGGTAATAAGGGCCTGAACGACCGTCTTTCTGTGATAGGTCAGCATTAGGAAGAGAAACCTACGGAGCATTTTCAGGAGACCGAAACACGTACCTGTCACCGACTGTACTTGAGGTGTCACAGATAAGGCGTCGTCCATTTTCACTCCCAGGTTTTTTACAATCTTAACTGCTCACTGGGGGGGAGCCATATCAGTAGGCCACCATTGTTTCCAGGCGTCCAGAGGTGGGGTGCCAGAAAAGATCATTTCAGACTTTTCCGGGTTACATTTAAGATGGTTGTCTGAAACAAGCAAAGATTCCTCTCAGACATTTATTTATCTTCTCCCCGTTCAACTCCTCCCCCTTCTTACAAGTAAACAGCAGTTGAGGGTCGTCGGAGTAGGATATAATCATAGCCTCACCCGCTTCTGCCAGGGTAGCCAAAGGAGCCATGTACAGATTAAAAAGTACTGGGCTCAAGATAAATCATTGTGGCACGCAGACGTTCAAGTGTGGAATACTGGCTGCAAATGGGGGCAACCAGACCTCTTGGTTTCTATCCTCTAAGAAGGAGGAGAACAACTTCAACACTGTGCCTCCAAGTCCACACTCCCGTAACCTCTGCAGGAGGTGACCATGGGGCATGGTGTCGAAGGCAACAGAGAGGTCTTAAAGGACGAGAACAGCTTTGCCTCCTTTATCAAGGGTCTCTTTAATAGATTCGGAGACCTCCAGCAGCATCTCTGTGCTAAGGTTCTGCCTGAAAACAGACTGACTCGGGTGTAGAAGGTTATTGGCTTCAGCAAAGTCGCTGATCACAGAGTGAACGTATTTCTCTATTGTCTTTGCAAAGAAAGATAACAAAGAGGTGGGTCTGTAATTAGTTAGTTCCATGGGATCAGCCGTAGGTTTTTTTAATAGGGGAATTATTTTTGCACTCTTCCAGCTTACCGGGACCTGACCGCTATGAAGAGATACGTTCAGAATGCTATTCACTGTGGGATTCAGAATCTCCGCCATTGAAGCCAGAAATTTGGCAGGGCAAGGGTCCGCAGGTGAGCCAGACTTGAGGCCCTTCATTATTGACAAGCACATCTCTAGGGACAAAGGAGGAAAGAGGGAAAGGGAGACACTGCCCACCTGATTCTGGGGGGCAGTCGATGGAAAGGCCTTCACATCTTTCCCACCCAAGCCATCAAAAGAAGATTGAATTGTTATGATCTTCGTATGGAAGAAATTTGCTAACTTTCCAATCCAGTCGGCTGAGGGAGGGGAGTGCCTTGTCGCAGCACTAGGTGAAGAGAAGCTTTTAACAATACTAAAAATGTCTCTGCTTTTGTTGCCTGCGGACTCAATTTTAGATGCAAAGAAGCTCTTCTTAGCTTCCTGTATCCTTTTATGGTAGTCTCTTAAGGCTTCTTTGTAATTCCTTTTATTTTCCACGTTAAAATCTTTCCTCCATGCTCTTTCCTGATGTTTACAGTCCTTTCTACACTGTCGCAGGATATCGTTGAACCAGGGAGCTGAGCATCTTGCAATTTTAATGGAGCACAAGATTAAAGGGGCGAGGGACAAGGTCCCTTGCGAGACCCACTTTGCTAGGGCCTCAGTATCCTGCTCTATATTGCCACTCGGCATAAGAGGGTGTTGGTCAAGTTTATATTTGAGGGCAGCTGGGGTAATTTTGTGAAAAGGCCTAGATGTAAAAGATGGCCGCTTGACCTGGGTTAGTGAATGCTTCGTTAATTTCGGTAACTTGAAACCCACCAGGTAGTGGTCTGACCATAGTAAAGGTAAGAGAACCTCTGTCTGAATTTTGCAGTTGGCAAATATTTGGTCAAGGAAGGCCTTTAACATGCGTGGGGGCAAAGACATATGGAGCAAGATTAAGCACGTCCAGGGATTCCAACAGAGAGTTTGTCCATATGTACATTAAAATCACCCAAGACAAGAAAGTGTTTAAATCTGGAGGCCACTGGCGCGATGGCATCGCTAATGGACTTCAAGAAGACCCCCGTGTGACCCAGGGGTCTATATGTAAGGACTTCCGCTAAGCACTGATGGGGGGAGAGGGTAGCCTGAAAACAGAAGCACTCAGCCCCTTCAATTTCTTCCATGGGAATGCGAGTAATGGATACGTCCAATTTGCTGATAATTGCAACTCCAACCCCTTGCTTCCGACAGGATCCTTCCTCACAATGGAGTAACCTGTGGGGATGGCTGTAGCGATAGTCTGATTCGACGTATCA